>NW_028321882.1:8970000-10220000 GCF_036245765.1 Copidosoma floridanum | reverse complement strand
TATTCTAACATTGAAATTTTATTTTATATTAACTCCTGAAATGTCATCAAAATAAAAGTTTAAAAAAGCAAACAAGTCAAGCACGGAGAGCATGAGTTATTAGCGCAAGCCCTTTTTATTAATTATTTTTTTTTTTTTAATCACCAAGGAAAAAAAAAATTAAAGTTTTTTTTTGAAACGTTTGCACTATTTTAAAAATAAAAAAAAAAAAAAACTAAAAAAAGAAGTAAGGCGCGTTACGCGCATTAACTTAGCGAAAGTCTTTTAATTTTAAAACTTTTATTTCAACCCGTAGAACCTGGTTATTCTTTTAAATAGATGTGGTAAATTCTTTGAAAACCAATGAAGTTGCCTTATAAGAAAACGAAACTTTATGAATGCAAGCAGGTCTCACACGTAGTGTGTGACTTCTCAACGCAAATCTTTAATTTTTTTCACTCTACTACGTAAAAATAGGATTAGAATTTTTGAGAAATTGTAGTGCCACATGGTAAATTGGAAAAATAAAGCAAGGAAATTTTGTACATCGAACTTATTTATCTATCGTAGAGCTTCTAGCTTTAAAGTATAATTATCTAACAATAAAGCTATAATTTTTCTTTACCCCTGAAACTTTATAAAAATGCAGGTTGATTCAATAATATGACTGTCAATTGATAGCCGATCATCACCTTATTTCAAACAAAGTTTTTTTTCTATTTATTTTATTGACAGTTTTTTTATTTAATTAACCTGACATGGATCTCTATAAAGTAATAACCAATACTTTCATATAAAAGCAGTAACGCGTGTTTCGCGCGTTCACTCATCAAAATTCTTTTAATTCTCAAACCTCAATTTTAAGCAATAGGATGAGAACTATTAAAATATTTTATAACCCAATCGTAATTGAAAGAACAAGACAATTCAAGGTGAGTATGCGAGTTGGGGGCATCGATACAACAATTTTTTTTCACTCTTTAATTTAGACTGTTGAGAAAAAAAAACCCGAATAATTTTTGATTTTTAGTAACTGATAGTACCATATCTACAATTCAGAAAAACACGGTAAGAAGATTATGCACTTTCAGTGCTTTGACTTGGTGCAACTCTATAAGTTCAAAAAAGTTACTTTAAAAAATGGGACTTTAATTTTATTTTAAAATTTTTTATGTTAAATAATTATACCAATTGAAATATGCAGAAAAATTATACGCGTCAAGAGCGTTGATACAGCCCATCTCTTGTACTTCTTAGTATTCACTGTAGAAAAAAAGAATTCGAATTTTGTATCTCCTTAGCACGTCATAAGAAAAAAACAAAAAAATTGCATGCATCTAGAGCGTGTATTAAAAGCAACTTGTTTACTTATAAAAACTGACTTTAATTGAGAAGGATTTGAATTTCTCCTAAAATTTATCTTTTGACCTACGATATTAATGAGAGAAGGCAAAACAATTTCACGCAGGGAAAGCGTTGATACAGCATAGCATTAATACTCTTATGTCTTCACGGTAAAAAAAAAGATTCGCATTCCTTTTTCTTATAAGCGCGTCATAAAAAAGGGCAAAAAAATTACGCAAGTCTAGAGTGAGTATTTAGAACATCTCGTTTACTTTTAAAAACGTACTCCAAAACAGAAGTATTTGAATTTTTTCTAATATTTATTTTTTGATCTACAACATTAAATAGAAAAGGCAAAGAAATTATGCGCGTAAAGGGCGTTGATACAGCATAGCTTTCGTACTCTTGAATTTTTTTTCAAGACTAGTGCTTTTTTAAGAAAAAAGGGCAAGCAAACTATGCGCATCTAGGTCGTTTATACATCATAACTCTCCTCATTGTTAATCACTAACTGTAAAAAGAATTGAAAACTTTTTAAAATTGTACAACCTGAACAGAAAATCAATTTGAAGTGCCAGGAGTTAAAAACCGTTAAGGGTGTTGATTTAACACAGTTCTTTTACTTTCAAGTTTTTACTATAAAACTTTTTTTTAATTTAAAAGAACTATAAAGATTTGATGCGCTCTCTTCATAAGTTTTCTAAAAATGTTTGTTTTTTTCCCGTCACACTTTTTCCAGGCTTTGGACTGGCAGTATATCATCCAATACTCTGGCATATTTAAAAAAAAAGAATAAATTTCATCTCTTATTTTAAATGGCTTTTTCCTTGACTTTATCTTTATCCACTTTAAATGCTGCAACAGGTTGGAAAAAGTAATATTGTACGACGGTCAAATAGTTTAATTACATTTTTAATTGCGTTTTATTTTTTCAACAACCGTTCGATGTGTCCTCTATTGTTTTCTATAACCAAATTGGCTCCTTAAACAATATTATTGACAGATCTTTGAACTATTCCTCTTTCTCGTACCTCATCAAACACCCAGGCTATTATCTGTGTGAATTCCTCAGGGTCAACAGTCTTAGCTTTCAAAACTGATTCCTTGACGCAACCCCACAGAAAATAAGTGGGTTCAGGTCAGGGGAACGGGCTGGCCATGCCATTGAATCTCCCCAACCTATCTACTTCTCCGGTAATCTGGATAAAATAACTAAGTAATCTGGTTTAAAGCCCAAACATTGAAACTCCAGTGATACCGGAAACTCGTCACCCATGTGAGGCAAAGATTTTCAAGAGACAAGAAATGATAGTTATGTCAATTGCGCATGCCGTTCCTAGTAACTGTACACTCATTGGTCCACACGATTATATTTACGAAGTCAGCATTAGCACGTGCTTGGGCCAAAAAACCACCATGAAAATTCACACGGCCTTGGTGATCATGAAGCAGCAACTCTTGCACACGCTGATGGTGGTGGTACTTATCAGTATCCACGACTACAGCGTTCACTTGGCTGGAAGTAACGTTGAGCTGTCATGCCACAGCACAAATTTATGTTTGAGGATCATTTTTAAACATATCTTCAATCAACTCCTCCATTTCTGGCCCTAAAACCTCACGCGGAAGACCAGCATCCTTGCAAAAAAGTAAAACATTGTCCGTTTCCATAAAACGACCTAGACAAGGACTTATCGTCTACAAATCCGGGTAACGACAGTGTGGCCAAGGAGCACGATATTGGCGATCAGCTTCGTCAAGATTTCCACTGTCAAGATAAGAAACATAAACCATCTGCATATACTCCGCGATTGCGTAGTTCCGATAAGTACGATTTATCATGACACTTACGAATGAACACAACAGACCCCAGAAACCGTCTTGTGCAAAATGATAAATACGAGAACGAGCGATTTTTCACCAAAAAACGAGGTCTTCATTAGATTATCGGACTCTTTAGAAAGCTAGTTTGCGTAAATAAGTCAGTCTTTTCTGCAAGAACATGAATTTCCACATGCAACACGAGTTCAAATAAGGCACTGTAAGTACTAAGTAAAAAAAAAATGACCTAGAATGGAATCGAATCCAGAGTTCAACACCTTACCGACATTGCCAAACTACGTTCTTATTTGAATAAATTAATACTATTAGAAACTCCCTAATTATTCAAAATCTTACGTAAATATCCTAACATGTCAAGAAAAAAACCTTATTGTAATACAAAAAAATAAGTAAAATCAAAAATTCTAGTTCAAATTAGTTCTTCTAAAATTCTGATAACGAAGAAAAATGGTCGCGATGCATCGACATGCTTCACACACGCAAGGTTTCTATCATTTCACGTCAATGTCAACGTACAAGATAATTAATATGAAAAATTTGTGTCAGGATGCTTTAAAATATTAACTTAATATTAATCATAAAAAGTTGCAGTATACAGCACGTAAACATTTGAATTGTATCCTTTCAAAGTAAAATGTAAAAAGAAAAAAAGATGCCGTTACTAAACGCACTCAAGGCTCCTACTCTTCTCACCTTACTTATAATTTGTGCTTACAGGCAACAAAGTTCAAAGTAATTTTAAATTTTCTACTTTTATAATTGCTTGGATATTAAAAACGATTTGCTTGGATTTAAAAAGTTTGAATCTTAGTGTTTAAAATTAAGGTTCCAAAGTTAAAAGAATTTCACTCAGTAAACGCACGTAACGCGCACGACTCTTTCATCTTCTTCTTCTAATTTTTTATAGAGTCCAAACGTTTTAAGAAGATTTAAATTTTTTATATAGTTACATAGTTTTACATAGTTAATGTAAAAAAAAAGAGCTTGCCCTAATCAATCACGCTTTCTGTGCTTGACCTTTTCGCCTTCTCTAACTTTTATTTTTCATCACATTTTAGAGATTACAAAGGCTGATGGTTTGAATGTTAAATAACTATACTTTGGAGGCAGGAATTTGCGATGAATTAATAAGCTTGATGCGAAAAATTTCCTTGACTAATTTTTTAAATTTGTGATGTGTTACTCCAGTTACTACAGTTCTACAAAAATTTAAATATTACTTTCACATAGTTAAATGAAAAAACATAATGATTTGCGCTGAGTAATCGCGTTTATAGCATGGGACCCACTCGCATTCAAACATTTTGTTTATTTTTATCGGACACTCAAGTTTTTTAAAAATTTAAACTTATCCTTTGATAGTAAAATTTACATCTTCAAAGAGCTATACTGCATAAATGCACTCAACATGAATAATCGTTTCACTAACACTTTTGTACTTTTTTTAAAAGGCAATAAAGTTTTGAATAAATTTATGTCTAATCTGTTTAATGCCAATTTTCAAAAAGCACAGAGTGGTGCTAAATAATAGCGGTTGACGTTTGTAATCTTTTTTTCCTATTTTGTCTGATACGATATTCAAGTTCGAAAGACATCCAAATCCTATCCCTTTACAGTGATAATTAAAGAGTAAAAGAGATGCGCTGTATCAACCTTTGACGTGCATACTTGCCTCGATTTCTCTTCTGTTGATTTTGATTAGGTATTACAAGATTAAAAAAGCTCAGATCCTATTGTTTAAAATAAAGATTTTAAAATAAAAAAACTTGGCTAAGTAAACGCGCGCCACGCCCATTACTTTTTTTTCTTCCTACTTCAATTTTTGAAATAGTTTAAACGTTTTGAAAAAACTATAATCCTTTTCTTTTAGAATAAATGAAAGAAAAAAAGGGTAAGTGCTTATCAATCACGCTCTTCATACTTGACCTTTTCACCTTTTTCAACTATTATTTTTAATATTATACAATTTGAATGTGAGATTTTTATACTTAAGAGGTAGAAGATTTGCTCTTTATTATTAAACTTTTTTTGCTTTTTTTTATTTTTTCGTATAGTACTACAGTTCCCAAAGAATTAAAATCCTGTCTTCAAGTACTTAAACGTTAAAAAACGAAGAATTGTACTGAATATTGACACACAACTCATGAGACTTTCTCACATTCTATACCTTTTTTTCTTTAGGCAACACATTTTTTAAAGAGCTTTAATCAAATTATTTCTGAGTAAAATTTACAGAGGAAAAGAGCTACGCTGAATAAACGCAGTTGACGTACGTTATCATTTCTCTAGAATCAGCTCTCTTGTTTAAATACTTTGGCCTTCCTATTTAAATTCTGCGCTGCTATCGTAATTGATTGAAACTCTGCATTCGATAACACTGGCCTCTGGTATAACTATTACCCCATTTCCTTAAAAGAGTTTAGCTATACGTAGTTGGCCCTCTGCGTTGCTTAGAACCCACCTTCTGATTGTAAGCGCTCTGTGATTAAAGGGATCGATCGATTTTTAAATTAACAATATCTTCTTAACAATACATCGAATCTAAATTTTGTGAAGAGATTTTCAAGAGCCTTCAATGAGCTTAATGCCGTAGAACAGTCTTCCAGGCCTAAACTCAGAACGCCCTGTATAAACATTAAACAATGTTGTAAATTTTATGATTTATTCTATTTTCTCACTTTTTTTAAAACTTAACATTTTCTTTTTATTTCAACTACCTTATAAACAATGTTTGCTCCCTCTAAATTATCTTATCCTTCTATTTACGTTAATGTACCACTTTTACTTTCATATTTTGAAATGAAAACGTACTGTTTAAGATAAAATAGATGAATTAAACGAAGCTGCTTTTTACAATAAGATATATTCTATAACTAGGTATTACCTGTACTTCAAGTAGTTTTCAGTAAAAATACTTTATTTCCAATTTTATCCTTTACGTAATAATTGCAGCTTTAATATTATAATAAAACATATATTTTTGTTATATTTCGTCGTGTACTGTCGCACAAATAGTAAGTAATACTTAAATTACTTTTTAATATTAATATTGCTCAAAATTTTATATTCAGTTAATTCTACACACACACACACACACACAGACAC
This sequence comes from Copidosoma floridanum, assembly GCF_036245765.1. Lineage (NCBI taxonomy): Eukaryota > Metazoa > Arthropoda > Insecta > Hymenoptera > Encyrtidae > Copidosoma > Copidosoma floridanum. The sequence goes on along the minus strand of NW_028321882.1, from coordinate 10,213,730 downwards.
ACACATACTTCCATACTCCAATAGTCCACTTCCATACACAAGTCTCGCGAAACTCCATACAGTGTTATGTTTTCAAGTGCAGCAGCATATGCATACAGTTAATAGCTAAGGGTGCTTTACCCGAAATATTGTTAAATGGTCACTCGGTTGCCCTAGCCTCTACAGTTGATAGCTTAGGTATCGCCTTTAGTGAGGACCTGTCCTAGAATCACCTTGTTTATGTATAAGCTCATGAGCTCATGGGGTTTTCTATCTATTACATTGTCAGAGTGGGGCACTTTCATCATAGTTTTGTGGGATGTTGGCCAGTCCTTTGGTTGTGCCTCTCTTTACTTATTGTTGCCTTGTATATGCAGATACGTCAGGATACCTTGATTTAGAGCTTCAACGCCTATTAAACATGGTTATCTGCTTTATATTTTGCCTGCAGCGTGATGCAAAATAAGTACCCTTTTATATATGGTTGGGCTGGCTTACTCTGCCGTTGTGTCGTTAATACTTCCTTGGATTGGTAATGTACCACACATTACCAAACAGTTGACCAGAGTATCTAAGGAAATTTGTTGTCTAGTATAGTACAACTGCATAGGTTGTAGCAACACGGGGCCTTTTCATTATTTAGTTCAATGGCTTGTACGACCGTGTATGAGGGTTCGTTCACTCTTTCAGCATTGGTCATGTGGAACAAACTGCCCTTTGAAGTCAAAATGCATAAATCACTGTCCTTTTATAGAGAGGTCTTATATAACAATTTGATGAGGCTCACATAGCGCGGCTTACAAACCACCTACCGTCTACCAAAATCCAGCCTATCTCGTTTGATCGCATTGCAATAGAGTAAGTTAAAGATGCCATTAGTTCGCTGTATTACCATGGTCTGCTCTATAAGTTAAGGTAGTTTAAGTTTAGTAAATTATTACTTTTCTGTTCTTTTATTTATAACAATGGCACTTTGAGTCGTTTGTTACTATTGAGACCTATTGCCCTTAGTATAAATAAATTTTGATATTAGTCAGTCAGTCTCTCCCCATGCCCAAGCCTGACATGTGACGACGGCGCGTCATCACGTAAGGCTCATTTTCACCCCCCAAGCACCGTAAGAGATGTCTCACATCAAAATAAAAAATTTTTTAAAAAAGTATTGGAATAAAATATGAAAAAATAATTCAATGAAATATAAAAAAAAACAAGAAATAAAAAAAAAAAATAAAATAAAAAACAGAAAAAAAAAATTAAAAGAAACAAGCCAGGGGGTATAACTAGGTCATGGGACCCACGGTAAGAACGAAATTCTTTGAACTTGACATGAGTATGAAGACACACAATTTCTCATGATATTAAACTGATTATAGTTAAACTTCGTGAGTACTGTATTTATGCATGACGTACTCACAAAGTTCTACTATCGTGAGTACTTATCTGAAGTTTCTTATTTTTTTTATTTGCTTTTCAAGTTTTTGTTTTAGTGAATTGCATAAATGCAGTACTTATTTTTATAGAGCGTCGATCTTCCTATAGGTCTGGTGACCCCCTTGTTACCTGAAAAATTGTGTGTCTTTATACTCATGTCAAGTTTAAAGAACTTCGTTCTTACCGTGGGTCTCATGACCCATTTATACCCCCTGGTTTGTTTCCTTTAATTTGTTTTTTTTTCATTTTTCATTTTTTTTTTATTTTTTGTTTTATTTTTTTTCATATTTCATTTCATTATTTTTTCATATTTTATTTCAATACTTTTTTAAAAAATTTTTTATTTTTTTTTTATTTCTTGTTATATTTTTTTTAACTTCTTGTTTAATTTTTTTTTTCATTTCTTATTTAATTTATTTTCATACTTTATTTCATTATTTTTTCATATTTTATTTTATAACTTTTTCTCATTTTTTTTGTATTTCCTTTATTTCATTTCGTTTTTTTATTTAATATTTTTTTTTATTCCCTTTTTTATTTCCTTTTTTCTTTATTCCTTTGTATTTATTTATGTCTGTTCTGATTTCATGTCATTTTGTTTTCATATTTCACTTCATTATTATTAAAAAAAATTTTTTTTTTCACTTATTTTTTTGCGATTTTATAGCCAATTAGTACATTTTTTGTTTTATTTCTATATAATTACTTAATGACATTTTGCCCTTCTTTGTTTATAAAATTCAAAATAAGCGCCCTTAAAAACCATTAAAATAATATGTAACTCGAAGTATACATATATAGTGATTTTACATAATTTATTCATTATTAATTTAATAATTTACAATATTCATATAATTATGTGACATTGTAACATAATTTGTTTGTCGAATACGAAATAAGTGCCCTTAAAAACCATTGATACGTTCTTTAACTCTATTGTATATGTTTATTTTAATAATTTATTCATTTATTAGATAATTTATTAATAACAGTGATTATTAGCATAATTATAATGCCAAAAAAACATCAGGTTAGAAAAAAATTGGTTGGCATTTTATGCATCAAATGCATCAAATGCATGAAATACTAATATGTAATGCGTAATAACGCTCCTTATTCTATTGAATCTAAATAATCATATGTATGCTAATTAAATTTTTGGTTTTTCAAATTCATTCTTTAGAAAAAAAAATTTTTTTTATAAGCAACAGACTACTAGTAAGCGACTTCCGTTTTTTGGAAATCTGTCGTTTTTAAAATGTCAGCCCCCTAAGCACGGGGCATAAAAAACTTCATTTTAAAAAATCATTAAATAGATAATTTATCATTAGTTGAATGTATTATCAGTGAATGCATATGAAAATGAAAAATAAGTTACGAACCATACGATAAGTACAAGAAACCGAATTTCTATAAACGGCAGTGCTCGTAGAAGAGTGGAAATGGTACTCGACTCGTATGCAGCAGGTCAAGGGTTCAAATCTCTTTATTGGAAAGTGTTTTTTTTTTTTTTTTTTTTTTTTTTTAGAATTGTTAAAGAAAATAATTTAAAGTGAAACAAAAATTAATGTGGGGAAGTAAAATTAAAGTTCGTTTGAAAATTAATTGCTTCAGAGTGTGAAGGGGTGGGCTTAGGTGTGGAGGAGAGTAGCGTGGCACGGTTAGAAGATATAAGGTGAGGTGAGGGGAAGTATGTAGGGGACTGATGGTGAGGATAACAGGGTAAGAGGGAAACTTAGGAGGAAGAGACTTCCGGTAAGCCACTTCCGTTTCATCAAATCTGTTGTTTTTAAAATTTCAGCTTCCCGAGTACGTGACATAGAAAACTTCGTTCTAAAAATTTCAGCAATGGCCTAGATTAGCATTGCGTTAGTACATTTATAGAAAGAAACGATGAATCATAAAACTTTTTGCTCGCCTTTGAATTAAGTAACATCAAGAGTGCATTTTTTTATACACAGTGAAAAAAAAAAAAAATACGTGAAGCTGATTTAAAAATAAATATTAGGCTTCTATGATTCCGAAAAAAACTTTTAGAAGAAGTAAACAGGACTTTGCGTAATTAATGCAAAGGTTACCCACATACATACACATATTTTGAAAATTAAAAAATAATCTTTTAACACTTTGTGATCTGAAAAACAGTAACAGAGGAATGGTCATATTACAATTTATTTAGTAACTACTTTTTTGGAGATCTTAGTATATTCTAGAACTAAATACAAACGGTCATTCGGTTGCACATTTTTTTTTCAAAATCGTTATTTTAAAATAAAGAAGGAAAAATAGAATTATCAAACATCCCCTAAAATAAAAAGTTTAAGATGAACGTTTATTATTATTTTGTAAGAAACATTAAATCTTTATTTGCATGTAATATTGAATGATTTTTATTTAACTTTTCAGCCATTACAAGACTATGCATTTTCATAGAATCTTTAGAAGATTTTAAAGACTTCCTACTGCCTACGCTGATAACATTTCTAATGTCTCGCTCACATTCATCACACACACTCACATCCATCACGCACGCTCACGCACTTATTCCTACTCTATACATAATACCAAAAATATAATTGTGTCTAAAAAATTAAAGAAAAACATCCTGTAGTATTGCTTACTTTCAAAAGGTAGTATTACATGTCAGTAAATGTCCCTTGAGGACATTTATGAAAGAATCACGTGAACATTGCATTTATATGATCTGTAGAAATCTTTGAATTTCTTTGGTATCCATCATTTGTTCTAGAAAAAGCTGTTATATAGATACACAAGGTAATTTTTTTAATAACACAAGAAGAAAGGGCCAAGTATGCGTAAAAGCGTGTACGTAAGTACATCCATACGAGAAAAGAAATTACCAGCGTTGCTGCATATATTGACGCTCTTCTTACTTTTTTGAACTTTTCCCCCACTAACTTGGATAAATTTTCTTAAGCCAAAAAACTACCTTAGGCTTAAATGGGAGAGTTATAAGAAAATAAAGCATACAAATGATAAGAAATGAATTTAAAGAACAAAAAAAAACCGTATAAAAAACTTATAAAAATTTCGAAAAAAATGAAGAAGTTGTACGAACCGTTATGTATTTATTGTTGAATGAGAAAAAATAATTAACAACTTAATATTCATAAGAATGTAGAAAACTACTTTGCTGAAACATTTAAGCTTTTAAGTTAAAAAAAACTATTTATCTAAATAACTTGGTTTTTTAATGAATAATTTATTTATTAAAGCATTTTATTATGAAAAAAAAAAAACAACAAGCAGTTTATAAATATTCACATAAAAAAAGTTACTAATCGTTCTATAACAAACAGTTCTTAAGTTTTTTATATCGAGATAGAGACCGCTCCAAGAAGAGTGGGTAAGGGCCTTGGCTTGTGTGCAGAAGATCAGGGGTTTAAATCCAGGTAAAATTAGTTTTTGAAGTTATACTTCTATTGGTACGTTATGCCTGAGAGTGAGTCAACGATTTCAGATTGGTGACCTTGAGAACAAGTGTGACGGAAATAGATTTTGCATGTTACTCCCCCTTCACCCTCCTATTGTCGTACTTCCGGTTTCGTACATACCACACTACACACTCTGAATTTTATGAATTTTACTTTTTTTTATTTTATTCAATTAAAAAGAACAAAAAAAAAGTTTTTAAAGAGATTTGAACCTCCTGTCAACTAGCCGAGGTACTTGCTTCCTCTGTTTTAAGTGGTTCAAGCATTAGAAATTTAATTCTTGCATCTCATCTGGTAGTTCGTACCTTACTTTTTAATTCTCATTCACTGTATATCAATTTATTTAGTTCAGTTATTAATTTAATCAATAAATAACTTATTTAATAAACTGAATTTTTCAGTAAATGCTTTTTTTGAAAACTTCTAAATGAGTGTATTATGGCAGATCAGCTTACCTATTTATTTATAAATATTTATTTACATAATTATTTACCTATCAAAAATGTTCACTTTGACTATAAATCAATCAGTGTTTGAGCAATTTTTTCGTATTATTTAAAATTTTCAGAAATAAAAAAAAACATTTTTCGTACTGCACGCAAACAATAATTGTTTTTTGTTGCATTTTATACTTTTACAATTTTCCAATTTCTAATTAGAATGATTTTCTGACTTAAGGATGTCCTTCACATAGTTAATGGGGGATAAGTTCATACCAGCAGAAGGAGGGCAAATATGTGCAGCAACGCTGGAAATTATTGTTCTCATACGGATGGACTTACGTTTATACTTTTACGCATAGTTGACCCTCTCTTTTCAGAATTATTTTAAAATAAACTTATGGATTTATTAAAAAATTTAATAGGTCTATCAAAAAGTAATCTTTCATACCAAAAAAAAGAGATATCTACATATTATATAAATGCAGTTTTTCGCAATTTTTTTAATAATCTTACATGTTGAATTGCGACTTTTTCTAATTCAAATCATAAAAAATAGAACTGTTACAAGATCTGCAATTTTCTATGGCCTTTTTCAGTTCAATGTCTAGTATTTATTTAATGTAAACGATAACTGTCCAAGAAACTTATGTGTGATGAACATCTTGAAATGATATTCTCTGGCATGTAATACTACCATACTGAAGAATGTGGTAATGCAGGATAATTTTTCTTAACTTTTTAGTTATAATTATATTTTGAATATTCGTTATGGAGTAGGAATACGTGTGAGTTTATGTGATAGATGTAAGTGTAATATTAAAATTGTTATCAGCGTAGGTGGTCAGAAGTTGTTGTGGAACATAGGAAGATTCGATGAAAGCGTACAGTCTAGTTCTGTCCAGCCTACATATTTTTTATATTATACTGTGCCATAGTATATTCTTAATAATCGTTAATTTGTTAAGTATTAAAATGTTTATCAAAAATATACATTACGTATGTAGGTATACTCGTTCATACGATAATTGCACCATCTTTGTACACAATATTGTATTATAGAAGGTATTTTTATACCTAAATACTATGTTATTTACCATATAATTATATACAAGTATGATTTTACACTTGTAAACCTAAGCACCTACTTTCCACTGTCTTTTCTCTAAACAATTAGTTGAAAAAATAAGAAAAGAAAAAAAAAAAAAAATGATGTTACAGTGGCGTGGTACATTGTGGGGTGAAGGGAATCGTCGAGGAGTGCTGTGGTAAGGAAGGCGAGGTGAAAGGAGATGGTTACTCAAAAATTTTCCTTCTTTACATATTTTTTAAAGGTCACTAATTGAAAATCATTGATTTACTTTTACATACAACATGCTTATAAAAATATAACTATAAAAATCATACTAATAAATTTAAAAATTGACAAGACATCTTAAATATCAAATAAAATTTCTTACTGTGAAAAGTCAGTTAAAAAAATCATAATGTATGCGAAAAGCTTATTTCACACTTAACACCAAACTCTTACGTAGGGAAACGGTGGCTTGGGGTGCACATAAAATAATCAGAAGGTTTTATATTTGAAAATCCTCTATTACTTATATTGGTGAGGAATAAGTATATTACCAATCCACTTATATTAAGTCTTTTGACTAACTACCCTTAATTCTCAGTTTCGATCCTCTTATCTTTCCTACTCTTCTATCCCTTAGGGTACAATATAGGGGCGGTACATGGACGCGCAAGCATATGATATCGTTCATAGCACGTCTAAGGCGGTAATGTCATCGTCTTCAACGGCGATTATTTCTTTCTTACTAATAGTGTTATGTAAGTGTCGTATTAACATTGCCCTATGTTTAAAAACCATTAAGAAGAAAAAGAGTTAGTTTTGTCGTCTAATCCTTGTTTTTTCTACTAATTGCTTATACGTACTGTGCAGTCAGTAAACATATTTATGCTCGTGTGTGCAGTCTTTTCGTGATAATTGTTGTATAAATTTAAAAAACCTTTTATGTTTCACTTACTACATAATTTTTTTTTATACATATTTTCCTTTTCCTTTTTTTTTTCTTTTGCATACATAAAGACGTTGTATAAGTAGTTATAGAACAACCTTTTTTAAAAGGCTTTTTTGTAATGGTTTTAAACTTCACTGTTTACTGCTATTTATTTATTTTATTTATACGTATTTTTTGTTTTACTCACACACACACACACACACGCATTTATACTTATACACACGCTTACGCACACTTACACATACACGCACTCACGCGTGCGCGAACTATATAACTAATAATGACAACATCAATTTTATTTGTTATTTCTTCTATACTCAGTACTAAGGCTTTTTCACTTTTGCTTAATACATACATTTTTCTACTCAATATTTATTTTACTTATACGTGTTGTTTTTTTGTTTTAAATATTAGGACATTATTTAACTTATGATAATTTGTAAAAATGTAAAAATAATTTGTAAAGATGAAAAATTGTAAAAATTGTATCTACTATTTGTCCTTTTTTTATGAAAAAGACGCTTTTTTTGATTAACTTACAGCTCATACGTTTTTTACTTATCATTCATTTTATTTATGCATTTTTTCATTTTGTTATATATATTTAAACATCATTTCACTCATAATCATAATAAAATGTCCAATATTTACTTTTTCTTCTTTAACAAATTAATTATTTTATTAGTTTATTTAATATTGCCATAGCTTAGCTCATATTCTCATGGCTGATCATTTTGCATCTGGAGGATTATTAGTTGCAGTGCTGAACTATGCTTCTTTTACACAGATTAGTAACTTCACTTATGGTTAATTTTCATGCTTCTATTGCTGATTTTTCTGTCTAGAAAATGCTTCATTTGTTTTCTTATTATATATTATTGTAACGTCACTATTTACCTTAATTTAGAGGAGTATAAAAGATTTGCCGTTGCGTGAGTAGTAAATCATATATAAGTCTGTTCTTTTTTCAGCCAGATATTTATAGATAGTGTTCTTAAATCCATTGTGAACAAATTTTTTTTCTGCTGAGACTGTGTGTATTTTTGGATAGGAAATTTATGAGCAGTTCTTTGGAACTTTCAGTTAAAAATTTGTTGGTGTTTTTTGAAAATACTCTGTGTTCTGTGATTTTTTTATCCATAAGTACTTTGATACTTGAGTCTTAGATCTGCTTCTTTGTCATTATTCAAAGAGAAATTTTCTTTCATTCTTGTGTATGTTTTACTTTTTTTGATGGTAAGGCTGACATTCACCACTGATGGGGTATGTTGCTTCAATGGCAAGATTACTTAATTATTCCTGGAATTTATAGCTTATAACTGCTACAAGTTTTTTGAAACTCCACTGCAGGTGTATCTACTCTTAGAATTGTCTGACTTTATTAATAAGACAGAAGTACTCTTCTGCACACTTTTTTCATATAGATCCGTGTGTACGAAAACGTACGTTATTGTTTTAGTTTATTTCAGTATCATTGCATGACACGAATTTTTCGTAACTTTAATGCAAATGACGCCATAAGTTGAACAATAATTCATTTATTTTGGCCTTTAGTTCTATTGGTAGGTAAGAAGTGTTAGGATCATCATAAATTGAGTTATTGAGATAGCTGAGTGCTTGACTCATAAAAACTTTCAATTGCAACTGTGTTTTCTTTTACTTTAAATCAAAGAAATTTCAAGCTTTTTTTTTTCCTAAAAATTAGTGTTTAAAGCTCACATTCTTTAAAATCTACTAGTAACGCAGACCCAAAGTAAGCCCGTACACATTACCCGTAAGTGTATTTGAAAAAATATTTTTGTTAAATTTTGTTTAATGAATTCATGAATTAACGCTTTCACAGCATCTTGAGCCGTTTAGCGTTGTTTCAGTATCAATACAATGTTTCTTCTCAGCCAGTTTTAAATTGACAAAATATGCGTATTTTCGTGATCTTAAAGTTTATTTATGGATCCGTAAGAATCTATAGATATCTTCTCCAATGTCTTGCTCAGTGTATCGGTAATAATCATTGCCTGTTTAGTATTAATTCATACCAGTTCCTTTGTCTGACATGACTCACATCTAAGAACAAACTGCCTGATCTCTGGCCTCATGTTTTTCCAATAGAAATCTTTCGAGATTTGATTGTACGTTTTGTTGACTTCTCTATGGCTAGTATCTAAAATAATTATATCTTAAAAAAAATTTTCTAACCGTTCAATTAGGTACGTCCATTGATACCGGTTCAAAATCACGAGTTTCCTAACTATTCCTATACTTATTAAACGGTCACTCATCGTAATTTAAAGAGCTACTTTATGTACATCTGTATTACGGATACTTTTCTCTTTTTAGAAGGCATGGCATACACAACTACTTCCTCTTTTTTATTCACAATTATAACATCTATGTAACTTTTTTTGTAAAGCGCATAATTTGTTTCTGGTTCTGGGACGTTTTTCAACACTGTACAGAAGACTTAATTATCTAAGTATCTGAAAAGGTAATCTACATCTTTTTCACTTTCTGAAACCGAGGGTGTTCTGAGGTATCACTTGGAACCCACGGTGGCTTATCACATGGTAGTCGAATCGTACATACCCTATATCTATCTATCATAGTTAAGTCCTTGAAATTATTTTCTTCCCTTTAGTTGCTCTCGTTTACATTCATTTGAGTTACGTTGCGTCCTTTGCTCTCTTTCTTGTTCCCTGATGACAACACTAACATGCTACTGGAATAGGGTGGTGGTGTAGAATCAGGTAGAGGTGTGTCTCTATCTTCGTGAACACAATTTTCTTCATGAGATCACTTTTTTTATCCTCCGTTTTTTAACCCCCTTTGTTTTTTCCCCCTGAGACTTATACAAATCGATTTTCCACTCTAGCGAGTCGAACAGGCAGTCACTAGGTATTTCCACCAGAAGCTCTTCCATAAGTTTTAAAGTCTTATTTTGCTTTACAAAACTTTGTTCTTAATTATGTTTGATTTTATTTTTGTTTTTTATTTGATTTTTAATCTTATTTATTTCATCCCTATAAGCACTTATGATATCTTTTATTGTATTTTTATCCCCCAATGGTTTTTTTTGTTTGTGGTGACCCACGTAAAGATTTTTCATGCATATGTAGTCATTTCTATCTCTTGTACCTATTTCCTCCTTTGACTCCTTTCACCATTTTACTTGTCCATATCTGACTTCCGAACAGGCGCATTGCTGTCAACAAGGCCCACCACTTCTCAGTGACATTTGTTCTTAATCTCCTCTTTTATATCATCATAAATCAGTGGAGACTTAATTCATTGTCTGCAGTAACAACTGCTTCAATGGCCTCTTCTAATGTTTTTAGCTAGAAGTCTGTAACGTTCCAGTTATACGGAGCCTTTAAGCCATACAAGAACTGCCTCACCACTTTGCCATCTGATTTGTTTTTTGATGCATCTTTCTCGGCCTGTGCCAAGTACAAGTTCATCTCATTTGCTATTGTGACCCTATTGTGCAACTGCTGAGTTCACCCGCAATATTCCATGACCAATTCATTGCCCGTGATTGCGTGATTGTCTTAAGTTTCAATGAAAGTGTCACTCTATCTCTTATGTTACCTAATCTTCAAGAGAGAGCCAATAACAACTTGCCAATGGAGTTAAATAATAATAAGTGTATGCAGAACGCATCAGCCACTATGCTTTGCAATTTATTTCCCAAAAGTACTTCTAAAATATTTTTCCTATTGGGCGGGCATTGTTGATTTTATTATCTAAATAATTTGTTAAAATAATAGGAATAGCAGGGGATCTTCATTATACGGCGGTATACCACTTTCTGTTTTAATGTGTTGTAATATTAAAATTTGTTCCTAAAAAAATTAGCTTTCCACCAGCTATTTATACGTATAAGGGAAAAATTGTACATTTTGGAGCTTGGAAAATTGCTGTAGAGTATTGTCTAGTTGCCAGTTATTCATTCATTTTCGGTAGTTTATTGATTAATTTAGCAAACTATTATGCGGATCATTTCTGTTTTCGTTATTAGGGCGTACAAAATAATTATTTTTGCCGTCGTAAAAACGTTAAACTTTTATTTTTACTACTTTTGGGATGCAAACTATTATTTTTAATGTTGTAGTAAGAGGGTTGGAACACCTAGTCACATACCTGAGCATACGGCTGTTTGGAACTCGCTTTTTCACACTCTTATTTTGACATACATTTTGCTTTTAGTTATAGATATTTATGTTGATTGGTTAATAAGCTTTTACACAGCACTGTGAGCTCTGATGTATCGTTTTTTTCATAATCACGTTAAATGTTTGGATTATTATTATTATTTTAATTTTTTTCTTAATAAATGAAACAACGCTTAAAAATTATTAAAATAATACCTTTATGCATCAGTATTAAATCTTGACAATTTTGGTGGAAGTGTACCTCTTCTTTAAAAAAAATTTAAAATACTCGAGGAAAGATAAGAAAATAACAAGACAATAATAATTGAAAAAGTGACTTTATCCCTAGAGATAAAATGAGGAGAATTAGGATGATGATCTACATAGTCGTGATGGTAAGTCCTTTTTAGTAGCAGGCCTTGGTTCCGTAGTATACTGCAAATCATTTATATAGGTCTCTCTGCGTCTACTTGACGTATTCGTGGTGAGTCAGTGATTTCATTTAGATAGTTTTCCCTCGTTTACTTTTTTCCAATACGATGCTATTCATTCGATTGGTTAACATACATTGAGCTCTTCTTAATAAACTGCATGAGAATTGTATATCTCTAATAAGTCTTATTAGGTGAAGCCATTCTAAACCATAGTTAAAAATTTACAGTTTACAGAACGACGGTGAATTTCTGGAAAAAAAACGTTGTTCTGAATGAAATAAATATTTTCCTTTTTTGTTACATATCACTGTTAGTATTACATGCTAGCAGTACACTTTACTTGCGAATATAGTGCTTTTTTCCATAAATATGTTTTTAAAATACAAATTAACACAAATTTCGTTGTGTCATTTTAGAAAATAATGACAGACAATACGCAAAAGCAAGAAGTAAAACTGGAGTGGGAGAACATTCAGCAATCCAGAAAGATCATACCACTACAAGTTTCTAAGTTGGCTATAGAAAAGCAACATCATCAGCAAAAATCACTGCAGCAATCATCAGTCAGAAACTCACGTAGTGTTATAACGAGCCGTCAGCACGTGCGCACCATTACAACAGCTGGTCATATTACAGAGTCATCGATCGATACCAAGCCTGCTTCTCCAGTAAGTGATCAAGTTAATTTACAAGAACAGAAGCATTTTCTTTATCACACGCAGCAACAGTATTTAAGATCAATTAAACAGGAGAGCCAGGAGACACCCTTACTAACAAATGGACTACAACAGAATCAGCAGCAGTATCATCTTCAAATGTCGCACGAGCACAATTCCGATGATCAGCAAGTACTCGAAAGAAATCATCAAAAATCACGGCAACACCTCACTAACACAACAAATAATAGTCAAGAGTTGCAGATTGAGTCTACAAATGCTGTTGAGACGGTTGCTATTACTATGAGCATCAAAGAACCACCAAGGTATGTATCAGTTTTTTTAAATCACGCAAATTCAAACGTTTTTACTTAGTGTTACACTACGGGGTTATTTAACTTTGATTCGTGTACATAAATGCTGTTCAGTTGAAATATGATACTATGATAAAAAAATGTTTTAAAAAACCGTAATAATTACTCATATCACTCTCATAACCAAGTGACACCTGTGGATTGATTTTTTTATAATAGTTGTGCTATAATACTTTTTTTTCAATAACTAGGATTGATCCACTAAGAGTCCATGTATTTATAAGTATCTTTAAAATTTTTCTTTAAAAATTATTATTCTATAAGTTCTAAAATAAGTAAAACTAAGTAACTTTACTTGTTATACATTTTTTTGTTCAACAAACAAATTCAATAAAGTTTCTTATGCTTAAATAAAAAGATTAAATAAATTCTAATATTCAAATAACATGTTAATAAAATTGAAAATATTGGCACATTAACACAGAATACAGAAATCATAATGATAAGATTGTATAAAAAGATTTTGAACTGAAACTTTCTTAGGCCCTTGAAACGAGCAAGCGAGCGAGTGAGCGAGCACTGCCGTGCACTATATATATAATATTTTTTTTTATATTGTGCTCTACGTCCGGCTCCTTTTTAATAAGGGCACTACTTACTATGGGCACTTAGCACTTTGGAGAAGGAACGGAAGAGGGATGGGAGGCCTCCCATTACTGGGAGGGGGTAGGGGGAAATTAGGCAATTATGCTACGAGGAGGTCGCCTAAGCCCTCCTCGAGGAGCATTGCGTGGTGAAAAAGCACTTGTGAAAATACACAGAGGTACTTGCCCGAAAAAGTCGCACTGGCCGGGAATCGAACCACGGTCTCCCGCGTGCCAATCCACGACCTAGCCGACTGAGCCACCACGCGCTCTCACTATATATATATAATCTGTACATATACCACCAGCGCTGCAAGCAGGGGACCTGTTTGTTTGTCTTTCTTCCTCTCTCTCTCTCCCTCTGCCTAACTTTTCAGATCGACGAGACTACAACTCTAGCCCTGCGCCACCGTGTTGGTAGTAGGTATACCTACAACTGCATGGTGAAAATAGTAACGTGGCTGTAATACTGACTAAACTGGGCCTTTGTTACAGCTAAGGTACTGTCAGGTAAATAATGTCTGACACAAAACATCGCTTGATCTCTTTGAAGTCTTCAAAAAACATAGTAAAAATTGTTCTTTTTCCTATTCATCTTTTCGTTTGTACATGTGTATGTAAAAACGTACGTAAAATATTAAATATGTATAGTACGACGACTGAACTTTTAAAAACAAGAAAAAACGCTGTATTTCGAAAGGGAAGCAAAAGTGGATAAAATAACAATTTCTACGAGTTTCCTAAAGGGTATATACATGATCAAGGTACACAAATAAAGAAGGGTTGGACTATGAACAAACATAACCACAATTTTTTGATTTGTCGACTGTATCCTCAAAAGAACAAGTCAAAAAAAATTTTTTATGTAGTATGGCACGTTTGGAAAATTAATACGGACGATGACGAAATCTTCGAAAAATTTGTGTTAAAACATAATTTCCCAAAACTATAAAAACAGTCGTATCTTGAAAAGGAAGCCTGGTAGGACAAAAATAATTTTTCTTTTAGATAATAATTATTGATGTGCAAAAATATGTAACACGGATACGTACAAATAATCGTAATAATTCTGAAAGAGATAAGTTATATCTCAAAGGTAAAGCTATAAAACCTCATATTCTACCTGTAAATTAATTTGTTTTCTGTTCTCTACAATGTATTATAAGAAAAATTGTAACTTCACAAAAACCTACATTCTTTCTATTCATTTTGAGATTAGTACAAATTAGTTAAGCACGGGTAAATTTTAATGTTCGATTGTAAGTTATTGTAGAAAACTCATAAAATGCAAAATAACAATTTTACAATGGAAGATCGCTATATGTTCAATGTTTTCCTTAATCTGGATAAAATATAGTGAATTATTTTAGTTTTATGGTAGCCAAAATTCAAAAAAATTTTTATTTGTCGGATACGAAGATTCCCAGAATTTATTGTACATATATGACGTCATATCAAACAGACAAATAATAATTTTAAATGAATGGAGTTTTCGTCCCAGGTAATGAGACAAAAATACTTTTTTTTAGCCCAGTATAGTGAAAATTTTTGTTTCATTCTGCATTACATGACCAACAGTTCGTACATATATTACACGTATCATAGCAAACATGGAGGTACTTAGAACGCACGAATCATAACATAAGTGGTATAGTAAGGTATATGTATTCTATGCACGTTCGTGCTCAAATATGTAATAGTGTTTCAATGTTAATTCTTTTAAAACGAGAGTCTTAAAAATCTATTGAAATTAGGTATACTCTAATTTTCTCAGTTTTTATCATACCGAGTTTAATGACATTTGAGTTGGAAGTCTCACTTCTGCCAGGGGTTCTGAGACCCAAATCTGATTTTTTTATAGTTTAAGTTTTATTAAGACGTTATATAATAAGAGATAATTTCTGCAGGCTTATAGTATTTGTTAATAAACTAACCTTTACCTTATTGTATGGTATTTATGGTATATATTGCTCTATTTATCTAAAAAATAGGTTTGATCAAAACCTTTTAGTGGATTTAAGGTTAGAAGCAGTTGTATATCCTAAGAGAGTAAAGTATTTTATTAATTTCCCAGCTTAATAACCTGCAGAAAAGAAAAATTGTTTACGTCTCATTTAGAATGAAAGACGCACGAAATAAAAGAATGTGTTTATGTTCAGACTGATAATTTTCATAAGTATGAAATGTAAGAAGCTTGGAGTGTGAATGAGGAATGGATGGTGAAAGCTTAGCTTAGAGGATGCCAGGGCCACTTGGTCCTGATTTGTGAATGTATTAGTATACCCGTGTGAGTGTCTCATACTGTTTATACTGTTCGTCGGTAGCGTTGACGTAGATCGTCAAGATGTCGAGTTCATCAACAGTGTCGCCCTAGACATAATAACACACACTCCCACCGATTTACTAATAAATTCATAAATCTGGATCGAGTAGCTCTGCCACTTTCTAGATTCGGCTTTCCCCATACATTATTTATTGTTAAAGAATAGGTTGTTGAGATACTACAGTGCAAAGATTTTTAGCGTTTCAGCACAGTAAAATATATGTAATATAAAAATGGTTAACATCAAAATACTTGGCATGTATAGCTCAATATATCTGTTTGTTTTTCTATGTCTGTCTCTCACTTGACACATAACAAGCAATTCTTCAATTAAAAAAAAAAACTGAACACTTTACATTTGTTTAAATGATACAATGAATTTTAATTATAAAAAGTAAACAAAATAAAAATAAATTTTATAGCTAAGGGTTGTTGGTTTAAGTGTTAGCAAGCCTTTTTGCAAACCGACGGTAGTTAACTGCTTCAAAAAATGGGACCAACAAGCTGCAGTCCAGTCGTGCACCATCTAAGCTCTCATTACCTGAAACTGATTCATACTAATATTAAACATATTGGTCACCCTTATAAGTTACAATCAATTGAAAAAAAGACAGATATATAATACAATTTTACTATACATTTTTAACTGAACTCAGAAAACTGGTTAATAATCTGACATTTTAAGTATGAGAAGTCTTAAAATCATTAACTACAAGTTGTATTTCATAGGTAATTGAAAAAGTAATTTATAAGCATCCATATATTTTATAAAACTAATAATCTTAAACATCAATTTTCATAACTTAAGCTTCTCAGCCAATCAAAAGGAAATTAGCTGATTGTTCAGCCTAGCAAAAGTAGAGTTAGCTGTAAAAACTTAATAACTCACAAAACTCCATTAAAACTTGGGTAAATCGACGCAACACGAGCAAGAAGCCACTGTCTGAAAGGTCTTAAATTATTAGTTATAAGCAATAAATCAACACGTTTTAACTCTCAAGTCAGCTTTTGCCACTTTTCTTGAAATGCAACTTATTAAGGTACTCATTTTTTCTCTTTCAAAAGAGTTGAGCCAATGATGATGTAATTAGCCAGTATTTGATAAAAGAAATGGTTTAAAGCAGATCAAGTTTGGGGCTTGAAGGGCGTTAATTTACCAAATATGTGGGAATAAGAAGATTTTAACTAGAAGAATCACTAGACAAAGAGCAAAGAGGTCTAGAATTAGGTAAAATTTTAATTTTTAAGAGTAATGTAGAATGCTTGACGAACAAAAATACTTGTTTGCCAGTAACACATTTTGAATGAATTTTGGCTGATTTTATAGTGGTTTTGCAAAGGCCGCCTAGGTTCAGAGCTGTGAGAAGATTGAAATGCTTTATTGTGACGGAAAAGGCAAAAATAGCTCCAAACTTATCAGCCTCAAATCGTTTGAGTATTTTGCAAACCTTGTGATCTGTACCATCAAAGTTGAGGTGGCTCCAGCGCCTAGAGCCGTATCAAAATGGGGAGACTAAAAATTAATCATTATTTTCTTTAAAATATGGTATAAAATTATCGTAGAGACTGTTGTAAGCCATATGCTACATTTTATCTGTTACTTTAGTGAGTTAATATAAAAATACAAAAAAGTTTTATGGTGCTCTAATTGATGAACTGTTACGGTACGCTCCTAAGTTCAAGAATAGTTATACCTATATATGTGTACTCTGCAGAATGCAGACAGCTGAGAGCTGACTTGCACTCGCAACTGTATACTTAGTCTCCGATTATTAAAAGATTTTGTTTGATAACAAGACACTTTTCTCATGTCATCGAAAACTGCGTAATAATATATACAAGATAGTACGTTTTTTACATCTTACTGGTTATTTATATAAGTGCAGCAGTAGGGTGTATATCGCGTAAGCTTGCATTTCCTATCCAACCCGTCTTAAAACTACGATTTTGTAAGCATGATTTCTTACAATTTTCATCGTCAACCTTAATTTTTTTTTATACGAATAGAAAGATGGGAATTCAGAGAATATAATTCAATTTTATTAACCTCGGTTGGGTTCTTTATAATTTTAACATTGAGGCCACTGGAGCCACCTTAAGATCACAATCACTGAATAGATCTGTGTATTGTCCTCATCGCTCAGTAAATCTAGAAAACGTGTCTGTAAAAGCTGATGCAGAGTAATCTTCCACAACTTTTAAATGTACTCTGGAAACACTCAAACCAACGAAAACGACTGCAAATCTCTTATTCATCCTGTACTTTGAGTTTAAGGTAATTTGATTGAAATGGGTCTTATGAAGTCAACTTTGGTATGCTGAAGGGATGGCGTAGGTTGAGCTGTATAAGTGACTCATGACATGATTTACAGGCTTGCTAGGGTAATTCTTGCATGTGACATACTTAAAGATTACTATAAAAGTTACTTGATGGTCTCGTAAAATACCAACTTATTTCGCATAGACCGCTTAAGATCAATGTACGACCAGCAAGTAGCATTTGAGAATGAGCTTGTTCAACGAGAAAAGAAGTAAGAATATCACGTGTGCAACTAGTAGTCCTTTAGGTTGCGAATCTCTTCAGAGTTCAGAAAATTAGTTCTGATTTCAACAATGATTTTGAAATCCATGTATTTAAAATTCAACAAATCTTGTAAATTTGCAATAGTGTATAATTTTTTATTAAATTGAATGAATAATTTGAGAACAAAGAGAGGTGTTCATAGTAACGTATCTAAATTTCTAAACTTATCAACAAGGTTCCAAGAGTAACTTGTAGTGCAATTTTTTCAGCTAACAACTGATCTCTTGCATATGTAATAAAGTAGGATCCTTGGCGAACGATAGATATTTTGGACACAATTGGGTCAAAAAAACAGGGCCCTTAATCCACAACTTAAGGTCAAATGGACCGCAGAGAGGCAACATCAGCCGGTTTACTTCTTCTAGTTATATAATTCTATTTGTCTTCTGGAATAAAGATATGTATTAAAGAACAAAGGTTTGTTAGAAAAACAGGCTATTTAAAAGACAAAGGATTCACTCAATACAAAATATCCTTGAAATCCAACCATTAATGCAGGAGTTTACTCGCAGTATAGCAGCAGTTCAGTAATAAAATAAGTCTAGTGGCCCTTTGGTTAGTCAAAAGAATAATAAATATCGTAATAAGTATACTTGCTGTGTTATCTTGGGATCTCTGAAAATAAAATGAACCTTAAGAAATTATAAAAAAAAGTGATTTTGTAGAAGTTGCCAATAACCCAATAACCCCTGATAGTCAAGATATTAGCTATGCAAGATTTTGTCTTGCAACATTCAGTCATTTTGACTTCTTACGACAAAACTCTTACAAAAATTTTACGTATGCATTTAATTAGATTGCAATAAGTCTTATAAAAAATTCTTTCATTACTTTTTTTCACCTCCTTGCTTCGTTAATAATTTTTTAAGTTAGCCAAAACTAATTCCTGAAAATTATGATTTTTGAAGGTTAAATACATACATAAACAACCCACTGTGCTAATTAACATGTTTTAAACGTCAAATTTAATGAATTACTCTAGCACTAGTATCAGTAACCAATATATCTTCTATAGAGGAGGCAATAGTTTTAATACTGATAGGAAAGTGGGTGCTAAGGTATCCAAGTATAAAGTTATACTCCTATATAATTATATGGCAGACAATGTAATTATAAATATAAATATACCTTCTACAAAACGATATTGCACATGAACGTGACGCAATCATCGTTAAAATAAGTTTACCTATGTGAGCTGAGAGTAGCTTTAACAAAAATTTGAATATTTAATAAATACATACTTATAAACGATATGTTATGGTAAAATACAGTATAATTAATATATGGGCTAGTCAGTGTAAGACTGTTTATTTTCACTGAATCTTCCGACGATTTGAAAACAACGTCCTACCGCCTATGCCAAATTTATATACAATGTCACGTTCACATCTATTACATATGCTAACTCACTAATTCGTTGTCCATATTTAAAACTTAAATAAAATATTGTATCTAGAAAATTAAGAAAAACAGTACTGTAGTATCGCTTTCTTCAATGGGATACAACGTGCCAGTGAATGTCCCTTCAGGACATTCATCACACTTACACCCAAAGAAATAATGACCGCTTATACCAAAAATTGTGTTGCGTGAGATCAAAAGGATGTTGAACTGTTGCAGCACAACAATGAGTGGACAGCAACTTGTACTTTGAATTTGTACAGTTTAATGTCGTGTTGAGCTGTAGAAGCCCAAGGGGGCTGCAAGAGCCAAACGATCGGCCTCTGAGAGCACAAAGTCTGGGATCTACGCGTTAAGTAGCAGAAGGGGGTAAGGAGAGCCAGGCAAGTGGCCTGTCAGTGCCTGCAGTTTAGACTTAGCTTGTTAGGAATATATGCCAATGTTTCTTAGTCACACACAAGTAAGTTATTTCTTGTTCTATTTATTGTTTAAGAGCAAATAGAAATATCAAAGAAAATTGTATATGCGCATATTTATACACATATTAATTTACGTAGTGTGTTAGAGATAAAAATTCTTTATCCATTATCAATAGCCTAACCTAACATTCATTATTATTTCTTTTTTTATTTTAAACATTATACGTAAGTTTATTACGAATATTTATATTTTTAGAAAAAACATTTAATCCTGAATTGTATTTACTGAAGTATTTTTCAATAAATGAATACGGCACCTCGAAGATAAAAAAAATCACGTTCCAAATTCAAGTAATTTGTTTCGTTATATAAACACAGATTTGATTAATGAAAATTTACCATACAAAAACATTTATTGACAAATCAATGAATGACTTTATTGGATAAGTGATTTTTAAATAAAAATTCCGAAATTGTAATACTTTATTCGTCATAATTTTTGTTTTCCAAAAAAATTTTTTTTATAAAAATTCTATGTATATTATAAATTATATAAATAATTACAGACATACACACTTACGCACAGCCACTTATTAAGAATTTCATGACAATTTTAAATAATTTTTTACTTGCAAAAAAAACTCTCGTAAGAGTTTGTTTTTAAAAATAAAAAAATACATTAGCATGTACGGCTCAAAATCTTGAGTAAGAAAGCCCAGGCATTGCGCTTTGATAGGCCAATCGCCTTGCTCTCCTGGCCCTCTTCTGCTACTTAACGCGTAGAGGCCAAACTTTGTGCTTTAAGAGGCCGATCGCTTGGCTGTCGTGGCCCTCTCCCACTGGCTTCCACAGCTCAACGTGACATCACACTGTACGTATCCAAAATACAAGTTGCTGTCCGCTCATCGTTGTGCTGCCATAGTTCAACGTTTTTTTGATCTCGTGCAACACAATTTTTGGTATAAGCGGGCTCAAATGGTGGTGTCGTGAGAGCCAACAGTCGTTAAGGCTCCGATGGGTTTGGTTGTTGGGGTATGATAGGTTATTATTTCTTTGGGTGTAGGTTTTTTATTAAATACTATTTAAATGTCAAAGGTATATTTGTAATAGCATAAAAAACACTGACAAAAATTGCAGCTCGTTTGGCTGTACCATTATTTGATACATGTTTAATAAAAAAAAAAAAAAAATGCAACCTAACAGGCAACGTTAAGAAAAAATTATTTATAATGGCAATTATATGATCTGCAGAAATCTTCTAATTTTTAGGTGTACAAAATTTTTTTTAGATAAACCTATTAAACATTCAAATAGATTTACTAGTTAGTTTTCAAATAAGTTTAGAAAGAAAGAAGCAAGATAGCTGATAATGCCTGGAAGCGTGAATGGGGAAAACTGACCGTTTCTGGCAACGCTAGTGCAGGATTTCTAGCTATCTATCCAGCTATTCACATAATCAAAACTGTAGTGGAAGGACAGATCAATAGCTACTAACTAAACTAAACTTACAGGTGGTTAGTACGTGTGCTTGGCGTAGTCTGGAATACACTTACTAAACTGTTAAACTGTGGATTCTCGTGGGATAAGATTATCAGAATTACTGAAGAAAGAAAAACCATGAACCGCAAGAAAAAGCTGAAATGCAGTACCAAGTTCACGTTCCAGTATACATGCAGAAAAAGTACCCAACCTTTGCCCAAATCCAAGACATCAACGTAAAAGAGGGCCCACTATATGCTATTCCATAATAACTCACGAAAGAGTGGCGCAAAACCCAATGTGCCGTTTTCTTCCAGAAAGTTGTTCCTCCAGAACAGGTACTCAGCAAACTGCTCCCACGATTTTTCGTCAGGAGCCCTAGTGATAGTTTAAGAAGAAGGGTGACAGGGAAAAGCACAGCCCCATATATTCAAGAAAATCAAATTTTTTTTTAAGTAACATGTATAAGCGGTACCAACTCTTATTATAGTATTGGTCCTGGTGAAGGTTCTGATTACTGTCTTCCCCTCACCACAGAGTCCCTCATTGTTTTCTCCGTACCTTGAGGCACCCTAGGCGAATGCGGGCTAACAAATCAATATTAATTGTGAATAAATAATAAATTACCAACCTTAGTACGTAAATTGAACTTGTAATACTGTAAGCAAGGTAAATAAGTTTTTAACACTCAGCAAACTGTTCCCAGATCTTTTTTAAAAAGCCCTACAACCAGTTTCAGGAGGGGGATGTTACGTCGGTAAACTAAAATTACTAATAAATTTTTTCCCCGCTCATTCGTAAGAAATTTTCCATATTGTTTTTCAAGTATTTTGAGCAAGGACCAACGTGCATCTAAAACGAGGTGAATCACCTGCAAGTTACTCGTAACTGCAGTACAATGATGATTCATGTATATGCACGCTGGTCTATGCTGTCTGGAAATGAGAAACAAACAAAAATTTTTTTGGATCCATAAGAACAAAGTTACTGTAGATACAAAAGTTTAACTGAAAGCAGTTAAACTAAGAAGTAATACTAAATGTGAATACAATTTTAAGTTAGGATAAAACGACATAAAGATAAATATTATAATAACTTAGATGTAATACAAATAATTAACCAAAAATAATAGAAATGCCAAAATCGTCACGTACAGTTACAAAAAAACTCGTTCACCCTACACTGTTAGTAAGCAACAACGTTACATATTAACTACTTTAAACTTAGTGAAGCAACCCTCTTAGTTTTCGAAGAATTATCCTATTTTTACCATTCGTATTCGTATGCTCATGATTTAGCCAGTAACCCTTTTTTAACACATTAACAACCTTATAACAAACTGCAATAATCTAATTAGTAATTTAGTTTGATTCTATAACTTTTGCAAATGTAAAGGAAAACGGAAAGTGAACCCTCCCCTTTTCTTTGACTCAGAGATATCAAGAGAGAGTCTGTACTCCTGACTCCAATAGGGATAACGGAATTTCCGATTTCTTAGGGTACCAGGAGTCGACTCCCTCTCCAACGACTAACAGCAAAGTACCTGTTAATTATAATCCTACCAAAATTTCGTCTTATTTTTGCAACATTATAAACAATCAAAACTACCTATAAATCTAATTATGTTAACTCTTAACAGACAAAGTACTATTTTTATCCTTATTATCATTAATTTCCTTACTATACTCATTACTTACTAGAATAATTATCCTTACTACTTCAATCATACTTATGACTACTGTTGTTGTTATTATTATCGTTATTATTATTATTATTATTATTATAGTAATTATCACTAATATTATATTCATAAGTTATTATGGCAACGGCCACCGTTACAGCCGTTTAAATATTAGTGTTAATTAATATATCATAAGACACCGATCTTTTATTCACCCAAGCATTATTTCAATTATTAAGCGATTTTTACCACCCTTTTTGCAACGAGTTCAGTTAAATAGAGGAACAGTGCTTAGCATTAGTAAATATAATTAGTATTCTCTCTTAATGTTAATATTAAGTTATTTTAAAATTCTGTAAATTTTGAATGTAAAAGGAAATGGAAGGGCATGAGTTAGTAAATAATTTTCCCTTCTTTTGACGCAAGAAGAAGAATGAGCCAGATATGGGGAGTGCCAATTTATGATGGCTAAGCTATTGTCATATTTCTCCAAGATTTGTCCCTGACAAGTTTTCCTACTTCGTTATCGAAGCAGCCCGTGGCCGAGGTCCACTATCACTCAGTCTTCCACGAAAGTGGTATATTTTAATTCGGATGTCACTCGCCTTGACTTGCACTAGTTCAACATGTTTTGGTTCTAAATAAAAGTAAGTGCTTAAGGTTTATGCAAATTTTTTAAATTTCTTTTCCCCCTTTTTTTTCTCTTTTTTGGTGCTGACATAAAATCAAACGCGGACACCATTAATCTCTACAAAAGTGGTACCAGTGGAATACCGGAAAACGACTAAATAGACGCAGACACCATTACTTATTACAATCGTGGTACCTGTGGAATACCAGGTAATAAATAATTAATTAAGCTGTGCGTAAAAATAAGAGCGAATACCATTACTCTTAGCGGTATTAGTAGATTCTAGTCTGGTCGCGAGTTAAAATATCATCGACCCTCTCTACGCAATCTCTAGAAACGATACCTTTGCTAGTTACGGTACTGGTAGTTTTTAGATCGTGAACGGGACACCATTCGGTACGCAGCGGGTAAAATCGACAAACCTTGGGCGCGCTGCCAGTAAGTGCATCGGAATACTGCACAGCAGTCACTTCGAGTCATGTAAAAACAGTTATATACGAAGGCTATAGATCCTTCGAAAATACCGCATCGATTGTTTGAATTCTCCTTTAGCCTCGCATCCCACCTATGCGCCTATCGTATGTCCCGAGTCATTAAACAAAAGCTTAGACCGAAATAAATCGTTACGCTGACGTAAGACTTGTTTCTCTCTTTTTAAATTTTTTGAATAATTAACTAGTGGATCTATTAAAAAATTTAATACGTTTATTCAAAAGTAAACTTTTGTACCCTAAAATAAGGAGACTTCTGCAGATCATATAAATGCTAATTTAAATGATTTTTTTCTAAGATTGCCTGTTACATTGCATTTTTTTTTTTTAAATTAAACATTTAGCTAATAATGGTACAGTCAAACGAGCTGCAATGTTTGTAAGTATTTTTTATTCAAATGAAACGTCCAATGACAGTTGGTAAATAATTAAAAACAACGTCCAATGGTGGTACTGTCATATTTTGAATTTATTAAAAAACAAAACGACGTTTCGGCCGTTTGGACAACGTCCCAGCCCTCATCAGGTACAAAAATCTCTGACTCTTACGAAAGGGATGTAAAATCGTAATGATTGTCCGGGACGTTGTCCAAACGGCCGAAACGTCGTTTTGTTTTTTAATAAATTCAAAATATGACAGTACCACCATTGGACGTTGTTTTTAAGTATTTTTTATGCTATTTTAAATATACGTTTGACATTTTAATAAAATCTGTCAAAAAACCTATGTGTGACGAAAGTCTTGAAGGGACATTCACTGGCATGTAATACCCCATTGAAGAAAGTGATACTATGAGATGGTTTTTCTTAATATTCTAGATACAATTATAATTTAAGTTTTAAACATGGACTAGGAGTTAGTGTAAGAGTGTATGTAATAGATGCAAGCGTAACGTTACAGATGTAATCAGGGTAGGCAGGAGGAAGTTCTTTTGAAACCATTGGAAAGCAATTCGATGAAAGCGTACAGTCTTATACTGGCTAGACTATTTATTGTTCTTACTGTGTTGTGCCGTAGCATATTTTTAATAATCGTTAACGTATTAAATATGTATTGAAAACACCCTTAAACAACGTAGATATAATCATTTCTACAATAATAGCCCTATCTACGTACACAATATTGTTTCATGGAAGTTATACTGTTATTTTTAATTATATTACCTGCCATATAATTTCATAGAAGTATAACTTTTCACTTGGATACGCAAGCATGGGTACCCACTGTTTGCTGGTTAAAACGTTAAAAGCACCCTCGTAATATCGAAAAAAATATCCAAAAATATGCAGACCCTGTAGCCGTGCTTTTTTAAACATTTTTAATTTAAAAAAATCGCAATTTAATACGGAACTTTATTAAAAAATCACTCAAAATTTTATATATATGATCCGTAGAAATCTCTCAATTTTTTTCGTAAGAAAGATCACTTTTAAATAAACCTATTAAACCTCTTAACGGATCCGCAAGGTGTTTTTTTTTTAAACACAAGAAAGAAAAAGTTGAGTTTGCGTACGAGAGTGTACGTAAGTACATCCGTACGAGAAAAATAATGACTAGCGTTATTGCATAAATTAAGGCTCCTCTCACATCTTTAAACTTTTTCATGTGTATGTGTGATAATCATTTTGAAGTGAAAAACTCATTTTATCACGAAGAACAACATTTTAAATGAATAAAACGCAATAAAAATTAATTGTTGTATTCATAGATTACAAAAAAATTTTTTTTTAGATTTAGAAAGCATAAAAAAAAAACAAAAAAATTTATGTACAGTTTTTTACTATAAAACAAAAAGTTATTAATAAATACATGAATACTTATTGATACATGGAAAAGCTGTTTTGCAAGAAAAATCAACTCTTAAGTTAATAAATGACATCAACAAGAAAATTAGTTTTATAAATTAATAATTTATTTTTAAATCACACTCAATTATTTGATAAACAGTGAATGAATATTAACACTAAAAGCGACTTATAAACTATACCATATCAAAAAGTAATCGAGTTCTTAAGGACGTTCGGTAGAGATAGAATCGTGAAATGAATCTTTTCGAAATTTCAACCAGACGTTCTTATTGTTGTTACAATGAAGCTATAAAAATTTCAAGAGGTTCGTCT
The DNA here is from genome assembly GCF_036245765.1 of Copidosoma floridanum. Taxonomy (NCBI): domain Eukaryota; kingdom Metazoa; phylum Arthropoda; class Insecta; order Hymenoptera; family Encyrtidae; genus Copidosoma; species Copidosoma floridanum. Next base: position 10,187,075 of record NW_028321882.1, on the reverse strand, counting down.
GTTTCGTTTTCGAGATATTGAATTTCAAAGTTCAGTCATTTTAACACAATGGCTTATGGGGAAACTTATAAAAAGTCAGTTTTAAAGAAATTGACGTGATAATTTTCTCCAATTTTTTTTTTCGTCACAAATAATATTATTAACAATATGTTTACAAAGTTTTGCGACGATCGTCTGATTAGTTTATAAATAAAAAAATTAAGTGACAGTTTGACAAAAACGCAACGGCAGCGTCACAAGAAGCGGAAAATTCAAAATGTTCCAGGACGTAAATCAGTAAATACTTGAATATTATGGTAGATATTTATGTATTTCTGTGTAAAACATAAACCTATATATGAGTGTGAGTATATGTATATAGGTTCTACCCGTACCTATAACAAAACAATGTGTTATAATAATACATATTAATTTTTCTTAATAAAATTTTTAATTTGTAATTTTTATACAATACAATTTTTTTACACAAGATAGCAAAATCACATGCTTGTAGTAATTTAAGAGACTGGAGTACGTCCTAATTATTTAACACATTACTTTCAATGAGACTTTTCAAGTCAGATAAAAATTCAAGAATTTTATTTACATTAGCTACGAATATTTGAATTGCATGTACGTATATCTGTCACAAGTCTTTTTAATTATTTACTCATTTTTATTACATTGTTATAACGAATAAAAATTAAATACTTACATCTTTAGCACAAATATATTACAAATATGCACATACGCTGCCGTAACCGACGCAGCTGACAGTGCAGACACTGCAGAATGCACACCACCTGATGTGTGTATGTATGTGTATACATGAACACTCACACATTGGAGACCCGCGCGGCAATGCCAAGTCTTCACTCATCGCTACTTCCCCTTGCCCTGCAAGTGGTTCCCCCCACTATCTCTACCGAACGTCCTTAATAACGGGACCTCTCATAGAAGTGCGAGTATGTGCCTTCGTTTGTGTGCAGGAGATCGTGGAATTAAATCTCGTGGTACATTTTTTTTCTTATTTTGAAGAGACAAAATTGGTTAGAAAATAAGAAATAAAATTAAAAATAGTTAAAAATGTGTGCTGTTCTATAGTTGCGAGGCGTTGTGTGGAGGGAGCCAGCGTGGTACGGTATGGCAAGGGTGGTGGAGCGAAGCTGGAGAAACATGTAAAATTCACTTTCATTACATATTTCCTAAGTTCAGAATTCTGAAATCGTTGATTACTTTCAAACATAAAGTGCCTCAAGTAGTGTGACTCCAAAAAAGCTAAATAAATTATATCAGTCTGTGCTTTAAAAATAATTGATACTACTGGAGAGGACCTAAAAACCATACAACGTACTATAACTTCCAGAAATAATGTGATTTTATAGCCAAAAAAACAATTTACGGCTTCAAAATGATACCAAAATAAAATAAGACTTCTAACAGTTTAATAGATAACCTTGAAAAGTCGTGTGCTATTTAAATTTTTTAAATCTTTAAATTAGTTTTTATACTTGTTAAATGTTTTAATTCCTGATTATAACTCTGCAATTTATCATATACATGGTTGATTATTTATAACAAGGGTTTCTTATTTAATATATTATAAATTATGAGATGCAAGTTTTTTTAAAAATGGACTTGGTTAATAATTAAAAAGTTTTCAAATTCTTGTTAGTTTTTTGATACACCTTTCTAAGATATCATACAACCAATGAAGCAGTTTTTATAAGACAGACTGGTAAAGTTTGCTGGTCAGGGGCCATGTTACTTTTTCTGCTTTCAACAAAATCTGAAAAAACCTATTTGTATCGTAAAATCACCTTGTGTCAACTATCAAATAACATTTGGCCTGTTCAGATCCACAAGTTGGAATTAGAAAAAGTTATACGGTACGGTTTCAGGTCTGCCAAACTTTGAAGTAAGACTGTTGCCAAACAGATACACAGAATGAGCAACACACAATCAAGACTTTGGAAGCTGACCAGGGAATCCTACTCTTTACTTTTTATCCAGTAGGTTTATTCCGCTTACACTGAGGCAGAAAACACTGACAGTGGAATGAAATCAACGAATAAAAAGAATGGCTCACATTCGTTGTTTACATCCGTCATTTTTGAATAGTCATTTTTTTGCAATAATTGATAAAAAGCGAGACATGAGGTATAGATGCTCTAAGCATACTGGTTGTCGTGTCTTCTTGAGAAGTTTTTTGGATAGCACTGGTTGGCTAACGAGATGTGATTTTATGCATTTGATTCGTTAAGGCTTCAGAAAATTTTTTGACCTTAGTTAATTTGGGAGGAATAAGAAATATGCCATTTGCATCAATAATATTTATTTGAAATTAACTGTAAATACTTAATTAACAATCCAGTTAATATGGATAAAAATAATTCAGAACTTGTTAATTGCCAGTTTTCGGGGTCACTGAACACGAATATTGTGACAGAATAGGTCTCCAAGGTATCGGGTACCTAGAGGGAACGGTATTCCCGTCGTCTCCCGCAGTTTCCAGAAAACTAACTGTATAATTGGTCCATTATTATAACTCGGGAATTTTTAGTATCACCTTATACAAATATTGTAACAGAATCGGTTTCCTAGGTACTTGGTTCCCAGGACAAGCAGTATTCCTGTCAGAATGAAATTAGTTTATACTCTTCTTACAATTATCTTAAGGCTTTGATATACAAGAGATTTAATCGCACATTAAAACATGCTATGTGAAAAAAATTAAGTCTGTGCGGTAGTAATAAGTGGATCAATATTTTACCTAAGATAATTACAGCATATAATAATCACAAACACCGAACAATTGTGATGAAACCTAAGGATGTGTCAGCTGCTAATAAAGATAAGGTTTCGAAAAAATTAACATCCATAGCAAAAGTGAAAATAAAATATAAACTTAAAGTGGGTGATAAAGTTCGAGTGAGTAATTCTAAGCAAGTTTTCGAAAAAGGGTATTTACATTATTAGTTGACTGAGGTATTTACTATTATAAGAGTAATATCTACAAAACCACCAGCTTGCCATTTGAGAGAATACTGAAAGCAGCCAATCTCTGGGGGCTTCTACGAGCTAGAGCTGCAAAGGACTAAGTATCCTGATACCTCCCTTGTAGAAAAATTCCTCCAACGACGAGGAAATAAAATTTTTGTTAAATGGCTTGGTTTTGACAACAGTCGTAATAGTTTGATTAACAAAAATGATGTTATGTAAATGACATAAAAAAGTAAATAAATGAAAAAATCATATTATGTAAAAGATAAATAATGCAGTTGAAAGTAATAATCATTATGTATTTATTTTTACAAAACTCTTATTTTCTTACAAAACTATTCAATTAAAAAAAAAAAAGAAAACGCGTCACTATTATGTTATATTTTATAAGTTTCTCACATGTAATGAATTAACAACAAAAAAAGTTTTTTTTAACTAAATTTAAGATGTGTACCATGGAACTTGACGAATAACTTTGTTTTATTAAATAAATCTTCTAAGATATTGAATCTCACTTTATTTCTTACTAAGACTCTGAGACGCGATCTGGCAAGAATATTTAGAATTCATATCTTAATATTGCTACAACTTTCTCACCGTATTTCATTTTAACTTTTTAAAGTTTTGTTACAATGGAAGCTTTACCAGCCACCATTTTGCTGACCTTTTTGTGTTGGAAGAAAACCCCCTTTGGCCAGCTGACAAAGTTTTGCTAAATCAGCCATCTGTAGTGTTTAAAAAAAAAAAAAAAATTACTTAATATTTTTTGAAGATTTATTCATTTGTTTATTTTTTAAACAACATCGTTTAAAAGGATGTGATAGCAAGAGAAGAAAAATGATAAATAATTAATTGACACAAAGTTCTCTTACCTTAAAGGTGGATCTGGCTTTTTTGAGTAGGTTTTTTGTTGATGACTCTAAAATCCTTTTGTAACCCTGATTTAGCAAGCTCTGTACATTAACAGCTAAAACTATCGTTACTTGTGAATGCTGATTAATGCTTCTTATAGAACTGATCTGAGATGGTTTTAGCAGCTCCTTATAAGGACTCCCCACCACTTTGCAAATTTTTACTGCACCTCCATCCATGACTTCTTCAGTTACTTTTTTTTATCATTTCTATTTCCTTCTCCTTCATTTTTGTATTCTCTTTGACCGTTTGTTAATTTGAATAGCTCTCTAGGTAATGGTGAGTAAGACGACCCAACTGCCCCTCTTTGATTTGTCACTTCCATATCAGTTGGGTTTATACTGTGTGGAGACGAGTTTTCCTCCCCAACTTCAGATAAATTTTGTGGAACAAACTGATTTTTATTACTCTTCTTGTGCCTATACATTACTTCAAAACTTTCTCTCACATTTTTTTCATCTCCTTTTCTAATTTTTTGTTTTTCCTCCACTATCTTACAAGGTTTCCAAGGTAATGTATTGGTAGAAATAGTAAAAATTTATCTTCCATCATCATATGAGCTAAGAGCTATTTTATTTTGTAACTCGGTATGGATTTATTGCTGACGAAATCTAATACTTATTGGCTCTCGTGTAATACTTTTGTTGAAGTCATGTAGACACCAAATGTAATGGGCAAAATTTGTTGTGGAATTTACGATATAAGTGTTAACACTCTTTGCTTTTTTTATGGTGTTTTGGTCCTGCATAAAGACACTATACATCTGACCTCTCAAAGCTGCAAATTTTGTGGTATTGTTACCATTATATTCGTCTTTTACAAGTCCTACAATTTTTTTGTTTTCTGACGTATAATAAATTTGTTGCTTTCTGGGTACTCAGAAGTATCAAATTCTTGAATATCCGTTTTTGTTAATTCATAAATGTTGTAGTTCGTTATTTCAAATATTAAACTACTTGTTTCAGTGTATAAAGGTTTGCAATCATTACGCAATTTGAAAATTATGTAATCGTAACGTAAGTGACATACAAGCGTTTTTAATAAGCCCAATACACTAAGCCCAATGTACATGGGCTTTCTGATCATAACTTATGTTCGTTGCAGTTGAACTGCTTCTAAACTTTCATTAAAAATGTCACAGCTATGGAAATTGGGTTTTGAAATGTAGGCTGTAGTACGATAACATTCTTCCCAATGATTAAAAAGTTTGACATCTACTCTTTTCCACAGATTTTCTATCGTATTACCAAAAATTGCATTGTTAAAGAATTCAAAAAGCATTTTTTCAAATTCCTTTTTAGGTTTTTTTTGTTTGTTGATATTTAAGTCAATGTATGGTTTGAGCCATGTACTCTGCCAAAATTTTAAGGCTTGATGAATTTTTGTTACTAGTAATCCATGGTCTGCTGCCTATTTTATTGCTTTATAATGCAAAACATATTTATGCTTATAATCTCATGGTGTCATCAACTTCTTGTGTTTTGATCTTGGAGCTCAAATGTGCTCAGAGCTGAATGGTGTATCCTTATAGAAATCGTGAAGATCTATGAAATCTTTTAAATTCATCTCTAAAATTAAAATATAGGCACTATCTTTGGAAAGCTTATGAAAGTAATGTGCTATGTGATCAATAATTTCATTTACCTAAACCCACCATATAGTAATGGTTGAGTCATATCACAAAAATAAAGATTATTGACATTATAGTTCGTAATATTTTTCTAATTTACCTTTTCTATAATCATACATGTACTGATTATTCACCTTCGAGTATCTGTCACAACACTGACTTATTTCTGTTCTTATACATTTTTCAAGAACCATAAACATGTCACTGTCTGTAATAAACTCAAAAAAAGTCTGTAAAAGTAAAAAAATTATAAACAAACCAGTAGACAGTAGGTGCTTGGGTACCTAAGTATAAAGTTATACTTTAATAAAATTATATGGCAAACAGTATGATTTTGAGTATAACAATACCTTCTATGAAACAATATTGTGTACAAAGGTGGTGCAATTATCGTGGGAATGAGTATACCTACGTTGATTTAGTGTGATTTTAACTAATATGTAATGAGTTAATAATTATAAAAAATTTATAACGGCACAATACATTAAAAATTAAATAGGCTGGCCAGTCTAAGACTGTGCAATTTCATCGAATCTTCCGGTAATTTTAGAACAACTTCCTACGGCCTAAGCTGATTACATCTGTAAGATCACGTTCACATCTATCACGTACGATCCTACACTTATTTCTCGTTAGTATTTAATACCTAAAATATAATTGTATGCAAAAAAGTAAGAAAAATCATCCTGTAACATAGTTTTCTTGAATAAGGTAGTATTACATGCTAGTGAATGTCCCTTCAAGATGTTCATCACATACAGGTTATTCGGACAGATATTATTCAATTGTCAAACGTATATTCAATTAGCATAGAAAATACCCACGAAAACTGCAGCTCGTTTGACTGTACTATTATTTTATACATAATACATTAACAAAATGGGTTTTTAACATGCAACCACATGAAAAATTATATCAAATGTCATTTATATGATTTGTAGGAATCTCCTAATTTTGCAAGTTCAAGAGATTACTATTCAAAATATCTATTGCATTTTTAAATAGACCCACGAATTGAATTTGAAATAACTGTAGAAAGAGGGGATAAGGTGTGCGTGAGAGGATGAATATGAGTATATCCACATGAGAAAAAGAAATTCTAGCTTTACTCTACACAGTAGCGTTCCGGTCATTTCTCTGTACTTTCTCCCACAAACTATGAAAAGAACGTCATTAAATCAAAAAACCACTTAAATTAATAATGAACAATTTTTTAAAGAACAACATACAATAAAGATTTATTATTGTATTTGTACAATACAGAAATTTTTTTTTTTAATTTGTGAAAATATAAAAAAAAATGAAAGAATTGTATAAAAAATTATTTATTTATTGTTAAAGTAACAAATTTATTACGTAGAAATAAGTATTTATTTGCGAATTGGAGGGGTGAACTGCTAAAATATACTAATTGCCTGGTTTTTTAAAAAAAATATCAAAAAAAGAATTATTTTACTAAGGAAATTATTTATTTATTTAATTCGTAACTAACCTAAATAAATTAATGTACATTAAATAAAAAATTCTGTGAGAAGTGAGTCACAAACTGTACGATAAGATAAAGTAATTGATTTTTCTATATGAGGTGTTAAATAACGTTTAATGTCATTTAAGTTTGTTTTCAGCTTTAAATCAAAAACTAAGAACTGTGGACTACAGTCTCACGCTTCTTCACAGGCTGCGGGACAGCAGATAGTCTAACTATTTGTTTGTTCACAGAAAGTACACAGTCAGCTTTGTTAGGCGACGACTGTCGTTGAGTATGACTCTGTAAAGAGTCTTAAAATTTTATCGTTGGGAATGAAATATAACAGGATAAAGTAGAAAAAAAAGAATAGAAAAAAAAATTTATTAATTTACGCAAGTCGTCACCTAACAGCCTCCCCTTCTTAAAACTATCACTGTCCTCGGTGAATATATAATATTATATTATTTTATTGATTTTTTTTTTTTTTTTTTTTTTTTTTTTTTTTTTTTTTTTTTTTTTTTTTTTTTGCTGTATTTTCATCTTATAAGTAATTATTTATGAATTACATAACATAAACATTTTACAATAATCCTTATAGTAATATAATAAAGTATTAATTTACAGAATTATTACATTTGTTTATTCGGGACTGAGAGTGAGGGAAGGAATGGACTCGTTGATATTACGTCTTCTTCTTCTCCTTGGCCCCTGATTTTGTGTTGTTAATTACTAGTCTATTAAGTGCATCAAGATTTGCTGACACTCCCATTTCAAGGCATAGTTTATAGTGTCAGTCGTATTTTACCAAGTTGATATTTTCCTGGCATGATGGTCAGATCTTTTTTAATTTAATTTGTGTTTTGCACAGAAGACTGTGCACTTCAAGATGGCATTCGGATATTAAATTTTTACACGATGAATGTGTTACTATTTCACGGCTTTTTTGCGAGTCTTTTTGGGAGTAATTCGCCCCATACATTTTGAGTCCTTTGAGGGCCCTTTCCGTCGATTCTTCGTTACAGTAGGTAGCGAAGCTTAGGAATAACTGTCTTCCATCGTCGCGTATGACATTTAATAAGTAGTAGTTTAAATGGCTCAAAGGGTCAAAGGTCATTAACAACCGGGTGTATTCATCCGAAATCATAATGGCCGGTACCTTAGATACTACTTTTCGCGGAAGTAAGTCATTGTCTTTTGGATCGTTATTTATTTTGATCGTGTTTTCTGTTTTTGGATTTTTTGTGATTACATTTTTTGGCTGCTGAGTTATGCAATACACTACTATCTGGCGCATGTTTTCTGCCCACTTAGCGGATCCATACGTTAAATGAACGGGAATAATATCTTCCCGTGTTTGTTTTTTGGTTGAAAAATGAATATCTTCTATTGGATATTTGTTTTTCAAAAAATTCAATAATATAGTTTGTGTTAATAGGTTTTTTTTAAATGACGCTTATTTTAGTTCTGGTACCATTTACTCTAACAAATCGTAATATTGGACTAAGCTCTTCTTCATTAACTTTTTTAAGGGTTCTGACTTCCGTCGTTAACTTTACATTCTTAGTTTGTGCTTCAATGTTTCGTGAAGATGATTTGTCTTCTATTTTAATGGTTGTTGTGTCATTTAAGGTTGCTGCAGCAACTGCTGCATCACATAGTTGGTAATATTCGGCCTCGGAGCTGGTGTATGGGGCCAAACATGGCTGTTTTTTTAATGATAACATCGGACCAAATTTGTTAAGCGATGTTTCCAATTGGCGTTTATCAATTGGTTCTTCGGTCATTATGTTTAACCAACGTTCATTTTCCGATATATTGTGGACCTTGACTTTAGCAAGGGGACAGGTGCCGTTGACTTTGCGCAATTCCTTTCGTCCAATACATTCGACAATGAGTCAAATAGCTTCTGTAGCGTTGGCGCTGCATTTAGGTTATCAGCCGCTTACGCTGCCTCCCGCGGTGAAAGGAATGCCACCTCGTAACTTGAGTACCCCATAGCACAGGGCTCCCGTTCGATGAGCCTCACTATCCCAAAGTTCTCCAGAATTTTTTTTTAGCATTAGCCTACTATAATCCCCCTGCAGCAGTACGCTAAGCTGGGATCCATCAGCCATTGCTTCTGTGATATTAGCGTTTTGTTAGTCCATTGTGTGTGTAATTCTGCAAGCGTAAATATAATGGATTTCGGGAGGATCATCACTTGATACTGTACATGTATGAGTGTTCTTATAGTGTACTTCGTGTTGTTATTGTTCGTAAGTGATGTATGGAATGTAGGTATGAGAATAAAATTAGGTTTATGAAACTATTGGATAATAGGTAGGGAATACATGGATAGATACAATTATTACTTATCATACTATGCCGAAATATTTTCGTATTTGTAATACAATTGAATAAGTAGTTGTAATACATGCTAAAGCTTAATATTACAAAAGAGGAGAAAGAAAATTTTTGACAATAGAGTAACATGAAGCTTGAATAGAATACACTATGCGCTTTCAAATTTGAAGCCTAATCATTATTATTTTTATAATTATTATATTTACTTATTTATGTTTATATTTTTAAATATCTATTTTTTTTATTTTTTTTTTATTTTTTTTTTAATAATACTAAACGTACTTCATATAAATCCTAAAGTTAAAATTAAACAAGAAAGTGAAGTTAAGAAGAAGAAATACGTGAAAGGAAAAATTAATTTTACAAAGCTCAAAGTTAAAATCTTAGAACTAAGAAATGTGTATTCGACGTAAAAGGTGGCTAGTTGAATAGTAGAGTTGAATTGTTGGGTTCATTTTCTGCTACTTTTAATCTTTTCTCGTAGATCAACGGTTTTGGTTAGGATTGACTTCGTTTCTGTAGTATGTGTACAGCGTTGTCTTCTGCATGTAATCACATGTCTGTGGTAGGTCAATAACTCAACTTGTTATTGACATAATTGGTGAGTCAATTTTCGGTTCATTTTGTATTTGTACTCCTTTTAATTGGTTCAGCGTATTTCGTGCGATATTTGGGTTCATTATTCTGCAATGATAAAATAGTGCTTTTAGGATCCATGTTTTTAACATATCCTTGGGATAATCTTCCCCGCCGATCTCTAACGGCATAACAAAATTCTAGCGTGCCAAATCGAGAAAAATGATTAAAGAAATCTCTTTCCCTTTTTTTTTCTTCTATATCTCATGGCAGAAGACACATAAGTCTTTTTGGATCAATGTTTGGTGTATCATTGTCGTTTCTTGATGGTGTTGGTGAAGAGATCTTTTCTGCTTGACAAATAGTGGATTTCATCTTAAAAGAAGAAAGTGGTTGAACTTTTTTTCCTGTATTTAGTGTTTCATCAGTTACTTTAGTAAATGAATCACTATTGTATTTCGCGGTTATAGTTCGATGTTCATAACTGTGTAAATCCGTAAGTATGTGCATTTCCTCAATATTTCCTTCATTTTCTAATTGTTCGATAACTTCATGTTAAGGTTGGTTTATTTTGACTCTAGTCTTTATTGTTATTTTATATTCGGGGCTTATTGTTCTACCTGGAAGGTAAATAGTATCAAATTACTATTGATTTATGAGTCCATTTCCAGTTGTTGGGGTGTATGGCGTGGGAGTTTAAAACTCCGTGTCTTCATCATAGATTAAGCTTTAGATGATTTAGGTATTTTCTGTTTTTCTTCAATTTTAACATACAGTTTAGTTGGTTCGTGCTCATTTGGTTCTTGTTTTATGGTTACTCGGGGTTCTGCGTTCAGTGGGTTGATGGTACGTTTTATAAAATTTTCCGAGACACTACGTTTCATAATCTTCTTAAAACAGCCTCTTGCTTTGCTGATGAGTATTGCTATTATAATCATAATAATAATAACTTTAATGACATTCCATATTAAAGAAAAAAGAGAAGTTTGTTTTTCCTTCAACTTTCGGGTCCATATTTTCTCCATTTGATTTATTATATTTTGTACATTTAATTCTTCATCTGTCTATGCTTGTTCAATAAAGTTTAATTCTCGAATCGATTTTATAGCGTCATGGAAGTCATCAGTGTCTTTTAAGGGTTCATGTAGCACTGTTAAGTTTAAGTTTACTTCTACTTGATAGATATATTGTATTTGAGTGATAATCTTATGTTCACTGGTTAAGGTTAATCTGTGAGTTTTTCCCGTACATCCATCATTCATTCGTAGAAGACCTATACCTTTTACTTTTCCTTGTTGATCCATTTTATTAGGACAGATAATGTTCAATTGTTCTTCATTGGGTGTTGAGAATAACTATTAAAGGCCAACTCTTGGTTTATTTAATTTTAAATAGCTTAAGTCCAGTGCACCTATCGATCTCAACAGCCTTGAGACAGATGTGACTGGTTGACAATCCTTGCTAATGAAATGAACTATATTGTCTCTTTTGTATGTAAGGCAATATCTGATGGTAATGACATTGCTTACTAGCTTAGCTCCATTTTCGTTCTTATAATTATCAGTACTACTGCTACTATCACTAAGACTAACATAAACTTTTCCGTGCTGTTGTTTGTATCGATTGATGAGTTGAAAAGAGTATAAGTCCGATAGTAACATTAAATTAGGTGCAATAGTTCGATTCGTTAATTTATTTTCATTGCAGTGTATTTGTTTTTTTTTTTTTATTTAAGTTATCCGGGGTTTCTATTGTTATTTGTTGCAAGTCCGGCACTTTAGATCGTCTGTTTTTGCAGTAGCAAAAGTACTCGTTTGCGTCGGTGTGCTAGAACTTAAGGGTGTATTTTTCTGAGTACGTGGGGTAATTGATAATTTTCCACTTGTCCTATATTTTCTTAAAATTTTTTCTCCATCGAATCAGGATTCAAGACCTGTTGTACGTCTTGATTCATCGCAATTTTTCCATCTTATACAGAATCATCAAAATTATCAGGATCGTAGGTGTCCATTTCGGTTAATATGTTTTGAATTTCGTGGTCCGGCTTATCTCTATCAGAAAATCTAGTTACTGATAAAAAGTCGGCCTGTTCGGGCTTATCATCGTTGTTAGACTTGTCCAAATATTCTTAAAGGCTTTGGTTAAATCTCTTTGTTAACTCTTCTATTTCTTTAAAAGAAACTTCATCAGTATTATTTGTCGTAGTTTTAGGTTGGTCTTATGGTTTCAGTATTTGTCATGTCTGAGTCTAAATCAGTATCCGTATTTAAGTCTACTTCTGTTTCAGTCAGTTCTTGCCATAATCTACTTCGTCTAGGGTCATATACTGGTATTTGAGTATTTTCTCTTGACGATTTTTCAGTATCACTTGGGTCATTTTCAGAAAACATACTTGTTCTTGACGATGCACCAAGGTTAATTATATCTCTAACTGGTAATTGTGGCATTTCCTTATTTTTCGAACTATTATGTTTTATTTCTGTAGTTTCTAAATTCGTATCACTAGCGTGTGATGTTGAGGCTACCGATTCTGAAAAATTCACTATTAATGAGCTAGAATCTTTTGATGTGTTGTTGGTGACATTTCTTAATATATTCGGTTAAGATGTAGATGATTTCTGTGGCTGTGGAAATGTTTGTGTTCGGGTTCTTTGAGCAATCACACTATGATCTAATTTCGGCCGTTCTTTGTTTGTTTTTGAACTAAGGGGTCGTCCAGGACCCTTGATCAACTTAGGTTCATCTGGTTCTGATTTGGTCATGCTTCTTGGTTTTGTTACTCCTATTATTTCCTTCGAGGTTGTTGGCAATGCTTTAGGTTTGATCGTCGTTAATTTGGGTGCTCTTACTATTCCTTTCCTCTGACTTTGTAATTCTGTTTTCTTCTTTTCCTCTATTTTCTTTTAACCCATCATCATAACTCTTAGTAATGGTTATCCATTGTTTACATTATTTTCTGCATAAAGAAATAGTCCTACTGGGTTTCTAGATAATGCAACAGCGTTGGTATTGAGTCTTGCTGGTTAGTATTTAAAAGTGTATTCATAATTGGTGAATTTAAACATCTAGCGCATCAAACGCTGACCTGGGTCTTTTCTTGTATGCATCTAATTTAATGACTTATGATCGGCTACGAGAACGAATTTATTTCGTAATAAATACGAACGAAAGTGATGCATTCATACAGTGTGGCTAGATATTTCTTTACAGTCATGGAATAATTTATTTCGGCTTTATTTAAAGTTCTTATAAGGTAAGCGACAGGATGGTCAAACCCATCTTTTTCTTGACTCAATACCACTCCAATTGCATAGTCAGATGCATCTGTTGTTAACTTGAATGATTTACTACAGTCGGGGAATTGTAAAATAGGCTCTTGGCATAGGTGATCCTTTAGTATTTGAAAACTCTATTCCTGCACTTTAGTCCATTCAAATTTTTCTCCCTTTTTTAATGAATCTGATAATGGTTTAGCTATTTTTGAAAAATCTTTAATGAAGCATCTATAGTATCCTGCTAGTCCTAAGAATTGTCTAATACTTTTCATAGTTTTTGGTTGGGGAAATTTTCTAATGGCTTGTATCTTTTAAGGGTCTGGTTCAATCCCTCGTTGACTCACTATATGCCCAAGAAATGTTAGTGATCTACTAGATCTTTTGCGTAAATAACAATATCATCTCAATACACTAGCAATTGAACATTCAATAAACCTCTCAATATAAGATCCATTAGTCGTTGGAACGTGGCTGGTGCGTTTTTCAGGCCTTTGGGCATTCGTCTATATTGGTTATGTCCATGTGGTGTCGTAAATGCTGTTTTATACTTATCATGTTCATCCATGGGGATTTGTTGGAATCCACTTGCCAAATCAAAAACTGAAAAATATATGGCTCCCCCCAATTGGTCCATAATATCTGCGATATTAGGCAATGGATATGCATCACCAATGGTCTTTTCATTAAGTTCTCGGAAATCAATTACTACCCTCCATCTTGGGTTTCCCTGGCTATCAGGTTTTTTAGGGACAATTCAAAGAGGTAAATTATACGGTGATAACGAAGGTTCGATTATTCCATCGTTGAGTTTTTTTGCTACGTGTTCCTCTAAAACTTTTCAATGTACTGGTGGGTGACGATATTGTTTAGTGTTGATAGGGATGTTATTTTTCGTCGGGATTTCGTGTGCGACGAGGTTCGTACTAGGTAAAGTGTCTCCTGGTAACAAGAAGATTTCTGAAAATTCAGAAATCAATTGATATATTTAGTCTCGTTCTACCAAGTTTAAATGACCAATGCGCACAAGTCCTTTAAGGTCGTTTATTCTATCTCGTTTATTTTAAACAATTGGTCTCTCATGTTTGCTGCTAGTATTGGGATCAAATTCAGGTGCAATGTATTCGAAAGGTAGGATTTCTCTTGGGTCTATTTCAATCGTAATATCAGCCTTATTAGTATTTGTTGCCATAATATTACATTGACCGTTCTCATTTTTTACTATTCCTTCTCCTAAATATATGTTATCACACCCTACATCTATTCGTGGTAAGTATCATTCAGTTAAATTAGTATTAATTAAATTAATTCTTATATTTGACATGTTCGAGCCTTAATCGTTTATTTAGTTGCTTTACTGGTATTTTCTTGTTCCTCATGAGGGCAATGTTCTACACTAGGAGTATTTTTATTCTGTTCAATGACATGGGGTTGGTCGACTAATTCATTATTTTCACTGTACATCCCACTTTTATCAGTTTTATTATCAGTGGCCTTCATAAGATTTTCACCTCTTTCTGATAAGATCAATTTGTCAAACTCATCTCGAAAATGAAAATCAGCTTCTATGTCTCCAAATTTTTCTTATTTAGGTATATTTGACCTTTCGGGTGGGCCTACGATATATTCGTCATAAAATGTCTGTTGGTTAATTTTATCCTTAAGGCATTCTGTCTTTTTGTTAGAATCAAGGGTTGTAGCTAAAATTTGATTTTTCTGTGCTTGTTTTTTCGAGTTTTATGGTTTTTTGTTCTTTTCCATCCCTTTCAAATTGCTGTATTTCCTCAAGAGTTTTTAAAAAAGGGATTGGGTTCATTACATCATCATCTAGTGCTATAGCATCATGATAATATGATAATGGGGATGGTCGTTCCTTGCAAAAGTTTCGACCCAATAAACCGCCACCTTTGATCGGAAAATTGTTAGGGATCACATATAAAATTGTAGGTTTTCCTTGTATGGTCATATACGTTGTTCCTTTAGTTAAAACTGGGTGAGGTGTGATTCCAGTAAGGTTAATAATTTCACTAGTATCTACTCGTGAATATGGGTGCAACTGATCTAATTTAATAAGATTTGTGGCAGCGCCATTATCGAGCATGAGTGTTATCAAGTGATTTTTCCCTTCTGGGATTGATAAACTTATGCTTGTAGGCTCGTCATCTACGCCAAGTTCCTGGCAGGTACCAATGTGGACGGTTTCAATTCTGTTGCTATTTTTATTACCTGCGCTAAAACATTCGGTGTAGGGGTTGAATTCTGTCTTTGGGGGCTCACCTCCGAATGACGATTGGGGTGAGTCGCCTGAGAGTTTAAATGATGCGGCAAATGGTCGCTTCCTGGTTGGTATTGACTTTTAAAGTTCTGATTCTGATAGTAAGGATTACAACTTTGTTGATTATAACTATTATAATTATTATTTCGGGGGTACCTATTGTAATTCTGACCTCTGCCTCAGTATCCTTGATTATTCCCAGGATTAAAATTAGCATTCCATTGAGTGTAATAATCATTAGGATTTTCCTTATTATATTGTCTGAAATTATTCTGATAATAATTAGAGTTTCTTGATTGATTTTAAAAATTCCAATTTCTTCCCTGATTTTGATTATTTTGACAGTAATTCTGTCTATTATTTTATTGTTGATATTGTCTATTATAATTTTGATAATTATTATACTGCCTATCAGCGTGATTATTCTCATTGTTGATCTATTGTTCATAAACTTGTGCTACTTGATGTGATTAGAATGGCTGATTGGGATACCTATTTTGCTGTTGTATGAGTTTTTTAAATTATTTCTAAAGTCACTACGAGGTAGTCCTTGATATCGCGTATCCGAAATTATACCCGCTCTCATTCGGCTCTCCAATCTTAACGCGTAATCGAAGGCGTCGGCTAGAGAAGCATCTACCTGCTGGCTTATCATAGGTGCTAGTCCTTTCATGAACATGTCTAACGCCATGTCTTTTATAGGGGTCATTATATGTGCGTTGTATGTATTGCCTTTATCTTCCATTAAAGCTTTTTCAGCACCACTTAGCAGTAGGTTTACATAATCATAATATTCACCAACCGATTGGCCTTGTCGTTGGCGCCCTTTCTGTAGCTGAGTTTGATAGTAAGCAACGGTTTCCCTGTTGCATATCTTTTATTTAAATGGTTTATAAATGCTTTAAGGTTTTTGAAATCTTGGCTACTTACGCTTATGCGTGCGGCACCTCGTATATTCTGCAATACTGCTTTTTTATATAAATCTTCTTAATCATCTCTGACCCAGCTTTCTTCATTTCTAACATCTCTTATATAATCCTTCAGTGGAATATTTTTCCCATCGAATATAGGGATGGATTTAATCGCATGCTGAAATGCGAAGTTGGCATTGAGAGACTCCATCAGCGCTTCGGCTACTGTGATATCGGCATCATCGTTTTCATTGACCATTTTCTTAGTTGTAGAATACCTTACATGCGGTTTTTTTCTTCTCCTTTTTTATATTTTTTTTAAACGTTTTTTTTTTTATTTTATTTTTTTTTTATTCCTTATGTGTGTAATACTAAGAAAAAAAAAAAAATATACTACTGTTTTGTTTCGTTTCTTTGTTTTGGAAAAATATTCTATTAAATCCTTGACATACATTGCAGAAGACATAAGTAATAAGGAAATAATTGTATGTATATATATATATATATATATATATGTCTGTGTATTTATTCGTGTGTGTATGTGTTTGTCTTTAATGTGAGCGTTTGCTTAACGCATGCAAGTGCAGTAAGTTTGCTTTAATTTTTATAGGTATACGATAAGTGTACTATGTGAATGCCCAAAAACTAAAGTAAAAGAGTGTAATCGAGCCCGCTTACATGATATCATCTGCTTTAAGCAAGGGAGTATACGGTGCAGGAATATATAATGTGGCATGTGTAGCTATATATACAAATTGCTACGTGAGCATCCGCTTGTGCGTGGTGTAATATTGAAGGGCTCTTTCTGTACGAGAGTATCCGACTTAACTTAACATTTTTTCCTCTTTAAGCAAGAATGGGCTTGACGGTCACGGTTTAAATACCGTATTAATAATTTTTTTTTATATATTCGTATGTATATAAGTAATCTTTCGCCTATGCGTTTATATGTTCTTAAGTGCCTTTAAGAAAGTCTTTTTTCGCGAAAGCAATTAATTCATCAAATTGTGTATTCAATTGAATTTTAAAATTATCGCATTTCCACTGAACATTAATTTCTAAATTAAAAAAATTATTTTTCTGAAACGTACTTACTACTTGTTTTTTGACTTTTTTGTTTTTTGATAAGTTACTGTTTTATGTATCACAGTTACAGTAATTTTGTAACTAATTATTATTAAAATCTATTTTTTTTCCCAGAAAGTTTTTCTCTCTCATAAGCTCCTGCATAAACAATTTTTTACCATTTCTCTTACCTTTTTTATTACTCGCAAAATTATTCGTTGGTGGTTTCATGAAATGTTATTTTATAAACAATCGTAGGTATATAAGTGAAATCATTAATTATATTAAGTCTTTACTCCGTTTTTTAAGAATTCTTCTTCTACTAACACTATAATGTGCAAATATGTCTGTGTGTACGTATTTGTTATCTTGATAGATCGCTTGAGTAGCAGATCTAGGGTAAAGAGTGTCCGCTATTTCAGCAGGACTAATGGGGATGAACCGCTCTAGTTAGCAGATTCAGGGTAGGAAGAGAAAGACCGCTCTGGTTAGCAGATCTTGGGTATAGAATGTCCGCTATTTCAGCAGGACAAGAGGGATGAACCGCTCTGGTTAGCAGATTTAGAGTAGAAACACTGTATTTGTTCTGTCTTGTAAGTGTGTAGTATAAGAGGTCACTATTTTCTTATTTTTCTATAATTATTTAAAACACATTATTATTATATAACTTATTTATTTTTTTGTTATTTTAGCGACAGTTAACTCTTATTTATTGTTTCGTTTATTTAATAATGTAGTATTATATTTGTTATTTTCTTTAATTACTTTATTTTTTTATTTTTTTTTTTATTTTTATTTTTTTAGTTATAACGAAATATCGCATATACCATGATATCTGCAAAGCACAGCATGTACGCGTCCACGCACAGTGTACTATACGCGTCATTCATTAACATGCTTCATTGAATGGTGTTTGGTGTTTCTTAAGAGAAAGATAGTAATAAGAGAATATATAATAGATAAAAAAATAGCTAGAGACCATTAATAACGCTCTGCTACCAATTTTGTTAAATAACGTTTAATGTCATTTAAGTTTTTTTTCAGCTTCAAATCAATAACTAAAAACTGTGGACTACAGTCTCACGCTCCTTAACAGGCTGTGGGACAGCAGATAGTCCAACTATTTGTTTGTTCAAGAAAAATTAAAAGGAAGGAAGAAGTAAAGTGTTGAATATAATATCCAGATTAACTTACCTTTCTTCCCACTAATTATTAATCCGAATGACCAGCACTTCCTCTTTTCGTTAATTTATAATTATTAATTTTAATATTTATTTATTTGTTATTAATTATTTTATAATAATTTAAATTCCTTTTCCAATTAGTTTTATGTCACTCTATTTTATGTTACTAGTATACATATAAAAGAAAACAGAAAAGAAAAAAATAGACGGAACGTCTGGTTAATCTTATAAAATTAGTTATTACGTCTGCACTTGATAAGTGGCAACGGGCTACTCACTAAAACGCCGCTCAACGAAATGCACCTTGCACGAAGTTTTAGTTAAAACTTCTTCGTCTTACTTGCTATGGGGCCGGTACTTGCTGACTTCATGTGTTTAGGCTTCATGGCTCGCTTCGGTTATCACTTGACACTTCCAAGAGCCACGAAGTACACAGTCAGCTTTGTTAGACGACGACTCTCGTTGAGTATGACTCTGTAAAGAGTCTTAAAATTTTATTATTGGGAATAAAATTTAACAGGATAAAATAGAATAAAAATAAAAACTTATTTATTTACGCTTTTTTTTAATTGAATTTAATTTGTTCTCCTTCTTCGTCTTCATTAATAATGAAATTTTCTCTTTAAACATACTCTCCATCTTCTCCTCCATTCTCTTCTTTTTCTCCTTCTGATTTTTTTTCTACCTCTTCAACTTCATCATGCAAATAACTATCATTTTCTGCATTTATATTTGTTTATCTCACTATGCATATTATAGTAATACTTTTGTATAAGAATCAAATTTACGTGCTTATCTTGTTTTTCTGCTGTTAAGGAAGTTGGGTCACAAGTCACTTAACGATGAAAAAGTTTTTAGAAAAATATATGTTGTTAGGAAAGATTTCGTGAATATAGTTACAAAATTTGAACTCAATCGCGTCCACAGATTCCAAGAAAAAACTGTATGAAGCTTCCCTTTTCCGTTGTCTTCAACATGGGCTTAAATGTAAGTTATCAAAAAGTTGTAAAAAAATGACTATTACTCTTGACACAGTCATGACAAGGTTTTAAAAAACAGATATGTTATTTATGACAACTTTGTTTGTATACGTGCGAAGATTCAACAAAATTGCGTCTGCAGTTATAAAGATATTTGCACAAACATAAACCAATTTGTTTCCAGCTCGCATGCTACATTCATAGAGACAAGGATGCATTGAGTACACTGTCTGCAGCCAGCTCGACTTTTTACGTGGTACGATAGCTTTTCACAAAATTACTTCTAGATACCGTTTTACTTAAAATTATAGTCTCAAACTTGGTATAGGCCTTAACGAGACTTTAAACTTAAATGCTATACCATTAAAATCTCTAATTTTGAAAATTTATAGCACACCTTTATCAAAAGAAGATTAGATTGACTACACCATTTTCTCCTTATTTCGTATCTTCAATACAAAAAGTATTTATGTGGTTTAATTTATACTATAAGAAACAAGGTACCTTGGATAACATTCTGTAATTTTTTTCAAGCATATTGTTAATACATTATCAAGTACTGGCCAGTTAAAAACAAACGCATTTTCCGTAATAGAGAGAACGGATGTTTTTAGGCTTGGTTAGTACAGACGACTTTATCATGATGCTTTATGCATTTACACGTGCATCTCTTCACCTTCCTGCGGGAGCGACCGAACTTTTTTAAGTAAAGAGGTAACGTGAAGTATTTATGTACTTGTTTTCAAAAAAAAAAAAAATTTTAACTAAAATATTGTTATTTTTTTCGAATTTTGGTATTTGCTTAGGTTGTACTGGTAAGGTGATTCCACTCAAATCATAATTACTCTTTAATTTTTGTAACTATAAACGTGATTTATATTTTAATGCAAATTATGGAGGGCGCATAAAATTGCCCATAGAAAACATTTTTGATCAGTATTTTTAACACATGTACAAGCTTTTTTTTATGATGGAATGAGGAAGTGTAATACATGACCTACTACTCATTGCATGATATTTATTAATACTAACCAGTAAATTTAATATAGCATAGCTATTCCAATCAGAATCTAGCTGTTGAAATTCCTCTATACTAACAGTAAGTATTTATTGTACATTAGTTTAAACCATTCATGTAATTCTGTCATACTAAAAACGCTCTCAGATTTAGAACTAAAATATTTAACTTCAATCATGTCAGTATTATTTTTCATTATTGCAAATTCTGTCATAAGTATACTGTTAATTTTGAAATAATTTAGTGTTTTTATAATTTCTCGCACTTTTAAAACGAATTGTTTCACAGCAGACTTAGGAAATTTTACTATATCTAAATGCTCACTATTCACAATTACAGCGGTCGAAATACGATTTTTAAATGTGCTATTGATCTCTTTCCATCAAACACTTTGATCATCTTGCGTAACAGACGTAGAAGTACCTGACCCGTGCACTTCTGATTTTTTATAACATGTTGTTAAAAAAGTTGATACAAGACATTCAACATTTGATAACTCTTATTAGATATATGATGATAATTTTATAGTTTTTTTGTTGTCTGAAATAATTTTAAGCACAGTTTCACAGTTATCGTAAGATCTTGAATACAAGTAATATTTTTTTTATTCAGTAAACGTTGATATTCAAGTCATACTATATCATAATAAATGACATAACGTGAAACAACAGTGGCATTGTTGAAATTTAAAAAAAGATAATCTATGTTGTTAACTGTGAGTTCCTCTGTATTTAAATAATGGAAATATTAATTTTACTTCTATTTATAGGAGCATGTGCGTGGCATGTTTGTAAAAAAGAGACAACTAGCAAGAACGCACTGAAGCTAAAATAAAATGTGTAAAAAAAATTTTGTTGGTAAAAAAATCAGAGCAAGTCTTGTCTTGTTTAGATATGAGTACACAGCAATATAGCAAATAAGATTGTTATCTTTTCAAGGGTCCACACTTTATTTACTTAATGAAAAAAGTGTTGTTACAAATTTCTTCCCTTTTCTATGATTTCAACCTCTAGGATATGCATGAGTCTTGTATCTGTTATATAGTTTATCCATTTTCCTTAGAAATATAAAACTGTATCTAGATAATACTTTTGTGTATAGTTAGAAAATTTCTATTAAATTCTTTCCCTCTCCTCCAAAAAAAAAATAAAAAAATCCCACTTTATTAACGTCCTAATTCTGCGGCTCTGAAGGATATATAAGAGAGCTGGTTGGAGGATCAAATATTGACACATTAATAGCTCTTTACATGGAATAACTAAGATCATTATCTAGTATGGAGGTGCAGCAATTGTCGAATGAAACTGCTACAACTCAAAATTACATTTTGGAGCGTTTTCTTCAAGATTTGGGGAATGTAACACAAGAAGTGAAATACGAATTCTGTTAAGTGCATTAAATCATTTCACTTTTGAATTCTGGTAAGTTTTTAAGCTTGTAGGATTAAAATAAAAGTATTACGATAACACATCAGAACAACAAGATTTTCAATGTGTATCTTGTTGCAGAGCCACTCGATCTATCAGCGCAAAATCACTGCATCTAAGCTTTCTCGAGTGTTTAGAGGACACGGTATAAGAAGTGGGATGCAGCTTTTGTAAGGTGCTTGACGCCGTTCCACCTACAATACATGGTAAGTAAGAAAAAGAAAAACACATACACTTTTTTTTTATTGCAAACCCACTTGATTTAACAACGCAGAATTCACCGTTATTACCCATCGCTCGAGAAGAATTTTTCATACCCTCGTCATCATCTCCAGTTAACGTAAACCAATTGTGGTATATACCACCACTACTAAATACATTAGATCCCAACAACATTTATCGACCCTAGTCATCGTCATCTGCATCTTCGAACCCATCATTCGCAAGGAGAACGGAATTGCGTTCGTCCATTGAGCAATGCTCATTTGAACACCACTCACTAGTAACAACTTTAGATTTAAGAATACTTGTAACTGCTGCTGTCACCGCTCTTATGGACAATAATTTGGAGACCTATTCTCCAACACTTGACAGTGATGCATAAGTGCTGTTGATTGGTTCAACCGCATCAACGCGTTCTATTGAAAAATCTCCATAAGTGATACTAGTAGCAGAAAAACGATATGCTGCAAAAAAAGATTTGATGAATAGTTGAGAGACTAAGAAAGCTTTTCAATATATCGTTGAATCATTTGTAGAATATGTGTGTGATAAAAAAAACGTTAATAAAAACAAATATCAAATATTTAAGCAATTTTTTGTGTAATTTTTGTTCGGATATATTTTGAAGATTAACAACTACTTATTGTTTCCTGTTTATATTACTTTCCGCGAAATAATTTTTTGTCCATCATCTTTTAAATAATAATTCATATGTATATGTATTCACGCACTTTAACATGCAGTTAGATACCACTTTCAAGTCACAAATGGCTTACAAACACTAACGCGAGAGCTGTTTCATGTGTTCATGCGTTTGTATACTCAAGCATGTAAGCTTGTGCATGCATATCAGCTCATATACTATACTAATATGTAAAATAGAATATGAAAGTATGCATAGAGAGTTAAAAGCATGATGAGGAAGTGAGCCCTCTACACATCGTCCAACAGCTTTCCCATACACTACTTTAGAGAGCTTGCAAGGTACCTCATGCTATAAGACGATCATATCACCCCATCCACAAACTTAAGGTAAAGGCGAGAAGAGAGAGCTTATGTACGCAGTGTCTCCTTCCACAAACCTTACATCGGAGCGTGGGAGAAAAATAACTTGTTCACATGGTTTCCCCCTGCACCATGTCCAACAGCGTGAGCTGCCTAAGGTAAGAGCGAGGAGAGATAGCTCATTCATGCAGTGTCCCCATCGACAAATCTTACATCAGAGTGAGAGAGAAAAAAAAACTTGTGCACGTGGTTTTCCCATCCGCCGTGCCCTGGAGCCGTCGTACAACAGAGCGAGCTGTCGGTGAGCTGTCACACTATTTATTTCCCCCTACCACCACGGTTGAAAGCATTGATACAACAGCTCGAGCTCTCCATCTCCCCTACCACCCTAGCAAAATCAGCCTAGCCTATCCACTGTTAGTATCACTAAGTCATGGAATTAGGATTACAAGCTAAAGACTTTGCTGCTTCTGTTCAACTTTTGTAGGGCATTTCATATCGTATCGCCCACGCACCTTATAGTCAAGTTTATTGAAATGAAAAAAATGTTATGAATCTAAGGATATCCTCATTTTTCCTAGTTTTATGAAAAATTTTAAGATACATATAACCTAACTGTAATGGCAAGTTCTCTGGACAAGAATATAAATATTTTGAAGCAAAATTCTTTATCTGTCAGATTTTTTTTAGTAAAATGTTGGTTATCATGGTAAACATTAGGATATTTGCCTTAGGAGCTATAAGTTGTTAGAGTCTTAACAGTAAATGCATGTAAAAAACGCGCTGTCGTCTGCTACTTCATAAGTTAAACCGATTAGGCAGATATTTTAAAAATTCGTATTTCTAGGTTGCAAGAGCCTTTTTAAGTCCTTGTAATATTACATCCTTCTGGATGATGATGAACCATAAAGCACTCCAGGAATCCGTATTGGGATTTAAAAGCTTATAATCCGTTTATACTCTGTGGATATTTGGAGCGTTGATCTAGAGAGGGACATTACTAACCTGTTCTTTGGGTAAGTGGCATGCCTGGAAGCTACCCTTGATTGTAATTTGTCTTGGGGTGAGAACATTGTAGGTGTCACAAAAAAGTTTAAACACATCTTTTACCATCTCTGATTTTTCCAATAGTGTACTTTTCGAACGCTTCGTAAAAGGCAGACTGAGGATCTGATATTTCCTATTCTTAACTACTGCACCATGTTGGTGACTGATGCTTTGCTGGAGAAAAAAAGCAGCTGCATGTATTGCAGAGTACTTGTGTGCGATATATGGTAGATTCCGAAAAAGACGAGGGCATTACTCCTCATAGAATATAAGAGCCTCAAGATGGTTGAGCACTGACTTGCACCGAAATTATTTTATGAGTCTAATATTGTATTCAATATTTCGCATGCATATGCCAAATTATCTGGAGCATTTCTTCCACAAGTGTACTTTTAAAGTTGCCGCGAAGAGTGAAACAACGGAATTACAAATCCCTTTCATACGTCTGGAACTTAGTAGTGAGGCGTTCCATGTTAATGCGGCTAGCTTTTGAAATTCGCTCCCATTGGATGTTAAGAGTTTTCCTCCCCTTAGTACATTAAAGGCAGTAATTCGCTCGTATCTCTTGGGCTTTAGTTAGGGTGAGTATTGCTAAGGTCGGTCGTGGTTATCTGAGTGGGGTGTGTAATTCATCTTGTTCGATTTCGTGTTTTGTCACATATGCAGACTGTTAATTTAATTTATAACCATCCCATATTTTATTAATTAATGACTTATCAACTAACTAGCTAGCAAAAAATGCATTTATTTATTTGTTTATACTTATTTTAGTGTATTAATAGAAAATATAATCTTTTTCAAAACTCAACAATTTAGTTCTGACTAATAAACATTAAGTTGCCTGGATAGTTTCGATTTCTTGGCTGCAATTTTTGACTTATATTTATTGTACCATCATCCGATATACTAAATTTTTTCTGACTTATCCGTTATAAGTTCTCGTTTTTATAACGAGAAAAATTGGCAGGGTCAACACGAATGATATAAGCTTACCTTTTGCTACCACGAGACAGTCGGCTTCCGAATCCTTTATCTAACTATACGTACAGACATATGATTTTGTAACTAGAACGTAATAAGATTGATGCAAGTACGTAATGAAAAATGTGAGATAAGAAAAGCTGTATTTTAGTAATAAACTGAATATCTTACAAGAAACAAAATCAAATGAGAGCCATCGTAGTGTAAAGCGTGTTAAAAAAATTAAATCTTATAGTCGAAATTAGTCTAATGTAATACTTGCTGGGATCATTCCTTTGAGACTAAATTTTTGGAATCATAAATATCGCACTTTGCGTTACTTTAAAACTGCTCCACAGGAGACAATTCATAATAATTTGATTACACAATACGATGGTTGTATACTCTAATCGCAAAAAAACAACTCATAACTAAAATTGATTTTTACTTAATAAAATCACATATCTAGAATTTGCATCTTCAAAATTGAATGCAATAATTTTAAATAATTTACACTCAGCATTTTCAACTGAAGGAAAAAGTATTTTTAATTTCTTATTCATATTAAAACTTGTTGATCGCAGGCGATCTTTGCAACGGTCAAAATAACCCAACTCAAATAAACGATCAGAATTCCGGAGAGAAAACATGGAGGTGGAACGCAAAGAGAAACAATAGATAAATACGTTTAGATGTTACAAGAAGCCCAGATTCAAGAAAAAAGTTTACATTACAATCTTATCGAACACTTTAAAAAGGAGAAACTTGGTCTGTACCACTTAGCTGGCACTGAGGCCATCGTACAGTTGGAACATAAAACAACTGGGGTCTTACTTCCCGCTCACCTTGATCAACTCAGTACCCCTAATACTCGCGTTTTGCTACTTATCCACCAGAATACGTCGTACAGGAGCCCCATGTGCAAACCTTGTACCAAGCCGCGGAGTTGAATTTCCCCTGAACAGTTGCCTTTTCATACAAAAATAATAAAAAAGTGCTACAATATGTATGTCTATAAGGTTCTGGCACATACCTTTAAACGAGACCTTGCACTGTGTTATTATTGTGACAATGAGTGCTAGCAGTTATATTTAATGTTTTGTTATTGTTAATCATAATAAAAGTTAAGGACAATCTTGCATTTTTGTATCCATTATAAAATAAAATAGAGATCTGTCTATTTACTTATTATTCTCAGTTTTTTACCAATTTACCACCACAGCCTGTTAAATTAGTCACTGGAGCCACCCACTCACCACCTATCTGTGGAGTGTACTGTCCCAGACATTCATGAATCTTCTGATTGATATTATACTTATCATACCATGGGCACAGTGGGAGTATTTAAAGTGAAGCACCTTGCAAGTTAAGCTGGTTCTCTGCACCAATGGTGCATCAGATCCACTTGCCACTGTGTTACCTTCCCCCAAAGAAGACTCCAATATCTTAGGACCATCCACTCTTTGCCAGTTCAGGTGGTGTTCTTTGCCAAAGCATCAAATCCAGACTAATTACCATTCCTAAAGAGACCTCATGTTTCAAATATCACTACTCTTTAGTAAGTTCAGCATAGCGCTCTCTTCCGAGAGCCTGGCATCGAATTTACTAATCTCTACCTGTAGCTCTAACATTGCCTCACATTGACCAAGGTTCGAAGATCTATGAGGTAAGGAAAAAACCCTGGAACCCTTCTAAAGAGAAATTCCACGATAAAATCCCACCCATAATAAGTGGAATTTCATCAGAACATTATGCGATAGAAACAAATTTAAAAAAATCTGAATCCACCAGGAATCAAACCCACAATCCCTAGAATAGTGTTATATCAGTACTAAGAAAGCTTTTCCCTGAGACAATACCACTCTTATCTATTTACCTAAATAAAAATTGTGGTTATGTTTCATCCTGGAATTTTTTTTTTAATTCATAAAAACAATATTGAAAATAAATTTGATTGATTGATAGTGCTTTTTTTTAGTAAATAGAATTTATACTACGATATTTTCTTGGCAGAAATAAATTGTAATGCCTGTCAAATAAAATATTTAGTTACTTTATTGCAAACATTACTTAACGTTTGCGGATCAAGCTATGCTGAGCATAATAAGTGTAGTGTATGGATACGTGTTTACAAAGACCTATAACCTACGTGGAGCTATAGTAAAAATTTGTATTAAGGTGAGCACTGTTGTATAAAAAACAGCACATTATTTTTAGCAGAAGAACCTTATGCCCTGAATAAAGATTGTTTGATTAAACAGTTGTCACCTTTTCCATAATACAGTCACTTCAAAATTCAGACGTCAATTCACATTTCACCACAATTTTTACTAACAGCCTAAAGTCCAATTTAAAATAACATAAAATATCTTATTTTAGTCATAGATAGGTTGAAGAACCATGCAACAAATTTGACGACGGTGCTGAGTCGTCTTCAATAGTATAACACTATATACACGTTTTAGGCAACAAGTGGCCATGGATAATGTGGTTTTTACATATTTTAAGAATATATGTGCGTATTCAATGAGTGAAACAAACTTTTTTAAGACTTGCAATAAGACTATAAATTCAAAGAATCGTGCAAAATTAACAAAATTTTCAACTATTAAAACAAATTTTGTATTCAGTTTAACTTATGCATTAGGATACAGTTAAAAAAATATTATAAGTCTCGTTGGTATCACTGAAGACTTTCTCGAGCCTCGATATATTATCTTTAATTTCCGAATAGAATGATAAAAAGTCAATATTTTTGTGAGAACAATGAATTTAACTTATTTAATGTATTTGACGATAAAGTCTCTAACAGTGATGCTTCTAAATTAAATAAAACTGGTTGTTTTCTGGTTAGTCTCAATTTTATTCTCGTCTGGAGTCTCAGTTCACGAAGTACAACTTTTACCGAGTTTATAACTTTAAAAAAAATTAATTATTATTAAATATCATTAGTAGACTCTTAAGATTTTTGTAACCGTAACAACAACTGTTTTGTCACCTACATTAAAGATATAAGGTCATCTTTCAGAATCTTGAAATAGTTTCAGGTGCGTTCATAAATTAAACTTTTGATATGAGATTTTCAAAATATTTATTTTTTTTAATATTTATTGAATATCTCACTTTTCGTAAAGAACATCTATTAGAGTATGTAGCTTAGTACAATCTTAATAATTGTAAGTATTAGATAATTCAAAAATAATTAAACCGAATCATCATTGTCATGTTAACCATTCTATTGTTTCAGCTTTCAGCTTGGCAAACTGTATATAAGAGATTTAATAATTTTTCAAATCATATATATGCTTTGCTTTATAAATAAATATTAACCATTCTTACCATAGCCCCAAAGTGCATCTACCACTTTGCATCCTCAAGCCACACTTTGCACCCTTGTAATCACTTTGGGCCCACGTGCAGAAAAGTTTTTTGCACCCTTCAGACCCAAAGTACTTTTGTGCTCTAGGACCTAAACTGATTTACTGGGCACAAAGTGTGCCCACGGGTGCAAAATTCCACTTTGCACCTCCAGTAAAACAAACTCAATAACCAACTTACACAAACCACACCCTTCAGGCGCACATGTTTGTACTTTGAGCCTATTATGAATGTACAGTTATGTACTATTATTTGAGTATTGCAATAGTTGTACTGTAAATTTACGATAAATTTTAAAAACTTGACTTTAAATATTTATTTTATTACTCAGTAATTTTTTAATTTAGTTTTGTAGAATTTCTTCTGTGCTCAGATATTTTAATAAAGATAAATTTTTTTTTTCTTACCTTAAATTAACTCAAAGCCTTTGCAAACTTGTAAAAAATTTACTATTATTTTTGAATCATTTTTAGTAAGTGAGATCTTCTTAATATGCGAGCGTATTCAACAAAATTAAATAATTGATTTTATTACTTTGTAAGTCTTTAATTTTGATTAATTACATTTTTTACCTTAAAATTGTTAAAATTATATTGATTATAGTATTATTTTTATTTAAAAGATTAAAAGCTCTTTCACGTAGCAACATACTTGACTTTTGTGGTGATATTAATTTTTTCGATGTTTTCTATTTTATTCAAAAGTTGGGGACAAGTAGCACTAGAAATATAATGCATATTTTAAAAAAGGCCCTTCAAATTGTTGTAGCTTTCTCTATTTGAGTAACTCCTGTGATACATACTACTTAGTAAGAATAATAGTTAAGTATTCATGGTTCTTTTTCGAATAATCATACAAAACACATCAAAATTACCTAACCTTTTACTTTATACTAAAGTTAGTTATTTTAAAGAGACGCTTTTTTTTTTGTAGACCTCTTAACTTCTTCTTATAATTACTAAAAGCTTAATAATACAATATTGACTGTGACGTTACAACAGTATGACTAATTATTTAATTTAAATTTTTATAACTTCTTAATTAATATTTTTAATCACAGAAACTTTTCATTTTTTGCCAATTTCCAATACTGAAATCTACAGTTTTTTAAGGTGTACAGTTTTAAGAACTCTCTGGTAAATAAAGAGTTACGGTTTAATAAGATGTTTTATAATAGTATTGCTTGCCACAGCCAGGATATTTGATTGTTACTTGTTGATAGTTTTTCAATCAACTCTTTAATATAACTGGTTTGCTACATAGACTTTGTCAAAATTTAGTGACATCTCGGTGCATATTTTTTGTGTACTCTTTCCTAGTTAACTTTTTTAACCGTTGTATCTTGAAATTAGTTTTATTCATGTAATGATGAAAAATAAATTTCACCGTATGTGTTTCACGATGTTGCAGTATATGTATTTTTGTAGTCATAGAATGAAACGAATTTCGTACGCAAGAGCTAGCGTCGCAGAAAACTCCATCATTCTGTAGTACACCACAAAAATCTAATGAACAGCTAGAGACGTAATTTAGATTATTGTCAGTGTCAGTTAGTGCCACATTAGGATTTATATAAAACTTTGATATTTTTTAGGATTTAGTGGAATTTATAACTATACTAACAAACCTGGACAATATTCTGCTTGCAATAAAGTATACTTGAAAACAGCTGAATTATTTACAGGGCAAGATAAAGGACCAAAATTAATGAGATACAAACTTTAAAACGTAATAACTCGTAAAACAAAAAAAGTAAATATTTTATTTTCTGTTTCAACCACGGTATAATTGAGGCTTAATTTTTGTTTACTTTGAAAAGTTAAATCGTAACGGTTGCTGATTGAAAACTGTTTTCGAAATATTGATATGTTATCCATAAGGAAAAGAGGGGCAGAATAAGTTCAACGGTAAAATCGGTCAGTCACACTTTTAATAAAAGAAAATATTTTTCTATCACGGACTATTTTTTTTCTTGCTTTTTATTACTTTCCCTTTAATTGTCTTAAGCTTTTAGATCCATAAAATTTCTTATCGAATTATGCAATTTTTTTCGAAATTCGAATTCAAAACATGCGTGCTATCGAAAATTTGTAAGCTTTGTTTGGATAGTAATTAATTATTTAGGAATTTTTATATTAAGTATAATTGAAAGAGCCATTTAAGAGCTTTCAGAAACCAGTTAAATTATTATTGTACTACGTTTAAAACAAAAGTTATACGGTTTTGAAAAAGATGTGTTAAAGGGGTACCTACTAGAAAGGCAGGATGAGCACAGTGACTAGTCCCAAGCAGACATCAGTATTAGTTTTCTAACCTAACTCTCCATTTTCCAAAATTTTGTTTATTTGTTGTACAACTTTTGATACACTTAGTTATAATTGAGAATGGTACGAAATTACTAAAGACAAAGTAAAGGAAAAAAATAAGTCGATGGTCAATTGCAATTGGTCATCGATGCAGTATTGATGCAGTGCACAATAGTAAAAGTATAAAGGGTTCTGCTGTTAATTTTGATATACCCAGAACGACCCTTAAGGTGGCTCATCACGTTTTTGAAAGTCGAGCCATTGCACCCAAATTGAAATTTATGTTAAAATATGACTAAACGGATGTACAGTTAAAATTTTAGGGCATGTTGCCGGCCAAAATCGAAAAATAATCATATTGAAAGTTTGAAATTTTAGCATTGGTCTTATGGAGCAGTCTGATTTTTTCACCTAAAGTGTTAGATTTCGTAGGCTAAAAGTCGGGCCACAGTCTCCAGAAACTGAGAGCAAGTAGTTGAAATAATCCTCTTTCTATCAAAATCGCGCAAGTCCAAGATTACCGGTAAAAACAAAAAGATATAAAGTCTTGAAAGTTCTAACCGCAGGATAACCTCAATTTTGATTCTTGGCGCTAGCCCGGGAGATTTAAATGTCATATATAAGAATGTGGGCAAAAAAATTGTTAAAATATTGTTTACATCTAAAACTGGAATGTCATGCTCGATTTTGAACGCATATTATTGCAAAAACTTTGTGTAAGAATATCAAATAACAATAATTTAAATAAATAGGTTGAATAAAAAATAGTTGAATATAAAACTTTTATATTAATTGTTCATTTGATGATAACGTAGCAATAACGCCATAAATAATATAAATTCCAATCAAATAAAATATCCTTTACTTTTCATTACAAACAAATATTTGGCTTATTTTGTCTAATACTTTTGTGTTAGTAGTCACCCGTGGCTTTTCTCCAACATTCTCGCTTAGAAAAAGCCTTAGTCCTTTTTCTCCACTTTTCGTAAATACTTCATTTAAAATGGATTTATTTACTTGCGCCTTAGCCATTTTCAGCATCATCCCATTCGAAATATTATTTTTGTATTCTAGTAAAGACGCTTTATTCAAAGAAACAGCTGCTTCTTCGTTTTTCTGTTTCAAAATATAAGAAATACTTTGAGACTTTTTCCTTATAATATCATCACTTATTCCTAATTTAACTAACAAATTTCTGAGAGCTCGCACATCTTCCACAGCGTTATGAAGTGATTCTGTGTTTTCTGTTTGTAAAAAATCACTAACTAATGCTTCCATTGAAAAATTTTTTTTTTCTTTCACTCTTTGAGGCAGCGCTTCTCGTAAAATAGACAAGGAATCAGCACAACCTTTGACAATGGTAATGAAATCTTGAAATAATTCGCATTGAACAATAAGTTTTATTAGCCTAGGAACGTCGAATCTACAATACGAGATGAAAATTATATTCTCAACACATAAGAGCACTTATGTATGTTAAGAATAAATGATTATGTCAAACCTGAATCCGTTGTGCGCCAGTAAAATAATATTACCACATTGACGTAAAAATTTAAACAGTAATATAAGGCCCTCTTTTCCTGAAACAGCATTCACTTTTTTTTCATGTAAAAATAAATCTCCGTCCACCATATGTAGACCTGTCACTGTAGTTGATGAAACCGATATAGGTTTCGAAGGCGTAATATATACATTGAAAGAAGAAGTAGGTGTTGTAGCAGCAATCTAAAAATTTAAATTTTCGTTCACAATACTACATTATTTAAAGAGTAAAGATTGTTTATTACGTTACCTGTATAATTTCATCATTTTTGTGTAAACCAGTAGTTTCCAAATCAAATATAACTACTTGACATTCGTTGAAATCATCACAAGTATTATTACAATTGTCTGACTGTACAAATTCAATCGCATCGTCGAAAGACATCCCAGTAGAATAGGATGTTCCTTCTTTTCGTCCCTTTGAAGCGGTTTTTCGCGAGCGATTTTTTTTTAATTGAAGTC
Source organism: Copidosoma floridanum (assembly GCF_036245765.1). Taxonomy (NCBI): domain Eukaryota; kingdom Metazoa; phylum Arthropoda; class Insecta; order Hymenoptera; family Encyrtidae; genus Copidosoma; species Copidosoma floridanum. The sequence goes on along the minus strand of NW_028321882.1, from coordinate 10,154,110 downwards.
TCCTTTTTTTAAATTGAATAGTTTTCTTTATTTTCGTTTGCATATTATTTATGCTCTCCTTTTTTTTCCTGTATACTCTAGAAATATATCCAGTTCGGACATTCAATTTATCCAAAACTCGCTTTGTGTAGGTTGCTCCAATATTTTTCTGGCAGACTGCCGAAGCAACTCTGTAACACAGAGACTCTGACCCCGCATAATGTCTAGATTTTGGATTTTTGGACAATATTATATTATTCATGGATTCGTTGCTTTGAGTTGAGGCGCACTTAGAAATTTTTTCTGCTCCATTGGCATATTTACTAAAAATTTGCTGAAGTGACACGCGGAGATCAGGATCTGACAGAGGCTTTCCCTTTGGTAAATGAGTGTGCACATACTCCTGACTCTCTTGTGAATTGGCTGTGCACCAATTCCCACAATCTGCGTGATCCCCGAAAGCGTGAGGAACAACTGCTAAAAGCGCTTTTTTAATGTTTGGAGTATCATTAATATTCTGTTTTACAGAATAAGTAAAACATCTTGAGAAGTACGTAATTAAATCACGAGACAGTTTGATACCGTATAGAGCGTTGTTAAAGTTTTTATGGACATGATTGAAATCAGACCACTTGGTAATAGTGTGCAAACTATTTCTTTGAAGAGCAGCCATCGTGCTCGAATTGTCGTCTCCTATGAGCACATTGACACCCACATTTTCCTTATCAAATAACGGATTTTTTGTAAAAATTTGGACTGCCATGTCTGGTTCCATGGCTTTTGCTGAGCCATGATAATTTAATCTGCAGTCGTGATCCGTTTGATCATTGCCCATTTTGCAAAGCCTACAATCTTCGCAACGCACAGCATAAGAAATTACTTTTCCCGAATGAAAACCAATGGCAGTTGCATGTCCTACGTTTATAGAAAAATCTTATAAGGATTAACTTCTCTAAAATTTATTACACAGCATGTCGTGAAATTTCAAAATACCAGACAGATGGTTTTTATATTTTATAATTATTAGAATATTTATTAAACTATTTAATAAGAGAAACAAATAAACAAACCAGATAAGCTATTGTAGGCTCTTCCGTTTCCTCTCTTCTGCCATCCACAGTCGAAAGAAGCTTTCAAATAAACTTTTTCTTCACTTGTGATTGAATTGTTGTTATGCTCGTTGGTCTCAAAAACTTCAGTGTCTTTGACACTTCTATGTATTAAAAAAAAATATTTTTAGAGATCGATTCGGATACCTTGTGTTTATTACAGTCGAAATATTCTCCATGTGTGTAAATAAATTTCTTTCAACGTAAGCAATTTATAGAGAAAAATGATGGGATATGAGTTTTCAATTTATAAAAGGAATCTGGGAGACAAGAATGGTTTTTGATTCTAAATAACTCGTACGCAACTTATGTAGTATATGTTTATTCAATTTTTATAATAATTCGGCTCATATTTTGTAATACCGCCACTTAAAAAGATCTACTAAAAATAGTACTTAAAAAATCTCAGGAGTACACCAACGACATAAGACGAAGTGTTATTTTATTGTGACGTCGTAAAATAAACATACAGGTTTATAAAGAGTAGATTACCACAAAAATAAAAATAATGGTAATATGTACATACTAAATTAGTTTAAAAAATCATTTAAAAAAATATGACCTAATTAAATCGATTGTCATAAAAAAAAAAAAAATAAATTGTAAAAGAGCTCACAGGATTCTATTTATAATAAAAACAAATGTAAATTATAAAAATCAATGAAAAAGATAATTCCATGGTATAGTATAAAAATAATGCAACGTATCCAATCACGTTACATAATACAATCATAAACTCACTGGATCTGTTGACTAGAATCAAGTGTCAGCTGTTTTTCCAAGCGAATACTTTCCAAGCAAGATTCTTGAGCTAATTCTTCTACAGCTGGCCCCACCGTCCTTTCATACTTTTTTAGTGTATTCGGCGATATCACAGGTACGTCAGCAATCGACAGCAGTGAATTTATATGCGTTTCTCCAACACCAGTATCAAGCATTCCTAAAATATTTGATGTGTCTATGAATATGTACATCATGAGACAGTGTGAGCGTGCAACATACGAATAAAAACATACCAAGAGCTACAACTGTGTTTACAGCAAATCCGTTGTTTGTAGGTAATCTCTTATCAGTCCGAACCTCATATAGTATGTTGCATTTCGTACATGGTACTGAAAATACACTTGCAAGCCCAAATCGATTCTCCTGGATCTGATCAAGGATGGACAGCGGTATTTTGCACTGTTGGCAATATAAATCTGCACCGAACGTGTATAAATCAACTATTCTTCGAGAGGGCTCTACTGCCTCATTATCTCGAGAACACAGCCTCTTTTTGTCTTCCTACAAGTAATGACAAATATTTTGTTGTTAAATATCAATGCACAACTTAACAGACAATTATTGAACTTACAAACAATTATCTTATAAACTTCGGCAATTTAACTAACCTCTCGATCCAGGGCTAGTCGTTTCATCGTGGCAATTGCATTGTTTTCTCGACCATCAGCGACGATTTTCTTCACGAACTGACCTCGCTTTTTTCCTCTCGTTCGCCTGATATTGTAATTACCATTCATTTTTTACAAGCATTAATTTAATATTTACTGGTAAAAAAATACACACAAAACAAGTATAAGAAAGTTAACAGGTGCTGGAGCTGAGGCACACGCGCGAGTTCGTCTGCTTGGATAGGGACGTACGCAGCTTTTTCGATACCCTATCAATAGTAACTTTTTTCAATTACGGAATTTTTTCGAATTTTTTTGCTCATAAATCATGAATAAGACATGGCACAAACCACTAACTGTCTTTTTATTGGTTTATATTCAGTAAATTTATAATTTATAGAAAAGCCCCCCCGGTGCCCCTGCTTGATACGGCACCATCGTGATGAGCCACCTTAAGAGGAGATTGAGGAACCAAAGTGTAAAAAGTGTAGTTGAGTCAGTAAAACGATGGATTTCAATAAATTATGCCAATATTCGTTAATATTATTTGAACAATTTTATATTGATACATTTTTACACTTATGTACTTATAAGAGTTACCAAAGTTTTTTATGATGAGCAAGAACAAGCTCTGTGTCAATATGCACTTGACATGGAAAAAAGACTGACTTTTTTTTTCTTTTACAAGTCAAATGGTAATAAGTATTATTTATTATTCTATAAGTAAGGCATTAAAATCCAAAAAATTATAAAAAGTGATATTAATAATTAAAATTTGAAATATTTGCGAAACTAAACATTTTAATATTAAATTTATCTGTATGGGTTTTCATAAAAACCAAAAACTTATACCAAGTGATATTTATTAATAAGGTTTGAAATATTTGTTAAATTAAATATGTACAAGTAGTTATTATATAAAATAAAATCGGCAGGGATCTATCGATATGAATTTTCATAATTTTTCTATTAGATATATATATATATATATATATATATATATATATATATACACCTACATGTCTACAAAAAATTTTTCCTTAACTCTCCATGCTCATCGTCTCCCACGCTGGGGACTGCCCTACCCCATTGGGCAGAACAGTCATTTTAGAAAGGTATAGTAATTTGTTTTTTATAATATTTTTTTTTTGCTCCTTTAACTTAAATTTTATTTAATTCTATTGCACATACTTCACACTTCAAGAATTACCCTTCATAATTAGTATTGCACTCAAATAAAAATTATGAGAGCTTGGTGAATCTTGGGTGCCCATACCACCTGCCTTTTCCTTGTAAGCTGATAAAATGTTCTTTTTAAAATTCTTCGTAAAAAAACATTGCATTTGCTTATTAGAAAGGTGTCTAATATTAAATAAAATCTCGTAAAGATGCCGTCGTCTGAAAAAGGCTAACAGGAGCTCATTCTCACTGTTGTGATGTTTAGTTTGTGAGTAAATTAATGGCATAACAATTTTTGCAATTTTTTATTAACAATATAGTTACCAACCACACAATCAGATGCGGCAATCGTAATTTAATGGTTGAGATCACTTATAGCAGAGTGCCCTACTGAAAATATTCAGGTAACTTGTCATCTTATTTGTCAGGTGACATGTCAGATCAAAAGTCGTGCCAATTTACCACATAGAAGTGTCATGTTGATTTTTATAAGCTTGATTTTTGGCGATTCAAAAATGAAAAAATGAAACTTGTTCTGCTTAGAAGCTGTTAAAATACCAAATATAAATAGAAAAAAAAAAAAACATCAAGTACAGGGATTTGAACCTAGTCCAGAAGATTGGCAGTCGAGTATCTTTACCACTTGGCCAAAATAGATTAGACTCTAGGGATAGAATTTACGTTCTTATCAGGTACATCTAAAACTAATATTTATTTTATGATTTCGTGAATAACATTTACCGCTTTAGTTACCTAATTGATAATTAACTTTTTCTAAATGTACATTTTACTTTGCTTCGTGTCTCTTAATACGTTCGTCAACAGTAAATTTAGTAACTGATCTTACGTACAACTACTTTTCGTTTATGGATTTTACTTAAACCTTACATATACTTTTGATTCCAAAGGAAAATAGTCTATTTATAAAAGTGTAATAAATTTGTTGTAATTGCTACAACAAAGATGTATAGTACCTGTTCCTTATTAATACTTTTGTGTCCCTATCGAATACAAGCAGAAAAAATAATTTTTCACTCATTTGTATAGAACTCAGATGAATTATATGAATTCCTGCAACGTAAGCTTATACATAAAATAGGATTTTTTCGAAAACTATTATATTCACACAAAAATTTGGAAATTGTTATCTTAACTAGGATTAAAAATTGTTAAAAGCATTATCTTAAAGACATTTCTGTTGGTATTCGATACGCTCATTAAAGTATTGAAGAGAAAAAGGTAATACACAACCTTTTTATAGCAGTAAAAACAAATTTATAACATTTTTTAAAATAGACTTTTTTTCCTTGGAAAGTGAAGTATCCGTAAAGTTTAAGTAAAATCTATGAACGAAAAAAAGTTATAAAATGAATTATTAGATTTACTGTTGACGAACGTATTAAGAGACACGAAACAATGTACAATGTACATTTACAAAAAGTTAATTATCAATTATGAAACTAAGGTGGTAAATGTTATTCACGAAATTACAAAATAAACATTAGTTTTAGATGTACATCATATCGACGTAAATTCTATCTCAAGTGTGTAATCCATTCTGGCCAAGTGGTAAAGAAACTCGACTACCAATAATCCGGACCAGGTTCAAATCCCATTACAGGATGTTTTTTTTCTCTATTCATATTAGCTATTTTAACAGCTTTCAAGCAGTTAGAAGTACAAGTTTCACTTTTTCATTTTTGGATCGCCGAAAATCTAGCTTATAAAAATCCACATGAAAATTTAACATGACACTTCTATACGGTAAATTGGCACGACTTTTGACCTGACACGTCACCTTACAAATAACATGACAAGTCACCTGAATATTTTTAGTAGGGTGGGTAAGGGTCTTCACGTATTACCACGAGATTGGGAGCTCAAATCTCTTTGAAAACTGTTTTTTTCTTTTTTTTTTTTCTTTTAGAATTGGTTAAAGAAAAAGAAATAAAACTAATAAAATTTAGAATATGTGGTGTAGTGATATTATGTGGCGTAGAAGGGCCCAGAAGAATAAGACATTGTAAGAGTTCTTATAGCATTAAAAAATTTATAAACTATACCACAACAAAAGTAAGCTTCTGTTGAGCTTCGTCAGTCAATGGCATCTACAGAAGGTTTAATGAATTATTTGTCACTTTCTTTATAAATTAACGTATTCTTTTAAAAAATTACAAATATGTTTTTACGATAACATTGGATGGTTTTATTCCTAAAGAAAATCCATTTATAACATATTTTGGAGCTAAAAAAATTGAATTTAACAAAAAGTTTAATTTTTCTAAGCGTTATATTTCGATTATTTTATAGAAAGTTACTAACCTAGTACGAAAATTTAATCAACAAATTTTTTGTATTAGCAATAACTTCAAATGGTATACTTAATATGGCTTTGGTTGATTGACTTAAAGATATGATCAAAAAATAAATTTGTTGCTTTTTTTACCTACAATCATTAATTACTATATGTTCCAAAATTTGAAATGGCTAACTTTTGCAAGATGTACTCCTTGTCGTGCACCGAATCTAACAAACCATGTGAGATACTGTTAGGAATTTCAGCTTTTTAAAGAGCTGATTCCATCAGTTTTAATCTAATCTTACTAATACATGAAGAAAAGTTGCTAACACCGTTGTAATCGCTATCCGCAAGAACTGCTAAACCAATTTTGCTGAAATTTTGCATACCGATTCTTGACACTTTCTAGATGGTTTTGATCTAGTTTTTTCTTGAAAAAGTTAATAACAATAGCAATAAACAATCTCAAAGTTTTGCTAAAATAAGCAAGCTTTGCGGTTTAGCTCAGAAGAATCCACTAGGTGGCATCGAGGTAAAATTGAAGCCACCCGAAATCAAAGATAGTAAGGGGTGGATATAGTACACCCCAGCAAGTTGTCGATTATCATAGTCAATCATTAGCACTACACCAAGTACAGAGTAGTCCGTCGTGCAGCTGGGCAGCCCAGCTACCAAGTTTTGTGGCCGTTCAACCATCCAACCTAGTGCCATCAGAGAACTTTCTACTTCAAATGTGAGCCAAGAAAGCCAGCCCTGAAGAGTACGGGCAGCCACAACGGCCTCCTTTTTAGTGGTCATCCCAACTGCATACCTACAAAGAAGTTCTTCTCCAGACCCACTTTCGTGACTAACGATAAACAGTTGGTTATCTGGGGAACAACCGAAAGACGAGATATTCTTTGGTCAGTCACGTACCTCTCTTCTGCATGGTCTCTGTACACAGAGACTCAAAGGATAAGAGTCAAGCTACCAACAGCTAGCTTTCCATCATCAAGAATAATAATTAAAAATAGCTGCAAGTTTCACCACTGGCCCTTTTCAGGGCCATTATAAGTATTTAAGTTCCCTTCTTAACCATGAATCTCATCGGTTCATTCAAGGGCCACCTGAGTTTAAATTATCTTACCGATGAATACATTCTTACTACGATTTCTGGAGACGATTAGTGGACAAAAAAACTATGTACGGCCGGCAACTATTGAACCAAGTCAATCATTCACTGAAAGACGTCAAGAGCAGAGTTCTTTACAAGGTGGGAAACCCCAGTGACCAACGACCTTACATTATCCTCTCGATTTTAAGTATTTAACCAGGAATCACCGATCTTCTTCAAGGTCTGTGCTATGAGAATCGAACAGCAATAAAGAAAAAATAATAAACTTGAGCAAACAGGACAGTCTCCATCTGACAAGCATCAGGAACCAATGTCCCCATCTTAGATCACCAAAACAACTAAGTCTGCAAAAAAAGGTAAATTAGATACCAACGTCTTCGGCGTACTATCAGAAGACGTTGGGAAAGAGCTCTACAATTAGCTTCAAAGCCTCAAACGTTTCAGTTATTGTCCCTATCAGTACGATGCTGTAATAATAGGCCAGACAAGATTACCCTGAGGTAAAGAGGCAATCACGTTTGCTAGAAACTTCAGTCAAGAAAGAGTTTACTTAAGAAGCTCACCAGTACTTTTCCTGGTCATCGGACGTGGAACTACCTTGCCAACAAATATATAACAACCTAACGAAGTTGAAAAAAATAGTGCTTAGGGCTAATAAAAGTCTCAACTATGTTAAAAGTCACAAGAAGTCGAATTAGAAGGAAAACTTCAAATGCATCTTATGAACACAACAATTTTAGGCGTTAAGCAAGTGACGAAAAAATTTATTAAGTAAGAGATTAGTTTTTTACTATAACCCTTATAGTAATCTCTCGAATCTTTCAGATTTTCAAATAGGTAGAATATATAATTGTTTTTTTGTTGCGATGAAGAACGTAGACATTAAGCTCCAGGACTTTGTTGCTCTGGTAATAAAGTTGTGAGATAAGAAAAAGGATTTTTTAATTATACATTTTTTGTGACCTTTGAATCTTCACAGCTTTAAAGCATAGCCCTATTTATAGATTATACGGGAGAAATTGCAAATCACTGCCCTTTTAAGGCCAACGATTATTTCACGATGTAAGGAATGCACGGTAGTTCTTAGCATAAATATATTTTTTGACTTTTTACAGCATTTTACTTAACCAAATGAACTGTATGCATTCGGAACTATTATGTTTTTAATAAGAAGATTTTTGTTCTAAGAAGTGTCAGAACTAGATGTAAGACTTTTAACTCAAAACGTTTCACATTACATGTCAACACATTGTGGTGATCCATTCAATAAGTCTCGGGCGAAGCCCAGATAGGGGGGCCGCTAGTGAATCTACATTATAATTATTTGATGTTAGACTATTTTTTAAATTGTCATACAATATGCATATTTATTATTTCTGTGAGCTTATCATGCTATTTACTACTTTCATTAAGACATCAATGTCTTTCCATACCACTACTTTTGAACTTATTTTAAATCGTAGTTATACAGCGAACACTGCCGAAATGCTCTATCTGTTATTTAATATTTTTAAGACACTTCTTTTGTAAATTTTTCTTGCTTTTATATGTATTATTAACAACTAAATGTATATCTTCTGAATCAACTACCAACAAATATCAACTCCATAGGCTTATTACTTTTTCATTAAATGTATCAGTATTAAAGTAAACTATTCAAATTTTCGAAATGCATAAATAAATGTTACAGTAGATTTTATCATTTTTTAGTTTCGCATTTATCGTTAACTCATCATACTCAAAGAATTACTATTATATGAAAGTAATTGTATATTTAATATACTTGAAAGTTTATTATTCATCCATTTAAATGAATACAAAATAAATACAAAGTTTAGTGAGTTTAAGAAGATCGCCACAAATAAGTCTATTAGTTTTCAAACCATCCGTCATCTTGAACAGATGTAATAAAAATTTCAGTTACACGTAAATGAATGAAAATAAAAGCTGTATTGACATTATTGACATCTTGAGTAAAAACCTTAGAGATTGTATGCAGCACTTGCAATTTTTACTGAAATAGTAACATTTTAACCTTGGCATGTTTTATTTCATAAAACTGATTTTAACGTTTCAATATCAAAACTTTTATCTTTTCCTCTGGGACCACTTACAAACATTTTTAATATATTTAGGACTCCTAAATTATCGTTATTTTTTGAAAACTCTTCGCTGATCTAAGTTAACATGGGAATTAGAATTTCGTTATTTTTGTTAGCTTACAATATCTTTTAATAAAATAATTTGATCATTATTTACAGCACTTTCTAGTGTAATAGATACACAACCGTTAGCTCCATTAGCTGAGTTTTGTTGCGTACTTGCTTAGTTTTGTTCTTACTTATTTTAAATCAATTTACTTTCATAGCTCCCTGGATGGTTACACATTCATTATTATATTTCATTGCATGTACTGGTGTCATTTATTTGTTTTTAAAAGCTTTAAAGTTAGTTTTTTCTGAACATTTTGTTTCATCCATGTCTTTTTAATGTATGAATAATAATAATAATAATAATAATAATAATACATGGAAATAAGATTTAGGCTCACTAAAGGGATTTAAATATAAGTGATTTATATGATAAGATCCTTTTGTTTTTCACAATTCAAACCATTTGACATTTCATAATATTCGGCATTGTAACTGTGTTTTCCTTTGAAATCTCATACCAATTATTAAAGTCAAACAAGCACATTAAGTCTTATTCTTTTGGTCTGTTAGGATGACAATGATTCTATCTATGGAAAAATCATGAAATACACTTATTTTCTGGTAAACATTTGATTTTGTTAAATCTCTTCAAATTTGTATACATTAGATTATTAACAATAATACAATTAATTATCGTATCAGTTCAAAAAAGATTAATTTGATTGCACGTCAGAAAAATTACAATTACTTTTGTGACTTTTTTTTCATACTTGCTCAGCTATGTTTTTAGTAAATTAAAGAATTTTTAAATAAATTAAGCATTATTATTTCTTTTTCAAATGACTAAGAGGGCAGGCATGTGATCATTAAAATTCTGTTCACAGTGCTGTCTTTACCTGTGTTAGGGCCCTAGGCTAAAACGGTAGTGGGTGTCCATATATATGTAAATAAATATGCACCCCGATCGCCGTAAATTTTAAGTACACTTTACAGTTTCAAAGGAAAAAAGAAAAATATTGCTTACATCTTTTTAAGTTTATTACTTACAGAAATGTTATAGTTTATAAAATAAAGGGGAAATTTTTTTGCGTGATTAAAATTTGAAGCTTTTAAAAATTTTAATTGAATTTCATACATGATACAATAAGAAATAGTGACTTAGAGTGACGTTGGCTCAGTGGTAAGCGTGCTTGTTACTGATTCAACGCAGTTCTAGGGGTCGTGGGTTCGATTCCCGGTGAATGCAGATTTTTTTCACACTGTGTCCATGGATTCAGGTAGGATGCGAGGAAGAAGGTTTAAAGATGGGTGTGGCAATACACCCCCACACATAGGTGGTGAGTGGGTGGCCCCCGCGACTAGGCAAAGTAGGCTGCCATGGTAACCCAGTATAAAAAAAAAAATAAATAAATAAAAAAAAAAAAAAAAATAAGAAATAGTGACTCTTGTTTGAATTTAACTTATTTTACAGTTTTCTGTTTAAAAAAAAAAGAACAGTAAGAGCATTAATTTTCATGCACTACATTGCATTCCTTATAGATTTTACTGTATTTAGATTTAAGTGTGTAAGTGTAACAGACAAGAAGCTCTTTGTTGAATGAAGTATGTAAAATCTAATGAAACTGGGATAATTCTACATTGATTACACATTTTCACTGGGTTATCAACATAGAGATATAGATAACGAAATATGTTCAGAGCTAATGTAAAAAAAACTACTTTTCCACCTCGTGTATTTTCCGTTAGCCATTAATTCGCTGCGAACGGCGTGAGCACACAGTGCGTTCTTTTTCTTGTGGTCGGTTGATTAGTATATATATACTTACTCCAGGATTCAAACTGGCTAACATTGACAGTGACTGATCGACCACATACGTATAACACACAATATGGATGCACATTGTGTACACTGTTAGGGCAGATATTCTTAGACTGGCTGAAAGTGGAACGTCGTACGTTGAGTGCAACTGACGTCTAAACATTAACACTGTTTCATTAACCGAGCTTTATGTTTAGGCGTCTGTGGCGCTCAATCGTCTCGACGCTGCATCCTCAGCCACTCCAAGAATATGTGCCCTAACAGTGTACATATGGCCAATATAACATGGTTGGACGTTGGAAGGCGGCTTTTCAAGAGATGAATTCTGGACAAACCTTGGCAGTGGTCTGAATCTGGCAGGGGCACTAACTGTCCAACCGTTGGAACCAATCAGATGGCTTCATTAGACCTATAATACTGGATGTCACGCATTCAGGATCTGGCCCCTGTACAAACAAACGATGTGTACGTACCCACCTTGAGGCTAAGGCATATTCTACAGCTTACTTGTTTTTGTTTTGATATGACAGGTCCATAGTGCTTACTATTTACAAAATGCATGCCAATGAATAGAGCTTATTTATAATTTACGTCGATACTTTCAATGTTCAGTTCAAGTAAAGAAATGGCAAACATAAATACAGTACTCGCGAAGTTCAACCATCGTGAGTACGAAACTAATTTATTTATTTTTTTTTTAATTTGTTTTTCAAGTTTTTGTTTCAGTAAACTACATGAATGCAGTACTAATTTTTATAAAGCTTCGTTTTTTCTATGGGTCTCTCAACCCCCTTGTTACCTGAGAGACTATGTGTCTTTAAGCTCATCTTATGTTTTAAGAACTTCGTTCTTACCGTGGGTCCCATGACCCATTTACACCCCCTGGTTTGCTTTTATTATTATTTTTTTTTTTCTTGGTTTATCTTTTTTTTTATCTTTTTTTTTATTTCTTTTTGTATTTTATTTTTCCTTTCATTCCATTGTATTCTTTCATGTATTTTTTTTTCACTTTTCATTTCATGAATATTTTTGCTTTGTGTCCTTTTTTAAATTAATTTATTTTTTTTAATTTCATTTATTGTTTTTCATATTTTTGTTAATTTTATTTTCTTCATATTTATTTCATGTATATTAATTTTTTTGTTTTATTTGTTTTTTTTTTATTTTATTGTAGCTCTTAATTTTCTTGTTTTTATTTTTTTTTTAATTAGGTTTTTTTTTATTCTATTAAATTTTTTCATGTCTTTTTCGATTTAATTACATTTGATTTTTTTATTTTTCATTTCTTTTTTTTCTTAAAATTTTTTTTTTCCAAATAAATTTCCTTTTTTCATTTCATTTCTATAATTATTTTTTTTTTATTACGCTAAGTATGTAGTCAACAGTATTATGACTATCTGTGATAAGCTGTGACTACTTTCTTTATTTTTCTGTCGAACTAGTTTATATGCAGTTAAAGACTTGTTATACTTTTTTACGAGGATGCGTAGAGTAATTAAAAAAAATATAGGGAAATCAAACGTCAAACGTGTATTGTAATAGCATAAAAAGTACCCACGATCAATACAGCTCGTTTGACTGTACCATTATTTCATACACGATACATTAAAAAAAATGGATGCTTAACTTGTAACCATATGGAAAATTACATCAAATTGCATCTATACATTTTTAAGAATCTCTTTATGTTTTGGGTGCAAAAGATTCATTTGAGAAATACCTATGGAATTTTTAAATAGACCCTAACATTAAATTTCAAATGAGTGTAAAAAAAAGGTATAAGGTGTGCGTGAAAGTATGTATGTGAGTACATACATTAAACAAAAGTACATATATACATACACTCATGTATCTACATAAAAAAAAGAATTTCTAGCTGTATTGTACACATAAGCGTTTCTGTAATTTCTCTGAACTTTCCCCCACAAACTATGTGAAGGTCGTCTTTCAGTGAAAAAATCCCTTTAATTACAAATGGAAAAATTTTTAAAAAGTAAAGTACAATAAAAATTAATTATTGTCTTTGCACAGTAAAAAAAAATTTTTTGTAATTTTTGAAAATTTTGAAAAAATATGAAAGAACTGTAAAAAAATAAATTATTTATTGTAAAAGTAACAAACTTATTACGTTGAAATATATATTTATTATTGAAGTGGAAGGGTACTCTGCTGAAATATACCAATTGCCTTTTTTTTTTTTTTTAAAACATTCAAAAAGAATTATTTTATTACGTAAATTGTTTATTTATTTAATTCATCACTAAACTAAATAAATTTATGTGAATTAATTAAAAATTTTTATAAAAAATAAGTTAAAAACTGTAAGATGACATGAAATAATTAAATCTTCTATGTTAGGCCTGCTCAGAGCAGAGTAGGTAAAAGCCGTGGCCAGAAAGTAAGAAGTCGGTGGTTCGAATCTCTTTGGAATTATTATTATTATTATTACTTTTTTTTTTTTTTTTTTTTTTAGAGTTGTAGAAGAAAAATTTAAATTTAAATAAAAATTATAATGGGAAAATAAATTAATTGCTTGGTGTATGTGAAGGGGAATTGCAGGGTGTGGTAAAATGGGTAGTGATGAGAGGAGGGGTGCAGGAGACTAAGGCAGCACAGTTTAAGGAGAGAAGGTGAGGGGAAGTGTGTAAGGTCTGATGGTAAGGGCGATGGGGTAAGGGGAGAAATGAATTAAATTAGGGGGAAGAGACTACCGGTGAGCAACTTCCGTGTTATGAAAATCTGTTGTTTTAAAAATTCCAGCCCCCCAAGCACACGCCATAAAGAATTTCGTTCTAAAAAGAATGTTGCAATAGTCGCTGTTCACTCATAGTTTGAAAAACGGAGAAGTTGTCAAAAGAGAATGGCTCATTTATCAACTTTCAACAGCATCTAAATATTGTTTTATGTGCAAATTATTTTCGACAAAAAAAAGCCAGTTTGGCTCATGTAGTTTTGACGACATGGTAAAAGAAAGCATTTGGAGAATCGTATAGACAATCGCATAACGCAGCAAGTTGACAGAGAAAGTGAGTACTGGAAATCTGTATTACAATGATTACTTATGGCAGTAAAGTTTGAAGCTACTCGAAGACTGACCTTCCGAAGATCTGATTAAGACGTTGGATAAAAAAAAACATCTTCTAGGGACATTAAGAATTGATTAGCAAATTCGAGCTCATGCTAAAGAGTCATTTTGAAACTTATGGAAATATAGGTCGTGGACAAACATCTTACGTATCCGCTAACATTTGCGAACAACTTATTAAAATTACATCGAAAAAAATTTTAAAGTATATTGTTAATGAAATAGATCAAACAAAGTACTACTCATTTTCTATTGATTCTGCGCCTGATAACATTCGTCTTGACCAATTGACATTTACCGTCCACTACGTGAAAGACTGGAAATCTGTAGAAAGATTTCTGGGTTTCATTGCGATAGAGTCTCATGGATCTGAGTATTTATTTGAAGTCATCACTAATTTTTTAAATGACGATGATGTACGCATCAGTGACTGTCATGGTCAGTCATACGACACTGCTTTAAGCATGTCAGGATAATACACTGGTCTTCAAGCAAGAATCGAAGAAATAAATAAATACGCCGATAACGTACCATGCGCTGGACGCTTGCTTTATCTAGTTGGCGTCAACGCTGTTGCATCGAACTTAAGAGTCGTTAGTTTTTTTAATATGATTCAAAATTTACATGTATTTTTGTCGGCCTTAATACATAGAGGGCAGAAATAACTAGCCAATTTAGATAGAATGCAAAAACATTTATAACCTTTATCAAAAACCAGGCGGCCTGCTCGTAGCGATGCACTCAAATCACTTAATGGTAGCCATGCTAATGCATTAAAAGTTATAAAAGAAGTATCAAAGGATGTTACACAATCAAGCGATACAAAATTATATTCATTGTCTCTATATAAAAAGTTGGTCCAATTTATATACATCATAGATTCTTTACGTTTCAACATTGGGTAGCAAAAAAACTTGAATGATGAAATAAACTTTGATTTCAGTTTCTTGACTGACTAGTGTGAAATGAGCGAAGATCCGATTCGTGTACGTCATAAATAATTGAGTTTCAAATATGATACACATTTATTGTTTGACGATCTTAGGCATGAATGTTATCAGTTCAAAAATTATTTAATGGAGGTTAGCACTAATCGTAAGTGGACATTTTCACAGTTACATAAATTGATTGCAGAAGATGGTATTACTCCATCATTTTCAAATGTTGAAGTTTCACTACGTTTGAACCAGTGTAAAATGGTAGCTAACTATTGTGGTAAAAGATCCTCATCTGCTTTAAAATTACTGAAAAATGATTATAAAAGTTCTATGTCAAACCATCGCTTAAATTACTTCGCTTTATTGTGTATTGAATTGGATATTGTTAATAAAATAAATTTTAATGGTGTAATATTGAACTTCACTGAAAAAAAGTGAGAAAACAACTTAAAATTAAAGAGATGGAAACAAAAAGACTGTGAATTATACTGTATCTAATCAATTCATGAGAATTTGTTGGAAGAGTTCTTAAATAAGTTTATTTAAATTTGTATAACTAATAATTTTACTTATCCCAAATGAGTTTTGAAACTCAAATAAAAAAATAAAAAATTCACGGTGTAGGGGCCCCATCAAAAAGTGAGGGCTCTATGCCCAGGCCTAGAGGGCCTATTGGTGAGGACAGCACTGTCTGTTCATCTTTTTTTTGAGGTAAGTTAAAAACAAAATTTTTTTTAAAATTTATTTTAATTTGTAATAGCAACATATAAGTCTCTTCGATTTATTCTTTTAGATACAGGATGTGGAAATCCAAAACTTATCCAGCACTTATAAATCTTGTTTTTACTCTTCTTCTTATATGAAATAGTTAATATGCTTGTCTTTTTGATATATTAAAACACAGAGATAAAGTTCGAGCAAAAATTGTTTATTTGGAATGTGACATTTGGGATAAACTCTATTTTTTCGAGCTTGCACCGTAAATTGGAGCATCTTTTATTTAAAATATACTTAACTTAACTCACGCATTAATGGGGTTAACCTGTATCTTAGTATTCTTAAACACAATAATAATGAGTAACTTTTTTAGTGCAATTCAACGATGATTATATGTAAGCTAATGTAGCCTTGACTTTATTGTTGAAAAATCAAGCTGTCAATACTTGATTATGACATACACATTAGCTAATGAAACGATTATTATTTTAACCATTTATTTATTATTTAAACTGATTGTAGTTCGGAACACATACACCCTTCAAGATAAAAAGTAACAAAAAAAAGCTGGTTTATGTTCACAAGCTCTACAATTTAATTTATTGGGTTATTAAGTTATTGTAAAGTCATGTAAACATCATCTTAGACGAGTCGTCGGTGATCGTTTGTACACGTACGAAATTCTCTCGACTTTCATGTACGAAATCGCGGCTATTCTTAACTCGCGACCGCTGTGCCCGATCTCGACGGACGCAAATGATCCTATACCCTTAACTCCAGCTCATTTTCTAATAGGGTGAGCTTTCACGATGCTGCCGGAGAATGATGTATTTTCTGCTCCAGATAATCGTTTGTCTTGCTGGGAAATGATAACTAAATCTAAACAAGATTTTTGGCGCAGGTGGCAGATCGAATACTTGACCGAATTGCAGAAGCGACAAAAATGGTTTAAGTCAGATATGAATATTGAAAAGGACACAGTAGTCCTTGTAATCGATAAAAACGATCCTTGTATGCAGTGGCGGATGGGACGAGTAGTGGAAGTTCATCCAGGAGACGACGGAGTGGTGAGAGTGGTTTCAGTGAAGACAGAGAAAGGCGTATATTTACGAAATACAAAGACACTATGTCCTTTATTTGACACTAAAAAGGACTTTGAAATCTCGAGTCGAAGTGATGATCACCATTAAAATTATCTTTATTGTAATGAGAAACAAATGTAAACAATACGAAAATAATTAGTGGTAATTGGTCGTGTCCTCTCCCAATGGGGGAAGAATGTACGGCATGTATTTATGGCAAAAAATGAGACACAACGTAAGGGAAAAAGAATCTATATACATAGTAAAGGAGTCCAGCGTATACCTGTGTGTGAATCAGCTGTATACGCGTCCGACTTCGAGAGCCGTCGGCAGCGCCGAACCGAGCCTGTCCAAAAGCGCTCTTTGATTCAGTTCTTGCTGCGCAGTGAGAAGGTGCACTTGGTGCTCTAAAAAACCTCTCACGATTCGTCATCTTCGGTGCGTTAGCTGACGCCCGTAAGTTCGAAGCTTTTCTGTTCGGTCGAGTGTAGTAAACGACTTACGCAGCCATTGTGGCGCCCTGGCTGACGAGTTTTCGCTCACGAATGAGATTAGCAAGAGGTTTCTTTTTGCATTGGTAACGAACGAACGTTATCTCTTTTACGGGGCCCCGACGTCAATTAATTTACCGATTTTCATAAAAAATGAGTTTCACACCGTTACCATAAAATACAATAAAGTGTCCATAACTTAAAATCGATAGAACACGCGTTCATATTTTCATACTTTTGTAAATCTTAGCTATAAGCACATTTATGTATCCTTATTGAGTTGTATTTCAAAATAAACAATTATCTTGAGTGTCCAAAGGACTCTAACATGTAATTTTGTGAGACTGTGAACAATATTGAAAGAAAGAAAAATATCAACTGTGGGATGACCTCAGGTTGAGGAATTCCCGACCATACACAAGCGTTTGAAAGTAACGTAAAAAGATACTACTAAGAAAACGATGCATGTTTTAGAATAACTACAAGTATAAAAGTACATTCCGTGTTCTACTAATTGATCTACTTATGAATGCACTTCTGTAAAAGAACATTTTTATACATTGGTAATTTAGGAGCGATGTATTCAACTTTTATTTATCAAAACAAGTCTTAGGTTTTAGTTCTTATTACATCCCTGCTCCTTGAAGCCTATTAACTATCACAAAGACTAAATTTAGGTTATCGTTGGGAATAATAACAATAGCTTTAATCAGTGTGGATGTACTGTTTTATAGATAAGTTGAGAAACGATTTCAAAAAGCTTAATAGACTTGATCCATCTAAACATAAATTTACAAAGGATTCTAAAAGCTGCCAATACATTTGCTTGAAACCACCCATAACCTCACAAATCACCGAATAGGCCAGTTTTGGCCATCTGCATCTAAATACTTTTCTGGACCATTATATGGCACAAACCTAGATGCAGCAATGCTTTTCTATTATTTCATCTAAAAAAGCTGTGTTGATGCTTATGTAACGAATAACATTATTTCCTTTTGGCTGATAAAGCCAAATAAACAGTTTCTACATAAAGTTTTGTACCATACATAAGTCCAAATAAGTATTTCCCTTTAGATGGCCAAAGCTTGCCTATATGGTAACGTATGAGGTCGTGAATGATTTTAACAAAATCTATTGACAGCTTTCAAAATCCGTTGTGAATTTTTATCTGGATACCATGAGTTAATAAATTACTTTAAAATTGTTCGTCAACTGTCAGTAAAATAGTACATGTACACTGATTAAGGCTACTGTCATAAGGCTAGTTGATGACCTGAACTTAGTCATTGCTAGAATTAACAGGACTCTGAAAACAAAAACGTAATGAAAAATTAAATCTTAGACCTGTTTACATGAAACTTAGTTTTATGCACTACATACATCGGAAGAATTTTCTCAACTGCCCCAGTGCCACCGTAGACAGGCCACGTGAGCGCAAAAGACGACTTTTTTACCTCGTCGTTTGGGCCTGAGAAAAATGTTTTAAACATCACAAAAGCATCAATTCTCATGCACTTTTTTCTCAGCTTTCTGATGGTGCAATTAATTTTTGCAAATTTTTACTTTATAACCTATAAATATGCAAATGTGTTAAGTCTCATGATGTACAACTTTTCGAATTTTTTGACCATCTGGATCGAAAGATGAGACAATTTTTCTAAAGTATAGTCAATAAAAAAAAAGGGTTTTTTGATATTTCTACGTATTGGACCGATGAATGTATAGATGCCAAACATTACGCGGCACGGGTAGCTGCTACGCGCCTGCCGCCACTCCTAACGCCACCACACACCACGAGGCATTATTTTTATTTATTCCAAGTATAAACAAGTACGCCTAATCTAAATACTATATGAGAAAAGTCTTGTCTTTCGATTGTTGTGATACTCTTTCATTATAATTATCAGGACAATTTTTGTTTTCTGCCATAAGTTGCATTTATTTTTTAATTCCTTTTATTTAGAAAGTGATTTGCCTATGATACGTATTACTATTATTATAGTGAGCTGAAACAGAGCTATGATAACTCATCTTTAAATACTAGCTATACTTGATTGTTATATTTTACTTTTTACAGTCAGTATTTAAGATGGTTGTCTGCTGTAACCGCTTGAATAAAGAGAATCATCACGTTAACAAAAGTTTAGTGCAGTTTCCACAATCGTTAAAAGAACAAATTCCATTCGTTCAAGATAAGGCTATGATATGCTTACAGTGCAAAATTTTGGCTTCAAAACTCAAAAATAAGAAAAAACGCAATGACGATATATACCTTAAAGCAGGTATCGCAATGTAAGAGCAAATTAAAGAAAAGTTCACATCGTCGAATAATCAGAAAGAAATAATTGTGCTGCTCACACACTTCCCAAAATTTTGGAATCAACACGATCTGACGAAAGAATTTAGATTCACTGAAAGAGAAGCTAGAAAAGCCTTGGACTTGGTTGGAAAATATGAAATTATATCGTCACCTTACAAAAAAGGGTAAGGTATTTTCAGCCGATATTAAGAATCGTATGAAAAATTTTTACGAACAAGATAACGTAAGTCGTCTAATGCCAGGTGTAAGAGATTTTATTTCATCGAAGCGAGATAACAGTGATTAAATGAGCTTTAAAAAAAGTTTACTTGCCAACTGGAACAAGTTATTTATTTTATTTAAAGAAGAAAATAAGAGTATTGCAGTAAGCCTTACGAAGTTTGTTGAACTAAGACCACCGCGTTGTATTTAAGTAGGCACTAGCGGTACTCACGATGTTCGTGTATGCGTGCACCATGAGAACGTCAAACTCATGTTGGATGTAATAAAATTAGAAGAGTTGACAAAACACACAGCATCACCTCTTAAAACTGACGTGGACTGTCTGAATCTAATTGTATGTCACGATCCTTCTGAGAATTGTTTTTTGGAAGACTGTTGAAATTGTCCGAATTGTAGAGGACCTAAATCAATGTTGCTCTAGAGCTTAGAAGCTGAAGATATTTTTGAGGTAAAGTATTGAGCATGGAATCAAACCTACCGATGCGAAATAACTTCAAATTCATTAAGAATTCGCGAATATTTGGATTTATTGGGAGGCAAATTAATGAAGTTTAAAACACACGACTTCTTTGCGAAGAAATAATCTGAATTTATCAAAAATTTAAAAAATAATTTAGTTGATAGCGAGTTTATAGCAAGCTTTGATTATACGGAAAATTATACGTTCGTGGTTTAAAATTTAGCGCAGTCGTTTTACTGGAACAATAACCAGGCCACAATTTTCACCGTCATATTTTAATGCCAAAAAGATCATGAGTTAAAACACAATTGTTTGGCAATAATATCAGACAATCTATCTCATGATACGATAACTGTACATGTATATCAAGAGATTGTAATTGATTATTTAAAAAAACACTTTAATCCAAAAAAAAATTTACTACGTGAGTAACAGCGCTGCAGAACACTTCAAAAATAAAACGAATTTTCATCTTCTTTCAAATCATAAAAATAATTTCAACATTTCAGCAGAGTAGTATTTTCACGCCAGAGCCCATGGAAAAGAAGCATGTTATGGAAAAGGAAAAAATCTGAAACGTGGTGCTCAACGATCAAGTTTGCAGCTCTCGGTAGAAAACCATATTTTGACGGCAGAAGATTTATTTCACTGGGCTCAACGATATTGCAAGGAAACGACAGTTTTTTTCAGTAGTAAAACTGACTATACTGCCAAAACATTAAAAGATCAAATTTCAAACGCAAAAATTATTCCAGAAACTTCGAATTCTCACGCTTTTACACCTACTAGTGACATTAAATTTATGCTAAAAAACATTTCTGCAAGTGATAAATACGAAATATTTCCGAAGTTCAAAGAGCGTAATAAAGCTTTGAAAACGACTATTGTCAATCAAAAGAAAAAAAAAACCAAGTTAATATGCTGAAAAGTGCAAAAAAAATAGTTAAATTTCATTTTTATTAATGTAAACAAATTACAATGAATCTCTATTTTTAGTCCATCATTACTACTTAATTGTTAATAATAAAATATTATGTTGTTACTTACACGTCTACATATTACTCAATTTTCATTTAAATTTATTAATTGTTATTTATATCATCAAAAAAAAATTAATAAAAGTGTCTTGTGGCGTGTGGCAGCGTTAGGAGCGGTAACGGGCGCGTAGCAACCACCCGTGCTGCGCGGTGACTCGCACCTATACATTCGTTGGTCCAATACATAAAAATATCAAAAAACTCCTCTTTTTTTTATTGACTTTAGTTTAGTAAAATTGTCTCATCTATCAATCAAGATGGACAAATAAATTTTAAAAATTGTACATCGTAAGATTTAACACATTTTTACCAACATTTGCACTTTTATAGGTTTTAAAGTAAAAATTTGTAAAAACTGACAGCATTATCAGAAATCCGAGAAAAAAGTGTATGGGGACAAATTTTTTTGTGATTTTTACAACATTTTTCTCAGGCCCAATCGACGAGATAAAAAAGTCGTCTTCTGCGCTCACGCGGCCTGTCTGCGGTAGCACTGGGGCAGTTTAGAAAATTCTTGCCATATACAAAAAAAAAAAAAAAATAAATAAAATATATTTATATTAAAAAGAATTTAAAAAGACATAAAAACATACAATGGAATGAAAAAAAAAATATATATATTGTAATAAAAAGGGAAGTGAAAAAAAAAATTAAAATAAATGAGAAAAAAAAAGTGAAATAAAGAAAATAAAAAAAAAATAAGAAAAATTAAAAGAAAAAAATCAGGGATTACAAATGAGTCATGGGACCCACGGTAATAACGAAGTTTCTCAAACGTGAGATGAGTGCTGAAAAATAATCAAACATGAAATGTATGTCAAAGAACATTATTAAATGAAGAAACGCAATTTCTTAGGTAACAAGGGGATCGCGAGAGCCATAGTAAGAACAAAGGTCCATGAGAATAAGTACGGCATTTATGTAGTTCAGTAAAACAAAAACTTGAAATACGAATAAAAAAAAAAAAAAAAAAATTAGTTCAGTACTCAAGATAGTTGAACTTCGTAAGTACATCGTGCATAAGTACAGTAGTAACTGTTACGGGCTGCTGCTGATGCGGAATAACGAGGTAGAATTTGCAACCTTGACTGGGCCTGTGTTGCCCGGGTACCCTTGGCGACACCTCTAATAATCTTTATACGTGGGTCTGGCTCTCCGAGACACCGCTCAAGCCAAGTATCACAGCTTCAGGGGTCGTCGCTTCTCGTGACGACTCCAACATGGCACAAAGGGGATCGGGTACACCTTGAAATAATTACTTGCGAGAAATATTTAGAATAGGAAATATATATTTAAAATAAATATGAGAATATACAAATATTACTTGCGGGTGTAGGTGTATAAACGTGTGTGTATTCTCGCACGTCGAGCGCCATTGCTCAACGAAACGCAAAAAAGCAGCACAAAAACGCAAACTGGGCAGACCTACGCGGGCTAATCTGGGGCCGCTTCCGTTTACAATCAAACTGCCTGTTGGCAAGCTCATAGCGTCACAAATGTCTCTCCTCAACGATGCCTTTCGAAGGCCAAGACTCTCAGGAGCCGTAAAGTGGGTACGCTGCGGCCAGTAGGCATCCCTACCGTAAGTGTTTGAAGACCAAGGTCGTCTGTGTCGACCTTGCTGACCCTGAGTCCGGTGTCGCCTGCTATTCCAGTAGGACCAGGACACTAAGCACTAAGCACTGCACTGGGAACAACTCAGACTCCACTGCCACAATAAAAAAACGCAGGAAAACTGAACGAACAAAAAAAACGCTTCCCGCAGCAAAATTATATCGTCGTTAGCACAAAGGCCCAAGCTAATCTAATCCCTTTTCGGCTTTTTTTCCTTTTCCCTCTTTCCCTATCGGTCCTAGCCTACTGATGATGGCTCGACGGTATTTCATCGTCACAGAACGTAATGAAACCATCGTGAGTACTGTACCACTTTTTTTTATTTTTTTCTTTCGTTTTTCACGTTTTTGTTGTACTAAACAACATGAATACAGTTATTTTCATTATTCTTACTTTTTTTAAATTTTATTTTATTTTATTTCTTTCCATTGTTTTTTTTATGTCTTTTTCAAGTTTTTTCTTTATATTAATTTAGTTTTGTTTATTTTTTTTGAAATTTCATTATTTTTTTTTAAATTTTCTTATTTATTTTATTTTTATTCACTCATTTTTTTTATTTTTTTTCTCATGCCATTGAATTTTTTCGTGTTTTTTTTTTTATATTACTTCACTTTATTTTATATTTTTTCTGTTTTTTAATTCTTCTGCTTTTATTTTTCTTTCAATTCATTTTCTTTTTCTTATTTTATTAATTTTTTCCTTTTTCTTCTACATTTTATTTCCTTTACTTTTATTTCATTTTCTTTTTTATTCTTTTATAACTTTATTTTATTTTGTAATGTCTTTTTTGATTTTATTCCTGTTATTTGATTACATTTTTCTTTAATTTTTTCTTGATGAAATAAGAAAGACAGAGTCAAGTATTCGTAAAAGCGCATAAAAGCGCATGTATAGGTATACTTATATAAAAAAAAACAATTGCCAGCGTTGTCACATATTTGTGCTCTTCCTACCACTCTAAACTTGCTTCCTACTACCTGCGATAAACGTTCTTAACTCAAAAAAATTACCTTAGTCTTGAATTCAAAAAGTATGGAAGAATAAAACGCAACGAAAGTTACTTACTGCGTCCATAGAACCTCGTATAAACTATTGACAAAAGAACAATGTAGAAAATGTAAGACTGATGAAAAAAAGTTGGAAAATTTTGGAAAAAATAAAAAAAATTGTGAAAATAATAATTTATTGATTTATTGATAAATCATCAAATTCATAAAAATTGAATAAATATTTATTTATGTATGAAGACGCAGCTGCTCAAAAAATGCTGTACTTAAGTTTGGAAGATAATTATTCAATTAGGAAAAAAAAAAATAAGAAATCAAACGAATAATTTAATTTTATTATTAATATAACGTTTTATCGACCCAAATTAATTAATAATCTGTAAATGAACATTTGAGTTAGAAAACTAAAATTGAGTTACGAATCACAATATAAGTAGAAGAAACCGAAATTTTCATGTTGGAAGCACTCGTAGCAAAGCAAATAAGATATTTGGCCCGTGTGCAGGAGGTTGACAGTTGAAATCTTAAGGAAACGTTTTTTTTTTTTTTTTCTTTTAAATTGTAGAAGAAAAAAATTTTAAATTGCATACAAATTATTGTGAAGAAAAAAGATTATGACTCAATGAAACATTAATTCCTTGGTGTGTATGTTTTGAGAGTGTAGTATGAAGGGGAATGGAGTGGTGAGACCAAACGTGATGAAAGGAGGTGTGCAGAAGACTATTGCAGCACGATTGATAGAGAGAGGGTGAAGGGAAGTGTGTAGGTAACTAATGGTGAGGGTAACGGAGTAAGGGGGCAAATAAGATGGATAAGGAGAGAGAGACTTCTAGTTAGCAAATTTCGTTTCATAAAATTCTGTCGTTTTTAAAATTCGAGCCCTCCAAGCACGTGAAATAAATAACTTCGTTCTAAAAATTTGCTAACTGCCTTCCCACAACTAAGAGAAGTAGCACACACATTTTTGGTAAAAATTTTTATCTGCTACTAGTCTAGACACTAATTAGGGACATCACGGGAATCACGTCTATATAAAAGAGTAATCCCAATGCAAACTACTTCCTCTGGAGTTGGCATCCTTAATTCTACAGCGTCAACCTTGCCTATTATAGATCTTTACCACTTCAGCGGTGATCGAGCTGATTGGCAGAATTTTAAAGACATCTTCCGTGCATTAGTATACAATACAGCTGAGGTTCTATTGATTTTCAAGTATTTTTATCTTCATTTACAAGTAACTGGTTAAGCTGATAAGCTTTTAAAAAACTGGCCTGTTATGGCAAATAACTATGTTAAGGCTTAGAACGCTGTACGTAAACTCTACAATTATAGATATTTCCTAATAACAAACTAGATTCTAAGCTAATGACTTTGGAATCATATACTTGTAGACCTAAATCGATCACAGCTGCTCAAAATCATGAGCAGGAAAAAGGGGAAAGCAGTTCGTCCACTACAGTGACTCATGAAACAAATGCTCTTGAGTCATCCTATTGTTTAGCTTCGAATTTTAAACATCTTAAGGGCTTACAGCTTTCGGATTCTGAATTTTATACATTAGGATTTTGTCAAATTACTGCTCGATGCAACAATACATGCTTGGGTCATTTAGAGCTCTATAAATATAAGCAATTGAACTGGTCCTATGGCCTCTGAATTGGAACTAGGCTAGCTTATCCCGCAATTTATACAATCAGTCGTACGCTGAAGTAAGTCTTCCAACAATTCTTCACGTCAGTGATAAAGAATCAGCTCTATTTGTATTGTTGCAAAGATTTTGGCAAATGAAAGACTTGCTACCTAAGCCTACTCTACTTACAGCTGAAAACGCGGAGTATGAGAAATTCTTCAAAAAGACTTATACTCAAAACCCACCAGGGCGATTCAAGGTCAAACTTTCGTTTACAAGGTCTCCTAAGATTCTTTATGACCCTTAAGCTGAATCTTTTGAAAAGGCAAGAATGATGATCTTTAAGATCAAGTGATGCCTGAGATCTTATAATCGACTTTGTGAATTGTATAGCCAATATTCGCGTGAATATACAAACCTTAATCACATTATTTTAGTTGATACCTGTGAAATCTGGTATCTTCCTTACCATAGAGTGTAGAGCAAGTCGAGTACTATGACTATACTAGGGGTGGTTTTCAATAGTTATGTTGCTACTAGTGGTGGCTTTTCTTTCAATTCTTGTCTTTATAAGAGAGAAGCTCGTACGAAACTTATTTGATCTTCTTGTGAAATAGCCTAAGTACAACATTATATTTCTGGCTGACGCAATAAAAATGCTTAGACAAATTTTTTTAACATGTGTCTAAGCAAAGGTTTCAAGCCATACTCTGGCACAATAGTCTACATAACATTTTAAGAATGTATCTTTTAACTTCGGTCAGTCTGTACCTTTTTTTTGGCCTTTCAATTGCTCAAAGAACTTCCAACTATATATCATAAAGAGCTGCGTTTGATAGCTCGAATACTTAAGGAAGTAGTTGATATCGACGATTTCTTGTCCACTGCTTATTTTGTACTAGAAGCACTAAAGAAAATAGACAGATTACCGAAAATTACAAGTTAAGGTTGTATTCTGTTAAGAAAGTAGTGCAGTTGCTTAGCCCAAGTTCTCAAAAACGTACCGTCTGTACTTTGCTCTGTTGGCGCTCTCAATTTATCTGTGACTGATGAGCCTACTTCTGTTCTAGGCCTGAAATAAAAACCTAGCACTGACGACTTTTATTTTTAAACTAAGCTTGTTAAAAGTAATATTATTTGGACTTTCTGTACTCGCTTACCTCACATTGCTTAATTATTTCGGTCCACTTGGTTGGATTTCTCTTGGTTGGAATTACTTTAAAACTTCTGTACAGAAAACCCAAGGCTTACTTTTCGTCAACTTGTTTAAAGTTCTTTAAAGAAATACTTCATCTTTCTTCTATGTCTAAATTAGCGAATCCTTGCTACGTGTGGGTTTAAACTAAAAAAAAAATTTACTACGCAGTAGAGAACACAGGTTATTTTTGAGTCTCTGGGGAAGTTGAAATTCAATCGGCTCATATAACGTCCAATACCTTATTAATCAGATATTGACCTCTTTTTAATAATGGACTACTGCAAGGAGGTGGTTAGATAGGTAATGCTTAAGTCAAGGAAGGTTTTCAATATCCAAATATCCTCTTATTCTATTTTCCGAAAGTCATCTCGCTGGCTTAATAGTATGTCATCATCATCATCTATTGATCTTGCACGGTGGAGTATAGGTGACTTTGTTTTTAATTCGTTAAATGTATTGGATAGCTAAAAGTTAGCAGATTACCAGAGCCCTGCACCATAATTACATTTAATGTAGAAGATACACTTGTTAGACTCAGAAGCACCTTATAAGCGAAATACCTGAGTCTCTAGTAACTCTACCACCCACCTTTACTGAGACTAGTGTTGATAATGCTGGTCCAATCTAAATTTAACTTACGAAAAACTGAGGCCGTAGAATTTAAAAGGGGTATGTTACTGTAAACTGTATTTGTATTTATAGTCATCAGATCTGTACATCTCAGAATAGTAAAAGATTATTTTTCTCAAGCCTCACTGCTTCTTATCATTGTTGCAGTCACTAAAGTCGATATTCTGACCAAAAAACGATCAAGGCACTAACTTCGTAGGCACTGCTTCAGAGTTGTAGAAAGCTCAGGCTTGAAGTTTATCCTCTCAGGAGTTAATCGATAAATTTCTAAAAGTGGGCACCACCTGACTCTTCAACTCATTTTCTGCTCTCCACTTTAAAGGATTAAGGGGGGTGGCGATAAAATCGACCAAATTTCATGTTTAAGAAGTTATAGGCGAACAATTAAACAGACGGAAAACAACGTTTGAGCGGATAAATTTACGAAAAATTAGTTAATAATGGCCAAAATAAGTTAAACATGTAGAAAAAACTTAATTTTTTTTAGAACGAAGTTTTTCATCATGAGTTACTATGGGATATAAACTCCCCATGTATTTCCTGTGTATGAAGACGGTTGGAAACGGGAAAAGTTACTTAAAAAGTGTAAAAAAAAGTATGCTTTTTTAGGGGAGGGAGGTGGGTACAAAGCAGCAGCGGCAACACAAACAGAGACAGGGAGAGAAAGTCAGCTAGCCAGCGCAGAAAGCCATCAGTGAGAAAGCGTAAGAAAAAACCGGGCACTTTCATTGGGAGATACAGAGCAGTATTTATGACCCAGAGAGAGAGAGAGAAAGAAAGCCAGCCAGTGCAGGGACCCATCAGCCAGAAAAAGTAAAAAAAAAGCGTGCACTATCATTTTCGCTGGCAAAAAAAACCTATACACAATGGGTGCTTGGGTACCCCAGTAAAAAGTTTTGCTTCTATAAAGTTATATGGCAAATAGTTTAATTTTAAATATAAGCATACCTCGCAACCAAGTAGACCAAAACATTAAACAATGTAAGGTAAGAGAATACAGTAAGTCCAAATAATATAACTTTTAATAAGCTTAGTTTAAAAATAAAAGTGGTCAGTGCTAGGTTTTTATTTCAGGCCTAGAACAGAAGTAGGCTCATCAGTCACAGATAAATTGAGAGCGCCAACAGAGCAAAGTACAGACGGTACGTTTTTTAGAACTTGGGCTAAGCAACTGCACTACTTTCTTAACAGAAAACAACCTAAACTTGTAATTTTCGGTAATCTGTCTATTTTCTTTAGTGCTTCTAGTACATAATAAGCGCTGGACGAGAAATCATCGATGTCAACTTCTTCCTTGAGTATTTGAGCTATTAAACGCAGCTCTTTATAATATATAGTTAGAAGTTTTTTGAGCATTTGATAGCCCAAAAAAAAAATATGGACTGACCAAAGTTAAGAGATACATTCTTAAAATGTTATGTAGACTTTAATGCCAGAGTATGGCTTGAAACCTTTACTTAGACACATGTAAAAAAATTTGTCTAAGCATTTTTATTGCGTCAGCCAGAAATACGATGTTGTACTTAAGCTATTTTACAACAAGATCAAATAAGTCTCGTACGAGCTTCTCTCTTATGAAGACAAGAATTAAAAGAAAAGCCACCACTAGTAGCAAAATAACTATTGAAAACCACCCCTAGTATAGTCGTGGTACTCGACTTGCTCTACACTCTATGGTGAGGAAGATACCAGATTTCACAGGTATAAACTAAAATAATGTGATTAAGGTTTGTATATTTACGCGAATATTGGCTATACAATTTACAAAGTCAATTATAAGATCTCAGGCATCACTCGATCTTAAAGATCATTATTCTTGCCTTTTCAGAAGATTCAGCTTAAGGGTCATAAAGAATCTTAGGAGACCTTGTAAACAAAAGTTTGACCTTGAATCGCCCTGGTGGGTTTTAAGTATAAGTCTTTTTGAAGAATTTCTCATACTCCGCGTTATCAGCTGTAAGTAGAGTAGGCTTAGGTAGCAAGTCTTTCATTTGCCAAAATCTTTGCAACAAATCAAATAGAGCTGATTCTTTATCACTGACGTGAAGAATTGTTGGATGACTTACTTCAGCGTACGACTGATGGTATAAATTGCGGGATAAGCTAGCCTAGTTCCAATTCAGAGGCCATAGGACCAGTTCAATAGCCCATATTTATAGAGCTCTCAATGACTCAAGCATGTATTGTAGCATCGAGCAATAATTTGACAAAATCCTTATGTATAAAATTCAGAATCTGAAAGCTGTAAACCCTTAAGATGTTTAAAATTCGAAGCTAAACAAGAGAATGACTCAAGAGCATTTATTTCATGAGTCACTGTAGTGGACGAACTGCTTTCCTCTTTTTCCTGCTCATGATTTTAAGCAGTTGTGATCGATTTAGGTCTGGGGGTATATGATTCCAAAGTCATTAGCTTAGAATCTAGTTTGTTATTAGGAAATATCTATAATTGTAGAGTTTACGTACAGCGTTCTCAGCCTTAACATAGTTATTTGCCATAACAGGCCAGTTTTTTAAAAGCTTATCAGCTTAACCAGTTACTTGTAAATGAAGATAAAAATACTTGAAAATCAATAGAACCTCAGCTGTATTGTATACTAATACACGGAAGATGTCTTTAAAATTCTGCCAATCAGCTCGATCACCGCTGAAGTGGTAAAGATCTATAATAGGCAAGGTTGACGCTGTAGAATTAAGGATGCCAACTCCAGAGGAAGTGGTTGGCATTGGGATCGCTCTCTAAAATAGACGTGATTGAAGTTCAGAAAATTAGGTTAAGGATGTGCGAAATGATTTTCTGAAACTGCTGGAAATCGGCATTGAGTTGTTTTTGCCTTGTGAGTGTTTGGCCTTGAGTCTTTTTTGCTTAACTCATTTTTTTCAAAATAGAAAACGAATTTCTTATTTAACTGTACAGGTCTTACTGAATCTTACTATAGCTTTTTACTTTTAACAAGTTCTACTTCTTTATGAAGAATGAAAGGAGAAGAACTCCTATTGAGAATTTGAAGAAAGGAAAAGAAACTCATTTAAACCTTAGCAAAGTATGTAAATAGTATTGCCAAATGGTTAAGGACAAGCGTCCAGTCGAAATACTTTGGATGAAAGAGTACTTACCTAGACCAGTATTCGAATAACTAAAAAGAAGGAATCCACCACTATAGATATTCTCATTTATTATAAAATTTTCACGTAAATATCAAATTTCACTAAACAAATTAAGAATTTCACAACTCGAATCATTGCCTAGATTCTAAAGTCTTACTTATATGTTATATCCACACATAAATAATAATTTATTGCTTTACATAGCATATACCTATTAAATGTATGCCCTTAAAGGTAAATATCTTCTTTACTAAGTTGAATTCTAACTTTCTTAAATAATTAAATTTGATTATCACTAGCAATGTAACGTAAGAACAAGACTTAAAACCAATAATTCATTATTATTGCATGCTTTCTGAGCAAGAATTATTCTCACCTTGAACAAATATACTTTCTATGCAAATTTATTTTTTACTACCCAGAAAATAACAAAACGACAATGAATTATAAGGTTAATGCACAAAACATGCTGAAGGGTAGATCTTCAACAGTACATATTAAAGCGCTGTCTGTTGTCAGCGAGATTTCATACTGGAATAACCTTTAGGAGCATACCTAATTATTGTCAATAAAAGGCAATAATTATCGAACATAAAGCATTGATCTAAAAGTCGCTTTTGTATTCATAAAGACAAGTTTGTGAGCAAAAAAATTAGCTTGAATAAATAAAGATGAGAAGTTGTACATTCTAAAAAATTAATTTATTAGAGATAAATACAGTAAAACTAGTACTGCCTCTCCAAAATAGAAGTACTATTCAACAAGCATGAGATTGTTGACAGATGTTTTTGCCAAAAATTTATTTTATTCACAATAAATTCAACGAACTTTTCTGAAAAATATTTTCAACGAGAAGCAGTATTATCGTTATTAACTTTTACGGTAAAGTGTAAAATATGCTTTTCTTTAACAGATGTCAACTCTGGTAAAAAGTCCCAGGTCCCATGAGATTTTATTTTACCTGGTGAATCAAAAACCTCACGTTTATGATACAGTAGGGAAGCGGTAATAACTAGTGCTTTACAGTGACACCGCACACAACACTGCCACAATACACCGCTCATTACACTGACAAGGCCATCAATATAGGCCGACTAGTATTTCCTGCCAGATCCTGAAGAAGTAGACGATCTGCGATACTAACACGCAAACAGATACCCTACACCAACTGACACACTCGTTCTGATAGGGTATTTAGCTTAAACAATCGCTTACCCCTTAGGACTAGCGGAAAAATCAGGGTGAAACAAAGGTTTGTAAAGGGAGGTTTGTGACGTGGAAAACTGACGTCATGGTAGGAATGTATGTGGTAGTAGCAGACAAGAGGAGAGGTGGCACAATGTACACCAACACTACCTCACCCAAGGCCCTTGTACCGACCTATCCCTTCACCTATCCCTACTATAGGTAGCACTGCCAGCCCTTGACCGTGTGCAGCGGCGGGTGTGCGTGCGCATCAACGCATACAAATGCAGGTAGCTACTGTATCGGTAAGCACAAATCGGCAGGCCAACGAGCAAGACACTCTCCGTTTTGTTTGCTTCCTGTCAGGACGTATAATCCGAAGGCTTCGTTGCGTCATATATAGTTCCACGAGCGTGTGTGCGAGATAACACTGCGTACTGCACCGTATGGCAACAGGAGGCGCAGCAACGGCTACCTGTTGACGACCCAGGCTGCTGTGACAACCGTCATGCACACGCTTTTAAGGACTACTGGGTCCAAGTGCCAACTCCAGCTCGTCGGATCTCCCGGTGCCCGAAGCTAATGCTGCAAGAAGATCCCTGCAGTAGTGAAAACGGTAGGTCTATTTCCTATATATCCAGTCCCTACCGTGTACAAGCATTGTGCTGAGCAGCAACTGCCAAACCTGCACCCGCAGGGCTAAGGCTGCATAAAGTCAGGCCAGGTCGGATAGTTAGGCAGGGTAAACTTTGCATAGAAGTTATGCTAAGTTTTGAGTAATTAGTAAATGCAAATAAATGCTTAAGTGGTAATCTTGCCCATTTATGTATATCGATTGCCAGCTATCTATCCTATCCACTTAGCCCTATGGTAAACAATAATAAAGAAGAATTTTATATGTGCCGTGTCTTGCTGCTGACTGCAAGGTGAGCAAGGCACAACCCATCACATGGCGATCAACTAGTTGTACAGGCAATTGCCCGGCGCAGTGCCTTTAGCAGCCATTTTTTGTGCGCGTTGTATGCCAAGGCAGGTAGATTCGCTTACGCACACTGCCTGGCCTCTGTGATTATTTGAATTATCTGTATAGGAAATATGATCGCTTGCCGCGTATCGCTATATAGGTCCTGGTGGTACGCGGTATTTATAATATAATTATAGTGCACAGTGTGTCATATTTAAGTATCTATTGTATTTAAAAATTTCATTCTCTGGTGGTAATTCGTTTTTTTTTTGGGATTACCGTTTTTCCCTTGCTTGCGCGTGATAAAATAATAATAAAGTATCTCCCTTCTATTTTAAGGCGTGACCTTGTACAGCATTAATAGTCATTATACAATGTGAATAGTGTATAGGGTATAGTTTCTAAGGACACAAAGTGAAAGTTCGATAGTAGAATAAACACAGTGTTTACATTCGTATAGCAGATTGCTATTACTAATATACGGTATTTTGAAAAACTTGTTCGAAATAATCCCTACAGTAGCATAATAAGTATTTCAAGCTGCTTGCTAAGGCAGACAGCAACCAGTATAAACAAAGTGCTACAAACGTACAGTATACTCTGTATCGTCCGGCTTTCTTTTGGGTAACCTCTAGTACAACGTATACATGAACATGACGATTTCACTGGAGGACTTAGAGTTTTCCTTTCTTGCAAGCTTGACTGGGGGGGACGAACTTCAGGCATTGAGCCATGAGACGATAGCAAGAGTAATCGCAGATATTGTTGAACAGTTTACGGACGAGGAAATATTTCAATATTTGATATCATTAGGATTAAGAAGTAACGGAACCGTAATAGAAGCTAGGGATCGTTTGCGGCGTTTTCTAAACAGAAATATATCGGACCAACAGTCAATGCATGGAACAAGGACATAGATAAAATTACGCAAATAGATAAGAAAAATTCGGTCATGGAGCTTTCGGACGCAGCGGAGAGGCCGAAACGTCGCGAAACTAGATTCCTACCTAATGAATCGTCGACGACGAACAACAGCGTGGCTAATGGCGATCACGCCAACACCTTGATAACCGCACCTCAGCAATTCCGTGAAGTTGTAAGCAAGCAGGTGCGTCGTGATTTCGAAAACGCGAAAACAGTCGACAATCAAGGAGAAATGGAATCACTAGTGCGCGATGCACAGATGTTGATGCGCACAAACAAAGAATCGCAATCCTACCGAAGGTCATACGAGTGGCCTAAAGAAGATGCAATTCGAAATTCCACGAATAGACCGTCCAACGTGTTAGCGGTAAATCTGTTACTAAACTCTGGGGCTAACTTGGCACCCACGATGGGGGCAAGTAGGGTTCCTAGAGAAACTATAGAGGCAGGTGTAGGAAGGGACGACGGGGCAACTTAGGCACTCGGTAACAATGGCCACTAAGGAAATGTGGGAGCCGCGAACAGGGTAAATAGCGATGCAAGTGAACGTCGGGTAACATGGTCAAGCGAAAATTCTACAAATGACCATCTAGAAGCCCCAACAACTGGTATGTACGATTATAACACACAACTGGGATACCGCGACACACTTTGCCATGTACAAGGAGGAGGTGGTCATAAGCCCGTGGTGGCATCCCAAATGCCTAACATACCCCAGTACAGCTCGAATATAACCCAAGCGCACTTAGCCATCCATCCGTATAATCCCAGCATGACACCACAACAAAACGTACCCCTGCACTCACTAAGACATCACGCGAGTATACAATTACCTATAATGGATAGCATCAGCCAACCACGGGTGGATATACACAGCCACAACACGCGTAACTACCCTGCTTACGAACAACATTCTAACCCAGAAACCCAAAATACTTACCGTTCAGCCCCGAGTAGCGATTTCATACAAAGGGGGGAGGGGGATTTCCATACAAATGCTATACATGGACCACAGGGGTTGCCAGGAACAAACGCACAAATGTCAACACACCAACGCGAATCAAACATTAGGTGCAAAAGATACACGCTAGACCTTTTTGCTCGCTGGAATGTGGAATTTGGTGGAGGCGCTAAAGATGACCGGGAAGAGTTTTTGACGTGGTTGTGGAAATGCGTGACAACATAAAAACTATTGTTAGAGGAACTGTTAAGAGTGTTACCAGCAGTGTTTGACGTGGAAACCAATAACTAGTTCCAACGAGAAAAATACCACTGGCGTACGATAGGCGAATTTATCACTACTTTCCAGTTGCAGTATGGAATATACGACTTACAGGGTAGGGTACACAAAGAAGCTGAGAAACGCACACAGGCACCGCATGAAGATACTATCTGTCAAATCTACGAACCCTGATGAATAAAATTTACCTTCCCCTGACACTCTACGAACAAATTAATCGGGCGTACAGGAACCTTTACCCATACGATCGCGGTAGGATTCCCAGAGCGCAAATAGGCAACTTCAATGACTTTCTGCTGTTAGGCAAGAATGTTGAATTAACCCAACAGCAAGACAGAGAATATCGTCCACCTCCACCACCAGACAACTGTTTGTTTCCGCCGATATCATTTGTTTCCCGAAAACAATCGACATCAAAGGAAGTTGCTGCAGTGGGATCTACCCCTAGCACCGGGGATAGCGCAGAACTACAGCTGATAAAAGCGTTAACCACTACAATGGCCACTACAGTAATCGAAGATGATAAAATGGCGAAGCAGCATAAAACTGTGCAACAGCAGCTTGAAGAAATTCTAGCTCCGTTAAAAGATTTGATGCTAGGAAAACAAGAGGCCGCAGAAAGGCGCCAAAATGCACAAGCATCAGCCTATAAGTAAAAAAAGTCAGCCGTCTATAACACGATAAATACGGAAGAAAACGTAGCTACAGAAAAAAAAGACTGGTCGTGTTTTATTTCCCGGAATTCTGGACACTGGCGTAATGATTGCCCCTACCGTGAATACTGTACCAAGTGCGGCAAAATAGGGGACAAGCGTTGTAAGTGCCCTAAATGTAATACGGAGAAGCCGGGAAACGCCAGAGGAGAGGGGCACTAGGAGATGGTGCCACCTCACTGGAACAAGCCAAGACTCCATACAAATTGATGACAACAGTAATAAACACTAATGAAAATAAGGAACGACAAAAACTTTTTAAAATTCGTTTAGCAATAAGACTTGCAATACTGACGTTTTTAACATGGCTAGTAGGTAAACTAGGCGAGGCACAAATATGTAGTAGACGGTGAGTGTGTTTGCTAGAAAATTTTTTAAAAGTGGCTCTGTCAAACTTCCAAAATCATTGGAAAGGTGCTACTGCCACCTCAATACGCTGGACCACCGAAGTAATAAAAAAACCAGTTCCATAACCAGCCATGTGCACAAAAAGGGCCTAGGTGCTAGAGAAGGAAAAAGAAACACCTATTGCCGAAGCAACGGACGGAAGGAGCGGCTGGAGCCGAGTTTTCTACCGTCCACTGAGGACGTAGTGTCCACCATGAGTCGAGGACTTGGGTGGGGGACACATGGAACTGGAAAAGTGATAGAGGTTTTGGCATTAGCCGAAGACCCACGTCACTATTTACCAGTTGATGTTACAGGTATTAGAACACAGGCACTCGTGGATAGCGATGCAGTACACTGTTATTTAGGAAAAGAAATAACTAGGCGGCTGAAAGATTTCCAACCCTGTCGCACTACAATTCCTGTTGCCAACGAAAAGATACTTCCCGTTCAAGGAACCATATATGTTCCGATAACCATCAGGCAAACGACTAAGACACTGACATTGGCATGAGTAGACAAGTTGGAGTACGAAGCCATTTTTGGGATAGATTTCCTGAAAAGGTTCCTAATCATCGTAGATTACGGTAGAGATGTATGGTGTACTCCCACAAGTCCATG
Source organism: Copidosoma floridanum (assembly GCF_036245765.1). Taxonomy (NCBI): domain Eukaryota; kingdom Metazoa; phylum Arthropoda; class Insecta; order Hymenoptera; family Encyrtidae; genus Copidosoma; species Copidosoma floridanum. Next base: position 10,117,491 of record NW_028321882.1, on the reverse strand, counting down.
GAATAAATTCAAGGGCAAGGAGAGCGATCAGACACGTCCAACAGCGGTCGCTGCTACGGGAGAATTGATAACGATGACTTCTTCTGAGAAACAAGAGTTAGTAAAAATCCTCAATGAACTAATCGTTCCTCGCCCGGAGAAGCTTGGCATTACCACCGTAGCCAAACATAGCATAGACGTCCAAGGCCACCTCCCAATTGCACAATGTCCCCGATGGTACGCGCCTAAGATCCTACAGATTGCATACGATGAGATGGATCGGCTGTTGTATGAGAAAATCATCGAGGAATCCAGAAGCGCGTGGTGAAGCTGTCTACTTCTAGCACCAAAAGCCAATGGTAGATTTCGATTTTGTATGGATTACTGGAAATTAAACGAAATTACGCGAAAAAACGCTTATCTTATGTGAATCATGGACGATATTTTGGACAAACTGCACCAAGCCAGGTGCATATCAAAAATCGACTTTAGTGAGGCCTATCATCAAATCCTTCAAGATGAAAACAGCAAGAAATACATAGCCTTTGCTGTACCTGGTAGAGGGTTGTATCAATTTATGCGCATGCCCTACGGACTGACCAACGCCCCAGCTACATTCCAGACCATCATGGACCAAATTATGAAACCAGAGTGGGAACCATACTTTTACACGTACATGGATGATATAATAATTGTCACTGAAACGTTCAAAGAACACATTAAGTGGTTAAAGATTGTTTTGAAGGCAGTTAAGGAGGCAAACCTCGTGATTAACCGCGAAAAACCAGAATTTTAATGTGGAGAAGTTAAGTACCTTGGGTACGTGGTGGACGGGAAAGGACTTAGGACAGATGTTGACAAAGTCCGGCCAATCTTAGAATACCCCGCACCCACCGCCCTCAAACAACTCGAGAGATTTATAGAAATGATTGGATGGTATTCCAGGTTTATCACTGATCTCGCTGAAAAGAAATCGCCCCTAATGAAGCTAATGTCCAAAGACATAAAATGGCAATGGACCAAGGAACAGCAGTCAGCCTTTGTGAGCCTCAAGCAAGCTCTAACTAAAGCCCCTGTCCTATCGAGGCCTGACTTTACGCAACCGTTTGTCCTACAAATGGAAGACAGTGACTATGCTGTTGCTGCAGCATTAACCCAAACCCTTGAAGGTGAAAAACACCCAATATGTTACGTCAGCCGCACACTAAGCATACCGGAGCGTAATAACACGGTGACTGAGAAAGAATGTTTGGCTGTGCTATGGGCTGTAGATCGATTAAGGGGATATCTGCAGGGGGAACGGGTAACATTAATTACTGACCACAGCAGCCTGTTATGGCTCAATAGATTGAAGGACCCAATAGGAAGATTGGGTCAGTGGAACACTGCGTTGCAGGCATACGACTTGGAGTTTGTCCATAGGAAAGGAACACTAGATCAAGCTCCGGATGCCCTATCCCGTACCCAAGAAAATTCAGACGCAGTAATTACGCCTGATATCGAGCAAGTACGCCATGAATGGTTCTTAAAACGATTCAAGGGGGTGCAGGTGGTCCCATGAAAATTTTCAAATTGAAAGTATGAGAACAGAACCCTTTTTTTCCACAAACGAAACCCTATCGTTAGCTCAACGATGGAGGACCTGGATCAATGGAAAATCGTCCTACTAAAGGAACACCACGTCCAGGCACTACACGATACCCACGATGCCCCCCAGGCCGGTCACCAAGTGTGGTGAAAACTCGTGCTTGTCTTGCCAATTATTATTATTTGCCCGGATATTTTTAAGATGTAGTCTAGTATGTCCGGGAATGTTAAGATTGCCAACAGAAAAAAGTCCTACAGAAAGCTCCTGCCGGTTTCATGGGGGAACAAATTACTGAACAACCATGGATGGCCATATCAATGGATATCGCAGGGCCAAAACCTCCATCGAAAAATGGACAGAAATACCTATTGATTCTTCAAGACCTATTCACTAAGTACATCAAGTTAAAAGCATTCCAAAAAGCCGACGGTAAAAGCATCCGAAAAGTGGTAGAGGAACTAGTATTAAACCGATGGGGAAAGCCAATATACATCTTAACTGATAACGATACGAAGTTTGTTAACAGGGAACTTAAGGAAATGTGCGAAATTTATGGCATCGAACACTTGACCATTCTGCCATATCACGCACGAGCTAATCCAGCAGAACGCGTGATTTGCACTTTAAATGCGACGGTAAACTCGTTCCTAGATAAGGATCACCGGTTGTAAGATGCACACTTGCAGGAGTTCGCATTCGCAATAAATACGATGGATGAAGCATCCACAAAATTGACTCCAGGGTTCCTTAACTTCGGTGGAAATCCACCACCAATAGCACTTCCAAACGGTGACACGCTGGCGGTGCCATTAGATCTGACGAATACAACAATTTGGGCCAATAGGATTAGCCACCCAGACATGATTGGGGATTTGGTAGTGAAGCACCTTGAGACTGCGCGAGGAAAGCAGGCGAAATATTACAATCGTGGGCAAAGGGCAGAATCATTTGTATTAGGAGACAGTGTGATGCGAAAAAATCACGTACTATCCTCTGGAACCCAAGGATTTGCAGTGAAACTCGCGCCCAAATTTGTAGGTCCCTGTATAGTAACTCAACTGCTCTCGGGCGTAGTAGTGGAAGTAAGGGACAACATGACAGAAAAATTAGTCAAGACTCATATTAATAACCTCAAGCGGTACCCCCCCCCTATGCCAAGTAGTTGACAATGAATCTTAAGTGACCTATATCCATACAGATCTCAATCATGAGGGGACAAAGGATCATGCGCCAACTAACCGGGCGCAAGGCCTGGGCAGACGCATCGAGGCAAGGACGAGAACCCCGGCTCAACGACCTGTACCGCGAGCCAAGCAAAGAGGAGCGGAGATGACCAGGCGTGGTCATCCACCAAGCACGATTAGCCACGCAATCAAGGCCCCCAGCGGAGAGGAGACCACAGCCCAGGGTATCGACCCAAGCCAACGGCCAGTTACGAGATCTCGGGGCTGAGGGGCCAACCACACCAAAGGAGAACAGTAAGCCACCTGCACCAGTAAGTAAGGTGGATTTGATTCCTCCCTCCCAAGGTATAACTTGTCACCACTGATCCCAACCCAGGCGCCCACAAGAACCGCGGCACGCCAGATCCGTCCCGACCCGAAGCCAGTGGGCCAGCTGAACCCCAAGATATTGGACCAGCTCTTGAAGATTGCTAGCATCCCAGGAAAAAAACCTCGGTCAAGAGATAACGTTAAAAAAATCCAGTTGGTGCTCAGGCAGATTCACCTGGCCCAACAAGAATACGTACCCCTAACGGCATCGGCGCCGCCCTGCCCACTTCGACGAGCAGAACCGCAATCCCTTCAGGTAATGCTAGAAACGGTAAAGGTTCCACGGCTCATAGGCTTGCAGGAGACACGGCCAAGAAAAGTGCCTGGACCCCCACCGTTTATCCAAGAAGCTAACATCCTGACAGAAGAACCAGTACAAATTCCAGAAGCCATTTCTGCTCCTATTCAGGGATGTTAGGAGTGCGGGAATCTGGGTCATCGTTATGTGCAGTGTCCGACGCATAATGATAATGATGATAATGATAATAATAAAAATGGTAATAATAATAATGATAATGATAATGATAATAATAATGATGATTTTGATGATGTTAAAGGTAATTATGATGATGATGATGATGATGATGATGATGATGATGATGATGATGATACTGATGATGATGAAAATGATGATAATGATGTTGATAGTGAAAAACATAGTAATGATAATAATGATAATGATTATTATAAAAATTATGATAATAATAATGATAATACGAATAATGTCGATGAAAAATATGACGATGATAATAATAATAATTATAGTAATGATTATGATAATGATAATGATAAAAATGTTAGTAATGATGATGATAATAATAATAAAAATAATGATAATAATGATAATCAGAATAACAAGGATAATAATGTTGGTAATAACCATTATATGAATGATAATGTTAAAGATGATGAAAATGATAATAAAAATGATAATAAAGATGATAATAATAATGATAATAATGATGATGATAATGATGATAATAATGTTTATAGTAGAAAAGATGATGATAATAATGATAATAATCATGACAACAATAATTATAACAATAAAAATTATAATAATTATTGTAATAATTATGATAATAATAATAATAAAGATTTCAACGATGATGGTAATGATGATAATAATAATAATAATAATAATAATAATAATAACAAGGATAATAATGTTAGTAATAATCATAAAATAAATATTTATGTTGATAGTAATGATAATAATAATAAAAATAATTAGATAGTTGATTATAACGATGGTTATGATAATAATAATAATAAAAAAAAAATAATAATAATAATAATAATAATAACAAAAATGCTTATGTTAGTTATCATAATGATGACGACAATGATCAAGATAATAATGACAATAAAGATAATAACAATAATGACAAAAATAATTAATATAATAATGATATTGATAATTATTATGATAATAACGATAATAATATTGATAATAATAATGATGGTCATAATAATGATGTTAATAATGATTATAGTAATAATGATATTGATAATCATTGTAATAAGAATAATATAAGATAGAATAATAATGACGATGATGATGATTATGATAATAATAAAAATAATAATAATTATGACGATAATGATTATAACTATTAAGATAATAGTTATGATAATGAATAGGATTATGATCATGATGATAATGATAATGATGATGATAATAAAAATAATAGCGAGAATAATAACTATAATAATGATGATAATGATAATGATAACGATAAAAAAAATTATCATAATAATAATAATAATGATTATGAAGATAATTATGATAACAATAATAATGATAATAATAATGTTGACAATAATGACAATGGAAGAAATGATAATAATAATAATATTAATGTTGATGATGATGATTATAATAGTGATGATAATAATGAAGATGACGTTGATGATAATAATAATATTAATAATGATTATTACTATTCTAATGATATTAATTATAATAATAGTATAATTAAAAATAATAATAAAAAATAACAATAATAATATTAATCATGATGATAATAATAATAATAATGATATTAATAAAGATAATAATATTGATAAAGATAATGAAATTAATAATGATAATATTGCTGATAATCACTAAAATAATATGGATATTAAGCTTGATTATAATAACATTAATGACAATGATAACTATAATAATAATAATATTATTGATGATAATGAAAATGATAATGATAATATTAATATAATAACGATTATAATAAAATTAATTATGATAATAATATTAATGGTGATGATGATGATGATAAAGATTATAAGAATAATAATGATAATCACAACGATCATGATGATGATAATAATGAAAATTATAATAATGATAGTAATGATGATAATGATAATAATTATAGTGATAGAAATGATAGTAATAATAATAATCATAATAATGATGATAATGATAACGTTAATAATGAAGATGATGATAATGATTATAATGATTATGATAATGATAATGATAATGATGATAATAACAATAATAATGTTAATAAAGATGATCATGATGACAATAATGATGAGAACGTTATTGATGATGATGATAAGAATGACAATTATAGTAATGATAATATAAATAATTATAATAATAAAAAAAATAATGATGATAATTATAATAATAACGATATAATTTTATGATTATAATGATTCTTTTAATGATAATGAAGATGTTTATAATGTTGATTGAGATACTGATGATGGTACTAATGTTAATAATAATAAGTATGATAATAGGAAGAAGTTTGATAGTAAAAATTATTATTATAATGATAAAGATAGTAATTATGACAATCATAATAATTGTAATGATAATGATGGTTATGATAATGATGACGATGATAATAATGATAAAAATAATGATGATAATAATAATAATGATAATCATGATTATGATAATAAAAATAATAAAAGTAATGATAATTATTATGGTGATAATAATGATAATGATAATGACGATAATAATATTGATCATATTGATAAAAATGATAATAATGATCATAACAATAATAATGAAAATAATGATTTTGATAATAATTGTAATGCTAATGATAATGATGATAATAATATTAATAATAACCATGATGATCATAATGATACAGATAATATCAAATTTAATGATGACAATAATAATGATAATGATGATGATGAAAGTAATAATGATATTAATTATAATGATGATGTTGATGATAGTGATAGAGTTAATGATGATTATCATTAAGATAATGATATTTATAAGGATAAAAGTATCAATAAAGATAATAATAATGATGATAAAAATAATTATTTTAAAGATAATGATAATGATAAACATTATAATAATAATAATGATGACAATAATAAAAATAATAATAATAATGACAATAATAGTGATATAGATAGTCATGATATTAATAATAATGATAATTATTATGATAATAATGTTAATAATGATCAAGATAGTGATAATCATAATAATGACAATAATGATGATAATTATAATAATGACGATAATAATGATAATGATATTGATAATCATAATGAAGATATTTATAATAACGATAATGTTAATTACAATAACATTAATAATAATAATGATAATAATGATAATATTATTATTTTAATTGTAATGATTAGAGTGATAACAATATTAATAATAATGATGTCAATGATAATAATAATAATAATAAATGTACAAATTATTATTATAATAATGATAATGATTATGACAATAATTATAACAAGGATAATAATATTAATAATAATAATGATAATTATAATGATAATAATGATAAGATTATTGATGATAATGATTAGGATGATGACAATAATAATAATAATGATAATAATAATTTTAATACGGACAAAAATGATTTTTATTTTAATAATGATCCTATTAATTATAATAATTATGATAATTATAGCGTAAGTTATAATTATAATAATGATGATGTCGATGATAATAATAATAATGAAAATCATAATAATAAAAATGATAGTTATAATAATACTTATAGTAATAATAATAATAATAATAATAATAATAATAATGATATTAATGTTGATAAAGATGATCTTAATGATAGTAATGATGATAATGATATTGATGATGATGATAAGGATGACGATAATGTTAATGATAATATAAATAATAACAATAGTTAAAAAAATGATACTGATAATAATGATAATAACGATAATAATGTCATGATTATAATAATTCTCAAAATAATAATAAAGATGTTTATTATACTAATTAAGAAACTGATAATGGTAATAATGTTAATTATAAAAGTGATTATTATAGGAATAATTATGATGAAAATAATAATCATTATAATGATGAAGATTATTATTAAGACAAGTATGATGATTATAATAATAATTATGGTAATGATAATGATGACAATGATAACAATGTTAAGAATATTAATGATAATAATAATAATGATAATGATGATTATGATAATCATTATGATAATAATAATGATGATTAATATAGTGAAAATAATAATAATGATGATGACAATAATAATGTTTATCATAATAATAATAATGATAATAATAATTATAATAATAATGATAATTATGATTTCAATAAAAATTGTAATGCTGGTACTTATAATAATGATAGTTATGATAATAATCATGATGATCATTATGATTCAGATAATAATAAATTTAATAAGGACAATAATAATGATAATAATAATGATGATAATAATAATGATGATATCAATAATGATGATTATGATAATAATAATAGTAATAATAATAATAATTATGGTGATAATAGTAATAATAATGATGACGATAGTAATGTTAATATCAATGATAATTATTATTGTTATAGAAATTATTATGATAAAGATAATAATTATAATAATAAAAATGATAATAATGATATTTATAATAATAAAAGTGCTGACAATCATGATGATGACGATATTATTAATAATAATAATGTTAATAATGATACAGATGATGACAAAATTAATAATAACAATGATAATAATGATAATAATGATAATGATAATAATGTCAATATTAATGATAATGATCATAATGATAATAATAATAATAATAAAAATAATTATAATAATGACGATAATGATAACGATGAAATTAATGATTATAATTATGGTGATAATTAAATTAAATATGATTATGATAGTGATGATGATGATAATAATAATGATAATTATGATGATAATGATGATGATGATAATAAACTCAATAATGTTAATATTAATGATAATGATCATAATGACAATGATGATAATAACAATAATAATAATATTAGTATTAATGTTAATTATAATAATAATAATAATAATGATCATGATGATAATAATAATTATGATTATGTTAATAATAAGGATAATGCTAAAAATTATGATAATAACAATAATAATAATAAGGATAATAATTATTAAGATGGTAATAAAATTAACGATAGCAATGATTTTAATAATCATAATGATGTTACTAGTAAAATGATCTAAATTATCATGATAATAGTAATAATTATGATAATTATGATGATAATGATAATGATTATGATAATGATAATAAAGATGATAATAATGTGAATGATAATGATCATCTGAACTAGGATGATACTGATAATGATAATATAAATGATGACAATAATAATGATATTATTAAGAATAATAATAATAAAGATAATATTTGTGATAATTATAATAATAACTTTAATTATTTTAAATAATAATAATAATAATAATGATGATAATGATAATAATAATAATTTTGATAAAAATGATGATGTTGGTAATAATGTTTATACCAATGAAGATGATAATAATAATAATAATGATTATGATGACAATGATAATGATGATGATAATAATGATGATAATAATAATCATGCTAATTATAATGTCAATAATAATGACAATAATGATAATATTAATAATAAAATTGATGATAGTAATTATGATTATCATGATAATAATTATGATTATAATAATGGTGATAATAATGTTTATAATAATGCTGATAATAATAATGATAAAATTCATGATAATGATTATGATGATAATTACATAAGTCAATATTATGATTATGATTATGGTGATAATAATTATAATAATAGTAATATTAATGATGGTGTAAATAATAATGACAATAATGGTAACGATGATGATGATAATAATGAGGACAATAATAATAATAATGTTGATATAAATAATGATGATATTAAATATAATTATTTAAATGATGATTGCATAAGTTATAACTATCATAATAATTATGATGATGATAAAAATGTTCATGATGATAATAATTATAATAATATCAATAATAAGGATGATTATGATAATGACTTTGATGATAATAATGATGATAATAATTGTAATGATGATGATAATGATAATAATAATAATAATCATAATGATAATAATAATAATGATCATAATAGTAATAATTATTATTGTAATAACACTGATAATAATGATAATAATTACGGTAATAAGAATAATAATAATGATAATCACAAAAATAATGATAATTATTGCATTAATGATAATGATGATAATAATAATAATTATAATAATGATTATAATAATTTTATTTATGTTAGTAGTAATGATGATGGTAATGAATATAAATATAATAATAATAATAGTAATAATAATGCTAATGATAATTTTTATTATAATGATAATAATAATGATAATAATGATGATAATGATAAAATTATTAATAATTATGATAATAATGATAACAATAATATTAATAACGATGCTTATAATAATTATGATAAGAATAATACTGATTTTGATATAAATAATAATCATATTAATGATAAAGATTATAATAGTTATTATGATTAAAATAATGATAATGATGATGATCATCACAATAATGATAATGATATTCATGATAATGAGGATACTGTTAAGAATAATGATAAAGATAATAATTATTTTTGTGATGATAATAATACATGATGATGATGATAATGGTAATGATAATAATCATAATAATAATAACGATGATAATGTTGATAATGATATTATTACTAATAGGAATAGTAATAATAATAATAATAATAATAAAAACAATGATAATGATTATGATAATAATGATAATGTTTGTAGTAATGATAATAATATTGAATATGATAATTATAATAACAATAATGATGATAATGATGATTTTAATAATAATAATAATGAAGATGATAATGATAATAATGATACTTATAATAATAATAATAGTGGTGTTAAAGATAATGAGAATCATGATATTAGTAATAATAATATTGATAATCATAATTATAATAACAATAATCATGACAATAATGATAATCAGAATGATAATCATAATATTAAAAAATGATAATAATAATTATAATGATGATAATAATAATAGTGATGATGATATAATAATGATTTTGATTATGATGCTGATAATAATGTTGGTAATAATAATGATGATAATTATTATTATAATTATAAAAATTATAATGATGCTTATAATAATAATGATGAAAATAATAATTTTGATGATGATAATAATGATAATAAAAAGATTATGATAATGACGATAATAATAATCATAATTATTACAATAATAATAATAATAATAATAATGATCATGAAAATAATAATGATCATGATAATAATGATAATTATAATAATGATAATGATGATGATAATGATAATAATTATAATAATAGAAATGATAGTAATGATAATAATGATGATAATGATGATAATTATAACGTTAATAATGGAGATGATAATACTGATTATAATGATTATGATAATAATAATGATAACGATAATAATAATAATAATAATGGTGATGAAGATGATCATGATGATAATAATAATGATAACGGTATTGATAATGATAATAAGAATGACAATTATAGTAATGATAATATAATTAATAATAATTATAAAAAAATAATGATGATAATAATGATAATAACGATATAACGGTATTCCTATTATCATAACTATTATTATTAACATTATTACCATTATCAGTATCTCAATTAACATTATAAACATTTTCATTATCATTAAAAGAATCATTATAATTATAAGTTTGATAATAGAAATTATTATTATAATGATAAAGATAGTAATTATGACAATTATGATAATTATAGTGATAATGATGGTTATAATAATAATGACGATGATAATAATGATAAAAATTATGATGATAATGATAATAATAATAATAATGATTTTAATAATACTAATAATAAAAGTAATGATGATTTTAATGATGATAATAATAAAAATAATAATAATAACGATAATAATGATACTTATAATGATGATAATGATAATAATGATCATAATAATAATAATGATGATGATGATTTTAATAAAAATCGTAATGCTGATAAAAATAATAATTATAATTATAATTATAATAATGATAATCATAATGATACAGATTTTGATGATTATAATAATGATTATCATTATGATGATGATTATTATATTGATAAAAAAAATAATGATGATGATGACAATAATAATGTAAAAAAGAATAATAATGAATATTGTCATAAAAATTCTAATAATGAAGATAATAATTATATAGATAATATTCATGATAATGATATTAATGACAATAAAAGTGCTGATAATAATAATGATAACGATAATGATAATGATAATAATGATAATTTTGATACAGATGATGACAAAATTGATAATAACAATAATGAGATTGATGATAATAATGAAAATAATAATGATGATATTGATGATGATGATTACGATAATAATGATGATAATGATAGTTATAATTCTAATCATAAACAATGATGATAATGATAAATTTCATAATTGTAATCATGGTGATAATGATGTGAAATATGATTCCTGAAATTATGATAATGATTATGATGATTATGATAATGATTCTCATTATGATGATAATAATTATAGTGATAATAAAAAAAATGATGATGACAATAATAATGTAAAAAAAAATGATAATAATTATTGTCATAGAAATTCTAATAATAAAGATAATAATCATATAGATAATATTCATGATAATGTTATTAATGACAATAAAAGTGCTGATAATAATAATGATAACGATAATGATAATGATAATAATGATAATTTTGATACAGATGATGACAAAATTGATAATAACAATGATAAGATTGATGATAATAATGAAAATAATAATGATGGTATTGATGATGATGATTACGATAATAATGATGATAATGATAGTTATAATTTTAATCATTAACAATGATGATAATGATAAATTTCATAATTGTAATCATGGTGATAATGATGTAAAATATAATTCTAAAAATTATGATAATGATTATGATGATAAGAAAAATGATGATAATAATAATAATATTAATGATGATGATAATGATAATGACAATAATGCCAATAATTATAATGATAATGACAATAATGATAATATTAATGATAATAATGATAATTTTAATTATAATGATGGTTATGATATTGATGATGATGATAATGGTGACGATAATGATGATGATACTATTGATTATGGTCATAATAATAATGATAATGATGATGACAATAACAATGTTTATAATAATAATGATACAGATGATAATAAAATTTATTATAAAAATATAAATGATGATGATGATTAAAACGATAATAATAATGATATTAATAATGGCAATCATGATAAAAATTATAATAATAATAGTAATAATTATGGTAATAGTAATAATAATGAAGATGATAACGATAATAATGTAAATAATGATGATATAGATGATGTGTATGATGATAATGATGTTAATAATGCTGAGACTGATAATAAAAATATTTTTTTGGGAAAATAATATTTATATTTATAATAAAAATAATTAAAAATGATGTTTCTGATAATATTGATAATAATAACAATAATGTTAATAAAATTGATAATGTTGGTGAATATAATGATGGTAATGATGATAATAATATAGATGATAATGATAAAAATAAAAATCATGTCAATTATAATGATGATAATAATGATAATAATCATGATGACGATAACGACGAACATGGCGATAATGCAAACGTTGTTAATGATGAGGATGATAATAATGATGACGATTTTAATAAAAATAAAAATGATGGTGTTAATATTGATGATAATAATCATAATTATATTGATGATAATTTAAGTAATAATGATGATGTCGATAATGATGATGATAATTATGATAACGAATTTGAAGACGATGTTAATTAGTATGACAATAATGCAAATGGTGTTAATGATAAGGATAATAGTTTTAATGTTGATAATGATAATAATAATAATGATAATAATAAAAATTAGAATAATAATATTAATAATAATAATAAGTATCATAATGATGATAATAATAAAAAAAATAATAATGATAATAATGATAATAATTATACTTATGATGATAGTAAAAATAATTATTATAAAGATAATAATAATGATGTTAATTAAAATAATTATAATTAAGATGATGTTGATAGTAATAATAATAATAAGAAAAATAAGTTTAATAATAATAATAATAATGGTAAAAATAATAATGATAATGATAATATTAATATAGATGAGGATGTTTGTAATAATGATAACGTCGATGAAGATGATGAAGATGATAATAATGATAATAATGATGATGATAATAATCATGACGATACTGCGAATGTCGGTAAAGATTAGGATGATAATAATGATAATAATGATAATAATATGTAAAATAATGATAAAAATAATAATAAAAACAACAATAATAATGATTAAAAAAAATGATATTATTGATGATAATGATAATAATAATGATAAAAATAATAATTATAATGACGATACTAATAAAAATGATAATGACAATACTGATAAAAATGATATTAACTATGATGATAATGATAATAATGATAATAATAATGCTTATAATGATACTAATTATAATGACAATAATAATAATAAAATTAATTATAATGATGATAATAATAACAATTACAATAATATTGGCTATGAAAATGCCAATAATAATAATATTAATAATAATAATAATAATGATAATAATGATGATTATGATAACGATAGTAAAAATAAAAATAATGACAATAATAATGATGATAATTGTAATGATTTTGATGATAATATTAATAATGAGTATAATGATGATAATAATGATATTAATGATAATAATGCTAATGATAATAATATAAATAATAATAATAGTTATAATAATAATGATAATGATGACAATGACGATAATGATGATATTGATAATGACAATAATAATAATGTAAGTAATTATGATAATAATAGTAATGATAATAATAATAAAAATTATAATGATAATAATGATAATAATGAGTATGATCATGATTATGATGAAAATGATAATAATAATGATGATTATAACGATAGTAAAAATTATAATGATGATAATGATAATGATGATGATGATAATGATAATAATAATAATAAATATAATGACAAAAAGGATGATTAAAAAGATGATAATAATAATAATAATAAATATTTCGAAGATAATGATGATTATAAACATCATGATAAAAATAATGATTATAAAGATAATGATAATGATGATAATGTCGAAAATAATAATGATAATAATAATGATATTGATAATGATAATGATAATTATAATAATGGTTCTAATGATAATCATTATGAGATGATGTTGATGATAATAATGATAATAATAATGATGATTATAATGATGATGACAATAATTATTATATTAATGTTGATGATATTGATAATGACAATAATAATAATTTTGGTAATTTTGATGATTAAAATGATGATAATGATAATAATAATGATGATAATAATTATGATGATGATAATAGTGATGATGATAACAATAAAAATAATGATAATGATCATGATGATGATAACGATAATAATAATAACAATAAAATAGGCTGTAAAGATGCTAATAACAATAATATTAATAATAATAATTATGGTTAAAATTAAGATGTTAATAATGATGATATTGATGATGATGATTTTGATGATAATAATAATATTTATAATAATGATAATGATAATAACAATGATGATGATTTTATTCCATATAATTATAATAATATTGATAATAATGATAATAGTGATGATAATGATGATAATATTAATGATAATAATAATAGGTATGATGATGATTACTATAATGATAATATAATCATAAAGACAATAGTGGTAATGACTATTATTATATTGATAATTATTATGAAAATTATACTAATATTAATTATTGTAATGATAATAATTATGATTATGATGATAATGATAATGATATAAATAATACAAAAATTTCTAATAATAACGATTATAATGACGATAACGATAGCGATAATACTGATAATGACAATCATAATGATGTTAGTAATTATGATGATAATAATGGTGATAATGATAATAATAATTATGATAATGAAATAATGATAATAATAATGATAATGATTTTAATAATAATTCTTATAATAAATATAATTATAACAATAAGAATGATCATAACAAAAATTATAATAATAATGAAAATAATAATTATGATGATAAAGATAATGATGATAGTAATGATGATAATGATAATTATATTATTCCTGATAATCATAACAATCAGAATGATAATGTAAATAATAATGATAATGATAATAATGATAATATTTATAATAGTCATATCAATGATGACATTAATAATATTAATAATAATCATGATGAAAAAGATGATTTTTAAGACAATGATGATGATTTTAATAATAGTGATAATGATGGTAATGATAATGATGATAATGATAATTATCATATAAATAATGATGTTGGTAATAATGATGATGTCAATAATGATAATGAAAATGATTATGATGATGATAATAATAACAAGAACAATAATATAGGCTATAAAGATGCTGATGAAAATGATGATAAGGATGGAGTTATTAATGATGATGATGTAGATCATGACGATGATAACAATGATAATAATAATTATGATGATGATTATGATAATAACAATAATAATTATGAGGATGATTATGATAATAATAATAATAAAAATAATGATAATTATAACAATAATGATGATCATAATGATGATGTTGATAATGATTATGATAATAATAATTATGATGATGAAGAGGATAATAATTATAATGACAAAAATAATTATAATAAGTATTATGATGATAATGATGATTATAATTATTATGATAAAAATGATGATAAAAATGATGATACTTATGATGATAATGATGATGATAATAATAATGATATTGATAAGAATAATATCAATCATGGTAATAGTGCTGCTGATAATTAATATGATGATAATAATAATAATGATAGTGATAAAAATGATGATGACAATAATGATAATGACTATAATTATGATATTAATGTTGGTGATATTGACAATGTCAATAATTATGGTTTTGATAATTCTTATGATAATAATGATGATAATGATGATAATAATAATGAGCTTAATTATAATGATAACAATAGTAATGATGTTGGTAATTATGTGAATAATGATTATATATATAATGATATTCATTTTGATGATGATTAAAATGATGATTATAAACATAATGACAGTAATAATCATGATAAAGCCGATAGTAATGATGATATAGATGATGATAATAATGATGATAATGATGATAATAATGATACTTACAAAGATGATGGTAGTGTCAATGATGATTAAAATGATTTTAATGAAGAAAACGATAATAATTATGATAATAATGGTGATACTTATAGTAATACTATTAATTATGACAATAATAATAATAATGATAAAAATAATGATACGAAAGATGATGTTCATGGTTGTGATGATAATACTAATAATAATTATAATAAAAATAATAATGATGGTGTTAATAATAATGATAATGATAATAATAATAGAGATAATGTTTTAAGTTAGAATGATGATATCGATAATGATGATGATAATGATGATGACAAATTTAATGACGATAATGATCATCAACGATGAGAAAAACGATGAGATAATAATAATGATGTTAATAAAAATAATTATAATAAAGATGATGTTGATGATAATAATAATAATGATAATAATGAGTTGAATGATAATGATAAAAATGGTGATAATGATAACGATGATAATAAAGAAGATGATAATAATGATCAAGATGATGACAATAATGATCATGTTAATGCTGATGATAATAATAATGATTATCATAACGATGACGATGACAATGACGTTGATTTTTAGAATGACACTTTCAATAATTTTGGTAATTTTGATGATAATAATCATGATAATGATAATAATAATGATGATGATAATTATAATCATGATAATAATGATGTTGATGATAATGATTATAATAATGATAATAATTATGATAATGATAATAATGATAAAAATAATAATAATAATAATAATAATATCAATAACGATGATTATGATAATAATTATATTAATCATAATAATGATAATAATAATGTTAACGATGATTATAATAATAATTTTATTGATAATATTGATAATAACGATAATAATAATGACAATGATGACAATTATTATGATAATAACAATAATAATAATAATGATGATAATGATAATGATGATAATTTTAATAATGATGAGAATAATAATAATAAAGATATTGATAATAATAGCATTGATGATGATGATTATGATAATGATTTTATTAGATAATATTACGATAATATGAATAATAATGATAAAAATCATGATAATAATGATAATATTGATGCTTATGATAATGGATATAACGATAATTATTATTATGATAATGATAATAAGAAAAATAATGATGATGATGACTTTTATGGTAATAATGATTATCATGATGATGATGATGATAATAATGATAATGATGATAATGATAATAATAGAGATGATGTTTATAATGATGATGATGATAAAGATGATAATGATAATGATAATAATTATGATTACAATGTCAATAACAAAGACGATGATATTTATAATGACTATAATAATAATGTTAGTAATTCTGATGTCAATGATGATGATAATGATAATAATAATAATGATGATGATCATAATAATAATAATATTGATGATTATAATGATAAGAATAATAATAAAGATAATAATCATGATAATAATAATGATAAGAATAACAATAATATATGCTATTAGGATGCTGATAATAATGATGATAATAGTGATGATGACAATAATGAAGATGATAATGATGGTGATAATGATGATAATGATGATAATGATAATGATAAAAATGATGATAATGATAATGATAAAAATGATGATAATGATAATAATAATGATGATGATAATGATAATGATGATAATAATAACAATAACAAGAATATAGGCTATAAAGATGATGATAATAATGATATTGATAGTAATAATTATAATAATTATGATGATAATAGTAATGATAAAAATGATGACAACGATTATGATGATAATGAAGATATGAATGATGATTATAACAATAATGACGATCACGATGATAATAATGATAATAATTATGATAATAATAATCATGATGATAAAGATAAGGATAATGATAATGATGATAAAAATTATGATGAAGATCATAATGATTTTAATTATAAGCATAATGATGATAATGATGATTATAAAGATGATTATGATGATAATGATGATAATAATAATGATCATGATATTAATAATGATGATGATGATCATGATAATAGTGATTATTAAAATTATTATGCTGATGATGATAATAATGATTATAATATTGATGATGATGATAATAATAATATTGACAATAATGATTATATTAATGATAATGATATGAATAATGTCAATAATAATGACGTTGGTTATTATGATAATAATAATGATGATAATGATAATAATAATAATGATTATAGTAAAAATAATTATTATGATGATAATTATTATGATAATAATGATATTGATAATAATGATTATAACGATGATTATGATGATAAAGATAATGATGATAATGATTATGATAAAGATTATGATAATAATAATAATTATAAACATGATGATTATAATGATGATGATAGGGATGATAATGATAATAATGATGATGATAAGGATGATAATAATGATAATAATGATAATAAGGATTATTATAATTATCATGATGATGATGATGCAGATAATGATTAAATTGATGATAATAATAATGATAATGATAATGATGATGATATTGATGATGATGATGATTACAATAATGATGATAATGCTTATAATGTAGATGATGATGATAATTATGATGTTAATTATTGCAATGTTGATTTTATTAAATAATATTACGATAATATTAATAATAATGATAATTATCATAATAATAATAATATTAATGTTAATGATAATTCTTATAATAATGATTATCATAGTGAGAATGATAATAATAAAGATAATAATGATGATGACTATTATGATAATGATGATTTCTATTATAATAATAATAATAATTTTAATGATGATAATGATGATGATAATAATGATAAGAATAATGATAGAGATGATGATGTTGATAATGACGATGATGATGATGATGATTATGATAATGATAATGATCATGATGATATGTCAATGATATTAGCGGTAGAGATGCTGATAATACTAATTATAAAGATGATGATAATGTTCATGATAAAGATTATGATGATGATGATTATAAACATGATGATAATAATGATGATGATAATGATGATGATGATGAGGATAATGATGATAATGATGATGATGATTACGAATATAATGATGATGATGATTATAGTAACGATGATGATGATGGTAATGATAATGATACTGACGATTCTGATGATAATCATGAGAATGAAATTGACGATAGTTTTAGAGAGGATTATAAAGAAAATAATTATTAGGAGGATGATGTTTATCATAATAACAATGATAATGACAAAGCTGGTAATATTTTTTTTAATATTGATAATGAAGATGCTTATGATAATGTTCATAATGATCCTTATTTTTTGGTGGCACTAAAGTATCGTTGATTAGGAAAATGATGATAATATTAACATTTTTGATAATAATAAATAAAACTGTAATGGTTATGATTATTATTTATTTAGCAATGGTAATAACAACGTTAATTCTATTTATTGAAATAATAATAATGATATTAACGATGATAATTACAAAATTGTTGATTATAATTATGGTAATATTTAGGCCGTTGAAAACGAAAACAATGATGAGGATGATAATTATTGTAATAATAATGATAGTTATAATGATAGTGATAATGATCCTGATGGATATAATAATATGAATGTCGATAAAGTTGCTTATTTTAACAATGGTGGAAAAAATAATGATGATAAATATTAGAATGATAATTATTACAATGATTATTATAAGAATAATTACAATAATATCTATATCTTTGGTAATGTTGATAAAAATGATTCGAATATACATTGCAGTCAAAATAACATTAGTTGTATTCAATATAATATTAATAATCAAAACAATAATAATAAATTTACGAATAGTGACGTTTTTTTAAACATTATTGGTAATGGTTTTAACGATTATATCAATTATTAATATAATGATAAAGATAAAATTACCAGTATTATTGCTTAAAATAATGATGACATTAAAGCTGATAATGATAATGATGATAAAATTTATGACGAAGATGATGTTTGAAATAAGTATATTGATGATGATGATGATGATGATGATGATAACGATGATAATAATTATAATGATTATGATAATAGTAATGATGAGGCTGTTAATATTGTTAACAATAATATTTTTCATGAGAATGGTGTTGATATTGATGATAATAATGGTACAGATTTTTTATATAATCATCATAATGAGAATTATGATTATGATATTTATATTTATGATGATGGTGATGATAACGATGCAAATGTAGACTGTAATAATAACTATAATAATAATGTTAATTCGATGCTAATAATAGAATTAATGATTATAAATTTTCTAATGATGATGATATTAATAGTAATATTAAAAATAGCTATGACAAGGGTATTATTTTTGAATATAATGATGATGAAGAAGAAGTTGTTGATGATAATAGTTTTGAGAATAGTAGTGTAGTTAATGGTGATGGCAATGATGATGGCAATAATAGTAATGATAATTACACTGTTAAAAGTGATGATAAAAGTGTTTGAAATAATAATAGTGATGCTGAGAACTTTATTTTTATCATAATCATGATGTTTATGATAATGATATTGATGATAATGATGATGATGATGATGATGATGATGATGATGATGATGATGATGATGATGATGATGATGATGATGATGATGATGATGATGATGATGATGATGATGATAATGATGATGATGATGATGATGATGATGATGATGATGATAATGATGTTGATGATGGTTATGATAGTCATGATTTCTACGTGATATTTTTGAGATGTGGATCGCAACGCTCAAATAGTTTGAGTGTTTGTTGAAATCTTAGTCTATTGCAATTAAGTATTTAAAAGTTTACTTGCAGTACTTTTAACATATTGTACGTGACTCTCATTTGACTGTGCTTCCGCGACGTTGGTTAAGTAGTCTTTGTATTGCGTCTATGTTTATAATCAAAGATAAAGGTTTATGGAATATATTGTAGTTTTTGTTTTTTCAATCTTAATACAACAACGAGAATTCTTACAGATAGATCGATGCCTACAAGAATGCTTAGTAAGTACTAGTTTTTGTTGACTGATCTGCTACATCTCCAGAAGGTGTTGAGTCTCTAGTTTGTGGAAAAAGTATTATTTTAAATTGGGTCATTTTTTGTAGGTTATTTTGGAGTAATCTAGAGTTTTGAGGTAATTTCGATAAAAATACTCTTGAAAAATAACTTTGTGTCCTTGCCTAGGCCAGATTTCAAATTAAAAGGGAATGAAGTTAGGGTGCAGAATTTTTTGTCCAGCAGTCAACGGACCACTCGAGTGATTGTTTCGATCGTTAAATAGGGCTGTATGGTGAGGACACTTACTGCAGATTAGTTATTTGCTAAATACTGTTGAATTGCTTTTCTTCTATTTAGTGTAGTAGTGCACATCTCTACTTAGCTGTAAAAACTTAAGACAGTTATTTGAAATAATATGCCACATAGTCATATTAATCTCGTGTTCTTGCAAGTGTTCAAGACCTTTTATTTACACACTTGGCTTGCTTCTCTAAGTAACCAATGACACACGTGTGTATTTTAATACATGGTCTGATGGTAAACGAGACCACATGTCGTTACACAATAGTGTCATGGACTCTTACCAAAAAAATATACGTTATGGGCTCACTTAAAATTGTTAAGAAGCCGATCTATGAAAAAACTTTTTTAATTTTATCACATTCTAAGTTAATAGTACAAAATATTACAAATGCTACAGCTCTTATCAAATGAAGGAGTATTACGAAATCTTAGTTCTCATTTTGGGGGGACTGAATTTCTAAATTTGTCATTTTGTAGTACTGGCTCATTATAATGAATGATTCAGTGAACATTTCTACAACATCTTGAACCTTCGTTAAATACTTACCACTCAAATAGAGCTGCACAAGTGTATTTCAGAGCATTCTTCAAAAGGAAATATTTAACTTGATATATTTTTGTCCAGCAACTGAAACACTATTCAAGTCGTGGATAAAATTTTTTTTTGGTCCTTAAAATGTACAAAAATATCCTCTATAGTCATAATATCAAGAAACTATGCCAAAAAGAAATTTAAGAATTCCTATTTTTATTCTACGTGTCATTGAAACTGTAAATTTTTGAGGGCACTCATGTCCGTAACGCTTATGAAGCCCTTTTTTCAGATTAACCGAAGCAATATTTTTTAATGATTTTTACTTTATTATGCAGTATGCAAGAAAATACTTTGATTAATTAAACAAGTTTTCAGACTGATAACTTCCCAGACGACGTTGTAATTAATTGAAGATGAATTTGATAAATGAGAAATGTATAAACATTTTTTTGTTATTATTTATCATTGCCTTTAGGCTCAGACATAACTTTTTTTCATAAACATATTAATTTATAGCCACCAGTGCCAATCTAAGTTATGACCAGTATAAACACTAAAAAGCAGCAGGACTTATTAAATCACACCTATTATTTTATCGACAAAACGTGAGAGAAAAAGTTTTTGACCTTTTTAAAATTAACAGTACAGACATAACAGTAATACTTAAATGGTCATATATGTCAGTACTACCCGCGCCAAGTACTGCTATACTTTAAAGATTGGTGGGCACTGAATGGGATTGCAACTCTATCGCTGCAGCACCATCAACGTTAAGGAAAAAAAAAAAAAAAAAAAATTAATGGCATGGTGCAAACCACTGTCACTGTGGTGCTAACGATGCTGTTTTCTGCACATGTACATCGTATATTTGCTAATAGTAGAGACCAATTTATATGCAACTACAATTATACGGTCCGTTAAGTCGGCCAAGAAACAACGATTTACTTTTATTATAACTACTTCTCTGCCAAAGACTTATAGAAGCTGATATGAGACATATTCTAAAGTGTTTGATAAATTAAATAATTTTTAAAATAACAATATCAACAAAAAAATTTAAGCTTGTTACTACAATAAAGAGCTGGTATTTTACAAAAATCTTCAAACGATATAAGACATGAAAATTCAAGGTAATCAGTGATCCGTTGGAGGCGAAATGTAAGAAAATAAATAAATACAAGTAAAGTGTATTTAAATTTTCCTGCGTTGATTTATTGATGCGCAACGTTTCGCTGAAAATATGCGTCAGCCTCATCAGGCTTCAAAATTAAAATTAAAAACACACAATAAGTGATCTGGAAGGCTCAAACACAAAAATACAATAAATTTTTTTGTAAATTGTTACCGCAGGTACGCGAGAATTCATAAGTTTGGTTGACTAACTCGTCACCTGTCGTGCTGTCGACTGACAATAAATTACAACCACAAGCCAGCGCTTATATAGGCGGAGCCGCAAAGGTAGACGATAAAGGGCGATAAACTCGATCGGGACATTTAAACTTTCGAAGTAAAGGAAGGTATGCTCTATTAAAGAAAAGCACATCCTCCTTTCTATTGATGTTGTGTTTGTCGAGTTTTATATAAAGCATTTCGGAAATAATTCTTTTTTTAATAATTGGACTCTTTGTCAAGGATTTTAAAGTTATCCCAATCGAATTCATGGTCAGAATAAATTTGGTGAATTTGGTGTGCACAAACAACGGAATCGGAGTTTTTACTTTTCATATGTTCACTGATGCGGACCTCCGCCGCTCGCTTTGTTTCACCCACATATGACGCAGGACAATTTATACAATAAAACTTATATACTACATTTGTCTGCTTATTTTTATTTGTTGTATCTCTTTCTAAGCGGACGATATGCTGCAGTTTATTGTTAATAAGAGGGTAAGTGTTAATATTGTAGGGTTTCAAAATGGTTGAAATTTTTTCAAACTTACTGTCAATATATGGTATGCCAATTTTGCAGAGAGGGAAGGTGTTTGTAGTGCTTCTGTTATGATTACTATATTTGTGTCTTTTTAATATGACCTTTATGTTTTTATTAATAAAGTTGTAAGGGTAATTGTTTTTTATCAACAGGTTTTTTACCCTAGCAATATTCACACCGTGAAAACGTGTACTGGCAAGTAAGATCGCCCTATTAACCAAATTAAAAACAATATTTCTCTTATAGCTAACTGGATGACCAGAAAAATAATTTAAGATTCGCCCGGAAGAAGTAGGTTTTTTAAACCAGTCAAAATTAAAATAATTAGAATTTCTTATTATCGTCAAGTCTAAAAAGTTGAGTTTCTTGTCAATCTGAATTTCATATGTAAATTGTAGTTTGGGATAATATGAATTAAAATTATTTAAGATTTTGTCAATATGGTCAACATTAATAAAAAGTTATACATCATCCACGTAACAAAGATAAATAATGGAATAATGTTATAGTTATTATTTAAGATGGAGAGACGATCATTTTCCAGGTCGTCCATTACAAGGTCAGCAAACAAAGGTGAAATAGGAGAACCCGTTGGCGTGCCGAAAATTTGTTGATAAAAAATGTTGTTAATAGTAAAAAAAGTATTATTAAACAAAAATTCTGTACATTGTCGAATTTCATCAATCAGGATTCGACATTTATTCATTATGGTCACAATACGTCGATCGATGATCCGTAGTACCAACTCTAGAGGAATATTAGTAAATAATGAGCTGACATCTAGAGACATAAGTCTATTATTAGTAGTGGGTTTTATACTTTTTAGTTTGTTTTTCAATTTAAAGCTATTATAAATGTGTGATATTGGAACGTTGACTGACTTTTTGAGTTCATCGTGAATTACTTTTGCTAGAAAATATGTAGGGCTATCGATAAGAGAGACGATAGGACGTAAAGGGGAATTTACCTTGTGAATTTTCGGCAAGCCATAACATTTAGCTAGAGTTGTATCTGTGAGCGACAAAGCGTTGGGATGGTATGTTCTAGAAAGGAAGCCGTTAGAGTTGGGATTCTTTAAAATGTTAGAGGTTCTCTTTTGTAGAAAGTTTAATGGGTTTTTTGAAATAATTTTATACGTTGATTTATCAGACAGTAATTTATGCATTCTTTCCGTGTAGTCACTTATTTTGAGACAAACCGTAACCTTGCCTTTGTCAGCAGAGGTGAAAAAAATATCGGGATTTTTGTTTAAAAAATTTTTTGTTGATTTAAAATTTTTTGCATATTTGCGGTCCTTTCTAGAAATAGCTGGCTTTTGTTTACAAGCATCAACTAAATATTGAGATAATTTGTCACGGATTTCGGTCCTTACTCGATCGTTCGTATCGAGGTGTGAGAGACCAACTTCTAGGTTTTTGATAATACATAAAAAATCGCGTTCACGAAAAGATGATGGAAGATTGAAATTCGGTCCAAGAGATGCAATTTCGGTGACATCTTTAAAAATGGCTATATTCATTTAATTGTGTATTAAATTATTATTACTGATTGTGGTGTTTGTTTCCGGTAAGATTTTTTTAAATTTTTTATGTAACGTATGATTAGATCTTCTGTAGATGGTGTTTTGTTTAATGTTGGTAAATTTATAATGTCGTTCACGAATATTGTAGTCTAATTTTAATGACGCGATGTGATCTTTAAAACGGGAAATTGAGTTTTGCAAAAATCTAATATGTGTGTTAATGTCGCTAATTTTGAAGTTCAATAGTTTCTGACAGAAATGTGAGGTACTTTTGTTGAAATCAGCATGTATCGGTTTGCAACGGAAATTAACATTTGAACACTTATCGTAGAGGTCTTTTATGTTGTAAGAAAGTACCCTCGCGTACCTGCATTTGAGTAAAAATCTTCGTTGTGCCATACTGGTTGATAGTTGTATGTGCAGGTCCTTTCAGGGTTTTAAAGCATTGGAGGTATGAGCCCCAAATCTCCCCGTGATGTTTCGGTAGAAGTGTGGGATGGTGTCCGAGTCTTCCTCTGATCCAAGACTCATGTTAATGATTTGCTAGTATATATCAGTGCCCTTCGGTGAATTTAGAAATTTAAGGTGATCAGTGATCCGTTGGGAGCAAAATGTAAAAAAATAAATAAATACAAGTAAAGTGTATTTAAATTTTCCTGCGTTGATTTATTGATGCGCAACGTTTCGCTAAAAATATGCGTCAGCCTCATTGGGCTATAAAACTTAAATTAAAAACACACAATAAGTGATCTGGAAGGCTTAAACACAAAAATACAATAAATTTTTTTGTAAATTGTTACCGCAGGTACGCGAGAATTCGTAAGTTTGGTTGACTTACTCGTCACCTGTCATGCTGTTGACTGACAATAAATTACATTCACAAGCCAGCGCTTATATGGGCGGAGCCGCAAAGGTAGACGATAAGGGGCGATGAACTCGATTGGGACATTTAAACTTTCGTAGTAAAGGGAGGTATTCTTTATTAAAGAAAAGCACATCCTCCTCTCTATTGATGTTGTGTTTGTCGAGTTTAATATAAAGCATTTCGGAAATAATTTTTTTTTATAATTGGATTCTTTGTCAAGGATGTTAAAGTTATCCTAATTAAATTCATGGTCAAAATTAATTTGGTGTGCACAAAAAACGGAATCGGAGTTTTCACTTTTCATATGTTCACTGATGCGGACCTCCGCCGCTCACTTTGTTTCACCCACATATGACGCAGGAAAATTTTTACAATAAAACTTATATACTACATTTGTCTGTTTATGTTTATTCGTTGTATCCATTTCCAAGCGGACGATATGCTGCAGTTTATTGTTAATAAGAGGGTAAGTGTGAATATTGTTGGGTTTTAACATGGTTAAAATTTTTTAAAAATTTTTATCAATATATGGTTTGCCAATTTTGCAGAGAAAGTAGGTGTTTGTAGTGCTTCTGTTATGATTACTATATTTGTGTATTTTTAATCTGACCTTTATGTTTTAATTAATAAAGTCAAAAGAGTAATTGTTTTTTATCAACAGGTTCAGACCTCTACAAAAAGTGTTCAAGTGTCAATTTCCGTTGCAAACCGATACATGCCGATTTCAACAAAAGTACCTTACATTTCTGTCAGAAACTTCTGAACTTAGAAATTAGCGACATTAACACAGATATTAGATTTTTGCAAAACTCAATTTCCCGTTTTAAAGATCACATCGCATCATTAAAATTAGACTACAATATTCGTGAACGACATTATAAATTTACCAACATCAAACAAAACACCATTTACAGAAGATCTAATCATACGTTACATAAAAAATTTAAAAAAATCTTACCAGAAACAAACACCACAATCAGTTATAATAATTCAATACACAATTTAACGAATATAGCCATTCCTAAAGATGTCGCCAAAATTGCATCTCTTGGACCGAATTTCAATCTCCCATCATCTTTTCGTGAACGCGATTTTTTATGTATAATCGAAAACCTAGAAGTTGGTCTCTCACACCTCGATACGAACGATCAAGTAAAGACCGAAATCTGTGACAAATTATCTTAATATTTAGTTAATACTTGTAAACACAAGCCAGCTATTTCTAGAAAGGACCACCAATATGCAAAAAATTTAAAATCAACAAAAAGTTTTCTAAACAAAAATCCCGATATTTTTTTTACCTCTGCTGACAAAGGCAAGGTTACGGTTTGTCTTAAAAAAAGTGACTATACGAAAAGAATGCATAATTTACCGTCCGATAAATCGACGTATAAAATTATTTCAAAAAACCCATGAAACTCTCTACAAAAGAGAACCTCTAACATTTTAAAGAATCTCAACTCTAACGGCTTTCTTTCTAGAACATACCATCCCAACGCTTTGTCGCCCACAGATACAACTCTAGCTAAATGTTATGGCTTGCCGAAAACTCACAAGGTCGATGCCCCTTTACGTCCTATCGTCTCTCTTATCAATAGCCCTACATATTTTCTAGCAAAAGTAATTCACGATGAACTCAAGAAGTCAGTCAACGTTCCAATATCACACATTAATAATAGCTTTGAATTAAAAAACAAACTAAAAAATATAAAACCCACTACTAATTATAGACTAATGTCTTTAGATGTCAGCTCCCTATTTACTAATATTCCTCTAGAGTTGGTACTACGGAGCATCGATCGACGTATTGTGACCATAATGAATAAATGTCGAATCCCGGTTGATGAAATTCGACAATGTACAGAATTTTTGTTCAATAATACTTTTTTTACTATTAACAACATTTTTTATCAACAAATTTTTGGCACGCCAATGGGTTCTCCTATTTCACCTTTGTTTGCTGACCTTGTAACGGACGACCTGGAAAATGATTGTCTCTCCATCTTAAAAAATAACTATAATATTATTTCATCTTTTTATTTTCGTTACGTGGATGATATATTACTTTTTATTAATGTTGACCATATTGACTTAATCTTTAATATTTTTAATTCATATCATCCCAAACTACAATTTACATATGAAATGGAGATTGACAAGAAACTCAACTTTTTAGACTTGACGATAATAAGAAATTCTAATCATTTTAATTTTGACTTGTTTGAAAAACCCACTTCTTCCGGACGAATCTTAAATTATTTTTCTGGTTATCCAGTTAGCTATAAGAGAAATATTGTTTTTTATTTGATTGATAGGGCGATCTTACTTGCCAGTACACGTTTTTTCGGTGTGAATATTGCTAGGGTGAAAAACCTGTTGATAAAAAACAATTACCCTTTCAACTTTATTAATAAAAACATAAAGGTCAGATTTAAAAGACACAAATATAGTAATCATAACAGAATCACTACAAACACATACCCTCTCTGCAAAATTGGCATACCATATATTGACAATAATTGTGAAAAAATTTCAACCATGTTAAAACCCTACAATATTCACACTTACCCTCTTATTAACAATAAACTGCAGCATATCGTCCGCTTAGGAAAAGATACAACGAATAAACATAAACAGTCAAATGTGGCATATAAGTTTTATTGTAAAAATTGTCCTGCGCCATATGTGGGTGAAACAAAGCGAGTGGCGGAGGTCCGCATCAGTGAACATATGAAAAGTAAAAACTCTGATTCCGTTTATTGTGCACACCAAATTAATTTTGACCATGAATTCGATTGGGATAACTTTAAAATCCTTGACAAAGAATCTAATTATAAAAAAAGAATAATTTCCGAAATGCTTTATATAAAACTCGACAATCACAACATCAATAGAAAGGAGGATGTGCTTTCCTGTGATAGAGCATACCTTTCTTTACTACGAAAGTTTAAATGTCATGATCAAGTTTATCGCCCTTTATCGTCTACCTTCGCGGCTCCGCCTATATAAGCGCTGGCTTGTGGTTGTAATTTATTGTCAGTCGACAGCACGACAGGTGACGAGTAAGTCAATTAAACTTACGAATTCTCGCGTACCTGCGGTAACAATTTACAAAAAAATTTATTGTATTTTTGTGTTTGAGCCTTCCAGATCACTCATTGTGTGTTTTTAATTTTTCATTTTGTAGCCTGATGAGGCTGACGCATATTGTCAGCGAAACGTTGCGCATTAATAAATCAACGCAGGAAAATTTAAATACACTTTACATGTATTTATCTATTTTCTTACATTTTACCCCCCACGGATCACTGATCACCTTGAATTTCCAAATTCACCGAAGGGCACTGATATATACTAGCAAATCGATGGAATATATGTTTTACTATTGTTCTAACATTCAAGCAAAAAAATTGGACCAAACGAAATTACAGACTCATAAAGTAATGAGATATGTAATTTAATTCGTTTAAGTTTGTTGATACATCAAATGACTCAAACAAATATCTTTCTTTGAATATCTGGTTAAATAAAAATTTTACAATACGATATAAATGATTTACAATGTAGTAAGATCAACAAAAAATAGTCAAGCTTTTAAAAGTCATCATTAATTTTTATAGTAATTATTGCAATACTTAAAAATGGTAAGTATTTTTTTACACAGTGGAACGTGCCAATATCTTAAAAAATTATTGAATTTGTTGTATACAACCAGAATGGCTTTTAACTGATACTGAAGTGTATTGTAAATTATTTAAAATCCTGAGTACTATTAGGAAAAGTTCGTACACAATATAATTGTACAAATAAAAACATTCGAAGTTTTCGTTTCATGAACAAATAAATAATAGTTTTATTGGTTACAACACAAGTAAACATTTAGTATTATGCATCAGTTAAAAGTGTTAAAGTTTAAAATTCCTTATTCAAAATATGTTATGCTTATGATATAAATTATGATCTAGATTAATAAAAATAAATAATGATCAGTTGTCTATTGCCGAATGCATAAACATTATGTATATAAAGCTGATTGTCCGCCAAAAAAACAGTAAAAAGCTGGGGTAGAAAGTTATGTATGATATGTGTGTAATAATTTTGCAAAGTATGGAAATACTTTGCTTTGTAAAAAAATGCTTTTTTTATTTAAGTATTGTAATCATTGTAATAGTTGTAATAATTATATGGTAAAAGTTGTAATACGGAATAATGATGATTTCTAAGGACTTGACTATTTTTTTTATCTCATTAATTTGTGTAGCTTTAATTCCGTTTTAAAAAATTTTTATTTGCTTTGATATTTTGATAGGAATATTTTATTTATCAATTGTTCGTTTTAACTTAGTAAGCGCTCTTTTACGTTTCATCAAACTTCACATAATTTGGTGATGGATGTTATTACTTTGCAAATCTTCAATATGATTTTGCAAAATTTTTTTCACTTCATAAATTTTTCTCACTTCATAACTATAGTAATAATATTTCTTTCAGTATTACATTATTTTGAAAAAATAACAGTCATTTAATTCAGCAACAAACGTGATTTTTTGTTGTTGACCTTTGTACACTTAAAATCATATATATACTTTTGATTAAATAGCATTGAAGTTACAGCACATGTTGAAAAAAGGCACTCAGAAACATTATAGCTTCCATTATAAAAATAATAACTTCTGTATTAAAATATCAGTTTTGTAATTGAGACTCTTTTATAGATCTGGAACTTTCCTTACCTTTTGCTTTAAATTCAAATTAATTTTTTTTTTGAGATTAAACTATTTATTGCAGTTTTTTTAAGTTAACCAGGTGTAATAAAAATTGAGCAAGAATGCTCATAATACGCAAAAATGATTTTTTTCCTAGTAGGTTGGTTTTGATAATGTTGGTATTTTATAGAATTTTTTTTTTTCTTATTAAACTCCTTGAAAAATTTTTTATTTAATCAAAAAATCAATTACAAGGGTCTTTAGCACCCTTTGCCCATTGGTTTTCCAGACAATCAGTATGGTTAACATAAAACAATTAGTTTCGTTGTCGTAACATATTTGTATATTGATCTTTTGATGTACAACCACGATAAAATACTCCATAAAGAATCTGATACTTTTGATCATTTATGCTTACTTAACATGTAGGTAAGGCAGTTATTTCAAAGTTGATCATTTTCATAATTCCTTATCAAATCTCTTATATAATATAAGTTGTACAATAACAATAACATAACCTAATTCTAAAGAGGATTGAGGGTATTATTTGAAGAGGCAAAGACGGGGGAGGCCCCCCTGCCCGTGCAGCTTGGTACCGTTTATCGAGCACCCCTTATTTCACCTAACAAACTCAATACTTACTAATATTTATTATTGGTATTGTTTAAAATGCATTAAAGTATACCTTTAAACTTTGTTTACTAAAATATTAAATAATAATTAATTTATATATAGATTTTCATAAACATTTTTGCATTTTTCAAAAATTTTTGTCTTTGTTAATATGAAAATTAAGACAACGTCTCAGAAGATCCTATGTTAATCACGTAATTTTAATTAGTATGATTCCTTAATAAATACCCTAGAACAAATATTGCTGAAATTAATTCAAGTTTTACATATTCTAAACTTTATAGAAAACTTATCACTGTAATCTCAGAGTTTTATTATTACTTCCGAACCTCCTTTAAACTACTGTCTTTATTTTTTTAATTAATATCCGTTCTCATAGTAACTTTCAATTTTTTACTTATTTCTAATATTTTAATTTTGATAATATGGTGAATTTGGAAATTTTTTAGTTTTTCCTCAGCTACCTTTTCTTCTGCCCCATTTGCATATGTCCGTCTATAATTAATTTTGTATTAAAAGTTGTCCAAACCTACATTTCTTGACTTTCACTTAACATTTAAAAGTATTAACGTAGCTTTTTAGTAAGCTTTCCGTATGCACTTTATAATACGAGGCTGTATACAGTAAGCACTATGGAAGCTTAACATAACAAAAAAAAACAAGTCAGTCAGAGAACATTCTTTACTTTAAAGGTGGGTTTAGACAAATCTTCTGCTTATACTGCCAGATTCGTACAGTTGTAAAAACTTGTCTAAAATTAATCCCATGAAAAATCACCTAGCTACGGAAGCCTGGTCACAACATCTGCATGTGGGCTAGAGATCTTGCTAATAGTCTTAAATTTATGGATGAAAACGAGCAAACGTTAGTATACATTAAAACAAGCCAGTACGATTGAAAACTTTCAAAAAAAGTAAATTGCAAGCAAAGGAAACCATCAAAGCTATAAAAAATTTTCACCTTTTTTTCCTTTTTTTCAGAAAAAAAAAGAAAGGTGTATTATCATCAATTGTTTTGTGTTTATTAAATTTTTTGCTATAAAGTTTTAATTGTATTTTTTTGTCAGATTGACTATTTTGAAACTTGGATTATGTATGCTTCTTGCTCTTTCGCACGATTTTAATCAAGCTTGCTCGTTCTCATGCGCGAGTTTAAGATCATTTGGACGATCTCTAGCCCATATGCAGAAGTCGTGACCAGATTCTTGTACCTTATAACTTTGTAATATTAGCTGTATGTATACTTATGCTATGAGTACGTCTTTTTTTTTGTAGCCAGTCAGTTGGTTCGAGCCCTAAAGTAAGTATATCTACAGTTAACATATTAGGAGCCGTAATGTCTAACTTCTTTGATTTCGAAAATAAAATCTGGATGAAGAAATTTGTTAGCTTACTGTCACCACATGGTGTCTTAAAGACATCCATTGCCTTGTCCAGATTCACATGTAAAAATTAAAAATGTCACACAATACCACCCTCATAGATATTCGAACAATGAAATGGAGCCATGAGCGGCATCAACTAATCAATCGTTGAACAGTACCCACTGTGTGTCATCATTTTATTAGATTAGCTCTAAACAAATTACTCTATGTTCTACTAGATAACTAGATGAACATACGTTATTAACGTAATAATGTGCCAGTTTTATTAAGCTCCACATACGTTATTCAACAAAAAATATGTTGCCTGTTACAGTTACAGACTTTTATTTAGCTTCCGTGAAATTCATATAGAATACAACGTACTGTATAAAAGATCATGTTCTTTTTGTACTTTTTTATTGCAACAAAAAATTGTAAAAAATTAGTAAAATTTAATTAAAAAAGTACTTTCTTCTTATTTCAAATAATATATGGAAATCCATTGAAAACATTTAAAGCTCTTAATTCTTATGTGACAAAAATTTTCCTGTATATAAGAAGTTATAAGATTCTTTTATGTAATATACTTAGAAAAATGTAATCACTGTTTTTGTGCTTAAAATTTATGGCGATCAAGGATGTATCCTTATCGAGATAATTTTATATACACACATACGTATACAGTGCCCCCACCATAGCCTTTGCCTAGAGCTCCAATTTAGTTCAAGACGGCACTCTTCCCAGTTTAAACCCAGTTTAAAATCTTCAAGGTTGTTGACACATAGCCCCTGTATATCTATGATTTTAAATTTATGATTTTCAATGAAGATTGCTTAAAATAATCGTTTTTACTTGTTACGAATAAAAATATAGAAATAATTTTTCAATTAAAACATTTAATACAGTAATATACAGCTGTTTGTTCAAAAACACACAATTATAAAGTTGATGCTGTTAAAATAAGTTTGTATAACATGAGTTTTAGAAGAGTAAACAATTTACTATCGAGAAAATGTTAAAGTAAAATTGATTTAGTGCGCCTGTTTGAAAAGTAGTTCTTAAATACTTGGATCTCTGTGTAAGTTTGAAAAAGAAGAATGAAATCGTATAAGTAAAAAGTGCTAATGAAAAAAAATAAGAATTTCAGTATTTTGATATCTGCAATATTATAGTAACAGTATAAGTCATTAAATTAACTTATTGTAGATCTTTAGCGAATGCGTCTTTTAGCTCTGAATAAAGATATTTATCAGTATTCAAGTATATGGGTTCTGAATGAGCCTTATTTATGAGTAAGAATAGTTTTTTTGTCTTCAATAGACAATATTATTCTTTAATCGTGTAATTATGCAATTTTAAGCTTACAATGGGCAAGCCAGAAGAGTTTACAATACTTTTTTTAATAATGTTTGTGCATGATTAAACCACACAACATACTTCGAGTAAACTTTTATAAGTATCTTAGTTTTTAGACTAAATCCTTTATTTTTGAATTGAAAATTCTGTCACATTGGTGTCAAGTGGCATTAAAAGTTCCCATAGTTAAGTATTTGTACATTTCTACTAGGTTTTGCTTGATGCCATTTTAGACTAACCTATGTAAATATCATAATTCTGAAATTATAATTGTGTTAAGCGTTTAAAAGAACTTATCAGATCAAACTTTTTGTTTCTATCATGTGTTTTTTGACGATAATATTAGATCTACCTTTTTTAATACCATAATACTTATGGCAAACTCGTATTAAGTAAGTTTAAAGACCACTTTAGACAGACTTTTGTTCATTTTTATGACATGTATATTCTATCAGCTAGCCTATTGAGCTCACGATTTTTAATTGTGCATCTGACGTCGAATTTGTGTAAAGTGATGTAGAAAGTCTTTACGAACAGAACAGTTTCTTTCTGTTCTTACCACCATGTTGAATCAACCATTTTAAGTCCAAAAACTTTTATGAAAGATTTGCGGTTAGCGACTCCGTTTATTAATTAATTTCCAAAAAAAAATGTGTATCTGTTAAATTAACAGAGAATACTAACGGCCTTTATTTCTGAAATTTGGAATCTTTTAAGCACGTTTTAGGCGATATTTGAACTTAAAACATTAAAAAAAGTCTTGTTGATTGCTTTATTATAACTGCTACTATCTTTATTTGTTGCAAAAAAGGCGTTTTAATCAACTATGTAAGTCTGCAGTCTGACAATTTGCCAAGCCATACTTCCAAAAGTTTTCTTCTTTTATAGGCAGTGAGAAAAAGACACATCTCAGTCTTGATTGGTTAGAAAGATTAGCCTACCAATAAATTAACAGCACCTGTCAGTTTTGAAGTGCTATTCTTTGAACTTATATTAAATCTATTTTAATATATTAATAGACCAATAAGTTTTGAAATGCATGCATTATTTTCTTTAAAAAAAGTGCAACTTATGAAAAAAAAAAAAAAAACAATAAATAAATGAATTAAAAAAATTAAAAAAGACGAATGCCAATGAAAAAATACCAGGATACCTTTATTAATTTTTTTAATTTGCATAACTCATTACTACCAAAAATGTTGGCCACCATAGCACATTGAACATTTATAATTTATTATAAATAACACTAGGTTTGTAAATAGAGACCTTAACTCCTGTAGGATTTTTTAACTGCTATGCGCTTAAGAATCCTTTATGTAAACAAAGGAGTACTACCCAACTTTATAAGTCTGGAAGTCTCATGTTAGGTAATCAGACAAGATTAATTTAGAAAAGTAGTCAATTTACCTTTATAATATGTAGCTGTTTCTGAACTGCAATCACTTTTTACCATAGCGCATTTCCATAATGACAAATCAATTCATAATTCTTATTCAGTACTATTCTTGGTTCATTTTCTCGCACAAATAGCACACTTCACGTCATATGTTTTTTTAATGTAATTTTTACTTCATGATTTAGATTTATATTTGGATTGTTAGCATGCAACAATCGTTAGTTTAAGATTATAATCTGACATGCTTAGCTGGTTCTGTATAAAATTAAAAAGTTACTCTTATAAATTTTTTTTTTTTTTTTTTTTTTTTTTTTTTTTTTTTTTCTATACGTACAAGAATTGAGGTCAGTGTCAAAAAAGTCTTCTACCTTAATTTTTTGTGACCATATCATGACTAGACACAAACATTATGCTTATCAACTGGGTAACTCTTAAAGTTTTTAGCATAATATTGAAACACTAGCTTTTTAATTTTTTACTCTCTACTAATGACTTTCTTACTCTCTACTTATGACTTTTTTACTTTCTACTAAAGACTTGTTTCATCTCCATTAGTCTACAAATCTTTTGCAACATTCATACAGAGCACTCGAAGCTGTAGTTATTACAACTGTTAACAAAAAATACTTAGATGTTAAATATACTTCAGCAAGTATAATTTTGAACCTTGAATTATCAGTTTTTCTTCTGTACAGAGGTATCTGATACATATATACAGAGATCATTATTATATATATTATATTATTATATATAGAGAGCTATCTTCTATACAGGGTTTAACAGAATATAGTTCCAATTAAATGAAAAAATACTATTATTGCAGGTATGAAACGCATTCTTCTAATTTGGAAGAAGTAGATCGTATGACATATGTGGCTTTCACTGATAGCTCCGAAGTTAGAGAAAATACAGAGGTCATAGAAATACAGCAGCACCAACGTCAACTGACTTTAAATCAAACTCAAGTGCAACAGGAGCAACAAATCCACCAAAGATATGGCTTACAGGACTACGCCCAGCAACCACAACAGCAGCAAACTTGTTATGAGACCTCACCAAGTGGTGCTACTGTCAAAGATCCTTATGAAGCCCAGGAACTAGTGTCACCACCTGCTACCAGTATACATCTTAGCCCAGTCACTCAACACTACTCGCCACCACTGGATACAATCAGGATTGACCAAAAACATCTATCTGATAATCAGAATTATGATCATCATCACCATCATCCACAACATGAACAAAATCATCAACAGCAACCACAGAATCAACCACAACAGAATATTGTTACGACTTCATACGCAGGTAATAATGGGACCATCAAGTACAGCACGGAAGTAAGCATAGCAGCGGAAAATCTAAAAATGCCCAGCACCTACACAACCTTAGAGACAGTGCCACTTGCACCAAACCAGACTATTCCCTATGCACAATATATCTCCTCAGAGGTATTTCATCAGACGCCAAACTACAGTTTTCCTAAGCACCAAGATATATATATATATCCAGCATCAAGCCAGGCATCTAGGACGGGACAGGTGAGGAGAATAATTGTGGATCAGTAGTTTCTATAATTTTTATTTTTATTGTCATTAAAAAAGCATCTCAACTCATATTTATGATACACACACACACACACACACACACACACACACATATATATACATATACATATATACATAAGTGTATGTATATAGTTTGAGCACTTGGCCAATATGTGCACAAAAAGTGATCCAACTCTTACCTCATCGACCCTGGTGCGCACGGGATCATTAATGTACGAGCCACCATCATCACCAAGTCTCTACCATGAAGCCAGTGCTGTAACTTACCAGTTGAAGGCTCCTAGTGAGCAGTACTGGGCAGCTTCATCTGGGCCTTCACCGCCACCAAGCTTTGACTACATGCAAGGCTATGCAGGCGTGTCTACCATCTCAACAGTCGACAGTGCCAGTGGTATAATCTTCCCTGGAGGCTCAGCATATATGCCCAGTGGATCTTCGTCACCTTGGACAGCACTACAATTGTCAGCTGCAGAGGATGTTGTCCAAGCCGTTGCCACTGCAAACACACCTTTGACTGCCGATCTTAAAGAGTGTGTCAATTGTAGTGCAAATACAACTCCTCTGTGGCGGAAAGACGGAACTGGACTATACCTCTGCAATGCCTGTGGCATTTACTGCAAAGCTAATGGTTTCAATAGACCCTCAGCTCAGCGTGTCAAACCAAAACCAACGATATCTCTGGTAAGATCAATAAGTATCTAAAATATTTATGCATTTATTAAAAAAATATCAGTTTCTCGTTCAAAGACAGTAATTATTTTTGTGTGATTTCTTAAGACGAAGAAAAATATTTAAATTAGAAAATTTTTATTGATTTCTTAGAAAAAGTCTAAGAAGTTATGCTTGATATCTTGCTCTTACGAATTTAGAACACTTCTGATTGATTAATTTTTTAAATAAAAAGTAAAACTTCTCATTGTATGCTTATTAACTTCTTGGCTCTTCTTGCACAAAATATTGAATCATAAGTTGTCTATACAAAATACACTTACTCTTGTACTCTAGTACATGGGTTAAATAAAAATGCACATTTTTTAGTCTGCCTTAAAAAGTTAAGGATCAAGATAGAGAATCAGATGAACTTTTTCTTTTTATGACAGTCATGCAGCTTAGCTGAAGTTAACTTACTAAAGAAAACTCTGAGAGAAATGTGTCATAATCATGATACATTAGAACACAAAAATATCACCTCATACCACATGTCCTATTTATGAATTGAAAACTTTTAAAAGAACCATATAAATTTTAGCAAATTTAATTGTACAAATATAAAAAAAGGTATAGATTTATTAATTTTTCAACAAGAATTAGAGTAGTTGATCTTGGCTTAAGCCATAAGAATCATAAACAGACTTGACGAAACTAGCTATTCATAGTACAAAGACAAAATGAGTCCTAATAAATTTAACGTTTATTTAAGGATAGTAAAAGCTTACGAAAATAATGTTCTTTTCTATTTGGCAAGAGTCTTCCTAACCCAACATAAGGCAGTTAAAAAACATTAATGGTATTAATGGCACTTTTAAAATCAGTAAACATCCCCACTAAGTAAGAAAAATAAGTAATTTTTTCCCTTTGTTAACTTGTTGCAGTTAGCCTGTCTCTACGTGTGAATTTATTGTTTAGTTCAATTTTTTGAACTCAAGCCTTTACATCATTTTAATAATCAATATAAGTGTACACAGACAAAGTGAGGTAGCATTTAGTTATTGTCCTAGGTTATTCATTGTTGTAAATTAATAATCGTATTTGTTTATTTTTATATAAGGTATTGCAATACCAAATATAAAAATTGTATAATTTAATGAATAATTACTAAAACGCTCTTGAAAATAATCACTGCGTGTCGATAAATTCTCTGACAAAAGACTCCAAATTGCAATACATAGCTTCTTTAGTTGAGCTTCTTTACTACACAGAGCCTTATCATTATTTCAGTGCTCAGCTCTAATTAACTGTGAAACATACTAACAATAGTTTTAGTACCAATAGTTATTAGAGTAATCAGAATAATAAAAAATACTAACAGTAATTCAAGCTATGAATTAATAGATCAAAGCAATTGATAACTTCTTACTTTCAATTTACACTCATTTAATGTAAACAAAATATGATCTTAAGATATTATACTGCACTTGGATAAAGTGAAAAAAGAGTACAGTACTAGAATGACTTTTGGAAAAAGAAAAAAAAAACTGACCAGGCACAAATACAATTCAACAAATGAAAAAGAGGACATTATCTCAACACAAAATTCAACCTAAATAAAAAAAAAATAAAAAAAATTAAAAGGAAACTATTTTACTAGGACGACAAAAAGTTCCTTGTTTAATTCTAACATCACGTCTATTAATAACATGACGATAGAATCTCTTAATTTCATATAATGTACCACCTAAGAGAATAAATCTGCCTCATTTTTTTTACATTTATCGGAATTCAGAAAATACAAGGCTTAGTTCTTATTAAAATGATATTTTTTACATAATATTATTCGCAATTATCAAATTTAATTACTTAATTAAAATTGGTGATAAGCCCTGACCAGTGGATAGTGGGTGCTTGAGTACCAAAGTATGAAATTATGTTTGTAAGAAATTCTATGTCAGAAAATGTATAAATATAAAAATACTTTTTTGGAAATGATGTAATCCATGGAGGCGGTGCAATTATCGTGCAAATATGTGCGTTAATTAACTGTGATTTAAACACATAATTTAATATTTAATAAACACACAACAATAAACAATAAATCACTGAGATACGACAAATTCCAATTAAAGCCATTGCACGATGTAATGCCAAGTGAGCCAGTACGAGATTGCATGCTTCCATTAAATCATCTGATGATCTTAAAACTACTTAATACCTACACCGATTACATCTCTAACGTTATGCTTACATCTGCCATATACACGGAGGAGAAAATCATGGAGCAAATGCATAGAGGCTATGGAAGTGCCCCCCCCCTTTTTTGAACCTATCTAATTGGCTAATGACGTGTGTGACTTTAACGCATGTAAGCCATAGCCCACAAGCATTAGCGCTAACCACGGATCAAACGCATAAAAGCACTGGATTTTTTTCCATCGTGCCTATGCGTTTTCAGGTGAGAGAGGATACCGTCCTACAGCAGTCAGTATAGGTACGTATTCACTTCTTGTCTGCTACGCACTATAGCTGACTATAAGACGGTATTCTCTCTCTCCCGAGAACGCATAAGCACGATGGAAAAAAAGCCAGTGCCCTTATGCGTTTGCTCCATGGTTAGCGTTTATGTTACGAAAAAGTTACAAATTTAAAATAAGTTACAAACCATACCATATCAAGCAGAAGCTGAATTTCATATATCGCGACCACTCATAGCAGAGTGGTCAAGGTACTCAGCTTGTGCGCAGGGAATCACCAGCTCAATTCTCTAGATTTTGAATTAGTCACTAGAAAAAAGTGTATTTTTATACGATATTCAAAAACATACCATATAGAGAGAGCCAGTTCAGGTGAATTTTTACTCTGATTTTCAGGGTAGTTCTCAGATAATCCTACGACACAGTAAACTTTATCATGTGTCAACTATAGTTTTTACCCTGAATCACGGTAAAAATTCAGGAAATGGTAAAATTTGTAGTCAGTACTCATAATTTTATATATAAAGGTATACTATCTCATTTGAACAGTAACTCCAGTCCTATAGTTTTGATCGTATGTAAAGTTTTATAAGTTGTTATCACCCAGCTCTCTTCTACCACGCGTTTGAGTACTATGTCATTTGCTTAGTAAAACTTTAAATCACTTCTAGTTATATTTATGTGAATGTGTAGTTATGTATGTATATTGTATATGTATTTTTTACTTATAATTTCAAATATATACGCTCAACGCGAACTGTATTTGACGATTCGTTCCCAGGAAGTAAACAGGACCGAAGTTTTAGGTTTCTCTTGTGTTATTGTAAGGTGTGATATTTGATATAATACGTATGGATTTTACTCAATTTGTTAACTCCTTTTCAGCTTGATGAGATCAGGAAATATACCTGACAAAGCGTTACAACGACAATGATAAAAAAAACACATTCAACAACTTCTAGCTTTTCTTTGTTTACTTGCCTAACTAGATGGATAAGTGAATTCTTGTGCTCATATCATTACTAAAGTAAATTAATTTCCCATACATTATATAAATTCACTCATTTAATAATTACTATTTAATTTGTCACAATTATAAGTTTGAATTGTTCGACTTTGTCTAGCTATTGGGTACTCCTACCATGTCGAATATTTATATTGTGCAGTATAAGCCTATAGTTTCTGATGGTAGGAAAATTTTTCAGATCAAACAAGCATATATTTTAGTGTGGAATCTCTTAAAGTTATCTGTTTTATGTATATTGTAAAATATGAGAAATGCATTCAATTGTAAATGACAAAAATTGTCAATTTAAAGCTTTTTTTGTTCATATTGGTTAAAAAAGACATTGAGTCTGTGAAAAACTACTGTAGCTAAAACTCACATTTTTTGTTAATAATAAGTTTTTGCTATTACTTGTTAACTTAGGAAAGATGTTGTTGGAAACGTGGGTAACGTGATAAAAGTAAGAATCGAAAGCAAAAACTTTTCAATGATGTTGAATGACTTTTTTCTGAGAGGCTTAACAATAAAGCAGAAAACGTTTTTTTCCTTGTTTGTACCTTATTGCTAAGAAACACGATCATTTATTGACACTGATCGTCATTATGTTTTATAATGGTATAGACATTTTTTAATCTTTATAACAATAACTCCCATTGTAATTCTCAAGCGCACTGATCGGCATAGCAATACTACGAATAAAAGTACACGTTTCACATCCATTGATTTTATCCTCTATCAGAAAGAGACATCTTACTAATACATAAAGCAAAGTCGCTAAAACTGTTGTAAGCGCTAACCACGAAAACTACTGAACCGATTTTGCTAAAATTTTATACACTGATTCATGATACTTCCTAGATGGTTTTAGTATAGTTTTTATCTTAAAAAATTTAATAAGAATGGCAATAAATAAGCTCAGAGTTTTGCAAAAATACGCCAGCTTTTCACTTTAGTTCAGTAAAATCTGCAAGGTGGCGTCGACATAAAATCAAGGATACCTGAAACAGAATTAAATAAGTGTGGTTATAATACGCCAGAGCGTCTTGATATCTAATGTAGTCGTGCTTCGGCAGTTTAACAAGCTGCATAGACAGTGAAGAATATAGTCCTGCAGCTAGATATACCGGTTACAGACAACACTCTTCTCTAAGAGGAAAGTGACCTACGTTTTCATTCACCCTGAATCTCAACGAGTGCGATCAAAAATTAAGACATTCCAACCGATGACGTCTCCGGCATAATACCAAGAGACATATCTAGCCATAGCAAAATCTGCACCAACTTTTAAGAGTTGTGTGGCAGTCCCGCCATCCCCCTGGCCGGAGAATTTTTGGCTGCAAATGTAAGCCAGTGAAAACAGCTCTGAAGAGCACGGGCAGCCACAACGGCTACCTTCTTAGACGTCGCGTCCCCAACGCGCTTACCCA
Source organism: Copidosoma floridanum (assembly GCF_036245765.1). Taxonomy (NCBI): domain Eukaryota; kingdom Metazoa; phylum Arthropoda; class Insecta; order Hymenoptera; family Encyrtidae; genus Copidosoma; species Copidosoma floridanum. The sequence continues at coordinate 10,073,891 of NW_028321882.1, read as the reverse complement.
CATGTTCCCCGTCTAACGGTGAGCGGTTGGTTATCCGGGGAACGACCCGAAGACGAGATATCCTTGAACAGCAGCGTACCTCCCTCCATAACAGTTTCCGTACATAGAGACTCCCAGGGTAAGAATCAAGTTACCCGTAGCCAGCTCTTCATCATCAGGAATAATAATAAAGAATAGCCTGGAAGTTTCACCACTGGCGCTTTTTAGGGCCATTATAGGTATTTACGTTCCCTACTAAAATATCAATTTCATCGGTTCTTTTAAGGGGCCACCTAAGTGTAAGCTACCTTGCCAACAAATACATTTTTACTACCATTTCCGAAAGCGATTCGTCGACTAAAAGACTATATTAACTAAAGACAGGCACTATTAAACCAAGTCAGCCATTCACTGGCAGACGTCACCTGCGGAGTTGTTCTTCGCAAGGCTGGAAAACCCGGTTACCAACGACCATATATTATACCATCTTGACTCTAAGCATTCAATCACGGATCACCGATCCTCTCCAAGGTTTGCGCAGGGCAAACCTATATCAGCTATGAAGGAAAAAAAACTTGAGCCAACGGGACAGCCTCCATTAGACAAGTATCACTAACGAATCTTCCCATCCAAGATCACCAAAACAACTAAATCTGCCAATAAAAAAGGTGCTTTAGACACCAACGTCTTTGACGTTATACCGGGAGACGTTGAAAAAGAGCACTGCAGCTAGCCCCAAAGCTTCGGACTTTGTAATTTTTCTCTCGATCAGTCTGGGTCTTCAACAGCAGGCCAGAGAAAATCACCCTGAGGTATCCAGGCAGCCACAATCACTGTAAACTTTAGTAGAGAAAGAGTTTACTTAAGAAGCTCACTGGTCTTTTTTAGGGCCATCGTACGTCGAACTACCTTGCCAACAAACATATTAGAACTTAACAAAGTTGACAGAAAACAGCCTTTAGGAGTCACGAAAGTCTTAAGCATGCCAAAAGTCGCAAGAGGGTGAATTGGAAGAAAAACTTCAGATGTATCTAATAAATACAATTTTACTTAGGCATCAAGAAACTAATGCAAAAAATTTATCGAGATTAGACCAGCAGCTTTAAAATTAACAAATAAAGAATACGTTATGTGAGAGATAAGCTTTTCATTGTATCCTAACAGCAATCTCTGAAATCTTTAATGATTCTACTTCAGATTTTTAAATAAGTAGAAAATGTATTTGTGTTTTTGTGGCAATAAAAAATGTAGGGTTTAAGGTCCAGGACTCTGTTGCTCTGGTAATAAAGTTGTGAGATAAGAGAAAAAATAATTTTTTTAATATAAATTTTTTGGGAGTTTAAAATCTTAATAGCTTAAAAAATAGCCCTTTTCGTGGATTACACGGGAGAAACTGTAAATCAACGGCTCCTTATGGTCACCGATTATTTTATGGCATAAAGAGCGCACGGTTCTTTTCAGCATAATTTTTGTTTTGAATTTTTACACCTTATTATTTGACCAAATGAACTATATGGATTCCAAAAAAACATGTTCTTAATACGAAGATGTTTTTTCTGAGATGTGTCAGGAATATGTATAAAATTTCTAACTGAAAACGTCTCACATTACATGTCAACACACCACGATGTTTTATTTAGTAAGTCTCGGGCGAAGCCAAGACGGGGGGCTGCTAGTGATATTACATCTTGAATTCTTCATTTGAAACTTAAAAAATTTTAAGGACCTTACCTAAAAAAAGTAATATCTGGAAAAGTTAATTTTCAAAGAGTTGAATGACAAAAGAAAGTCATCTCACATACACAGTTATTTCTGTGATTAGATAATAGAATTTAGCCAGACAAAATGAAGCTTATAATTTTATACATAATTTCAGCCTAACTTTGGAACAAGAATGAAGATCCCTTACTATTTGAAACATTCTGTAGAAATTTGATTCATGGACATTATGGCGATTTTAATTTATGATCACCTTGCGTCAAAGATGAAAAATGTTTAAAAAAATATCCTAGATCATGAATATTCGTAACATAAACTAAAAATAATGGATAAAAATTTCTATTGATGTTGATATTATTTGGATCATGCCGTATTATTCATACTTATTAAGAGCTTTTAATGCGCATATAAAGATTAAATGTTATAACTAGGTGCAAGATATACAGTATGTTTGAAAATAAATAACCAAAAGACCTGACCCTGCATTGTTTTGGGTTGAAAATTTAGGAGATGAATTAAACCAGTCCGTTACTGGACGTAACTGTGTTTCAGAGGCTATTTGGGTTAATTTTATTTTTCAATATTCAATTAATAATCAGTAATGACTTGCATAAATTGGTACCAGATCAACGCCAAACGTTTCATTTCATCACTCAGAACGTTTATGGTGAAAGAAAATCATATTTTTTTATTAGATGCTGCTGGATGTACTAGAAAAATAATTCTAATTAATCTACTTATCACCTACGCTCGATAAACAGGTAATTTGGCTGTAGCATCATCAAAAATCGCTACGACTTTTCTAATAGTACAACTGCTCATTAAAGTTTTAAATTATAATTAAATGTAAAATACAAGTGAGAATCAATTTGTTCTTTCCGCAAGAATGGTCCTCTGGCTGAAATTGTACAAGATATAAAGCTGATCATATAGGATGAAGGCACAATAACTTACTGAGCTCGTTAATTATATTAAAGCAATTGATCATATGATAAGAGATCTGAAATCAAGTAATAATTTAATTGGTAATATTACTTTCTTTTGTACAGGAGGATTTAATCCCACTTTGTTAGTTATACCCAAAGCAACGAGAGCAAATATAATTATAGCATGTTTAAAATCATTGCTACTATAGAAATCTGTTATTACTTTAAATTTAAGGACTAACATGAGAGTACAGCTTGGTGGTGGTAATGCCCAATTTTCTAGACAGTGAGGGATGTATGCTAAAAGCTTAGTTCAGAGGGCACCAGAGCTAATCGGTCCTTAATTATGCATGTATTAGTGTATCCGCGTAAGTGTCTAGTACTATATATACTATTCGTCAATAACGTGGATCGTCAAGTTCATCGACTGTGTCATCTGACACACACCCACACAGATACACTAGTACATCTATACATTAGGACTGAGTGACCCTGGTGCCCTCTGGATTTAGCTTTCACCATGCATTCCTTGTTACTCAGTTTTAGAAATAAAATGATACCAAAAGATAACGTTTCTATTAATTCTGATTTCGGTGAAATTGTAAAAACTATTGAGTTCATAATTCATAAGTTTATCCAGACATTCATAATCTTTAACAAACCTTACCACTGATGATGTAGAAAAGATATCATCTTATCTGGAAACATTCCTGTATTAAAAATAAATAATTCTGTTCTGTCTTATGCTACGGAAAAAAATTAAGAATTTAAATTAGTCAATACTGTGTTTAATATTAAGAAATAAGTACACTATACACATAAATTTATAAATTTAGTCAAACCAGCTAATTTCTCACTACTTATCCTCCAACTAAAAGTTGGAATACCCATAATCCTACTACAGACTTAAATTCATCCTAATTATTCAACGGAACCCAATTACATGTAAATATGAGGAAATATACCATTGAGACTACGGTTCTTACAGCTGTTGCAGAGAGAGAAATTGCTCTCATATCCTGTATACCCATGATTCCTACAGATTTACCTTTTTAATTCAAATGACTGTCCCTCCACAATAACGTTTTATTCACTATTTCTACTAATAAAGCTCAAGGTTGGATATTTGAATTTGTTGGAATTAATCTGCACTCAGATTACTTTTTAATATGGACAATAATATATTAGACTCTTAAAGCCAGGTACATCAGAAAACTAGTTTATACTTTTTTAATATGGTAAGTAAAAAACTAACAATGTAGTGTATTCTGAAATTTCCGAAAACGTAAAAAGATACAAAAATAATTTTTAATACAACACAAACCAATTCAAATATTTAAAAAATTATGTATAGGAGGCAGAGAAATCTGCAACAAAGGGTGACGTGATAAACATTCTTAAATAATTTAAAACATACATGTGTTTAAATTATTTGAAAAATGAAAAAAAAAAAGTATCCTAAGGAATACTAAGCGAAACGGGTAGCAAGAATAATACAAACTAACCATCACTGGAGATGATGGTCTACCTATAATCTAAAAGGTGAAAAAAAAGCCAGAAAAGCCGGACGCTACAACACCCCACAGATTAAAGGATATAGTGCTTGAAATAATTGAAGACCCTGAAAAGTCAATCATGGTCAATGAAATCACATATCTCTTTTCTACAGCTGCACGGACAGACTCCAGAACGCCAAAAAAGGCTGTCCGTATGCTGTGGTCCCTTCTGAAGCAAGCTTGTTACTCATAACGAATAGAGTGTGACTGAAAATGCCAAGACAGATGTTTGAGGATAAGACATTTCAAGGCCTTAAACAGGTCAGGAAGTGCGATCAAGAAAGTATCTCAGATGGGAATAGAAGAGACTTGCGCTTGGTCAGACGTGTGATAAGCGCTTGCTTCTACTGCTCTGAGAAAACACCGCATGACAATAACTATAAGAAGAGGTCACAACAGTAGTTTATAAGCCCCTGAAGAACATCCCTCAGTCTGGTAGCAGAGATGCCGTCTACCCTCATGCCATACAAAGTGAATCCAAGGATAGCCTCGAAGACCTTGCGTCGTCCACCCATTTGCTTTGCAGAAGTGGATCACCCCCAAAAATGGCTTGGGAAATAAAAAATCCACCAACCTCGTTTGAGTTGCAAAAAGAACTCAATCTTAGAATTTTAGAGGGTAATTTATACAACAGTCCTATTACTTCTGTGTAGAATTAGGGTCTTAAAGTCAAATTGGCCTCAAAAGTAAAAATGCGAAAAAAAAACATTTCTTGATATTTACAATGTAAGTTAATAGAACTCAGAAATTATGAATATCTTATATTAATGATTTAATGGCATACTTTATAGGTCCAAAAGTATTAAAACACTTTTAAGGATGGTAGAAAATAAAAAAATTAAAAATTATGTTTGATCTAATTTCATGCGTAATTTTTCAAGAGTATAGAAATAAAGTAGTCAATTTTACCTATTTATAAACATACCAAATGCAAGTTAACTGTTCAGAAACGTTTTTGGTAAAATTTAAGCCATCTCAGTGTAGTAGAAAAAAGATGCAGGGATTTCAAAACAGTTGTCTCCACATGGCTCTCAAAAGGTGCAGGGGCATTATGTGTCCAAATGCTTGGATGGAGCAAAAACAAGCAATCTTGAGCTACCGCATAAATACACCTTATACTTCCTTACACCATAGCAGTCAGCAAACGTGAGAGTGCATTACTTTATTTTTTTTTTATTTTTTTTTTTTCATAAAGTAAAAATTAATTTGGAAGACTTTATTAGAACTTTTATGTTGACTTCCACGAACAAATTGCTTTAAGCTAAACGTACTGGTTTGTATACAAGTCATTTTATGAAAACTGGAATATTTCAAGGGCTAGGGTGGACAAACATTTTAAATGGTTTTTTGAATTTTAAAACGCTTGTTTTTATTGCTCGTTACTACGATAAGATAAAAAAAATTGGTTTCTGCTGTATTTGTCCGAGATAAATTTTTACAATTAATTTCTTAATTCAATTTTGAAAAAAAGTATCGTTACAGATTCATAACAAATCTTTGACCTTAATTCTCATATTTAAAAAGAAAATTTGAAGAAACTTATTGGGTCCACCCATTTTGTTATATTTAGTCTCTTAAATTTTACTCTACAGCTTTACTAAAGGATGAAGATCAGATAATCGTTAAAACAACCAAAACAAAATATGTGTATCTCAAAATTCTTTAATTCGTTTTCCAAATTTCTCCTGGCTCAGCCTTTACTAAAAGTGGTCTTATCGTTAGCTTAGATTTATTGCTTGTATTATTTCAACGGTCTTTGTAGTCGGTAAATACGCACTATCTGTAGAAAAAGTTTGATTTTTAAGATAAATATAAATTATAGATAATAAACAACAAATAACTCAAAGAAAGTAAGAATTTTCTACTTTAACAACTTAATATTTTAAAGTATAGAGTTAATTGACCAATGTTATCTAAAAAAATAACTAGTTTCTTAGAAAAAAATATTGCCATTTTACCACAGTTTACGCAGTTGTGACACTTGGCCTAAAGAAGCGTACCAAGCTCTCGTCTCTATATATATATAGTTACATCCTACCAAGAACATGGCTACCACGTGCGCAAATCAAACATTTACATGTTTTGACTGTTTATATTGTGGTGCTGAAAAGAAAGTGAGCGTTTTTTGCAAATTCTTTAAATTTTTAGTTACAAGAATAGAAAATGACTAACGAGCTTTGTGTAGATTTTCCGTAGTAAGTATTGTGAAGTGATTCAAAAGTTTTTTGTATTTTAAATGTTCCCGGAAAGTGACTGAGTTATCCTACCAACAACATGGCGTCCGGTGATTCTGCTGTACGATACTTTTGCATTGAGTGTCGTAACTGTATAAACTGTGACTTAACTTTAACGTTTCTCATAATTAATTAGACTTACAATTAGAGACAGAATTTGTCCCGTAAAATATCTGCTGTCAATAAATAGTGTAATACAGATACAATTGTATAAACATTAACTAATAGAAAAGACAGGAAAATGTAATTATGTTCTGGACTTCCCTGAATAACAAGCTATAAACCTTAGCCTCATTTTACTAAGCGATTTGGATACTTTGTATTCATACATTACTAACTTATGTTTTAAGTGGTAGTTAAGTAAGGTGCTATTGAACAAGAAACAAGTTTTAAAGTTACTTATTCATCGCTCTTATGGTTTTCGTACGTATTTTTATAATAAATTACTATTAATTGTGAGAGCTCCTTACTTATTAAATAACTGTTATTTGGAATGTGTTGATTCGATCAATACATAAACAAAAAAATGTGGGTCTTGGAACCAATGGAAAAAGCGAAGCTTTATAGAAGTTTTTTAAAAAGAAATTTGTTTTTCAAATTATTTGGTTTTCTTGGTAATTGTTCATTAAAATTATTTTATTTAAAAAATGCAAAATTCGTGAATGCTTATTTATCATTACATTCTGTCATTGGTACTTGAAATTTATATTGGCCAGTAGTTTGACAGTAGTAACTATGGGCTTGTGTTCCGAAAAATATAAAATAATAATCACTGTATTAACTTTATCTACATAAAGAGAAAAGACGGCATTAATGATTGTTTCATATTAAGTGGTCGATTGCAGTTGGTGATTAATTATATTAAAGTTAAATTTTTCTTTAAAAATTAAAGTAAAGGTTGTAACGGGTAGTTAATACTCAAACGCCATTTACACTCGTCTAGACTGCACGAGGAAGAAAGGCCAGAGAGAGAGCGAGAGGATAAGGGAGCGCGATAATGCGTGTGAAAGAGAGAGAAAGGAGAGACATGCGTCTTGATATGAGTATAAGCGAGGGACGCTCTTGGCCATTAGGCCAGAAGAGATTAGGTATAGGTAGGGAAAAAACGTGTGCGTCTCCCGCCCGCTACGTTTGTCAAGCCAGGAGAGGACAACCTCGCCATCGCCTTGCCCACTCCTGCAGCCACGTACCTTCGACGAGAAGGCTTACCGGCTAGACATCAGGTCGAATATTCCTGCTGAGAGGCCAACTGCTAGGCAAGCAGGTGCAAATAAGAGGCTGCGAAAAGCCAGGTAAGCGCAGTGCGTGGGCGAGAATCATAATAGCCGCGTAATCTCTCTCTGTGCCCGGTCGAATTATCGCAGGCCGTTGGCCCCGAGAGAAAAGCCTTTCTCGACCGTACAGGCTTTGCCATCAACGCGATCGAGCGAAATACACACACACGCCCGCGCGTATGCTTTTGTACTAGTGCAGACAATATATTTTTCGTTCTTTTGACCATTTAATGATTGTTTTGCTTTGCGTGAGCCTTTCCTTGCACGAAGCCCTTCCAGCTACTCTTTCTTTACAGGTTTTATCTAGCACTCTTGGCGTCCAGTAGGAAGCTGTAAGCCGGGCTTTCGCCTTATCCTGCTGCCTCCGCGAGCTTGCGCGTAAACACCATCGCGCGAGCGTCCTGTTTGAGCCAGAACTGAGCTGGCCCCTCAGCAAGCAGACATGAACGAGGAAAAGCGGACTCGTTGTCCGCGTTGTAACGCGAGTGTGTCTCCGCGGGTGCCCGGGAAACACAGTCCTGGTTAGAGTATCCCTAGTTATAATTTGTGGCTGTCAAGGCCATAAGTAAATACGGACACCCCGTTACAACTTGCGCCCGACCTTGTGGTTTACATGAGATGCTCGGCAGAGGCCTTACACTCCCTAGGTGATATTTATGTAAATCAGCGTTTTATTTTATTGTGTTAGTTACAACTTAATGCAGTTTAGTGTAGTGTGTGTGCGCTTCGGATTTTTCAAGGCTGCGTGTGCTTACATTTGTGCCTTGACTCGCGCGTGGCCAGAGAGAGAGAGTCGATAGGTCACTAAGGGCACGAGAGCGTGTCACGTTGTTGTCAGTCAACGAGGACTTACATGTATTGTGAACGTACATAATCCGTGTATAGTTCCTCGGCTTGGGCTTTTTGTAGCAATAGATTGTTTTGATTTTCGTATAGATTATATCTTTTGAAGTTATCTTGCATTACGAGAGTCTTTCGATAAATACTAAGAATACTACATTTGATTTGTTGACAAAGCCCAAGTCAAGGCGTACAAGCTTGCTTTTCGGCTTCAAGCAACATCGCGCTTGGCTAAACGCCTTGTTGACCTTGTGCGTAAAAGCGGAGACGAGTAGCTGTGTGTAGGCACGTACACAAACACAAAGTTGTATTTATCTGTTCCTGTACTACATACACTTAACACTAGTAGGGAGTTACAGTTGTCGCACTTAAGTTAAGATTAAAAATCGTTTTTTTTTCTCCACTAAAGAAGTAATTTCTATTAAATTTTTTTTTTTTTTTTCTAAAATCTTTTGTTTTTTTTTTTTACGACAAGCTGTAAGGCTTAAAAGAGCTCTCAATTACGTTAAACTAACATTTGAGCGTAGAGTCAGCCCTAATTGTAGCTCCCCGATCCTTTTCTCTTCTCAGAGTGAGTTACACTCAGCTACATGTCCAATTTTTTTTATATATTTGTTGTGCCGCCGTTTTACAGGAAGATGAGCGAACTCGGGCCACAGGCCGAAGAGATCATAGAAAATTATTGCCTAGATGTCGCAGGTCGACCAACCTGCAAAGGGATAATGAAGAATTTAGAACTGCGCTCAGATGGATAGAGGATTGATAAAGCTGCCAGACTTGCACGCTGGTTGTCCGGAGAATATATTCCCCAAGATTTTACTAGCAAAATCAATCCAGTCGAAGATAGGAGTAGACGCTGTGCCACTCGCTCTTCATTCATTGAGACTGCAGTGAATGAAGAGCTTAAAATGCCTCAGGAAAGCGAGGGAAAGAATGGTGAAGATGTTCACCCACTGCAACTTTTAGATGAAAAAGCAGTGCAGCAAAATCTACACCGCACCTGCTTAACAGAAGAGATTAGTTATAAGTAGGGAAAACACGTGTGCGTCTCCCACCCGCTACGTTTGTCAAGCCAAGAGAGGACAACCTCGTTATCGCCTCACCCGCTCCTGCAGCCGCGTACCTTTGACGAGAAGGCTTACCGGCTAGACACCAGGTCGAGTATTCCTGCTGAGAGGCCAACTTCTAGGCAAGCAAGTGCAAATAAGAGGCTGCGAAAAGCCAGGTAAGCGCAGTGCGTGGGCGAGCATCATAATAGCCACGTAATCTCTCTCTGTGCCCGGTCCAATTATCACAGGCCGTCGGCCCTGAGAGAAAAGCCTTCCTAAACCATACAGGCTTTGCCGTCAATGCGATCGAGCGAAATACACCCACACACGCACGCGTATGCTTTTGTACTAGTGCAGAAAATATAGTTTACGTTCTTTTGACCATTCAATAATTGTTTTGCTTTGCGTGAGCCTTTTCTTGCACGAAGCCCTTTCGGCTACTCTTTCTTTACAGGTTTTATCTAGCAATCTTGGCGTCCAGTAGGGAGCTGTAAGCCGGGCATCGGCCTTATCTTGCCACCTCCACGGGCTCGCATGTAAGCACCAACGCGCGAGCGTCCTGAGCTGAGCCAGAGTTGAGCTGGCCCCTCAGCAAGCAGACGTGAACGAGGAAAAGCGGACTCGCTGTCCGCGTTGTAACGCGAGTGTGTCTCCGCGGGTGCCCAGGAAACACATTCCCGGTCAGAGTATCCCTATAGTCCAGGTCGTAATCTGAAATTCGTGGGAGAAATTATTTTGATAGGATTTTTTTGCATGATCTTACGCAAAATAATTACCTACAAACGAATTTGCATGTTGCCAGGCTTCAAAGTTGTAGGAAAAATGTTTCAACAAAACTTTTTAAACAAATTTAAAAAACTGTTTCTTTTGCTCTGGAAAAAATTTATTTAGCTTTTTTGGACAATTCAAAACAAAAAAGATGTCTTGCAAATTTTTTTCAAAATCAACACTTTTTGAGATATTAATTGTACAAAGTTTAAAAAACCGTGAAAATCGCTACTTTTAAGTATAAAAAACAACAATAAAAATTAAAAATTTTGATGTTGCCAAAGTTCTCAAATATTTTTCAAACATCCCTTGACAAAATCCTTAGGCGTTTTCGAAAGTTATTTTATTGCAAACCCTTTATTTTGTTATTTACAATCAAGCGTGTGCATCGTTACAGTCGGCCGCTGCTGGCCGCGGCTCTCATGTTCTGTCTCTTTCCCACTCACGAGGAGTACACGGAATTTACTGACTCTCATATTTAATTTTAATGGTAAGTACATTTTTCTTCTATAGTAATTGTGGGAATAAGAATCAAGTTATGTTTTTTTAATTACGAAAATCCAATTTAACTTGAAAATGTATCAAGCACCGTGCCGTGACGATTTTTTTTAGACAGATAAAATAAATTGAATTGCTGAAAAGTACAAGGATCAGGATGAGGTTTGAATCTAATTTTTGAAACAATATTACGTAATTCATTTAATTCTTTATTGAAAAAATAAGAATTCAAATGACAAAAAATTACAACGCTTTATCAACAATCATCTTCTTCTACACATACGACACATTTATTTTCGCAAACATTTAAATCACAACCGCACAGAGCGATACAATTCAACTATTCATTTTTACAGTGGCATGCTTTAGTTTTACACGATTTTTTAAAGAAGAATAATAAAAATAGTATACGAAAACGTATAAAATTCTGTTAACATATTCCATTAAAACTGAGGTTTAACTTGAATCAACTTTTTTTATTTAAATACATGTATGTTTATATAGGAACAGTGAGGTTAACCTCATTTTTCAGCAATATGAAGGATTGTATAATTATTTTTATTCCCACAATTACTATAAGATAATAATGTACTTACCATTGAAATCAAATATGAGCGTTAGTAAATTCCGTGTACTCCTCGTGAGTGGGAAAGAGACAGAACATGAGAGCCGTGGCCAGCAGCGGCCGACCGTAACGATGCACACGCTTGATTGTAAATTAAAAATGAAGGGTTTGCAATAAAATAACATCCGGAAACGCCTTAGGATCTTGTCAAGGGATGTTTGAAGAATAATTGAGAACTTTGGCAACATCAAAATTTTTAATTTTTATTGTTGTTTTTCATACTTGAAAGTGGCGATTTTCACGGTTTTTTAAACTTTGTACAATTAATATCTCGAAAAGTATTGATTTTAGAAAAAATTTGCAAGACATCTTTTTTATTTAGAATTGTTCAAAAAGCTAAAAAAATTTTTTCCAGGGCAAAATAAACAATTTTTTTAATTTGTTTAAAAAATTTTGTTTAAACACTTTTTCTACAACTTTGAAGCCTGGCAACATGCAAATTCGTTTGTAGGTGATCATTTTGCGTAAGATCATGCAAAAAAATTCTATCCAAATAATTTCTCCCACAAATTCCAGATTACGACCCGGACTACTAGTATTAATTTGTGGCTATCAGGGCCATAAGTGAATACGGACACCCCGTTACAAGGTATAGCACCTTCCAAAAAATAGTTAACATTGAAATCTACATTTACTACTGTAGAAATCTTATTATCTTTTTTGAGTATTACAGAACCCTCGTCTGGATACCGTAATAGTTGTTCAAGTACAAATTTATGTATTTTTTTAACAGAAGTATTAGGTAATATATGAATAGCTACAATAATTTTTCATTTATCTCTTTCCAAAAGGCCCTTACATCGATAAATCTCTTCTATTAGGCTTTCGTTCAGTGATGTCTCTCGATTTGTAATAGTTTCGCGAATAGAAATAGAGGTAAGGGAGTCAAGCCTAAACTTAGATGCTGAAATTTAAATATTAGTCTAAGCTTGGCAGTGAAACGGTGCCTTGTTTATGGCATGACTTGGCCTGGCTATGCTTGACTGCTCCTAAGTCACTGCTGGAAGTCGTTTGCATATGAATTTAATATCTATAAGCATACTCAGCAAAATTCTTATGAGGCATGCGCAGACATTGTTTTCGACATTTTCGTACTGCACACCTCTTTGTATTATAAACGTGTCTGGACGAAAGTTGGTAATGGCTTAGAAGCAGACAAGTAAAGTCAGTCCAAGGACCAGCAGCTCATTTTACAGCCAAGCTTGAACCAATATTAATTGCCTGTATTTGGCCCAGCGATAAAATTTGGTAGCTTCATTTCTTTTACCGTTGGTTTTTTTTATGTCTTATGTGAATCATAAATCATTATCTACTAATAATTACAAAATGATAATATTTGTTATCCTATGAAAAAAGTTTTGATACATCATCCAAAATTTGAATCAGGGACCTCAACGTGTTAGTTAGATGTCTAGTCTACTGCACCACAACGCCACTCTGTTCTCCCTGTATAAATTTAGGGGTCTGATTAAGTTCTTTAATATACACAATATCTTTCGAGATTCATCGTCACTACATACCTTTGAACATCAAAAGGTTATTTTTTTATTACGTTTTTGCCATAAAGTAAGTGTTGTAACGGTAAATCTCAAACCATATTGCGTATATCAAAGCATGCATTAGATCCCAGTACATAATATACCAACTACCCCTTAACATATTTATAGTTGACGAAAAAAGAGAAAAAGAAAGTGGAGAAGAAGAAAAGAGAGGGAGCGCATGCCACTGCATGCATGTATTGTATTCTAGACTACAGTACACGATGTCGAGAAAGCATGCAGTGGTGGGGAACGAAGAAAAAAGAATGGGGCAAAAAAGTGTGACACTTTTCCTTACTTTTATCTAGCGAGAGCCCTACATAAGAAGCTTCACTTGAAAACGATATAAAAATGATAGCTAGTGAAAAAAAATGACACATTCGGGATTTTGGTTAAAATTTTATTTGGTTCGGTAATTTTGTAAGCTATTTGTACAAATGAAACCCTACACACACTCATATTATTATAGATTACCGTAGCTATGTTCTACAGATTTCATTTCTATCCAGTACTGTCTAATATGAACGATATCTAATGTAATAAGGTTTTTTTTAAATAAACATTAAAAAAATCGTATTTTTCTAAAAAGTTATGTTATGCCCATGAAAATACCTTTTAAAAAAAACAAAAAGGTTAAATAAGTTTGATGTGTTGAGTTAATATTTTGTAAGCAATTTCTAATGCCTTTATACACTAAAAATAAAAAGTATTCTTCCTTATTAATCTGTAGCCTTCAAAATTTCTAAAATTAAAATATAAGAACGGTAAATTTTTTTTTTGTGCACCATAGGGGAGGGTGGGGTGGCCATGGCATTCTAACTTAAATCAAATGTAGAAGTAACATTAAAGATAAATTCAATATTTAAAAAAAAAAAAGCAATAAGACAAATTAAAGTAGAATCGTAATCCAAAGTCAAAAAATTTTATTTTTTACATTATTGTCAACAAATAAACTAAAAACTATATACTTTGAAAATGCTCCACCTGCCCTACCAGCGAGTCGGGAGTGGCACCCCATGGGGCAGGCGTAACACGGTCGCAATGTTTCATTTTTATATTGAAATTTTTATGGCATTTTTCTTTCTGTTTTGATTAAGTAAACATTGAAGGGTTGTAATAAATTTTTTAGTTGTTGTATATTAATATTTATTTTTGTTAAATTTTTTTTTTTTACAGAAAATATTTAACAAAACTTAAAATATTACTTAAGCATACCAACTTATGGTAAAAATAGATGTAAATCCTACAACTATAGAAAATAATATTTTTAGTCTATTATCGTGATCGTACAGCATTACAAATTAATAACTGAAAAGTAACTAGATATTCAATTTAATTTACCTACAACTACTTAAGTATTGCACTTCTATTTTGTGGACTGTTTACATCAGGTTTATAGGTAGGTATACCTATACGTAACAGAATAGGTTAGGCGCAGTCAGCTGATAAAGTGCAGCAAATATATACCGCAGCTGCTGACCGTGCTCCGCCTGCCCTACCCTCAGTGCTACGCCTGCCCCATTTTAATAATGTTTTATATTGTTTATAACATTGTTTGGATAAATTAAAAAAAAAAAAAAAAATAGTGCTTTGAAGCTGAAGACTTGAGCTATCAAATGCACGCATTTTCGTTGAAAAAAGCTATTATTTTCGAGTTGTTTTAAGCCAATGAAAAATGATGCCAACTTTTTCTCAGCAGTGAAATTTTTAAAATTACATAATAAATCGGAAACGTAATTTTTCGACATAAAAAGCATAAAGGATAATAGGATAAGTATTTCTTATTACATTTATGGCAAAATTCTATTGTTTAAGTCTATGATTATTGATATTATGAGGGTATCATGCTGAGCCACCGTGCTCTGCCTGCCCCACCCTCCCATATTGACTTTTGCTCTAAGATTTACAAATAATTTCAACATATTAAGGCACTTATGTATTTCATGGTGAGGTTTGTATGACGTACTTATCAAAAGTCAATAGTGCTTAGTTTTTTTTATTCAAAGTACAAGAACTAAATAGTATATTACTATAAATGTCATACGAAATGTATGTGGTAATCAATAAAATAAAAACTTTACCGTTTTTATATTTTGATTTCAGAACTATTAGGGCTACAGATTCATAAGGAAGAATACTATTTATTGCTAGTATATAAAGGCTTCAGAAATTCATTACAAAATATTAACTCAACACATCAAACTTACCTAATCTTTTTGTTTTGTTAAAAGGTACTTTTATCCGGATAGTTTCAAATTACATTCTAAAATAAAAACTTAATAAATAACTACGAATTATAAGAGGAGTGGTGTTGGCTCTTTGGTACGCGTGCTTGTTACAGATACAACGCTGTTCTAGGAATCGTGGGTTTGATTCCCGGTGAATGCAGATTTTTTTAAAAACTTTATTTATCGGGAAAAGTTCCTATGTAACCCTGGCTCTTTTAGGGCGGGTTTGTCTGTGGAATTCTTCTTCAGAGTAATTCCAGAGTTTTTTTCTTGCCCAACAGGTCTTTGGGCCTGGATAAATGTGGAACAGTGTTAAGAGGTAGGGATTAGCGGATCCGATGCGCCAGGCAGGGATCGCTGGCCTTGCTGACGAGGAGTAGTCCCTGAAACATGGGGCTTCTTTGGAGATGTCAATTAGCCTGGATCTTATGCTATGGCAGAGAGCACTGGCTTAACTGGCGATGAAAAGACGTCCTAAAATATGGAGTCCTCTCTGGGAAAAGGCTACATACTGGCGATTGAACCCAATGCACCGTTGGTGCAGAGAGTATCAGCTTAACTGATAAGGTGTTTCACCAGAGTTACTTAAACTGTGCCTATGGATTCGGTATAACATCAGTTATAGGATTGAAAAATAGATGCGGAAATACATACTCACTCAGAGGTGGTGAAAGGGTGGCCCTGGTGACTTGGCTTCAGAGCTGTCGCGGTAACCTGGTAAAAAAAAACACGAATGATTAAATAAAATAAATAGTAGTAAGTTAAAATAACTATACATTTTTGACAATTGTCTGAAAATTTTCTATTAGTAGCTTGTTGTATAACTGACAACACTGTTCTACTTGTAATTGAATAGCATAGCACAGGTTGATGGTGCACTGAACGTACGTCAAATCCTAAAAATCTGGGACCATGGATTTCTAGGTGACAGCAGTCATAACAGGTAATAATTTTCATTTGCACTTCTGAGTTTACCACATCACTCTTACCTAGCTATGGGCATAGTAAATGATGTAGAAAGAACTACAAGTGTGGAAACAAAAAATTTTAAAGCTTGACTTTGTACATATAACTACAGTTTTCTTATAAAGACAGGGGTTGCAGTGAATAATAAACCAATTTTTTAGGAAAGCAGTTCAAAATCCGTAAATAAATGTATTTTTACAAATATTTTCAGCTTTTTATCTCCCTACACTTGAAGAGAAAAAAAAATTGCAGCAAAAGCAATAGTAAAAGCACACAACGTTCGTAGCAGGATGGGACCATACGCAACAGTTTTTGTAAACTTATTATTTTTCAGGCCCATTAAGATAAAAATTGTTTTCGATAAACTGCTTCATCAATCAGTATATATTTGTACATTGCAAATGGGCTCTATCCTCAACGGGCTCTTTGGGCCAACCTCCTATTTTTAGTATGTAAAATTGATTAGAAAAATAGACAAGTCTCTCATTTCTTTTTTTTACAATCTTTCAACAACAAGTTTTGTTATCCAAAATTTTAATAAACATAATAAGAAAAACATGATCATTTACTTAAAATAATAATAACAATAGACAAATGTGTGCTTGTATTAATTTTATTAACATACGGACATACATACAAAATATAAAGGTACAGTCAATATAAGAATGTGAATGCTATATGAGTGAGTACTTTTCCTCCAACAGCTGTTTTAAAATTTATGCGCAAGACTGTTTAGCGATGACTTCTACAATTGTTATAATAACACCATCATATATATTTCGAGTCATTAAACACATTAGTACACCATGTCACATACTTATATGTATTAAGTCAAAACATATACCTACTAATACATGAATAATCACAAGCAAATAAAAATAAGCGTACCTGTCTATTTTTCTAATTGGCAAGATAAGAAAAAATAGTCCAGAAAGATATTTTTTCCAATTTTTTCCTAGTAACAATGTGTATGTTCCGTCAGTTTGTTATGGAATATACATCTATAATAGCCGCATCGGTCCATCATTCGAGAAAGAAAGACTTTGCTTCCATGCAATCGTGCACACACATCCGCACTTGTACATGTACAGCAAGAGAAGGGGAAGGAAAGAGAAAGAGACAGTTTTCATGCCAATTAGTCGAGACAGGATCGAGAGTCCCCCCCTACCCGCGTGGAGAGGAGGAGGGGGAGAGTCTTGATCAGCACCGACGCATCAGAACTAATAACCTTTTGTATTAACTAATAAGGGCATTTTACGTCTGGCTCTCTTGAGATACTTACGTTGGCTCTCTTGGTATTCACCGTAGTAATTCATGCTTAGTTTTTCTGTGACCTCATGTTTTGCTCACGTAGATTACGTTTAACTAACGCCGTGCTTATTCGTCGTGCTTTCTTGTGTGCTCTTTCTCAATCTCGCTTTCTGATGGATACGTCGCGGTATATTCACGTGTTTGCGACCGCGACGCACGAAGTAGTGCACAATGATATTCTCCAGTTAACCAGCTGACACTGATCCCCTTTTCCAGCTGGTCGTCTCCGATTTGGACTTGCAGCCTCTTGAGAGGTACTTGGGGAATCTGCAAATTATCCATCCACAATTGGACGAAACCCGCCTTAGGTCCAACTTGAAAAAATCTATACGCTTGTTGGTCGTACCAGTTGTATCTCCAAGGAGACCCGAAGGTAAATTTTATAAAGTCTCTATGATCGATACAGCTGGAGTCCGGGACAGACACTTTCGTTACGGCCATCAGCTGCCCTGACTCTTGATTAGTCGTTCCAGATCCAACCGTTCGCAGACAGCTTCGACGATGGCCGCATCCACGGGGCACCTCGAGGTGGCGTGTTCGTTGACTCCCACCTGGAATCACGTAGTAGTTACGATATGGGCAGGGGCACTAATCCTGACGGCCTTGTACCCTAGGCCGCTCGTACCCGGCTTTCCATAATTGTATTTTGCACTATCCGTTTATGGCCCATTTTTTGTGTTAACACTCCCGACATCGGTCCCTGCTACATTAAGGTTTCCAAAGGAAAGTTTTCTTTTCTTAAGCAGTTAGAGGCGAGGTTGCATTCAAAGGGAGGTTAACAAGCAGGGTGACCGTGATTACGCATATACGTCCATTTCAGGCGCTTTCTCAGACGTGGGTAGACGATATTTTTGTCGTATACTACACGTTCTCACCTTTTAAACTTGTGCTTAGTACCAAAAATGGTAGCACACACTCTCATTGGCAGCAATGCTTTAATTTGCCGCCAGCTTTAAAAATTTTGGAAATCAGCCTGCCAGTCACGTTTTGCCCCGTGTTCGATCCCTTACTCTGGACTTGTAATTTGGTCACCTAATCTCAGTGGAGAGAGGCTTCCCTCATCGTCCAATTTTTAGTTCACGATCTTAACGAAATAACTCGACTGGCCGAGGTGTACATACGGACGAACACTTCGTTACGACCATCAGCTGCCCCGACTCTTGATTAGTCTTTCCAGATCCAACCGTTTGCAGTCCAACGATGACCACATCCACGGGGCACCTCGAGGCGGCGTGTCCACTGACTCCCGCCCGGAGTCACATTTGTAGTTACGATATGGGCAGGGGCACAAATTCTGACGACCTTGTACCCTAGGTTGCTCGTACCCAGCTTTCGATTTGCAATATCCGTACATGGCCCATTTCTTATGCTTTCACTCCCGTAATTGGTCCCAGTCGCTCCAAGGTTTCCAAAAAAAAATTCCTTTCCTCAAGCTATTCGAGGCAAGTTTGAATTCAAAAGGAGATCAACAAGCATGGTGGCCGTAGTGCCGCATAGACGTCCGCTCATGGCACTTTCTCAGACGTGGGTAGTCGACAATTTTGTCATATGCTAAGTTCTACCCCATGTTCGATCCCTTACTTTGAACTCGTGATTCGATTACCCAATCTCAGTGGAGAGAGGCGTCCCCGATCGTCCGATTTTTAGTTCACGATCTTAACGAAACAACTCGACTGGCCGTGGTGTACTTACGGCAACACATGCCCTTGCCTGGCGCTTTTGCGCATCAGGTCTTTGAGCTGAGATGAGCCCAGTTCTAATCGCAACTGGACCGTGGTCTTTGTTCATCTTCAGAGGGGTCATCCACTTTCTAGTCTTGCGAAGGGCAATGCTATTCTTGTTGGGGTTAATGCGAAAGTCAGTCAGTTGCTCCTTGAGCTTTCTTGCTATCATTTGTCACTTGCTTTTGCTTGTAATCACTGGTAGATTTTACATATCTGCTTTTATGGTAGCAAGAGTCGCGCGAAGTATCGGTTGTTTGACCAAAATCCGCTGCCCCCAATCGCAGTGTTCTTCATGCACTTTATTTTCTGGAAAGGTTGAAGAGCCTTCAACTCGCAACCAGGTGGTCAAGTTCTGGTCCCAGGTCTCCTTTCATGCAATATTTTCCCGCTCACGCCCTAGCTGGAGTCGTTGGAGCATGAGATTTGGTTACCGTTGTTGAGAAAAAACGGCGCTTATTTTTCCTAGCTCGGAGTCGCTCGGGCTTGCCACACCCAAGCCGTCATTTTTGATGACGGCCTCCTAAGGTTTCCAAAAATAAGGGCGCTCGTTTCCAAGCCAGCTTGCTCAGGGCTAGCCACTTCACTTTACCTTTGGACAATCAATTCTTACAACATCACCTTGAACTAGGTAAAGCTTATCCTAATTTCGCCGCAATTGCGAGTCCCTTCACTGTTGGGACTCGCGATGATACCATCTAGCATCGCGTGTAGATATAAGATTAGGCTCCTACCAAGAGTACAATGAAAAACTCACTTCCTCTTGGTTTCGCTAAATCGTCCTCGTGGACACCCTGAAGTGATCCGTGCCACATGCGATCCACCTACGTCACCGTCGCTCTCGCATCTGCGCGACTGACTATGTATTGTATTTTCTGTTCTTAGTGTATTTAGTGTATCATTTAACGCTCGTTATATTCAATTTAATTCAGTTGTATTTAATCTGAACTGTATTCGTTTTTATTTTATTAATAAATTGGATTTTTTTATGCCTTCCTACTTTTTCCCCTAAGTGCAGTTTTTTTCTTTATCCTCTTCCCATAAAACATAACTACGAAGCCTAGTCAAACCAGCAAGGTTTTAAGCGTACAGTATATATATCTACATATATACATATATGAATCCCTATACAATTTCGAAGGACGTCAGGTGGCTACAGAAAAGAGATATAGTTATCGTGAAATAGAATAGGGAGTCCTCTAATGCACAACGAAATCATAGCAATAAAAAATTGTACTTTTTCCCTTATTTGATGGTAGAATAAGACGAAAACTGTAGAATAAGATGTTTTCCAAAAAGAATTTAGGGGTGAGGACTTAGAGGTACCCACTAAAATAATTATTTAGCAAAGAAAGATTTTAATAAAATAAAATTCAATATGCAATTGATACTTTCTATCTTACAAACTACCTAGGTGTAAAGAAATATCATCAATAATCAAATTTATATTTCTTTAGACAAAAACTAACGAAACAGGAGAAACAGAGATTATAGTTATAAGACACTGACAGTGAGGTGTAGACAAATATAACAATAACATATCTTTCTACATCAAAAAGTTATTTTAGAGAGTCTGTCAACACATTCTTCCACACTCCCATGGCCCCCAATACCTTCCCCACAAAAATAAGAAATTATCTTTATTTCTCTCTGAAGTTGACAAAAAAAAAGGGTCAAACTTCTTAACACCCCCACTACATACAACTCTCTTAAGAAATTAGTTCTTTTAATACACCTAGTATTTTAAAGATCATACAGTTCTTATTCCTCTTTACAGCCCCCTGTGCCTCCCATTAGAACTTAAAATACTCCTAGAAAAAGTTATAACTATCATGTTTTCGGACATTCTTATACTCCCTATTCCTATACATACACTATGAAGTAAGGAAGCATTCTCTTTATTTTTCACTGACTTTTACTAAACAACAAATGTATTAAGTCTTCTACACCACACTGAGTTTCAGTGTCTCTTACACAGCCCTTTACAGTTCCCTTAACTTTTCTTTAGTTAACTGTCTTAAACATTTTTTTGTAAAAATACGTTAAAGAAGAGAAAATATCAGGTGACTTGCTTTCGTAGAGCCCCATATATCCCATAATATGAATTTCTTACTTTGAAAGCCCCCCTCTTCCTAATATTAACTAAAAATTTCGAGTAAAATTAATTAATAATAGGGTCAAGAAGGGCTCACCACCCACCCGTCTTTATCGAGCAATGAATATTTTTCTTAGATATCTGTTATTTTTATGTGTGTAACGTCAGTAAACTTAGGCTACTAACAATTTTTTTCACACTTATACTTTAGGAGCTTTCCCTGTTGATTAAAAAGTATTTCGAGCTAGGACCAATGTGCATCTGAAAAAATGTAAATCACTTACACGTTACTTTTAACTGCAGTGCAATGATGATTCATGTACTGTAGATGCAAAAGTTTGGCTAGAAACAGTTAAAGTTTGGTGTGATATCAAATGCTTACATATCTTTAGATTAAGATGAAAAAATATAATGCTAAATATTACAATAACTTAGAGTTAATACATGTAGATAAGCGAAATTAATAGTAAATGACAGAATTGTCACATATAATTAAAAACAATCCGTACACACTACACTATGAGGAAGCATCAAAATTACATATTAACTACGGTAAACCTAGCAAAACAACCTTATTTACTTTTACAGGCTCATCATTGACCAAGTAACCCTTTTGTATCGCATTATTAACTTTACAAGCATACTGGATTAGTCCAATCTATAATTTGGTTAAATTCTTTTCTTTTTTCAAGAGCAAACAAAAATAGGAAAGTTAACTCTTCCCCTTTTTCCGACTTAAAGATGTCGAAAGAGAGTCTGTATTCCTGCCTCCAACATGGGTAACGAGATCTCTAATTTCTCAGGGTACCACAAGCCAACTTCCTTTCCAACAACTAGCAGTAAGAAATATGTTGACTAAAATTCTACCAAAATTTTTAATTATGCTTGCAACATTACAATCTGTGAAAACTACCCGTAAATCTGATTATGTTAACCCGTGGCAGACGAAGTACTATTATTTTCATTATTATTCTTACTATAACAACTATTATTACTTTATCAATTATTATTATTACTACTATAATTTTTTTTTCATTTCCTTTTTTTTTCTTCATACAAGGTCGTCCAGAATACGTAATACACGATAGAAGGGAATATGTACCAATTACCCTTCCCATGTGTTAAACTGACAGTATGCCTATAAATGCTGATTATCAAAATGGTATTATTCGCAATAATGACTGGATACCCATCAAACTGGCAGGATCTATATCCTGGGACACCCGGCTCAGAATTCGTTTTTGCATTTATACTTCGAGCCAGGGCCACAGAGAGTTGAACATTGACGTGGCTTTCCATCAGAGTGTCGTTACCGTCATGATGTTGCCTTCTCTTTATTCTGTCTGGTTGCCTGCTGTTTTGCGGAAACATCGATTTTCGTTGCTTCTCCTTGACAATGGCTTAGGTTAGTCAGCGCAGCTTGGATCTGCAATGGTCATCTAGCTTTCATCTTCTTGAACTCTGTCTACGTCTTGTAAGCACCTTACATTTGGCCTCTTTTAGTGCCTTTCTAAATGCCTAAATGGTTCTCCTTGTTGCAGTTCCGGGCTATGTGTACATACAATATACACCGGTTGCATTGGAGGAATTCAACCCGTCTTCTTACTTGGCAGCTTGTAAAGCCTATTAACAGCCTCTTTGCTTTTTCTATATATCTGGTATTAGTCTCTCCAGTATTCACCAAAACTACTTTCTGTCCTCTTTTATTCGCTCCTAGCAGCGTTACTATTTTCATTTGTACTAAGCAACTAGGGATTCTTCTCAATGCGAGTTTGACGTCAGCTTTTTCGGTAATCGATCCAGACCCTGGATTTTGAACAGAATTTCTTTTCTCATATGTTTCAACCGATCCTAGCTCTGTACGATCTCATCTATACTGTCAACCAGAGCCTCTCTGTCCTTTATTCCTTTAACTTTAAGAAGAAAATGTACCTTTTTAGTCGTAGTGACTTCTTTGACCATGATCTCACCCTCTTCTGACTTAAATTCAGTCCTCCTCCATAGTAATTATAAGAATAATAATAATCAAAATAATAATAATAATAATAATTATCATTATTATTAATATCATTATTTTTATTATTAATATCATCATCATTGACAATATAATTTAACTTATCATTGTTATTCTTATTATCATTATTATTGTTATAATTGTTGTTATTACTACAACTATTACCATTCATATTATGATTTGAAGTGATAACGGGAACAGCCACAGTTACAGTTATTTAAATATAAGTGCTCATTAATATACCGTTAAACGCTGACTGTTTATTGACCTGAGCAGTTATTAAAATTACAAGCAATTTTCACCACTTTTTTTGCAACAAGTTCAGTTGAAAAATAAACAGTGTGTGGCATTAGTAAATATAAATACTATTTAATCTGAATGTTAATATAAAATTGTAGTAAAATTCTGTAAAATTTTGATGTAAAAAAAAAAGAAAAGGCAGGAGTAAGTCTATCTCCTTGCCTTCTCCAGACACATGTACCAAAGCAAGCTGGATGTAAAAAGAGCCAATTTTTGAGTAACTGAACTAAAGCAAGTCTAGCTAACTAGATTTACGGCTATTTTTATTTCTCCAAGATTTTCCACCAGAAAGTTTTTCTGTGTCTTTTTCGAGCTAGCACGTGGCCAAGGTCTACTAATCCCTATGAAAAAGCCCGGAGGCCCCGAAAACAGGCACTTAATTTTTAACCCTTGAACGTTAGACTAAGTGGTTAGAGTCCAGCTCTGCTACCTCACAGTCTACCACAAGGTGAGGATACTATTCATTTTTAATCCCAACAATCAAGTGAGTAGCTCAGATCCACCTCTGCTACTGTACAGTCGTTCACAAGCGTGGTTCAGTTACGGCTTCAGACATCTCGTGCTAGTTTACCGCGCGTATAAGCGTTCTCTTTTAAAATAAAAATAAGTGTTAAATATCTAATTTTGTTTCTATTTTTTTTTCTTTCCCCCTTCATCGTAAGCTCTAACGTATAGACCATTGCTCACTACAGTAGTGGTACCCACAGAATACCGGGAAACTAAGTCAAAGTGCACACCCTTACTCACAACAGTATTGGCCCAAGACACACGGGAATTTAATAACCGATTAAATCACGCGTAAGAACTAGAACAAATACCATTACTCGTGGTGGTATTGGTAAAGTTAAAATGGCTTGCAAATTAAAATACAATCAGGCCCCCTCATATATCCTCTAAAAACGATACCTTTACTCATAACGGCTAAATGTAACTATCCCTTAGCCCCGCATCCCACCTTCGCACCCAACGTTAGTCCTGAGTTACTAAGTGAAAGCTTAGACTGGAATAAATCATTGCACCGACGTAACATAAAATTTTAGTGGCCCCGAAAAGATGTCACTGGTCTTATTGAGTTGTACGGGTATCGGGATAGTACCTTTCCTACCCACGTTTTTTTATTTTCATTCCTGGTACACAGAATCCCATCCAGGTCGCTTTGTCAAAATTCAAGCATCAGAACGCTTTGCAGTGCCCCTGGAGCGCATTATTATGTTAAAAGTCGACTAAACAGGCAGCTACTGAGGCAAGCGGTTACGTTCTACCACTCTAATCACATCTCTAGTACATAGAACCGTATTCAAGCCACTCTGGCAAAATATGTACATTGGAGCGCTTTAAAGTACCCCTGAAGTGCATTATTTTGGTGAGGGTTGACTAGATGATCAAGTACCCGAGTGTAATTTCTCATGTTACTTATTTTATTTGTTTTGTCTTCTCAGTAACAGGGCATCGAGCTGGGAAAGTTCAAAAGTGTAAGAAGACAGGGGCTATTTGAAATAGCAGGTGGTCTGGCCTATTAAAAGACCAGTGGTAGTCATTAACAAGCCACCGGTAATAGACCTTACGGGTGATCACAATCCTCTGTTGTGGTTATTAGGGATAAAGCTGTCACTCTCACCAACAAGCTTACCAGCTGTCAGAGAGCCCTAGCACAGCACCTTGACCCCACTCTCAGGGAATTTGTGGCTTTTTTTCTAAGGAACTGAGCAAAGTAACTAATAATTTTACTTCCTTTTGCGCCTTTAAGTAGGGAATAAGGTTCTAAGCTCCTTATTTTACTTAATTTCAGTGGATTTTGGTAAAATGAAAGAGGTTGCGCACAGGCAAATTTCTCAAGCCACATCTGAGACCAGCAGAAGAAAGCTAGAAAAATGTTATTGCAAGCTCCAGCGAAATGCAGTGAACAAAAAATACAGATCCTAACAGGACTGCTAAAATTATCTTCTCAAGCTAATGGACGATCACTTAAAGGATTTTAGTTGGCACATGGTACTGAAGCATGTATCTCCATCTGACTATCTGAATCAAATCAGCTTTGACAGTTACCAAGGAGATTCCCGTAAAGCCCCCATCATTAGCGACATTCTTCTACCTGTCCTTATAGCAGTGAGGCCAGCAAAACTCGCTCCACCCACTGCTATCACAGCCTTATATAACCTGGAACAACCCACCATAACCGGAAAACTGAAAAATGTGAGACGGGAGCTGAAAGTTGTACGTAAAAAGAGGACCACTTAATTAGGATACTAGGAAGAGCTTGAAAGAAAACCTTTACCCCCACAAGTAGATAAAACCATAGAAATCTAATTTTACAGTGACTAATTATATATTCACCTATTTTTGACACGACCAACTCATCAAAATTTTTTTTTGTTTTCTATACATTTAACGATTTTGAAACAAACAGCAATTAATAAAAACAAACATTTATATAGATGGATAAATAAATTAATTTTTCTTTAACTCTTGGATAAAGTGTTATTGCCAAAGGCTTAAGCGTACGCCATGCCAAAAAGTGGCCCCCAAAATTTAATGAGTTCGAAAAGGCCATGCTGATTTTACACTTTCAGCCGGTCGAATTTCAAGAGTATTAAAAATACAAGGTGACAGTACTGAGGTGCACTTCTGGCATAAGGACTCTGAAAAAAAACACAAAAGTCAGTTGAGTTCCAAGGACAAATGATGCAGATTTTTAATGTAATTGTGGCTGCATTACCTCAGTAACTTTCGAAGCCATCCCCAAAGTTTTTAGTAGATAGTTGAGAGCAGCAGCGTATAGCTTAAGGTTTCTGTGGCCCTTTCTCAGCCTACTTGTATTTGTTAGATCCCATGGTTATTATCTTAATTTGGAAAAAATCAATTAATTCATACCTGACGTACCGGAAGTAATACGGTTAAACTCCTTTTCGTGGACTTGGCAATAATATAAGAATCATTTAGATAAATGTTATGTTATTGATGTCGAACAACAGTTTTTTCCCAAAAGTAGTCAGAGAAGGTGTCAAGGTTTAAGACCAGCGTTAGCAAACCAAGCAGTAACACGCTTAAAAGCGCAGCATAATGAAGCTACACTACGTCAACACACTGTAACATTTTCTAGAGTTAACGATAGGCTCAACGCTTTGGAGCTGTTAAACAAAGACCGCTGGATGACAGTCGCATCACTGTGTGATCAAGTTTATAGCCTTCAAACTAACATTCCTACCTTACACACAGTCATGAAGCACGTTTGTGTTAAAAGTAATTTTAATACAGATGAGTAAACGTCAGAGTTTGCAACCTTGAGCTTGCACGATTTGGTAATAAGTTTTATTTACCTTATGAGTGATAGGCGCATTACTCACCAACAGGCCCACTGTAACAGCAAGTTACAAGAGAAAGTCAACAGGCACGCAGCCCTACAAGATCCGAGCACGCTTCATGCACAATTAGAATGACTCAACCCTTTCTTGTTACGACGAAATCTCCTAAGGACACCATTAAAAACCGAAGAAAACCAAGGAGACGGTGCTAAGAGTGTGGCAGGAAATTTAGTGGAGCACCTTTTTGACAACGAGCCGTCCTTGAGAAACCTTACAGAACCAAGGGATATCACTGCGACCAGTACAGAGAGTTCAATAAATATTGCTTTAGAAAACATAAATCAGCAGAAAGACCCCATTGAGCCACTCCCACCTAGGCCTGCTATCCTCAGTGCAGGTAACCTAAATCAAGATGGTACGGAAAATCTATTACTGCGTAACTCGTCTACAAATAAACCAATAATTATGACGCAAGCAATCGCCTTAAAAGACGCCCTGAAGCTAGTTCCAGAATTTAGCGGCAAAAACATACGTAACGTATGTTTTTGGAAAGCTGCGATGAAGCAAAGAATATGGTAAACGCAGTCAATGAAGCCAATCCTATGAAATAGATAAGATTGCGTTACGAAATTTAAACAAAATCAAGCCCATGCAAAACCTATTGCTCTAACATAAATGAGTCGCTCGAAAACTCTCTGTATTTATACTGTATTTATACTGTAATATACACCAGCCAACCAGACAAATTCTGATAGATACTGGCTCGGAAGTTAGTATAATTAAGAGCAGCCAACCCTTAAAGGTTACTAAGTAAACTTAAATGACAAGAGGTTTATTAGTGGTTTTCGAGTAAAATGAATGAAAACACTTGGAGGCACAGTCATCAGTCTAAAAGTTTTAGAAACTATATTTCAAGTATACTTCAAAGGAGTCCTAGGAGCCGAGTTCTTTACTTGCAATAAGGTTAAAATTGATTTTAGCAATAAATTATTAACCTTACAAGGTAATAAGGTCCCTTTAGTATGAGAAAACGAAAAATGCAACAACCCACTGCCAGTAAAACAATCAGAGACGATGCCACGCCTAACAAAGAGGTTACTAACAGCTCTTTTAGTTGTGAAATCCTACACGGTGAATTTTGCAACTTCAGAGAAAGAGAGATATTTCTCAAATCAACCAAAGAACTCTACACTGAATTAAACATTTCAAATATAGGTGACAGTAAAGCCACTATCTACTTTTTTCAAGAAACCACTGACAGTAGTGCCAACAATTTCTAGTCCAAGGTTAAACAGCTAGAAAGTCTAAGGGACTTAAAACCGCTTGAAACCTACAAAATGTTTTAAGCTACAAGATTGATAGGGTGGCAATACTAAAATTTTTACCTTAAAGGAGACGCACAGGGGGCCGTCAGTATAGTAACCCACCGCATACCTACGATTGACGATATTCTTGTGGTTACGAAGCAATATAGGGTACCTAACGCAGTAAAGGCAGAAGTAGAGCGTTAAGTCCAAGATGTATTAAAAAATAGTACAGTTTGACGATCTTGATCGGATTATAGTACAGTTTTATGGATCGTACCCAAAAACAGCCCTGATGGCACCTGTAAATGAAGAGTGGTCCTGGATCTGAGACTGCTTAATAAAAAAAACCAAATTCTTTCACCAAATCCTGCCACATCCTGAGGACGCCCACAAAACCGCAATCCCGACCCCCAATGGGCACTACGAGTTTTTCTAGATGCATTTTAGCTTACGTAACGCAGCAGTGGAGTACCAAGCCGCTACGACAACAAATCACAACGGATTATTCGGAAAAGGTGTATTTTTACGTATGGACAAGATAGACATTTTCGCGAAAATCCTTGAAGACCAATAACGTCTCTTCGATCTATTGATAGAAAAACTGAGAAAAGACAACTGGAAGTTAGAACCTAATAAATCCAAACTAAGGCAAAAAAGTGTACTCAAGCCACATATTTAGTGAAAAAGTGTTAAATCCTGACCCCAAGAAAAACGAAGCAGTAAAATTGTACCCTCCCTCAAAATATCTTCAGAACGTGGGACAGTTTTTAGGATTTGTTGGATATCTCAGACGCTTTATTCAAGATTTTGTGAGGAAAGCCAAGTCACTAAGCGAATTCCTTTAAAGTAACGAAAGCTTTAATTGGAATGACGAAGAAGAGAACGCTTCCTCAAGACTCAAAGACGCTTCGTGCACTGCCTCCCTTTTAAAACTTCCAGACTTAGACTAGCCTTTTATAATAACAAGCAATGGGTCTGGTGCGCTACAAAATGTATCGTTTCTCAAAAAAAACTTGGCAGCAACCGACCAAAAGCTTACACTTTGCGTGTCTTATGAGGCCCAGAACTCTAGTATGAAACCTATAAAAAAAAAGCTCTTGCAGTATAAAATTTAGTGCAGATCTTCCTTCCACATGGATATTGCCGCAGATTTACAATAGGAATAGATCATTAACCCTTAGTATGATTCCACACCACGGATCTTAACACAAGAGTGCAAAAGTAGAGGTTTAAACTATTTTAATATGACACGAAGTAATCCATCGCCCCAGTCATTTTAATCTACTCACAGGTACGCTATCAAAAAACCCAGTGCCTCTCGCTCAAGTTAACGTTGTGACAGAGCACCAAGCAAATCAACACGATGATAATAACAGTCCCATGGTAGTCGATGACTCGAAACAACCAATACCACCCAATAAAAAGAAAGCTTGCAGACGAATTTCTAAAAACTAGGGTGCTCTAGGAAAAACGAAAACGCTGAAAAACCCAATAACAAGCAAGTAAACGCCTCAGATCAACAAACAATAAAATAAGGTAAGGTAAAGAAAAAACGAGGGGGCTCCAAAAAAGTCCCAAGCCTTTCGAAGCCTGACTTAAGTGATTCTTCATCTAGTGCTAACACTCAGTTAGGAAATAAAGCTGACGAATACCTATTAAAAATGATGAAACTTCCTTGCAGAACAGAAACACTGACGTGAATCAGAAACTACCCGTTAGCTTACAACATTGCCGTTTGGTCAGTATAGCCAACAGCCAGACAATCTGCATCTAACATTGGTTGGTAGTGGTAAACCTTGTGACAAACAAGTTTTCGCATAGCAACGTTAAGTTTATAATTGCAAAAAATACTTTAGTACATGCAGACAATGATGATAGAGACAAACTCACAAGTCTCCTTTTAGAGGCCACCGAGGTGTGTCCAAGACATTTGGGCGTACAGTAAAAGAATATTACTGGAAAGAACTGAAGGATAATATTAAAAGACGCATCTAGCAGTGCTTATAATGTTAATTCAGTAAATTAGTAAGTGTTAAGACTCAACAACCTATACTAACTGTCACACCTGGCAATGTATTCGATAAAGCAGCTTTACACATTTTTGGCTTGTTTTCCAAAATCAAAGACAGAAACGAACATATACTGACAATGCAGGAAAAACTTTCCATGTTTCGTTTGGCAGTACCGATAAAGCATGCCACTTTAGCAACAATCACTGATGCCTTCGTAAAACGATTAATCTGCCCTTTTAAAGCATCTCAGGTCATTCTCGCCAATCAGGTAAGAAATTTTATGAGTAATCTGATGCAAAAGGTCATTAAACGCTTTGAACTTAAAAAGGTAAAAACTTTGGCGTTTCACTCGCACTCCAATGGATCTGTAAAAAGGTTGCATCACGCACTTGCCAAACTTTTCAAGCAATATGCTGACAACGACAACAATTAGGATCAATGAGTAGAGTTGGTCGTCCTTAATGACAATACTTTAACACAGAAAATACTCCTTACAAAGTTGTAATTAGAATATTAGCCAGACTACCGTTGTCTACACCACTGTGACAAGAGGATCGCCTATCTACCTATAACGATTACATTGTAAATTTAGTAAGTAAGCTAACTGGTATAAGAAAAGTAGTATATACAAATTTAGTTAATTTCAAACTTAAATCTAAGTAATAAAATGATAGAAATGTTAATGAAATCACATTCAAAGTTGGTGATAATGGCTTTTTTTTAAAGGGGTCACAAAGAATAAATTCGAAGACCACCGTTGAGGTCTCCATAAGCTATTAAAAATATTATGTAAGCAAACTGTAAAAATTCTCAGTGTTAAAAAGCATAGAATAGTACATGTTAACAGGTTACGACTGTCGAAAATAGACTCTAATGTAATATACCAGTGAATCCGATAGTGACAGCTATACGTTTGCCAGTTAGTGAACATGGCAAAGCTTGGCTCTTAAATTCCCGCCTTTTTTCCATTATTTACTCCTTTCTCTTCATCCAATGAACCTTATTATTACGTAACCATATTCTTTGTTAATTACATGTAAAGAAGATGGAACTACTGGGCGTGTTGACATTCCTTGTTACTCCAGTAGCATTAGAATTAGTGGGATACGACTGTGGCACAAAAAGTGTAATTGTTACAACCCTACACTTGCTAGAAGTCGGTTCTTGTGATATCCCGATGGATATAGTGAAGTGCACGAAGCGTTTCATGCAGCTGTTACATGCAGATACACGTCATACAATGAAAGGTGGTTATTCAACGCCACATTCATCAATATAGCATGCCTCCTCATAGCTCTGCAGTGCATAATACAGATGCAAACTTTATTGAACAGATAGACCAAAGGAAGTGCATGAGAATACACTACTTAGGACTATACAAGAGAGACCGGTAAGTCTTGCGAAGAGTTAGAATTAACAAGACTACTAGTACTCCAGCCACCATTGCAGGATCACGTAAGTTTGCTAGAGGCTGCAACGAAGCCTACTATGCAGATTTCTACGGCTTTGAGAGTGACGTAACAGTATAAGACACGCTTCAAGTGAAGTTCCAAGAATGTTATGCTAGGGTCTACCTGCTTAAAGATAAAATTATATCAAATTCCGATACACGCTGCTGATTTTGCATGGATTCATTCATAGACCAAGACGGAAGTAGCACTTGCTGGAACATCCTTCCTCAAACCAACTGCAACTTAAGTACTCTTTTCAAAAGACTAGCTGATCGTGCTGAAGACCCTGCCGATCCACAGGAAGAAATCATTTACTTTTTGAAGTCGGAGAATACAACGTTTGCTTTAGCAAAGAAAAAGGTGTAACAAATATGCGTTTACTGCGTGATATGGATCGAGTACCCTAAGCTCCATATTTTTAAGACGCAAAAAAGGACGAAATTTTGAAACAAAAGGACCCGGAAACCCTGAAAAATATAGATCTCTTCGCATATATGAACTCGAAATCCGTTTATGCCAACAGACATGTCAGATCACAAGTGAAATCGTTGTACTGCAATATCAGGGTACAGTGCTGTAGAGTCAAGCGCATGACATTAGAGAAAACTCTCACCATAGTTAATAAATCTCTGGACCAGTTTGCCTGCACCATTATAAAAGGACCTGGCTAGCGGCTGTCACCGCAGAAGCCATTAAAACTATCGAGTGTATACCCGTCAAAGTGACTCTAACGAAGGAAAAAAACAGTTATGCCAAACTTCCAGTAAAAAGTAACGATATCAATATGTTCTTGACACTTAAAACCCGAGTACTCAGAAAGTATAGAACAAAAATCGCATGCGATCCTATATTTAATTAACTGTCCAAGATAAACAGCAGATAGTTTCAGGTATTGGACACGCTAACAGAAGTAAAGACCCCCAAAGCTTTAAAGCCAATGAGAAAAATCACATGGTAATATACAGAAGCATTGAACCTGGCAACAAGCGGCATATACACCCCCAGTGATCTTGGGAGGCTAGGAGATCAAATAATGTTTTCAATCGAGCAGCCAGCGCTTCTTAATAATATCGTCTGAGATATGCATGGATAACAAGCAATCGTCCATCGAAGCTCCATTTTCAGGCTCCTTAATAAAGCATAACTGTCCGCTTTTGGCAATGCTAGCGCAGGATTTGTATCCATCTATCTAATTATCCAATCAATCAAAACTTACTACATTAAGCTCACAGATATTCAGTACGTACGCTTGGCATAGTCTAGAACACACTAACAAAGCTGTTGCTATTGTCGTGGAACAAGATCATCTAAACCATCAAAGAAATAGAAACCATAAATAGCAGGAGGAAGTTGAAATACAGTACCAATCTTACGTACTAGAATACCTGCTGAAAAACAACCCAACCACTTGGCAAACCCAAGACATCAACTTAAAAGAAGGTGCATTTTATGCCATTCCATTATAACCCACAAAAAAGTAGTACACAACCCAATGTTTCGTTCTTCTTCAGAACAGGTACTCAGCGTTTTGCTCCCAGGACTTTTTCTCAAAAGCCCTAGTACCAGTTTTAGAGGAGGGGTAATAGAGAAAAGCACAGCCTTATATATACGCAAAAATTAAATTTTTTTGTACAATGACATGTTAAGTGTTACTTATTCTAATTATAGTATTGGCACTAATGAAGGTTTCAATTACTGTCTTCCTCTCACCATAGAGTTCCACATCGTTTTTTTTAACCAAACCTTGAGGCATCCCGACCAATTTTGGCACCAATAAATAAGTACAAATCATAGATAAATAAGAGTTACTAACTTTTTTTATCATACTGTATACTAAGTTAATAAGTTGTTAACACTCAGCAAACTGTTCTCAGATCTTTTTGTCAAAAGACATAGTACTATTTTTAGGAGGGGGGTGTAACGTTGATAAACTAAAATAACTAATACTTTTTCCCCCTTCTCATTTCTCAGGAATTTTCCATGTTAATTTTAAAAAATTTTGAGCAAGAACCAGCGCGCATCTGAAAAGAGGTGAAATACCTGCAAGTTACTTATAGCTGCAGCACAAAAATAATTTATGTACATGCACGCTTGCCTATGCTAACCAAAAATGAAAAACAAATAAAATGTTTTTGATCCATAAAAATGAAATAACCATCGATGCAAATGCTTAATAAAAACAGTTGAAGTAAGGGGTAATATTACATGCAAATATAACGCTAGATTAGGATTGAATGAAATTAAGCTAAATACTAGAATAACTATGAGTTAATACGTAATACTAATTGAAGATAATAGAAAATCCCAAAATTGTTACATGTAGTTAGAAACATCTCGTATACACTACAGTGTTAGCAAGTAACAACGTGCCATAATAACTATGGTAAACCTAGCAAAGCAACCTTATTAACTGTCGATAGATTGTCTGATTGTTACCATTCATGTTCGTAGGTTCATGACTCACCAAGTAACCCTTTTGTATCACATTAACAACTTTATCAGCATACTGCATTAGTCTAAATTGTGATTTAGATAAATTCTCCCCTTTTTTCAAATGTAAACAAAAATAGGAAAGTCAACTCTTCCCCTTTATCTGACTCAGAGATACGGAGAGCGGTTATGTATTCCTGCCTCAAACACGGGTAACGAAATTTTCAATTTCCCAGGGTACCACGAGCCAACGACTAGGAGCCAGAAATATGTTGACTAACATTCTACCAAAATTTTGAATTATGTTTGCAACATTATAATCAGTCAATACTACCCGTAAATCTAATTCTTTCAACCCATCGCAGACGAAGTACAATTATTTTTATTATTATTCCGACTATTACAACGTTAATTCTTAATATTATTATTATATTTGCTATGATTATTATCATTGTAATTACTATTACTATTACTATGATTATTGTTATTATTATTACTATTACTATTTCTATGACTGTTATTATTATTATTATTACTACTATTATTATTATTTTTATTAATATAACTGTAACAACTACTATTTATATTTTATTTATAAGTTATCATGGAAACAGCCACCGTTACTGCTGTTTAAGTATCAATGA
The DNA here is from genome assembly GCF_036245765.1 of Copidosoma floridanum. NCBI lineage: Eukaryota > Metazoa > Arthropoda > Insecta > Hymenoptera > Encyrtidae > Copidosoma > Copidosoma floridanum. The sequence goes on along the minus strand of NW_028321882.1, from coordinate 10,039,104 downwards.
CAATTAATATATCGTAACACACCGATCGCTTATTCATCCAAAGATTAATTAAAACGTTAAGCGATTTTTACTACGCTTTATGCAACAAGTTCGGTAAAATAAACGAACGGGGTTTATCATGAGTAAACATTAATAATATTGTATCTTAAAGTTCATATAAGGTTATTTTTCAATTTTGTAATAATTAGATGTAGAGGAGAAAGGAAGGATATGAGTAAGGGAATCTTTTTTTTTTTTTTTATGACGCACATAGGTAAGTAAGGAATGCTAATTTCTCAGTGGCTCAATTAGAGTAGTTCTAGCCGATTTCATCTTCGGTTACTGTCATTTCTGCAAAGTCTTCCTCCAGCAAGTTTTCCTGCGTCGTTTTTGGATCAGCGCATAATTAAGATCCACTACTCCTTATAAAAAGGCTTGTAGGCCTCAAAAAATTCACTTAATTTTTTTTTCACCCTCAAATAGTCGACTGGCTAGCTAGAGTCTACCTCTGCTATTACTCTCAAAGTATAACGTTCTTTAACGACTAATTTTTTTTTGTTTTTTTGGTAATTTTGCTGATAAACTATGATAAAAATTCGAGTTTTCTATTGTCTATCTTCGTCATGATACTATTATATACATAAATTTAGATAACACTTTAGTAAAGAATAATACAAATCGTAAAAGTATTGCCCTATTCAGGAGATGAACGGAAAGAACCAGTCAAGTAATTAAAATACTACTTTTTGCTTCATTAGGTATATACATATTTGTTAAAAAATTTTGTTTTTATTCATATTTCACGTAGAATATAATGACATTATCATAGTCGTCTTCTTTTAAGAAAAGAAAATACAAAAACACGTATTGAAAGCTTAGAGCAGTAGGTTTTCTTCAAAACAGTTAACTACCTTTATCACATCCTTATCTAAAAAGGGAGAATTCTGTTGACTAAGTACATCATTAAATGTAGAAGAAGAAGGAGATAGAATTATGATTTATATACTATCATGGAATCTGTATCAGGTTCTGGAAAAGTTATAAAAACAAAGGACAAAGGAATGTAATTCCCTATTATTGCACCCATAGGTGATATTCAAATGTTACTACATCCCTTTAAGGTGATTCAAATCAATATCAACAGTTCACCTAATTTACTGTAACTGAACAGTTTTGTTTATTAAAACACCGTTGATAAGTGATTTTTAATAATCAAATTAGAAAATATTATCAAACCTTGCTATTCAGATGCAAGATCGTTAATTTATCCATTATTAAATCTCTATTATCGAGCCTGTTTGAGCTGAATATTTACTAACTAACACTGTTTGTATTTGGAATTGTGTGCATGCTTATAAAAATAGATGACTTTTTTTTATTAATACGTTTATCGATTAATCCAACCAAAACATATCCAAACTATCTCCACTAAATAAGAGACTATGGTTTAGTAAGCTACTAAGTATTGCTCATCGAGGGCCTTGATATCAGAAGCACGATACAGGTAGGTATTCAATCTTTAAATGTATATTTGAAATAGCGTAAGAAATATGTACAAAAAATTTCAGATTGTTTAACTGTACCTTTTTTTCAGTTTAATTTTAAAACGTCACAATATAACACGAAAATATAAAAAAAAATTGACATAAAATTGCATTTATATAATTAACATAAATCTCTGAATTTTTGTATTTAAAAGATTAATTTTCGATAAACCTATTAAATTTTTAAAGAGATCTGCAAATTTCTGTTTACTAACCAAAGAATAAAGGGGTAGAAAGCATTCATCAAAGAACGTATGTAAGTATATTTATACGAGAAAAACAATTTCTACTGTTGGTGAAAACTTGCATTCCTCTCAACTCTCTGAACTTTTCCCTCATTAATTGTGGTGAACGTCTTTAAGTCCAAAAATCATGTTCGTCACAAATGATAAAAAATGTGAAAGAAAAAAGCGCAAAAAAAAATTTATGAATGTGTTTATGGAATGTAATAATAAATGTTTGAAAGTTTTGTAAAAAATAATGAAAATTGTACAATCGATTATTTATTTATAGTTGAACTGAAAAAAAAAGATGTTGGTATGAATATTTTTTATTACACAGAAAAGTTGTTCTGCTAAAAACACTTATTCCAAGGTTTAAAAAAAATTATTGAACCAATAAAGGTAGTATGTTAAATTAATAATTTATCACTTTATTAAATTAAGAATTAAAACAAAATTAATTAATAAGCAGTAAATGGATATTCACGTTTCAAATAAGTAACGAACTGTACTCCAAAAAGAAGTAATCGAGCATTGTATAATAGGACCACTATAGCAGTTTGGGTAAGGAACTCGCTTTGTATGCAGGAAATCGTGGGTTGAGAAAATTTTTTTTTCTTACAAAATTGTTTAAAAAATAAAAAATTAGAATTCCTCAGATTTTAAGTATGTGCTACACTGTAGTGGTGAAGCGCAGTGTGGAATAAGCCTGTGTGGGAAAATATGGAGATAAGGTGAAGGAGGAGTTACACACAAAAGTCACTGTAAGCTGGCTTGGATGCTCATCAGTTCCAATGTAGTCTAGCAAAAGTCCTCGGTACAGTAATTTCTCGTTACATTGTCGTTGAAACAAGTAAGTGTGTCAATCATTACTTAGACTAGGTCACCAACGTAGCTCGCAAGGTCTGCCCGTGCATAGCATAAGGAAATTATTGTATGCGGACAGATGGAAGGCAGTGGCCTTTACATTGAAATTATATGTGTCTCTATACCTTGAATACTTTAACTACACACACTATATTAGTCTGCACTACTAAACCTTTTTTTTTCTTAGGGTTTCTGGGCCTCGTAAGCCTGGGATCAGATACCTATAGCAACATGGAAAAGTATATCCTTTTCCCTGCGTTTCTTTTCCAACGCACCCCGTTACAAGATGTAAATGAGGCTCTGCCATCCCCCTGGGTGTTTTGCATGCTAGTCCTCTAAAAATAAATTACTATGAAATTTTCTAAAGCCTTTTTAAAATTTCTTCTTTTTAAACTTTAATTACTATTCTGGTGTTTCAACAATAACTATAATTATACGTAATACATTCAAAAAATTTTATCAAAATAATATTTTAGGATTCTTCTTCGTTTTCAGTAAACTTTATGTTATAATGCATATTGTATAAATGTCTCAAAGTATTGAGCCATGCATATGTAAAATTAGTGAAAATTAATGTTGAAAGATCATGAAATTAAGAATAAGATAAAATTAATGATACCCTTGATAGCTTCGTTCAAGTTTAATAAATTGAATGACTGAAAGATCATTAAAGTACTTGCATATTTACAAAAACTATATTTTTAAGAGCAACCGCAAGATTTTTGAGAAAACTAACGTTAAAAAAAGTACCAATAGTCACTTCTATGTGTATCTAGGAAACGTTAACACTTTTGTTTTAAATGATTATTAATAAATAATTATTTACTAAAGAACAATATAGCTCTATATATTATTAAAAACCCATGATTTGGTTAGTCATAAAGAAATCCAGTCTTTTCTACACAAAGATCTAATTTTTACAGTTAAAAAGTTAATCGTACTTATATTTTAAAGTACCTAATCAAAAAGACAGTATTAAACTAAAATCATAATACTAGAAACTTCAGATTCTATAAATTTTATAATCAATTTAATGTCTTTTAAGTTGAACTTTTTTTACAGAACATTATTTAATTACTCTATTTCGCAAGATAGAAAAATTATACCAACGGCTGGAACGGGCATTACATCAGTTTTGCTTTCTAATGTTATGATCAGTCATAAAAACTTCCGTTTACTTTTAGACTAAGCTGATACGTAAAATGTAATTGTAAAAATAGCGTTCTTAAGAAATCACCCGAAGTTAATGTTATAATTTAAGATAAAGCTTCTATATTGCTGAAAAAAATCTTTAGAAAGGGCATATAGAAGTTTGTGTAATCTATGTGATACAAATATAGTTTCAAAAAATAAATTGTTAAAAGAGAAAATTTTTGACAATTTTTTCGTGTCATGAAAAGCAGTAATGAACTTATATATATAGTACTTATAACTAATAATATTTAAGTCATTATTTTTTTTAAACTTGATTCTCACTTTAATACAAAAAAAATAAATGTATATTTAATAAATCTACTTCCTAGTCAGGATCTACCCCCCTGCATGCTTTGCACGTCAATCCCCATAATTATTTGTTATTTTATGATTTTTCCACGCTATAAATGGACTTATTAATCACTTTGAAGAGAACTTATCGATTCTTTTGAATATGACCACAACTTTATCTACAAATAGATAAAGTAAGTTAGTATTCAGCTCAACCATGCTTGATACGAGGGACTTAATAATAAATATATCAATGGTCTTAAGGCTCAGTTATAAAGATTCTTAATTGATCAATAAAGAATAATAATTAACTACTTTTCAACGTAGAAAAATGAGCACTTACAGTAAATTAAGTTAACAATCGATATTGATTCCAATCATAGTAATGTAATTTAGTTTAAATTTAAAATTACAAGAGTTTCCTTAAAGTTTTTCTTAGAATATTGGCGTAATAGAGCCAGTTATTCTGAAGGGAATTAACTAACAGTATTTGAATAACAGTACTGCTCCAAACTTCATAAACACGTTTTTTATTATTTAACCTTTAGAACAGAATACTGTTTTCGAACAATTTTTTATCTCCTTGCCCACCATATTTAGTTTGCTGTTTTAAATAAGGCCATTTTAATTATATATTTGCATCCAGCACTCTTAGAGATCCTTGTGAGACTCTTTCGTACAATTTTTTTTATTTTGCAAATTTTGTCTGCCACATTGGACCCGTTATTTGTTATTGAGACATTCTTACAACACATCTATATTATAAAGCTCAAAATACTTGCAAGTAATTTCTATCATGCTCTTTTGTCTAAAAAAATATCACCTGATAGACCAGAATTAAATTGATTTATTAAATAAGTTAGTTTTTTATTCAATAGGTAAAGTGGAAGTTTTCCAAAAAATAAATTCAAAAGTCTATTTTGATGTATTTGTTGTTAATCATTCCACCTTTACTTAGAAAAAAAGTTGTGAGATATGTTGATTTCTATGACCTGTAAGTTATTTTGTCTAAAAATTTAAGTTCTGAACTATTGTGCACTCCCAGCAAATTTTGAAGTAACTCCCTGCCACCACTCTCACTATACTTAGATCGTATGTCATTGTTCTACCTATCTTACAATTATTGTGAAAACTTAATAGGTGTGTTTGTTCCTTTAATCTTGAAAATTTTTCTGTATTTTTTTCACTGCCCCTTCTACACAACATACAAAACATCTGTTATCCTCCACTGTCCATAGTTACCCATTCTTTTTAGTAAATTCATTACGTTGTATGAACTTTGGTCAGTATTAAATCTAAGGTGAGTAATTTTTTTTTGAAATTATTATTTTTTTTATAAATAATAATTTAGATAAAAACGTGTCATTCTAGGACATGATTTAATGATAAATATTTAATGAAACTCAAGAAGTAAGAAAATAATAGAAACCACGGAGGTCACCACTAGTAGCCCTATAAAGCTACGAAGAGAAAAAACACTCTAATACCTAATTTAAAAAAGAAAAACAACTACAAATAAATTAGTATAGTCATCTGTAGACGTCTTATGATCATGTTTAGTTACAATGGTTTATTTAAATTCCTAGTATTGACTCATTATTTTCTTTTTTCTGAAAAAACACGTCTTTCTGGACTAACATGAAAAGGTAGTTGTTATCTACAACTATAATTTTCGTTACAGACGACTTTTTGCCATAGAATCTTTAAATTAGATACTCATCAGTTACTATGTTTTGGTAATATACATAGTTATTACAAAAGTAAACTAATTTTGCTAAAAAAAAAGTTGAATAAATGATTAAAAAATAAATAAGTTACTGAAGTTACTAGAGCTACTGAAGTTACTGAAGCTAAATTAAAATTTTAACTCAATGGCTTAAGTTAGTTGGTGGACTTGACCCCATGTTTTCAAGCAAATGCTTTAATTACTTTCTAATAAAATACACATCATATACGTAAATGTACATAAAATTTATAAATTAACGGATCAATATAAATTTTCTAACGAAATACAGTCTCAGAATGCACTCCAATATCTATAAAACTTTTTTTTTTTTTTTTTAATAAAACTGCTTTACCGCATAATTTTTAGCAGTTTTTTTTTTTGCTAACAAGTTAAGTATGACGGCTGAAGACAGTATAGGAAAGAACCATATTTGACAATCAAAGAAAGAGAGAGAAAAAGAAAGATATAGATTATGATTATTAATCTCTTTCTTAGGAAAGTGAAAGACACAGACGTAAGTGGCACTACGGTATGATGATTGTAGAGTAAAATTGAATGTAGATAGAAAATGTAGTACTTACATTTTGAAATATAATTACAGAGTGTGTATAAGGCATGTATGACTGAAGATGACATTTTCAATATGGAGCATGGAAAAAAATGATTCTTCTACCTCAAGAAAGCGTTGATCAGTTGCAAAGTGCATTCTCCAACGATTGTCTAAAGTCCGTGCAAACATCAGATATAATTAACAGTTCTGATACTATGCGAGATCACGTGATTTTTAGTTTGGAAACAGGTAGTTACGTAGTGGATAAGTTAATCTGTTTTAAAACGGCACGCAATAAATACACGTATCGCTTACTGTTAATCAAAAAATTACGTAAGACCTTGTGCTCTGAAAGTGCAACGTTCGTTTTTTGATCGATCACGAAATTCGATTTATTCATCCATCAAATCTCGCCAATGCTTAACCCTCGATGCTCATAATTTACAGTGACATCTACGGACCATACACCGTAGAAAATGTTCAATCGTAAGTGTTTCGGGCCTTATAGTTGGAACTTTAAGGTTATGCGTACGGCTGCGACAAAAATAGAACTTTTCCACGGTTCATATACACCATTACTGTTTTAATTATTTCACGACATTAAAATTGATATAAGGAACCTAATCCGCAGACCCATACCATTCAACTTTTGAACGCTGATAGTAACGCTTTACTTTGAAAAAATCGAGTGAAATTTATGGATCCCTACAAGAACTTCTTTATTACACAAAGTGGTGGTCAAACTTTCACTAACAAAGTGCATTAACACTTCGGCTCCCTATCAACAAGGATACAGAGGTATCAAATCGTTCCCTGCCGGAGTATTTCAACGATTTTTACCACTTATTAAACGAGGTGCCAATGCTGTTGGCAAAAAAGCTATTTGTGCAGGTATAAACATCATGTCTGACGTCATCATCAGAAGTATACCAAAAAAATTGGACAAGCTTATGAAAGGTTTGGTTTATAAAATTGGCCAACTTGACAAGATATTTTAGTTGCAATTGCTTCGTAGAACTGTGCAGTCAAGGCGTGGTTGGCATGAGAGTAAAAAAAAAAATTAAGGAAACGCGCAAGTGAGATAAAAAGAAGAAAAAAAAAACAAAAAAAAAAACAAAAAACAAAAAAAAGAAGGGACAGAGAACAGCTTATCATATTCTTAAAAGTTAAATTTTAAAAAGTAGATTTTTTACACTGTCACTCGTGCGAGTGCTTAAAGTCTGAGCTTCTTTAGTTTGACACTCCTCCGAATCAAACAACTATCAAAGGATCACCCTGGATTCAATACGAGCCGATATCATCGCTCACGGATGATTTACCGATTGAATGTGTTGTACCAGATAATGTTGATGAATACATTAATCTTGCACAGACGATGCTCAGTTTTCGTGTCAAGTTGATAGTCAATAAAGAAAAAGAAGAAGTTAATCCTGACGTTGCATCTAAAAGCATGAAGGTGAAACTAATACATAATTTTATGCATTTATTGTTCAACCAAGTTGGTGTGTTTTACAACTAGAAATCTGTATCACCTCCTAATATTGCGTATACTTACAGAGCGTATTTGGAAACTTGATTAAATTACGGACCTGCATTAACATCATCCCACTTAACGAGTGCATTATGGTGCGACGATCCGACACCAAAGATGAACGATGTGTTGGACGAATGTTGGTAAAGCCCAGTAGAGCTCAGCACCACTATCGATCAAGCCATGATATAACATTTATATATGCAGTTATATATAATTATACTGAGCTCTACTTGGCTTCACCAACAAACAACCTGAAGGTAGGGTTTGGCATCAAACTTTTGAACATCGCGGCCAACGCTGATCATGGTCAATTTATCAGCTAGATGGTGCCACTAACTACATATACTCACACTTACTGCTCGGACATGACAATCATCTCTCCGATTAAATTCGCTTGGTATGTTCCACCATCCGTAAATCACAATGGACCTCATAGTTGACATTCAGTATTTCAAGGTAAAAAAAAACGTAACGGTGCTTAAAGGAGTTGCTATCGTTACTTTTTGTAAATAACTTTTCCACACATTGAGTAGTGATATCTCTTTATCACTTACAAAAATTGAGTGAGGAGGCGCAACGTCAGAATATTAGGTTGTCACGATATTCCTTAGGGGTGTAGTAAGTACCTTTAAAAGTGATTTTCAAAATTTTGAATAATATTGGAAGACGCACACACGAAATTAACGTCAGAGGTTGTGGAAAGTGGTACTTTTTTTTGTACGATTTGTACAAAATTACGAATTGTGAAATAACAAATTTAGAATACGAAATTAATTATCTGCCTTTAACAGCCTTATCAGCAGAGAAGTATTGCATACACTACGTATTAAAGTCAGATTATCAAAAATATCGATGATTTTTAAATAATGTTAACAAATTAAAGTATTGGCTCTGTAAACATAATTTTGAGAAGAAATCATTAGAAACTACAGATATGACCTATGAACAGTCTGTAGATACTGCAACATCTCTCGCAAATTACTTCGCAAACTGTGGGTGTATTCTCGGCAGATCAGATTCCACGGGTGTGGACGAAGCCGACAACGCTTGTCATAAACACTGACAATCGTACAAAGTCATGTACTCATTGGGTTGCTATGTATGCTGATAAACAAGGTCATGGCTTTTATTTTGATAGCTATGGTGTACAACCGAACATACCGGATCATATTAATCGCTTACGGAAAAATTGTGAGTAACTGCGTCAAAATGTTAAACAGCTACAAAGCCTATTCTTTAATGTGTGCGGTCAATTTTGTCTGATTTTCTGTTTAATATGAGTCATATATTGGGTTTCTGAAAATTTCTTAACAATTTTTTCAATGATTTGAAAAAAAAATAACGAAATGGTGAAACGTTTTATTTTGTTAATATGTAAAAAAAAAAAAAAAATAAACTATGTATCGGGTAGCGGTGGATGTCCAAAGAATGCTTACAAAGTAGTTGTAGTAAAATATCGTTGATATAAATTATTTATCAGCACATTCGAAAAAAAAAGTACCTACAGACTGTTATTGATTTTAAGAAATAAAAATGTCACCATATTATAAACGTATCTTTAAATGTCTTGTAGAAAGTGCTTGGTGGTGTAGTTTTGACAAGCTTAAACGTAATTTACCACCCCCGCTCTTTCGAATAACGAGTAGTATATATTCGTGCTTCGATAAAAAGTAGCTGTCAGTCTCTGGTCAATCATCCGACAGTTAATACATTTTAACGAGTAGACAATGGAGCCTGTAAAAAAGTCTTGGAGAGAGAAGTTTTGAATCTTTTAGCCTCAAGGTAGCATCAACAATCATCGCTCTCTCAGATTACTAGCAAGCTTTACGGATTGAACAAATTATTTGGTAAAAAAATCATCGTTGGGCTCGAATATGACAAATTGTTGGACAACAATTGGGAATCTATCATTCGTCTATTGGTAGTAGATTTTGAAGGAATTCTTTTCACAATTTCTAATTGGAGCGAGTTTGAATTAGCCTTCTCCGCCATTGAAGCATACTTCACAACAGACGACAGTAACTAGTAAGTTATCAAGATTTAGGGATCCAACTGGTCCTTAAGGATTATGATGAGCCATAAAAAAAATCTTTTAAGATTGAAAAAATTAGACAACAAAGAGAAGACGAGAAAGCTGCAAAGAACCATCATGAAAGTTTTGTATTACAAAGTAACGTTCGGTCATTTACACAAATTTATTGTTGATTGTATTGATTGTATTTTACACATATTGAGTGAAATAATAGATCTTACACCTATTGTAGCACAAAAATTTATAGACTTTATTTAAGGAAAATGTAGCAGTGTGCATAAAGTACGAATTGACTACTACACATCAAAAACTGTAAAAAAATATTGTAAGTAAATTGAATCATAATGATGTGCAGAGTATGTATGAAAAAAATGTAGCAAAGGACATTGTAAAGGCATTGTAAAATAGGAGAATTTAACAAAAGTTTTTATGTGTAATGTTGTGTACAATATTGCGTAGAACATGCCTTACCGTAAATTTATTTAGTAATAATAATGCAAAAAGCATTTTTAACCTTACTGTTTGCTTTGATACACCTCACCAGATGAGAAGATAAAAAGAAGGAGTAGCAGGATTAGTCATGTGTTCGTAACCATATGGGTAACTTGTGAGTCTATGACCATTTAGGGGTGAAGTTGTGTATCAAAAAGCGGATCATGCGGTCAGGCAATTCGTTTGGGAAATATGACCACTGTCTGCATAATTGTTAGTACATTTGAAAAAAGCTAGCGCAACGGGGTGGAAGCTAATCATAAGATCAATTAATATATTTTGGCCATTCGTGTACTACTCACTCATCCATGAGAGTCTTTAAAGAGCTAGGGCAAAGACGATTCACGTGAAAGATAAAGCTTATTAGTTACCGTAGTAAAAAAACTGTGGGCCAGAGTAACAGCCATGGCTGTTAATTATATCGAGTTAAGAGGCAGAGTTTTTACAAGTGGTAGCTGCTACAAAGCCATAGTTTTGTCAGTGTGCTACTACATCATCGCAGCTACAAGTCAATCGCAACACTTTTAAAAACGTTCTAACGTAAGGTAGTATAATTTTATAACTGAACGTCCATGGTACAGTCTTCGCACACTGTTCGTTAGATCTCGATCATTTTAGGTGAACTAAGTTGTATACACATAAACAGCTCGTACGTTTAGTCGGTTCGTTTCGGCGATCCACGCGCAACTCATGTGACCGTGCGGTGGAAAGTCATACGTCTAACCAGTATACTTTGGCACTCCGTGCATTGCTTAAAAATTTGTGAGGAGCTTTGGAGAGTCAGTGCTACAATGATCTGTGCGATGAAATAAAATCTCTTTTTTAACATTATCGCAACTACAAGTCGATTGAAACAGTTTCAAGAATGTAATGACTTAAGATAGTTAATTAATTCAACTGCAGGTCCGTAGTTAAGTCTCCAAACACCGCTCATGAAATCACGATCGCTTCGGGCAAGCTAAAAAATATGCAAAAAAGTGGTTCGTACGCTTGATTGGTTTGTTTTGGCGATCCATGGGGAACAAACGTGCGCTTGAGCGTGAGCGTTTTTCAAAAAAGTTAGTGCAACGGCATGGTGGCGACTCATACGACTAGTTAGTATTCTTTAGCACTATGTGTATTGCTCAAAAGTTCATAAGTGGCTTTGGAGATTCAGTGCTTAGATGATCAGTGCAAAAAATAAAGTTGATTAGCCACTGTAGCAAAAAACTGTGGCCCATAGCAGCAGCTATGACTCTGCTATCTGTGTCTGTTGAAAGGTAGTGCTTTGGTTCCTTGAACTAATAAAGTGGTTATGAGAAAAGTGTTAATATAGTGTCCAAAATTCACTGATTGGCTCCACAATTTTTTAGGACTAACTGAGAAAATTTTAAGCTAAGCAGTGATTTACGAACGTGTGTTTTTCTCTTTACCGCTTCTATTATCCATGCTGTTCTCAAAAATAGCGTTTTTTATTACACTAGTCTTACACACACTCTACAGTTAATTCTAAATACATAAGTAAGATATTTTCTATCTACATTTAATTTCACTCTACAATCATCGTACAGTAGCGCTGCTTACGTCTATGTCTTTCGTCCCCCTAAGTAGTAGGTTTTTTATCATAATCTATGTCTTTCTTTTCCTGTTCCTTTCTTTGTTAGTCAAATATAATTTTTTTCTATACTCCCCAGATCCATCATACCATCTTACATACAAGAATATGCAATACTTTTTTTCTTGTCAGAGCAATATACTTCTTATGTAATAGGATACCTACAATATTACATCACGTCGCTCTCTCTTCTACTCTAAGATAACGCTTGTCTTCTCCACCCATTGTACCACCATCCTTACTCAGGGTTCAGAAAATTATAGGTGGTGGAGATAGAAGTGTAGTCCCCTCACTTTTTATTACGTGTGTGGTGTCACAGAGGCTCCGTTCGGAAGCCTTCACCAGGTGCTGGTATTTTGTTGTGACAAGCTATTGTGTCGCAATAACTACTTTTAGTATTTATAATTGTATACATGATCATTCATGTAATTACAAAGGTGCCTGCAGGATTTTCAGCTGACATTCATTGCACTTGCGCAGTAGGTGACAAAGAGAATGCAACCTGTTATTTTACTTGTTTTACTTTGTTATTCTCACTTATAACACGACTGTTATTGAAAAAATTTTTATTAAATACAGTTATATGGATTGCTTATTTCTTCACCTACAACTTTTACGCATGTAACAAGTCAAAATAGTGTCTTGTTTTAAGGTCCAGGCGTAGAAAGTTAATTGTATCCAGAATTTATTTCTTAGGGTTTTGCAAGCTATCAATATTTTCTTTATTATGGGCGCTTTGATCGATTTTCTTATCCTCTCTAAACCAACTTACATAGCGAATACGCATCAAAGTTTCCAAAAGTGTCATTTATTGAACTAGCTTTTATTCTTATATCTTTCATATGTATTGAGGGAGCCTAAACTTTTTAATTTATGGTTGTTCAATAACTAAGTAATTTTCACAATTGATAATTATTCATAATGAAAATACGTATGGAACCCTCAAAGCGATGTACAAATTTCTGAAAAACTTATGTTTATTGCATGGTCTTTTTATTTTACTAATACTTGAAACGTTGACTAGTAATGAATGATTATGAACTATCCAAACCGTTGATATAAATGAGGCTTAGTTTTACAGCTTGTTATTCAGGGCAATCCAGGAAAAAATTAGAGTCTTCTGTGTTGCCAATCAGATTGTGTTAATACTAATACAGCTGTGTAACATAATTTATTGTAAGCAGCTGTTTTATTAAACAATACGCAGTGACAGGCTCTGTTATACAGTTATTTACCCTATCTTAGGCAAGAACCGTCTTATGTTGTACAAATACATTTTTCATAGAAATATATTTCTTATTACATTAGAAAGCATTAAATAACAAATAATTGTATGGTTAGCGAAAAGTGCTCAAAGAGTGGAGCTCCACTTCTATACATATATTCTAAATAAAAAAATTTTTAAATAACTTAATTAAAATATAATTACTCACTTCAGTATAGACGTGCTACTAACAAAGTTGAAGTTAGTATTGGTAGAGGTCTCCTACCCTGCAAACCTAATTTATAAGTTAAAGCAATAGTTAAATTCATAAGAAATTCAGGTAAATGTGACTATTTTTGCACGTGGTACACAATTGCAAATTGAAAGACCGATTTATTTAGTGTAAAAAAGAAGATTTAATGTTAAAAAAACTATAAAATAAAGTTAGTTTCTGTAAAAAAACAATCTTGATTTCAAGTAATTTATCATCCTTGATGTTTGTACTGTAAAAATGCAATTTCTTATGACCTCAGCATCAAGCATGACAATTATTACATTTCCAAAGACAAAATTTAGACAATGTTAGTTAATTACTAAAGTAAAATTTTTTTTACCCACAGACAATTCTATGTAGCATTGTAGCAATGCAAAATAAAAAAGAGTTTGATTATATGAATTGAAGCTGACTGTAGATTTAAAATGGAAAGTAAAATGTATAAGAATATTTTTAAGTAAAATTTGACGAATTTAAATAATAATGAATACATTGAAAAAAAATTATCGTTGGTAAATATACAATACAAAAACCATTAAACAAGATAATTAAAAAAAAAAACCAGGGGGGATAAATGGGTCATGGGACCCACGGTAAGAACGAAGTTCTTTAAACATGACGAGTATAAAAACACAATTTCTCAGGTAACAAGGGGGTCGCCAGACCCATTGAAAGAACGAAACTCTATAAACGTTTATACTGCATTCATGTAGTTCACTAAACAAATACTTGAAAAACGAATAAAAAAAAAAAATAAAAAAAATAGTTCAGTACTCACGATGGTTGAACTTCGTGAGTACTGTATTTATGCACGACGTTCTCACGAAGTTCAACCATCGTGAGTACTGAACTATTTTTTTTATTTTTTTTTTTTATTCGTTTTTCAAGTATTTGTTTAGTGAACTACATGAATGCAGTATTAACGATTATAGAGCTTCGTTCTTTCAATGGGTCTGGTGACCCCCTGGTTACCTGAGAAATTGTGTTTTTATACTCGTCATGTTCAAAGAACTTCGTTCTTACCGTGGGTCCCATGACCCATTTATCCCCCCTGGTTTGTTGTTGTTTTTTTATTTTTATTTTTTGTTCTTTTTTTTTCTTTATCTCTTGTTTTATTTATTTTTTTTTCATTTCTTGTTTTATTTTTTTTCATATTTCATTTTATTACATTTTTTTCATTTTTTTGTATTACCTTTATTTAATTTCTTTCTTATTTTCATAGTTTATCTTTTTTTTTTTCATACCCTTTTTTTTCATATATCATTCTTTTTTTTCATATTTAATTTCATTATTTTTTTTTCATTCTTTTGTATTTCCTTTATTTCTTTTTTTTATATTTTTCTATTTATATTCATTCTTTTGTATTTCCTTTACTTAATTTCTTTTTTCATATTTTATTTCATTATTTTTTTATATATTATTTTATTTGTTCGAATTTCATTTAATTTCATTATTTTTTTTTTCATATTTCATTTTTTCATATTTCGTTTCTTTTTTTTTCATATTTAATTTCATTACTTTTTTTCATTTACAACAGTAATTATTAGCATTACTGTAATGCCAAAAAAACCTCCGGTTTAATGAAAATACAAATATTTAATGCGTAATAACGCGCCTTATTATATTTAATCTACATAACCATATTTATGCTAATTAAATTTTTTTTTTTTTTTTAGATGTCTTATTTAGAAAACAAATACACAATTTAGAAAACAAATTCATAATTAAATGTATTATCAGTGAATACATTTAAAAATGGAATGTTATAGTTACGAACCACACGATATGTACAAGAAACCGAATTTCTATAGTCGGCAGCGCTCGTAGCAGAGTGGGTAAGGTACAGGACTTACATGCAGAAGGTCGAGAGTTCAAATCTCTTTATTGGTAAATGTTTTTTTTTTTTTTTTTTTTTCTTTTTAGAATTGTAAAAGAAAAAAAATTCAAAGTCAAAGAAAATTTACTGTGGGGAAATAAATTTAAAATTTGTTAAAAAATTAATTGCTTGGGAGTGTAAGGGGTAATGGTGGGTAAAGGTGTGGTGCAGAAGAGTAACACGGCACGGTTGACAGATATACATATATAGTGAGGAGAGGGGAAGTGTGTAGAGAACACTTGGTGAGGGAGACGGGGTGAGGGGAAAAACTTGAGAGCAAGAGATTTCTGATTCAAAAAAAATAAAAATCTGTCGGTTTTACAATTCCAGCCCCCCGAGTAACGTGACATAAGGAACTTTGTTTTAATAAAATTGATTTTTATTTTTTTACTAACAGTTGAGTCCAGCAAAGTAAAATTGTTTTTTAGTTGTGCAAGGATACTAGTAGCTACCGCAACGATTATTATTATTTCGTAAAAATATTAAAATCCTAAAACAAATATAGATGTAACAGTTTTAATGAACCATAAGTGTGCTTATTTAGAATATTTGTGCATTAGTATTAACTTAAAACATTAGAATGTACTAAAAAAAACTGATAGTTAAGAATAGCGTCCGATCTTATTTTCTAAGCTATTTCCATAGTTTCATCGTCATGAGCATTAAAAAAAATCAGTGGGCAGTTAGGTACCCAAGTATAAAGATTTACTGATAACTATTGAAACAGTCATAATTTATTACTCGTACCATTCTTACGGTCTTCATAGATGAAGTAACTGTAGAGAGAGTTTGATTTTTTTAATAAATTTTTATTATAGGTTTGTAAACAACGGATACTCTGAAGAAAATCAAGATCTTACACCTTAATAATGAAGTTCCTTAAAGTATCTAGTTACTTAAAAGAATTTATGACAAACAACTATTTTATTGGAAAAACACGTATTGCCATTTAATTTGACAATTTCACATAATAATACAAGCCCACATATGGTGCACAGTTATGAGCTCAAGAAAAAAATGACATGATAGACGATCAAAACATGACTTTATTTTTTATTCTTTTTAACCGTGTGCCATGAGCCAAGGACACAGTAAAGTAATGTACTAAATTACGTTTTGTTCAATAAAATAGCTGCTTACAATAACTAACGTACCACAGCTGTATTAGTCTCGACAAAATCTGATCTAAAAGACAGAAAACTCTAATTATTTTCTGAAGTCCGCTGAATAATAAGTTGTAAGACTAAACTTCATTTAACTTGTGGATTTAGATAGTTCATAATAATACATTATTAAACAGTATATTCAAGAAGCAGCAAAATAAGAAATCTTTTATTGAAAACAATTTTTTAAGTCATTTGTTTACAGTTTTTACTGTTTTTGTACCTATTTTTCTAACAAATAAGTATTTATTGTGTGAGTTACTTACTTATTGAATAATTGTAACTTAAATATGGTATGTAAGAATATAAGAATTAACTCTAATTTATTGATGGGTAAGTATTAAATGCGAGTAATTGAGTTCATCGACATTTCCCATCCAATACGATATTGCCAAGGCAACTCGACTTTTTCAGTGAAAACTACCTTTCGTAGAAAATTATCATACGTAGCAACTGAAAAAAAGTGCCACCTCGACCAGGGCTACATCAATAAATGAAAAAAAAATGGTAACAGCTAGTTGAATAAGTGATACATTTTGGATTTTTGATGCGTATACTTACTAAGTACTTTATTAAAAAATTCAGTTGGAAAGAGTAATTAAAATTATGTCATTAGTTTGTGGAAAAATTTCTTAGAATTGCACCATAGAGTTATTAAATAAAAGAAAGAAAGAGAAACAGTCATGATAGAACTATGTTTTTCTGGAAAACTTATTTTGTTTGGTAAACTAATGAGCTTTTCAAAAAAGTTAACCCCTGCATACATTCATATATTCAAAACATCTTTATGCGAGCCACTTCAAAAAAAATTCGGTAGGTATATTGTAGATAATCGTAGCTACGTTGTACAGACTTCGCTTTCATCCAGTGCTTAGTAATATAAACGATAATCAATATTATTACGTTTTTCGAAATCAACATTTGAAACAAAGTATTTTCCTGAAAAGCAATAATATTCCTAGAATACTATTCTTTGCCACTGTATGATAGCTTCAGAAATCACTTATCCTACAAAACTCACCACATTAAACTTTTCTAACTATTTTGTTTTGTTAACAGGTATATTTCTGTAATTAAGTGTGGTGCTCATAATTATTTAAAATTTAATGAATAAACGACTTTAAACAACAGATTATAGAGCAATACAATATAAAATTTTTTTTATTATAGTGCTTAACGTCCTGCTCTCTTGTAGAGGCACTACTAAGGGTACTTAGCACTTGGTATTGGGAAGGAATTGAGATGGGATTAGAAGGAAGGAGGGCCCTAACAACTGCTCCACACTCGCCCATGACAATTGTCATGTGGATGAGGAAAACCCCAGAAAGTCTCTCGTAGGAAAAATCTGACCTAGAACAGCCCGGTGTATTTGCCTCATTTCTGAGCTGGTGTCTAAGCTGCAGACTTAGACAATGGTACACCTCCCACTCCAATGTCACAGGGACAGAGAAACAGTCAATTGATCCACAAAGCAAACACCAGGGGCAAAATGGCAAGACCTTAACGGTCACCCATTTAAGTTCTAACCACCTTAAACGCTGCTCGACCTTGGTGATCGACGGTACTGCAACTCTATCGCTGAGCCATCGTGTCAGTTATACAATATTAACAATACGTAGGCTGGCCATTACAAGTCTGTGCGCATTCATCGAATTTTCTGATAATTTTAAAAGAACTTTCTACGCTGATTACATATCTAACGTCACGCTGACATTTGTCTCATTAATTTACACACTTATTCCTATTCCGTACTCAATACCCAAAATATAATTATATCTAAAAAATTAAGAAAAACCTTTCTATATTATTGCTTTTTTTAATAGAGTAGTTATATGTTGTATTTTTCTTGATTTTGCGGGGCAAATAACAAAACTCTTGGTTTTTCTTTTAGCGACGTTTCGTCAACTGGAGTGTTGACCTCTTCAGGCTTCATTAACAATAATCATAAATTTTACAATGACTAATGAATATGGATACATATAGTGTAAAAATAACAAACGGAATACCTTATTGAAAACCGTGAAGGAAACTTAAATGTGTCGAGCAAATAACTCACACGCGAGTCAAAATGGCAAAGGCGCCCACATTATAATGACCATCGTTTTTATAGCCAGGCACATATATACGTACATACAAATTTCGCAATTCAACGACCAAAATTTGTAGCTTACATGTCTTACTTGTAAACGAACTAGTTCTAGAAATATACATTTACTTCTAGAACCATACAGATTTGAAAAAACTTCGATAAGTGCGACTTAACTTATGTACATTTTCTTGTTTATGTATATTGTGACTATTGGAGGTAATGTAAAGCATTTCAGAGATCAAAGGTTTGTTGTAATTTGGTTCTTTGTCTAATATTTTGATATTATTTCAATCAAAATTATGATCATTAGATATTTGGTGTAAAGTTACTATCGGCTCCGATTTATAGTTGCTTTGATGTTCTCATTTTCTCTTTTTTAGCGCTCTCTTTGTTTCACCTGTATATTTTGCTAGACAGTCACTGCATGAGATTTCATATATAACATTTGTATTATTCAGAGTCTCAGTGAAATCTTTTCCCAACTGTATAATACTGTTTAATTTTTGTTTATTCTGGGAATTACTTGTGTATTTAATTTTCATAAATATCGTTTTATTTTGTCAATGTTTTGTGGGAAGTAAGGCAAACTTATAATAGTGGTATTTAAATGGAAACGTTCTGTAGCTTTTATTGTGGCATTATTAATTTTACATAGTCTAAACTTGATGTGTTTATTGATATTATTGCCATTTTGGCTCGCATGTGAGTTAGTTGCTCGACACGTTAAAGTTTCCTTCACGGTTTTCAATAAGGTATTCCGTTTGTTATTTTTACACTATATGTATCCATATTCATAAGTCATTGTAAAATTTGTTACTATTGTTAATAAAGCCTGAAGAGGTTGACACTCCAGTCGACGAAACGTCGCTAAAAGAAAAACCAAGAGTTTTGTTACTTGCCCCAAAAGATCAAGAAAAATACAACATATAATTATAACATGGAGGGCGAGAAATATTCAACATTCAATAGAGTAGTATTACATGACAGTTAACGTTCTTTCAGGTTGTTTATCACACATTGGTTTTTTTGACAGATATCGCTTAAACATTTAACGTATATTTAAAAGAGCATAAAAAATACTGACGTAAAGTTGCAATTATTTAACTGTGCCTTTTCTTTTTTTAAATCCTAATTTAACGTATAAGCTATGACAGTATTGAGTATGTAAAAGCGTGTATGTAAGTACACTTCTATGAGAAAATAATTGCCAGCTCTGCTGCATATATTTGCGCTCCTCTAACATCTTTCAACTTTTTCTCCGCTCAGTGTAATGAATATCCTTAAGCTAAAAAATCATCTTAGTCACGAATGGAAAAATTATGAATGAAAAAAACGCAATTAAAATTGATTAATACCTTTATAAAATCCAGCTTCAATTTTCGAAAACTTTTTTTTTAATTTAGAAAAAAATGAGAAAATCGTATAAACAATAGGTTTAATTAGATATATTTAAAAAAAATTTTAATGTTATTTTTACTTGTATTTAATCAAATCTTATAGTGATGATTATTTCAAATTGCAAATATATTTAAATATTATGCATACAAATACGGTTAGTATCAGAAAAACTATGCATAGCTTGCAAAACTATAATACTTTTGATAATTTATTTATTGCTCGATTAACAATTTAATGATACTAAATAAGTATTTACATAAGAAAGCTGCTTTGCTAAATCAGGCTAGCTTCTAAGTTAAAAAAAAGCTGTTTAACCGAAAAAATTAGTTTCCTTAATGAATAGTTAGTGCATTTATGCAATTTATAACTCAACCAAATAACAAAGATACAGTTAACAAACATAATTATTTTAAAAATGTTACGGGTCATATTTTAACAAGAAGTAATCCAGTTTCTCACATGGAGACCGCTCAGAGAAAAATTGGTAAGGGATTTAGTTCATGTGCAGGAATTTGGAGGTTCAAATTTAGTTCAAAAAAGTTTTTTTTTTTTTTTTACCGAATTTGTAAGAAATTAAGGAATTAAATTCAGTAAAGTTTAAGAAAATTAAAACTATGTGCTGCAGTAATGTAATGCGGTGTGGTGTGGCAAGGAAAGTCGAGTAAAAAGGTAGTAACATACAAATTTCACTTTTTCACATTTTTTAAAGATTACCAGCATAAAATCGTTGATTTACTCTCGTGTACTACGCACTGATAAAAGTATAACTTGAAAAAAAATGTTTCATATTATTCAAAACCATAACATTGATCATTTTTTCTAATGCTCAATATAAAAATAACAGATGATATACTGGTTGGGAGAGGGGGGCTGTGGGGGCTGTAGGGGTTACATGAAATAGAGTGAGGTGACCGTAGACGGTATTGAGGAGGCTATAGGGGAGAGAGAAAAAGTTGGTAAGCCCTACTTGAATTACTATAGATACTATAGATACAGTGAAATAGTTATTGATGCCTAAGAACGATTCTAGGATTATAAGGTAGTAATCAAGAATAGTACGGCAACCTATCGCTACAGATATGCATCCATAGATCGAGCTTGTCTGAGAAATGTTCGCAACAATTCTTACCCATTATTACAGTAGTTATTATTACAGTAGTCACTATTCAAGTGGTTGACATTAATGTGTTTTTATGTATTACGACTTATTTTTAAGTAATTAAAAGTAAAAGTAGAAAAAACTTAAAGGCATGAATTATAAAATGGAACGAAATATGATAAATATCTCGTTTTAATGCCTTTATACAGTAGATAGTATGCAGACTATTAAATATCATGAACAGAAATATATGTGTGTATATTTTTTTATATTAAAGTGAACTGGCCTCAGAGACATGTTCACTATCATTATTAAAACAGTTACAGAGAACAAAATGTTTGTATATTTTTTTTACAACATAGAGAAAAAGTCACACAATATTTTGTACATAGACTCTATTTTTAACATGGGCTTTTATATACAGCCTAACCTGAACTAAGAAACACTTTTAGACTTTTAAATTTCAGTTCTTTAAAGAGCTTGCAAATAACGAGGCACGCTTTTATATTTGGTTTGTACATAATGCTGTCAATATTAAGTGGTAAAAGCAAGTTTAGTTTAAGAAGTTTTTTTATCATGAAGGCTCTTTTGGCCTCATATAGATTACAATTAAACATGACATAATTTAAATCTTCAGATTTGTAACTGCACTTACAGCAAGGATTAGATACAATATTTTTTCTGTGCAAAGATTCAGCTAGACTGTAGTGATTAGCACGCATTCTGTTAATCGTGAAAATATCCCTTGGGGATAGATCTAGTTTCCTGAACTAAGGACGTTTCTTTCCTATGCGGAATAGTTCAAAGTATTTTTTTACCCTTATATTGACCATCGTTAATGTTTTTCAGATTAGAATCATCATATGCAGAAACTTTGAGAAGTTAAAAAAAATCAGTGAAATGCACCGTTGAGATAAGGGGAAGTTGCCTAGAAGTGGCGGATTTGGCAATGGAGTCAGCCTTTTTGTTGCCAGTATGAGCAAGGATCCAAATAAAATTTACATATTTGACGGGATTTTCAATTTTGTATTCATAACATTTTTTTTTTATTTGGTATATTAAGTAGTTAGTTCAAATACTAATATTTGAGGAATTGAGCGATAAGAGGGAGCTGCGTGAGTCAAAACATATAGTAAAATTGATGTTAAATTCGGTGAGAATATAGTCTAAAGCAAGATTTATAGCTAAAAGTTCTGCTGTAAAGATTCAAGCATATTTGTTGAGGCTGATGCAGGATGCAAGATTCAATTGTGGAATGAAGAAGTAGGCACCATCATAAGGAGCTAATTTGATTTTACTACCGTAGTATACATTATGGTTGAGTTATTGAAGTGTAAGAATTTAAAAAAAAATTGGACAGGAGTAGAAGATTTTTGTATTTGAGGCCTAATGTTAAATCGGTATTTAAGCATCGAAGAGGTAAAAGTCAGGAGTGTAATTTTTGAAATTCTTATTAGTGTGTACCAGAACGGAAGAAGAGAGAAAGTTTTGGATACAAGACAGGAAAAGACTGGAATGTTTGAACAAGTTGGGATTGGAGGAACATAGACGGGAAATAAGGAGGGACGGCTTGGTGCTTTGATTGCTCAGAACTTTTTCCCGGTAGCAATTACAGAGGAAGACTGCACGATTGCGTAAGGGCATTAATCCTAACTCCACCAAAAGTATATTGGTGGGGGTGCTAATACGATATCCTAAGGCATACCTGATAGCCCAGTACTGAATCTTCTCTAGCTTATTGATTTTTCTTTTACTTTTAGGGAAGTAAATAAATAGGCAGTAATCAATAAGAGAACGTATGAAGCTCTTGTAGAAGATGAGAAGAGTATCAGGTTGTGTACGGCACCAAGTACCTCTAAGGAACTTGATCAAGTTAAGTGAGGTCACACACTTTCTATAAACTAGAGATATATGAGAGTTGAAATTTAGTTTGTAGTCCAGAAGGATACCTAAGAATGTGACTTTATGCGTGGATTTAATCGTGGTCTGATCAGTTAAGATCTCAGATTCACCAGGTAGGATTCTCCTTTTGTTGAGGTGTAAGTATCCTGATTTGCCAGGCATTATGCTAAGGCCTAGAAAATGTAGGTTTTGAGTCAGGTAGTTGATATAGTTTTCTAGAACAAATATATTAGAATTGGAAGAATTGGAGACATAAAAAATAGCCAAATCATCTACAAACTGAGAAATGCGAATTTGATTGGAAGTATTTAGAGTGATATTAGCTACATATGGAGCATATAGTAGTGGGCTTAGCACAGTGCCTTGTAGAACTCCTCTGTAAGAAAAGTGATAGTCATGACAATTATTATCTGAAAAATTTTTCTCACTCTAGTTATAAATAAGACGAATTTGATTGTAAAGTAAAAGACCCCTAGGTTGGCAAGTTGATCGAGCAAGATATCAATATTTACGTAATCAAAAGCGCCAGCTACATCAAGAAAGACCGCCTGAACATCTTTCTTGTTTGAAAAGGCTTTTTCGATGGTAACGACCAAATTTGTCAAGTTATCTGGGCACGAGTGCCCTTTTCTCAAATCATGTTGACTAGTGGGGATAACATTGTTAACTTTAGCCCACCATTGGAGTCTGTTCTTGACCATGGTTTTAAGCAGCTTACATACACACAAAGTTAGGGAGATAGGTCTGAGACCTCCATTTGATTTTTTGATGAAGAGAACATAGACTAAAGTCCATTGATCTCGATAGTTTCCAGAGATGTACATAGAGTTGAGTATATCCAGTAACAGTAGTTTATATTCAATAGGTAGTTTTTGGAGGATCTCAAAACTAATTTTGTCTATACCTGGGGAAGATTTAGAATTTTTGGAGTCAAGGGCTATGTTCAATTCGGTAAAGGAGAATTGAGAATCGAGAAAATGGTCAGAGGAACAACTGGATAGGCTTTTTGGGTCTGTCTGAACCCATGGGGGACAAATCTGACTGATAGAAGACTCTGGCAATTCGAGTTCAGTTTGTAGGTGGTTAGAGACATGATTGGGTCTACCATCCACCCACTTATTTTTGATAATTCTGCACCTATTCCACACATAGGATTCCGCAAATGTGTGAAATGAATTCTTCATTGTAGATTAAATTAAACTTTTGGTGGCCGCAGATCTTCTATTGAATTTAATTAGGTCGTCCGATTTTAGAGCATAGCAGAATCCTTTAAAGACTGCAGTTTTTTAGCCTATAAACACGGTTAAACTCCTTATCTCACCAAGGAACAGGATTGATGTGCTCGCAGGGGGATACGGTATTTTTGATAGGAGTGGCTGCTTTAACAGCATTAATACCACTGTGAAAAAGTCATCATATCTTTCTAGGGTGGAATGATTTTCATACTCTACAAATAAAAACTAGGGTAATCTTGCTTCAAGCATTCATCAACGACGCTCCAGTTTGTACAAATGGAGGAGATCCTAAATGAAAGCTTATTATAGTATAACTTATTTACAGAAATATTAAATAGGACTGGATAGTAGTCTGAGATTAGTAGATCGCCTTGTACATCGTAGGTCATTCAGTTTTTCAAGTTGATTGTAGAAAATACTAGATCTAAGTTTGATTTATAGTTGGTACGGAGATTATGGTAGGTAGTATTGAGATTGTGCAATCCCTGTTCTTATAGGCAAGTTCAAGCCAGGCTCCAATTAAGTCCATAGTTTTACACTTTTATGACACATTTTTGGCATTTAAATCACCAATCAAAATGAAATGGGCACTAGGATTTACAATTTGCACAATTTGACTACAAACAACTGGAGATAAGTCTAGTTCTGGCAGCCTATAACACACATAAAGTTTAATTTAAGGAAAAATGTTGTTCAGTAATAGGCAGCTTATCTCGATCGAGGAATAAGGTTAGTTCGTCGAAATTTCCTTAAGAGCTAGGTTTTTACGCCATAAAATAACTATACCTCCACCTCTTGAGTGGAATCTATTATTTCGAAAGCAATTAAAGCCAGCTATTTCAGAGGAAAGATCAGGCTTAAGTCAGCATTCTACGCACATAACAACATCAAAATTGATGGACATTTTTTTTACCGTATCACATTTAGTAGTTATACTGCGAGAGTTCCAAAACATCACTCTGAGAGTTGATTCATAAGAAGTTGTCTCGTTAGCTGCTTCAGGCATAGCAAAAAAGATAGTAAAAATAAAAAAAATAAAATAAAAAAATTCAATTTAACCAGAAATTGCACTTTTAACACAACTTGTTTTGGAATGCTATTAGATTGTAGAAACTTTCAGATAGAGATGAAGAAAATTAAAGAAACTTTAATAAAATTGAGAAAATTGACCGTAGTCACTGTCTTCTTGAGAGCCTTGTGAAAATTCATCACTTCATTTATAGGAAAGTTCTTAAAAGTTCAGATTGCCTTTACTTGAGTGTTTCCGGTAGTCTGCCCAGGACAATCCTCCAGTACTGAAAACTGGAACTGGGGGAAGAAAGTGGCGACAATTTTAGACACTGGATACTTGGGAGGGAGACGTCTGGTGCTGTATTAATTTTATCGAGGAAGAGTTAAGTTCTTGAGATACTTTATCCATGTGCGGTGCGGTTTACCGGTTGCTTTTTTGAGCTGTCTCTGTGATTTTCTCACAGGAAGTGAGGTGTATACTGGCTGGATGCTTTGAGGTTGTCTAATCCAACCGATATCTTGGTTTGGAGTATTAGATGCATGTGGTACCTCATGTTTGTTCTTGAGGCATTGGACCTGGAGAGACTTGTCTCAGACGTTTGCGATTTTAAGTGGACAGAGCTGTGTCGGTCTTTTCGTTGTAACTTATAGGTTGGACCTTTTTGGACGACACGAACCCAAGACTTAGCCGCCTCATTGTTGTCCTGTTCCTCAAGATCGTATAGACGCAAAAACTGTTTTTGATGAAGCAAAGAGTCTGAGTGATCAAGGGGAGGAAAGTTCTCTTTGGAGTTTTCAATGCGTTTGCGGTAGAAGTCACCTTTAACAATTTTTTTGTCATCTTGAAAGGACCTATTTTCTGCAGCAATTATGTATTGGCTGTGTCATTCCTCCTTAAGAACGGAACAGTCTTCATCAAGAGCCTAATGATCCTGATTGCAATTGACACACTTTGGTTGTGGGGAAATATAATTGCCTTCATAACGACCTTCACCATATTTCCTGCAGAGGGCACAAAATTTACACATTAAAGAGACATGACCTGGAACAAAGCAGTTGTAACAAAACTTTGGAGAAGCAATGTACATTCGAACCTCGTGAACGGGACCATACAGGTACACATGATGGGGAAGGCCCTGACCGGCAAAGTCAATAGTGACTATACCAGTAGAAATCCACTTGGGCTTATTATTATCTTTATAAGCTGGGTTTTTCTTGGTAAGATGTCTGACCCTAAGAATCTTTACCATAGCTTTTGCGTCATTTAAAATTTCATGTTCTTCAACATCAAAATCGACTCCTTGGATGATGCCCCACCTTCACAGTCTATGTCCAGGGATGAAAATATCAAAGTTTTTTGAAAGAATGTCATCATCTCCCAGTAGTTTGCTGGCATCGTTAAAGTTGTTAAAGAAAACTTCTATTTTTTTGATGCACTTGAGGACAACGTAGTCAACCTTATATTTATTGTATGTAATCTTGCTTATAGCGTATCGGTGGAGTCTAGATATTTGGCTATCACTTTGTTTCTTACTGCAGATGAGCAATCCATAGAGACCCAGATTATTAGACCCAGAGATTACTAGAAGAGTAAATTTGTGTCTTTTTGACGCCTGAATAAGTATTAGTATTCCTATTAGAAGAAGGAGGCTGCAGAGTTCTTGAGTCGGAGAAAGATTTTTGGGGTTGCTTTTGAACGTCTTGTTGGTTTGCTACATGTTGCTGGTTAAGATCTTGCTTTTGTTGGGATAAAGCGAGAAGTTTCTGAGCTGCCTGTTCCACAGCTGACGCCTCGTCTAGAAGGGTATCATCCCCATTCCCTTCCTTAAAAGCCAGGGTCTGATAGCCAGACTCATCTAGTCTTCTTCTCTTGTTGGTGAACAAATTTTCCCCTTTAGAAGGGTTAACAATATTTTCTTTCTATGAGGGACTTCTATCCTTCATTTTGATATCCTCACTACCCCCCGCCATGGCGACAAGTTAGTTATTGGTGCCTCCCCGTCTCCGAAGGGGAACATCTAATATGAAACACAATTAAAAGTATTTTGGTGAAAGGACTGGAAGGTTATAAAAATAAGCCTCCGATTTAGCCTGTAATTCCAGTTGAGCTCTGTTCATCTAAAAATTTAAAACTATAACTCTAGATTTTTCAAGCAATATCAGCACCTCAATAGTATTGTGTCTCACAACATATCAAAAGTTCATACTTAGAAGGAACATCCATTCATCTTGTGATATATCACCTTTATATTATATGTATATATATATATCAAAAATACGTACGTATATACGGGTGATTCTGCCATAACTTGCTCCAGTCATGTTTGGTACTCGTACTCGCATGCTGTAATAAAATCCAAAATTCTAAAAACCTTAAATTGTGTTAAATGTTGTAAACCTTACTTGACACATTATTTTATAACAATAAAATACTCCCTTCATTAAGATAATTAATTCTTTGGAGTCAAATTTTTCATTCCAACCCATGTCCTTAACTGAATGTCACTCATGAAAGCTTTCACTGGTACAAAATTAGGCTTATTTACCACTTGGGTGTAAAAGCATTATATACTTAAGTTATTGGGGATTAGATTTGTACCTTAGTCTCACCAAAAATCGACTAAGACGAATGAGTTTTCCCTGCATCAATTTTGTCCGCATATTTGTACTATGATCGCAGTTTTAAGAAATATCAGTTTAAACGAGTAATTTTTTAGATTGAAAATGCTAACCAATGGTCACTTGCAAAATAAAGAACTAAAACGATCAATTCTTTACGATAGTGGTACAAGAAGTTGTTGACTCTTAAATAGCCTATCCTTTTTTTTGCGTATTTTAAGCGTACAAACATTTTATTTCGTCTAAACCCCAATGGAACAACCTTAGTGTGCGTGTGCAGGTACGCAAACTACAGTTTCTTATTTTATATGAGGATAGTAAATAAAGAATAAGTGGGCAAGTCATTGCAATACGTCTATGATTCGTACGAGCACTACAAAATTTGAAAATTGTATTCCAACCTACCTCACTTTCAACAGCCATTTTTTTGTTTGAGAGCAATCAACCTTAGCTGAACTTTTTTTTCATCACTGTTGAGTTAAAAGACAAGATACGTGCCTTGGTGTTTTGTTTAATTGGCCGTAAATATAATAACGGTGGTGCTGCTTTCAACGTTAGTAGTCAAGTAATGCACTTTATTAGATGTCTTCATCTGGGCTTGAATAAAAGCAAAAACATTGACCTAATAATAAGATTAAAAATCTTTAAATTTTATATCCCAATGAAAAGTTGTAGCAATTTTATGAAAAATACTAAATTTCAGCCAAAATCACAATATTAACAATATTCATGCTTTAATTAAAATAGCTGTAACTTTCGAATGGAAGCACCAAATTCTACGAAACTTTTATTCAATTGGTATTCTTATATTTTTTTAATCCAAAAGAATTTCTATTGCGATCTAATTTTAATTTACGATAATTTAAAAATAATCAATAATGCAAAAGTAACAGCAAAATTGTGTATGCTGATGCCTCAAGTCTTCGAAAGATCTGGTTGTTGCAACCAACCGAGGAAAGCATTCGCAGAAAATTACTATCAATACTCGGCTTTTTGGTACCTCGAGTTACTCTTCTCTTTTTTTTCTTATAAATTGATGGACATGGGCTGAAGGTAGTATCGTGCATCATCTAGTTTCTTAGTAGGCTCGTTGTAGTGATGGAAGCTTTTGGTCAAGGGTGCTATCATTGATAAGTGAGTATATCATAATACAAGAGTGTTTTCCATTCCCTTTTGATGCAAAAATGAAAAATTTGTAACTTTGCCATAATGAAATAATGAAATAAAAATTTCTTATTTTTTTGCTGTAGGAGGAGAAAAAATAAATCAATGTTTTAAACGTTCGTAACGTACTTTCACACAATTTGTTTGTGCAAGGTTTATAGGAAACTCATTTGATTTTCATTGCATTGTATTTTTTCACAGTTTTCTCATTAGTGAATAAGATGATTTTTTTAGTTAAGTTATGGTCATGCAATACTACCCCTTTGAAAATAAAGCGGGAGTACAGGATTTATCTTAGGCCTTTATTCAGATATGCATTGTAAGTGTTATATACTTGATACACAATGAGTTCTGTGACATTATGTGACATGTGTATAGAAAGATGCATCGAAATAATTAAATGATTCGATAAATGTGGGCAGTTTCTTACTAGTCAATTTGGTAGCTGTCATGACATGGCTACACTCTGTACTTTTATGGTTTTTATAATGTCTTCTTTGTGATTGTTTATTAAATGAACACTGAATTTTTCAAAAAATAACATCTTACTGCTAAATGCCTTCATTACAAATATAATTTTACCATTTTGGTACATGTGTAGCAGTTGGTTAAATGAAATTTTTTTTTTTTAAGTTGTTAAAACCAGCTTATTAGGGGGTGGGCGGCTTTAAACAGCAAGGGAGAGTTGGGGGGTGGTGACAGACGTCTTCGAGAAGGTTAAATCAATTAATCATTTTAAGAAACAGTAAGCACCCTGAGTTAGACCCTATAGGTGTGATGAGGTAGTACTTCTGCTCGATTTCGATGCCACGGCTGAAGCTGGTGCCACGGGTGGTGGTTGGGCAGTGATTCGCAGCAGTCAAGGAGAGCCACTTGCCAGTGTATTTGTCTGATTCTCACAGTGGTTGAACAACAGAGCCAAGTAGTGTAGACCATGGTGGCTAGAGTGGGTGAAATAAGAGAATTGATATACGAAGTCTTACGTTGGATAATACGTTAGAGTTTATTGCATTTATGTAGTGCTCCTGCCATAGCGTAGGTCTCGTTGAGCAAGCAAGAACCTAACAGGGGCTTAGATCAGGTGATCTGGATAGATGTCTTTAAAAGGTTGCACAGCCTTTTTTGTATGCTATAAGCTACTTTATAACGTGTCATGTTAACCATAAACTACTAGTTATCACCTAGCGAACGATAGGCAGTACTATCAATCGCAAAGTTTGAAATTAAAACTGCGCGTGAAAAATTTATGTAAAACGATTAAAATTGATAAATGGTAGTTATTTTAATGATTAATTATCAAAAAAATAATACTCCGGAGGGTAAGACAAGTAAAACTGTATTTTTATGCTGACTGCCAGAAAAGTATAACTTAGTACTTGGGTACTTAAGCACCAACTGATCTCTAGTCTCTTAAACTCTTTGTTGGTTACACTAGCTGGATACATAGAGCAACTTTACCTATACTCAAATACTTCAACGTCTTACTTTTAATATTAAGCTTATAATACTAAACCAAAGCATCTCCAATTACATAATCTACTGTACTTCTTCAGTAGAGCATTGACTTGCTCTCATGTAGGAGCAGCCTTGCCTGAGTTTTTTTCTCACGTTTACTGTATAAGCCATGTACAGCCAACATTTTTCAGAACACATTCAAATGTGATCTATTGATTTTGACTGTGTCTTGTATTATCTACAAGAAACATTTACAGCAACATTAGAATCTTCTTTAATTATTTCGTTACTTAACTTTACATATTAATTTTGGGTTAATTTATCTTACAGAACTATTTTCTACTTTATATTTTCTGTATATTCGATTGTAATTCGTTTTTCTAAGATTTAATTTAGTTTTCGTTTAAAAGTTTCATGTTAGCTCTATTAATATTATTGCATTATCGTTATAAAAATATTTTATGTCCTGGTTGAGGTTAAATTCTATTACACTAAGTTTTGTAACTTAAATTTCTTTTCAACTTAGACACAACGTACTTTGATTCCTAATGTTTAGCATTTAAGATAGTTTAAGGCTACTGGTTTTTCGTGAAAGATTGCTTATTTTTAGTGGCAGCTTCTTTTACAGAGTGCATCGAGTTTCTCTCTTTTTGAATATGACCTTCGACTAGATATCTCGAAAAAAGTATGTAAGTAGGGTTAAACATGTATAATTACTTTTAAAACTGCTTTATTTTAGATACGATAAATTTGTTGGTAGCTAAAGATACATTTTAGTATAGTTACGATCTTGAATCTAATTATTTCAGTTGTCTATTGTGGTTCTTATAAATTAAAATAAATTTGTACATGACTTACGATGACAATGAATATTATCATTCGTTCATACTTATTCTTAGCTATCATATTCATTCAAATAATTACTATAAATTTAACTTTTAAAATTCTTACAGTAAGTATAATCACTGGATTTATTTTTTAGCACTTATTTTTGTTAATTATTGTTCTGAGAATAATTTATATTTTCACCTTATATTTTATATGCCTTCATATTTTTCTACAGTTTTCAAAGTTTTTAAGATCCATCATACTTATGAAACTGAAGATTACTTGATTATTAGTACTTAAAATGTAATTTATCATATTGTGATAATATTCTAATCAATTAATACTCATAACTAATTGTCTAAATGTTAAAATAAGTATAAAAATCAATAAATATTAGATAACCATTTTTGTGAATGCTATTGTTTAAGCACCTGTTTCTATAACTAAAGTACTTAAAATTTTTCTCATTATTTTGATTGTCAAGCTGACATTTATGATTATATTCCCATACATTATACTTGACATTTTGGTATCAATCTTGTATTAATTCCTAATGTTAACATTAAGATTGTTGTTGTTATTTCACTTAATAGTTGTTATATCTATTATTGAATGTCCTATTTTTTTTCTTTACAATTTGTTGTTCTGTCGTACCTATTTCCTTAACATAATTTGATGTTTTGTTGTATTTTTCTATGGATCACCCATAGTTAAAGATTACCTAATAATTTGTTGTCTGCAATTATAATTTATGTCTTTAGAATCATGTTCGTTATTTCAATACTTTGCATCATTTAATATTTATTTTTACGTATGTACTTTTACTTAACTTTTAAGTTAGTTTACCGACAAAAATATAAAATTGATGTAATCACATTTGTTCTAAGATGTACTATCATCTTCTTTATATCACACAATTAAAATTATTACGGTAGGATTATAATTTGTTATAACTTCTATTTTCTGATAAGAAATAAGTACTTTTACATAATCAACTTATTGGAAAACATTATTGAAAATTTTTTGTGTACCACAATATCATACGTTTTTCTTTTTATAGTCCATAATAGTATTTAAATTCTTCTATAACACATATTTTTAGTATAAAAACCCTTACACCTTTTAATTATTCTTATGACACTTGACAATTGTAATTAATAAAGCAGTAAGGTCTTTCAAAAATTGTTGTTATTGATTTCTATAAAGTCACTGTTGTTAATATTTTTATCATAGGTTTGATAATTTGTAACAATGAATCCATTTAAACAAATTTATTGTAAATATTATGATAATAAGCATAAGTATTCGGTGGTGGGTCTTAAAATTAGAATTTAAAAAAATTTTTTTACTGTTTTGTTTATTGTTGTCTTGATTTTAATTTGAATTATTTTTTATTCCTAATTCTATTTACGGTAGCCTTATGACTATAAATTTATTTTTTAATATTATTTTTACGTTTGTTAAAACAATAATACTTATTATTTATACCTCTACTTTTATTCAAATTTTGATAATGATAGTAATTACGCTTTTATACCTTTTATTACTATCTTAATTGTTTTTGTGATACTTATTACTTTTATTCCACTTGTTTCATTATTTTTACTATCTCTATGTGTTACAAATTTCGGCATGACTGTTATCGTCAAAAGTTACTGATTATTAGTAATTTAATTTTACAAAGTATAAGTTGTATTAATTGTTGCCTCTTGCTATAAAAAACAGATGTAAATTATTTGTTTGAACACAAGTAGTACTTGTTTTAGAAATGTTATATTTTAGTTCGTTTTTTGTACAAATTCTAGGTTGTGTATAATTTTTTTGTACAGATAAAAGTTAAAAAAAAATTTGTATTAGTATTTATACATTGAGTAACAACATATGTAAAAGTAGTATAACTGACTTGACGAAAACTGTGTGAAAAACTTATATAACGTTTGTAAAGCATAATACGTATTGGAGAAATTTAATAATTTTTAGGCTAGCAGCAGACGAGCTGGCATTGCTTGTGCAAACTGTGAAACAAACACGACTACTCTTTGGCGTCGAAATAACAATGGTGAGCCCGTATGCAATGCTTGTGGACTCTATTTCAAGCTTCATGGTGTAAGTACTTTCTTTTTATGTTAAACTCTCCCTCAGTGTGCGTCAACCTCACGAGGTTATAAAAAAGACACACTTTTTTCATGTATTTAAAATTTTTTTGCTAAACATAATAACACAACTAAAGAATAAATTGTCTGTAAATTAATCACTGCTGTAAGAAAAAAGCTAACTTTTATGAAACCAATTTAAGAAATAAAAATATGAATTTGTTAGTAACTTTTTTTTGGTTTGTTTTGCTTATTTTAAACATTTTTTTTTAACGGATGAAAAATGCGTTTATGTACACTACAGGAATAGTGGTAGTAAAGGACTCTGTGGATTTTCTTTATAAGACCACTAATACTTAACAAACATCCCCCCTGAGCCAAGCAGCTTTGGATCGATCTCGAAACCGCGTTAACAGTACTTCAGGGTATAGCCACTGGCAACATTATTACATCTAGCAGAATTAGTAAGCCAGCTTGCCACCAGTTATAAGGAATGTTAATAATCTTTTCACATTCTGACGGGGACATGGGATCTCTGAAAAATGGCACCCATTTTCTAGTGCTCAATGAAAGGCTGCTATCTGTGCAAGTGTCAATACGTGCTTAATTATTTTTTTAACTCATAAGTAAATTTACTTAGCATAGCGTGGGTCCACCTTTAACTTTACTAACCTTTAGAACCATGTTGCGTTAGATAGCCTATTTAGTGACCCCAGCATCCTGCGTAATGGCTCTTTTCTTTTCATTCTAATGTCGGACTACTGACTGAACAAAGCTGTTAACAGGTTTCCATGTATCTTTAGTGCGAAGTACCTCAGAGACGACGTTTTCGGGTGGGGGTGTCACATAGAGTTAGTTAGCTAATTGCTCATGATTACGGTGACATCTCTTGCACATGAAAAAATGTGTATTTGAGGTATCACTCAATGCCGGACAGTAAGCACATCTGGGAGATGCTGTCACTATTACATCAGCCTCATCATACTCCTATTGTCACGTTAACTAAGTTTTCTGCCATCTGCCACTATCGCTTTTGTCACCAGAGCACATAAATTTTCTCTACTGCTTCAGCGCAAGCAAAAGTGACATAAACCGTTTGTGCTATTATCATAACATTGTTGGAAAAAGCTGTGTAGTATATGCACCTAGCAGTGTTGCGATATACCCAAGACTTCTCTTGGGTGCTCTTGGCTAGTAGCGCAAGCGCAGAAGAACCATGCTCTCTCTCTCACCAGACAGGTAGGAGTAGGGGAGCCCCTTACCTAGTCTTCAACTTAAGCTCCGCCCACTTCTCACGACTTAAATATTACTTTTGACTCTCAGTCCCTATGGCCCTCGATGGTCGAGTGGGCTAGCTGTTTTGCCAACGCATGACTCGTAGTCGGGTAATCTTCGATTCCCGACTATGGCACTTTTTTTTTCTTTTTTAATATTATTATTATCATTATTATTATTATTATAATTATTTTATTAATATTATTAACATAAAACATCAGGAATATAATTAAATGTGCAATAAAAATTCTAAAATTAGGAGATACTATTTCCTCACCACCTTGCGGTAAGTATCGGGGCGCGTTTTTTTTTTTGAAAGAAAAAATTAAGAAATAATTTTATTACTAAGAAAGGAGTGATAAGGCTACGACTCAAACGAAAAATACGTTGAAAAAATTTAGTAATTATAAAAAAGATTTATTAACTTATGAGCAATTTTTTTAAGTAAACTAATTATACGAAAAAAATAAGATACGTTAAATAAACTGGACTAAAAAAAAAAATATCAATTATAACTGTAATTTTTTCTTTTAGTGGTATCCCCTATAGGCCTATTCCACTAATGATGATGTCTGAATCGATATCTTAAAACAGCAATTAATTTAAAAAAAACGAGAACAGAATAATGAAACTTAATTTTAAAATTAAAAAGTTATAACCTACTTCAAAGCAATCATCGATTCAGAAATCTACTTGGATACTGTAAATAAAAATCAAATTAATAATTTTATTAAATAAATAAATTACTATATTACTAAGCAGTCTTTTTTAAGTGACTATCAACGTTACTCTTATAAGCATCAACTATTTCGTACGAACAATAATAATACATTATTTAATGAAACTTCACTTTCGTAAACTTCTTTGGATGAAAAAAAAAACTTAGATTTTTAATTAATACTGTACAGTGATTTAAATCTAATGACTAATTTAAATTTTTCACAATACACTTATAGTGTAAAACTAAGTAAATAAATAAATTAATGAAATTTTTTACATATGATTTTAATAAAAGTTATTTTTTATCTAAATATGACTTTTTAAATTTAATTTGCAATGAACACAAAACAAAGCAGTAATTACACCATTTCTAACTATTTAATATATAGCTTTAAAAATAAACAAAAAAATATAAAATCTTCCACGTTATCATGAAAACAGCTAATAATTGATTTTGCATGAAATACATAAATTATTGAACACATTTGAAACTAAATTACTTAGAAGTTAATAAAAATTTAAAAACACTGAACTGATTACAAGTTGCCTTGAATTTTGATTTCTGGATCGACTGCTGAATCGCGTTTATACATTTTTGAGTTGAATAATTCAAGATGTTCTTTTGAGATTTTGAAATTGATTGCATTAATACTTCGAATTGGAAAATAAGATCGAATAAAACAAATCGCGTTAAGTAAACTAATTTCCATTTTGTTCCGTTTTTTAGGTTTTGTATCTGTAACAATCGAAAAAATTCTTTCCGCTTCGGCGTTAGAATGTGGAAAAGATAAAATCGCTTCAATAAAAATTTTTAAATTTGGGAACTCTAAGTTTTTATCTTCTAAGCGTGAATCAATAATTTTCTTCCAAAACTCATCTATTTCAACATTGCAAAAAGTTGAATGATTTAAATCAAAACGTGATGGCAGCTGCAAAATTTCTCTCTTTAATAATTTAAAATCAATATCTGGAAACGGAAAGTAAGTCTGGAAGTCGTCAATTAAATTAGGATTCTGACTCCAAAATTCACTATTCAAGGCATTTGTAGGTTCAAGAAAATCAAGTGTTCGAAGCATACCATCATTTTTAAAATAATTTTTTTGAATTTCGTTGAAAGCAGTCACATAAAAATTCAAGCAATTTTTTCGAACATCCACAGCATCCTGTTCTGGAAAACATTTTAAAATATTGTTACAACTATCACCAACAGTCACATCCTCTATGGGTTTAAAGTCTTCATCTGCGTTTACCTGGTAATTAAAATTTTGTGTTAGTTTTTTTAGTGCTGCATTGGTGAGGAAATTAGAGCCCATTGCTACTAAAACTTTTAAACATTTATTTCTTAATTTATAAATGACTTGTTTTTTAGTTTGAAAAAATGCATTAAATTTATTAAAATCAAGTAAAGTATAGTGTAAAAAATGCAAATATGCTATCACTGAGTTATCACTTAATAAATTATATATATAGTTGGGTGAGCTTTTTTTTTCCTCATCGTTACTTTCAGCATACTTCTCATGAGATTCGAGTAAGAAAAAGGCTTTTAAAACTGATAAATTATCAAGTACCCGGTCAATACAATTATAAAGCGAAAGCCATCTTGTGCTGGCTAATTTTAAAATTTTTCTAGTCGAAGTTTCTTCAAAAATTTGAAATTCTTTTAAATTCTCGCATCTCTTAGAACTATTAGAGAAGTATTTAGCAATCGATTGTAGCAAAGTCTGGCAATACGATGGAATTTTGGCACAACTTTTTTTCGCAACCAAAGCTGAAGTATGGCAAATACAAGGAAGCAAAATTACATCAGGGACTTTATTTTTTAAAAAGGTAAAAAAGGAATTTTTTGAGCCGGTCATTATACTAGCATTGTCGCATGCCAAACTTGCTATATTGCTGAAAGGAATTCCATGTTTAATAAAAAATGTTTCAAACGCTTGAAACAGTTCTTTTGCTCCACACAATTTTGCATCTAATTGAATTAAATGTAATAAATGAGAAACTACTTTACCTGTTTCATGATTGAAATATTGAATCGCAACGCAAAAAATTTTTTTTAATGTAATATCCGTCGATTCATCAACTAAAATTGAAAACCTTTGATTTTTAAGGGTATTAACTAATGTTTCAAATTCACAAGCGCTTAAAACATTTTTTATCAAACTTGCACATTTGTCCCTTTTCATGCCCATTTGCTC
Organism: Copidosoma floridanum; assembly: GCF_036245765.1. Classification (NCBI taxonomy): domain Eukaryota; kingdom Metazoa; phylum Arthropoda; class Insecta; order Hymenoptera; family Encyrtidae; genus Copidosoma; species Copidosoma floridanum. Next base: position 10,001,480 of record NW_028321882.1, on the reverse strand, counting down.
TACAATTTTTGGTTTTTTGCAGAGCTCCTGTATAAAAGGTATCAAGTCATTTACAAGATGAATTGGCAAGTTATGTTCTGCTATAAAGAGGGCTACTTTTAATTCAAACTCTTTAATTTGAGTAATTATATCATTAAAAGGAGAATCATTAGGTGGATTAACTTTTTGTTTTTCAATATTCGCCCTAGTTTGATGTTTTTCTGTTGCAACGTGCTTGACTAAATCTTGCCTGTTATAGCACGTGATGTTAATACTACAAAAAGAACAACGAGCAGGTTTTTCCACATTTAAAACATCATGTAAAAGCCAATCTTGAAACAAAGGATCTACTAACCACGCTAAAACAAAAATGCAACTACTCTTATTTTTTTTTGATGCACCAACATCACCGCTCTTTTTTGATTTTCGCTTGGAATTTTTATTCGCACTGGAAGACATGATTTTAGCTTTAATATCACAATATTCTTTAATAAGTACAATAATAAATGCAAGCGCGAATTAAGTGAACGAAAATTTTACTCAACAGTATACTCAAGATTATACTGGGCCAACAGTTGATTATTACCCACGTATCACGCTCAATAGACAGTAGTAAACACTTACTAAATTAAAAGTACACTAAACTACGTTACTAATGTAATATATCAAAAATAAGCACGTATTACTTAACTTCCTTGTGATATCCGGACCTGCTTCCTCCAAAGGCAGACGCTAAAAGAAAGAAAACATAGTTCTCCACGCTGCAGTAGAGTATCGCATATATGTATACTTGAAAAACAACGCATGTCGCGAAATCAAAACAAACAACCTTCACGAAGGCTTCGAGTGAGCCGCGATTTTTACGCGCAGCTTTTGTTTTTACGCTGCCTGTTGGCGCGCTTCTTTTTCTCATGCCCTGTAGTAGTTGATGATGACTGCTCTGCTTTTGAGGATTCTTAACTCTTGACAGATATATATTGTTGTCGATGAACATATAAATCTTGCCAAGAATTGTAATGCACCAGAGCATAAATTGCCCATGACTGAATCAGAGTTCCTCCAAATTTTATTGAAAAAAAAACTGCTCATTAATTAATAAATCTTTTGATAATAACTGAATTTTTTAAACGTATTTTTCGTTTGAGTCGTAGCCTCATCACTCCTTTCTTAGTAATAAAATTATTTCTCAATTTTTTCTTTCAAAAAAAAAACGCGCCCCGATACTTACCGCAAGGTGGTGAGGAAATAGTATCTCCTAATTTTAGAATTTTTATTGCACATTTAATTATATTCCTGATGTTTCATGTTAATAATATTAATAAAATAATTATAATAATAATAATAATGATAATAATAATATTAAAAAAGAAAAAAAAAAGTGCCACAGTCGGGAATCGAAGATTACCCGACTACGAGTCATGCGTTGGCAAAACAGCTAGCCCACTCGACCATCGAGAGCCATAGGGACTTAGAGTCAAAAGTAATATTTAAGTCGTGAGAAGTGGGCGGAGCTTAAGTTGAAGACTAGGTAAGGGGCTTCCCTACTCCTACCTGTCTGGTGAGAGAGAGAGAGCATGGTTCTTCTGCGCTTGCGCTACTAGCCAAGAGCACCCAAGAGAAGTCTTGGGTATATCGCAACACTGGCACCTAGTCCACAAGGATTTGATACACTGCATTGTAGTGATTGTCCCGTCTTTCCAGCAGATATTGTATCCACCCTGTGAATATTTAATAGAATACTTTCAATATAAAAAAAAAATTCTTTAAAACTGCTCCAATACATCAAAAAATTAAAACGTATTGTGTGCATGTATTTTTTAAGCAAAAATATTCGAAACAGATAGTAAGTTCTCAAATATTTCTGAGAAATCTTCTTAGTATGCTGTTTGTCTTACTTTTTATTTATGCTCATTTCAAGACAAAAACTTTAGTTAAGAAAAAAAGTCCTTTAGTTAAAGCGATTGCCCTACAAATGCCTGTCTTTATTAACTGCTTTTTAAAAGTAAATTTGTTTTTAATTTTCTGATTTCGAGTTTTCGATATTAATACAATTCGAAAAACTGAACATAAGATTAACTTTTTATCTATTAGTTAACTCTTCGAAGTTTATTATTACTACTTTACTTTTTGTAGTGGAGAGCTCGAAATTATCGCACAATAAGTGTTACTAAAGAAATAAATTTCTAACTATTGTTGGTATAAGATTTTAGTTAAAACTTTAAGTTGAATTAAAAAAGGAGAGCGTCTGTCACTAATTATGGTACGTCGTAGAGGTTTCATTCGAAAATTTTGCGACTTTTGTTGTAAGAAAGTCAAGCACATTGGTGTTAGCCAGTAATTTCTATAATTACCATCAAGACAACCATTATTTAACTACATGTTACGAGCGACCTCTTGGGGTAGACGGCTCCGAGCTGAGAGGAGGGAGTTGAGATTGACTAGAGTCGTTTTCCAAAGCGTCAAGATGTCCCTTCAAGCCAAATGACGACAGTAATATCACCCCCAAAGCTGTGGCAGTGATAGGTGCGCTGGTCTCGTTGTAGTCTGAATCGTTATAGGAGCGTGACGATCGTGCAGTAATTCGTTATGAATTGGATGGTCTAGCCACCAGGGTGTTGATGTATAAATATGTTTTTTTTTTTTTCTTACAAAGTTTTGGTATTTCTATACATATTATATTTTCTGCCTACACCAGGATCCCTCAACCTCGCCTCGATGGTTCTTTCAATGCCAGGTTGCCTGTAGATCCTATAGTGGCGGCAACACTTGAACCTGGTGTTGAGGGGGTGGTCTACGTGGTGTAAAGATACTGGGGTTGATAGGAGTAGTTCTAATTCTCTGGGTAGGGTCACTCTTTATAGGTTTGGGGAGAGGTAGCCTCGAAAACGTCTTCCGGGAATAGGATGGCTACGTCCTGGGTACCCTTTCTTGAAAGATATTCAAGGGAGGTGATGACCACATATCTCTGCGAGAGGCAGTCGTCGATACGCGGACCCAGGGTTAATTGCCTCTACTCCTGGTTGGGAGGTGGAGAGATCATGAGCACTGGGGACTAGTCAAGAAGCAAGAGAAGGAATGAAGAAAAGGTGAGAAAAGCGAGAGTATGAAGATTTTACGTACAATGATATTTATTGAATGTGTACGATTTTCTACCACTGTTTTAAGTTAGAACAGATGTAAGAAAGAGATACATACAATACACTTATTTGTATGATCTAGGCGATATTATTGGATCGTTGTACAGCTCTTTTTATGTACAATAAGCATCTTTTTTAGTTGTGATGTTAAGTTTCCACTTAGCAAGCAGTAGATAGTACTACTAAGCGCAAAGTGTGTCGTCGGAGCTGCGTGTGAGATTTTTAAATTTAAGTTTATAAAATCGTTTAAATTTAAAGAAAATTGATTATTTTAATACATAATAAAACAATACCCTGGATGGTGATATACAGTTTGGATTGTGTAAGATAGAGCCCATTATTTACAAATATTTTGTAATATCACTTTTGAAAATGTAAGAATGATTGTGGAGACGAAGTTAATTTCCCTTAATTTTTTTTTCATTGTTATAAAGCGCCCTAGATCTTTAAATAAATTTTATCCTAGAAGAGATTTTAAGACCTTTTTTTTGATCAGCACTCTGCATTTATCGAATTAAAAAAAAAAGCTTTTGAAACCTGGAAGTGGTCCACTAAAATTTGAAACACATTCTTTACCGTCGAACTTGTAATGTTTATCAGGCTTCTTAATAGCTTAAAAAAAATGTTCTAAAGGGTACCAGGTTAAAGAAAATATCTTTCTGTTTAAGATGTTTCAAAGCTGTTTAAGTTCATGTTAGCAGTATTTTTATTACTTTCAGGGTTTAAAACCATTGAAGCATTAATGTGCAATATTAATTAAATGTTTTACAAGTCTTTATAGTTAACAAAAAAAATTGCTTGCAAGTACTGAAAATGTATGGTATAGGGCCTTTCTAAGCTAAATGGATCAAAATAATTCAAAGCTAATATTGTTACTTTACCTATGTACGAATAAACCTACAGGTATAATAAATCCTTTCTTTCAATAAGAAAAAAATACAAGTGTGCTATTTTTCAATTACTACGTATATTACGTATATTGCGTACGCAGTTACGGCCCGAACCCATTTATACAGGTATAACGGTAAGTGCAGTAGAATTATGTAAACAAAGAAAAGTTAAAAATTACCTAATTAAAATCATAACTAAGAGTTACTTTTTTTTCTTCAGTATGAGTAGTGACAAAATCAGTTTTGTCAGTAAAAATTACAGAATTACTTTTTATTTTTCGCTTTTTTTTGCTACATCATTTCTTCATACATCTCCTTTATATGTTTTATTATGCTTCTTTTCAAGTGTAAATTAATTTCTACAAATATAAGCCTAGTGAATAAAATCACTGCAAAAATTTATATTGATATTCCCTACAAAAACCAACAAAATTTGATGTTCCCATTAATAATTGATCTATGGATTTTGAAGATGTGATAGTCTCTGCAAGAGGCATCAACAAAAGAAATATACGATGGTTTATAAACGTATAACCTTACGTCTAATACTTCTTATCTGTTAACTTACGCTTATTTTTTTAATTGTTGTTTTATGGTAAAAAAATGATTTTCTGACTATACTACACGTTTCTCATTTTGCCTAAAAATAGGTAGTATTTTTTAATTTAAATAATAACTGATTTTACATAAGCGCTAAAAATTAAGTTAAGCAGTCCTCTCCACTCTACAAAAAGTATTCGTAAATTTCTCCAAGACTAATTCTCGTAGGGACAGAGCAGTTATTGATTAGGAAAATACTATTAATACCTTTGATACGTTAGAGCTCATATGTCAATAACTTTAACATAAGAAGAGACAGCTTGAATAAAATTTTTCAATATTACTACTGCAAATTGTGTGCCACCTTTCCCGTAGGCATATTTGTTAAAAATCTAATAAATGCGATATTTAAAACTGTATTTTAACCTTAATAAGATTTTAACTTGAGCAATTAAAACGATCAAATCTCATACTTCTACTTCATACTAAGATTCAATTTGTTATGAATTTCACAAAACAAATACTGAAATTAATGAACCGTGAACAATTTTTTTTTTTTTTATACTTCTGATACGAAAAGTATAGCTTTTTAAGCATAGATATATTAAGAATGTAAAAAGTAGGTTCTTTGTTTAAGAGACAAATTGTATTATTAAATTTATTTTTCTTTTTCTCAATGATACAACTCAATGATTTTTAAGACTTATTCTTGACGAAAGTCATCGACTTACGAATCTGACTGTGTTCTTCGTAATTCTCAAAAGTAGAAAGTGATAACCGAAGCGAGCCACCAAGCTTAAACACACGAAGTCAGCGAGTGCAAGCCCCATAGCATGTAAGACCAAGAAATTTCGACTAAATCTTTACGCAAGGTGTATTTTTTTGCACGGTACTTTAGTCAGTAGCTTTCCGCTGCTTATTGGGTATGGACTAATGGTTCATCAATTCTTTTAGATTCACCACTTATCAATTTATCATATGTAGCCTGACATCGCTCTTATTTATATAAATATAAGTGTAATAAAATCCTCATAAGGATGTAGAAAATAAGAGTTCAGTTCTATTTAATAGTTACGGAAACACCTCTGACAGATAAGTAATAAAATAAAAGTAAACAAAGGGAGCAATAATAATAATAAGATACAGTAACAATACTATAAGGAGTGATAAAAAATATTTATGAATCTCCAAGAAAAAAATTGGAGTAAACAAATTTTATATCCCTTAAAACTTCAATGCACACATTGTCTTTTTCCTTTTTTTCCTAACTAGTAAATAACCAAATAGTTTGAATATATGCTGATCCCAGACCCTGTATAAAAGTCTGAGACTGCAGTCCACAACCTTGAGTTTTAAATTGAAGTCCAGGTTGAATAATAATCACAATTATTGAACATACGTAGTAGCAGAGCGTGGTTGTGGTCTCCAGCTGTTTGGTTATTTTTGATATGTTTCATGGTTATCATTTTTAAAAAAATTAATAAACATAATTCAAAGAGACACAGTAATAAGTGACGTCATATGCCCCTTATAGTACAGTGTGTGCAGATATGTACACATGAAGAGAAAATTCATGAGCTCCTTCCATAGCACGTTTGCTAATGCAGATTGGTAAGAGGGCATCAAGCTTACGCTACAAAAGAATGCAGTTAATGCTTCGTACGCATGAACTGTTTGCAGGGAGCGAGTCCGTGAAATCCTACGGATCATTCCCATGTGAGTCAAAGGCTATACCAATAGTTGTTCTTTTGTCTAGCACACAGACTATAGTTGGGGATTACATGTATACAATTGTGTGCCTCGTTCCCAAGTTAGCTTGGTATTAAGGCATTAGATATTTTTCTATTGCCTTCTTATATTAAGGCGTTGTGCGGCCAGCAAATAAAGAATATACATATGAATAGAAATCATATAAAAATGTACAGCAGCTCGAATTTGAGATGGAATTTTTATGTTTCCTACAATGTGCACATCTTTATAAAAGGATTTATAAGGTTAACATGATATCTTTACTAAAAAAATTATCTTTTGTTAATAGTCACTCTGCTTTTTATTTACTCTGATTTTTATAGTAAAAACATTGTTTGACGTGTATAATCTTCAAGAGCGAATCTAATCTGGTTTCTTGTTATGCATAACTAAGCTGTAGTACCTAACTGTTATGTGTTACTTATTTTTGCTTATGAACATTAAATAAGCTCTTCTGCAAAAGATGACATCAATAACAATTCATCGTTCTTCTTCACACAGCTTCAAAATTAAGCCTAAATATTATAAATCCTTAATTCTATCAAGCATTCCAAGGAAATTTAAACATCATGGATTCCTCAAATAACAGCTCTTTAACTGCAGTGAGCTTGATTCTTTTTAATCTTTTCATAAAATTTTTCTAATAAATGCTGTCCAACATTGTTTTCACGATGTTCACACCAAATTTTTTCTTTGGAACAGTTAACGGAGCATAAAAATAATGTTTATGTGGTTAAAAGCTATGATTTATCAGGTACATTTTTGACTATTTAAAATCTACGAACTATAAAGAACATTAAAATTTCTGTTTGTTCATCTGGATTTGTGTCCTTCATACTCCTGGTTATAAGAAGAAAATTTTCAGGAATCATTACGACAAAATGATGACTTAATTGATACAGTATACTGTCACTTAATCGTAATCGTATGAAACGATAGTCAGTTCTCGTTGATCCAAGCTTAAAAAAAAAAGGGAAGTAAAATAGCTAATGCAATTAAAGTTTGGTAACATTTTTATGCAATAGTATCTTAGTACGTACAAACTACTGTGCACCGTTCTCGATTCATCGTATAGAAGTTACATGTTACAGGACATGGGAATCAAATAACTGTATTTTAAATATCTGATATACAGTCTAGTTCTGAGCTCACAGATGATTTTAAACATCGTTTTAAAACGCACACTGACAAATTAAAAAAAAATTGGCTTCTACTGGCAAAAAACTTCTTAAGATAGCCAATACTTGCAAAAATCTAGCTATGAAATCTATTTTATCAAAACATCCATTCGAGATTCCAATGGCATTGTTTTAAAAGATCACTTAAACAATATCCAATACAGTAAGTAGTATTCGTGATAACATAAGTAATCATTAATCATTAAAATGATGTGGAATTGAAAATCCTTTTTATTTACATAGACAATCCAGAAATGTTGGCCTTAATTGTTTTACCGCTTTTGTTTAAGAAATCAAATAAATTGACTAACGGTAGTAAATTTGGTAAATACTAGAGTCCTGAACAGACGTTGGTTGCTAAAGCGTTTGTTTGTCACGTAAAGGTGAGTCAAACAATTACGTACTTTTTCATTCACAGCATTTGTACATGTTGTGTGGCTCCAATAATAAAAAAATTGTTGTTAACTTATATTTAAATGCGTAGTTATGTTATTTTAAAGAACTGTCTTTTATCGAAACTTCCAAATTTTGCGGACGCACACGTATTTTGTACGTTTCAGCTATGAAGCCCTTGAATGTAAAAATGTGACGTTAGCTTTTAATTTATTATTCACAAAGTTAATTAACTAGATAACTATTCGTTTTTCTTTTGTAGAAGTCTTAAAAATAAGGTAGTTAGAGCGGCGTTGTCTAAAATCCAAATTAGGATCAAATTAGTGCACACAGATCATTAACTATTTTTTACATATCCTCATATTGTTACTGACAGAAAAAATTTGGCATCCATAACATCTGCCTTCATACTCATAAACGATATAACTTACTAATATTCCACCTTAGTTTAGGCGGTAGATACCACATTTAAAATTTGCAAAATTTTTGGAGGTAAGTTTCCGCTTCTTACAAGTCACATATGGACATTTCTTGAATCTGAAGCTTATGTATTCAGTAGTGTTGATGGAAAAGCGAAAGTTATTAAACTTAGGTAAGAATTATCTGATTTAAATGAACGAATTAATCGTGCCAATCACTGTCGAACACGCCAAAGTTTTTTAATTACAACTTTTTTCTCCAAAAATAAATCTAAATTTACTTATTTTTTGTGTTTGTATGGCTAACCTTCCATGTTTAACTGCGTTGCACTGTGCGAGAAACATTCAATTTAAAAATTTTTAAACTAAAATACAAATTTTGTTTTATTACGAACGCTAAACTTTGTAGTACCCCTTTTTTGTATTATGATTGTTAAATAAGAAAAAACACTATAAGTTTTATGTATGCTTCGCGTGTAAATCTACTACTTTCACAAAATTTTTGTATACTACAGAATATTCATGCTATAAATGATGTTATGAGCAATTTATGGTGTAAACTCGTTTATAATAATCGTTTCGATACATAACATACTAATTATTTCAGATGTCTGATAAGCAAACTAACTTGAAATTGCAAGCTAATAATGCTTTGATTTTCATATTTCTACCTACATATTGTTGTTATATCTTACTAATGTGTAAAGTAAAGTCGCTGTTCATTTGTATTTCGCACCTGATACTGCCCCACCCCCTCGGCCACTTTTCGAAGGCACGGCATGCTGCCGCGGCTTTTGATCAACGATTAGGCTGAAGAGTGGAGGAAAAACACCCAGTAAGGTGAGCACAGCCGCCATTATATCTTTGACTTGACAGCATTGTCCTCGTGTATTTATTTTTACGTTGTAAGCTCTGTTGAACTGAGTAGTGAGGCATCAGCGTCCTGTATCAATCATTTATTCTTTTTAATAAATAACCAGTAAGTCAAACATTGGTACTTCGAGTCAGATTAAGTTAGCTAGAACGTGCAGCTGAGGACAGGTTACCTCGGGGCCTCCGTCAACCTAGGGACAGCCAAAACTGCGTTATCCTATTTGCAATGTAAGTTTGCCTGTGAGACAAAACTTCTGCATCCAAGAACGCATAAAGAAAATTGGGCCTCTGCTGCACGTGATGCAGTCAGACAGAGTTGTGCCACGCAAAGAAGATTACAAGGTTAGGAGATAATGCGGGCCCTGATTGCATGTGATGCAATCGTATAGAGTCGCACCAAGTAACGAGCAATGCGATTTTATGTGAGTCCTCGTGTAACACCCTGAGAAGGAACCATCCAGACAAATGCCGTGCAGTTTGTGTCATGAAACCCATGCGCTAACGCAATTAGCCTGCTCAGACTGTCAACTGTATCATGTGTGATCAGGCTTCACTTGGGAGACGAGTGTTGAGTCTAACATGTGATCTTTTTAGAGTAAATGAAGGCTGGTCAGACGTTTTTGCCACGCTGCAAGCTCTTTTCAAGGTGCTCGAGCAGTTCACACGATTCGTCCAAGGCATCGCAGCTTGGAGCATGGGTCTTGTCGAGGCCAGACTGAAGCTGCTCAGAAGCTATTGGGCCGATTTTCAGGCTTACCAGCCCAACTTGGTTAGATGTGCTCCTGAGGACAAAATCGCCCCCCTCAGACTCCTGTATGGATCTGGTAAGCAACATAACCTCAGTGCCAAGGTATGTCTTTACGACGCCAGGATCACGCTGGCACCTTTCCTCCCAGAAAATAAAGACTCATCATCACTCACCAGAGCGCACCCTGGCCCTCGTCTGCCGAGCATCAACATTTCACTTTTTTCGGAGCGCCAGGAAGATTAGCAGTCCTTCCATGACTTATTTCAGGCATTAATTTGCCAAGACACCCATTTTTCCGGTGTTAAGAGATTGTACTACCTTAAAGTAATCGTCCATGGCGAGGTAAAGGCAGTTCTGGACACCATCCAGCTGGTCAAGTCCAACTATTCAACAGCCTGAAAACTTCTCACTCCACGGTTCAAGCACCGTCACCTCTTCCTACAGGATCACGTCATGGCTCTCAGGGCGCTCAAGTCACTTCACCGAGAGTTTGCAGGGCCTGTTTAACACGCTGGAGAAGTACCAGGACCAACTGCGAGTACTAAAGCCCATTGAGCACTCGAATGTGTCGCTGGTCGCCTTCGCATCAACCATCATGGATCCGTCCACTCGCAGGGCATGGGAAGACGAGCTCGAAAAATTAAAAGCGACTTCCTCGGCACCCGAGGAAGTAGCTACGTTTGCCATACTGTCCAGCTTTCTCAGGAGGCACGGCCGATCGTTGGCTTCGATGGAGGCCTCGCGTGCTCCACCTACATCTAGCAGTCATTATCACCAGACTTTAGCCACCCACGCAGCCAAAGTGGATTGCCCCACTTGCCATGCAACTTATTACATGTGCCACTATAGCCAGTTCCTAGCGCTCAACGTGCCCACACGACGCTTCCTGGTGGTACAGGCCAAGCTCTGCTTTAATTGTCTGAGACCAGGACACCTGGCGCACTCGTGGGGCGTATGTCAACACTGTCGTGCAACGCACCATAGCCTCATCTACGATGACAGTCAAAAGCGTTGGGCTGTGTCCGATGCCGGGTCGGCTTCTTACAAGCCACCGCTCCTTGATTTGGACCACCAGAACGATCCTGCAGGCCAAACGCAGTTGTAACTAGCTGTCTTCCCTACACACAAAATTTAAATGGCGGGAGCAGGAAGGCGATCGATCACAGCACGAGCTCTCGTGGACGCCTACTCAGAGATCACCATCACCTTCAAGAGGGTCGCCCTAAGGCTAGGTGCCGACCACGGGCGTCACGGGGAGGGGGGGTGGGCATCTTGCACTCACCACGGGTAGCTTAGCTGAAGCTACAAGCTCAGAGTTCGTGCCACAAAACGAGGCCACAGCGCTGTCGTGGCATGATCAACTTATCGTGCTGAAGCAGTGCTACTGGGAGTTAAAAGACGTGCCAAGCATCACGCGCCAGTCGCCAAACGACAAGAAATGTGAGGCCAGCTTTGATAATCATCGTCGAGCAGCCAACGGTCGCTACACCATCCGCCTCCCACTCAAGTACGACGGGACTTTTATATTAGGTGAAAGCCTGACTGGTACCAAGGCCTCCTTCCAGGCATTGCAGCACCAACTAAAGCATGCTCTGGAAATGGCTATTGAGTATACTCGCTTAATGGGTGAATACCTTTAGCATGGGCACATACAACTCTTGACTGAGGCAGATTATCACGCATCTTCAGACCTAGTACATTATATTCCGCATCATGCAATTTGATAATCTGGAGACCAAAGAAAAAGACTGCGCGTTATGTTCAATGCATTTCGATCAATACCCAGCAGCTAGAGCCTCAACGATGCCTTGCACGCTGGACCAAAACTTCAAGCCTGTCTGCCAAGTGTCCTGCTTGCTTAAAGAAGACATCGGATCGAGCTGTAGACCGTAACTTAAGGTGAGGCTAGTGCTCCCTATCTTTTCCTGCGGACGATTTTGGAATCATGTAACGACGAAGGCGAGGCATAGCCTGAAGCTGTACCGATCGTTTGATGAGATCGCTATGCTGACGACATCCTGTCTGGCACTCATGATGTTAAGATAGCCTGACGTCACCACGATCAACTGATTGGCTTGCTGTGGGTGGGATGCTCTCTGCTGAGAAAGTGGGTCGCCAGCGAGCCAGAGCTACTGCACGATGTTTCTCCGGACGTTCGCCTCAGGCTGACGTAGCGGCAGCTCAGCGTCGATGGCCTTGTCAGTGAGCTTGGCGTGAATTGGGACCCGATCGGTGATCTTTTCCATCTCGCGTCACCCACTTTCAAGCCGCAGCAGACTCAGTGCACAATGCTTACCACTTTTGCCCGTCTTTTTAATCCCTGTGGCTACATTTCTCTTATTATTCTGGTCACAAAAAAGATCATCCAAGATCTCTGGTGTGATCGAATCGATTGGGAAGAACTCGAACCAGCCTCCATGGTCTAGCAATGTCACACATTTCTGTCTTAACTGTAGGACGTTTCCAAAATTACCATTTCTTGCTTTATCAACTAACGTTTACACGATAGCCTTCAGCTCCATGCATATGTGGATGCCAGCCGTCGCGCTATGGCAACGGTCGTGTACTTGCAAACCGTAGACCCGGTTGGTAGTGTCAGCTTATACCTATTGATCGCTTGGACTAAACTGACCTCCATAAAAGGGTTACAGCTGGATGCCGCACATCTGGCATGGATTACCATGCCTTGACTGGAGCTGCAAGCCACCCTTCTTGCTGCAAAACTGCTGCGCATGATGGCTGCGGAAACATTCTACCCTCCTGAAGACCGTTATGTCTGGAGTGACTCTAAGATCGCGCTTCATTAGCTCCGATCATCAAAGCCCACCAACAACTCGCTCATCGACAATTATGTGGCTCATATCCAAGAACTGCTGCCCTTCTGCTTGTCAAGACACGTCCCGACAGACCCGAATTCTGTGGACGTAGCGTTCCAGAGAACAGACTTGTCCACACTGGAGCGTATGCACATCTGGTGGTAGGTTCCACCATAGCTCACAGGGCCCTCCAGACTTGTACCCAACTGAGGTTGCCAGGCCTTCCAGCCGGTTTGGTTTGGACCACAAGAAGGCTACCAATACCTGTTGTACCATTAAACGTAATATCTCAAACATCCTGGAGAAGTTCTTAGATCTGGGCCTTCTGCTGCGCTTCCTCGCGCGGTTACGTCAATGGATCCGCCGTCGGCTGTGTCAGGACCCAGCTTCCGCCCTGACACCCTTGACCACTGCCGAGCTGCGCGACGCATACCTCGTGTGCGTCTGCCTCAGCCAATAGCGGTCCTTCTCTTGCAAGATCGAAAATTTGCAGTGGGGGACCATTTGCCTGCAAAACATCTGCTGCAGACTCTTGATCTGTTTATCTTCAGCGACGCTCTCCAAGTTGGTGGTCGGCTCAGCCACTCAGCCTTAAGCTTTGACAATCAACACCCCCGATCCTTGATGTTTGATGTCATCTGGCTCGATGGATTATTTACTGGGGCCCACGCACTAGCACTACACGGGGGCCTCCATATCACCAGCGCTCACACCGTTTGCAAGGCATGGATTGTTAGTAGGTGGCGGCGTTTAAAGAGTTTTTTGAAAGGGTGGGTCTGAGCGCGGCTTCAGGCACAGCCCGCCACGTAACATATGGCGCCTCTAACAGCTACACAGATAATACCTGCTCGAGCCTTTTTCCGTTCCGGTGTTGATTATGCAATTTAGCGAAACCAAAAGGAAGTGAGTTTTTCATTGTACTCTTGGTAAGTGCCTAACCTGATGTCTCTGCGTGACGCTAAATGGTAACGCCGCGAGTCCCAACTGTGAAGGGACTTGCAATGGCGGTGAAATCAGGATTAGCTTTACCTAGTTTAAAGTGATGTTGAAAGAATTGATTGACTACAGGTAAAGTGAAGTGGCTACCCCTAAACAAGCTGGCTTGGGAGCAAGCGTTCTCGTTTCAGAATCTTCGGGGGGCAGTCATCAAAAATGACGGCATGGGTGCGGCAAGCCCAAGTGACCCTAAGCCAGGGAAAATGAGCGCCGTTTTCTCTCAAGAACGGTAATCAAATCTCATGCTTCAACGACTTCAGCTAAGGCGTGAGTGGGAGAATGTTGCATGAAAGGAGACCTGGGACCAGAACTTGACCACCTGGTTGCGAGTTGAAGGCTCTTCAACCTTTCCAGAAAATGAAGTGCATAAAGAACACTGCAATGGGGGGCAGCAGGTTGTTCTGGTCAAAAACCTGATACTTTGCGCGACTCTTGTGTTTATGAGAGCAGATAAATAGAAATCTGCCAGTGATTACAAGCAGGAGCGAATGGCAAATAAAAATGAGAAAGCGCAAGGAGCAACTGACTGACTCTCGCATGGACCCCAACAAGAGTAGCATTGCCCTTCGCAAGACTAAAAGAGTGGATGACCTTTTTGAGGACAAATAAGGACCACGGTCCAATTGCGATCAGAGCTGGGCTTGTCTCAGCTCAAAGACCTGAAGCGCAGAAGCGCCAGGCAAAGGCATGTGTCACCTTAAGTACACCACGGCCAGTCAAGTTACTTCGTCAAGATTGTGAACTGAAAGCGGACGATACGAAAAGCCTCTCTCCACTGAGATTGGGTGACCTGACAACGAGTCCGAAGTAAGGGATCGAACACGGGGCGAAACTCGACTGGCAAGCTGAGTGCCAAAATTTTGAAAGCTTGATGAATGAACGTGCAACGTATTCGTTTATCAAAAATGTGAAAGACTGACTTGATACGAGGTGGTTAGAATTAAACCACACAAGCGCTCAGGTGTTCACTGGCCATAGAAATTTTAAAGCAAACCTGTACAGGTTTAGCTTAACGGACAGTGATGGCTGCGGTTGTGGGAAAAAGGATACCTCTGACCATAGACTTACGAACTGCTCCAGAACACTTTGCCGCTTTCTCGGAGCTTTGCAGATCCATTGTGATAGATGCAAACTCTGGATGTGTGGAGAGAACTTGAAAACATTTTCTTTTATTTGAAAGATGAGTATGAGAGACCGGAAGTAAGCTGGCCTTAGGAATTTGCACCCCTACTCATTTATAGCAGACGACGCGGATTCGGGTGGGAGCCAACAGACACGCCGCCTCAAGGTGTCCCTGTGGATGCGGTCATCGTCAAAGCTGTCTGCAAACGGTTAGATCTGGAATGGCTAACCAAGAGTCGGGGTAGCTGATGATCGTAACGAAAGTGTCTGTCCCAGACTCCAGCTGTATCGATCATAGAGACTCGATAATATTTACCTTCGGGTCTCCTGGGAGATACAGCTGGTATGAACCAATGGGCGTCTAGATTTTTCCGAAGTCAGACCCAAGGCGGATCTTGCGCAATTGCGGATAGTACCTCTCAAGAGACTCCAAACCCTAATTGGTGGCGATCAGTTGAAAAAAGGGAACAGCGCCAGCTGGATATTCAGAGAACATTGCTGTGTACTACTTCGTGCGTCGCTAATCCTTCTGTGGATTGTGCAGGCCCATTTAATATCTTGTCAGCAAAGAGCCAAGGCACCCGCACGATCAAAGGATACATCGCGGTTTTTATGTTTGTCCACCAAGGCTGTACACCTCGAGTTGGTTGGTGACTTGTCGACTGAGACGTTCCTGGGGGCCCTCACAAAACTGTGTATGAGACAAGGCTTACCACCAGAGATTTGGAGCAATAACGCCTCCTGATCTCACACCACCGACTGAGAACTTTGCAAGGCTTTACAGGACAATGAGTTGCAGCGGGAGCATGTTGCTGGCACTCTTGCCAACTAAGGAATTAAGTGGCAATTCATTTCTCCCCCCCGGGCCCCGCATTTTGGCAAATTGTGGAAGGTTTGCGTAAAATCTATGAAGCGTCATTTGCGTCGTATCATCGGTTCGCGACACCTCACCTACGAGGAGTTCTCCACAGTCCTTACCAGCATCAAGGCGGTTCTCAATAGCCGCCCCCTTATCCCATTGACTGTCATTGATGACATTGACATCCTCACTCCTGGGAATTTCCTTGTTGGCGGTCCGCTGAACTCCATTATCGATGCCGCTCCTCCACCTAAAGAGCTGGATCAACGAACCCACTGGAATCTTGTTCGTGGCATTCGAGATCAGTTCTATAACCATTAGAGTCGTGAATACCTGAACACTTTCTAGCAACGACCAAAGTGGAGAACCCCACGCATCAATTTTCAGGTTGATGACGTTTTAGCTGTAGTAGACGCCACTCTTCTCCAGTCAAGTGGCTCCTGGCCATTGGGTCACATACTTTCCATCCATCTTAGTCCCGATGGACTTGCTCGAGCAGCCACCGTCCGGAGTTCCATAGGGAAATGTCTCCATGCTGTTAGCAAGCTTTCCCTATTGCCAGTTTGCCGTTCTAACCACAACGACTCTGACCCCACAGACACCAAAGCTAAATGTCCGTTCAGTCCGGCGAGCGCGAGCTGAAATCGTTTACGAAGTGAGGAGGGTGGATTGTTGATTTGTATTTGACGCCTGCTGCCATCCCACTCTCTCGGCCGCTTTCTGGAGGCACGGCATGCTGCCACGGCTGCTAATCAACGGTCAGGCTTAAGAATGAAGGAAAAACTCTGAGTAAGGTGAGCACAGCCACCATTATATCTTTGACTTGACAGCATTATCCTCGTGTATTCATTTTTATGTTGTAAACTTGACTCAACTTAGCAGCCAAGCATTAGGGTCCTGTATTAATCATTTATTCTTTTTAATAAATAACTAGTGAACTAAACAGTTGCTTAAAACGTTGTAATCGTCAACTGCAAAAATTACTGAACCGATTTTGCTAAGAGTTTGCATGATGATTCCTGATGATTCTAAGATGGTTTTCGAATAGTTCTTTTCTTGAAAAAGTTAATGAAAATAGCGATGAATAAGCTCAAAGTTTTGCTTAAATAAGCTTGCTTCATGCTTTAGTTCAGTTTAATCCGCTAGATGGTGGAGAGACAAAATTAAAGCCACCCAGAATCAAAGATAGTGAAGAGTGGTTATAAAATGCCCTATCGAGCTGTTGATTATTGTAGTCGTTTAACGACAGCACACCAAGAACAGAGTTGTTGGTCGTGCAGCTGGGAATCCTAGCTACCCATGACACTTTTCTTTTATGGGCAAGCGAAATTAAATGGTTTTGCCCCAGATCACCAAGATAACCAAGTGCCACGTAAAAAAAGGTGATCAGATTGTCAACGCCTTTAGCGGAGTACCAGGAGACGTGTCTAAGCTAAGCACAACCTGCTCCAAAACTTCAGAGTCTTGTGGCCGTTAAACTATCCAGCATGGTGCCGTCAGAGAAATTTCTATCTTAAATAGGGAAGACAGCCGTGAAGAATACGAGCAGCCACAACGCCTTCCTTCTTAGTGGTCGTCTCAACGGCATACCTACAGAGAAGGTATTCTCCAGGCCTACTTTCCCTACTAACGATGAGCAGTTGGTTATCTAGGGAACGACCTAAAGACGAAATATTCGTTGGTCGGTGACGTACCTCTCTTCAGTACGGTCTCCGTACACAGGGACTTCAAGGATAAGAGTCAAGCTACCCGTAGCTGGCTTTCTGTCATCAAGAATGATAATAAGGAATAACTAGAAATTTCAACACTGTCCCTTTTCAGGGCCATTTTAAGTATTTATGGCCCCTGCCTAACCATCAATCTAATTGGTTCTTTTAAGGGCCACCTAAGTTTAAACTACCTTGCCAACAAAAAATTTTTTACTACCATTTCCCGAAATGATTTGTCAACTAAAAGTTTTTAGACTTTATTAAAACCTTATATTGATTCTTTTATAACTAGAAAAGCTATTGATAAAATATTGAATTTTTTACAAAATTTTTAAACGTCTGGTTTCTAAATTACATTTAGCAGCAAATTGAGCAGCAGTTAAAATCATACAAATATACAAAAAGTTACAACAAAATACTATTTGTTCTGGCTTCCACTAAAAATGTTTTTAACGATTATTTATCCAAAAACTCAAAACTTCAGACTTATCAAAGGTGAGCTTTGTACATACATCCAATTCTGGTAGAGCTAGGTAAAGAACCAATATACTTATCAGGTAAGAGGGAAGACGTCAAATTGGACTTAATACCAGTATATGCTGCTCACATTCCTTTAAAGCATAATTTAAAAAATTTCTTTGAAACACCCGGAGTATTCACGGAAAAAACACGTATATAAAAAAGTTAAAACGAGATAAATCATAATCTCTAATATTATTCCAGGTAAATTGGGGTTAGAAAAATGTGACGAAAATAAAAAATATATATATCCACTTTACTTGTATCAAGATGAATTTGAATGTTGTAATTCACTTGGGAGCCATGCAGGTCACCAAAAGTTAAGTGGTATTAACGCAGCATTAGCTCCACATTGGACTGGTAAACTAAGAAACATTCTTATAGCTAGTATTTTTCACGCAAAACATTTGAAAGATTTAAGAAATGAAGTAGTTTTTCCACATTTAATTATTTAACTTAACGATTTATCTGAAAACGGTATCAATATCGTCATTAATAATAAAAAGTACAAAATTTTTATTGAGTGGGAACCAATTCTTGGGGATAGTTTGGGGTTAATCCAATTTGTGGTATCTCTCGTAGTTTTTCAGCTCAATACAACTGTCAAATATGTACAGCTCCAAATAAGAAATGCAAAACGATGACAGTTAAAAACAAATTGTTTTTACGAATAGTAGAGACTCACAATGTGGCTTCAGCGACCAGTAATTTGCTTAGCTATGGAATGAAAAAAGTATGTTGTTCTTGTAAACTTGAGAAGTTCAATATTGTGGAAACTGTTCATGTGGATATAATGCACAATTTCTTTGAAAAAGTCGCTCCGTACACTATTAGTAAAGTATTGGATGGCCTGATTCAAGATAAAGTCATCACCTTAAAACAAACTTATTCAAGTTGATCGATAAGTTTAATTCTAGTAACGTTGAAGAACTCAGTAAGTTGCAGCAATTAGTATTTTTTAAAAACAAAAAAGGTGCAGAAAATCTGAAAATAAAACAAACTGCATTAAAACTTTTATGCTTAAGTCAGTATCTTGCGCTTAAGATTGGTGATTTAGTTAATCCGAAATAGAATAAGTCGTTTTGGCAGCTTCTTGGGCCACTGGTGGCTGCTGGAACGCTCCCTTCAATCCGACGGTGGTAGCCGATTCAGTATGATTGCGGCTTGTAACTACAGTGCCCTTTTGGTCCACCGCGCTGATGTCAGCTGGACAGTTTGGCAGCGGAAGCTGGCCCTCCAACTGGCTGTTTTCAGTTGGTAAGAAAGCAAAAAATAGTGATAAAAAATGTTTACGTTATAAATTATTACAAAACTTTATTTTGTTCATCTCATATAAGTGATGAAGAACGGAGTAAATTATTTGTTGACAATATGTCATCTATATAAATAATTTCAGAATTATCGTTAAAGGTACATCAAAAGAAACATGAATGTTTATGTATTATACAAAGAATTCAAGTTTGAAATAGTAAAAAGTAAAAAGGGGCTATTGATTGAAATATTGATTACTTCATTTTTACGATAAGATCGCATGCATAATTTGCGATGCAGTTCGTGCTTTATTTTTTTTCTATTTTTAACATATCTTGTTTATCATAAACAAAGATGGTACTAAGATTTTGGAAAAATTTTCTATATTTAAAATTAAATACTGCATCTTTAATTTTACTTCAATTTTTTTCCCAACTACTATGACAATAGTGTTTTTACGAACATTTTAAAAACTTGATGCATTTACTGTCCTAGTTTAAAAATTTTTAATTGTCCTATTTTTTTTCTGAATAAAAAATTAAAACAAATGCTTTGTGCTTCTAGCTAAGATATTGTTTGTATATACGAATGTATACGTTATACATTCACGATAGCCAACAGCGGGCAGATTAAGGGCTCGCTCAGCTGCTGAACTCTTCGGCTGCCAACAGCAGGCTAAAAGCACACCGTAGTTACAAGCCTCCGTCGGGCCATTACGATATTCCACATTTGGACCGAATAATTTTGTTCAGGAGCCGAGTGACCTTTTTTGTTCAGAATACGGAAAGTACAGGTTGGAAACTATATGTATATATATATATATTTTTTTGGAAGATTATTGGAGTGCTTACATGTCCTAGTTGAAGAAAGGGACAGATATAGAGTGTTACATTTCTTTTTCGTCAATATAATGAACTTTACCTAAAATACTTAGGAAAATTGAAATAATACTATTATACCTTTAAGTATTGCTATTAGACACCAACTACAATTTAACTATAGATCTATGTATGTGGCAGGTATATACAATGATGTTAAAGCTGGCTTCATGTTTAAAAAAAAGTGTTTTAAGAGATAAGAGCACATGTACCAAATCTTCTGATAGAAACATCAATTACAACTTTAAAAAACGTGGTTACTCTTAGGAACAATTTAAAATTGACAATATCTTTATTTTTAAAATATCAAATGACAGACCAAGATTTAGCATGGTAAGAAATATTTTTACTTGTGAAAAATATACGTCCTTTGCACTCAAGAGTTACACGTTTCGTATTTCAACGATCATTATTATGCTTGTTGTGTTGATAACAGTAATCGTGTAATTATAACTGCGCATTGCTTAAGTATGATTAAAAACAATGCTTGATACGTAGTGACTAGGTATGATTTGTAACTTACAATATAATGTAAAAAAAATTAATTGTAAAAAATTGTCATTTTTTTGGTAATGTTAGTTTAAATGCTTAGGATCTTAAGAAAGGGATTTAAATATAATACATAAGGTGTAAAATAAATTCGATGAGGGTCTGCAAAAATAATAAAAAAAAAAAAAGATTTTTTAACGCCGAATATATTCCCTTAATTATTAAAATCCAGATTTAAGACAAAATTTTAATTTTGTAATCGCTAACGAATAACGCTGTTGCGACCTGGCCTATCTGAGAATAACTTGTGGTTATTAAAGGTACTTGTTAACAAAATTTTTTTAAAAATTGTTATTTTTTGCGTTTTAGTTTAGATGGAACGTCCTAAGTATATGTTCTGCTTTGTTAAATGTTATTTATTCAGTTTCAATCATCAAAAAAATCAATTCTCCAATTTTCTGTCAATTTCTACTCGTTCTGGTTGCATTGTGGCTGAAACTAAGCATTAGTTAATACATGTCTATTTGTTGTAGAAATCTTAAAGAGCTGTTTTTCTGCATTTTCTATTAAAAAATGTAAAATAATGCAACAAAATTAAAAATGAAATGAAGAGTATTCATGTTAACTACCATCAATAGTTGGACCATAAATGATGCAGGTAAAAAATAATAACGTAATTTCAATAAAACATTTTATGGTATACTAAATTTAGAAGGAAAATATGGTAATTATTTTGATGAATACTGATTACATGTCAATAAAAACAATTATACATCGCACTGTTAAAAAATTCTTAGTCTTACTGACTTTCAGTGGCATGATACAATCAACGATTTTTTTAAATTTTGTTAAAGGATACTTTAGAAAACTATGCAGATGCAAAAGATACAGAATTGTTAATAACAGTGACTGATGTATATAAAACAAAAAAATACAAAAACTCCGAGTATAAATACACTTACGTCTTTCTACAACGATTTTAAATTATAATGGCTCATTAGAAACAAAAAAACGCAGCTTTACAGTTCTGTATGTTTTTTAACCTTTCTTGTGCATATCAATTACTGTTTATTACCATACAACCCTAAGAATTTACCTTTTTTTTTGCCCACATCAGTAACAGAAGTTTTTTCAACAAAAGAAGATAAACCAAATTTTATTGTATCGATGAAAATAAAGTACAACTTAAATTGTTGAAAATCTCGTATCAAAATTTTTAGCATAGTTCTATACAGTTAACTTCGGCAAAATATCTTAAACATAAAACCATATAAACAAACTAACTGATGCCTTAATGAAATTTCACTAGAGCTGCAGTGCATGTGGTTAAAGCATCGGTCACTGTGTCCTTAAGCCAAGCTAACTTGGAAATGAGGCATACGGTTGTGAACGTGTAACTCCCAATTATAGTCTGTGCGCTAGACACAAGGACTGCTATGGGTGTAGCCTTTGACTTACACGGGAATGATCCATACGGTTTCATGGACTCGCTCTCTGCATACAGCCTTTGAGTCCAAATTTGAACACAATCGCGTCTACAGATTTTGAGAAAAAAATTCATGAAGTTTCCGTTTTTCGTCGTCTTTAACATGGGCTCAAATGTAAGTTGCCAAAAAAGTTGTAGAATAATACCTTTCACACTTGACGTAGCGATGATAATGTTTAAAAAAAACTTATATGTTATTTACGACATTTTAATTGATACACATGCAAAAGTTCAAATAAATTGCGTCTGCAGTTATGGAGATATTTACACGAACGTAAACAAATTTGTTTCCAGCTCGTCTGCTACAATCGTGCGGGAGACAAGGACGCACTGAGTACACTGTCTGTACACTGTCTTTTTTCTTTAATATGCATGGAAAGGATCTTATAAAATACTTTTCTGAACTGAATAAACAGCATAATATTCAAATCAAATAATACATTTCTTTTCTCAACCATAATTACATTCATTTGAAAAAAGTAAAAGAAATTAAACTCTTCTAATTTTTTTTTTTTTTTTGTATTATACATGCAGAAATAATACAGTAAAAAAATAAATTAAAAAGGGAAGAAAGCGCATACTAAAAAAGTTTACAATAAAAATAATAATTAAATGGTCAAAAAAATTAATGAAATCGATAATCCAGATGTTATTGATATGACAATAGCTGAAGCACTGATAGAGTCTCTTAACACCACATTTTGTTTTAAGATGCAATCCAATCTATTTCTATATTTAACGAAAAAAGTACTCCGCTCAAGAACTATATTTAAGATGTTTGAAATGAAGAAACTTAAGTCACAGAGGATGGAAAAGATCTACATAGAAGAGCAGTTTCAGAAAATTTGCAAGGTGCCACGCGTATAAACGTAAGTGTATAGATAGAATAACCTCAATATTATAAAATTCATAACATATTTTTAAAAAAATGTATGCAAGAGGAAATACCGTTGCTAACAAATGCAGTTGTAGAAAGTGCATCAACGATAAGACTAATCTGTGGGCAAATGTAATGATTATGTAAACCTACTGCTGAGTGGTGCTGAAAAGCTCTTATAGAAGATATAGGCAATGCATACTACGTGCATATGATGATTACAATAAAAAGACTAGTACCTATGTAAAGCCAGCAGGTAGATACAAAAGAATCTGCCACTTTAGTAGATGCTTTCGATTTTGATTTGAGATTAAAAAGCCGGATGAGAGCGGGTATCATGCCGGACACAATACGAAGGACTATCTTGCAGTGATTTTAGAAATGATGTTAATAATAATTTATCTCAACAGCAGAATAGGTACCTTGATAAGCCATTCTCATCGCATCAAATAGAACAAGATGATACACTAAATCAGTAATCAGAATTTAAATGCTATTTGACATATAATAATCAAGGAAGCAGAATAATAACAAAAGACAATATTAACAATTTAGAAATGAACAGAACTACCGAGGAAAATATCAAAATCGGAACAGAGATTGATTGCTTCAGAATCAGTTGTAAATTTCTTAATGTTATCAGAATAATTTTGGACAACATGAAAATAAAAATTATAGCGATTGCTATTTAAAAAAAAAAGCTAATTGTAATCCTAGAAATAATCAAGGATATTAGGACAAAGATCAGAACTATAATAAGTACCTTTAGAACAATAATTATATTAATTATAACCAAAAGAGTTTTAAACCTAATTATCAAAACAAAAATTATTAAAATTGATACTAACAAAGAGATAACCGTTTGCATTATTATTGAAACTTTTAGGTGACCCACCCTAATCTTAGTTAGGAAGTCAGCCCCTAAAGAGAAAATGTAGCCCCTTCACTGAATTTTTTAGCAAAAGTAATGAATAAAACAACAGAATCAAGACCATCTATATCGGTATGTGTCACGAACTTGGCGTAAACAACAAGCCTACGTGCATAAGGTTGGCTGTTCCAAAAGGAGAAAAATCGCTTTATCACACTTGTATTTGATAATGGTGCTGCTTCAAACTTCATTAAATTAAAACAGTTGCACCCGTATTTACGTACAGAGACAGAAAAAATAGTTTTACAAAAATTACAACACTCTTAATTTTAACTGAAGGAAATACGTGTATAACTACACCAGAATAGCCTACAATTTTGTATGTTATCTCTAGAGATTTTCCCATCAAAGATGGTGGTCTGCTGAGTCAAAACTTTTGTAAATAATGACAAGCTACATTATCGTATTATCATGATTCTTTAGTACTAGATAATGACACGATACATTCCATCCTTTTTCAAAAACACTTAGAGAAATAGAGTGATTGAAAAAAGATTTTAAAAAACAGATGGCAATAAAACTAAAGAAACGAGGGCAAAAAAATCAAGTTTTAGATACTACTCTTATCATTTATAAAAAAGCAGAGTGACTAAGACATAAAATTGACCCAAAAAACTTGTATCACGAATACATCGTAGGCTAACCTAAGAAGTCAAACATATCTAAATAAGAAAAACTTGGAAATGTAAAAGCTGAAATGCATTTTTGAAATCGATAGGACAAATAGATTTTATAAGAGAGGGGTGATAATTTTATGAGACCTACTAATAATAAAACTAATGAAAGTGCCATACATATAAAAAATAATACATAAGACGACAAAGATAGAGCGCGCGGTGGCTCAGTCGGCTAGGTCGTGGATTGGCACGCGGGAGACCGTGGTTCAATTCCCGGCCAGTGCGACTCTTTCGGGCAAGTACCTCTGTGATATTTCACATGTGCTTTTTCACCACGCAATGCTCCTCGAGGAGGGTGTAGGCGACCTCCTCGCAGCATAATTGCCTAATTTCCCCCTACCCCCCCCTCCCAGTGATGGGAAGGCCTCCCATCCCTCTTCCCTTCCTTCTCCCAAGTGCTAAGTGCCCATAGTAGTGCCCTTATTAAAGGAGCCGGACGTAGAGCACTCTAATATAAAAAAAAAAAAAAAAAAAAAAGACGACAAAGATGCACTTCAACCCAATGGCATTAAACATAGTAGAAATACTCCTAGTGTGGAACATTGCCATAATGAGGAACAAAGAGTCACTAATAAACCTAATACACGACCAGGCTCTAACACGTCAAAAAGTAAGAAACAATTTAATAAATACTAGTTCGATTAAATACTCCCTTCATGTCAGCGTAGAACAAAATGATGCGTATCTTAGCAAAAGAACAGTAATGAATGAGAATGGCCAATAAAATGTTATAGAAATCAGCACTTATGAGGACGATCTTAGGACTAAAGTAGACGTAAGAGAAATTTTACTCTTTACATACATTGCACCTGAATTTCATCCCGATACTTGTAGCAAACATGAGAGATCAATGATCCAAAACACACAACATAGAATCAGAGAGCTTAAAAGACTTGTACCAGTCACTGAAACCTAGAAAAACGAAATCAAATTGATCAATTGAATCCTAAAATCTTACTAATATATAAAGCAAAGTCATATAAATTTGGATGATTCTGTATTAGAAGAAAGAATTGCAGACATATCAAGACGTACAACAGATTTCAAACCCTTATGTGATAAAGATGATATTTTAAGGATGCGTGGAATATTATCAATTTCTCCACGTATTCAGAAAATTACACCTTTATGCTCTTGTACCTCAACGGAAACGAGTACAACTATTACTGCAAGAATTCGACGATCTAAAGCTTATGACTTGGAACAAAAAATAGAAGAAACCCTGCTATGATTTAAATGAAAACAACATTTAACAAACAAACTACAACGAACTTGAATTTATGAATCAAAGAACGGCACCTGATTTTATGCTACTTTCAGGCTTACATTTTTCCGAAATACTGAATTAATACAAAAAGTAGTATGGAAAAGCTTTTAAATTGCTCAGAAAAAAATTAGGGTAAAAACGCCTACACAAATTACTGTCTGTCATGGTAAGGATGAATTTTTGAAAATTTAAGAACGTAATGAAATAATACAAATGCTACATGACAGTTCTGTTAGAAAACTTAAGAAAATGAAGTAAGGTTGTTGAAAAATAAAAGAATAATTTGACTGGCAATGCGTAAGAAGTCATATTTTTAATAATGTCCGATAATGCAGTACATGTCAAAAAAAAGAGATTAAAAAGATGAAAACAAGAAAACCCGTTAAAGTTTTTGATACAGTATCCATTAATACTGTCAGTAAATTAGGAATAACACCAAAAGGTTATCACCTTTTACTCAAGCGTAATATGACTAAGCATATCATATTAGTTCTTGTACAAAATTTAAGATCAAACACACTTGACCATGGACTCGTACAAAATCTAATATTAGTTTACTGTGCACTTACAGCAATTTGATTAGTTAAACATGCTATATTTATGACTTATTTATTAAAACAGTTTATTAGAACCCTAGGAAATAGTCATCTAACAACATTAGAATATCATTCCCAAACAAACGAGCTACTAGAACAAAATCATGCTACCCTAGATGACTAAATAAAAACTTACTCTGAAACTTCTGATGACTCGGACAATAAGGCCAAATTTGCAGCTTTTACATATAACACGAGTGTACATGCAGCAAAAATTCTACACCTGATGAGCTTGTTTTTGGGAGAGTAGTGAGATTGCCTTTTAATATACTTAAAAATAAACAGTTATGACTTTATCCATTGTATTTACAATAAAATTAAAATCAGTTTTAGAAAAAAATAATGTATCACTTGAGAAAGACAATGGCAAAGTCATACAGAAATACACAGATAAATTAAAACTTATCTTTTAATAATAGCATTCTTGTAAAAATTATACCCTACATGTTTTTCATGAAAACTAAAAGCGATGCAGATTATATTAGCCATCTTAATAATAATAGTGCCTAAATATTTGGCAGATTAAAAATATTGAACAAATTTATATTCTATGCAACTATTAGCATCACGTATTAAAAAAAAAAGGGAAACACGTTGTACTACATGTCTAGATTTATAGTAGTTTGAAGAATGAATTTTGTTCCAAATACTTTGAATACTTAAACTGATAATAAGAGCTTCAGTTAATAAAGTACGTACATATATGTATTAAAGATTCAATTGACATAAAAAAACTATGCATTCCGATGCACAAATTCAAGCATAACTATTATTTACTAACATGCGTGTACAGAATTAATTGTGACGGCAAAATCTTACTTATTAAATACATACGTACGCAGTTATACAGTCAAACACATAGAATCGTCATGGGTTACACTTGCAGATTAATTACGGCAATCTAATCAGAAATCCTTGAAGTTATGGCTAAGGAATACCGTCTCAGCCTACTTATACAGATTTTATATAGAAGGTAAATGTTGAAGAAAATTCTAAAAGCTTATGAAACAGTGTACGCCATCGAAGAAAAGCCTTGTGCATTAGCTTATTATAGTTCTAAGGTGGTGTTTAGTTTTTCGCAGGAGCTAAAAACAGCGTTAAATGGTTTGAACTTAGAACCAACATTACAGGTTCTGATTGACTCACAAATTTTAACACTAGATAACACGATTATTTAAGCAACGTTAACTAGGTTCACAATGCACGTAGTAGAAATAACACCTGAAAGTAACAGTGAGAACGGAATTGTCCAGATATTATGATTTGTGAAAGTCAACCGTACCGGGACTAAGATAAATGTTCTTATAAGAAAACCTTACAATATTAGTCACATACAAGGCTTCTTTAACCATAAATATGCAATAAAGGCTTTTTTTTTTAAATCTAACAAAAGCAAGAAAACGTAAGACCAATAAATATATCGTATGAGAATATAGATTGGGCCAAAGATATGAAACAAATTCATAGTTTACTGTATTAGTACACGGCATTTGCCAACAGATTATAGAAATAAGAGACTTAGGGAGTCGGGAAAAAGATAACACATATAAAAATAGAACTCTTAAAGACTTTAACCCTCATTCATAAAAAATAGTATCGAAAAATCCACCTTTGATGAATCCAGATAAGTACATCCAGTTTTTAATGACGTTTGGTCCTTTAAATCATTGAATCCTCTATGCACTAGATATCGTGTGCGATAATAAAAAAAAAATAAAACTTGATTACACTACTTATTGTTACGAAGAGTCTACAGCAAGAGCCCTTGATGGACTTGAAATGTATGCAGTAAGGTATTCAAATAAGGATATTTAAAAGAATACAGACACAATGACTAATTGATCGTGTAAAAACTAAACATACAGAAACGACCTTGAAGTGCACAGTCTTTGGAGCAAAACACAAATAAATTTGGAAAGGAGTCGCCCCTAAATAAGAAGAATCTTAGTCTATTGAAGTACTACTAGGACGATAAACTATGTATGCCCTTAAACAGGATTTAAATAATTGAAACGTTGCCACTAGGGCAGGCTATCTGGCTAAGTACATATTTTTATAGGATTTAGGTTTTGTTTCTTAGCTAAAAGCATATTTTTTAATTAACAAAACAGAAAAAGAGTAATAGAAATAAAATAAAATAAAAGAAGCTCTTTTTTTTTGGGCAATAGTTTTGGAATCTTACTTTAAAATGTTTTTTTTAGACAACAGTTAACAATATTTTCGTTAAAAGTGGCCGTTGAAGTTGAATGACTTTGAGTGGGGAAGTACGATTGGAAGAGATCAGAGTCACTCTCGAGTAACTCAAGCCGTCCCTTTAAGTTGAACAACGACGGTGGCACTGCTTCCGATGTTGTTGGCGTTGTGGCTCCGTTTGATTCATTGGAATCCAACTCATTAGAGAGGTGCGGCGATTGGACGGTAATTCGTAGAGGCCTCGACGAGTTGGTCACCAGGTTGACTAGTGTGTGTCAAATTTTTTTATTTTTATTTTTTTTTTTTTTAATTAACTTACTACCTTATAACAAGACACCATCTCTCCTACCCTCGCCAGGGTCTCTTGGGCTCGCCTCGGTGATCTTCTCGATGTCGAGAGGTCTCGGGATCTTGAAGTGGGGGTAATACCTGGACTATACTGCGGATGAAAAGCTTAGGAGCCTCCAACACCTCTGGACTCGTAGCTGGAGAGGGTGTGGTAGGTGGCGGCGGCCGTCGGGGGGGGGGGGGGGGGCAAAGGTACTTGGTTTTGAGGGGGTGGTCCGTACCCTCTGAGTGGGATCACTTCTAGTGGGACCGGTGGAAGGTTGGGTTATATAGAAAATATAGACAAGAGTCTTATACGAGTACAGTGATATTTATTGAATATGTACTTATCTACCACTGCTTTAAGTCAATTGAGTGGCTTAAGAGATATGCATTACACGTATTTGTAAATCTCGGATCGATCCCAATCAGTCGTCACACAGTCCGTCTTATATGTTTTACGTCGCTTTCTTACTAGCAATTTTTGCTAAAGACTAGTGGTCGCCACCTGGTGAGTGATAAGTGGTACTATCAAGTACTAAGTTGGAAGTTGGAGCTGCGCGCGGAATTCCAAAATTTAAATTTATGTAGAAACGATATAATTTAAGAAAAAGGATTATTTTATTATAAGATGATTAATAAAATAATGCCCCGGATGGTAACATGTTTTTACTTAAAAAAATTTTGTTTCTTTATACAACGAAGCAAAAATCTTTGATTTAATAAACACTCAAAAAACAAGAAAGTAGAAGAAGTGTACCGTTGAACGTGTAGTAAAAAAGTGTAAACTGGTATGTACGGACAAAAAGCAGACCAGAAAGTTTTAGTGTCTGTTGGGCCACCTTTTAGGAAATATAAGAGCTTATAGTAACGATGAGAGAACTTACGGCCATACGTAATGTTATGTTAGTCGCACTTGAGCAGTAAAAGAAAAAAACTGCCTTCTGACTGAAAAAAAAACAAAAAACAAAATTATGTTAATAGTTACTCTGTTGTATTCAATAAAAGTAAAATTGTTGTTATTTCAAATAGAACTGTTCCCAGAAGATCCCATGCTCTAATGCAAGAAAATTTGGTACTGAACCTAGGACTGGCACCGACACCTGAGATGTGCTTGTAATCAATAGTTGATACTACTTTTCACCAAATTTAAAATGTTTGTAGTTAAAAATAGCATCAAATTATCGTAATGTCTTAATACATTTAGAATTGTTCAAAAGGGCCCAATATAATAAAAAAAACTTTAATTCGTACTAAAATTTCAATCCAGGTAATGGTACCAATAAAGAATTTTTCGTGACAAGATTTACGATCATGTAAATGATTGACATAATAGATTGTCAAATGATTTAAATTTATCAGTTTTTAAAGAGTTAAAAAACAATAAGAAAGTTAAATAAAGCTGAATAGAGCCTATGTTAAATTATTTGTTTGTTCAAAACAATGTAAATGGAATTTTTTACGAAATCCTATGTCAAATAGGGTGTGCCAAATGTGTACTCTTTGTGTGATAACTTAATTAACATTTTTCATTAAAATCAAGTCAAAATATTAACAAGTACAGTTATGAGTTGTATGAAGGACTAAAATAACTGTTAAAGATTATAAAAATCTGTATAGCAGTAAAAAATTATCTTTTATAGCAAAACTCTAAAAAATTCATTACTTGCAAGAATCTACCATGTGGTAGCTGCTAGACGTGTAAGAACATATTCACTCTACTACAAATCGTCCATTGCACAAACTTAGCCATACATGGCACATATTTACGTTTTGTAAGAGTGGTTCTAGTACGGTCTAAAGATGGGGCTCCATTAGTAGAACGTACAATGTGTGCGTCATGCGTGGCGCTACCACTGGAGTAGACATAGACAACAGAGTCATGGCTACTGCTATAAGCCATAGTTTTTGACTGGCAAATTAACTGTATTCTTCGCTTGGATTATCTTTGTGCTAACTTTCTGAGGGAACTTATGGATTCGTGAGCAATGCGCGGATTTCTAAAATATATAACTTGGTTGTACGTTCCATCATCTTGAAGTGTCATTGTGCTAGCTCTTTTCAAAAACAGTTGTGGTGATGTAGGTGGCACGTGGATCAACGAAACGAATCCATTAGTCATACCATTCACTTCTCTATATACTTGCTCACCCAAAATGATCGTGGTCTTGTAATTAATTTGCAAAGATCTGATGACGGGCATTTAGCTACAATATTTAATTATTTTATTGCAGCATATTCTAAGAAGCCTTGCAATGTAGTTGCAACTACAACGATGACATAAGAAATAGAGAAAGCTTCTTCTTTTTACAAATTTTTCTGATTTTTTTGACAGTGAAATATGATACTTGCTTTCTGAGAAACGGACATTGAAAAGTCTTCTCATAGATTCTTTGTTTTTGCTGATCGTATTTCCACTAGGTGTTCTGAAAAATTTAGAGTTGATGATTATGTTCATAAGTTTTGTTTTCAAGCTTAAGTAGCTTTTAACGTTCTACTTTATTATTGAATTACCTTATTTTTTTGCAGAGAATAATCACATTACGTGTATTTAAATGCTTTGTAAATTTTGTCAATTATAAAGTAGTAGAGCACCGGAAAAATTATGACCTGATAGCAGTTATTATATGTAAGAACAAACTCCTCTAAAGTTAGTACAACGCACATATACCCATGCGTGGGATACGTTACCGTTTTTTAAGGAGAAATAATAGTCTACATACAGAATGTGGTTTGACCAGTAGAACACGTAATGTGTCATATGTGGCGATGCTTCTTGACTCTATATAGATGACTGAATTATAGCTTCTATTATGGTCCATAGTTTTTTGACAATCGTAGACAATCAACTTAATTTTTTGTGTGAATTGTCTTCACAATAAATCTCCTAATATACGTTAAAAAATTCGTGAGAAATGCATGGATTGCCAAAATAAACCGATTAGTTGTACTCTCTGCCACTATTTGATTATATTAGCTCTTACAAGAACGCTTGCAGTCGCATGTTTAAAGTGTGGCTTGGCACGTGGACTGCCGAAACAAACTGATTAATTGCGCAATTTACCTCTTTGTACTGGCTTATCAAAAGAAAATGTGGTCTTGCAAACAATACGCAGATATTCTACCACAGACATTTAGTCTCATTATTTCATCAGGTAATTTTTTTCAGTATAATATTACATTTTACATACTTAAATACTAAGAAAATTCGATCAATAGTACAATAACACGACAAATAAGAGGCAAACGTTCTGAAACGGATAAACAGTGGAGACAGCGCGTATCAGTAGTGCACCAAAAAACTATGCCCTAGTAACAGGTACCACATTTAAGAGCATACACTGTCATGATTTTTCAAATGTACAAAGCAATGAACTACACACATTCACATTTTATCAGAATTATTCTGGCGTTAGCATATGGTTTTACCAGTCAAACGTACTATGCGTCATAAATTGCACTCTATTTCGACCAGGCACGCATGAAAGAGTCTCAGCTGCTAGTATGGTCTATAGTTTTTCACTGCAACTGCCAATAACTTCGTAAGCTTTGCTATTTTTTTAAATGATCGTAGTAATCCAAAACGAATGAGTTGTTATAAGAAATAAGTTGTCAGAACAGCAATACAATACCATTGAAAATGAGATCAAAAAAAAATAAATTAACAGTATTCCTCAAATTCATGTAATGTATAATTATGTTCTTTCCGCTTTCTTATACAGTTGATACCCGGCCAAAGGGTTGATGAAAATTTTATCGAAACAAACTAAATAATAAGATGACCTATCATCACGCTAATGCTTTTCAAAAACTGGCACATAGATTGCCGAAATGCTAACAATTTTTTTTCAGTCAAATACACATTATTTTAACTGTTGATTGAATCTTCTTTTATAAGAACTAATAATATTTGTAGAAGTTATTTACAAACCAATTTCTTTTACAATCCATTAATGGTATTGGAATCGGAATCTCGTTATCTCAGTTTAAACCCGTGATATAACTATTGCAAGGATTTATTTCAAATTATTCTTTATCTTAAAATTGGATATACGATAATTTTAATAAGAGAACTTGGCTTTCTATATAGCTGTATATTGTAACTGTCATCTGTTACCACTGTTGAGTCTAACACGACTAAAATCGAGAACCACTACGTGAGTGGAGGAGGATCGAAGCTCATAGCACGTTCGTCCTCATAAACAAATAAAACTACACTTAAATTAATTTGTTTCACACACATACACGCGTTACACGTGCTTCTTATTTTGCACTAGATTCTTATTCTCTCTCACACTTCAAAACCTACTTCTTAGCCTGTCTCACTCATCTTCAGCCTTGTTCGCATCCCAATGCCCGATTGATACTCAAGATGAATAACACCTCCACTATTGGTAGCTTATAAAATATATATACAAATAATACGTAGCTTGTTTTGGGTAATTTTCGCTCGTTTGAGTTTTTGAGAAGTTTTTCGTTGCGCTGCAACGCATTAACGTGTTTTTTGCATTTGTCTTTGTTCGTCTAAGTCTAGAATACAGCCGCGTACCGACTCAATATTCACTACATGCTGTGAGTACCCATGGCGAAAATCCGCACCCGTGAAACCGTGGTTCAAAGACGAGAAGGAGAACAGTACGGACGCGCACTTGCACTCACACTCTTACACATTTACACCTTTACATCTGCAGACCAATTCAAATCAGGTTGTTATTCTTTGTTCCATTTCATTTTGTATCAGTCATTTTTTTCCTCTTACGGGGTTTTCTCGCAAGAGTCTTCTTCTTTGAGCCACAAATTATATCTTTATCAGTGGCTCATAAATAGCGTTTTTCATTTAGTTAAACCCAACCCATCCTATCCTTCGTAAATTAACGTAGATGCTTTTACAAATAATTTCTTTCATTTTTAGTAAAGTAGTTTCATATTCTAGCTGTTGGATTATTGCCCTTAAGAAAAAATTCAGAAGTTTGTCCTATGTTTCCACATCATTCTGTTACCTTTCTCCCGTTTTATATTTTGTATTTTGTACTTACTTCACGGTCTCCCTATTTAATATCTTAGTAACAAATTAGATGGTTTCGTTGCTTAGACGCAGTCATCAGGGTAGCATAAGACCCCTGTACCACAATTCAACCACTTTCCTTTCTATGAGTATAACCCTGATTAGTTAGCGGTAGTTAAAAAACTGCTAATAATCTTATCTGTGCTGAGAAAACTCGAAGATTAGGAATCAACATATAATTATTTTCAGTGATTGTATATTAAGTGGGAGGTTCGTTGCCAAGTGTAAAGAAGCAAAAACACTCGGATGTCCGATTTCATGAATACAAATATCTTAAAGTAGCTTTTATTAAAATTTAAATCACCTTGTCGAATCATATATTAATTCGTACAATATCGACAGTGATTATGTTCAATTATTGCTTTACAGATTTTTTTTTTTTGAAAAGTAAACTAGAGTAATTTCTTCGTATTCTGTATTTCCTTCTACTTGTTTAGCTGATTGCCTCTTATTTTGAGAAAATTAGTTTACGTCTTTTTGGGCAAGAATAAAATTCTTATACCTTAAAGCTTCAATTTTTATATAAATTAATTTCGTAGCAAATCGTGGACTAAAGTTTGATAATACCAGATAAAAGATTTTTAACTGAGTTTCACTTTTTAATTTAAAATAAACGACGACTTAATAAAATAATTTATTACTCAACCTTCAAATTTTTTAACAGATTAAAAAAATCTTAAGACTCACAATCACTCGCGGAGAGATAGATTAAAATGAATAAGTACACCTTATTTTTTAATTTTCTAAGCTTATTCAATTCTATTTTCATAAGAAAACTGTTTTTTCAGTCACCGTGTTTATAACTTTCATTTATTAGGATTCTTTGCAAAATACTAACTCAAAAAGTGATTTAATTTGTAATAAAAAAAATCTTACAGATTCTTTAAAATTTGTCTTCAGACAAAAACTATGATTCTCATTTAAATTTAAATTTCCTTGAACTAATTTCAGAAGATATTCGTGTGCACGATAATTATAATTTCGAAAATTTTTTGCACTGACTCTCTTTTTCATATACTTCCTTAGACTGCGATGGATTATTAGCATAACCATGGAGGATTAGTACTGGACTCTATGCCTATTCTGAAGAAGTCACGTAGGGTTATGTCATCCTCAGGGGCCGTAGGCGTCTTGATCACAGCTTTAGTAATCAACCCACGTACTTTACTCAACTAGCGTACTATCTCTTATGCCTCGACTACTTAGAAGTACGTGACGTACCACGCTTTAAGCGGTCGAGCACCGAAGATCCAAGTAAATATCAGTTAGTAGTGACAATACGCTATGAGTATACTTACACTTATGCTCACAACTTGGCCTTAATGTCCTATCCTCTTTCTTTTGGTGTGTGCGCATTGCGATTAGTATCAGTGCATGGGAGAGTTCTGGGTATGAGAAGGCAGCAGAGTTTCACGTCCCAGACTCACTGAGAAGGATATGTTTCCTTGCGTGTCAGATCCTTTTATAGCTGACAGGCAGATTGTTTACCACCTTTATCTGCGCTATGTTTCTGCGCACTATCGATTATAAATGTGGCATCTCACATCTCTCGCACTTCAGGCTCTACTCGCTCGGTGGCCAAGCCCCTAATAACTCTCTCCCGTCAAGCGACGAAGTACCTGCACGATTACTATATAAGCGCGATCGAGTCAGTCTAAGCCCACATCTCTTCGGTGTCTAAGGCAGGGAGCATGTCATCAGCCTTATTGATGAGTCCTGGCGTGCTCTCGGGACGAAACACCTTTTTCTCTCTCTTATAGATGAACACACGATTTTTATATTGGCGATCCTACCCTTCGAACCTATACGATCCTCTACATTGGTGACCCTGACAACGAACAATAACGCAACATTTTCACTATACTCTCACGCATCTCTGCATCCTCCACGCCAGGTACACGCTAACGCTGCTAATCCCATCACGCAATTCGCTTGAACCTCTTAACGACGCACACATTTCGCACATTGCACAACTCGTTCATGCACGGCATTGCGCCCCGCATCTATCGCAACATAGCGTGGAAGATCCTCAGCTCTTTTTCTCAACTTCTCTCTCCCTCTCATGCCTTCACACCCTTGACTTTCATATCGTCACTTCCTCCCGTTACACCATCGTCGTGACTAGGCAGGGAGTGATGTGGCGTCTCACATCTCTCGCGCTTCAGGCTCTACTCGCTAGGTGGCCAAACCCCTAATAACTCTCTCCCATCGAGCGGCGAAATACATGCACGATTTTTATATAAGCACGATCGAGTCAGTCTAAGCCCACACCTCTTCGGTGTCTAAGGCAGGGAGCATGTCATCAGCCTTACTGATGAGTCTTGGCATGCTCTCGAGACGAAGCACCTTTTTCTCTCTCTTATAGATGACCACATGATTTCTATATAAATATTTGCCGATAGTATAATCTTTGCGCATATTTTATTTAGAATTCTGTGCGCAATTGACAGCACACATCATATGCTTCGTGCTAACTCTTTAAATTTTAAGTTGATGAATTGAAAGTATTTTTATTAATTATTTTAAGAAAATTTTAGTAAAACGAAATAAAAAAATGTAAATAAAAACAAAAAGTGTAGTAAACAAGTTTCTAGGTGATAAAAAAAATGATCCCTTACACTCTTTTTTTTAATTTTATTGGCAATGTAAACGATGCGCGTTTATTAGCAG
This sequence comes from Copidosoma floridanum, assembly GCF_036245765.1. Taxonomy (NCBI): domain Eukaryota; kingdom Metazoa; phylum Arthropoda; class Insecta; order Hymenoptera; family Encyrtidae; genus Copidosoma; species Copidosoma floridanum. The sequence goes on along the minus strand of NW_028321882.1, from coordinate 9,964,846 downwards.
ATCTAAAGGAACCAAAAAGATTGCTCTTGCTCCTCTTATGAACATGCGTGTAAATTTATAACATAGTTTTGGCCTTTTTAACTTATATTTAAACTATTTTTTTGTAGTTTAATTTCTAATTGTAAATGATTATTCTTTCAATAATCATTAAAACTACTGTCTCTAGAGGATAACACACTCATCATAATTAGAAGTTTATTGTACTTATTTGTTCTTCATTATTAAATGTAACGCAGAATTTAAAATCAATATGTAAAAATTTAGACAATTACTTCACGGAGTGGTGCACAGTATCTTACAAAATTCCTTGTACTATTTCAATCATTGAGAAATATAAATTTTCTTACATTATTACGATTAGAAACAATAAGGCATGATAGGAAGGATGGACATTGCGCAAAAATATAAATTTACCTGGATTTCTCAGTTAGAAATGAACTCTATATAGGTTTACATGGACTTTTTCTATTAAAGTAAGAAGGGTACAACGTATTTTGCTACTAAAATCCAAGATATAACTAATTTTAATCATTAAGCAATGAAAAAAATTGGGTGGAATGAACCAGGTTATGAACATTTTTTACTTTTAAAGTCAGAAAAATTACAACATTTTTACGTTTATTTTGGAAGTGATGAGTGAGTGAGGGGCTGCTAGTTAACAACGATGTAATAACAACTCTGAGGTTTAAGAAAACAGTTTTAATCAATACATAAATACATAAAGCATCAGCACCTAGCCCAAATTAGAAACAAGCTTTAAGCTCTTAGCTACAGCTCATTCCACGAAGAGACAGCGAATACGCACTAGAGCGTACCACCACAGATAACGCACAATGAAATAAGATTAATGAGATTAATGAGATTATTATTAAAAAGTTATAAAAATCTTGATTCAAGCAAACCTTACAGTTACGTAGAAGTTTATAGGCCTAAATTGATCTTTACAAGATTTCTAAAAAGATAGGATCCGACTTTTTAAAAATGATTAATGACGTCACATAGTTATTGTTTGACTGTGTAGGGGATGATAGGATGAGATTTTGTTAGTGTGACCTAATATTTATTTACATAGTGAAAAGCGAATACTCCTCTACTTGATCTTGAACTTCTTTAATCAAATGGCTCCCTGATAAACAGTCATTCACATAAGACTTGCTTTCGAGAACGTTAGAGGTGCTTTGATGCGTGATTTTATACATTAGTAGCAAGAAAATAACAACAAACTAATCTATATATAACGTGGATTAGAAAAGAAGTTTTGACTACCCTGCCCTCCATTAAATAGCTTGGAACTTTCAGTCAGCATCATTCATGAGAATCTTATAAAATATCTTCTAAATATCAGCTGTAAAAGTAACCTTATAAAATTGATACCAAAGAATTTAATCGAACAATCAAGCCAAAAAATTAAAGACAGTATGAGGAATCAAATTAAGGGAAACTCTGATCCAACCATTGGCAAAGCCACTGAAAAGAACGCGTAGCTTGGAAGAAAAATAAGTTTGCTTGAATACGCCATGGGGCAAAAAAAAATAGAAATCTGCCTCTGGCTCTGCAGCTTCCTTCATGTTAAACTTTTTATACTTACGCATAAAGTGGTCATACGTATCAAAAAGCTAAGAAATAGCAACAAACTTTCTTCCTAAGCTTTTGAACATGGAGAAAGCTAAAAGAATGAGTCCTAAGAGAAGCTGGTCTAGAAAAAACAGTAATACTTAAATGGCAACCTAACCACAAACTTTTTATTAGGGATTCTAACGTAAGTCGTAAAAAAAATTATTTGCATTCAACGTCTCCTTTACTGGGTCGGAATCTATAAATCGACTTTTTTGTCCTCCTAAGCTTTCTGAAATTAATCCAGAAGATCAGCTTCTTTAGAAATGTATATCAATAATAAATTAACTTGTTCGCTGACGGCTGGGCTATGGAGGAGCTTCAAGAGCAACCACCAATTTGCAGAAGAAGAGGCAATCGGTTAATTTGAAGATCTTTTCTGAATTCCACCTTGAATCACGTGAGCATGGATCAAGGCATCTAGTAACAAGTCAATTTCATCAAGCTAATAAAATTTTGGTATAGTCAATTGCAACTCAAATATATTTTTCAAGTAAAACAACCCCGTACCAGCTGCAAGTTGGTAGGATTAAAATTTAGGAATCGCTAAAACGGTGACCTTGCAACAAAAATCAGTATTAAAGTGAGACTAAACGAAGAATTAAGCCGAATTCTAAACTTTTATCGTGGGGCAGTCACCGTATCCCGTAAGAGAGACACCAGCGTGGAATAACTTATAGTAGGTCACATAGAGACCAAGACATGAGTGCTCTGCGAACATTAGTTAATTAAAGCTCTCCACTCATGCAAGTGCCATTTGGATAACGCAAGTAAATACGAGCTGTAGTAGGAAATACATTAGGGCTCCTGAAATGGCTAATCCCAAGGAAGGTGTTTTTGCAAGACCACTTAAAACATTAGGAGACTGAAAATTTTTGTCTTTATTGTAAATGGAATGATTGGAGTTACATTTGAGGTCACCCTTAAAAACTATTAATTTTATGAAAAAGGGTGTTGTGTTTCTGGTAACAGATAAAGCAGGTTGTGTAGGATTTTCTCTGCTTTTTGGGATGTTGTCCTAGGCAATTTATGGAGAGTCAACAATCATTCAAAAAATGATTTTTTTTGCTTGTAATTATTTAAACAACGCAACTGATTTCAAAGAAAACGTTAAGGTTAATTATCACACTTGTAGCTTGTTAAATAAACAGCCAAGGACTTGCTTGACCATTCTTTTAAAGATTTATGAGCTAGAGAGGTTAACTTTTGATGAAAGGCTCTAAAGTAGTAATATATGATAAAATAAGATCTCGTTACTGCTTTAAAGTGGGGCAAATTGCCAAACCATCTAGAAATTTTTGCTAATCCTTATGGCTTTACATATTGTATTAAACTTACTGACTACTAGGTGAATGAAGATATATTCATCGCCTACTTTCCTCCTAAGCATGGTCAACGACTCAAGGGGCCCTAGCATTTCCTTGAACATGCGTTTCATTTTAGAACAAGAATTCGACTTCTTACTATGATAATTGAGAATGCTATCCACGTAGTAAGAGACTAATCGACGTCAATTGTCATAAAACTGAGTCAAAGTTTTCCAAGCTTGTTAATAAGTCTCTTCAGTAAAGAAAATATTTAAAGTAATATCCACAGCTTCACTAGACATTGGTGTGCAGATACTAAAACTTTATCATGCCTGGGACTTTAGTCTTGTAATTGATGCTCTCCCTTGAAACATTATTAATATCCTCCCAATCCTCCCAGCGACCTAGGAATTTAGGGATATCAAATTAAAAACTTAGGAAGGGAGAACGCGTTGTGTAGAGATACAGCACCTTAAATGGCAGGTGAACTCACGGGGGTGTTATTTGAGTCGAGAGAAAATATGAAATCATTATATTTACATGTGACTGTCAAATAAAAATCTTGAGTGTGATAAAAAACTGATTCCTAATAATGATTGGCCAAACTAAATTAAATGCACCATTTAATTACTGTAACCTATATTCAGCTGAGTCATGGGTCATGTTAGCTTGACTAAGCTTTTCAAGATAGAGAATTAATTTTTATTCTTACAGTATCAGCTTACTTACTGAAAGTAAAGGTCTTCCATTGTGAAATTTAGTTCAGCTCGTTACAAATAATAATACGAAGATGTACCTAGATTGAACTGATTTGAAAGTGTTATTACCAAATATCTATACGCATGAAATAACATTATGTATATAATATTTAATGTGTACATGTATGATTAAATTCTTAGTAAATTGGTGAATCAAACGAAATTAAAAACACAAAACGCAACTATTTGCAAAATTAATACAATTATTCATTAACGTGGACTACTATAAAGGTGAATGAAGTCTTAAAAATTTAAAGGCACAAAAATAATCAAGGGCTCAAGGACTCACATTGGTCTCAAGAGGCCACTGAAAGTTAGAAAACTTGACCTTGGATTACTTTTCCTAGCCTGGTAAAGCAGTGGCGTTGGTTCTAACGACAATGGTAGTAGGCAAGCAAGTGGTTTGTAAAAAGAGTTCTGCAGTAGCAGGTAGCAGTGCCAACGTCAGTAACAATGGCCATGAGCGAATAAGTTGCTAGTGAAAAGTCGCCAACAGTAGAAAGACGTGTCAATGTCAGCAATAATAGCCGATCGCAAGCAAGCGGCCCATAGTAAGAGGCCTGCAGCAACAGGCAGCACCATTAACGTCAGCAATTATGGCTGTAGGTAAGACAGAATGTTGTATGTTAAGTCAGCTAGTTACTGGATGAGTTCAATGTCATGTAGGTGCAACACACCCAAACAAACACATAGGCATATAATTCTAATCCAACCTCTAGTTTTAGAAAAAATACTTTTTTTTTTGCCACACCTGCTGATCTGCACTCTGCACGTTCACCACGTTATTCTGATGGAAGGCTTGAGAACACAAGAAGGAGGCCTTTTACATTTGTACGCACTATTAGGTAAGTTTAGCATGGCATGGAAACTGTACTTTTGAGCACGTCTCCTATTGTTACCTGGCTTGAAGGATCTTATAAAAGATAAAAGTAAGTAAGACTAGTTAAGAAGGCTGGATACAGGGATTTAATAAGTCAAAAATTTCTTAATTAAGTAGCAAATACGGGACGTATATTAAAAAGGCTAACTTAAGGATATCACAGTTACACTGCACTTTTGAGTTAAAAACAACTAACTAAAATTTTATTTATACAATCTCAACTGTCACTAATCACAAGTCTCTTTCTTACTCACACTTTTTTTGTTAAACATGTAATGTGTACATATTTTACGGGTGTCTTTCTAGAGGTACGTGTTTTTCTCATGAGCAAACGAGATAAACTGAGCAAAAGGACGCGCATAGTGAGCAGTTGGTGGAACACGAAATCAGCAACTATAATGTATATGCACACATATAAAGCAAACGCGTATATTGGTCAACGGCATTAATCCGTATACATTCCAGCACACATGCATACACATGTGGCATCAGGAATATGACTTAATTTTGTACATTTTTTTTTAAGGAATCATGTCAGAATTAATTTGAGCCTTTAAACTCCTACGTAGCTGTAAAACTCGCTTAATTCAAGACTTTTGTTTACTATTTGATAATCTTATCCCACTGTGTGACACATCTATCAGCAGTGCCTACCTTTACGGCGTTAGCTATGTGCTTCATTTACAACCATTCAAGCTTTAGTTATTTCATATTTTTATATTTAAATATAGCTAATGAATTGCTCGTTCTCACTTAATATACGGCTTCGTACCTCCGTCATCTTCGAGCCCCAAGGATAAGCTTACCTGTTATGATTCTTAAAGCAGCGACGCCAAAATATGAGGTAAGCAGTAAAGGCTGAGAAATGCCTCACAAAAAAAGTGCCACACAAAAACGTGTGATCAAGCTTGCTGCCATTTTGATCATTATTGTTTCATTGTGACAGCTTCAAACATTTGAGTACGTGTGCTTTAAAGTTCCTTTTTTTTGGAAGCAATATTTCTTTCTTGTTTTCCGTATAATACCATTATTTAGACCCGTCTCGCCTGTCCTCGTGTAAGGCAACCACGTTGCTGCTTCCGAACATAGTGCTCGAGCTTTACAAAGACGGGTGCATGCTAAGGTAAGCTACCTTGCCACTATAAAACTTTGCGTCGCTTCCCATGCAAGAAAATCTCGTGCATTTTCTTATTTTAACCTAGTGCAGTGTTATATTTCTCACCTGAACGTGCCAATGTACTGTCTTACGACAAGCATGTCACGGGGGGCATGGGCAGTGGGACGAAATGGGAAAATTTTTTTCAAATAAGATAGCTCCTGACAGAAAACTTGGGTATTAATTTTTTTTTATTTTGGAATATTTGAATTGTAGATTAGGAGAAAATTGGTCCAAAGTTTTGATACTGCCCGGGGGGGGGCAGTAAAAATTCCCCAAAGTGCCCCAAAATTAAAAAAACCATTGTTTTTCGCATGAAATTTGTAATTTTCACCAGAAACATAATAAAACGATCCCTTAAAGTCCAGTTTTCCCAGAAATCAAGCTTTTATGAATCTTATAAGATTTGAGATGGTGGTAGCAAGATGGTGGCCAGTACATATAAAAATATAAATGATTTCCATTATTTCTGTTCTTTTCAGATTTTGTTGGTCTACACTTCTTTAAAATAATAATTTGAAGAAATATACTCAATCATGAAACGTAGAATAAGTTAAGGTTTTCTATATTATTTAAAATCGAAAATGGCGTTCAATACGAAATGCCTGATTGTTGATATTTTTACAACAACCCCTATATGGGTATTAAATAAAAGGGTTTGAAGAGTATAATACAATTAAATGTGTATCATTATTCAAATTTTGAAATGGCTGTTCATACAAAATGGCGAATTATTAATATTATGTCAGTTCTCCGAATATGGATATTGAATAAAGGGGTTTCAGATGAAGAATACATTCAACTATAATGGCATCATTTAAATTCTTATGATAGTAGTTGATATAAGATAGTGAATTTCTTATATCATTTCAACCCCTCTAATATGGATATTAAATAATAATGTCAAGTTTCTTAAATAATGTCAAGTAAATAATGTCAAGTATCATAAAGTAAGCTATCTTAATACATTCTGAATTAAAAATGATGCTTAACGCAAAGTAGCATAGTAGTTAAATAGAATCTCATTAAGAGAGAATGACAGAGATATTTTCGAACTCTTAATCAACATGTCACATAAGCTGACCACTAGCAAATTCACCAGCGACGCAAAGTATCAAAAACTTTCTACTTTATACTAAAGATGAGAAGAAATCTTGGTTGAAGAATTTAACAGAAAAGTTTTCAATTAATACATCATTATTTTTTCAACATTAAGGTTATAAGCAATTGTGATTATTAGATTACGTATCATGGTGGTGGGGAGTTAAGCTATAAAGGCTGATGCACAACTCTGAAAGTTTCCAAAAATATGATGGTACGAAGCAATCAATGGATTACATAGTTAATAAAAAAGGCTTTAAACAGCCTGTCAACAATTTAGTTCTTAAGGAATGAGCTTTACTTCCACTTCATCCTGATAGTGAGCTTATAGTGTTTCTCTTCAAGGAGCCATTTTCGTGGCAACGACTCACAGACAAGTACAAAAGAGATAATTTATGATTAAAACGTTGTTTTCATGGTCTACCGTTAGAGTTAGAGAATTTCTCGCACAGTACTGTAGGAACATCTTCAAGAACACCTACACAATACAAAAAAGTGCATGTATTTGGCTCATGGAAAAAACAATGGTTGAAAAGATTCAAATTCGAAGTTCACGATATTCTAGAATGAGCTATCCTTCAAATGATAAAATAAAACTGGCCACTGTTTGCCCCCAACATAATGGGCGTATAAAGTAAACTATGCATACGATAACTTAAGATTGTACAAAAAATTTTTCCTAGATTTGCCCGAGTCTATGAAATGGGTGTAAACATTGCTTTTTCATTATTCTATATTTTTTCAATTTAGGAACACCATCTAGCCGTTAATAGGCAGACTAAAATATTTGGCAATGCTTCTTTTGGAGAGGTAAGACTCGATGGTTGTATCTCACAGATAAGAGCGTTTGATTGGAGCTCTTATCAAGAGTGCTTCTTAATAATATTATGGGTTCAAACACAGTAAAAGACATGTTCAAGTTATTTTTTAGTTCTCTTATAGTTATCTTTCAATTTATTTTTCAGTAATCTTTAAGAAATCTTCAACACCATGTTAAATACTCCTAAAGTCATATTAATAGTTCCTATAATTTTACAGCTACCTTCTAACTCTCCGATAACACAGTCAGTAGCGTGCCTCACCTTCACCCTAGAGACTGCGGTGCAAATCCAAGTGCTCATTTAAAATTAAAGAAAAAATACATTTCAAAACGTACGCTTTCATTCAAGTGGTTCAGATTAAGATGTTAGTGCCTGCAGATCAGAAGTGGCCCTACTCAGGTGGCCTCGTACTTGCAAGTTGGGGGGTGGCCCAATACTTAAATAGGTGAGGAGGGGGGTTAGCCTTGGACTCATACGGCTATACAAAGCATAGTGGGAGTGAGGAGAAGGGATAAAAGAGAAAAAGAGTAAGTAGAAGATGAAGAGCTTAGTCAATTGCTAGATACTGCTGATTATAGACGTGTTTGTCTACGACGCCGAGCACTGACTGAGCTTCCTAGCTCTCTTACTACTGCTCTTTATTGAGAAGTGATGAAGTTGGAATATGATTGGTGGTCAGAAATGGTGCTCTACAAGCATAGGTAGCAGAGAGGGGGTGTGCTTGTAGCCACGCAGCTACTGGCCCACGACTGCACCAGCTATTGGGAGCTAGCAATGCGCTCGATAGTTTTAATGGAGTGAATTAGCAGCGCGTGTTTTGAACGAGCACAGGGGCATAACGGTGGTGTAGGTAAGCAGAAGAGTGAGACGGGAACTAATCTACCAGCCATGGGCACAAGAGCAGGACGAGCACATGGCAACCATGGGCGCTATGGGTACAAGAGTAGGGCGAGCACATGGCAGCTATGGGTGCTACGGGCACAAAAGTAGGACAAGCACACGGGCAAATACGATACAGATACGGCTGCCATTAGAGCTACGAGCACAGCTAGTGCTCATATTTTCACGGTACGAGCACAGGCTGGGAAGGGTGGCCTAGTACCTGTATGGCTGGGTCGGCCCAGTCCCTGCTCTATTAACCTATTTATCGGCTATTCTGAAAGATATAACAAAGCACTGTGTTAAGCAGGGGCTGCAGTTTAACCTCCAACTAATATGTGATACATTTGAGACACTTACTAAAAATTATTGCAATGTTGCAATGTACGTAAAAAAAGACCCTCGTTAGCTGGTAGTCGGTAAAGTACCCCATAAACTCTTCAATACATCTTTAAGATATGGCTACCCCATGAAAGGTCTCTAGAAAGGATTATTCTATGTCTCCGCACAGTGCAATATGACGAAACAACAATTTATGCCATCATTGTTCGTGGTAATAAGGCCCTATCTTAACGCATACGTTGCTAGACCCCTTTTAAACAAGATCGCAACAATCTTACCATCATTCAATAGCAGCTTTTATTCTCTTGACTAATCAGCTACAAATCTCATATCACACGCTAACAACTTGATGTTGTGACTTAAATCTATCAGTGCACACTGAATGTATACTTGTACGTCAGCTACAAGCAACATATTTAATGTAACGCCACATTACCAGCACTGAATCAATAAAAATCAAAGAAAGTATAGGCCCTGTACAGAATCCTTGCGGTACTCCTAAGGTACTAGGCAATTTGTCCATAAACGAAGCATCATAGTGCGATACAGATAAAAAACGGTTGCTAATATGTAAATGGATCCAACGCACTAAGTCATGTGAGAATTTGAACTTACTAAGGGCAAGCAGCAAAGCCGCATGTTTACTTCTATCAAAAAACCTCATGGAAATCAAAATACACTCACTTGCGATTGAATCTCCCCATGTAGTATTCTATACTCAGTCAATCCGTTCACACTATTCGAACGTCTAGCCTTGCAGTACAATCAGTTGCGTTGTCTGCAAAAAAAAGAGATAGGGCTAGAGAGAAAGAAATTTGATGAGATGAGAATTCCTTATTTAATGGCTAGAGACTCCAGGTCGGAAGTACATATGGCTAAGTCGATTATACATTGTACCTAAATAGAAATATCCGTTAATAATCACATTAAAATTGAGATCACATTACGAATATGGTTACGGAAAGAAAAGCTACTCAATTAAAGCAGTTACAAAAACATTGTTTCGACAAATAATACAATAATATGACTAGTTTATTACATAATAACCATTGTTAACTGGAAAATTGAAAAAAAAAGTATGAAATTCAAACCTCAATCACATTTTCAAAGTGCACTATTTTAAAATAACGCATCTTAGAGTCACAGATAATCTTACTTAATCTATATGTTCAGGACGTTAAAAAAACAACGCATTAAGCCTGTTTCCAAAGAAAAAATGATTGGAGTAGGCTCTTGTGCTGGTTGGAAATCTATTTCAGAGTTTTGCTGCTTTAACTTCGAAACTAGCGATGGGGAAATAAATACTTGCTGTGAAAACTTTTACGTCAAGGTGATTTTTTTGTGACAGCTCGTTCACATCTAAGAGTCTTAGGTAAAGAGGTGCACAATAGTGAAGGTATGGAAGAATTACTGCTTTTGTAAGCATTAATTTAGCGCTTTTAGGCAAGTAGAAGGAATTTTTGCGAAAGCGTGTAAGTCCCATGAAGCACTCGTTTGCTACCTCAGTGATTTACTGTCAAAAGGACAAATTTGAGTCAAGGTTCACTCTCAACATCTTTCAGGATATACAATGTATAAGTACAGTATTGGTAAGCCCTACTTTAGGTAAATCAAGTTTCTTCAGTTTTGCCTGGAAGCCTCAAGTACGGTAACATTTAATTCTGATCTTGCTGTCATTAATTAATCATTAACCAATAATGAGAAGAGCAATGGATTCATTACACATCCTTGAGTAACTCCAGTTATTTGCAATTAGTAATTCGTCAGTTGGACAAGATCCCATCTAAGAGCATAGAGAAGCAGATGAGCCAAACGTTGTTAGTTTTTCACAAAAAAGATGAATTTTTACAGCATTGAATTGATTTTAACTAAATTTTTTATTAATTAACAAAAATTTTTTGAATTAATATTTGAAGCAATTCAAGGTTATTTTATCAAATAGGCATTGGATCGTGCAGCCGTTACAGCCCTCAATATATCTGTTGGTGTACTGTGCCTGAAATACAATTAATTATTTGAATTAGTTCCAACTGCAGGATATTGATCAGAGAGAGGTTATGCATGATGGTGACACATATAGTGCTATTTCGCTAAGTTTGATCAAAGTGGAGCTGTCAAGGTTTACTTTTCAGGCCCATACTGTTGACTAATTTTCACGTATTTGCGATATTTTTGTAGCTACGTGCTTTCATACTATAGTAAACATGGCGATCATTGCAAAGCTGAACTATATTTCAGATTTCCTTAAATGTTGAGTGCGTCCTCACAGAGGGTGGAGTTTTAGAGTTTCTCCATGCTTTGTTACGTCATCTAGTAAGAAATTTTATGTATGGCATGGTTCAAAGTAAAGGTTTGCATTTTGGCGTAAGAAATTTATATAGTACATGTGCATCATATAAGCTAGGCAATATTATAGACGGAAATTTCACGTTTAAATTATTATTATCTATAAGATTCATTCTCCCCTATACAGCAGCCTAAAGATCTTAATGAAATGCCTAAGTACCGAAATACTTAAATTTTCTAGGCATAAGAATCGAAATATCAATTGGCGCAGAATCTTGCTCCATCCTGATAAACACATCATTGTGATAAGAAACAAATGGTATGCTTTGCTTAAAGTGAGAATTAACTATGATCGAGTCTCCTAAACAGCCACAATCAATGGTTGACAGTGATATTGGGGTATTATGGGTAGTGCAGTCAGGAACTATACGAAGCTCCAATATGTGCAATAATTGTAATAAAATTTGTAAAAACACAAAATTTTTGTTGAATTTTATGTCAAAATCCCCTATTGAAACCAAGTAATGATACAGAGGGTTACAATTAATGATAGCGCTTTCTACATCCAACAAACATATAGCATTGGGTGAACAGTATACTACAAAGGTGAATAATAACTCTAACTTCGATGTTAACAAAGAGATACTTTGGTATTTTTAAATAACCATCACTCTGCTCTAACTAGAACATGATTTTAAAGCTAACTGAGTTATGCACATTAAGTACCACACAACTATGCCTTTCATCTGCAGAAAATTGGTCATTGCGAAGACAAGTAAAGCCTTGTGTATTACTTGTGTACTCCTTGTATATTAAGGGCTTATTAGCCTTTATACAAGTTTTACTTAGTTCAAAAATTAATAGGTTGAGATCAGACACGAGTTTATGCACGTTGTCAAAGGGTCACATAAGAGATTGCACGTCAATATGTCGAAACAGAAGACTAGCTATAACTGTAGTTAATCAAAGAGAAAAAGAGAGAGAGAGAGAGAGAGAGAGAGAAAAAGAAAAAGAAAAAAGTTTGTGCGCAAGTCTGGCAGCTGCTGTATTTTCTCAAGACGAGATCTCTGAGCTAAAAATGACGAAAGCGGCTACAGTAAGGAAAAGAGTATAAAAGAGCAAGTAAGAGAGATCGAAACTGTAGAATGCACGACCAGTTTAAACACTCCAGATGCAACTGCACCGAGTTTGGACTCACTGACGTTCCACTAGAAAATAGAGTAGCTAGAGATTGAGAGAAGGAGTGAAGTGTGTGTATATGTGTGTATGTGTGGATGAGAAGAAGAAGAGTGCAGAAGATCATGACATGCATGCTTGGGAGCGTCGTCATTCCAATTCACGCATTTTGTGTATGTACGAGAAAGTGCTGAGGGCAGAGATAAATAGATAGATAGATACTTGACTTAAAAAACGATTTATTATGCCATGATTATGTAGTATGTAAGACTAGAGAAATTTTCAATACATTTTCATTTGTTAGTTAACATGAGTTTTATCTATCTATAGTATACATTTAACAAAGCAGGATAAAGTATACAATAAATCTTAAAACAGAGCAGATGATTTGCTGTATTATTTATAGTTTAGCTTATGTCAAGCCTAAGAACTTTAATAAATAAATTGACAATCATTATTTAATAAGTATAACCACACAGTTAATATCTTTTGTTGTAAAATTTTCATATACTTATAATAATAAGTATAAGAGTGTTCCAGTTAGGCCCCCCAGTGGTTGTAACGGAAGGTCTTCTTACAAAGAGGCTTTTAATGCTATAAATCTGTCTTTCAGTTTTATAGAAACTGAAGTAGACTCTCAGAACCTCATAGCCGTTATCAGTGAAAGTGTGGAGGTATAAGATGCATAGACGGTACATGGGGTTAACAGAAGAGTTTTTTTCTTCACATTAGTCTGTGGGGCTTATCAGTAATTGGCAAACATAGATTGAACAAGTAGTTAGGAGCTAATAATTTACATCTTTTCCTAGGTAGCAGCTAACTAAACTGAACATAATATGACATTATTGTCATCGTGATGAAAACCAAATATATAACTTATGGCCGTGTTGTAGAGTTAATCTAATTTCAGTGCAAGATACCTGGAGAGACCTATGTCAATAAGACAGGCAAAGTCAAAAGGTGATCTAGGTAAGACGATAGTTTTGTTTTTAATCTACTTGATAAAAGGCAGCCCTTATATATCAGTCTATAAAATACGCCAGAGACCTAAGAGCAAATGATAGATACTTGGGCATTTCATTTCACATCACCCGGGATCGTGAAAGCTAGATTTTTAATTTTTTCAATCAGTGGAACCATGATTGTATTGGCCAGTATAGGGGTCAGCCAAGTCAGGTCTACCCTTATCAGCTGCTGATATGTACCAAATAAGGTCGCCACTAACTTATCAAGGTGTAGTATCAGGTCATACTTTTGTGACAATAGTAAAACACGATTAGTGTCCCTATTGATGAGGCCAATCATCTGGAGGAGGTCACATGGCTTGCATTGAATGTGTATTTAAGGATCGTCTGCAAATAATAAATTTGCACTATGAAAAAAAAAGCTGAAAAAATTGAGTTTACAAAAATTAGGAATGTAGTAGGACCAGCAGATCAACCCTGAGGCACTCCAGAAGTTATCAATAAGAATTCAGTGCTCTCCCCCTGGCGTAAGCACTGCCTAAGAGCGACCCGAGGAGTGAGAGTAAAACCATTTGAACGCTTTCCACCTCACCAACGGTCAATTGAATCAAAGGCCTGTTGGAAATTGAACATGACCAATACAGCCACCATACCACGCTCCACGCTTAAGCGCACATCTTCATAAATTTTTGATAACTCTGTTTGTGTGCTCTTAATTGTTTGAAAGTCTGATTGCATAGACAAAAGAAAGCTGTTGGTTTCTAGATAATCTTATATCCTTCACGCAATCAGGATATCAACTACCTTAGCCAGATAAGTAAAATTTGTTACAGATTAGGCATCTAACAGGCCACTATAGTATGGCACCTTTAGAAATAAGTATGATCATAGATTTTTTAGGGATAGTTTCAGAGACAAGGTGAATAAATACTCTAGGAATGGAGTTGGAAAAAAGAAGACTAACGAAAGTAAGTGAGCGACAGCCCATCAAAGTTATGACCCTTACTCTTACTACTACATTGCGTACTTTTTAAGACATTAGCACACATCACGGGCGTAAATAAGAAGTTCACATTAGCCATTAGCAATTACTGAAGAATACTTGTCTACGTAGAAATGTTAAATATCTTTCTGCAACTTAAGGTGCACCCCCGATACTGAGTAAACATTCTTACACCACCAGATCTCCTTACCAATCCGTACAAAGAGTTGCGCGTCTTGCATCTAGCCCTCAATTTTGGGCTAAACAAGGCTGTTGGTGCGTGGCAACGCTCAAGACACCTCTTTGGGGGTGTATAAGAATCGAGTGCATGAACTACAGTTTTTGAATTTCTATTTATTTTTGTGAAACGCATGTTTAGTATCGCAAAATAAAAGAACAAAAATCGTATGTACAAACTAATGTGAAGCAACGAGCAAATTGAAATAAAAGTTATTGAGAACCTTTTTAAATCAGGACTGCTCGTGCAATTTTTGAACGGTGGCTGGCCGAGTATTCTATATATCAGCACTACTGACATAAAAGAAATTATTCAAATATTTAAGGACAGAACTAGACGTCATCAGATTGAGACTGAAAGCCCACTTGGAGACAGGTCTATCTTGTGGATGGATTGAGAGTTCGAAATACAAATATTGAGGCTGGTCACTTCTTAGGACAGATCTTGTATCTACAAGAAAGATTGCAGTAATACAGAAAGTCTAAAACAGCTGGGGCAAGATGTTAACCATCTTAGTATGAGATATAATATGCTCCTTCTTACAAATTACAGTTACAAAATGAACAAAAGCGTTCATACTTCAACCTCATTTCGTCTCAAGTTCCTTGAAAAGTAAGAAAAATGTACTCGTGCAGTAGTCAAAGTATGACAATACAAGTGACTTGACCAATATTAACTTACAGTCTGCTGCAGGGACGGTAAGGAACAGCCACACATTTTTTTGCTGTGGTATCACATTGCGCTCTAAGACTTAGTGTTGAGTCCAGGATCACAACCAATATCCTCAGCTAGTCAGAATTGTGGATCCTAAGCTAATCAAGCAAAAATCAGAGATATTGAACTTAGATAAGATACGGCTAATGAAGCCACCAGAGACCAGCCACAATGTAATAGCTTTTTTCTTCTCAATAAAAAGAACATTAGGCCTACAACTCAATGTTATGCAGATCCTCATTTATATACAAAACTATACCAGGTACATTCTTACTATCATAAATACAAAAATCATCTGCATACAAATCACATGATCAGTGTTTCAATGCTGATACGATATCGCTTATAAAGAGAGGAAAAAGCAGAGGCTCAAGCACTTAGATCTGAGGCATACCCAAGTGTCTATTCGAAGACTGAGAGCAATTACTTACTGAAGAGAGAACAATCTGCGACTGTCCTGAGAGATAGGACTCAAGCCACCCATACGCTGATCTGGAGAGGCCAATACTGTATAATTTTTTGCAAAGGAAGTTTGTGTCAATAACATAGATATTAAATGTACGTAAAAAATCAACAGCAATCAGCAAAGTGATAGATTATTAATGTTAATAATGTTTAATAATGGCAACCTTGAAACCATCAATTACATTAATTACCGGCAGTTGGTTACTATAAAGTCTGCGAGAATCTGACTAAAAAAGTCACGTACGTTAAAATGCACGATAAAGTCTAAGCCCTTATTAAATGCTATTGTTTCAAGTAACTTAGTTGTAGCATTTAGAATACTCATTGGTCTGCGATCTTTTTAATAATTGAAAGCGTGTAAAAAATTTGCAAGTGTGTTCCTAGGTTAAAGAGTAGAGAACCAGTCAATGTTAAAATCTCCAAGAAAAAAAATACTATCATATGCACCATTACAGCCAAGCAAAGCGTTCTCAACTCTACTACACCAGAAGCCAGCTTTTGAATTATAAGCTAACGCACAAAGAAATTATTCACGAGCTCAGAAGTAGCTCTCCAAAGAGGTAATCAGAGCATACAAAATTTACAGGTATCATAAGGGATAACGCAATGACAGATATCTTAATAGATTCATGCATGTAGAAATTTCACCTCTACCAGGACTGGCTCTATCATTTGGTACAGAGTGATTGTGTAGAATGCTAAACCAAACGAAGTCATGATGTTACTTAAGGAAATATTCACTAATGCCCATGACATGCATCCTATATTTGAAAATAAAGTGATGTACATCAATAAAATTAGCGTTGAGTAATAATGCATTGCAACAGCCAACACACAAATATTTATTAGCCATAACTGACAGAAGACGTATAATGCTTAACTTTTTAATACAGTATTGTATATTTGACCCTATTAAAGACACTACAATTCACGTTCAAAAAGATAACCAATCGATAAAAATAAGGACTTATGATTTCAGCTAGACCTCGATAACACTCAACCAAAGCTTTATACCATCATGCGGTGGATACATGTAAATAACTTTGACAAGATCTTCATCACTCTCGAGTAAATTTTAGTTTATAGTGCATTCAATAATATCAGAGTCCTTTACTTCGATAGCAATGTTGAATATAACAAGCCAAGTGTTTTAAGATGTATTGTATTTAATATGAAGCTCTAGACTCTTATCAGACAGCTGGTTCTTAACTACATTGATATCGAATCTTTGCCTTCAAGAATTACACAACTATTCCCTATGTCAAATGCTCTATTTACATTTATTTTTAAATAACCTGGGCTTATAACTTTTTTTATTGTCTCATACGTAACTTTTAAGTTAGGAAAACCAGCTGTAGTCTGATTTGACACATCACAAGGGCCTATAGTAACACAATTAGAATGCCACACATTCAGCAGATTATAATGACCGAATATTATTTTATTCTTGTTCCCGTGTGATGTTCATCGAAAGAGCCCAAGAAACTAGTCGTAGTGTCGCATTTGATCCTAAGAATATGTGTAAACATGGATATGGATATATATGCTACTATTTTTTAATGCGTTCTGACATATGCAAAATAAAAAAATTCAATTTTAAAATAAGACGTCCAATGATAGTCGGTAAATAATTTAAAATAACGTCCAATGGTGATACTATCAAATTTTGTACTTATTAAAAAACAAAATAACGGTTTAGCCGTTTGGACTAAACCGTCCAATTTGACAGTACCACCATTCAACGTTGTTTAAAAAAAAAAAAAAAAAAAAAAACTAAATTTCTTAAAGCTTAGAAAAAGTTGACCTCACAAATAAAAAATATGATGAGTCCTCATTAAATAAAAAATGCAAAATTGCGTATCGTATTGTATAGTATAAAAAATATTTAATAACGTAGGAAAAGTACGAAAAAAATATCAAACTAAGAAATATTTATATGATTATTCATTGCAAAGTGTGTTGTTCATCCCTCTGTACAATAGTAACAATTGGTTGGTGGTAGCTATAGTAAGAAAGGTGTGAAAGCAATTTTATCTAAAAATCTCGAAAACATTCTATCTATAGCCGTACTACCTATGGTAGTAAATTGATGTCGATTATTATTAATATGTTAACGTAAAAAATCGTGAAGAAAATCTATTAAGGGCTGCGAATTTTGATTATTTAAATTAACATTAAAATCGCCAGAAACAATCATCAGCGAAGAATTGTAATTTTCTTGCAATGCAGTAGAACCAATATCTGTATCAATATATGTATACGCAATAATTGTAACTGCCAGATGCAAACTAATACACACGCACGGATGGACGGCAACTGTTATTTCTCTCAGTCTCTCCCTGTGGCTTGTAGATCACTCGCCTCACCTCTGAATTAGTCAGACCAACATTTTTGCTGGCGGCAGCGTAAACACGCAGCACTTGCCACTTATTGGCCAGCAGCCATGCACAGCATGTGTGTGTGTGCGTGTGAGTATGCATACTTAACTGCTTGAAGACGGATATGATGTAGTACATCTATATATTTTGGCTGGCAGCAGCGTAAACTTATCACTTCTCAGTAGAGAGAGAGAGAGAGAGAGAAAGAGAGAGAGAGAGAGAGAGAGAAAGAGAGAGAAAGAGAGAACGGTATTAGTATATCTATATAGGCGTGACAGAAAAAGCATTACACTCCAAAAATTTTCACTGCACAAGTGGAAATCTAAACTTCATATAAAATGTTTTCACATCAAAAAAAGCAGAGAAATGTACAGGCTTAACAGTAATTAATGTAAGCGTAGGAGCTACAGCTGCTATTGAGGCACCATTCGCTACAGCGGTTAAAGCATCAACACTATTTTCTAAAATTCTATCACTCACATCATTTATTGCATCAATACAGAAGCCATGCACGAGTTTTACCTCAAGCTTACAAAAATAGGTGATAGAAATTTTAGTTGTAGTAAATATAAAGCTGTCAACTGCATCACAAAGTGGATTCTTAATGCCACTTTTCTCCTTATTTTCGTGCGAGCTTAACAAAATGTCTTAATGTTTAATATGAGAAAGTAGAAACAAATATTTAACTGGTCTAAACAACTCATAACGAGTCCTACTATCTTCACTACCGTTATTATCTTCACACATCACAAAACACACCGAGAGAAACGCAAAAACCAAACACACATACAAGAGCAGGCCTTCTTACCAAGGATTTACCGATACACGACAGATCCAACACACACGAAGATCAGTCTTAGCCACACGAAGCCACGACAATAAGCCTGGGAAGGAAGCAGATGTGCACTCGTGGTTAACGTGATGTGGGACAAAGTTGCTACAGTACAGTCAAAGTGATTGAGGCATAGTATAGTGTACAGTATTTACAAATGCAGTGTATTAGCTGTTTTGTTGTTTGATAAATGAATTGTTAAAGGTATTTGCTGATATAAAGTTAAAAGTTCTCTCCATAGACCAAAATAACTACTGCGCAAATTCCCTCTTTCACGAGAAGACATTCAAGGAGATAATATGCAATAACGAGAATGATGTATGCTGCGTTGGCAACCTTTTTTACTATTAGGTGCAGAAGCATTGTTATACCTTATATTTTATATATGCGTATTATATAGAAGTATCTTGTTAATGTACACATTTGCTTATATGTCCCGTGATTCGTATACGTCATAATCATTTACATAAACATGAAAACATCCCTTTTGGAAGTATGTGGTTGTGTCACATTATATTGACATACAAGGAGGCCTCGTTGTTAGAATGCGTAAATCTACGTAATATATATGTATGTTCTAGTAGGTTGTATTATATGTGTAAGAATAAATAAATTAATTTGTGTATTGGTTGTCAAACCCTAATAATTTACACTACTTTTGAAATTTAAATTAACTAACTCTTTAATTTTACTCAAAATTGGTGCGTGCTATTCCACAAAAAATAAATTGTAGACTTTGTAAACTTATAAGTCGCACTAAACTTGTATTAAGTGTATCTCACATTGTTGATGTAGGCTTACATAATTATTTATTGTTAGCAGTATGCGTTTTGGCAAGTGACTTGGCGAATAAAAATACAACACTCGAAATATATAATTAAACTCGGACCCGTTTATTTACACTATCTTTAGGTTTAACTATCTTAACACCTTAGTATCTTAAGTGCGGTAGCTGAAAACAGAAAAGGTAGTATAAACTGTAAGTAAAATGCGAAGACAGAGTATGCATGTGTTAACAGACTGGCTGATTGCACGAGAGTGAGCAAAACCGTAGTCACTTGACGCTGAAGTGCAGCATCACTGCGTCTCGTCTTCTTGCGGTTGTGCATGCGTAATAATTCAGTAGCGAGCGCCAACAATGCATCTAACACTCCCTCCCATTCGTATCTGAATTTGTTAAAATGAAAAAAAAGATATATTTGAACATAAACACTGAATATAAATGAATTTTAATCAGCCAATGATGTGGAGCACGGGGGCTTCTGGGTCACTCATTGTGGTTGATTTCGACGAGCTAAAACATATACAGGAAGTACATTGATCATTGCGTCTACCATTATTATCTATCTATTATCAATTTACTAATTTTACTATCTCAAGCTCAAATTTATTTGACATGCTTTTTACGCTAATTAACATTCAAAATTTCTTTCGTTAGTCTTTCATGCAGTTGAAACGGCAGGGGTTTTGTAAAGATATCTTTGGCCACCATCTATCTTAGCACTTGCTCCGGCGGCTTTGTTGTCACACCATAGATCCGCGGGAAATTAAGTGCGAGACAATATAATACTTATAGAGTGCTCTAGTCCAATCAATTCTTGACTTGCATCACACATTGCCACATATTCTGCTTCGCAGGTTGGAATAGCAACATAATTCTGCTTTCTTGTTTTCCAGGAAACTGTATCCCCATACAGCCTTAGAAGATATATACCTGTTGTTATTGAGCCTTTACAGTCTGCCAAACTCGCATCTAAATTGGCTTGAAATTTATCTTTACAGCCTCTGTAAGTTAATCCTAGGGTTTTTGTGTATTGTAAATATCGAAATACCCGTTTGACCATTTTCCAATCATCTTCGGTTGAGCCGATTTGATGTCTACTCAGTACATTTACCGAGTATGAAATGTCTGGTCTAATTGTGTTGGCCAAATACAGCAGGCTACCGACTACTTCTCTGTACGGCAAATTTTCTCTCGTTATCATTGTACTTGACTTTCCAGCATCTTCAGACTCTTTACTATCTTTTCTATGCCGATTCAAAACTTGATTTGTCACCATTGGTGTTTTTTGGGGTTTTGACTCGTTGAATCTAAATATCTCTAACATTTAATCTATGTATGATAATTGTGTTAGTGAAATTTTATTAAGTTTTCTATCTCTTTTCACTTTGATGCTTAGAAATGTGCCAAACTCGCCAAGATCTAACATCTCAAACTCAGATTGCAGACCAGTCTTAATTTCATTTATTCTGCCTACACAATTGCTGGCTATCATCATATCACCCACGTATAGGATCAGGACTAGAAAGTCATCTGCCTCTCTCCATGTATAGAGACAGGACTTGCTCGTATATGACCGTAGTCCCAATTTAGATGCAGTCTCGCGAAACCGCTCATTTTATCTTTTTGGGCTGATCTTAAGTCCATAAAGGGCTTTTTCCAATCTACAAACCTGAGCTTTCTTGAAACTGTCACCATCAAGCAGGCCTTCAGGAATCTCCATGTATATCTCTTCTTTAATAGATCTATTAAAGAAAGCTGTCTTGACATCAAGTTGGCAGGTCTCCAGATTGTATCTATTTATTATTGATATTACTAATCTTACAAGGGCTAGCCCAGACACGGGGGCATAGGTTTCTTGCAGATTGTACTTGTTCCTATCTTTGAAGCCGCGAATCATCAACCTCGCTTTGAACTTCGTGTTTCCATCTTTATCTATTTTTCTCTTCAAAACCCCCCTAGAGTCGATGATGTTGGGCTTGCCACCTTCAGCGTTATCGGTTGGTCTTTCTACAAGTTTCCAAACTTGGTTTTTCCGCATTGATTCCAGTTCTTCATCAATTGCTCTGAGCTATTTATCGCGATCTGGAGATGCGACAGCTTCTTTGAAGTTTGCGGGATCTTTGTTCAGTCCAGCAATCAGAGCATGTGACATTTCACCCTCGATTTCTGCGATCGAACAGTCAACAACGACCTTCGATTGAAACAGTTTATTCAACTTGTTTGTGTCGATGGCTCCTGCAAATCCCGTATCATTTATTCTAGTGGAATGTTTAGGGCTTTCTTGACCAAGATCTCCAACTTTCTTGGGCCGACCACGCTTTCTCTTGACTACTGGTTCTCCCATCGTTTCTAATGACTCTTTAGGGCTAGTCTTATTAAAATTAACGAACCATTCATCTTGTTTAATATCTGTCTTGTGGTTTCCCCAGTTTGCAATTTTATCCTTTACCCAGATATCTCTAAACACCAGTCTTTCTTGGAATTTTACGTCTCAACTCTCATGAAGTTATCCATTTTCAGGTCTTAAGAAAAAATAGCCAGTGGGAGTATAGCTAACCAGCACGACTCGTATCCCTTGTAAAACGGATTTGATTTCAGTGCTTCTTTGTATCTTGATAAAAGCGACGCAGCCAAATCTTCTGATTTCGGTTATGTCTATCTTCAGATTGGGCGCAAACTTTTCTAAAGGGGCTATCATATCGTTAGACCGGTGAGGTGTTCGATTGAAGGCATATACTGCACTGCCCAGGGCTAAGTTCCACATGTTCTCCCTGAGCCCAGAGTCGTACATGTAGGCTCGCACCTTGTTTTGCAAGGTACAATTAATCCGTTCTGAGACTCCATTGTGCTGAGAGGTGTCCGGATAGGCCAAATGAAGTTCTGCACCCAACCTCTGGAGAACTTCTACCGTTTGGCCTCCTGTAAACTCCATGCCTTCATCGGTTCGAAGATAGCATATCTTTGCATCAAAATCCACTAGGTTTCGTGCGTTTGTCACAAAATTGTCCAAACAACGTTTTGCTTCACATTTTCTCTTCACTGGGTATGCTATAGTCAATCTTAAGTAGTCATCCGTGTAGACGATTATAAATTTATATCCTTTAGGATAAGTAGCTGGGCTGATCGGTCCCATTGTATCAGCATGAACTATCTCGAGTCGTTTGGTTGCCCTATTTTTTATAGTACTGAAAGGCAATCTCTTGATTTTAGCAACTTGGCACACACAGTCTTTGCTTTCGGGGGATTTTCTACCATTAAGAAGTCTATAATTTCTTTGCACTTCTCATTATAACTGGTGCTCTGGCTATCTTGCAGTAGTTCTACTATCTAGTAAGGGCTTTTGTAGACACCAGAAATTATAGTCTCATTAGAACGTGGATCAAATATATCTAGCTTTGTGTTATCGAGGTATATACTCATGCCCCTTTCAGCAAAACGGCGAAGCAACAGTAAGTTTACAGTGAGTGCCTTAGCGCATACAGCTCTATCTAGGACTATCTTGTTTTGGTTATTTTTACCCGAAATGCATTTTTCTCCCTTCGCTCTCAAGTCCACGGAGGGATCTTTGTTCGCACGTTTAATCAATTTATTTTTACAGTCATTAAAATTTTTAAAATAGAGCTTAGAATTAGCAAAGTGTTATGTGCCACCTGAATCTGCTACAAACTCAATTTTCTTGCAGCCGTTATCTCGTGCTTCCTCCCTGCGCGTAGAGAGCAAAGTTTCGGGGTTAACAGTAAACAAACCACTGCATGCATTAGACCTTAGGTATTTCTACATTATTTTTACCTTCTTCGCCTTGTTTCTTGTTATCGACCTTGGCTTTCTTGTTGTTATGATTTGTATGCTGTTTTTTAGATTTCCGTTTATCACTATCTTTAAAATTATTCTTTTTTGTGACCACCACCAGTGTTGCGTTTAAAATTCCAATCGTTACTTTTGTTAGAATTACCTCTGTACCTCCCGATGTGCTCTCACAGGTTCTGCACGAACCGTTGACACGTGTAGCACCACCTGAGGTTCTGCCCTTTTTTCGGGCAGTCCCTCGAATAGTGCCCTTTATCATTGCACTCGTAGCATAAAGTGCTGGCGGTGGCCGCGTTAGCAGCATTTACGTGGATGGCTGGTTGAGAGCCTGCTCCACCTCGGCTTGGCCCAGCACCGGTCCCACCTTGACTCGGTCCAGCGTTTGCCCAACCTTAGCTTACTCCAGCACCCGTTGTTGGTCATGAAAGTGACCCTTTTGCCTCCTGTTTCAGGATATATTATCTTAAGTACTTAAAAGATAAGCCATTCTCGCTTTTAAACAGCCTGTTAAAATCAGCTTTTTTTACGTCTGGTACTCCATTAAGAATCGCATGATAGAAACTATCTCTTTTCTCATCTTCAGGGAAACTGTTAGTTTGACTAACTTATTCAAAATCTCTTACCAGTCCTTAAAAAAATTCACAAAATTTAGTAGCACTTTGCTTTTTGAGGCTAAATCTAACGGAATGTATTTTGTTACGTATTTAATATACGCTCATTTTTATGTCACCCCTTTTCATATCTTTAATTTTTTGAATCATTGTTGATGGATCAGTAATGTGACAAGCTTTGTTTTGATAATCTAGGGATAACCTACCTAGTATTACATTGAGCGCCTGTTCTGTATCTTCTTCTATTTTTTCTTGAGTAAGATTCATAGTAGCTTCCAGTTTTGAATCAATTGTGTGAAGCAATTTCTTACTTTTTAGTTCTGACTGTAATTGTTTTAAGAATAGTTCTAGTTTTGTTGCATTAGTAAGGAAATAATTAAAGCACCCTAGGCTATATTTATTAATAACTTCTATCTTTGGACCATCATTAAGCACAGCGCGCGCGTTCAAACATCAGCGAATTATCAATGGAGTCGCAGTTTAGGTTAATCAGTCGTTTACATGATTCAGGTCCCGGAGTAGATGTAGTAAATTTTTTTACCTCTTGTATTCGACTTCTGGCCAGTTCTCGCTCAAGAGCCTCCATCTTCCTTTGTTGAGTGGCTATAAGCTGCTCAAACTCAGCTCGAATTGTCTCTTGAGCTCTCCTTTTTTTTTCTCTTTCCTTTTCAAGGGCCTTCTTATGTTGTGAGGCAGCAACCTTAAACTTCATCGATATCTAGGAGCTCTGCTGATGCCTTTTCTGTTCTATCAGCTTCCTGATCTCCTCGACGTCTTTCTTTGAGGCTTCTGAAATTTCGTTTCGTGAGCTTATCATTCCTCTAGATTCGATATTTTGACCGGTTCTTTTCATTAGTTCTTTCTTAAGTTCATGATTTGCATGCGCCATTTCTTTATGTAAGCTATCTAGCTCTTTCTTTAGGTTATCTTTCCTGTTTTGCAAATCTTTCAATTGGCTATCAATCGAATGTAGATTTTTGCTTTTCAAATCTTAAACCTTGTCATGAATTGAGGTATTAGTAAGATAATTTTTTCTATCTCTCAAATCTTTATTCTTATCTTTAGATGAGGTATTAATTAAATTTATTTTTCTATCTCTCGAATCTTTATTCTTATCTTCAGATGAGGTATCAATCAAATTCATTTTTCTATCTTTAGGGCCATTCCTTTGGATGCACTGTTTAGGGACGAGATGAATTTGCCCAGCACATTTTTCTATCAAGTTAAACAGGTCCAACATATCTTGATTGTAATATGCATCTTCTTCCATGTATGCAACAGTTTCATTATTTATGGAAAATATGGCCTGGTTGTTTTTACGAGTTACGACCACCTCGTCTAGCTCCCCTAGATCGTCTTCAATCTTTTTATATGCATCATTTATCATATTTATGGCATTGTGACTGCTGCTCACTCTCTTCTTAATGTCGACCTTTCTAATTGATCCGCTCGAAGCCTTAAGAGTAGGGCTGACGTCCGCATCTCAAGGTGATTCGGCTGCTGTATCTCCATCCTGACCTTGCTCTGCTGCCTCCTGAGGCTGTCCCTCTGCTGCTTCGGTGGCAGTCGGGGTGAGAGGGCTGCCAGGCTCTTCCGTCTCACAGTGCTCGCTATCCGACACAGAGCTCCCAGTTGCTTCCACCATTACGTTTACACGTAAAAAAGACGAGAGGAAAGCACACAGGAAACGCGCGATGAGGTCAAGCACGGAGCAGAGAGAAGAAAAAAAAGAGTAAAACAAAACGCGATTGAGCAAATTTCACACCCACACTACCATTTAGGGCCTATAACCTATTAGCAGTATGGGTTTGGGCAGATGACTTGGCAAATAAAAATACAACACTCAAAATATAGAATTAAACTCGGACACGTTTATTTACACTATCTTTAGGTTTAACTATCTTAATACTTTAGTATCTTAAGAACGGTAGCAAAAAACAGAAAAGGTAGGATAAACTGTAAGTAAAATGCAAAGACAGAGTATGCGTGTGTTAACAGACTGGCTGATTGCGTGAAAGTGAGCAAAACCGTAGTCACTTGACGCTGACGTGCAGCGTCACTGCATCTCGTGTTCTTGCTGTTGCGCATGCATAATAATTCAGTTACGAGCCCCAACAATACATCTAACATTTATTTTTAAATTACATTTGTCAGAAAAATGTGATCATTACTATTGTACTCTTATTTCCAACTACATAAAATGATAACATTAAAATCATTACTCCACCAAACTGTTTTGGCTGTCAACGCAGTTTTGCAAGTGTGGTGCTCAATGGTTGAGCGAATTTAATCAGACATTTTTTGTATTTTTTCCGATGCTTTTAAAACGCATCACTAAATGAACAGTTGGCTCTTATTATATCTATTACCTGTTCTCTAAGGTTTTTGTTAATTCTTTACCTCTGCTTCTAACAAGTACATAACATACATCAGTCATAACGTGTTGGTTAAGATAACTTAAATGTTCCTTAAAGATAACAATAGTTTTAGACAAAGCTAAGGAGTAAATAACAGGAAAGAAGGCCCACTGAATGTAATTTCACTGACAGCAGAAAAAACAAAATCTAAAACAATTTTTTTTTCAGCCACGAATTCATTTGTGTTGTTAAAGAAACCACTGAGAAGTACTGTCCGAAGTACTAGAAAACTTGAAAGCAGCAGTATTTACCGGCAATAGTTAAAAGCTAGTTCTTAATATAATAAGTCTTAAACCTTGTCAGTGTAATTTAATAAATATTGTTACTATATAAAAAGACAGCGTTGCTTCTATGTTGGCAAAAATCTCAAAAGTTACTGAATCAATCGTTTTTAAATTTTGACTGAAGTTCAATTACAACTTCTAATGTGTCGTAGGCTATTAAAACTAACGATAACTTTAATGGAAATGTTTTTATGTGCCTTATAAAAACTAACTGCAAAAAACTTTGATGTGGAGTTCTTACTTCTGACTGCTAGAGGGCAAGTAAACATGTTTTCAATATTACTTTAAATTGACTGAGCTGCTTCTGCAATCAATTCTATGATGTTACTTTGAGAAATAAAGTTTCATAGAAGAATCCAGTAACATCTGGCATACATATCAAGCTACCAGTGCCTCAGTGGTAGAGCATTCGCCTTCTGCTAGGAGGGCTAGGGTTTGCTCCCCACTTAATGCACTTGCAGCACCTTTGTGGGATTTTTTTTCTACAAGTTCCATTATCACTGTGATAGCTTCTGGGTCTTCGGTTTCTATGATACCATCGCAGTTACTAATAAAAAACTGTACTTACCTAAATCAAACACTCTAAAAACAAGCATGAAATGAGGTATAGCAAAGTTTTACTAAGTACCTAAAAGCCATATAAACAAGAAGTCAAGATTAAATGACAAGAGTATACGGTGTGGCTTTAATCTTACTAATATATGAAATAAAGTTGCTTAGACTACTTAAACAACTAAGCTAATTTGGTTTAAATTTTGCATACAGTTTTGGACAGTTTCTAGATGGTTTTACTATAGTTTCCGTTTTAAAAAAATTAATAACAAAAGTGATGAATAATCTCAAAGTTTGGCAAAAATACGCTAGCTTTTCACTCAAGTTCAGTAGGATCCACTAGGTGGCGTGGAAGTGAAATCAGAGCTACCTGTAATAGAAGTAAGAGACTACGTCAGAAATCAGCTTTTCATTGCAACCTCTATGAGAGTAATTACTTACATTGTCCAGATTTTCAAGGAGGTAGGACAAAATGTGTTCTTATTGTATGGCTCCAAAACTTTGTTGTCTTGTAATGAGCAATGATAATGACAAATAAATGGCATGAATTCCAAACACAAATGTTCTTTATAAGACATTTTTTTGTTCTGAGAAGTGTCAAAAGTAAATGTAAAACTTTGAACTGACAACGTTTAACATAGCGTGTCAACGTACTACGGTGCTCCATTCAGTGAGTCTTGGGCAAAGCCGACGACAGACGAGGGGCTGCTAGTTTTGTATAAAAGAATAATTTATTTTAATTTTGTAAATCAAAATAATATTATGATTAAGTCCACATAATTTAGACTAAGGCTATCGATTGATACAAATAAAACGATTAAAGATTGCGAGTTAAATACTAGGAGATCCACAAACGATACTATACATAAACAGTAACGACCACAATCAAAGCAAGTTTGGTCATACCATTGGTTTATTTGAAGAGTGGCTAAAGAAAAATAGCTTATTTGAATAGTAGATAGACAATTTATTTAAATAGAGGCTACGTGAAGTATATGAGGGGCAAAACTACAACTCAGTTAAGTTGTAGAATTTAGGTACGTGGTTTTTAACATTAATAAATCAATTTATTAAATAATTTAATGTATGGTATAAGTGATATAATGTTAAAAAGTTCGTAGGACCTTTTGCAGCTTCGTACTATCCAAAACAGCAAGAACGATTTCAAATAAATCTATTTTGAACTCAGTTAAACTAAATAAATGCATTTAAATTTCTTACTACGAAAAGAATAAAAATTTATTGTAAACGTCTAAACTCACCAAGTTATATTCTAAGCATAGATTTTTTATAAAACTTATAATGTATGTTTTTCAACAAAGATAAATAATTAACTATTTAGAAAAAATGCAGCTACTAAGTCTTGAACTTCAGCCCTCTGTATGCTAGCTTGTAGCTTAACCATTGAGCTTTATAGTTATAAAACTATTAATACAATTATGTTCTATTTAATAAGAAGTATAATTTATTTTATATAATTTTGAATAATACCTATAAACAAATTACGTTTTCTTTACCGTAATATAGATTCTTCAAAAGTAATCATTTAATGTGATCCAGCATTATTATATAACATTTCTTATCCACTGTAATAAAAAGGGCTATGATAATAACACTTACACTAAAAATGTTCTCAATGAGTTAACTAAGAATTTATTTTATGCTTCAGTGTGGCAGATTTCCACTAAAAAATGTTTACATCTGTTTTGTGACGTGGTAGCTAAAGCTATCACGTCACTATGTACCTATATTTTTGAGAAAGTCATCGGCGGCTACCGAGTTCTATAATAATGTATATATTTGTGATGCATACGTACTTTTGATACATTATTTAATGTGTGTTCTTGGTGCCTCAAACTACAAGCCAAGAAGAGGAAGAAAGACCGTAGGAAATGAGAGAGGTTAAATGTGTGTGAGGTGAGGTTGAGTGAGCGTATGTGTGTAAGAGAGAAGGGAGGTGGATAAGCTCACGACGCGTCGGGAACAAACCAAGAGCCAGCTCGTCGCGTCGAGAACTAAGTTTTGGAAACCTCCAACGATTTACCGAGTTTAAGGAGCATTGGAGGTTGTAAGGTGCAAAGAGAAGGGCATGCGCACCTATGCAGACTTATTGCATAACGCAGTCAGTATGGTACGAGGCATCAGACAGAGCAGAGCATAGGATCAGAGTGGAGAATGGAAAGGAAGGTGACAGGTAATACATGAGAAAATAGAGAGAGATAGAAAGGGAGAACCAGAAGAGAAGAGTATCCAGCTGAACGAGAGGAACTGCTGTAAAGGGAATCACCTGAAGCTAGCGGTGTGACCAAGCCACCGAGAGACTAGAGTGAGCCCCAGGTAGCGCAGCGTGATCGTGTGGATATTATAAAGGTACTGGGGATATTATACTAAAGTCAGGTACGGTGATACAAGTATCCAAGTGATCCGAGCGAACGAGTGTGTGAGTACATACGGGGATGGAGACACTTGAGTGTAGGCGAGATTTTTCGGGTTAGTGACGCGCGTGAAGATGGTCACCGTTACAAGGTGTGCATGACATGGTGCGTCTGGGAACATGTGTGTGTATGTGAGATAGGTGCTGGCCTCTGACCAGTGCTCTCGACTATGGCAGAAAACCGAAGACGAGACCGTCATAGTACCGCCGCCCAAACTGACGCTCTGGGGCCAGAGTTAATGCGTGCAAAGTGGCAAATTCAAATGTGTTAAAACCAACTCACTAAATCCCAAGCTATTCAACCTAATAACTCAGTACCCAAAACCTCTTAAACCAAATAACCCTATAATCCAAATAAATAAAACCTAACAATATTTTGAATATACGCACAACTCATAACTGTATAAATTAATCATACTAATCAGGTTATAAAACCTTTATAATGAAGATCTAAACAACTTGCAATACATGATTGTAATAAGAAAAAACAACCAAATAACCCAGGCAGTTAATATACAATTTATTTATTAATAAAAATATAACATACAACCAAAGCGCATATCCCCATATGACCCAAGGCGCTTTATGGTCAGTTTATTATCTAATTAAATATAAATTAAAAGCCCAAGCACCTATCATCGCATAACGGGGAGTGGTTACTGTACCTTTTGGTTATTAATAAACTCAGCACCTATTACCAGGTGACTCAGGGCGCTTACTGGCCAGTTAATTAACAAATTAAATATAAATTAAAAACCCAAGCGCCTATCACCAAATGATCCAGGGGGCTTACTGGACCTATTGTTTATTAATAAACAAAGCGGCCAGCAAGCTCCCTGGGTCATCTGGTGATAGGCGCTTGGTTTAATTAAAAATAAAGTGGCCAGTGAGCTCCTCAGGTCATCTGGTGATAGGCGCTTGGGCTTTTTATTTATATTTAATTTAATGATAAACTGGCCAGTAAGCTCTCTGGATCATCTAGTGATAGGCGCTTCGTTTAATTAAAAACAAAGTGGCCAGTAAGCGCCCTGACTCACCTGGTGATAGTCGCTCAGTTTATTGATAAACAAAAGGTCCAGTAAGTGCTCCGGGTTATGTGGTAGTAGTAGCTTGGGCTTTTAATTTATATTTAATTAGGTAATAAACTGAATGTAAAGCGTCTTGGGTCATATGGGGATATGCGCTTTAGTTATATGTTATATTTTTATCAATAAATAAAATGGATATTAACTCCCTGGATTATTTGGTTGTTCTTTCTCATTATAATAATGTATTACAAGTCATTTATATCTTTATTTTAAAAGTCTGGCAACCTGATGTGTATGATTTATTTGTACAGTTATAAGTTGAGCGTATATTAAAAATAGTGTTAGGTTTTATTTATTTAAAGTATACGGTTATTTGGCTTAGGAGGTTTTATGTACTGAGTTATAAGGTTAAATATTACTGATGCTTGCTCGCCAAAGGAAGCAGTTTATCAATTATTACTATTAAAATTTACTTGATTTTCTAATCGCTAATGCCTGCTTACCTAAGGGCCCATTTTATTAATAATTCACATTCAAATTTATTTGAGCTTCTTATCATCGATTTTTACTCCTTGTATAAGGGAAAAGTTAATTAACAAATAATATTAAAAAACAGTTAGGTTTTCAATAGCTGATGCTGACTTGCCTAAGGGCATACTTAATCATTAAATAATACTTAAAAACAGTTGCGTCTCTGATTTCCGGTGATTAATTAATTTAGAAAACAATTTATCAATAAATAATAGTAAAAAACCTGTTTGGTTTTTAATCACCGATGCTTGCACGTGTGAGGACACGATTTAATAATGAATAATCGTAAGAGTCAACTATATTTCACATTACCCATACTTACACGCCTAAGGAAACAATTTAATACTTTATTATATTAAAAAACAACAAAGTTTTGAGTCACTGATGCTCGAGTCTTTGGTTTATTGGAATACCTTTGTTTGTGTTTAGTATTTCCGTGTAGATAGTATCGTCTTAACATGAGATAGGTACAACCAAAATTGTTTTCGAATGTGTAACGAACTATTTGAAGGTATGAAATAAAATTGTATAACATAAGATTCGGTGACATAATGTAGTCATCACTTGGTTGTGCTACATTAAACTGTAAGAACTATCGCTAACTATAATCGTACAGCTAAAATTATACTTTCTACTTTAAGAATCTGTATATTGGTTGCTACTCACGGTAATGATTTGCATAAATTAATTTATTAGTTATAATTGTAGAGACGCAAAGCTTGCAGGATAATGTGTATTACAGAAGACTTGTGTATATTTACAGTATACGAGTTTAACCACGGTACTCATTTAAAAAAATAATGCTGTCCTAGTTATTTAGTTCATCAGACCTTGTATTCACATTTTTTTCTGGCACAAGGAGTATTTGTTTTTCATATCACTGAGCTACGTCTTTTGAAGCTCAATGGTAAGACATCTGACTAGAGTGCTGCAGGTTAAGTGTTCAATTTTCCAGATTGCCAAAACTTTTTAGAAATAATTTTTAGTTTCCAATTAAATTTATGAGTGTATTTGTATGAATTAACATATTGAATAATTTAATCATGGTATATAAGCTATATGCATAAAATGTATTCAAAATAGTTCACATGATATATTAGTTTAGATAAAATAATAAGTATATCCGAAATTTTATTAATTCAAAATAATAAAACGATCTATTAATAAGAAAATTGTATTCTGAAATAAATTGTTTTATTACAATATTATGTCTAGTTATTTTCGAATTTGCAATAACGATTTAAAATTTTAATAAAGTATTGGATGGAATTTTCACTGTTTATTTAGTAAATCATCGGTGAAAATTCTACTGATTTAAAAAAGTAAATATTTTACTACTTGAATTAGTGAAAGTACATTGAACTCAAGTTGAACAATTTTTACTACCCTATTCAGTAGAGATTTCACTAAAATTCAGTGGAATTTCACTGGATGACATTTAAAGAGCAGGGATAAGCAAAAACAAGGATGCAGTCTCATTGTACTAACACATTTCAATGCTATAGTACAGAGGTAGGATTCAAGTTTTTAGTAGTTAAGATCGTAAGGTCAACTCTACAGGTATTTTTTTTTCTAATATCACAAAATGTATACTAATAGTAAGGGTGAGTAATTTCCAGACACCTCTGACGTCACCGTCTGGCGCTGGCGGTCAAGCCATGGGGTGAGTGTTTGGTCATGCTGTTGGAGGAGGGTGAGAAGCGGGGTCCCTAGCTGGCGAATTTTGGGGACTTTGAGGATGGGTAAGTAATTTCCAGACACCTCCGACGTCAGCGTCTGGCACCGGCGGTCGGGCCCAGGGTGAGTATTTGGTCGTGCTGTTGGAGGAGGGTGAGGAGCGGGGTCTCCAGCTGGAGAATTTTGGGGGTTCAAGGAGTGGCGCGGTTTTTGAAATCTCGTGGGCGTTGGAGGTGGGGTGGAGAGGTGAAAATAATGAAGTCGTTTGAAATGGGATTGACAAAATTCATTCATAGTGAGAAATAAAGTGATACACATACAAATACAATGTAAAAACTGAAGATAATTGTTTATGGTATAAAATGTACGGCCATATAATATTAATACATATAGATAAAGTTGTCACTGATAAGTAGTGTTGTTAATCTAAGAGGTTATAGTTTTATACAATGTAAGTGATGAATAGAACGCAAGATGTCCAGTTTTTTGTGATGTGTTTCGAAGCAGAATGTATATTTTAAAATTAATTAAAGTAAAATATTTCTAGACTGACAATTTTGATTACATGTTGAGAATGTAACGCCTCTATTTTCTAGTTTCTTATGTCTAGTAATTTTATTGTACAAAGTGACACTCATTTTATCATAAGTTGATGTAGTTCTTGAAAATATTGAACAAAACATACCCAAAGTATAATTATGAGACATAAAAAACAAAAAATTGATATAGAAATGATCACACACTCGAGAGTCAATACTCTGCAATTGTTGTATGTTCCACTCGTAACTAATACAGTTTTGTCTGAGTCAAACAACGTTGTGTGAGACAGCAGGTGGCAACCCATAACTGTCAAAAAAAAGTCCGTGTCTGCTGGTATCGACATAGAAGGCAATCCAATGCGCGTCAGGTCTTGTGCTCTCATCTGTATTAGCTACAAGGGCTCACGGTCTCGTCCAAACAAACGGCAGCTTGTCTGCTGGAAATACCCTGACTGTCGGTGTCGGGATATGCCACAGCGCTTTTTGTATTTGTAGTGAATTCATCTTCTCTTAGTTCATCGTACACGGATGCACTGGAGTCCCCACTTTTTCTAGATTTCCAAAAGTTAATGCTTTTCATAAGGTTCCCGACCTCTTGTGTAGCAGCAGCAGCAGAGGAGGATGACGACTGGTTTAAACGTGCAGGTTTCATTGTCGGCTCTTGAGTTTTTTTTTTTTTTTTTTACATCTAAAGCATTATCTAGTGTGGCCCAAGAGGGAATAACTTCCGTAGAATGTTATGTCTTGTTGATCCAGGTTCATAAATAATAAACACGAGCTAGAGCACATCTGAAAGCTTCCTTTTTTCGACCATGATAACAGCAAAGTAATCATTATCACGAGAAAGATTTTTAAAAGATAAGCAAGAGTACTCTTGAAGATTTATTATTTGATGCCCCAAAACTTTTTCCAGTTAATTTTGATTTTGATTACCTCGAACGTAAATGTGAAGAGCACTTCTTGCTATGTCACGTAGAGCGCTATATACATCTTTGATATTAGCTTTACCATCAAACCACTCGAGTCCGTGAAAATAACACGTTAAATAACTATTTGTAGCTAAAAGTCCTGACGTCTATTTCGTAGTGTTGTAGGGCGGTTTTATAATCCAATGTGAACTAAAGTTACAATCGACACACACCATGGCGATTTTTTTTGGTAAAAAATTACCATTTTCATTGTAAAATGCTTGAATATCTATAATGAAATTAACTTATTCCATAGTTTTTTGTGAGCATCCACGTCAACTCTTTTAAATGGTACGCGGCATACTGATCGTTTGACGAAAGATTGAGGATTACGAGATAAGGAAAAAAGGTTTGTAACAGCGCTTAAAAAATGGTAGTGAATATGAGAAAAAAAGTGAGGGGGGTGGTGGTGCTAGTGGTGGTATAAGGGAGGTGCAAAAATAAGAGAAAAAAAAGTCTTTTTAGGCGTTGTAATCCACAACTATCTGACGATTTGAGTCAGTTTTTAAAACGTTGTCAAGTTCTGAGTAAAGAACGCAATTTATCGTTTTTATCAAAGGCGTCTCAAAACATACTCCTATTCTGACAGACCCATCTTTTACTAAATTCCAATGACCTGCAAAGTGCGCAAACAAATTTGGTGTAAGATCAAATGCAAAAAGACAATACCCTTTTGGATAATCTTTTCTGTGTATGTTGTTTCCCTCATTCATGTAATGTATTTTGGAGCCAGAAAATAATGTCTGATAAGCTTCAACGTACATAGATACACTTCCTGTAAAAGTAGGTTGTAATGGTTTGCTTGGAATTTGTACTCTATCAACGTATAATGACAAAAAATTAATAGAGTAATTTTGGAAATTGAAGGGGTTAAATTTTCTGTCCCCGTTGAAAGCTTTGTTGTCAACGAAACCTAGTATTATTCTTTTTGGTAACTGGCTAAAAATAACGTTTTGTAAACAGTCACCTGTAATACCACTGTGTCTAGAAAAAGATTTAACTTCCACATGGGTGATTGGATATTTTGCAGTAGAGCTTGCTGAAGTCTTTGCATGTGCAATCAAAACTTTGGGGCTTACTTCTACTCGTCGTACAAGAAGTTTCGCTTCGGTAATACTGACTAAATAATTCCTTGTAGATGCATCCATCAAACAAAATGCATCCTTCGAACGAACCAGACGTAGACGAACTTCGACACCATTGAATAAAAGTTTGTCTTGATTAAACACATCGCAACGAAAATGATCCATCAAGTCCACTGTCCATCCTTTATGTACCCTCGACGTTTTGCTAGAGACATATTTTTCTCTAATCCGGGTAGTTTATCTATCTCACCAGCTACATCGATTTCCCAAAGACTTGTGGAAAGTGAGAGGTTCTTGCTGCAGGTCCGTAATTTAATAGTGTTTCAATATATGCTCTGTAAAAGTAAGCATTATTAGGAGGGGTCACTAGTTTTTGGTTAAAATATACATCAACTTGATTAAATATAGAGTGTAAGAAACTCTCAGCATTGTGTGAGTGAGGTCCAAATAATCCTTATTTCGAGAGCTTATGACACACTCTATTGGACTTTCGTCGGTTAGTGATGGAACACGTTTATAATAAATCTACTGACTTGCCTCTAACGCTGTCTGAGTAAGAGGAAGATAAAATAAATCCAACTCACTCTTGAGACACGAATCAGTGTGGCTATGCAAGTCGACATAATTAATATTTAACTAAAAATATCGGTCACTTTAGATTTCTTTTCTTTCTGCCCTTTTTTACTGTTTTTACAGTTAACACGCCTAATTTTTTTACTATTCTTCTTTTTCTTTTTAACAACACTTTTCTTGCATCCACGTTTTGTCACTCAAGATGTTTTCTTTTTAGCACGAGTCATAGAGATGTGATGGGTAGCACTTCTGCTACGAGACTGCACTCGAACCTTGTAAGGTAAAGCATTATATCAGGATCCTTCCATTAACCTAATAAGCTTTTCCGTTGCCTTACGTTTCAAGTTTATACCTAGTTTGGTTGCACGATTTGTCAATGCATCTTTAAACGGCAAATAAATCACGTTGACCAATGTCATCAATAATATGTGCACCAGCTTGGAAAGCTTCTTTTTCAATAGCGCGTGCACCTTTTGTTATATATGGAATAGCTGTGCGGAAAAGCCCCTTAAAAAAAGAACCTAAGCCATGACCCCTCTGCCCATGCAATCCAGTAAATACATGCTTGACACCTCTACCTCCACCACCGTACTGATAATGATACACATCGTAAGAACTCATTTTGTACTACGATTCTAAAAAAACCCTTTCCTAAAATGTAACACCACCGCCAGTGTCCCAAACTCGCATGCTATTGGTTTACCGAATTGGTCTCTTATATCTACATCGATTGTATGAAATCTATTATTATGGAGGGGTATGTATGCATTAGGCGTATACCTCTTGACGATTGTACTACCAAAATGAACATCTTTAGCATCTAAGTTAACTATTTGCAACAAAGGTGCAAACGCGTCCCCAACAATACATGGTTCACATATATTAGAGTAAATAAAAAGTTGATCGGGCACTGCTCTTTACATGCTTGCTGGCTATTTACCGTGAATTAACATTCTGTAATCATCCTTTATTTCTGCACGTTCTTTTTCGATACGAATCATTCGTTCTTCAAATCCTAAAATGCGTTGTACTGCGTTTGATAACCAGGGTAGTTTTTCACCCTTATCTTCTTCAAAATGTTACATTATGAATGAAAACACTGTTGCTTTGTTTTCTTAGGTGGGTACACCAATGAATACAAATCCACCATCCTTGTTATAAATTAACTTACGTTGATATTCTTTATCTTCAGAGATATATTTCATCTATTTGTTATTCATTGCTTCACATAAGCTATTTATCGAGTCGTGTGTGCCATGTTAACAATGACATTCTGTTTTATCCTTAGGTGCAGTGAGTAAAGCGTCCTCTCAAGTGACATGTAAAATAGTGCACGGTACGTTAATCTCAGAAATTCGAACCTCCCATTTTCCACTCAGCTCGATTTCTTTTGGTAATTAAGTACAAGAATTCATTTTAGTATTATTAGAAAAATATTTTATACTGCTGTTGCTTGGAAAAGTTATCATAAAATCGTTATAAACCATTTCTCAAGTCTCTTAAAATCCAAGAATTAAACTTTTCTGGATAACCCACCCAACTAACAAAATATTGTTTGATTTTCTCCTTTCCTTTTATTCGAATTATTTTTTCAATTTTATGCTCCTGCTCTAATACTCGCTCTATAGCAACTGGGCTAAGCTCCTCAGGGTAAAAAAATCCCTCAATACTTTTACCATCCAAATCATACAAGTTATATGTATATAAATTCTGTCTTTTGGTAACATCAACAATTCTAAATATTTCTTCACTCCAGGATTTCACGGCACCTTTTTCGAATACGTTTTTCTCGCGACTGATACACACGTAGTCTCCAACTTTATACTTTGATTTAGCTTGATGATTCTGACGATGTTTTTGCTTTTGTGTTCGTGAGTTTACTAAATTTTTTCTCGCCACTTGCGCGTTATGTATAGTTACTGCACTGGGTGCTAGCTTGATTGTGGAGTGGGGTGATTTATTGTACCCATCAATTAAATCTTGTAGTACATCGATGTAGCCGTATGTATTTTTATATGTAAAATATCTGTACATACGTTCCTTGAGTGTTCGTATGAAACGCTCTACTACAGCTGCTTTAACGTCAGGGTTACTCACAATCCAAAATTTAATTCCATTATGCTTTAATAACTGATGGAACTCACTTCCTAAGAATTCTTTTTCCCGATCTGTTTGAACTGTTTTTGGAAATCGATAGTTTTTACTATCGAGAAGTTTTTTAAAAACTGTGGTAACTTCACGGCAAGTTTTATCACGTAATAACTGAGCCCAAACAAACGTACTCAAAACGTCTATTACAACAAAAATGGGTGACATACCACTGTTGTAGTTTTTGATAGACGTCAATTAAATGAGATTAGCCTTCCACAAATCGTCTAAAGCGTTGACATCGTAAAAAAGGCGTGGGAACTAATGTCGAATAGTTTTGTTTAACTTGTAAACGTCT
This sequence comes from Copidosoma floridanum, assembly GCF_036245765.1. Lineage (NCBI taxonomy): Eukaryota > Metazoa > Arthropoda > Insecta > Hymenoptera > Encyrtidae > Copidosoma > Copidosoma floridanum. The sequence goes on along the minus strand of NW_028321882.1, from coordinate 9,926,216 downwards.
TGTCCTTTCAACTATTCCTTTATTTTATCTGATAAGATATTTTTATTTAATCTTATTGAGTTTCTAGCCCCTGTGAAACCAGCCTCATGACTAGGTGTAAGCTATTGTTTTTCCAATGCGTCCATTTTTTCAAAATCCAAGCCACTGTCCACCTCCTACTCCTCCTCTTTTTTGCAAAGGTGTAGATGTCTTGGATGGACTTTTGATGTTACTTTTAATAATTTTATTCTCTTTAATAGTAGTTTCCCTGAATGATTGATATGCTTCACTGTCGTCTTTACTCGACAATTCACCGGTAATATCGTCATAGTCACGGTCTATCTTCTCTCTAGAGTTGATCAATTTATTTTACGAGTCTTTGATAAAAGTCTTGACTTGATTGACTGAAAATTTTTTTCTACCCACAGATTTAACTGTTTTTCTGCGTCTTGCCACATCATTTATTAAGTCAATAATATTAAAACCTTGAATTTTTTCACCATCAATGGTCACGACACCCTCACTATTCCAAATAATTTTACGGTTATTCTTTTTTAAATAATTAAAAGTAATTCAAACTTTTTTGATATGCTTTAGGTATAGTTTTCAGAATCATTTCATTACTCATTCTATCATTTGCATCTGTATCGTAATTTTTCCTCCTCTTTTTTTGTTGATACGTATGGAATTCTTTGTTCGTCTAATAAATGAAAGTATCTTTGTAAGACTCTTAAATATTCTTTAGATTTTTCACGTTCGTCGTTGAACGCATTAGAGTCCACAATGTGTTTCATTTCATCATTTAAACGACTGAGGTTGTTTCCAACAGTTTGTGTAGATTGTAAAACTCGATACAATAAAAAATCGTTAGTAGCAGTAGAAATAGGTATTACAGCTTCATGGAGGGGTTTCACATTTTCACTGTGTATTCTTTCGAGCTGCTCTTTCAAAATTAAAAGCATTTTTTTGCTTTCTCCATACCACTTTAAGTTTTTTTATTTTATAAATCTCTTGTTAATATTGCGCTTAACACCGCTTGAAGTACAAAAGGTAAGAAACCATTACCTTGTTGTACAATAATTTTTTTTTTTTTTTTCAAGAATCTTTACTGTCAAAGCCTCCTTCCTTCTTCTTTATCTTCTACTTCTTCTACTTCTTAGAAACTATTTTCCTCAACACATTATTAAATTTTTTAAGTTCTGACTTTTGTAATTTTTTCAAAGGAACAACACCTTTTAGCACATTTAGAACACACTCGCAAATACAATGAGTTAATTTTTTATCGGCTTTTCTTCATAATGCAACACGCTGATCTTTATTTAAATACTCGAGAGCTTCCGATATTTCTATATGTTCTTTTTTCAAACGGTAACTTTCAAGAAAACAACGAGTTTGAGGACCTATGACTATTTTGGCGACCAAAGTGTTGACCTGTCATCCGTTGTGATGCAGATGCTTTCATAGTTTAAACAAAACTAAAGATACAAACTCACTGACCAGTATTTTAAACAAAATTTCATTTTTTACCTTAGGTGATGTAAGTATAGCTACTGTGTACGTATTTTGGTAAATATACATACTGATACTCATAATCAGAAAATATATACGTACGAGATCTAAACTCGTCCAGTGTATCCTGCTTGCAATCGATCATTAAATACCCATGTCCCTTTATCGTTGCATCCTGATAGGCTTTTTGTAAAAATTTAGGATCTTCGGGAGAAATTTGTCTTGCCAAGTGTTGTATTTGAGCACAGTCACGAGGATTTTTGAACAAATCAATATAAGAAGTGTTGAGACTTACATCACGCGAATAAGTAGACTTGTGAAAAATATTTTGAGTTATAAACAAAACGCTTTTGTTCTTATGATGACTCCCTTTTGTAAACAAATTGAACAAATCCACAACAACATTGTTTGATGATTCACGCATTAAATCATCGATGATGAGTAATTTCTTACGTTGAGGATCGTTTGAATAATGTTTGGGTTTTGATACTCCTTCGCAAAATTCAATTTGTTGACCATTTTTTAAAAAACTTCCACTTTTATAACTATTCTGACACTCTGCGTAGTCAAATAAAATTCTATCGAATCGTACACTTGACAATTCATCGATAAAATTTAAGAATCTTTTGACGAAAACAGTCTTACCACACCCTGTAGGACCACAAATCATACTCGTCCACGGATGCTGCCAGCGCGTATCCATTGCGTCGTTTGAACTAAACTACGCATGTTAGTGTAACCAACTTAATAAAAGTGTATTAATTTACAAATTATAAAAAAAGAAAAACCCATTCGTAACAGCGATGGTGGCGGTGGTGGCGGTGGGGGTAACGGTATAACTGATTCACCGCGGCAAGTCGAGCTGACCAAGAGAGCGTGCAAGCGTATCATGTAGCTGCATCCTTCTAGCTAAGGAGCATTGTCCCTCTTCCCATCCCACTCTTTTTTAGCTTGACTAAACAGAGGGATCTCTCATTTTACGCTTTTCTTACTGGGTCAGTCTAAAACCTGAAAAGCGTGCTATGTGTGTTTTTATCTTCTTCCTCTTTTAAAGATCCTATCCTTACGAGTTTCAAGGGTCAAATTGCTCTCTGAAATGAAATATGACATCTCCTTGAAACACAAGACTACGTGACAGTAAAAAATTAGTGGGTCTTACAAAAAATGTACGGATCTCGTTCTTTTACACACCATCTTCGTTCTACATTCAATGAATTGACGAAGATTCCGATTATAAAATTTTGGATTCGGAAATGCAACAATATAACGGTGAAAAAAAATCTGACATTATTTGTCAAAAGTCATCAATTTTAAAAAGAGAAACAGACTTATCTTTTTTACAAAATTTAAGACAAATGGATTTAAAGGCATGTATAATTAGTGTTATTTTGTGTACTATGTTATTTAAATAATGCAGAAAAATATTGTTTTTACAGCCTCACATGCATATAGCAATAAATATCAATAATAAATGGAGACGTTGTATAGCAGAAGGCGGGAACAGATGTAAAATGATTGATGTAGGAAAATCTTTTTATACATCGCAATCTGTAATGGAGTGTAATATAGTTATTTTTAAGTTGGAACAACGTTTTTTAAGTTTACTGCCTCGAGCAATTTTATGCGGGTTAGAAAATATTTTACTAATATCATGGTTAAATAGTTCTCGTTGGACCGATCTCGCGTGTACGCTTTTTTGTCGAGCAGTTAAAAATAGACCTTTAAGGGCTTTTTTTATCAACGAAGGATTAATTTATAATAGTTTTAACGTTTTTCTTACCAGTGATACAGTAAATAGATTAACCATTCTTTTAAACACCATGCTATGTGCATTTGATACGGCAAGAGTTGATTCTACTGGATTTCATCACCCTATTTGGCCTAGTAACTCACCTGTTAGTTTTACTCGTTGAGGTCATGTTTCATCATTGTCACCTTCTTTTTCTACGAGGGAAAATTTATAAAATATTGATCAAAATTATGAAAAATACTGTCAAAATTATTTATGCGAGAAAATAAAATTTTTTGTACTTATTTGAGTTTTATTACTTATTAATTACAGGAATTTGATATCAATACACATATTTGCACAACAAATTGATCTTTCTAAATAGTACTCGACACGTTGTATTCAAATTTATAAATAAAGTTAAAAAGTTTTAAAAATATTTGTCTGTTGCTTATGATGTTTTGCTCTGAAAACATACTTACATTTTTTTCATTTGATACAGAAATTTGTTAGTCACACAATAAACGTTAAAGTCGTGTAAGCTTATGAATAGGGCAACTTCTTATCAACCAACCTGAAAACTCTTTTGGGTATCTATTAGATATACCAAATTCGATCGACTCAATTTCATTTTCTTCTATGATGTTTATAATATCAGAAACATGTATGTTTAGAAATTTATCAAAATCATGATACCATCCACTCTCTACTTTTTCCTTATGACATTTTTTTCTCATGTAAAACCGTCTCCGGATCAGATTTGGATTTAATACATACAGCTTTACGCATTTTACCAAAGATAATTGCATTAAATAATATATTGCTCTTATATTTTAATCGTCGTACAAATTTTAGCAATGTATAAAACTCAATTATTTTTCTTTTATTTTTTAGTTCGTATAAACTATAAAGCATGCTGTGCCATGCCAATCCTTCCAAAGATTTTTTTAAATCAGGGTAGTGTTTACAATCTGGAGTACAATTTGGTGTAAACTGACACGGACAACTATAAACTCCTTTGTTTATTTCTTGCAAGGCATCGTATAAACTTAGGAAAAATAAAAAAAGGTTACGAATAAATACTTAAATCGCTTCTAATGATTATTTGATTTTCTTATAACCAAATGGGTAAGACTGTTTTCCATCAATGAAAACACGTTTTTTTAAGACAATTTCACTCGTTTTATCCTCGATACGTGTTACGACGTCGTGTGTGTTAGTTTTTTTTATCATAGAGTTTCATATAATTATAACGTTGTTTTTATTTTCTTTATTCTCATAATCACTATTATTTTGAAATTTTTCTCAACCATAGAGGCAATTGTATCAAAATTAAATCTTAACCTATTTTGGTAGTTGATGCGAATACCTTTTACTTTACATATGTCATGCGTCTCACCGGTTGGGCCACGTACACGATAACCATAAGACTTTGGTCCTCCAGACACAAAAGTTCCTATAAAAGAACCCTGTCTATACTTCTCCAAATCGTCTGTTAGTTGACCTAATAACGATCCTGTGGGTGGCTTATATTCCTCGGGGTCTTTAGTTTTAGTTACAAAATAATCGAATCAGTGTCGTCATATAACACTCTTTCACCTAAATTTTCTCAAAAGGAATACAATTTTAATCGTGCTTGAGCTGTGGTGTAAGCAGCTATAGCTACATTTATACAGGGGGACGAAAGAACCACTTCGTCCTTGTACCTCCATATGACGTACATAACGTTATTGTTTGCCGGAAGACAATGTTCAACGTGAATTTCTTTATCATATAACAGCTTTAATAACGATTTGTAATCATTTACTATGGTCGTTCTTAAAAGATTTCCACGTTGACCAAATGTACCCCAAAATCTATTTAAACACAACTTGGCTGCAGATCGCAAGCCGGAATTTTTTGAAATATTATTTCTATCTAGTTTAATTTTTTTTGTGTTTTTGGAATGAATCATATAATTATTTTTTTTTTGTGTTTCTGTTTTTACATTGGTAGGCCAACCACTTGCCTCTTGTTTGATTTTTAAAAAAGTATCTACATATTCGGTAAACAGACCACCACTCCGCGAAACAGGGTCATACTAAGCAGTTTCGTACTGCTAAATTACATGAATCCGAATAAGTTTATACCCTAATTTTAAAGCTTGCTTCATTTCATCGGAAACCCAAGTTCCTTTAAACATCTGATCATTTACGTTGTGAGAACATTTATCCTCGCATATGTCTCGATACACGTCCTGCATAGACCAAAAAGCACTCTCCCATGCATTTTTGTGGGAAGTACGGGATAAAACAGATTTAGCGGTGGTAAGATCGCACATTTAACCAAACCCTCAACGTCATCGTAAAAATTTTCGTAATTATCTCCTGTTAAAATGAAACAATCATCCGCATTGTAAATTTTAAGATGTTTGAAAGGAAATTTTCCTGTCTTACATATGTATGGCTATAAGGAACATACGTCCAAATAATTTATTTTTTGATTTTCTTGAGCATCATAACGCGTAACAGTATTCCCTGTACGGCCTCTATAAAAAGCGTCTCTTGGGTTTAAGACATTATTTTTAGCTGTCGGACGATTTTTCACAAAATTAAAAAGTTCTTGATTTTTTTCCAAATATCGGTTGAAATCGCATTCCCACATCTCAATTACAGTGTAGCCAAATTCTTTCATTCTTGAGGTCATTTTGAGTGTATTTTTATATCGCTCCGAATAGCTTTCGAAGTTTGTAAGTTCCTTCGTTCGCTCATTGGGGTAACAACGTGGACACCCATGAAAAAAACAGCCGTGAAATTGAAAAACCGTACCCTTGAAATTGTTTTCTCTGGCTACAGATTTTAAAAAACCATCGACTGCTTGTCCTTCTATAAGTCGATATTCCAATGAACGTCCTGCATTAATTATTTTGATATTTCTAATTTTTTTCTCACACAATAACCATTTAATCGATTTTTCCGAAAATTGACCCGATCGTGTATAGCTGTCTTCTAAAATAATGCCTATTGTATCATTTTTTTTTTTTTAATTTTTTCTAAATACAACCAAGCAAGCGTTTGCAATCAATACGCTTTCTACAAAAAGATAAACGTTTCCGACTTTTAAAAAGATTTTTCTAAAAGCTGTACACGCCTGACGCAATATTTTGACATCTTGAACGCAATAATCCTCTAAATCCTTCTGCATATTGATTTTTTTTTTTTCCTTGATAATTTGGTCATATCAACGTAAAAACTCTTGACGTTCTTTTGAACTCATTGAGTCTGGTGAAAAAAATTCAATCGCCGGATACGGTCCTTTGTAATTAAAATTCTCTTTGCTCGTAAAAAGATGGGGAAGATACCCTTTTTTTAAATTATCCGTCAAGTTAAAGGTTTTCGGTAACTCTGCTAATTTCATTGGTAAATAATTAAGGCTATCGATGAATCCGGTTTTTCTAATGCTCATTTGTATGATATTTCGTCCGTTTAAACTGACGTTGGGAGTTTTGTTTTCAGAAACAAGATGTTAAAATAAATTGAGCGTCAAACGATTTTGCGTTGTGTGCTATACATATTAAAGAAGAAAACGTTTTACTTTTTTTTCATACAGCAAAGTTGAAAAACATTTTTAAACATTCCTTACCCCAAAAAATTATTTCTTTTACACCACAAAATTCACAAATGGATGATTCTGAATCCATACAGTCATCACATCGAATTTGAGCTAGACATAAAATCGGTACATGTATGCGTGTTTTTAACGTATCGTCCACAGTGTCATCCTGACGTGTCTCAAAATCATGAAAAATAAAGCAATTTTTTTTCTTGTAAAGTTTCTATTTTACATCTTGAATCATACACAATTCATTTAAATCATGTATGGTTTTACACTGTCCGCAGTATTTTTTTTCACACTCGTGTTTCCCCTTTGCTAGGTTATAAAATTTTACACAAAAGCTACACATTTTTAAGGTATCGCATACAGATCTTTTGACTGCCCAATGTGTTTTTCTTCGCAAATATGACCCTGGACGTTTATGATTTTTAAAACATTCTCTATTATAAAAAATACACCCACAGTCATCACATTTCATTTTTTCCATTTCCGAAGTATTATTATTACAATTAGGGTTAGCATAACATGCCATGCAAACGAAAGGATACGAATGATTTACTATTTGTCTGTATGTTTTATTACACAGTAAACAGAAAATCATATTTGTTTTGATTGCGAAAAATTTTAAATTTAAATTATAATATTTAATATTATTGTAATACATTATGTGGATAAATGAACTGTAGTTTAATGGCATATCTTTCGACCCGTCATAAATTAAAGCCATGCCAGTTCCAAAGTGTTTATAGTCAAAGATGCGAATGGCTATGTTTTTTCGTAAAAAATATTTTTGAAACTTAACAATTTTTGGATATCCAAAAGCGTCTGTATCTTTTTTAACTATATTACTATCTTTTAATAGTTTTAGAGCTTTTTGTTTTTGCTGTTTTTCTTTTTTAATACTTTTCCACTGTTTCTTATATTTTACAGTGTCATTCGTATTTGTGTAGACCTCGCCGCAAAAAAAGAGCCCTCGCTAGACATAAATTATCATTATTCTGGATACTTAATACTCCTTTCTTTTCTATATTTTTCATCTTATCTATGGAGGCACTTAACCCTTGAGGTACTTGTACGTATGTTACCTCAACAATTATATTTTGTAAAACATGAAAAATTCTCTTACTCTGTTCGATCCTTTCAAACGGTTTTAGAAAACCTTGGCCGTGAGTGTGTAAGGAGGTCTATAATATAATCCTACAGCACCGTCGGTCAACCCGTCAGATTTTAATGACACTCCTACTTAATAATTATGCTGGAAATAACGGTTTTGAACCATATCTACAAATTCCCCCATCACAGAAGCTAACCAACCATTTATTTTACTCAGCGTTACTTAATTTTATTCGGGGGTAACATCTGAAACGTTATCAGATGCCCTGTTAATCTGAATGCCTTAGTATATTTTTTTTCATCGCTTATTATATTAATTAATTCTCTACCTTTGAGTCCACGATCCTCTGGAACAACTTTTTCTACGTGTACGTTCGTAACACCACCACCTTTTTGCACAAGACCACAAGCACAGTTACATCCACAATTAATTTTGCTACTCACTTCACTTGTGTCCGGTGTCGTATATGTTTTTCGCTGCTGCTGTTGTTGATCCTGAGGCTGTTGTTGTTGCTGTTGTTGTTGCTGCTGTTGTTGCTGAGACTGATGTTGATGCTGCTGCTGTTGTTAAGGCTGTTGTTGTTCTATTTTTTTTGTGGACCACTTGGTTCTAAATCAGTCAGCTCTGTCAAAATAAAAAAGTTTTTTCTTTGCTAGAAAATTTATTTACCTTTATCTACTCCAAGATAACAAATTTTTTTTGCATTCCCGATGGACCAGCCATTAATTCGTCATCGTTCTTGATATTTCTTTTTTTATTTTCAATGACCTGTGTAGAAGTCATTGGACTTAGCATCTGTGACGGCGAGTAAAAAAAATTGTTTTCTTAGGTTATTGTATTCACTGAAATTAGTAACAATAAAATTATATAAAAAATAACGTAAAAATTACTTTGATTTGAAATGATAAAATTTACTTACTTATTCTTTCCTAGTAGTCAAACAATAGCTTTAAACAGCCACTGTTCTGTGAGTTGTGTGGTAAGCTTTCGGTTACCACAACCACAGCAATGTCACTATTTTTTACACAAATATCATACAATAAACTTGTCTCATTGTCAGAAACAAGCCCTCAGAATAAATTATACAGCACTTCTTTAAGCTCTTGCACTGGTGCATTCGGTAGCACCTTATTAATATAAACCACCGGGTATTCCAATTTAATCACGTCATCAAGCGCGAATCCATACATGACACACTGCAATACTACTGCCCGCAATTTTTCAATCACCAAATCTATGATGAACACGCGTACTACTTCTTTTCAACGGTTAAGAGAATATTGTTTTGGCTACGAGTGCTCGATAGAAACTGACTCTTCCTTTTGGTCTTAAGTTCCTCATAAAACTTTGTATCTTCTCTTCTTTTACCCTACTCTAGAGAAAAATGCATGAAGCGGGGAGTATGAAAATCACATAAACAGTGAGTAAAGCCAGACCCTTGATTTTCGTACATTTTTTTAAAAAGCTCGTAAAAATTTAACTTTGACTCGAACGAAAGCCACGCACTAGTATTTTCCAAAGCTCTGCATCTTTTCCTGTTTTACCATACCTGTGAGAAAAAAGCTAAGATGGGAGTATATGAAAATCACATCAACAATGAGCAAAGCAAGTCCCTTGATATTCGTACAGTTTTTAATGACTTTTCGAGAGCTCGTAAAAATTTGACTTTGACTCGAAAGAAACCCAGCATATTTAAGAAAGCACTTGTTTCATAGAGTAATATTTTACTTTTAATAACTCTTAAGTAAAAACTGATATGTGATTACTATTGATACAACTGGAGGGCTTGTTGTCTGTTGAGGTATACCTTGTAGCTCTCATGTGGTTTCTGTACATAATGATAACATCCTATGAGTTTGTGACTTTAGGTCCCAACAACTGACAGTTTGCATGTAACCATCCCCTTAAAGAAAAACGCGAGATAGTAAAAAAGGATAGAAGGAGGAAGAGAGAGAGAGAGAGAGAGGGAGAAAGGAGAAGGATAGAGCGTGAGATCTGATAAACAGTCAGTCCCATTTTTTCTGCTACCCAATCCTACTTTAGAATTGTATCAGCAGTCGAGCAACCGATACGTTGACACAACCCCTTAGCAATCGTAAATAACGTAATTTATCATCGCAAGTGTTCAGTGCTAAAGTGGTGACTAGTACAAGAAAATTTTTATAACATTTGAAAATGGCTATGGCGGGTGTTGTTTTAAGACGTAAAAAAGATGCATTTCTTCAAAATGGAAACTCCTACAAGTCCTATAAGGACGAAAACACCGATCCCACGTCTTATTCTAGCTTAAATGTATTAACTACTACATATGCTTTAAATAAATCTTGCACAAAAAAAGATCTCAGTTGGATTATACTATGATTTTGACAAACAAGTGTTCGAACCTTTGATTCTTTTATCAAAGAATGAAATCACGAAAGGGTTAAATCTTGGTTTAAAAATGTGAAGTGAAATGCAAAATTATTTTGCAGTTATCTCAGATTATTTCAATTATACGACTACCGAAGTACTGGATCGAATATATTTTAGTGACATCGAGTTGTTGTTTACCACATCTTATGAAACAAAATCTATTATATTCGATTTTTACTAGGACAACAATAAGCAAGATATGTGTAAAAAAAAAGAAACCCTACGGTACTACAATAGTGATGCAGAAACCAACCTTTTGTGGACTCGCAGCTGCAAGTATGTGTGTGTAGATAAAAGACTTCATCGTATTGAACTTGATGCGATATTAGTCAATAAATATAAAAATCTTATCACTGAGGAAATAATTATAATACTGAAAAATACTGATAGAGTAAAAAAAATTGATGATTCGGTGATAGAAGGTGTTGTGAAGATAAATTCTGGTCAAATTAAAGAAACTGTAAAAGAAAAGTTTCAGTCTCCTACCGACAGTGTATTTTTGCAACATCATTTTGAAATTGTTTTCTTAGAGTTAACGAATGTGTGTGTAAAAATATTTGTAAATGAAGAAAGGTCTAAGTTGTGGAATGAATAATTTTTATGTACAAGAAAGTATAAATAAATGTTCTAAAACTTATAACTTGGATATTTCTCATTCTTACTTTTTCATATTTTATGTCTTTTTTCTCAAGAAAAATTACTTTGATACAAGCACACAGAACTGCAGCCCATGAACATAAATTTTTATAGCTCCTCTGACTTCCTTTCCCTCCATCTTTGTTTTTTACCCCCCTCATAATTTGAGCCATACTGCATCACATCACATGTGTTTTCCCACCCCTCACGCCCCTTTATACATTAAGATTTTCCTCGTAACTAATAAATTTTAAAGCTCTTTGACTCCCATATCTCCCATAATTCTGCTACCCACTTGAGACAGCTTATCTAATTTCTCATCAATCTTTGTGCCGGTTAAAAGACATATGGCCTTTCCACCCTCACAGCGTACTATCACTTAAAAAACAGGTTCTTTCACGAAAACCGTAGAACAATAAAATAGCTCTCTTACTTTCATGAGATCCTAATTTTCTCACCCTACAACTAGGTCTGTTGCTAGAGGATAATAACCTCTCGTTAGGAGCATATGACATCCGATCTGCATTAACTGCCCTCACAAACATACCTATTATACAGACCTACTATCCTAATACTTTAGCGCTATTTTTCCTCCTGCATCGATAAACAAAAGAAATACCACATGTCTCGGTCACCACCTCTCGCAGACATCAAAGATGTAAGGGAGACAGGGTCACTCCAGAAGTCCTATATTTTTACCTCTCCACCCCACCTCCCACGCCCACCAGATTTCAAGAACCGCGCCACTTCTCGAAGTCCCAAAACTCCCCAGTTAGGGACCCCGCTCCTCACCCTCCTCTAATAGCACGACCAAACACTCAACCCGGGCCCGACCGATGGCGCCAGACGCTGACGTCAGAGGTGTCTGGAAATTACTCACCCGTCCTCAAAGTCTCCAAAATTCCCCAGCGAGGAACCCCGCTCCTCACCTTCCTCCAACAGCACGACCAAACACTAACCCCGGGCCCAACTAACGGCACCAGACGCTGACGTCAGAGGTGTCTGGAAATTACTCACCCTTACTACTTATACTTAAAGAATTTATATTTTCTTAACGTGTTTTAAGCATGATTACTTATTCGATTAACAGAATTGAAATTATGAAATATATAAGTAAATAAGTACATACCTTTATTTCCAACTGTAAGTAAAATATTTTTCTAGCAACATCATTTATTAGCAAAGTTTAAAAAGCTTATGAAGTTGTGGTTTTTAGATAAAAATAACTTTAAAAAACGGTTAAAAAAAGTTTTCAACGTTATACTTGTAATTTTTGTCTTACAACTTTATAATAACTAATGGTTCTTAATTATTAGGTTTTATAAATATTAAACTAATATTTATAATGTAGAATATCAAAAATACAGGTTTTTGTTACAAATAATAATAATAATCTTTTACTCTCACACAGGACTTTTATTTCTAATAAACAAAAAAGTAGATAAATACACGTAATAACTATTTAGCTTTGAAAAAAACGGAAAAATCAATAAACAAACCTATACATGAATAAACACGTAACCAGATTTATTCAACCATACGTTAAGAAACTTATTAAAAAAAAAATTTATTTATAAAGCTTGCAGTCATAAAAGTTAATGTAGATGCATTTTGTTTAAATTATAAACAGAAAACAATGATTTTAATTTTTTGATTATCTCATTAAATGTAACACTATTAAAAGAAAAAAAGGACTATAATAATTGTGTAGAAAACATGATAATTTTATGTTTTCGAAATAACCATGTAATATCTGTTACTGTTTTTCCTGAAGATATTTTTCTTCTGTTATGAGAATTATAGGAAGGAATGAAAAAATATTACTTATTATGCTAAGAACAGAGGATGCGCCAATGATGCACAAGCCAACTGTTTATTAATTTTGTACAATAGTCAAATAAATTCTTTTGGTAGCCAAGTGCCGATGATAGATTATCGAACTGCTATTTTATTTTGTATTGTAAATAAATTTATTATTTAAAAAGTAAATGCTAGAAATAACGATACAAAGTATTCTTTTGTTTTGTATCATGATTAAAATAGTCATTACGTGAGTAATAGCCAACGATAAGAGGCCCCAGTGTTCTTGATATTTTAATAGTAATAAAACTAGTTTTTGGATGAGTAAGTGCTGCAGATGAGTATCTCAGCTGTTTTTTCCTTTTGTATTATAATATAATAGACTTACTTTTTAGGTAAGTAAGCACCAAAGATGAGAATTACAACTGTTTTTTACTTTTGTACAGTAATTGAACTGATTCTTGGGTAAGTAAGCGTTTGTGACATATAGTTTCTTTGTTTTTTTTATTCTTAATAATAATTAAAACATTTCTTAAGCAGGCTAGTACACTAAAATATAAATTGAACAAGAAGACTTCAAATTCTTCGAAATATTAATTTTCAAAAAGCTTTAACCTATTGTAACTCTAACTTTGAAGTTGTATTTGGTACAATCTGGACATACATCGGTTCAAAAATATTTGAGCTGCATATTATTTGATATAGAACTTGCACAACTCTAAAAGGTTGCATCCAACTTCCGAGCAGCACTGGCTACTACAGGTCAGCACTAAGTACAAAGTTTAAAGCGCTCTAGCTTTACTGTGAGGTTGCCAGACGCTGAACGCTCGAGCTGTAGAGTTCAAAGTTTTTCGAAGGCTCTCTCGGATTCTCAGTTTTGTACGATTATGCATGATGCTGTGCCATACAATATAAGTATGTGTTCGGAGCAACAACTAAGAGAGCCTTGAACTTCTGCAACTCAAGCATTCGGCATCTATAGGACCCCCACCGTTGAGCGAGAATGCTTCAAGCTTCAACGCATCATAGTCAGTACTGTTTCAAAATCAGACGCTTCCAAGTTAGAGTGGTGGGACTTCTGAATTTAGTTAAACGCAGCTTGAATATTTTAAAACTGATATGAATCCGCATTCAAAGTCTTATAGTACGATGTTAGAGTCATTAGAGCTCTATGATGTTGAGCTATTTCATTTCTAAGACATTTGAATTACTTTAGTTCAATCCTTTTTTCAGTATACCAGCGATAAGAAACCAAATAAATTTTCAATTGTGTATGATAAATAAATAAATCTATTAGCAAGCGAGCCCCAGAAATTATTAGTCCAATAGTTTTTTTAGATTTTAAGAATAATTACACACATTCCAAGGCAAGTAAGCACTGGTGATAAGTGACTTCCGGCTTCACATTCTTTACATTTCTTTACTAATTTATTTATTATTTTGACAACTTAGTGCCAAAAAATAAGTTCACTAGATTTTTACTTTAAATTTGCAACTAGCCAAATAAGTATAAGAGATAAGCAGCCCAAAAATTTTTTAATTTTGTACGATAATGAAGTTGATTCTTGGTCGAACAAGCGCCAGTCATGAGTATATAGCTGCTTTTTTTACGTCTAATAAAAATTAAATTAGTTACTTAGAAATTAAAACCGTAACTGCTACTTTATGCCGTGTATACCAAGTGAATCATCTTTTAGGTGTGGAAGCAGTGGCTATTAGTAGCTCAACCGTTTTTTAACGCTCAATACGATTCGTTAAGAGGGGTTCTTTTCTACCTAAGAATCGAGATCCAATACTGATTCTAATCAATCAAAGGTGATAAAAAACATCAAACAACAGCTTAAGAATATCAATGGTTGGAATAGAAGACTTCCAAGATTTAATTTAACCATTATATTAAAGTGAAAAATAGTAGGACTACTCGTCTCTTGCCCTTAATTAAGTAACATATAATTCAATTGTGTTACAAAATTTAAAGTAGGTGGGCTATTCGTTGCTGGCACTTGTAATTCTCAAAAAAGGTTAACACATTAAACAAAATGCCACAATAGTCGGAATACTTATCTTTGGCACTTGCTTGCCAGAAAATGATAATGAAGTTTTATAAATAATTAAAAACAGTGTGTTCACTCATTGCTAACACATATTTATCTAAGAATTACTTTAATCATGGTACAAAGATAAAATAAAATTATAATACTTTATGAGACTAAGTCTCACGCTTATCTACCTAATATTCTATTTAGTTATTGTACAAAAAGTCGAATATAACTGAGCCACTGTGCTAACTTACCACAGAATACATTAAATTACTGTACAAAATGAGAATAAAGTTTAGTTAAATTTATCAACAGCACTAACTGGCTTAAGAATGAATTTAGTTAAAAAGTTACCTTAGCCACAAAGTTACCAAATGGATTTCGTTTAAACTTTGTGCAATTAATGCTTTATAAATATAGAATACACTATTAAATTTTTAATGCACTCTTATGGAAAAAGTGGAGGTTATGAATATTTTTATAAATGTCTCAAAAGTTACCGAGCAGATCTTAATGAAAATTAAGAAGGATGTAAATAAGCATACGAGGAAAAGTATGGTAATGGAATCAGTCAATGAGCTCACCTCTGAATTAAAAAATTAATTAATTATTGATGACACTCATGAGACTTGGTTACTTTTGCTGCTATGTTACGTCAGAGTTAGAAATACAACGTAACTCCAGAAAATTTGACTTAGCAAAACACAAATATTTTTTTCGTCATAAGCATATATTTAAGTAACACTCAAACAATTTAATAATTTAATCATCTATCAATAAAGTTGGTAACATAAAAAATATTTTTTAACGAAAAACTACAAATAATTAAAGATTTGGTTGTTAATACTGCTTCCATATTAATCTAATATTTAGTCAAATAATTCTTTTATAAAAGTATTTACCCTGCTTATCACATGTTGTGATTTGGTTACAGAAATCAGTCCTTTACAAATCTTCAACACCTTTTAAATTATCATTAAAATATCGATCTACAGTCTTTTTGAAATGTTTGACCTCTTTTTTTTGGTGTTGAATTTTTTTGTGCATTACCAGTAACTCGATCATACCATAATATACATGACTGAATGACAAAAATGTGAGATAATTTGAGTTGTTCTATTATTTTCTCAAGCGTTTTAATATCTTCAATGGCATTATGAGCTTTTACAGTGTTTATTTTCAAACTACTTGCTAAAAAAGCCAAGGTATTTTCACCTTGACCATTGGATTTTCTAATGTTTTTTGTTGCTTTAAAAATGTCAACAAAACCATGCACAACAGTCTGGTAATCATCAATCATGCAAGTTTTCTTAATTGCCAATAACAATATTCTTGAATCAAAAGAGCAATTATGCGCTGCCAATACACATTTTTTAGCCAATGATGTCAAAAAATTGAAAAATTTTAAAATTCCAACTGCCAGGGGAACCGAATCAACTGTACAACCTTTGTTAAGTAAAGTTCCTTTTTTAAATGTTAAGTGATTTACATCACTAGCTTCTACCGAAATGGTAGTATTCGGTTTGACATAACAATCAAAATTTAAATCGGTACTCGTAACAGCAATTTGTAAAATTTTGCATGAATTACTAAAATCACTAGTTTCTAGATCAAAGAACACAATAACTGGAGTCCCAGTAGTATTGATTGTTGACAAAATTGTACGAATCGCAAGTAGTTCTGAAGCAAGGAATTGTACATGTGATGTATATGTCACTCCCGCGGCTGATTCAAATGTGTTCTTTAAATATGCTTTAGCTTTTTCTAAATTTAAGCGTTTTCTTTGGTATTTTGGTTCCAATGATTGAGTATATTTTTTATCTGCATTTCTCTTTAAAGATGTCATACGTTGATGTCCACGTTTGCTAGAAGACATGGATAGATTTGTATGTATACGGGTTAATACTTTAGGTCCTTCATTTTTATAAAGTATTGCTAAAGCTATTCTTATACCTCCAGACACAGACAAGCCACACATTCTGGCCTTCGGAGCCTCACTTGCTACTGTAAAATTAAGGCTTTCATTAGAATAACTTGATTGACCTGCAGAGTATCTATCACTGTGCGCAGCAAGAGAATCAAAAATGTTTTTCAATGCTTCAAATAAAGATTGATCTGTAAAACTGTCACCAATATTTGTATGTTTATAATTTTCTGGATCACTTGCGTAAAAGCACCAAGAAGTATCACAGTTGTCGAGTTGGTTAAAGCAATGATAAGGAATGTTTTTAATAGCTTTGGCAATTTTTTTACTATCCAGTGCATTCTGTGAAATGTTTGCAGCAAATAATCTTTGAAGATATTTAATTGTTACGCTGGTTAATTTTTTATGTGATGTTTTTATTTTATATAATGCGTTTGAGAATCCTCTGGTAGTGTGATTTTTATCCGCTTGCTTCATGATTTCATAATTTACTGCATTTCTTACGCCACAAATTGCTAAACTGTCAATGTCAATGGCTGCTTTTGGCTCCATTCCATTAGCGCTACCTATATAATTCAGCCTGCAGTCATGGTCAAGCTTATCATGGACCATATCACACTTTTTGCATTTTCGGTTGTAAGTTGAGTAAGAGATAACTTTTTTTTAAAGTAATTCAATCAAAGCTGCAGTACCACAAAGGCTGTCACATGTCCTACCGGTGCCCCGTGTAGTCCATCCCATATCAAACGAAGCAGCAATACGAACAATTTCATTATCTGATATCTTTATATCTTTTATATCTATCTCAGTTAGCCCAGGAAAAAGTAGTTATCATTCATACGTTCTGGTCTACAAAAAAATTTAAAAATAAAATGATACGCTTTTTTGTTGTAAAACAATTGCTCAGATTTCTCATTTTTATGGATCACACAATTATTCATCAAATATTACAGTTAGTGTTAAGAAGTACTTTTTGCACAATACATTTTATCAACAATAGTCTCTTAAAAATGTATATATGAATTCTATACTTGAAAATACATGTGCATAATGGATGTGATAATAATAGTAGAAATCATTTTTTAAGTGTACAATTAAATTTATTAGTTTTGTTGCAATAGCAAGTTAATTTGTTTAAAAATTCTTAAAAGAATTTCTTCCAGCATGTTCATTAATTTCTCAATATTTCGTATGATTAACTAACTACCTTTCTAATGCAGCTGCTTCTTGACAAGACGTTCGTCCCATTCGTTTAATTACTTGACCAATTTCTTTTTCATGATTTTTAAAAGTACTCTAGGTTAATTCTGGTACATCAAGAGAAGCTAAAGCCTTGTCAAAATTAGAATTTTTCTTATCCCTCATTAGAATATCTGGAATTAATAAAATAATTATCGTACATAGATATATTTTATCTAATAAATTATATTTCGTATTTATACGGAAAAGCTTATGACCTACAGCAGCCTTTGTGTTTACGTCAGAATGTGTTGACATTTTTTTTGATCTGTCGTAGATAAGCAAATTGCTTGGCATGCCAATTGAACCTTTTAAAAGAATAAATAACATTAACAATAAGCACAGACATTAATTTATTTATTTGTGATAAAGAAACGTTTTTACCTAAGCAGTTTTGTTGAGGTGATGGAGTAGCTGTTTCACTTATCTTCAACTCTGATGACAACAGACAAATAACATTTTACTAACACGGATGAACATGTGTAAATTGTTTTATTACGTTTTGATGTTTACTCAAATAATAAGGTTACGAGAATTTAGTATGTTTGCATCAGAAGAATTTAATGTACTTGCTACATATTTTACTTTTGAAGTAACGTGCCTGTAATCGGTGTGAACAGCTGTAATTGCACGACACGAATAATCACTGAATTTTACATCAAATACTGATTCTAATCTACGTCTGGATTCGCTTACTATATTTTTCAAGGAAAGAGTACGGTAACACTTGCAACGTACTAAATTATGTGCTAATGCCACGACGTTAATAATCTGGCGGCCTTTAACCAATATATGAAGTTGGATTTTATTGTTCTCAGCCTTTTTTTTCTTTGCATTCTCGTATGCCTAAGTATGGAGAGCATTAAGACCTTTTGCTGCTTCTTTCAGTTTTACTTGATGCATGAACACTTTTTCTGTTACTTTTTTTCCTTTCCAATAAAAGCTCATGTTTACATATTATGACACCTGCTCTTATGATCGTTAGTCACCTACACTTCTCATCAGAACATTTATATAGCGCTAAGATTAGTAGAAAAGTAAAGTTACATTTCTCTAGTAACATTTTTCAGACATTTCTAGGTTGGTACTCTATGGCTAAGGTACCTTCTTAATAAGTATCAACAAGTAAAAAACAGTTGGGCTATTTATGTCTTGGTCTTAATTGCCAAAGAATTTATATAATTACTGTTAAAATCAAAAAGAGCAAGTATGCTTTTTATTGCCAATGCATGCTGACCTATAAGTAAATTTAGTCATCACGCAAAAGACATAGTTAGGCTTCTCACTTTTACCGATTACTTATCGCTGAAAACTTCATTTAATTATTGTTTGAATTGCAGAAACAGCAGAGCTCATCATGGCAACATGCTCACTCACCCATCAATTATTTTACTTTTCATCCAAAATAAAAACCTCTTTAGTTACTTATCACTGGCACTTGCTAACAAAAAAATTAATTTAATGATTACTTAAATTTAGATAACAGTTTATCTTCTTTTGTCCATGATTGCTTATTAAAAAATTTTTTTGATTAATGTACGAAAGTAAAAAATACTTTGGCCACGTACCTTTGCAACTTACTTGCCTAAAAATTCATTGAACTATAAAATAATTGTACAAATTAGTTAAGCTGCTTATCAATCCTGCCTACTTCTCCAAAAATTTGTTCGATTACTGCGTAAATATTGAACAATTATAGATTTATCATCATTGGCGTTAGCTTTGCCTAAATAATGATGAAGTTATAGTATATAAGTAAAAAACAGTTATACATTCATTGTCAATGCCAGATCACCCTAGAATTAATTTGTTTTTTAACGTAAATTCAACATAGTTAAGATTTTCATTGCCAGCGCTTACTCCCCGAAGTATATATTATATTGTCATAAAAAACTAAAGAACAGTGAGGCTGTAGGTACTTATCACTAGTGCTTTCCTGTTCAAGAATATATACAATGATTGGTAAAAAAATTAAGTTCTTCATTTTTAAAAATATAATACAAATAGGACTTTCATATCAATGTAAAATAACAGTAAAAATTGTGGATCATAATAAAGTTTACAATTATAAATAGAAGCTTATAGTACGAAAAATTTATTCTTTTAAAACGATGTTTAATTTAAGTACACTTTGAGACTATTTTTTTCCCTAATCGTTTTGTTTCAAAACATAATTTGATATTATTTTGAGATGGGAAATTCCTTAGCATAATTTAAGATTGGATGCTCTTTGACATTCTTTTGTAATTAGACGTTTTTTTAATACTATTGAGAGATCGGATGTTTTCCAAGTATATTTCTGAGATAGAACGTTTTCTTTTTAAATTGATAAATTGTTACTATTGTTATTATTTAAAGAGGTTGTAAAAAAATTAAATAATAATGTTTGAGACTGTATACTTGACTATTACGTGTACATCAGTGTACATAGTGTGTTTTCAAGACAATAACTGATCCACTGATTAAAATTTATTAGGTTCTGAGTAATGTTATATGTTTGTATACAAGTATACTCATGACTTTTTATAAACAATAAAAAAGAGCCTTGTAACCTTACTAATCAGTAGTTTAAAATATAACTATGTTTTCTATTCAACGGTAAGAAAACTAAGAACATTGATATAAGCACAAGTGTATCCTGATAGTTATGTTTAGTCTTGTATAGTCTTTTTATTAAATCACACTGGGCTGTTTATATCACAGGTAATATACTTTCGGTTTTGTTGTCCTAAACAAAAACTTTTTTTTACAACATGATTTTCCTATATTGGACCTTCTTATGGTAAGTATTTTTAAAATTTATACTTCAATAACTTGAAAGTTAATGATTTAAATCTCAATCAAGTGCATTTATTCGGTATACATTCGAAAGCTGGACAGCCAAGCCAATAAAATAAGTTCTCACTATGATTATTAAACAATAATTTTTTTCCAACAAACATTTCAAACAATTGTATTCTTTAAACTATTTATTGCAGAAAGCAGTAAGCAAAAAACTAGTGTTATTGTAAAACAAGTTTGCGAATTTCGTACGAACCTTTCGTTGAGGCAAAATTGGTTGGCGTTTTATGTGACATTTGAACGTACTAATAAATAAGGACATAGTTTTTACTGTAAAAATATAACTATAATTAATCAAGAAGAACAAAAAAGGAATACTTTTTGAGAAGAACCAAAATTAAGTGTGCATTTTTACAAATGTCTTTACTTATATTGTTATTACCTATATTTATTAGAAATAACTACAATAATAGGAAACTAAGAAAAAAAAAGTTGCCAAGTACAGGACGTGAACTAGATTCACTCGATTAGAAACCTAGTATCTTCTTTACTCAGCTAAAAATTGTAATATACTTAGCTTACAATTTATATGCACATAAGATAGAAGTATGACGTACCTAGTTTTGTTGAGGTAACTTCAACTTCAGCAAAAATATAATTTATGATTTCGTCAACTAACTAAGAAAACATGCATATTTTTTCTTTTCAAACTAATAATTTTTTTTTTATATCTTGCCACATAATAATTTATGTTTTTTTCAAATTAAGTTTGATTTTATTACATGTTTGAAAGTAACATTTTGTTAGCAAATCAATTCTGAAATAAACAAATTAGTGTATAACTATTTATATTTTTATATTGCTTTGTTCAACTATTTGTAAAGTATTCAATTATGACCAACATAAAAATGGACACAATACTTGTACCGTGTTTAGAGGCTTTCACTTCAATTCTTTAGTAATACATAAAACTACTCGAAGAATACTACGAAAATACTTTATTGATTGTTTGTAAGAATTCTTTACGGCTTTTTTAAGTAGTCAAAGAATTAATAAGGTTATCATGCATACAGAAGACACAAAATTGAAGTTCTCACAATCTTGTTAAAAATACTGTAACACACAATTATTGGTGTCATTAATTATGTAATACACCTCTCAAGGTTATTCCATCGCTTCATGATCACATTTTTAAATTTCTTATTATTAATTATGAAAATTGTGTAAAAGGATTAATAATAATTCTTGTATAAGTTTGAATGTCAGTTCTTGGTTGATATTTAATTATAAATTCTTACGTAAGTTATTCTGTAAGAATGGGCACTAAAGTTTGTTTAAGAAATTATGAACCAACAAGTGCATCTTTTTATGCTCTTATAAAATTGTTTACCTTACAATCATGACTCTTCCTCATTAACAAATAGAATACAGTAAATCTAAATTAAATAGCTGTTGGTCTCTGCTAAGTGTTATAATAATTGCCTTCTGACAAGTTTTTAAAAACTTTTTATTTTAAGATTTCCATTTAATTGTCAAATCAATTGCTCTTTCTTCTTTCATAAAAAAAGCATGCAGTGGCGTTAAGCTTATATTTCTCTGGATTGATCCCTTCTACTTTAAAACTTTCCTCTTTCTAATTTTTATATGTACAAGACACAATGTATTTTCATGCCAAAATATTTTACATCTATGAAAAACTTCAGCATACTGAATCGTGCGAATGCAGCCACCTGTGGCATATGATTCTAATAACTAACATACCAGTCACCATATTTTAATAATTTGAGCAAAGCACCTCATTCTTGGATTCTCAGTTAGTTTTTGCTGTTAAAAAAAAATTTTAATGACTGAAAGTTAACAGTACAGTCTATTTTATTAATTAACAAAAGTGTAGAGATTTATTGCATTACATTATCGGTGATTACTGTTTTAAGTCTTATTTTATTAGTAATTCAACAACAAATTAGGGCCTGTGATCAAATTAAACCATTTAAAATTGACTTCTTAGGTCTAAGAACATTATTATTTAGTATCAAATTTCTGTGTGTAAGTTCAGTGACCCACTGTGGCTTAAAGGTAAAGATTATGCTCTATTTATTTTAGGTAGTACTGTCATATTTAGATTCACCTTTATTATTTCTATACAAATTGTATGTTAGGTAAACTCAACTAAATTAAAATACACAAATGCAAACTGCAAGAATTCAAGACCTTTGTGATGAGACTAGTCCTTTCTGAAAGAGAAGTGATAAGAATTGATTTTTAATTTTACGTAGTCTTGTATACAAAATCATCAAACCTTAAATTATACTTAAAGTTGACCTATAAGTTATTCATGACAATATCATGGCCAAATAAAAAAGATGCTTCAAAGTATACGTTCAAAGGATTTTAAGTAACTAAGTAGCTGTATAGAAAGTTACTCATAAATGCCTACAATAGCCTCCAGAGCCCTTCACAAAAAGTTAAAATTTTTTTATAAAAATACGTTATAGAAGAAATTTTATAGGATTATTTGCCTATTTCACAGCTCCCCATATCCCCCCAAAAAAACTTAGAATACAACATACAGATACTTTATTATGAGGGTAATATGGGCTTTGTGCACCACAGCCCCCCCCCCCCACACAACCCCTGCATTAAAATAGAGTTTTTTATCCCCCTTCATCAGAAAATTAGAATTTTTCTGAGATACTTGTTATTTTTATATTTCTCATATTTCTTAACACCCCACCTCCACTGATCAATAACTTTCATTTGTATTCCTTATGTATTATGAGTTTCTGTCTAAATGAAAATACATTTGATTGCAAACAAGAACTGCTTAAACAAAGTAAGCTTATGAGATGGATAGTTTCTATAGCATATTAAATTGAATTACGCTTAAATTTTTTTACATTACATGCCTATTCTAGTGGATATATCTACATTCTCCCTTTCCACGACCTTACTGTTTTTCGATGACCCCCATAAAATAAGGAAAAAAATACGATTCACATTCGGTTGATTCTTCTGTGTATTGGAATATACCCTATTCCATTTTACGATAACTATACCTTTATGTTTGTTGTTGTCTGACGTCTTTCAAAATCGTATGATCTCAAATATATTGTTGCTTGGAACATCATGCATTAAATTAACCTGTATTAAATAATAAAAATCTGAACACCTTTTTTATCTATTTCTTTCAGACCACACATAAGGCAAACAGACAGGCGTTTTTTGTTGTAATTATTCATACATTATTATGTCAATTTTTTTATTTCATACATATATGTGTGCAACATAATACACAGATAAGTTAATTGATTTAAAATTTGCATAATAATATAATTATAACAACTGTGAGAACTTTCACTAATCAGTCTGGTGCGCAATCTTTAAAAAGGCTGTCTTAAGAAAAATACTATGTTTATTAAGTAACACATGGAATTTCCGTTCTTCTATTTATTGTACCTGTATTTTTACTATGTAGGTACACATGTAGATGAAAGTAAAAAATACTGCTTAAATTATATAAGATATAATGCTTTAATATATTACCTTCAAATCCTACGAGATATAATTTTAAATGAGGTTAGTTTTTGTTGAATGATTGGAGATAAAAAAAAAAATGAGAAATCTTTTTGTTTCTGTAATCAATCTAAAATACTGAAAATGAGTTACCTATGTTAACGCATGGATCACCGAGAGTGCAGAGCCACATTAGTATATTACATTACTTTTATTAAAATTAAGTATCAAGTGGTGCGATTATGCCACAAAGGCGAGTTTTAAAAATCTGGTATGACATCTACGTATACAATTTAATCTATTTTATTATTTAAATTTTTGATTATTAAGAATAAATATTTTATATGGTATTTTCTTAGCAGTAACGTTAATGTAATGACAGTTTGTATGGTTAATAAGGTTAATAATGATTGTAAGTGGAAAAGTTGGTGACAAAATACTTCAAATACATGAAAAAAGATGTTTAACCAACATAAATTTTTATATAGCTATTACTTTCATTTCCCTCAGCGTTAGTGACTAGACTGTAAATATAGCCTATATTGTTTGTTTGCTCATCGTTCAATTACCTTTTGGTTGTCGTTATAAGTGAGTAATTACGATGCGTATATATGTTTTTGTTTTTTGGTCTGACGTTAACACAAACAAAGCGGATGGTTTCCCAACTCGTGAACACGCAACGTATAACTGCCTATATGAAAAACAATGATTTTCTAAATTCATCCTGCATACACTAAGCGATTGGCCTTGCAACTTGTTAATTGTCATTGTGAATGCAAGGCGAACTGGAAATTGCAATCGTTTGAAGTCAAACGGAAGATCAGTCGGAATCATTGGTATTCGAGGAATACATACATTTTTACCTGCGTACTTTCTGTTAATAATGGTTGCCTCAATTAAATTCGGCATAAGTCTTTTTACCGAAAGCCGAGTACCGTTGCAAAGTCGCGGTGGATTAAAATTACGCAATATCATAATAACTGTACCAACTTTGAGTTGCAAGTTATGTGGTGGAAATCCTGGTAACTCCAGAGAGTTCAAAAACTCCGTTGGATAATTTACTACATCATCGGGATTTGTTATGGAATCAACGGATTTGTATGTCACCAAATCGCCATATGTATACACATATGTGTGCATTATCGTCTGCACAACAGTGACAATGCTACTTACCATGCCATTAATTTAATAATAATTTTCTCATATTTTTAGTGTATGCTTATAAATATTTACGAAGATATCTATATACGTAACATACATGTATAAATAGTGACAATAAAACAGTGCAAAATAATTGTTAATTCAGAAAGTTATGAATATCTGTCCTTAGTGTCGAAGGATACTGATTTATAGCTGCACACATACTCATAACCTTATTAAGTACACTAAAGAATTTTAAGAGCCCTTCACCATCTTCCAAGGCAGATCCTTTACCCACCCTGTTTTTTTGTAACGACTTCTGGTGGTTCTTTATAACGTAAGGAACCTTCAATTGCATAGTCAAAAAGTCATTTTTATGTGTGAGTGAGTATTGTAAATATAATATTTTTTAATGCGAATATTTCCAAGCATGTACTTATAATAGTATATTACAATACTAGTGCGCAAGGAAGGCGATTGACACGCGTGTGTCAATCACCTAACCTCTCGCAAGTGTGGTGTATACAACTTTTCGACACATCGTGCGTGGGGAACGAGATAATGAGCTATCTTATGTGGCTCTGCAAAGATTTCATCGTACACACGCACTCGCACAAGTGCGCAGCACGAGAATGAGTCGCATGTGTAAATTAATGTCTTTAGAGCCACAACAAATAGCTTATAATCTCGTTCCTTACGCACGATGTGTCAAAAAGAATATTTTGAAATAAGGGTTATTTTTCTTTACGTTATATAAAAATAGAATTTAATTATTGCAGCTTTTTTCATTGTTTGTTTGGTAATGAAAAGGTTTGTTTTTTTATTAATAAGGGTGAAAAATAAGATACATTTACATAAACGCAAGGTAAAGGTGACCACATGACAGGTTTGCATCTATTATTCCCTAAAGTATTTGCAATTACGTATAAGCAAATATAAGTAGATAGATTGCTAACGCCAATGCTACAATGTGAGACTAATTTTTAACACTAATCAGGGCACTCTACCGCGTCCAGCCATCAAACCAGGTGCACATTTTTCCAGACTGCCAAAATCCTATTGAAGAGCGTGCAGCTACGAGAAGAAAAGTGGATTCACGTGGAAATAAGCATATAAGTTCATATTTTTGAGACACGTAGAAGAGGTATAGGAAATGTACGCTTATGAAGAGAGGAGTGTAAGTATCAACTATTACTATATGGCTGAGTGCACAGCCAAAGCTAGTGATGACACAAATTTTTCTCTATATATACATGAACTGTAACTAAGTATACGCTATGCAACTAACTCTTAATCTCATTCTTGCTTTAATGTTATCTGTCAATATTATTTAATTAGATCGTAAAACTAAATGTTCATAATTACATGCATAGTCATTTGATTTCAAGACATTTCTTTTTAATTTTTTTTCTTGTACTTTTAAGACTTATTCTAAAATCCCGTAATATTTTCGAAAAACATTAGGCTTTTGTGAAGGATGGCAGCTCAGCTTTAACTGCCAATTTATGATTTCTCTTTATCATCATTGCTATGAACTATAGGACAAGCTCCTGAGATTGTAAATCAACATATGTGACTTGAAAGTCTATCTTATCCAAGATTATTATAGATATCATGTTTAAGGCGTATACCACTTACCGAATCGTTTTGCAATCTTGGGATCAATTCTAACTGTCTGCAGATTTTTTTGTTCTTAAATGCAATTCATCATTCTGATTTAATTTTTTTTCTTATTTCTTATTTAAATTAATATCTTATGTTGTAAGCACTTTTCTCCAATACGTCGAAGTAAACATATTTTTAATACTAATTCTGTTACATAATTTGTTAAGTTAATACTTTTTGTTAGCAAGGCCATTTTGTAATTTAATAATAACGAATCAATTTCTTAGAAAATAAATATAACTTATACATTTTTAAAACCCCGAGAACTCATAAACATTTAATGGAAGAGAGAAATATTCGAACGTACATGAATATCAAATATTACGAGTAAAATGATAGTTACCAGCAAAGTAAAACATAATTGTAATTGTACAAAAAAATGGGTCTGCATACGTATATCTCACTTTTTGGCTTGTATTTACATTTCTCATTCCTACGTGGTTGTTACAACTACTTGTTCTTCACAGTATGGATTAAAAAAAAAAAAAAATTAGTTTCAAGCTCATACATAATTTTTAATAATTCATAAAGTTTTTTTTTCATTTCTTAGGCGTAATGAAGCTGTTCCGGTCATAGATATTTTCACTAAACCATACAATAATCATTATCTTAGGATTTGTAAACACATTCTCGAGTTATACATGAAAGTCGTTTAAGGTACGTTATAAAATAATGCTCCTAATAAATTGGCACAAAACTTCCTAAAGATTTATTTTCCGTCTTTTGTTGTACGAATTATTGACATATACCAGATGTACTTATTTTATTGATTAAAATTACACCTTAAATTCTAATTATAAAATGCTAATAGTTGAACAAAAGAAATTGAGTCTTTATCTCTTACTTGCCTTAGTTTTTTAATTCGAATTCTTATTACTCTGCATCACCTTAATAAATTGTAAGGTTCTTTTTTCTATATCACAAATTGATAAGGTATTTAAAAAAAAATCCTTATGATTCAGAAACTTACCGAATTAATTTATTTACTTATTATTCGGAATGCTGTTTTATTATTATTTTTGCAATATGAAATTATAGCTAAGTTGTATACCTCATTGAAAATTTGACAACAATTTAAAAATGTTACAAAACTGTTCTCTCTTTTGTCTCAGAACGAGTTAACTGATACAAATTTTCCACATTAAAATATTGGCAGTAGACAGATGCTGACAATTCGACTTGATAATTAAGACAAATAATATAGTTTAGCTGAGTGGCTCTTATTTTTAATGGCACGTAAATAAAAAAGCGTAGCTTTAACTAATAATTTTACTTTGAATTAATATAATAAGTGTAGCTGCTAGGCCTAAACATTTTTTACAACCAAAGACAGAGAATAAATATTTAGGGAATTTTTTGTAAAAATTCTCGTGCCTTTGGATTTCTTAACTTTCATATTAGATGCTTATAAACTCTTGGGAGTCTTGAAAAGTAGGAATCGTATTTATATACTTAGAAATATCCTATTCAATTATTTTGAAATTATAAAATTCCCTTGCCAATGGAAACTAGTAACTTAACTTATTAACTAACAAAAATTATATTAAAAATATATTTATTTTCACGTATCGCAAAACAGTGCTTACAACATAAAACATAAATTTAAATTAAAATAAAAAAAAAAAAACTAAACAAAAATGGTACGTTGCAAATAAAAACAAAAGAACTCTGCCAACAGTTTTCGAATCATAGTAATTTTTCCTATACGTCATTTTCCTCGGGGAAGTTATTTTCCCGGTGGAAAAGTCGTTTTCCCCAAAAACGTATACGTCCTGACAAAATATAAAAACAAGTGGCTTTTTTTGATCAGTTACATAGTTTTATACTTACATTTTTAAACAATTTTTATCATTAACTACAAACATGGAAATACTTTTTTAGCATAATAACCCTATTCTGTTTGTCTAGTATCTTTCTCTTGTTCAGCGGTATATAACAAGCTTTTTTCCATAGCTCTTAAATAGTTATTGAATTTACTACTAGGAAGAATAATTCAGCAGCATATAGCATGTCAGCGTTATTTTTTTATTTTTTACTATATTCAGGAAGCCCCTTTGTGTTTTGTGTTTGTTACAAAACAATTTCTAAGTTTTAATTAGTTTAATGTTTTGCTTAGAAAAAATTTACTAATGTTAAAACGAAAATCAACACAAGGGACAAATAAAACAATGAATGGTAGTGTTTTATTAAACAAAATCAGTTTATGTACAAAAATACCATCACAAATTTTTTACATTGACATTTTATACTTGAGAAAATGCAACAGTGATGTACAGATTTTTCAACTCGTGTTAACATCAACTATTTCAAAGTATAAAAAATATTTAAAAATGTCTAATAAAAATAAAAATCTGGATGCAATTTTTTTGTTGCTCTTCTTTCAATCGGAATCTCATGAATGATTTTGTCTTCGTTTCCCACAGCATCTTCTTTATGACATGACATTGCTTTTTCTTATTTTTTGATTTTTTTCCTTTTGCCAAGACTGATGGTGCGCCGATTGACAAAGCCTCACATGGTTTTTCTGTGTCCTTTTTCTAAACAATAATAATGAACTATTACTAGAAATGTTATTATTAATTAATTTTGTTCATATTTAATTAAATGTGTACAGTAGTAAGAATTTTATTTACAAAAATATACTTATAAGAGTAGTATATTGCGAACCAAAGAAAGATAAAATAACATTTAATCATACGCGATTTAACACTGTTTCTCCGAGTCAATGAAATAATTTTTGATTTTTCAAGTAAAAATGCCATAAGATTAACAATCATTTATAATGAAGAATATAAAATAATATTGAGGGAAAATTTACGTATATTTTGCATATTACAAAAAAATTTTAGTACTCTGTGCAATAGTAATTACCAACAAGAAACTAACGAGAGGATTACATCGTGCAAAAGTTAGTTAGATCCTTTCCTATAAGCAGTAAAGCTCACTGTAAATAGGGAGGAAGTGTTATCATAGACGAAATGAATGAAACAAATAAGTTAGTATCTTTAGCCAGGTCACAGAAAAAAAAATATTTTGATGGATGAGATTGTTGATCTTGCAAAGTGTTGATGGATAAAAATAACATTTTGTGAAAATAGTAGTTAACGATCAATGCGGTATTTTTTAGACGTTCATTATGAGGTTTATTTATCTAAGGTGATGCTAATTAAAATGTTGACGGAAAATAAAACTGAATTAAGTTTACTACGATACTAAAAATCTTAAACAACTGGTCGTACACCATTTAAGTGGTAGATCAATTGGTTAAAGGCTGATCAGAGGTGTGGCTGCTCTAGTAGAGCGTGGGTTAAACTTTGGTCTTGTCGTCGTTTTCAAAGTTGATTGTTACTAAGACTTGTTTCCAAGATTTACGGCTAGATCTGAATTTGCAAGGTAATCCAGAGACAAGCCCGATGAGCGCCCAGTGTGAGGCAGGGCTAGTTTTGAAAGCTAAGGTTATGGTATCAGAAAACGTAAGTGAGGAAAAAGGAGAATAAAGTGGTCAGTTGGAATGTGGAGAAAAAGTGTAAAAATGTTGGAGTTAAGAAAATTTGAGACTTATGAGGAACATCCCCCATGTAGAGGTTGTCGAGGATGCCCGTAAAAGTTCACTGCATCCTGCTGATGTTTTCGTTCCTCATCAAGATAAAGTTGCTCTTGACAACTCAGATCATCTCCTGCCTTGTCTGGCAAAGCTCTTATCGAAGAGACTGGAGACTTGATTGGAGGTGGAATCTCACACACATCATCCACGATTGATTCTGCTTCCTATACAGCAAAACATGAAAATTCCATTTTACTTCGTTATAAGAGCAAACATGGTATTAAACTCAGAGTCACAATATTTCATTTTCAACCTCTTGTCCACTCACAGCTTCTTTTGTAAATGATTCATTTAGCTGTGAATAGCTAAAGTTGAGAAAATCAATCACTTCATCCTCGTCATCTGAATCACTAATTCCTTCTTCCGTCAATTCTTGAAACTCCTGATTTCTTGCTTAACCTGCGAATTCGAAAATTAGGAAGAATATTTTATTATTTGTCACCAAATTTAACTTGTTAAAATTGACTGTAACCTTATGAGAATCGTTAACTCACATTTTTATGACGAAAAAATAAAATTTTCCAAGGAAAACGAATGATGATTACGTGAATTCTGTATACATCCTGGAGTATCTATTTTACCGACTATTTTTTTCTGAGAAATTTCATTAAAAATTTATATATACAGCTGTTTTCATGCAAGACAACAATAAGAGACCTCAAGCTAATACTTTCAGCAATAGATCAAGTTGTGATGCATTATAGAAAGTGAGTTCCAAAAATGAAATCTTGTCTTTACTACAATACTATTTAAGTGGTTTCTATATAACTGACAACGTTAATTCAACAAAATTTTTGTTTATAATTGTTTATACAGCAGTTCTTACAATAAATAATGAAAAGAGCCATCAATCTGGTACTTTCACGAATTTATCAAGCCGTGATGCTTTGTAATTCGCTTCGTGCAGCAATTTAAAACAACGCTACCTACAAGGAAAATATATGTCGATACTTACTAAAAAGAATAAATAGTATCTTATGGCCCTTATGGGTAATGATCTTTTACTCGTGCTTATCTCAATAATAGTGTATCTTTGACAACTACAATAAGTTTTTTCAGTCTTAAATATCATTTTAATAGCAAAAAATACTATTTAAAAAACTTTTTTTTAGTGCACTGTTAAATAGGTATTTTTCAGCTCAGAAGTATACTCAACACCCAAAGAAATTACGTCAGTTTTGTAGTATACATTATTGTTGAATTAAATGCTTGTAACTGATCATTGCCCGTAGAATACTGTGTATTGTTGTTAGTTAGTATCGACATCTTTTCCCCTGCAGGTAGCGTTGTTTCAAACTGCTGCACGAAACGAATAGGCCTGTTGTATAAAAAATCTCCTTATTTTAAGAGACTTTAAAAAAAATATTATGTACACGATAATAAATTCTCTAAGAGTAAAGATTTATAAAAGGAGTCGGTCTGTGCGTGATAAGACTTGGTAACGATATTTCTCGTATCATCTAGATATTTTCGGGTCTTGTCTCGAAAAAATTTTTAAGGTCTCTTTTTATCTTGGTATTGTCTCGAAGTATCGGAAAATTCCAGGACCCCTGAGATTCTCATAATTGTGGAGTCTCAAAAAAAAAATTTTTTGACACTTGAAAGACTCTTGGAGAAGGTCTCGAGTAACTGTCAAGACTTTTTTTCGAGACTTCCAAGAGTATTGGAGGTCTCGGAATTTTGCGAGACCTCAAGACAAGACTAAGACGAGATAAAAATTTGCAAAGTCTCGTCTCGCTTTTTTTGGATCGATACTGTCTCGTCTTATCTCTAAAATTATTATAAGTGGTGAAAAAACCTTCATTTATGAAATTTATTGGTGTATTATCTTCATATCCTGATACTTTATTTATAAATTTCTGGACAGACCAAAAAATAGATGAATTAATCTCTTGCCATACATCTCTAATTGTATTGTCTCGTAATCAAATAACAGTTTTTTGATTCACAGTAACTTTTATTTTTTTTTTAGCGCGTTGTAAGTCTAGCTCAGAATCTTCTTTTATTTGCATTAAGGTATCTGTTTATGAATCAGTCATGTAATAATTCAACAACTATACTTGGATTATTCTCTAATATATCATATAGTAGGCGTTAAGGATGCGTAATATCGACATTTATTATTTTTTCAACACCTCACAAGACAAAGTTGAGAGCCTGGATCGTAAAACTCGTTTAGTGCTCTAAACAGAATTTAAGTTTGCGATCAAGAAAAAAACTTTTTTAATTTTTTAAATTAGTATTTAAAGATTACAAACATTTAATTAATAAACTGTTGATATAAAAAAGTTGGGTCTTTTATTCTCTATGTGCTAGAATCTATTTAGTACTTATGTAGAGATTTCAAACTTTTTTTTTCTTAATCACAAATTTAACTAACGTTTTTAGCGAAAAAAGAGTTTTAAGATTTAAATTCTTAATTACAACTTTGTATAAATCACTTAAATATTAACAAAGCTTATGTTATATGGCTGCGCCTTATTCGCTCCGAGCTGATGCAGAGGTTGCGCCCCCTCTAGCCAAAATCAGGCAAAATTTCTTGCATGTAAACAAACGGTTTAGAACATATATACATGCGTACAGCTGCTAGTGATTGGCACTTGGCAAACTAGAGAGAGAACGACGATCCTCTCCTGCTGTCTTATTCAGCCAATCACAAGCAGCTATACGCATGTATATGTGTTCTAAACCGTTTGTTTACATGCAAGAAATTTTGCCTGATTTTGGCTAGAGGGGGCGCAACCTCTGTATTGGCTCGGAGCGAATAAGCCCGACTCCCATGTAAGATATGATTTTACTGTGTAATACTCACAAATCAAATCATATATCGTTGGCTTTGCTCTGATCCACTGATTTAAAGTACGGTGGTAGGATTCAAGATAGTTATTTGTTCTATCTACCATTTGAAAAACGGAAAAGACTTTTGGAGTAACTTTGTCAATCCATTCACTTTTAAAATACATCATGTACTTTTTCCATTTCCTAAGCATTTTTGGATCATGATTGAATTTTTTTTTTATCAATTTTTCGATGATAGAAACACCCTCAGGTATTTTCTCATGTAGTAAAAGTGCAAAATTTACTAACTTCTTTATGATCTCCTGCCCATTAGGATTTCAAATATCATTATTCTTGATAAATAGTCTATATTCTTTTGGTTTTGCTTTTCTTATTAGAGCCTTGAAAAGATAGTCACTCTTAAGTTGATAAATTTATTTTTTTAAACATTTTTTGATAGTTGTGTGTAATTTTGGCAGTATTTTATGTTCAAGTGTATAAACATATTTTTTTTTATTTATAGTATTATTTGACATGTTATCATATTTTTCATTTTTTTATTGTGATGTATCATACATATTTATATATTTCTCTTTTTTCATTTATTTAAAATATATTTTAAGTTTTCATACATCTATATTTTTTTATTATAATGTATCATATATATTTGTATAATAATATTTTTACTTCCTCACATTTTTTTATGTACTAATTAAGTTAGACGCGCTTCGCGTGCCCTAATTTGTTGCTTTTTTCTTTGATTGACATTTACCAACACTTTTCTGTTTAGTCATTTAATTGTCATACACATAACAGAACAAAATTCTTTTTTGCATTTTTTATTATGTTAAAAGAAAGAAAAATAGATTTTGTTGATTTTTAGTATTTAGATCTTTTCTTAGACAAATATAAAGACACCATAACTAATATTTTAAGATCTTAGCTATGTAAATTAATATACTTTAAGATGACAACTGAATTTAAAATCAGAAAAACATTAAATAGTATCTTACTCCTGATAACTTTTATAATATTTATCAACTTCTACGATTGAACAGAATCAATATTGAAAATAATCAATCCGATTTAGCTACTGGATCTGTTTAAATAAAAAAAACCATATAATTCGTAATTTTTATTTTAGTCTTCAATTTTTTAAATTTTATTTACTTTTGAATTATTTTTCAAAATCTCATGTTCAAATTTATCCTCTCGTGATGAGCCTCGACCAAACACAGAACGAATAAAAAGGCTTCAGTCACGTGACGCTCAATCTTTTAAAATTATAATTTTCGATAAATTTTGGTCGCTAAATGGCTATGTCCTCTAATCAATTTTGATGGAGAATAATAAAAGGTAAAAAAGTATTTTTATTGCAATCTACGAAAGAAATTTTAAAAAAATTGTATTTTTTCAATCCACACCCAGTTATTACAAATTAAGCAGGGTTTCGGTACTATAGAAAAATTGTATTTTTGGACCGCGACCAGTGGTAATGCAGGGAAATTTGTAGAAAATTTTTTTTCGTCTGCGTTCACGTAACATAGCCCACACTTGTATAATTTTATTAGTAAAGTTATGAATCAAATGATTTTTCTTAGTGTATTTAGCTATAATAGGTATTGAATTTTTTAATTAACTTACAATTTATTGTAAATGATAATTGCAAAACCAATTTGAAAATAAACCTATGCTACAACCCTTCAAAAATATATCTGCGCATAGTAAAAATGACACCCAGTAACCTTTATAAGTTTAAAAGATTGCCGTATGGACTTCATCAGAGTTTTCTTAAAGTCACTTATGGCTCTGTCTGGCTTAAATTGTGGGAAAACTTCTTTAATTTGATCTCATACCACTTTGTATGCCTTTGTCTTTTTTCGTGGCATCAAAGCCCAAATACATGGAACAACCTATTATAATGTCATATTTTAATTTCAATCATAAAGAAATGATCATTATCCAAGTCCGAGCTTTTAATATTAATAGACTTAAACATTAAACTACATTGTTATCAGTATCAGCAACAAGTGCGGCATCATCACACGAGTTTTAATATTGTTTCGCGTGAGCTATGAACACAATTATTTGGAGTAGTGCTAGAAATACCTATTTTGTTATGTGCACAAACAGTTAACCGGAAAAACGTATATACTGTCCCTGTTTTGAAAATAACTATTTTCCACGTCTGACGTTTTTAAGTGTTTGTTGCGCTCTCGAGAGGAAAAATAATATTCGCTGAAAATATGCGTCTAACCAAGATAGTCACAACAATCGCTTAAAGAGGCTTGGGCGATTTTAAATAAAATTCTGTCTAACTCTAAAATTCAGAAATTATGTTAATAAAGTTTGGCAGTTCTTAGAACAAAGTTCTTTATGTCGCGTACTGGGGGGCTAGAATTTTAAAAACGAAAGATTGTATGAAACGGAAGTCGCTTACCGGAAGTCTCTTCCTCTTAAGTTTCCCCCTTATCCCGTCCCCTCATTATCAGTCCCCGACCCACTTGCCCTCACCATACCCTATATTTTCCAATCGTGCTGCGCTACTCTCCTTCACACCTTGGCCCACCATTTCTCTAGATACTTCCAAGCGATTAATTTTTATACAAACTTTAATTTTATTTACCAACAGTAATTTTTAACTTTAGATTGTTTTCTTCTACAAATCTGAGAAAAAAAAAAACACTTTCTAGCTAAGAGATTCATTCTCTCGACCTCCTGCTTACAAGTCAAGTACCTTACTCACTCTGCTAGAAGCGCTGCCAACTATTAAATCTCAGTTTCTTGTACTTATCGTGTGGTTCGTAACTTATTTTTCATTTTCATGTGCATTCACTGATAATACATTTAATTAATAATAAATTGTTGATTTAATTAATAAATTATTTATTTCATTATATATTTATACGAAGTTCTTTATGTCAAGTGCTTGGGGGGCTGGAATTTTAAAAACAAGAGATTTCGTAAAACGAAAGTCGCTCTACTAGAAGTCTCTTCCACCTGAATAAAAAATTTATTTTTTTTCTAAATAGTAAATTTAAGAAAACAAAAAATTCAATTAGCATAAATATCGTTGTGTAGATTAAATTAAATGAGGCTTGTTATAACGCATTAAATATTTGTATTTTACGCATTTGGTGCTTAAAATACCGACCGATTTTTTTTCAAGCTGATGATTTTTTGGCATTAAAATAATGCTGCTAATTACTGTGATAAATGAATTATTTGATAAATAATCATATATTATTAAAATAAACATATACAATAGAGTTGTAAAACATATCAATATTTTTAAGGGCACTTATTTCAAATTCGACAAACAAAGTATGTTACTATGTCACATAATTATTCAAATATAGTAATTTATTAAATCAATAATAAAAAAATTATGTAAGATCATTATATATGTATTTTTTTTTATATTCTAGTGCTCTACGTCTGGCTCCTTTAATAAGGGCACTGCTATGGGCACTTAGCACTTTGGAGTAGGAAGGGAAGAGGGACAGGAGGCCTCCCATTACTGGGAGGGGTCGGGGAAATTAGGCAATTCTGCTATGAGAAGGTCACCTAAACCCTCCTCAAGAAGCATTGCGTGGTGAAAAAGCACATGTGAAAAATCACAAAGGTACTTGCCTGAAAAGTCGCACTGGCCGGAAATCAAACCACGGTCTCCCGTGTGTCAATCCATGACCTAGCCGACTGAGCCACCACGCGCTCTTAATATATGTGACTGAGTTGGTCCAGATGTTTATGTATGTATATATATAAACATCTGGTCATAACTCAGGTGCGCCGGTGGCTAATTAACACTATGCTTGTGTAAAAAAATGCCATGTCTGAGCCTACGGGCGATGATGAATGAAAAAAAAAAAAAAAAAAAAATATATGTATATTACGAGTTACATACTATTTTAATGGTTTTTGGGGCGGTTATTTTAAATTTAATAAACAAATAATGGCAAAATGTCATGAAATAATTATATAGAAATAAAAAAAAAATGTATTAATTGTCTATACAATCGCGAAAAAAATAAGTAAGAAAAACAGTTATTTAAAAAAAATGTATGTACAGAACTTTAATTAAGACAATCCAAACGAAATGCAATGATAAACAATTAAAATATGAATGAAAAAAGGGACAAAATCAAAATAAAAAAATTCAATGGAAATAAAAAAAAGTAAATAAATATTAAATGATAAGAAAAATGAAACATAAAATAATATACAAAATTATTGAAAACTATAATCAAAAAAAGGGAATGAAAGA
The DNA here is from genome assembly GCF_036245765.1 of Copidosoma floridanum. Lineage (NCBI taxonomy): Eukaryota > Metazoa > Arthropoda > Insecta > Hymenoptera > Encyrtidae > Copidosoma > Copidosoma floridanum. The sequence continues at coordinate 9,888,493 of NW_028321882.1, read as the reverse complement.
ATCAGAAAAGACATTAAAAAATGAAATGAAATGAATAAAAAAATGGAAATGGAAATAAAATAATAATACAGGAAATAAAATTTTAAATAATGAAAAAAACGAGATGCGTGAAAAAAGAATTAAAAAAGAAAAAAAAATTAAATTAAATCTGACAAAGAATTTAAAATAAAAAAAAATATAAGAAAGTATAATGAAATGAAAAAAAAAAAAAAAAAAAAAAAATTAAAAGAAACAAACCTGGGAGGTATCAATGGATCATGGGACCCACGGTAAGAACGGAGTTCTTTAAGCATGAGATGAGTATAAAGACACGCAGTTTCTCGAGTTACAAGGGGGTTGCCAGAGGAAGAACGAAGCTCTATAAAAATAAATATTGCATTCATGTAGTTCTCTAAAACAATTACTTGAAAAACAAATTTTAAAAATATGAGAAAATTTAGTTCACTACTCACGATAGTTGAACTTCGTAAGTACGTCATGCATAAATACAGTACTAACAAAGTTCAACTATTGTGAGTACTGAACTAAATTTTCTTATTATTTTTTAAATTCGTTTTTTAAATAACTATTTTAGTGAACTTAATAAATGCAGTACTTATTTTCATAGAGCTTCGTTCTTCCTATGCGTCTGGCGACCCCTTTGTTACCTGAGAAACTGTGTGTCCTTATACTCATCCCATGTTTAAAGAACTTTATTCTTACTGTGGGTCCCACGACCCATTTATACCCCCAGGTTTGTTTCTTTTAATTTGATTCTTTATTTTTAATTTCCTTTATTTTGTTTTTTTTTCTATTTTTTATTTTTCTATTTAAGTTTTAATTTTCTTTATTTTATTTTTATTATTTATTTTTCTATTTAATATGCTTTTTTTATAAAAAATAGGTAGGTCAGCACCTACATTTTTGAGAAAATTGCTTGTGAAAATTTATCAATTTAATACGTAACCATACGGAATTCAAAATTTAATTAACTACTTTACTGCAGTAAAAAAGCTGTGGGTCCAGAAATCAAATTGGTACAATACTCTTAATCATAAAGAATCTATTACTTTTAAAAATAGTGAGCACGTTAAATTTCAAGAAAATAGCAAGAATAACATCGAACGTGAGAATTGTTTGGTTCAGGTTCAGGTACTGCGAGTGCGCAAAAGTCCAGAAGAGATAATGCAGTTTTACAGCGACAAGGTCGTCATCTTTACACAAAATACATCGGAAAAACTACTAATTTTCTTAAAAATTAATTTTCCCGGTGATTTTTCGGGTATTATTGCTCTTTCATTAACAAATATATACAATTGTAAGAAAAATACAAACAACCCAGATACGACACCAAACGCCCAAACCTCCTTAAACACTGCTTCGTATGCTCAATAGGGCACTAGAGAGATGCCCATTTGAGTCAAAACCTATCTCTGGCACAAAGTGTGGCAAAGTCTTAGCACCTTCAAGATGGACTTTGTGACTTTTTAATCACTTTGTCCCCACAGGCAGAAATAGCATGTTTTTACATTACTGAAAAGTTTTAATTTCAGGCTCAAAAAGCGCGATTGTTGTATACGCTTGTACCATAGGTGAGAACGATGTGTTATGTAATAAAGGCTTGAAGTATTGTTATGTAAATGCCCGTAGGCCCACTTTTTGTCCACTAACCTTTTTCGTTTTGCGAACAAGTTACGAAAGATATTTTTCCAATTGAGAACCTACAAGCGTAGAAAGTGCAGTTTTGAGGTTTGAAGGAGATAATACATTTTCGAAGAATGTCGATTGCAACTTGAGCCAAAAAATACAAAAACCGTGCCATCTTAGCGCACATTTTTTACTTTTCTACCTTGGGCGTTTTTGAGAGTCTGGTGCACCCTCGATAAGAAAAAAAGAATTCGTCTCAAATGCGCATTCAACCAGGGCGATAACAACAGTGCTTAGCAAGCACCCTCAGACCCAGTAATCACCCTGGAAAGATACACATTTATTGCAAAAACTACTATTTTCACTCGTGTGATGAACAGTCACTTGTTCTTGGCAACTTAGGCCCCTTGCATGACTGATTCGTGTCCGCGGCTGATACTGAAAATTCGTGACATAATATAATCACACTCATGTGATCAACTGGTACTTTTTATCAGTTTACTCCAGCATATCGTAAGAATAAGCTACAACATTTCTTACATTCCTATCTCCGTTACGCAGTAAGTAGTTTATTTGATAAGCATTAGTCTCGAAACTTTAATTTATGAGTCTTACACGTCTAAATGTCAATTATTATCACTTGAATTTCTTTGATATCGTTGTAAGAAGTATTAAGTTAGGCACACAAACGTTATTAAAGATTCGTATTGGCCATATAATTATTTAAGACGTAAAATTGAATACTTAAATGTCTTTTAAAAGTACTGACATTAATTACAATTATCTGATAATGAAATGACTAAGAATTTTTAGTACACGCTTAGAGAAAATAAATTACTTACTACATTATTTTTTTTACACATAACAGTGAAAAACTTGATAAAACCTTGATACTTGGGCATATTTTAAACATTGCATCAACACAAATTAAATTCTCATTTTTAAATTGATTAACTAAATCTTTATCGTAAAGAATCAAGTGGTCACTAAAAGACGATAATGCGACAAGTTTTGCTTTAATAAATGTTACTCCCTCTGATTCTTCTTGATTTTTTAAAAGATTTGGATCTTTTTTTAAGTGTTGTGCACAACTTTTAATAGAACTATATTGCTTTAATATTCCTGGATTTTTTTTGCACTCATCCTTGTCTGATGAATTGTACGTTGCAAAGATGGGTAAAATAACTATCTGTATTTTGTAAAATATAATCAGAAAACTGAATTTCTAACTTTTCCAGACTAATCGATTTGCTATTACCTACTAAAAAATAGGATAAACAAAAGAAGCATTGAGTCATTTGAGTTATAGAACGAACTTTAGTATTTGAAACTTCATTGGATTTTCAAAATTAAAAATTAAATGGTTGAACAAATTAAATAATCTATCTAAGAATATAATTATTACAGTAACAATTAAATAAATAAATATCAAAAAGCTATTTAAGTAAACTAGAAAAATAGTAAATTTTACTGAGAAAATAAAAATTGGACATGTACACGGTACACAACGTTAAACAAATATAAAAAAAATCATTCACCCGAGCTCTTCCAAGAAAAAGATGGTCATTTTTTGCATGTCTGCAAAAACTTGTTTTTTAATATAAAACGATAATGCTAATTAGAGCATTAATTTTTTCATAAATAACATAATTCCGTTATACGGTAATTATCTACCTTTTCCGAAAATAAAAATTTCAAATACCCCTGCTCTGTCACTTTTTCGAAGGAATAAATAGTGTCCACACTTACTGCTGTGCATGGTTACACCAAATAACTCTAAGTGTCACGGAAAAAAATTTTTTCTTAAACACCTTCAGGATAAAGGACTTATTTAATAAAAAACCAGGGGGTATTAATGGGTCATGGGACCCACGGTAAGAACGAAGTTCTTTAAATATGAGATGCGTATAGATACAATTTCTCAGGTAACAAGGGAGTCGCCAGACAGTTTAGTACTCACGATGGTTAAACTTCGTGAGAACGTCGTGCATAAATACAGTACTCACGAAGTTCAACCATCGTGAGTACTAAACAATTGTTTTTATTTTTTTTTTCGTTTTTCAAGTTTTTGTTTTAGTAAACAACATGAATGCAGTACTAACGTTTACAGAACTTCGTTCTTCCTGTGGGTCTCGCGACTCCCTTGTTACCTGAGAAATTGTATCTATATACATCTCATATTTAAAGAACTTTGTTCTTACCGTGGGTCCCATGACCCATTAACACCCCCTGATTTGTTGTTTTAATTTCCTTTATAATTTTTTTATTTCTTTTTTTTTTTTTTTTTTTTGTTTCTTGTTTTGTTTTTTTTTTATTTTTTGTTTTATTTTTTTTTTTTATTTCTTGTTTCATTTTTTTTCATATTTAATTTTATTACATTTTTTAAATTGTTTTTTTTTTTTCTTTATTTAATTTTTTTTTTTATTTTCATATTTATTTTTTTTTTTTTTTTTCATTCCCTTTTTTTTTTTTTTTTTTTTTTTCATTCCATTGTATTTTTTCATGTCTTTTGTAATTTTATTTCATTTTATTTTTATATTTTATTTTATTAATTTTAAAAAAAATTTTTGATTTCACTCATTTTTTGCGATTTCATAGCCCATTAATACAATTTTTTATTTATTTGTATATAATTACTTAATCACATTGTGCCATTATTTGTTTATCAAATTTAAAATAAGTGCCCGTAAAAATCATTAAAATGATATAAAACTCGAAATATATTTATATAATGATCTTACATAATTCATTTATGATTAAATGATGATAATGACTCCAATAGCAGCGGGTAGGACGAAATGCAATAAATACTAACACCAATGGCTGTTGGAGTTAGTATTTATTGCATTTCATTTACGATTGATTTAATGAATTACTTTATTTATGAAATTATGTGATATTGTAACATAATTTGTTTGTCGAATTCGAAATAAGCGCCTTTAAGAACCATTGATACATTCTTCAACTCTATTCCACATGTTTTTTATTTTTTTTTTTTTTTTTTTTTTTTTTTTTTTTTTTTTTTTTTTTTTTTTTTGTATTAAGTATTGAGAAAACAAATACAAATATAATTTATCATGAATCGAATGCATTATCAGTGAATGCATGTAAAAATGGAATAATCCAGTTACGAACCACACGTACGAATGAAAATTATTGTGAGAAAATAAAATTAGAATTTGTTTAAAAATTAATTGCTTGGGAGTGTGAGGGGAAATGGTGGGCAAAGGTGTGCAGAAGAGTAACACGGCACGGTTGGCAGATATACATACATAGTGGGGAGAGGGGAAGTGTATAGAGAACAGTTCGTGAGGGGTACGGGGTAAGGGGGGAAACTTGAGAGGAAGAGTAAACCACTTTTGTTTCAAAAAAAAAAAATCTGTCGGTTTTAAAATTCCAGCCTCCCGGGTAACGCGACATAAAGAGCTTTGTTCTAAAAATTATACCTAACACATGCTTTTCCACACAGTAAATGATAAGTTAAATAATTAACGTTGGAAAAAATTGTGATTACAAATTACTTGTACACGCACTTATTTGTCTCCACGGCTTCTAATTATTTTTGTACATGAGTAAGTAGCATCTTACCTTTAGATTTTTGAGTTAAAAAAGAACTAACTAGTCAAATATTTAATAAATTTCAATTTTTAAATGATAAATCATTTACACTTACTCATTTGAAATATCTCTAAATACATCTTTTGAAGAGTGAGAAACTGAGCTTGTAGCTTTTTCTTTCATTATAGCTCTCATTACTCTTTTATCAAGATTTTCATGAGACTGTTTTGAACATGTGTGAGAAGTTGATAATTTCATTGATCTTACGTTATGATCTGGATTGATATATACAGCTGTGTTTTACATTTTTTTTCATTGCAACCATATCTGAAATTATTATAATAATTTATTTTCAAAAGATAACAAGGATTACTGAAAACATTAATAATTATTTCTTATAGCATTAATAATTATAATAATTTTTTTTTAATGACGATTTTAGTATTTTATCGCTCGACAGTGATCGTGGCTTCAGATGTTGGTACCGGTACTACTCAGTACCACACAAGGTCAATCGTCCTGCATAAGTTAATAAAACTTATCGTTAGCATGGAAAATATTTTTCATGCTGTTTTTCATTGTTAAAAATATTTTTCACTCTGCTATTGAGAGTGGAAAATACTTTTCTTAATGTGCATAAAATTAGATTTTTCATACTGATAATATTGCAAAAATATATATTTTCCACACACAATTATGAAAAATATTTATTAAGCTAAGAAACTGTGCAAAAACCATTTTCCGCATTAGAAATCGGAGCGAAAAAATACATTTATATGTCTCTAGGGCGCAAAATACAAATAGCGTGCCCAAAAAGCGTGGTAAGAGTACTTTGATGCCCGAGTGGCAGGTACTTTTTTATTATCGAGGTCAAAAAATGCCCTTTTTCACCTATGGGCATACTTTACGCCCCAGGAAAAAAAATTTTTCTTAACATTTATAATTAATTTTAAGTTTACGCAACTCATGCAGGACTATAAAAACAATCGTGTAATTGGCTCACACTCGTGAACTAGGCTGGTAACTCTGTGTAATCGATGCAACAATTGCACACTAGTGCTACTCATTTTTAAATATATGTTTCACTGACACTCGTTTTCAACAATACCGGTCACTCGTGCGAATCTACTACACCCTTGGTAAAAAAATTCAATTCACCACATAAGTGCCTTTTAACCCGGGATACCCTTTGCAGGTCTCTTAAGCCAAAAAATAGCCCCAGTGGCAATGGCAGTTATGTGACGAAAACTACTATCTTATGATGTTGCCAAATAATTAATATATTTTACCCAGTTTTTTCCTTGTTTTTGACAGAGTAACTGTACCTTTCTTAACTGAAACCGCGTAGTTTTACCTCAACATTTGTTATTTCTTGAGATTTATTTTGCTATGGAGATGAAAAAAATATTTAAAGTAATCGTACGCTTAATAATTATAAAATATTGTAATAAGATCCGTGAGTACAGTTGAAGATTCAACTAGTGTAGAAGAATTATCCTTAAACTTCACTGTGAGATTTTTTTTATCTTTGATAATCATATTTTGATTGATGGATGAAGAACATTCTTGCTATATTATTAATTGATTTATGATGTACATAAATTTAAAATTTAAGTCAAAATATGTAAGTATCATAAAACATTACCGGTGCAGCATTACACGTGTCGTCTAAGATAGATGCAGATATTTGATCGAATTTTGTAGAAAATGGAGAAAAATGCATGTCAGTTAAGGACACAGTGGAATTGTTACTTTTTTTGTGTTCTAATAAATATTGAAAAAGGATATTATTGTAATAAGTAGGTAATTTTTACGTTATTTTAGCAATAAGTAGTTTTGTATCGTTAAGAACAATTATGTGCACTCAGTCAAGTATCTAAAAAAAGGTTAAGCGAATATGTTGTCAGACAATAAAAAACAATGATTCCCCCTACTTTCATTTTATGATCTTCCCATTGGTGTGAAAAAAAAATATATTTTATTCTCAGAGTCATTTGGGAAATGTGTATATGTATATGGGTCATTCTACCAAAAACGGCATGTTTCATACCCCTGTCGATTTCAACGTCGTTTAAGGAGATATCAATCTAAAAACTTTTTTATCTATTCAAAGGATGTTTACTGCTAACATTACAACAGAATTCAGACCTTAAAAGAGTATCCCTTTAATTTGGAATGCAAAAAAGAGGCTAAATGAGCGTTACAGGCCCATATTTCATTCGAAAATTTACAGTTATGACGACGCCTGGAAGCAAAATACGAAGTTTTAAATTTTTCTACGGCATGAGATATTAAAGTTATTAATACAAACATAAGTTTCACGCTTTTCAGAGAACCAAAAAAAAGTATTCAAGACTTGGATTGTGTTGGAGTTGTGGGACCAAAATTCTATAAATTCAATATTTTTACGGAAAATTCTCTCACAAATGCACGCAATTGAATTTTTTTGTTCCAATTTAGCTGTTTTGTATTCTGTGGGGGTTTATAATGTTGCGTTAATTTTTTCCGACTTCTTTATTCCAATAAGTCAGTGCTACACACTCTCGAATTTGAATATTCTATCTTCCCAAAATTAAATCTAAGAGCCCATAACGCCAAAGAATGTCATTTAACTTTGCGATGAAATACTTTTTTCTTTTCTAATAGCCTGTAACGCTATCCCGTAACGATTCAACACGCATTGTATTTTCGTTTGATGTTGGACAATCGACTCGGATAGTGACCTACTCTAAACGTAAGAATAAAGTCAAGGTATCATTAACAGTGACGTTACATCTAATATAATAAGATTTTGTAAGAACCCGTAACGCTCTCCTATTTTTCAAAAATAAAATAAAAAAGTCGTAAAAATTTTTCTCGTGCAGATCTAGCAGAGCCTCCAAAACATTAGCTTATTACCGTCACGGACAATACAAAAAAAATATTTTAACTAATAAAAATCCATTTTGAGTGTTTGTCCCTTCCAGCCCTTGAGTGTTCTTTCACCAAGGGATAAAGAAGAGTACAGGGTCAGGGAGAATGACTGCGATTAATTCTTGTATCTCTATACATGAGATATTAACTATTTAACCAGTGCACCTAGAGATTTACCAAAAAAAATTTTTTTTTTAAATTTATTCAGAGTTACCTGTTCTACATCAAATTCTTTGTCAAAGCTTACAGTAAGGTCTTGATCAGATTTTGCAATTGTAGAAGTGAATCTTATAGCATTGAGAGTCGCAAAAGGAGAAATAGGTCTCATAATATTGCTCTTTCTATTGGAATTAAAATAAATTTATTATGAGCAAGTATTAGTTGCGAATTAAAAATATTTTACCCGAAGAGGTAAAAGATCTACTACAAGTTCAGGGAGTGGCTGGGCATTAAAAGACTTCGGAATAGAAGTGGAATCTACTACTGAGGGTCTTGAATATAGATTTTGGTGCTTCAATTACGGACAATTTTATTTGTTTATATGTTTTGTAGCTAAAAGGTGATATTACGATTACACGACTTACTGAAAAAAATGGAGACGATCCAAAATATGATTGTTCAGTCAAACTATGATTTTCATCATAAAGGACAAAAGAGCAGATACTTCCCTGCATGTCAAGTATCTGTTGGGATAAAAAAGGAAAGTTAGTTGTTTATTTGTATAATTTGTGTGTTATAATGTAATACAGTAGTTCTAAATAGATATTTGTATACGTTAAAATGTGTAAGCTACCAATTTTTTTTGCTTTTATTATTATTTAATCACAAAATTATGTAAAATTCTTTAAAACTTTTTTTTACCAGTATACATCGAGTTTTATTTGTTGGCACACTACAAGAGTTTTCCTCATTGAAGTACGACTGTGGCAAATCACTCTGGTTTTGAGATCCCTGAAATATTTAAAGAAAAAAATTTACTATTCAATGACTTAAAATAAATATACAGAGTAAGTTCTTGATTAATATAAAAAAATTAGCAGTAAACTTGAATTTGAAAAATAAGTTGCAGTATTATTAGGACTATAGTAGTAAGGGTACTATTTTTCCAGACACTCTCATAGATATATGTCATACCGCTGGTGGCAAGAGCGGGGGCGTGGCCGGGGTCCTATTTTGGTAGATGCCCCGTGATCCTGTGTGGCTAGCCAGTATGCGTGGAAAAGGGCGCGCAGTGGCCCCACGTGATTAAAATATTATTACCAACGCTGCTCGGCCGGTAACAAATTTTTTTTTTCTTTTTTTTTTTTTTTTTGGAGGGAGAAACATTAAGGGTTAGTAGAAGGAGCGGGTGATGGGTGGGGTTTTTTAAATAAATTAAAAAATATATTTCATACATATCTTACTAATATATAAAGCAAAGTCGCTAAAACCATTGTAACTGCTAACCACGAACACTACTCCACCGATTTTGCTGATATTTTGCATATCGATTCTCGACACTTCCTAGATGGTTTTAGTATAAATTTTATCTTGAAAAATTTAATAACAATAGCAATAAATAAGCTTAAAGTTTTGCAAAAATACGCCAGCTTTTGACTATACTTGTTTACTTCAGTAGGATCCGCTAGGTGGCATCAACACAAAATCGAAGCTACCTGAAACACAATTAAATAAGTGTGGTTATAATAGGCTAGAGAGTCACAGATACTACTGCAATCGTCCACTGGCAGTTCATCGAGCTGCATCGAAAATGTATATCTAAGAATTTAATAAAGTTGACAGAAAATAGCCTTTAGATGTCACAAAAGTCGCAAGAAGGTGAATTGGAAGGAAAACTTTAAATGTGTCGAATGAATACAATTTTAGGCGTTAAGAAACTGACGCAGAAAACTTATCGAGGTTGGAATAGGAGCCTCAAAATCGACGATTAAAGAATCCATTACGTGAGAGATCAGCTTTTCATTTTACACTCACAGTAATCTCTTAAATCTTTAAAGATCTAAATTTAAATTTTCAAATAAGTAGAAAATATATTTATATTTTTGTGGCAATAAAAAATGTAGGGATTAAGATTTTGTTGCTCTGGTGATAAAGTTATGAGAAAAAAAAAAAAAAATTTTTAATATACATTTTTGGGAATTTAAAATCTTAACATCTTTAAAAAACAGCCCTTTTCGTAAATGACACGGGAGAAACTGCGAATCAACCGCTGCTTATGCCCAAGCATTATTTTATGGCATAAGAAACGCACGGTACTTTTCATAATAATTATATTTTTTTTAATTTTTACAACTTATTATTTGACCACATAAACTGTATGGCTTGCGAACCCATATGTTTTTAGTAAGAAAATTTTTGTTCTGAGAAGTGTCAGGAATAAATGTTAAATATCCATCTAAAAACGTTTCACATTACATGTCAACACACTACGGTATTCCATTTAGTAAGCCCGGGTGAAGCCGAGACGGGGGGCCGCTAGTATTACATAACAATAAACACAATGTTTAAATATCTTACAATATAATTACAATATAACAATATTACAATATAACAATGTTATTAATTAATTTTATTCAATTTATTATTTATGTCATTTAAAAAAATCTCTAGACAGGACGTTGTTGACTCTAAAAATACCATGTCGAAATTATTTTCTAAAAAGAAATTATCGATCGTAGAGTAAGGATTTCCTTTGACATTTTTTCCTAAATATCAAAAATGTTCCTTTATCAGCTTTTCCAAGTTTGATATAGTGGTTTTATTCGTTTCAGTCATACTTTCTAATAAAGCAATTAACTCGTTCACTATAAATTTCTTACACTTAGTAACTAACGTTGCTACACTTTTGATTTGGCAAAGTCTTTCATCCACACATATGACAGATTGAGCGAGTCCTAAAAATGTACAGTGCTACAAAACAATAGTTGAATCGTACGTTTTTTTTTTTTTTTTTTTTTCATTTCCTGTCAGCGTCTTCTCCGTCACTGATTTCATTTTTATCAAAAATAACTGATTTCTTTCCGTAAGGTGATGTGAATACCAACTTGATATTACCTAATCGTATGCAATCCATCTGACGGGTGTTTTTATCAGTAAAGTAATCATTTATGAAAGCAAAATGATCTTTAAGTTCGCTTCATACATATAAATTTATAATTACACCTTCTGTAAACTGACATTTTGAAAACTGCAACAAAGGCTTGAAACACTGACGATGTATATCATAGTGAAGCCTAACGACGATTTTTTTTGACACATGATGAGCTTACCAGCTTCAGTGAATCGTCCCTGTACCTCACAACACCCTTCTTCACATTTTTTGTCGTCACAATTTATTTCTTTAATAAATCCATTTCGAAGACGGAGGTGGTGACTGTGTTTCTTCAAACCGACTTCCCATGTTTGATAGCCTATGTCCAAGTATATTATGTTAAATTTATAAGCCTATTGCTTACGCAGCAACAGCTCAAAAAATGGAACCATACCCATATGATCCTTAGGTACTCCGGCTGCTATAGCTTTTTTAGTGAGGTGATATGCTGCACATAGTGATCCTCTTATGGTGTTATGTTTCGAGCATATTGGTTCCGATCCATAACTCAAGTTATTACAGTATTGATCTTCATATGTAAACTTCACTCTTACATCACACCTGTAAATTTCCTCGAACTTGAGCCTGAAGGAAACAAAATCATTTCACTTTGTTTTCCTTCCGATCTCTTCGATTGACATTTCCTAACGGTGAGCATAGTCCTGTACGTTCTTATAATTTAGATATTCCTCCATTTTTGCATTTAAATATGTAGCTATATTAATTAACAACCAATTAAAATCATGGTGTATTGAATAGATAGCATAATCTATTATCTCATGACAATAGATCACGATTTTTGTAACAAACGTAAAATAAACTAGCACCAAATTGAAAAACATTTTGACCGATTGTTTGACCACTGGCTGATAGTTTTGAAAATAGACTAAAACCTAGTGTAGAGTAAGTAGGGTCAGAGAAACCCAAGAGCTATGGAATACTTATACATTTCGAGCAAACACTTTATTACTCATAAGTCTACAGGGATTGGAAGAATGCATCGGCTTAAGGTCGAACATCGGTTAAAGTCAAGGAAGTCTACTAGAGGCTTACGTTTCTTAATACAATTTTGTGTAAAAATTTTGAAAATTAAAAATATGATTTTTAGTTATTTATTTTCATCATAGTACATCGTTAAACAATTATTAGGAGTGGGTGGTTAGGCGAGTTTTTAAAATAAAAACCATCTTAAAATGTATCATTTACATATATTTTTATAAAAACTCACATTATCGAAATAAGCTTACATATAAATTTTAATAATGTACTTTTCTATGGTTGCACTTAGATTTACTTGTTTAAGTACATATGTTGCTTACAATACGATTATTTCTATAATTCCTACGTCTAGTTATACGATTAAAAAAAGTTACAGCTATTTTATCATTTATAAGAGTATTTGTTAAAAAAAATGAACAAAACATGCCTAAAGAATAGTTGTTGACACATGAAAAATAAATAGTCAATTTAGTAATTTCCGTAAACGGTGGAATTATTATTTTGAAGCTGTTGTACATTCCAATGGTAAGTAATACAGTTTCTTTTGAGTCTATCAATATGATAAGCGATGGTGAGTGGCAGGCCATAGCTGTCAAAGTACACTCCATCACCTTTAATATCAACATATATAGCTATCCAATGCGAGCCAGGTTTGGAACTTTCGTTGATATTAACTATGAGAGCGTACGGTTTTATCCAAACAAAAGATAACTGGTCAGCGGGGAATACGCCGACCATCGCTGCAGGTATATTGCAAAGAGCTCTACGCAGTTGCAACGAGTCCATAATAACAGATGTATGAATTCTTATGAGTTAATATCTACAACTACTTGACGATTTGAATCTATTTCCAATATGTTGTCAAATTCAGCATACATAATGCAATTTATAGTTTTCGTGAGAGCTGTCTCGAAACGCACCTCTATTCGTACTGTATCATTTTTTACTAAATTCCAATGACCTGCAAAATGTGATGAGAGATCAGGTGTAAGATCGAATGAAAACAGGCAATACCCATTGGAATAGTCTTTTCTGTGAGTACTGTTTCCCTCGTTCATGTAGTAGATCCCGATGCCCGAAAATAAAGTATGGTATGCTTTCACGTACATAGGTGTGTTACCTGTAAAAGTCGGTTGCAGCGGTTTACTAGGGACTTGTACACCATCAACATATAACGACAAAAAATTTATAGAATACTTTTGAAAGTTAAATGGATTCATCTTTTGATCCCCGTTGAAGGCTTTGTTGTCAACAAAACTTAAAATGATTTTTTGCGGAAGTTGTCCAAGGATAACGTTATCTAAACAGTCACCACTTATACCGCTATGTAAGGTAAAAGATTTGACTTCGACGCACGTAATTGGATACTTTGCCGTAGTGTAAGCCAAAGTTTTTGCGTGCGCGATCAAAACTGTAGGGCTAACTTTCACTCACTGAACGAGAAGCGTAGGCTTGGTAATGCTGATAGAATAATTTTTCGTTGAAGCATCCATGAGACAAAAAGCATCTTTTGAGCTTATTAGACGTAAACAAACTTCGATGCCATTTAATAATAATTTATCCTGATTGAATACGTCACAGTGTAAATGACCCATTCAGTCTATGGTCTTTTCGTCTTTTAAATATCCTCGACGTTTAGTAAGAGCTGAATTTTTTTTCGAGCCGGGTAATTCGTCCATTTCACCAGTGATGTCTATTTCCCAAAGATTTGTTGAGAAATTCGATGATTTTGCTGCAGGGCCGTAGTATAAAAGCGTTTTAATGTATGCTCTGTAAGGGTAAGCATTATTTGGGGGAGTCACGGGTTTTTGATTAAAATATACGGAAACTTGGTTGAATATCGAGTGTAAAAAATTGTTTACTGGAGATACAAGCGCATCCTCATCCTTGTCGTAAGGTGTCAATTTGACATTCACTCTGAGCATCGTATGGGCCAAGTCGATGTTATCCTCGTTTTGAGAACTGATAACGAACTCTATTGGACTCTCGTCGCTTAAAGACGAAACAGGTTTGTAATGCACCCATCGGTTAGCTTCTAATGCCGTCTGCGTGAGAGGAACGGAAAATAAGTCCAATTTGCTCTTCAAGCAAGGGTCTCTGTGACTATGTAGGAAAAACATGATTATCCAAAAATATCTACTGGTTTTGACTTTTTATTTTTTACTGCTTTTCTCTTAATTTTGCGAACAACCCTTTTTTCACCTTTCTGTTTGATTTTTTTTTTTTTTACTATTTTTTTTATTTTTCTTACACGTACCTATTTTTTGCTTGACTTTTCTCAAACAACTTTTTTTCTTTTTTTCTGCAGCGTTTAACGAGTTGTTTACACCACCGCTTCTACACCGAGACTGTGCTCTTTTCTTATATGGTAAAGCATTATATCCCGATCCTTCCATCAGCTTTACAATTTTTTCTGTAGCTTTACGTTTTAAGTTTTCACCAGATTCGTTTATCCAATTCTTGAATGTTTGTTTACATGTACACATGTATCTCCAACTATACTTGATTCACATATATTAGAATAGATAAAAAGTTGATCGGGTACCGCTCTTGATAAGCTTGCTGGTTGTTTACCGTGAATAACCATGAAACAATAGCCTGTAATCCCCTCTTACTTTGGCACGGTCACGCTCAATCTGGGTCAGTCCTTCCTCAAATCCAATAATGCGTTTTACTACAGTTGATATAGCCAGAGTTTTTCTGCATGTTCTTGTACGTCCTGGTCCTATTATTGGAAATCCAATAGATACAAATCTGCCTCAATAATCATAAATTAGCTGCTGACATTTCTTATCATTATGATAGTATTTCAACCTTTTTCTATTTATTTCCTTGCATAAACTATGTACAGAGTCGTAGGTACCGTGCTAAATAAAACTCTTTTTTTCTTCACCAGGATCGCTTATTACTGCCTCTTCTCGTCGTACATGTAAAATTGTGAACGGTACGTGAATCTCGGAAATTCCTACCTCCTATTTACCACTAAGCTCAATCTCTTTCGGTAACTGAGTAAAAAAATTTGTTGTAGAATTGTTTGGAAAATATATCATACTACTATTGCTGGGCAGAGTTACAGTAAACTCGTTATGATGCATTGTTTTTTAAATCGCTTGAATTTATCCACGAGTTGAATTTTTCAGGATATTCTGCCCAACTAACAGAGTGTTGTTCGTTTTTCCCTTTTTCTCTTGTTTTCAAGATCTTGTCAATTTTATGGTCTAGCTCCGAGAAACGCACTTTGTGAACAGGGTTAAGTTCTTGAGAGTAAAAAAAACCTTCAATTTTTTCATTATCTAAATCACTGAGCTCATAAACGTGTAAATTTTGTCTTTTCGAAATTCGAGTAATTTTAAATATCTCTTTACTCCATGCTTTTACTGCACCTTTTTCAAACACATTTTCATCACGGCTTATGCGTACATAATCACGTACTTCATAATTATATTTACTTTGACTGTGCCGTTGTTTTATTCGAGGTTGTCTTGAATTGACTAAAGTTTGTCGTGCTATATGTGCGTTGTATATTGTTACACTGCTTAGCGCTAACTTTGTTGTAGAGTGAGGGGTATTATTGTAACCACTAATTAAATCTTGTAAAACATCTACGTAACGGTATGTATTTTTGTATGTAAAATATCTGTACATACGCTCTTTAAACGTTCGAATGACGCGCTCTACTACGGCCACTTTTACATCAGGGTTTTTGGCAACCCAAAATTTTATAGCATTGTCTTTCAAAAAGCGCTGAAATTCACTGCCTTAAAATTCAGTCCCTTGATTCGTTTGTAACATAAAGGGCGAGCGAGATTGACTATTTTCAAGCATTTTTTTAAAACCTGCTGTTACATTACGGCAACTTTTATCTTTTAAAGGTTGCACCCATACACATTTGCTCAATACATCAATTACAATTAAAATAAAAGACTTTCCGTCGTTGTAGTTTTTTAATGACGTTAGTTGAATGAGATCTGCTTCCCACAATTCATCTCTAGCATTAACATCGTAAAACAACCGTGGAAACTTTCGCCGAATAGATTTATGTAAAGTATAAGCATCATGTTTTTGCAACTACTCTTTGATTTTCTCGGGGAAGATTTTGTTTTTATTTACTCTTATTAAATTGTGAACCCCAGAAAATACTGCTTCATGGTTAGAGGTAAGATATTGTTTCTCTAGCACATTCATTATTTATTAATATCGTAACCAGCTTTTAACACCGCTTGATTTTGGTGTAGATGAATGTACAACATGCTTATCATCATTAGATTTGTTATCGTGTACAGTTTCTTCCAAAGCTGATGAAAAAGTCTCATGTTCAAACGTTTCTTCGTCTTCTCCAAGCGACTTGATATTACTGGTCCTATCCAACAGCAAGCTTGAACTGTCGCGATCTACGATTTTCAAGAGGTCTGTATTTCCCACGAGTTCTTGAGGAGATCTTATCTCCCGAAGTACTTTAGCAAAAGTTTTTTTCTTCACTGATCTAACATTTTCCTTTCGCCTTGCAGCATCATTAATTAAATCGATAATATTAGACCCATCAATTTTTTTACCTTTATAAATTACTGTACCTGTATCATCTCACTTAACACTGTTTTTGTATCCTTTTGAATGTTTTAAAAGCAGCATAGATTTTTGCTGGTACACTTTAGGTACAGTACTGACAATCGCCTCTTCGTTTATTCCATAATCATCTGTGGTTGTAGTAATATTTTTAACTTCATTTTCAGCAATCTGCATTGGCTCACGCTTTTCATCGATAAAGTATAAATACCTGTGTAAAACTCTTAAGTATTCCTTCAATTTATCGTATTCATTGCTATACGAATTTGAATCTAGAATTTTTTTCATCGAGTCGTCTAATCGACTGAAGTTATCTCCGGCTGTCTGTGTGGTTTGTAAAATAAAATGTGTAAAAAAAATATTTGCAGCTGTAGGAGTAGAAGAACCGGGGTTCTTCCCCCTACGGTAGTGCTTTCTCTTTTTATTCTTTTGAGTTGGTCTTTAGACAATAAAATTATTTTTTTCCCTCTTTCCATTTTATTATTTTAAAAATATTCTTGATAATATTTCACTTAGAATAGGTTGTAATATTAACGGTAAAAAACCGTTACCTTTTCGAACTATAATTTTCTTCTTTTTTTTCACGAATTTTTACCTTGACTATTTGCAATCAATTGTCTTAAAAGACTTTTAAACTTTAAAAATTTTTTTTTTTAATTTTTTTCAGAGAAGCAACACCTTTGAGAATGTTAAAAACACACTTGCACAAGCAGTCGATTAATTTTTTTTCTCCTTTTTTTAATAATGCAACTCTCTGTTCTCTATTGAGATAAGCGAGAGCTTCTAATATTGCAATGTACTTTCTTTCAAAAGGAGCTTCACGAGCCTCGTCTACACGACGAGGGGGTTGTTTAAAACATCCGTTTTTCGATGTTGATGACTTTATTATCAAAAGAAAACTGAGAGGTATGCGTTACTACAAACTATTTTATCTGTTAATTCAACCCAAATGCGCGAAAGCACTCGTTGCATATTTTAGCAGGTAAACATATTGATACTCGTCGTTGGGGAATATACACGCACGAAATCTTAACTCATCCAAAGTGTCCTGTTTGCAATCAATTATAACGTAACCATGACCTTTAGCCGTTGCATCTTGATAGGCCTCTTGCACAAATTTCGGATCTTCAGGATATATCTGTCTCGCTAAATGTTGTATCTGCGCGTGATCGCGAGAATTTTTAAATACGACAATAAACGATGCGTTCAGACTTATGTCTCGCGAATGAGTTGACTTGTGAAAAATATTTTGCGTTATAAACATTACACTAATATTTTTATGGTGACTTCCTTTTGTAAGAAGATTTACCACAACATGATTCGACAATTCGCGCATCAGATCGTCGATGATTAAAAGTTTTTTAAGATTAGGATCGTTTGAATTATCAGAAGGTTTTGGCAACTCCTCGTGAAATTCAATTTGTCGTCCGTTTTTCAAAAAATTCTCACTTTTATAGCCATCCTGCCACTCTGCATATTAAAATAAAATGCGGTCAAATGTAACGCTTGTTCTTTTTTTTTAGAAATCTTTCATAAAAAACTGTTTTCCCACAACCAGCTGGACCGCAAATCATGCTTGTCTACAGATGTTGCCTACGGGTACCCATTATGACAATATTTTTTATACTCATTATATTTTGAAAAGCTAGTACATGAAATACTTTACCGAAAAGCACACCTCCTTTGTGGTGGTGGGTGCATTAGTACGATTTTGTAGCTAATACTTAAGCGTATATATGTTTGTTCATATATATATATATATATATATATATATATATATATATATGTATGCATCTTACGCATGGGTTGGTTTGATGTGTGAGCGTCAGCTGATTTGTCTCTACGTACACATCAGACGCTACTCTCTTCTTCTCTCAACTACTCCCTTGGGTAGATGAAAGGAGCATGCACCGGAAAAATATTACCTGCATTGGTATCTAACTACGCAAATGAACGACTCGTATACTTTTATTACTTACAAAGTAGTTGTAGTACCTTATTCTGATTTTGGAAGATGCAAGTCCTAAATAGCTTAGTTGGTTTATGGTTTCATTGACATGAAACCGTTGATTCAATTTGATCTCTTCGGGGCTTGCATATTATTTTTTTCATATTTATAATTTTTATTTATATATTTTATTACACCTTATATTCATAAGTATGGGATTTTTTTTAAATGAAATTTCGGATGGGGTACCACTCTAAAAAAAAGCTAAAATATTAGTTTGACGATTTTATTTTGCAATAACTTTTTTCAAAAACGTTTAGTAACAAATAATTGTTTCATTTTTTTATTATCACCGACGCAATCCACAACGTGGACAAACGCCTGTCAGAGTCATAAAAACCTTGTATATCTACAACCAAATCCATGATGGTGAACTACTACACTCTCTTATAATATTTATTCTGTGGACAAGATTTTTGGTTGCTGGAGAATCGATCAGTCATGAATTTCTTAACCGACAAAAATAACGATTTCTTTTTCTTCTCCTCTTCCTTCCTGGTAAGTAGAGGGGTCTTCTCTTCTATAGTACCCTTTTCCTTCTAACTACTTGCAGACATCATGAAATACTGAGTAAAAAACATATTATAACATGTTCTTGTAATAAATTTTTACAGAATGTGGCAACATCTTTTTTTCTCTATCTCTCTCTCTCTCTCTCCTTTATCTTAACAAGCCCCTTTGAAAAATATCATAAAAATCATCATGCTATGTGTAAAAAAGATGAGTAAAAGAGATGAAAGAAGCAAGTGACTCACCTTTCGCAACTATAACCATCATCATTTTTCTTCTACAGCGTTAGCATATAATATATATATTGAATATCAAAATTTTATGAGAAAATATATAATTAGGGAAAAATAAAAAAAGTTCCACATTAATGTTGGGAAGAACTCTATTTGTTAAAAATTTTAAAAAAATCATTATTACAATATATTTTGTATTTGTGTTTTACAAGTGCATACCAACAGACGCAACCCAGTCATTTTGACAATTGTCATCTTGTATTGCTATTACATAAATATCTGTTATTTTATTTGTATTTATTATAAATAAAATTTCAGCGATTGTAATGTTCTCAAATTCTTGAATGTTGTCGTTACATTCTGTATAGCCATGATAATTTGAAATACTTGATGCTTGAAAATAGCCTACAAATTTTACATGAAATATGATATTGGAAACTGTTTTAATGATGTACATTTTTTGATACAATTGTCTATAAGCGGATATCTGCTTTTTATTTTTTTGATTCTATCAACGTATGGAAAAATGAGTGCCACGATAAGCCTTGCAACGTCTAGCGAAAAGTTGGAAAACGAATACATTCAGAAAATTTACAAACATTTTCAAAAACATGAACATTTTGATGAAAAGCAGTATGTTTGAATAGTACGCATGAGATCTATAACAAACAAATCAAAGTAACAAATTAGCTTAATCAAGTAATTTTCATTTACATAAAAACAATTTCTTAGAATTCATTTTCAAATCATCTTAGTCTACGTCTATGTTTAACTACGTCTATTCATCGGTTATAATATGTTCTTTTTATCAAATGACCGTTGCAACATTTATAAATCACACTGTCATCACGTTGCTCTTCATCCAAACGTTTAACTTCATGAAACTGAATTCTTATAATTCGATTTGTATCGATTAGATATAGGAGTTCTGCTGTTCTAATATTTAAAAAAATATGCGCATCTAATAGTCCATTATATGGTACAGTATTTAACTGATCGTTGGGTTCCAAATTTTCAACGGGTTTTTAAAGCCTCCATATGACGCTTGACTCGTTAAAATACCCCAACACTCTTACATATTTAAAGGTCATCTTAATAAAATCAAGCTTTAATAGATTTTCATACATTTCGTGATACGCTTTAACTTCTCCATCTGCTTTGAGTTTAACAAGCGTATGTAAAAGGGAGTGCCATGCTAATCCTTTTAAAGAGGATTTATAGGGTGGATAATACTTTCACGTTGGCACACGACAACAGTACCGATTGCAATCACAATTTCCGTCAGCACAGACTTTTTTGATTGCGCCTACTGTATCTTTAACAAAAATAATTCATTCATTTTATTTTATTTTTTCTGATAACCAAAAGGATACGATAAGGTTTCTGAAATAAACCGCCGCTTTTTTAAAACTATTGCACATGTTTTTTCTTCATTACGCGTTACCACTTCATGTATGTCGGACTTTATAATCATCGTATTTTAAATTTTTATTGTGTTATATGATTCGACGTTATTTTCATTCCATTGATCAACCATAGTTACAATAGAATCGAAACTTATTTTTAATGAATTTTCGTAACTTAATTTAATACCCTTGACTTTGCATACATCATGAAACCCCCTAGCAGCTGTACGCACACGGTACGCATAAAATTTAGGACCTCCTGAAACAAAGGTCTCTATATACGATCCCCCACCATACACCTCTAATTCATCTGTTAACTGTCCTGATAACGAACCGGTAGGTGGTTGATATTCACTGACATTTTCATCATTACTTGTAAATATAACTTAGTCTGTATTATAATACAAAACTCTTCCATCGAGTTTTTCCAAGTATGAGTAAAGTTTTAAACGTGTTTGAGCTGTCGTATATGCAGCTACAGCAACGTTTGTACATGAAGAGGAAAGTGCCACTTTCTCTTTATATCGCCACGTTACATACATAACACTATCAATCGCCGGTGAAAAATTTTCTACATACTTCTCACTATCGCATAATATCTTTAGTAACTCTTTATAATCATTAACTGTACTAGTTTGAGGTAAATTTCCCCTTTGACCGAATTTCCTCCAAAACGAATTTTAACATAATTTTGCTACAGAACGCAGACCCAAATTCTTTTTAATGTTACAGATGTCTAATTCAATAACTTCTTTATGTTCTTGATTATTGATATATTCTAATTCATCTTCTTCGGTCTTAACCGTACTGGGCCACCCACTTGCTTCTTGCTTAATTTTTAAAAAAGTGTCTGTATACTTTGTAAATAAACCACCACTTTGAGAAGTCGGATCGTATTTAGCAACTTCATACTGCCAAATGACATCAATTTTTAATAATTTATACCCTAGTTCTAGAGCTTTCTTTATTTCGACGGATACCCATGTACCGGATAAAGCCCTATCTAACACTGAATCGTGTTTACATTCTTCCTGAAAGGATGTTACCATACACGTGCGACACAATCCAAAAAGTAAACGACTATTCATTTTTGTTGGAAGTATAGGGTGAAATAAGTTTCGCGGCGTTAAAATTGTGCATTTTACTAAACCTTCGACTTTTTCTTGAAAATTTTTAAAGTTTTTTCCTGATAATTCTAAACAGTCATTCGCGGTATAAATTTTCGGATGTTTATGTGGAAAGGTGCCTGTCTTACAGATGTAAGAGTATAGTGAGCAAACGTCCAAATATTTTATCCTTTTATTATTTTTAATCGTATAATGTGTGAAAATATTCCCTGTACGACCACCGTAAAAAGCATCTCGAGGGTTTAAAGTGCAGATTTCCGCTATTGGGTGATTTTTTATATAGTCTAAATACTCGTTATTATTTTTTATAAATTTGTCAAAATCATGCTCCCACATCTCAATCACTTCGTAGCCGCATTTTTTTATTTTAAAACTTGTTTTCATAGTATTTTCGTATCGTTCAGTGAAAGTTTCATTATTGTTCAATTTTTTATATCTATCGTTAGGAAAACAGCGAATACAACCATGAAAATAACACCCATGAAACTGAAACAGGGTTCCTTTCGGATTCATTGTTTCTACTTGAGGTTTTAAATAACCATCAACGAGAAGACTTCTATTAAACGATATTCTCGCGATCTACCTGCATGGATGATCTCTACGTTCCTTACTTTTTCTTCCCACAAAAGCCAGTGGATGCATTTTTTAGAAAACTGCCCTGCGTGTGTATACCCAGTTGCTGAAATAATCCCAATAGTATCTTTTTTTTTAAAGTTTTTTCTGTATAGTACGGAACACGCACTTGCTCTTGTCATGCTTTTAACAAAGGGGTCTACTTTTCCGACTTGTATAAAAATTTTTCGAAAAGCCATGCGAGCTTCACGTAATATTTTAACATCTTGCACACAATACTCAACAAGTTTTTTTTTTAAAGTCAAACTGCGTGTTTACGTCTGAAGTTACTTTATGGTATCATTCCAAAAATTTTGCGTGGTCGCGGGTGTTCATAGAATCTGGTGCATAGGAACGAGAATCTGGAGGAGGACCTTCATAATTTGTATCGCTAGTAACGAATAAATACGGAAAATACCCTTTTTTTATATTTCCTGCAAGACTAAACGTTTTGGGTAAATCAGCCAATTTTATGGGTAACTAATTTAAACTATCTATAAACTTAGTTTTCCCTAACGACATGAGAATAATATTACGCCCATTAAGAATAATCTCGGGAGTACCTTTTTTATTACCTACAATATATTTTAATATAAATTGACCATCAAAAGCCTTAGAGTTATGAGCTATACAGATGAATGAAGCGAAAGTTTTACTTTCAAATCTTACTGCAAAATCAACAAAATTTTTTAGACACTCTTCCCCCTCGAAAATAATCTGTTTAGTACCACAGAAGGGACAAATCGCGTGGGGATTTTCTTCTAACTCGTCTATACACGCATCGCATCGTACTTGCAGCACGCAAAGGATCGGTATCTGTACACACGTGTTGGCTGTATCATGTAATTCTTTATCTTGTCGCGTTTCAAAGTCGTGAAAAATAAAACAATTTTTTTTAGCATTTAAAGTATTTTTTAACGTAATAGGTTGCATACTACAAAGCGTGTATTACTTATGAACGCTTTTACGCTTTTACTCTGCAATATTTTTTTCCGCATTCATGCTTACCTTTAGCTAAGTTTATGAGCTTGGCACATAAATTACAAATTTTAACTACATCGCATATGCTTCTTGTCGCTCTTTTGTGATTTTTTGTATGCGCAAATGACCCTTCTATCTTATGATTATTTTAACATTGATCTTCGTAAAATTCTCTCCTACAATTAGTGCAAGATTTTTTTAACGTATCGTTGGTGTTACTACAATTTGGCGACCCATTGCATGCAGGGCAAACCGATTTACAAACATGCTCACCCACACGTTTGTAATTTTTATTGCATGTTGCACAAAAATACATTGATCTTACGGTTAATAAATTTTTAATTAAATTATAATGCCCTATGTCCTTATAATACATGATGTTTATAAATGATGTGCAATATACTGCTCCGTCATTAGCACCATCGTATATAAGAGCTGTGTCATCACCAAAAGACTCATATTCAAATATCCAAATACGTATATTATGTTGTTCAAAATATCGCTGAAATTTCCAAAACTCTACATATCCATACCCTTGTTCGTTATTTATTTCAATGTCACACTCTTGCATTGATTTAATAGCTTCCGACTTTTGTTCATTTGCGGTTTTAATTTTTTTCCATTGTTGGGGCCAATCTGACGAACAATTTTTCGCAGTCACAACTTTACCACATACAAGAGCCCTAGCTAAACATAGATTATCTCTATTATTTATCACTAAGACGCCTTTTTTACTGAAACTATTTATAATATCTTCCTGTGCACCCTACCCTTGAGGAAGTTTAACGTATTAACCTCAACTACTAAAGTTCTCGCGATGTCGATTATTCGTCTGCTTTGTTCAATTTTTTCGCATGGATTCCAGATATCTTGAAAATTTATTTCATCAATAAGTTTGTAATAGATACCCGCCGATCCCTCAGTCAACGCGTCTGAGTGCAAATCTATCCCTACAAGATAATTACGAGAGAAATTTTTTTTAATAACAGTTATAAGTTCTTGAAAAGCGTTCTTTATCTAATCTAAAGTATTCGCTGCATCGGAAGGGTTGGTAATTTTAAATTTTATCGCGCAACAAGTGGTTTTAAAAGATTTTACAAATTTTTTTTTATCGCTTTCCAAAGTAATATATTTTGTAACTATTGACGTGCCCGGTTCATCCTCTGTTTGCACGGCGACGCTTGCAACACCTCTTTCATGTTGATGATAAGGGGGTTGCTCCTGCTGTTGTTCGATATAAGCACTATCAATCCCATCAACTCTATCTGTAAAATACAAATATGTTACAATTATAATTAAAATGTTATACATTATGTTTGAGAAACACGAATATTAAATTCATTTGTTACCTGCAGGGGTGTAACGCATCATAGTTACCCCCGACGGACCAGGCATCGGTTCGGATACCTCCTCCGGCTGGCGGTCAGTTTGGCTTTCTACGTAATATTTTGAAATGAATATAATTTTGAAAGTTAAAAATCAATGACAGAAAAAAGACATTTATGTAAAGTTTTTAATTTACCTGAAGATATTTTTTTTCTTATTAGAAACTTCTGCCCCCAATGGTGCAGGCATACCATCGTCCAAGGGATCCTCCTGCTTTCGTTTAAGGGTACCGTCAACGTTTGGAACATTCTCAGAATCTTCGAAACATATTTTACCAACTAAAAAATATTCCGTTTAATTTTTTCCATCATAAAAAATTTTGAAAGTATAAAATATTTGTAAAACTATTATATATCACTTACCAATTTTATCGTAAGCGTCGTACATATCCTTTAACATTTCATTTTTTCTGGTATTAAGCGGTAGACACTCTACCACCGCTTGGATGGCAATAGGACTATGCGTCAGGTATAAAGGATACAACGCGAGCACGTGCACCCCCACCAGGTAAATAATGAAGAGCTCCTGCAATACTCCTATTGATTTCTTAATAGAGCATAGAGGTAGCACGTCATGAAACCACCTCTCGGTATACACTTTTCGTGCATCTTCCGACAAGACGGTCGCGTATCGCATACACGAACGGACAATCTTAAATAAAGCACTGACCATAGACGCTTCCATTTTTTCTTTTACTTTTTTTATTAACGCAAAAAAAAAAACCAAGAAAAATCTCTGTAGCTAACCAAAAAAACTAAATCAACGCCACAGTAAAAACACACTGTTACAAAAATTTAAACAAGTTTAAATAAATGCAAGAAATACACTGTATTTAACTTTCAAGTAAATTGAGGAAGACCTCGAACGAATTGTAACGCGGAAAGTTATTGTAACGTATCAGCAAGATGTGATTCGGCTAAGAGTGTCAGATAAGAACTGGTTTTCTTTTACGTTTTCTTCTCTTCCTTAGCTACTTCTATACTTTCCCCCTTTGGTCGAAGTTTTAGCGAGATTATGATAAAAGTAAAAGGTATACACAGTCAGATAGGTCTACTCAAGTCATAGCCTGGAAAACTCTACAGATATGACGTCAAATATTACTACTGGGGGGACAATCACGCACTTCCACTGCTGTTTCTTATAGTTCTTCATGTGTTGAAAAAGATAAAAATTATTTTTGCTAAGGGACAATAAATATGTTGCAACTGAGGGACAATTGCATATTTTCTACCGTCGTCACTTCCTCTCTTTCAAATTTTGAAAAAGAGTGAGGAAGAACCCTACATTTGTTCGCGAATACTTCTCAGATGACTAAAAAAAAGACAAAATATAGGTTTGAGCTCGCGTTAAAGAATGTTTTAGCAGGTTTTTCCGTAGCATTGTACGTGATAAACATAAATGATGTACTAACTATAGGACATCCTTATGAATCATGTATCGACAAAAACTTTGAAAGGGGGAGTGCAGCAGAAATGAAAAATTTTAGCATTAGAGTATTACTTTTCTATCAGACTGTTAGTCATCTTCGTGGTATTGATAACGACGGCTGCATAGGTAACATTCACCCTGTTCGCAAACGTGTATTTCTTTAAATCTTTAAGTGAAGTAAAACAACACGAGTAATTCAAATTTTACTACGTTACATCGATCTGTAAAATGGATCTATTCAAACAGAAACAAAAATATTTTTTAACGCGTGATAGTGACAAGCCAAGATCCGATTTTGTAAACTTTGATGAAAATACAAGAGACAGTGAAAGTGCTATCGTATCAACTGCAAAGGTATTACTGCATTCGTATCCACTCAACAAGACGGCTACGAAAAAAATCGTCGTTGGGCTTTACTCTAATATACATCGTAAGTATCTCGAGCCTTTGTTGCAGTTTTCAAAATTTCAGTTTACAGGAGGTGTAATTATAAATGCATATGTATGAAGCGAACTTAAAGATCATTTTGCTTTCATAAATGATTACTTTACTGATAAAAACACCCGTCAGATGGATCGTATACAAGTAGGTAATATCGAGTTGGTATTCACATCACCTTACGGAAAGAAGTCAGTTATTTTTGATAAAAATGAAATAAGTGACGGCAAAGATGCTGATAGTAAAAAAAAAAAAAACCGTACGATTCAACTATTGTTATGTAGCACTGTACATTTTTAGGACTCGCTCAATCTGTCATATGTGTGGATGAAAGACTTCGCCAAATCGAGAGTGTAGCAACGTTAATTACTAAGTGTAAGAAATTAATAGTGAACGAGTTAATTATTTTAGTAGAAAGTATGACTGAAACGAATAAAACCACTATATCAAATTTGGAAAAGCTGATAAAGGAACACTTTTTATATTTACAAAAAAATGTCAAAGGAAATCTTAACTCTACGATCAATAATTTCTTTTTAGAAAATAATTTCGACATAGTATTTTCAGAGTTAACAACGTACTGTCTAGAGATTTTTTTAAATGACACAAATATTGAATTAAATAGAATTAATTAATAATATTGTAACATTGTAATATTGTAATACTGTAATAATATTGTAAGATATTTAAACATTGTATTTACTGTTATATAATATATGTATGAAATATATTTTTTAATTTATTTAAAAAATCCCAACCTTCACCCGCTTCTTCTTCTAACCCTTAATGTTTCTCCCTCCAAAAAAAAGAAAAAAAAAAAAAAAAAAAAAATTTGTTACCGGCCAAGCAGCGTTGGTAATAATATTTTAATTACGCGGGGCCACTGCGCGCCCTTTTCCACGCATACTGGCTAGCCACACAGGATCATGTGGCATCTGCCAAAATGGGACCCCGTCCATGCCTCTGCTCTCACCGCCAGCCGTATGACATAAATCTATGAGAGTGGCTGGAAAAATAGTACCCTTACTACTGACTATTAAACACAGAAAATAAAGTTACATGGCTAATTAAAAAAATTAAATAAAAGAATTAGTTAATCAAAGTTTTATAACAATCGATCCTTACTTGAAAGAGAGGAGTTAAAGTTTGTATAGGTATTTGTGTATGTGTAGCAGCTGAGGGTCGATCAGTTGTGAAAGCTTTGTTGTGGAGTGGTACCCATGAATTAATTTTTTCCTACAATAATTGTTGCTGTTGGATGCGACATAATAGTTTATAATTAGGATTTTCTGTACATTTGCACTTTTCTTAAAATAAAAAAAGATAAAAAAAGAAAAATAAAAAGGAAGGCATGAGGTACTACCAGCATGCACATGTACGTGAAACTGCACGAACATACATGTATCATATGTAAGGCTCTTTTGCATTCAATTTGTATTAGAGTTTAAAAATAAAATAAATGACTCCATAGTAAAAGAAAAAAAATAACAGTAACATATCAAACTGACAAATATATTATGAACGAACGTAATTGACAAAAAACGATTGAATACCGCCAATACACTTTAAACAAGCAAAAATTAATACTTGATGACAAAAATAATTGAGTAATTCGTAGATCATACGTTCATTAGTGTTTTCACAATCACAAAAAAGTGAGTGAAAGGAACATGCACAGGAGTTCGGTCATTTATAGTGGCTGAGAGTTGAGCTGATGTGGAAATGGTCTGGAGTACTGGTCCTAACGCATTGGCATTCTCTGCGGATACTGTTGGTGCTTGAATATATATAACAATCAATTGAAATCAGGTTATTTTTCACATTTTTACATCGATACCAAGAAAAAAGTTTTTAATACTGCAGATGTATGTGCATTTGTACGCATGCACAAGCATTTGTGTCAGTGTGTAAGTTGATCTCAGAAAACCCGTCACATAAAAAGAGTTGAAAGAGAGAGTAAAGGATATTAACAATACTGACAATCTAAGGAGCATAACCAAAATAGTATGACTAGAAGATAATAAGTAACATACTTAATTTTACTTTAGAAAGTAATTCTTCATTAGAGCTTTGACCACCACCCTAGCCAGTAATAAAATACAATATTGGGTAACAAAAAGTTTTATGCATGCCATCAAAATCATCAGTCACCTTGATTAAGTTTTCTATGAACAGGAAATACTGTCATAAACGTAAAAATTTACAAGAAAATACTCACACAAAAAGATCTGAGGCATCGAATAAGTATTGCGATTACTTATTTACCGTCTTTGCCTGACGTTAAGTAGACAACGCTGATGGAATCGGTGGCACAGCGCTGGTTGTTTTTTTATTCATTTTTTTTATGAACAACTAGTCACGCAGGTTACTTGAACTTTTTTTCTTGAGAATCAAACTCGAAGTTGTGTTGTAATTGGAAAACAATAGAAACACTTGGAACTAATACAAAAAACAATACTGCGTTACAACTTTAACTGATTATAATAGTTTAAGAAGTTGGTATCACATAAAAAACAAAAAATAACTTACTCTATACTCGAGGGTACGGATTTTTCCCTTTAATATGACGTTGCGCTTTAGTTGCATTATTATAGTGCAAAATTGATTCTCTATGCTAAGCAAGAGGGCAATACTTGACAAATTATACGCAGTTAGGATATAAAATTATATGAATATATTTTTCAACAACAAAATTGATGAAGTAATTTTAAAAAAACATTGGAACTCGCTTTTTTTACATTTCGTAAGGAATTATATGTTTCTGGGAAAAATGACTTCCCCACGGGGAAAATATCTTTCGCGGAGAAAATTACGTATAAGGAAAATGACTATGACTTGATCCCAAGATTGCAGAATGATTTAGGAAGCGGCATTAACCATGTTATCCATCGTAACTTCAGCCAAGATAACCTTCGGAGCTGGTCCTACAGTGCATAGCAATTATGATGTGAAAAAGTAATAAATTGATAGTTATACCTGAACTGTCATCTTTAAAAAATGCTCACTATTTGTAAAAATATTAGTGGATTTCAAAATAAGTATTAAAAGTACGAAAAAAATAGAAAAGTAAATGTTTTAAAATCGAATGTCTGTAAATATTTTTAGAAGCATTTAGTCTCATAATGTAATTAAATAATATTAACAGATAACATTAAAGCAAGAGGAATAGTTAGTTAAATTGCATATTCTTAGTTATAGTTAAAGTATAAAGAGAGAATAACTTGTATCGTCACTTGCTTTGGTTGTAAGCTCAGCTACATAGTTACAGTCAACATTTCTACATCTCTTCTCGTAGGTATACATGTGGTATACCTTTTTCACGTGTCTCAAAAATGTTTACCAATATGCTCATTTCCACGTGAATCTCCATCTCTTCTCGTTGGCGTACGCTTTTGATATGACTCTTGCACTCTTGAAAAGATTGCACTTGGATCAATGGCTGGCTAAACCCTTATCAGTGGCGAAAAGTCATTTCGCACCATAGAATTAGCGTTAGCAATCTCTTTACTCATCTCCGAGAATAACTTTTTTAAATTTCGAGATGGCAGTTTGCGATTATAAGGTATTTATATTAAGAGCTCGGGTTCATATGAGAAAAAAAATTAATACCTGCTGCCAATTTCATAAATGTTGAGAAACCTTATAGTTGGTAGAGATTGAATGTATTTTTGCTACATAGTCTAACTAGAACGAGTTGTATTGGTACATAACAAATGTATAAAATTTATACCTGCCACTACTGAGACTAATAGATAGAGAGTAAAAAAATGGCAATAGATGGTGCCATTGGTGGTTGAAAAAGGACCTCTTTATTACTTGAAAGTTGACTTTGGAGTAAATATTCGCTATACGTGCAGTATACATATCGATATAGTCTGATTTTTGTTATTCAGATAAAATAAGCCTTAATTTTCTGTCTTAATGAGTCCTAAGATTATTACTACGGTGGTTTTTAAGATAAGCTATAATATAAAAACGTAAGGTTGAGTGGCAATAAGTGTCTTTTTTGTGAGAGGTCTATTTTCTTAAAAGTTTTTTTTTTTTGCGGAGAAAGGGGAAATGTCTTTATGCACACCACAAACATATACAGCAGTTGTGTGAGACTTAGTGACTTTTTTTTATCAGACAACAAATACCCACTCAACCCCCCTTCCCATACCATGGGGCTAAAGTTTTACTACGGAACTGCGTTAGCATTACTTTAGAGTAGAGCCACCAAGAAGAACATTGTATCTCACAGCTGTAGCAAGAAAACTTGCCATTAGTTGCTGAAAGTGCCAATTCCCTCGAGTCCTAAAACGACTCGGGATTCTAAACGACTAGCGCTTCTTCGTAAGTTGCATTTTTGCAAGCGTTACTATATACTTGATGCTTTACTTAGCCAATAAGTTACTGTACCTAGCGCAGCGTGGGTCCAAATTAACTTATACTCCTTTAAAAATGTCGGTCTCTTCACTTTCTCACTGCTTGGGCCTTTTTTCTGGCTTTATTCAACGCTTGTCTAAAGATCAGGCAGTTTCCACTGCCAGCTTCGTATTTTGTGTATTATGTCTTGCAAAAGAACCACCATGTTGTAATACTGCAGTTTTTTTAACGGTGGCTGCAGCTTCCGCATCTAAGGCACAGCTTTGATCAGTCTTCTTAGTTGCAGTCATCGGACACATGTCTATACCATAGACATTTAAAATACTTTGTTACAACTAGACATTTTTTAACATGGCATGAAACGAATTTAATCAGACCTAGCCTGTGCGTTTGACTTTCTTGTCAACTCATTCGTCTAGGGTTACTAATGCCATTCTTCGTTTTCTATTTTTTGACCTAAGGAGTTGAATCTTAAGATCTTGACTTCAATTTCCAATGATCTTCTTAATGAATTTCTTAATTTTTCTTTTCTTAACGGTACAATCAAAATCTTAAATCTCAAGCATCACTTATCGTGCAGTTACCACCACCATACATTGGCCAGCTAGTGACTCTTCAACATGTTGAGAAAATGTTATAACATCCTTAACTCCTTCGGACTTTAACAGCAATTCTTCTTTTTTGGTGGAAAAAACACATTGGATCACAGCTTCTGTCTCTTTATGGTTAAAGCCAGCCATTATCGACTTGAGTACCCTATTTAAGGTTTTTTCTTTCCGCGGAACTTTCGTCTTGAGGACTCTTTTATTACTAGAAGAAGCCGTTTCCTTCTTGCTATTGTTGGTTCTCTCTTTTTTTTAATTTTTTTTTATTGTCTTATTTCACAGATCTTCACCATTTTTCACAGCCTTCTTAAGGACTCCTGTTTCTTGTTGTCCGTACAATTCCTTTGAGAGCAGTGTTCAGAGTTCTTTTTTACACATTTCAACGGAAATTATCTCTTCTATATTCACTAATTTGTAGGGATTTTAGGCCCTTCTTCCACCATTAAGTATAGCTTTATCCTCTAGAAAAGAGAACTTTTCTAGTTACCTCGGCTAATCTCAGGTGTTTGAGTGTAGCCTTGCTGTCATTTTTGACAGTATTGGCAGTGTTTTCACACTTCTCGTTGATAGCTTCAAGCGTCTTTCCAAGCTCACTCTTAGTAAATTAAACTTGCTTTATCTCTTGATTTCACTTCGCTCTCAGCTTTGTACCATAGCTTTTCATAGAGGCTAGCTCTTCTTGCTTCTGGTTGCTGTAAACGGTAACGTTGCTGTCCTCACTGACGTTACTGCCAATGCTCTAGAGATTCATTCGTCGTTTCTTATCAGAAATAGGCCATGGGACATTCAAACTTCTCCATTAGCCAGAAGATACGTCTCTGTCTTTTCCCTTTCCATAGTTCAGGGGCCTGTGGTAGCCATCCAGGTGAACACTAGATTGGAACTGCTGGCGAATTTTTTCTAAGAAGTTACCGCCAGGAGTACTTATTTTTTATAGACATTTTTCATTTTCGGACTTTACTTCAGATCGTCTTGACCGGTAAAAGTCAATACTACTTTTTTTTTTGAAAGTAAGTATCTAAAAATAGTTAAAACCATACCACCAGCCTCCTCCGTTGCCAGAGATGGACGCTACTTGCTAGGGAAAGCTCAGAATCACCACTCTCCTTTAGTCTCACCTATAGAGGCTGCCCTGGCATTGTGTACAAAGTATAGGGCTTCTGACTATGTGTAGTAAATGTTTCTGGGTGCGAACCACAGATGCTCTAGGGAAACCAGAAACAGGCATACAAACCCATGAATGGAGCAGAGAACCTGCCGTAACGGAAAAGCGGAGATAAATACTTTTTTCAGAATATGAGACTTTTTATCATTGCACCATAACCTAAAGCTATTTTAGTTTAGCTACTTTTCTAAATCTTCTTAGTTTTAGTTTAGTTAAATAGCTTTGGTTTAAAAAAAAAACATTAAGATCGGATGAAAAGTGTGGTCTCTAAGTTATTTTGAACAAAAAAAAACCGTTTGGGACCACTGTGCGCCGGTAGATTTCGAATTACAATTTCGTGGAACATTAGTCAGTAGGTGTACTTAAATGCTAGTACACTTGTATTTGGTTACTGAACGATTTTTTTGTAAGTTTTTACATCTGTTCTTTATCTTTAATTTTTTTTATTTTGGGGTTATGGTGCAATGATAAAAAGTCTCATTTTCTGAAAAAAGTATTTATCTTCGCTTGCCTGTTACGGCAGGTTCTCTGCTCCATTCATGGGTTTGTATGCCTGTTTCTCGTTTCCCTTGAGCATCTGCGGTTCGCACCCAGAAACATTCACTACACATAGTCAGAAGCTCGATATTTTAAGATCGAATGAAAAGTGTGGTCTCTAGATTATTTTGAACAAAAAAAGACCGTTCGGGACCACGGTGCGGCGGTTTGTGGGTACCAAATTTTTTAAAAGAAACAAAAAAATTGCCACAAAACTGGTCAGAACTTGATAGAAAATTCTTTGTTTTTTTTTTTGTAGATAACGCAAAAAACACGGTTGTCCATTACTGCTGGGTAGTTAATGAGAAATTTGAGCTTAAAGTTTGATTTTTAACGTCATTTTCGCTTAAAATCATTGAAAAATTTTTAATATAGTGTAAATCAAATGACGTTTTTTATTCAGAAGGTTCAACTATGACATCTTAAAATTTCATCCATTTCAATTATGTTTAACCTTATTTTTCAACCTTAATAGTGGTAACATTATTAAACGCCTTTTATATCCCTTCAGAACCACTTTGAACCTCGCTTGTACGCTTAATATTACACGAAAATAGGTAAGTCAAAGTGAAATTGTCAGTTTGCATTTATAGGTAGATACCTAAAACTAATTACAACATTTAGTTTTGTGTGCACTCCTTTATTTATAAGGTTATTACTTAGAATAGTTCGAAATGCTTTAGTCTATTGCTATGATTTTTGCTCTTTATTATATTCCATTGATTTAACGGTTAGATAAACAATATTTTTCTGCTGCTCGGAAGTATGTGGAAATTTCTAAAAAACATTGCAATGAAAATATATCTATAGTAAATAATTACTCAAATATACATATTTCTGGAGTAGTGCCAGTGCGCTGCAAGTAGGGTTGCCACAAGACAAGACAACACGATATTTCCCTAAATTTCATCATGTTTTTCAAAAAAAATTAAAATCAGGTATCGTATTCTTCTTGGGTCATTATTGCAATCTGTAAGATAATTTTTGTTTTCATTTTTGGTCGACTTTCTGGATCATTCTTTATTTTGAGAGATATAAATACCCATAACTTTCTAGCGAAAGAAGCACAGCCTTTTTCTTCCTCACAAAAAAAAGATTTAATAAGCAATAGATATAAATATGTTTAAATCATTTAAATATAACTTATTATTCAAAATGTTTTAAGAATTTCAACATAATTGTGTATCAACTTGAAATTTGTATGAATCACTATACAATATGCACTTTAATGTCCAATCAATACTTATTTACTATAATAACTACTAACAATCTTGAAATTAAGTACATTCTGAGCAAATTCACATGCATTTTGTGCAAATCTGGTAGCATTTAAGTACACTTTCTGACTCATATTCAACAAAATCGTTTTAATTTTTTAAAAATAAAAAATAAAAAAATCGCGACGAAACCGGTCAGAACTTGATAAAAATTCTTCGTTTTTTTTGCAGATAACACAAAAAATACTGTCATCCGTTTCTGATGGGCAGTTTATGAGCAATTTGAACTTTAAGTAAGAATTTTTACGTTATTTTTATTCAAAACCGTTCACAAATTTTGCATACAGTTTAAAAGAATGACGTTTTTAAAACATGTTCTTGGAAGATCTTACTATAAGATATATCAATTTCATCCATTTTTATTATGTTGAACCTTATTTTTTAACCTTGTAGGGGATGACATTATAAATCTAGTCTTCTATCTCTATAAAACTGCTTCTATCCTGGTTTTAATGCTTAATATCACACGAAAATAAATAAGTTAGAATGGAATTGTCAGTTTGTAAGTATTGGTAGACATTTGAGGCCAATTGTTACATTGAGTTTTATGTGCAGTCCTTTATTTGTGTGGTCAATATTCAGAATATTTCGAAATACTGTACTCTACTGCTATCACTCTTGTTCTACATTACATTCTATCCATTTAATGGTTGGAAAAACCATATTTTTTTGCTGCACGAGGTGATTGTCACACTCTCTTCTTGAGTCGCTCCACGTGACTATTGCAAAAGAAAAAAATTCATGTAGTCATGTCAATAAAAAACTTTTACCAGAATTAGTCTTATGTTCATCTTTTCATAACTGTTAGCTATTTTCACTGTATTATTTCAATCTACAGAACCAAAATTCCTGAGACATTTAAATTCAACTGTTCTGCACAACAGTCAGCTAATGGCCGCTATTGAGAATGCTTATCTCACAGCAAGCATTTATAAGTAATTTTCTGTTCATAAATTTGTACATAGTTTTTAAGCAACGTGATGGATTAGTAACTCGCTGATCCTACTTTTTACTCACGAAAATTGCTATCCCAGCATTCCTTTCTGGCGCAAACCAATATTAATTATATCCATTCGTATTATAATAACACATGTAAAAGTATACCTCTATTAAGGAGGCTCACTGTTATGAATCAACTTACAGAACTTTTCAAGTAATTTAAATAATATTTATTGTGCTGTGGGATGTAAACACGCTTATAAAAACGTTTTGTAATTATTTATATTTTAAGTAGAGTATAGTAATATTTAGACAGTCTCCTTTTATGAAAACTGAGAAATTAAAAACATGTTTCTAAATCTTGAAGTAGAAGGCCTATTTAAAAACTGTTTGTTAAACTCTATCAAAATTCAATCAATGGAAGACGAACCCTTAATACTTAGTGTATCATTGAATATGGGAGGAAACTGGGAACAAACAATTCTTCTTACACAGTCATGAAAGAAATACCAGCATCTGAAAAATTTTATTCAAAGGAATATATATGCAAAAAGTTTTTTATTATTGAATGTATTCGAAGAAAGAACTATCTCGTATTGTATACATTAATTTTCTACGTAAACGTACACTTGTATAACCTGAAAAATCATGAAATAACAAATGATAGTGGAGGTTGGTGTACAAATTGTAAAAAGGGAGGGGACCTTACTGATATGTATAAATTTACACCTGATAATTCGATGGTTGCCTTCGTGCAATTTGGCAAAGGAGAAAAAATTTATACCTATTTGCTAACATTTTATTTAGTAATTGTTG
Source organism: Copidosoma floridanum (assembly GCF_036245765.1). Classification (NCBI taxonomy): domain Eukaryota; kingdom Metazoa; phylum Arthropoda; class Insecta; order Hymenoptera; family Encyrtidae; genus Copidosoma; species Copidosoma floridanum. The sequence goes on along the minus strand of NW_028321882.1, from coordinate 9,851,910 downwards.
AAAATCTGATACATAGTCACCTTGATCCATCATTCAGGAAAATTTTTGTGCACTTAACAACCCTAATACTAATGATTCTTGCACGTTTTTGGTCTTAAAGTAAGCAATAAACAAACCACGGCTTCTTAAATAATTTTTAAATTAAATGTGAAAAATATGAATCCTAATTTAAAACAACACGTTTTACAATATGTGCTTTTAAAAATCCACCTAACTGAAACACTCACGAATGTATTTACGTTCATATATAATCTTCTACATCTAATAGTTGTCTCTGACCCCACAGTCTCCAAAAAATCTTTCTGAACCTCCAATGTCTCCCACAACCTTATTGTGAAACCTAACGAACACCCGACTAACCTTTACGATCTGAGAAATATACAAATATGTATACATCCATTTTTATTTTTAAATTTATCGTATTAAATTACGATAAGATAGAAATTTTCCGCTATTGTAAATATGTCTTGCTGTATTACACTTATGTACAGAGTTAAAGAAATAATAAATACACACATTTTCATCTAGTAGTAAACATAACATGCTTGAAGCATATGCACTAAAAACATGGTAGATGTATGTGGACAGCGTATAAGTGAAAGTAATACAGAAATCATATTAAAATTCTTACATGTATTTGGAGCAAATTCATCTTATTATGTTAAAAATTATTGCATTATCGATTCATTCGTTTATTTACTTTATATAATGCATTAAGAGTTTGTATTTAAAAGAATATTTAAGTACATCTTCAATGTATTTCTAAACAGTATACATACACATTTAAGAAAAAGTTAACTAACAAGAACATGCTTCTATCTTTAAGATGCTCAAACGAAGTTGCCGTAAAAGTTAATCAAACAATTTTAAATTTTCATGATTACAACGTTTATTATCTTACGAAAGTGTAAAGCAAAATCACTAAAACAGTTCTAATCGATAACTACGAAAACTACTCAATCAATCTTGCTGCAACTTTGTATGCTGATTCTTGACACTTCCAAGATAGATTAAGTGTAGTTCTTATTTCGAAAAAATTAGTTACACTACCAAAAAATAAGCTCAAAGTTTTGTAAATATTGGCTTGCTTTTAACTTTAATTCGGTAGGATCTGCTAGGTGGCGTAGAAGTAAACTCAAAGCTACCTACAATATAATTAAGTAGGCCTGGTTATTATATACCCGAGCAAAGTACTAAGTACCACAGTCAATCATCTACAGTGCATACAGCACAGAACTGGAAGTCGTACAGCTGGGTATCCTAGCTACTGGCAACATTGTTCTCTAATAGATAAACGACTCTAGTCAAACTCCATCCTGAATCACCAAGATTGATCAGTGCCACCAATAAAAAGGTGTTCTGAATGTTAACGTCTTCAGTGAAATATCAGGAGACATGTGTAGCCAAAGCGCAATCTGCTCTAGCATTTTGGGGTTTCATGGCCATTCATCCATTTGTCCTGGGGATACCAGAGCAAATATCGCTACAACAGCAAACTAGGGAGAACAACCCTGAGTAGTTTAGACAGCCCCAACGGCCTTCTTCTCAGTGGTCATCCCAACGGCATATCCACAATGAAGGTATTCTCTAGGCCCACTTTTCCGACTACTGATGAGCGGTTGGTTACTTAGGGAGCGATCTGAAGACGAGATATTCTTTGGTCAGCCACGTACCTCCCTCCAGCATGGTCTCCGTACACAGAGACTCCCAGAGTAAGAGTCAAGCTACTCGAATCAATGCGTGCGCGGGGACCTTGATTATGAGTCATCTGTTGTGGCTCTTAAGACCTCGATTATCACACGCAACTCACAACTCGTGCTGTGCACTAGTGCAAGTGCGTGTGTACGTCAAGATCTTTAGAGATGGCTGATAATCTCGTTCTCCGCGTACGATGTGACGAAAAGTTGTATACACCACACGTGTGAGAGGTTGGGTGATTGACACACGCGTGCATCAATTGCCTTCCTCGCGCACGAGTATCATAATATACTATTACACCACGTATTCTGTATTTTACTTGAGAGTAATCGTCTCACTTCACTTACCACACAAGTGCATCAGACTCTAAAGTTAATGTCACATAACAATGGATGAGTGAAAATTTATTTAATTTAAAAATTGCAGTAAGTAGATAGTTGATTTAATTATTTTCGTACTTTATTGTGCAATTTATGTCTAAAACGTTATTTCGTGACAATCCAATTTTAATTACTTTCTTAAATAAAAATATTGCACTCATTAAAGAAAATAACAAATTTACTGAATAAAGAACTATGGTCTATGTTAAGTGACAACTTGCGTAATTTATTTATATAAACAAATTTTTATTTTATTACATTTTATATTATATTTATTTCCTTAATGATTAAATGTTAAGAGTCATACTTAACAAAAAACGTCACCTGATAAAGCTTATTGTGTACTTCGTAGCTCTTAGAAGTGCCAAGTAACAATCAAAACGAGCCACTAAGTGTAAACACGTGAAGTCAGCAAGTACCAGCTCCATTGTATGTAAGATAAAAAAGTTTTAATTAAAGCTTTGCACAAGGTGCATTTCTTTATACAGCGCTCGAATAAGTAGCTTTTTACCGCTCTTCAAGTGTGGTTATTGATTTATTAAATCAATGTACAGATACACTATTTTAACCTTAAGAAATCTGTTAAAATTACAGTTGTAATATTAAAATGCATGTATAAGTACAACGAAATTATATAAAGTGCCTCATTGAATAAATTAATAATACCAAAAGAAGACTTATACAGAAGGGTTTCACTGAGTTAAAGTGCTGAAATTATAATTTGATTGCTCGTCATAAGTCGAAGTCATATTATGTTTGGTGTTACAAGTTGATAAGTGACATTAAAGACGAAGACTAAAACAAATGAATTAGACATAAAGGTATTAAAATATATACATTTTACAAACATAACATCTTTTAGCTCTTCTTTTCTATAAAGTAATACATAGTTGGATAGTCTGCTAGTTCCGTGGCTCGTCAGGAAACGTGAAACACAAATCCACAAACTTCTAGTTTTTACTAGATAATGAAGTTCAATAGTTACGATTAATTATTGAACAAAAATGATAGGGAAGCTTCGTTGGTTCTCTAACTATTTGTTTGCTTATATAATGTTTCTTTATTACCTTTGTTCTTAAGAAACAATAAACACCACTCAAAGAAGCATAAAAGTGAACAACATGTTACATTCCATATAGTGCAGTATGCACGGATGTGTATATGCTGTGCCTTTGAGATGAGCATTCTATGTGCAGTATTTTGTTATATTATAAAAAAAATTAATAAATCAATAATGTCACATTAATAAATAAACGATAAAATAAACAAGAAAAGTGAGTCGTTCTAAGACTTAAAAGTAAAAAGTAAGATAACATTGTGTATCAAATAATGGTAGAAAAAAAGTGATTTCTTGTAGTACTCACACAGGTGCACACCTTAACAGCAGATCTTCTCGTTAAAGCCGTCTATCCAATCCTATCCTGAATCTGCTAGTCACATCAATTTGTTTTCTTAGTCCTGCTTAAATAGCGAACATTCTACATCTAGGATCTATTGATTAGAGCGATCTTTTAATAATTTACAAAATCACAATAACACAGTCAATAGAAAAAAAAAAAAAAAAAACAGGTGTGGATCTCGAGACCCTCGGCAGGAGTGGAACCAACTAAAATGTTATTTATCGTGGTGCCCCAAAAAACTAAGAAAATAACATTACACCTTGTTTTATTAGGTCTTTAAAAATTCAGTATTAAAATAGTAAAAATCTTATTATTATCACGTATTCAAGCATGCGCGTGCACAAAACACATATCCATACTACTTGTGTTACACATGATTCGCGCATTTTGAGTACTCCGAAGTTTTTATGATACATGAAAAAATACATGTACTACTTGTACTTATTGTTGGTCATGTAATGCAGAGCATAATCAAAATTTTCATATACTGTCCCAAAAAAATAAACAATATTTGTACATTTGATATAACATCATACATGTAAAATTAATTTTTGTAAGAAGCATTGTATCTGACAAATAAAAATTCTTTTTTACCTTTGGCTACCATAAAAGTAAAATAATCTACTACATCTGAATAAGATTAAGGAAAACAATAGACATACAGATATTTTCCATAGTAAAGTTGTAATCTTTGATTTAATTCGTTTCCTTTAATTGTTTTGTTACGTAGGGAAGATATTGGTAAGGAGGTGCGTCGCGAGAATGACCAGTAAATGTATATTTTCTTAAACACTTTTATTCAAAATACCCATCTATAAGGCAAAGTCACGCGTATGGCTGTGTTCTAGGCTCGTCGTGTCCTTCCGTGGTTATTGCTTGGCGTCTTGATTCGGTAACACTCGAGTCCCTTGGTAACGCCCAACCCTCTTGCTAGTGATCGACTGCCGAAGGTCCAGAGCACAAATCAATTCCCGAATACGCGAATGCCTGACGGTCCGACTGTCTGACTGTCCAACTGTTCGAATGTCGCAATTTGAGGCTCGCTGGGCCTTATATTAGCTTTTTCCCTACCTGTCGATGCCTTTTCGATAAAGAAGCCTCACTGTTACTAGGGAGAATCAGTATGATATGCCTTGCATATCGTACGTTACAATTTATAATTTAATATTAAAATTCACTGGTTCGTATAGCTCATTTCTACTTATCTCAAAATTCCAAATAAATATATGTGTTTTAGTTACTTAACAATTATTCTAATAAGACATGGTAGAGAACAGAAAATAAATAAATTAAAAGGTAGGATATGCAGGATGTATCTGTAGCGATTGTTATGGCCTACTTCAGAGAGAAAGAGGTGTTTCGTCCCGAGAACACGCCAGGACTTATCAGTAAGGCTGATGACGTGCTCCCTGCCTTAGACACAGGAGAGATGTGTGCTCAGATTGACTTGATCGCACTTTTATAGTAATCGTGCGGGAATTTCGCTGCTTGACGGGAGATAATTATTAGGGGCTTGGCAACCTGGTGAGAAGAGCCTGAAGTGCGAGAGATGTGAGTCACAACATATCTTTGCCTTTGAGATATGACTCCCAGCGCTTATTCTCGTTTTTCTCATGAATATTATTGTCATTATTACTCTCATGATACAAGTATCTTACTATTTATGTTATTATTACAGAATTGTTGTTAAAACAGAGTTATTATTGCCATTGCAATGTACTCGTTATTTTACTTATGTGTTACTTATTATTTTGTATTTCTTAATTTTATTTCTTTTTTCTCTGGTAATAAGAATCGCTGTAATACGTCACGTGTTTTATGCGTTTTTGCGACTCTTGAAGGATGTTTCCATGCTTATTACTGGGAAGTTAATTAGGCGTCTGAGAGTCTTCTTCTGCGTTTCGATGGATGTTGGCTGTGGCGCTGACGAGTTTACTGTCGTGGTCCCACCTCTTACAGAGTTGTTTTTACGCTGACTACCTGTGAAAATTCTATAACATATTAGTAGTGAGGCTCTTCGATAGAGAAGGCACTTATACATAAGAAAAAGAAACCCCATTGATGAATTTATCAACTCTGTAGTATATAAAACTGTTAACTATTAGTTGCTAACTCTAGCTCCTGCCTCAGAGCAGGCGTTCTAGTCCGTGTATTAAATATTTTCTCACACACTATGTACACTCTATGGATTGCTATCTATTTAAATGTATTACCGTATAAACCATACCCATTTTCATATTTTCCCCCTTTTTTTCCTTCATCAGCGTTGAGCTGCAAGTGTGGCTCTTCCATTATATATAAAGTATGTAATAATGAACGTATCTTTACATTATCTTGCTTTTCTTCTTGCACAAATATTATTTCCCATTTCTTATTTTTATTTATGTAAGAACTTTTTGTATTTTCCAAAATTTTCTATCGCAAATGTTTTTATTTATTATTTTTTTTATTTATCTTTTTTTTTTCACACGTCATTTCTTATTTTACATTGGCTTTCCGTGTGCGTACGAGTCAGTTATTGAGTATATAAATGGTTGGTTATAATATTATGTGCCTTATCTTACCTGCGAGGTCATACAACATATTCAAGAACACTATAGAGTCAGATAGTTTGACAATTGGTTACCTTACGTTTCACTTGTATTTTTTTTGGTCAAGACAAGCTTGGAGGTATGAATAAAAAAAATCATTTTATGGTGATGCATTCCGCATTCAAGTTTTAACTTGTGTTGCACATTTTTCTAGTATTTTTCATCAATAAATTTTTTTATATAAAGTTTACCTCATACTTTTTCTCTTTTTTTTTTATGGGGTCAGCTTTAGGGAAGAAATTATAAGGATATTTTTATTTGTCAACTTCCGCTTTCGACTCCATAGACGTATTTAATGACTTAGTTCGCTGCTTCTTTCTTTTTTTTTTCTTTTTTTTTTCAACGACAAAGCTTCTATTTTTCCTCTCTAATGTTCCAACATGATTTTTTTTTTTTGCACCAGTAGAATCTCCGTATGTGGTCCTTATGGATGCAATTTTATCTTCTTCCTTCCTGCAAAAGCAGGAGCAGCTCGCGTACACTGTTACCCAATGTCGTTATGTAAGTAACAGCTTGTATGATTGCAAGCGTCTTTTATTTATTTCAGTTAAGCATGTGGGTTATGGATTCGTATGCCTCCTCTTCAGTATCGTTGACCGTGTTTGAATGAGGGTGGCCTGGTAACGTTGTCCTTCGATAGCCAAGTTCTTAGAAACACTGTCGCACACTGGGTGTGGACGATTATTCCTCTCGATAGTCGAGCGGTGATGTGGGTGCATTATTTTTAGTTTTCCTTACATAAACAATGAAACACTGGTTCATGTAGCTTTTGCAAAATTATGCTGACTTTTAGGTGGACGGTTTGACGAACAGTCTGTTTGTTGCCTTAGACGTGACAGTCGATTCGATACTACATGACAACTGTATGTGTGTCATTTCAGGCGTTTTGATTGTCAGCGGATCATGACGAAAGAAGTAGGCTTTTTTCTGATGAAGAATAACGGAAGGGGGGAAGAAAAAAAAGGTTCAACCTCTCGTACTCGACGTAAACTTGTGGGTCTGTTAATAAATAAGTTTTTTTTCTGCAATTGCTTAATTTATTTGACTTTTATTCCTCCGTGCTCCTCTTTACCTAACAATGATTGCTGAAATAAGTTTTTCCTATAGAATAATGATGTTAGTGAGTTCCAAAAAGAAATTGTAACTTGTTCATACTCTTTTTGGTTTGCTAATTTAACATTAATTTTTTTCGTACCTCTAGCATATATTCAGTTAAATTTACATGTTCTCTTAGCCTATATGTGTACATAACTTTTTCTGTTGTACCATCTATAATATGTACATTTGTCCTATGAATTAATTCTACGCTCATTGGAGTATGTCTCTTCATTAGAGAGTGTCACACGTGCCCTTCATTCGCTTTGTTTTTTTTTCAATCCATGTAATGCAAATTCTACCATTGATTAATGTTATTAATGCTTCGTTCATGCGTATCTCCCCATTATATTTTTTTCTATGAGCTTGCTTATTTAAGTCTAATATATGTATATATGTAGTTCGCAGCGCGTCTGGGGGCCAAGAAAAACTTTATTGTAAGCCCAATTGATCCCTCCTTTCTGTTATATTTTTGCGCTGCGTCCAGGGCCCATGAAAATTTTAAGCGAAGTCGAATGTTCAAGTCTGTCTCTTCATGTCCCTCATCATGTTAGCATTCTCCGGTGGTGCCTTTACCATATATGCTTTTTTGATTTTATCTACGTGGGATACTCTTATTTCGTCACCTCTCTATGGTCTTACATTTTTGTTGATATAATTAATTCCTGTTATTTTATACGAGCCCTCGTATTGCGAATCATATTCACCCTTTGATGGCTCTTTCAGCACATAAACCATTTCTACCTCTAAGAAATATATTGTATTCAGTTGACGGTCATAGTAATACTCTGTTCGGTATTTAGCCTGAACTGGGTAAATTTAAGTCATTGCTGTGATGGCTCTCATTTCTGTCAGGGTCTCAACTAACTCTTAGAAATATTTATCTGAAGTTTAGCCCTTAGGTGGCAGTTTGATACTAGATAATGTTCTAGCTCTTTGTCCGAAAACTAATTCGTGCGGTGAGTATCCCGTACTCTGATGGTCTGTGGTATTGTATGAGTGCACGCACATAGGTAAATGTTCGTCCTAGTGATCATTTTGTTCTACGTAGGCCTTGATGTACTTCGTGAGAGTATGACTCATGCGTTTGATGGCACCGTTCTTTTGTGGGTGGAATGCTGTGCTGCCCATTTTGTCTATTCAAAACAGCCTTGCAAGTTCATCCATACTTTTGTTTTTGTTTTGGTGGCCCAAAGTACCCTATAAACTTATCTGTTATCACTTTTACCGTTTTTTCGGCTGCTGCTCTTTTCACAGGTGCAAAACTATAAATTTTGTTAGCCAATCTTGTATAGATAAAATATGTGTTTACTGATTTGCTGAGGGTTTACTGATGATCCCGTCAAAGTCTATAGACATTTTTTCGAACGATCTACTTGGTGTATCGGTGATGAGCATGGCTTTCTTCGTTTTAATTTGGACGAGTTTTTTCGTTTGGCATAATGTACATCCCAGGATGACTTGTCTCACATCTGGGCGCATGTTTCTCCAGTAGCAGTCTTTGGTGATCCTGTTGTATTGTCCTGTCTTATTCATTCCCCTATGTCCACCTATTATTACTTCATGGTATTCTTCAATGATTTAAAATTTTTGATCTGCTGGTGGGATTACCAGAGTGTTCGTGTGGAGTACAGCTGTTAGTCTAATATCTTTGAATATTTCCTCAAAGGTATTGACAAAGTATTCCCACTAGGTCGGATTGAGGATCGCTAGGTACTGCTTTTGTTATCGTCATAAATGCTAGATTGTATAAGTACTTAAATAGGTGGCCCTCGATCCTGCTTAGTTTTTGTACAAGGGCTGGATCTTTCCCCTCTTTTGGTGCCCATGGTGGCCTTGCCGTAGATAGGCGTGTTCTGCATACTCTATATTATTCCATTGATGGTGAGTGTATGACTATGTTGGCTCCGTTCTCACTCTCTGTTTTGCATAGCACCTTATTCAACTTGTTGGCTTGCTCTCCTTCTTCCTCTGCTGTACTTTCATTGCTATCGTCGTCGCTGCTTGTTTGCTGACTGTTCTCACCCCGTTTTTCCGTATACTTACTTATGTCCACTGCACTTTTGTAAGAGTCTTGCTCCTTTTCTGAATGACTTATGTCCTCTTTTCCTCGCTTGCCTCTGTCTACTCTCTTGTCTAGTTCGGACCTATGCCTACGCTCCTCACTTCTTTCACTACTGCTACGGTCTCTTCGTGGGGTCTCTACCCCTGACTGAAGTTCTGTATTTATCGCGCTAGAAACTTGTATAAGAGGTGTATAATGTGCATTATCACCTACGCCTTCTAGATGTTAATGGCCAAATTCATCATCCGTCGTAGCAATGTAATGAGTGTACATATAATTTTCATTGTTCAGTGCAAAATAAACACAAACATTTTTCTGAAGTTCTTGAAAAAACAGATAAGTACAATTACTGTTCCCACACATTGTTCGTGACTCCAAAGTTTTTTCTGTTGTTTCCGGCTCTCTGCATTTTTGTAATAAATCAGAATTGCGCAGAATCGTTCGTAACTCAGAAGTTCAGATACCGAGTTCGTACAACCATATAAAGCTATGAAACAAACAATTTCCGGGTGGGTTGGATGGTATTTACAATATTTTTGCCAGAGTACTACCAGGTTGTGCACATTTACAAATTTCCCTTCACGTTGTGTTTTTTAAACATTCTAGCCATTTATCTGTGGGTGCAACTTTTTTTAGCTGCTCATCGCGTTCGTAAGCGTAAAGTGTTCTCATTTTTTTCTGACTGAGCCATACTCCCCCCGTTTGTATGTTTCTTTTTACTTCTCCTCTTGTGCGTAGCGCTGTTTTGTCTCTCGTTACTATCTTGCTAGGCTTCCACATATCTATCTTCATTCCTGGTCTGCCTTCAACATCTTGCTTTTTAATGTCAATCATAACTAGAGCCTGCAATTCATGAGACCTTCCATCCAATAAGTCATGTATAATCGGCTCTTCTTGTTTGTCCATTGAAAATTTCTTCGCTTGCTTCGTGGTTCTTTCTTTTTCTCCTATGTCAGTTCTTTGCTCTTCTGTAATTAACTCTTGATTTTTATTTGCAACACTAGGTAATGGTGTGTCATATTCCGCTTTTTTTGTTTTCTTTTGACTGGTTCGTCGTCAGTTGCGTGGCTGAAAAACGTGGTTTGTGTCTGTGCAAAGTGTCAAGTTGTCGTTTACGTGCTTTTCGGAATTTTTTGTTTTGTTTTAATATTGCTGTAATGCTTGTAGCCATTATATGCTTTCGAATGCCAGGTTTTTTTGATGATAAAGCCTAGCTTTCCATCTGCTGGCACCTGTGAAATAAGTCATCCTTTATCTGCAGCACCTCGTGTTTCTAATTCGTTTTGCTTCTTCAGTGCTTGCTGTGGCGGTGAGTTCTTTTTGTAAGGCTCCTAGGATTCATAGTCTGCTTCAACATTTTCTTGACTTTCTCTACTTATATCTGAACCTTTTTCAATATTCTCATAGCAATATTAATTCTTTTTTTGTATTATGACGTTCAAGTTGTGTTAGTCGGTACAGAAGGAGGATTAGTGACGCACAAAGAAGTGCACAGCGTTTTTCTCCAAATCTGGCTGGCACTGCTCCCTTCTTCCAACTGATCACCACCAATTGGGGTTTGCAGTTTCTTGAGAGGTACTCACAAAATTTAAAATACTACCCATCCACAATCTCACGAGACCCGCCTTGGGTCTGACTTCAGAAAAATCTAGACGCCCGTTGGTTCGTACCAGCTGCATCTCCAAGGAGACCTAAAGGTTAATCTTATCAAGTCTCTATGATCGATACAGCTAGAGTCCGGGACAGACACTTTCGTTAAGCTGCCTCGACTCTTGATTAGTCATTCCAGATCCAACGCTTCACAGACAGCTTTGACGATGACCGCATCTACGGGGACACCTCGAGGCGGCATGTCCGTCAGCTCCCGCCCATAAACCGCGTCGTCTGCTATAAATGAGTAGGGGCGCAAATCCCTAAGGCCAGCTACTTCTGGTCTCTCATACTCATCTTTCAAAATAAAAAGAAGATGTTTCAAGTTCTCTCCACACATCCAGAGTTTGCATCTATCACGATGGATCTGCAAAGCTCCGAGAAAGCGGCAAAGATTTCTTGACTTGAAACAAAGTATTCGTTGCCCTCTGGCCACTTATCGAGTTTTACCTTTCGCATGAATTCCTTTCGATTTTATGCGTACTGGAGCAGCTCGTAAGCCTGTGGTCAGAAGTATAAGTAAGTAACTGTAAGTTTGTCCGTTAAGCTAAACCGGTATAGGTTTGCTTTGAAATTTCCATGGCCAGTGAGCACCTAAACGTTTTCGTGATTCAACTCCATCCACTTCGTGTCAAGTCGCTCTTTAACGTTTTTGATAAACGAATATGTTATTCGTCCATTCTTCGAGCTGTCCCATCTTTTTTGCCATGCATTTAGGGCTTCTTCCTTTATTTGCTTTTCACTGACTTTTTCCGCCCTGACTTCTTTAAGGTTTCCAAAGGAAATTAGTTTTCTTTTCCTCAAGTTGTACAGGGCAACTCGGCTTTCTACAAGGAGATCGACTGGTAGTGGGCCCGCAAGTACACATAGCGCGTCTGTCGAGATAGTTTTGTACGCTTGGGTAGCTGCTACCAAAGTCGTGTGCTGCGCGCTTGACAACATTCGAATGTCATGCACTGTGCACTTGTCCGCCCATGCCGCGGCCGCGTAAGCGACCGTGGGAGCGAACACTGCTTGGTGTATTCGCATGCACGTAGGGAATTTTATTCCCCAAGTGCTGTTAGCTAGTCTCCTAAGCTTATGGAAAAGCGGTTTCACTTTGTCCCTGAGGTATTTTGCAGTGATTCCCGAAGTTCATACCCTGTTCAATCATGATTCCCAGGTACTTGACAGTTTTCTTTACTTTCAGACTTTTGCCTTTGATCCTGATGATTAGCGTCCGTAGCATCGGAGCTGCTTTTCTTTTCCTTGATCTTCTTGGCCTATTAGGCCTTCGTTTTACCTTGGGTCCATTGTTTTCAAATTCGTTGATTTTGAGGTATATGCCTTCGGTCTTTTTTTCTGAAATTTCAAGTTTTGCACTTTCGCTCTACTTAATGACCTCATCGACGACTTCCTGGCCTTTCGCTTCGATTTCTTTTTGAAAGTTACCCCTCACAACTGTGATGAGGTTATCAGCGTATGCCAGGGACTCAACTTCCGGTCTGGTCTCCAGTCTTAGTAGCAGTGGATTAAATGCGAGGTTTCAACAGCTGGGACCAAGCACTGAGCCCTGCGGACACCCTTTTGGGTGTGACTTTAGAGGCCGACCATCCCGCCCACTCAAGGGAGACTTGCCTGTTTTCAAAGTAGCTTCTTATAAGCTGGTAGATGTTCTTTTGGCACCCCCTTTCCTTCAAAGCTGAGAGGACCGCAGAGTGCTTAACATTATCGAATGCGCCCTTTATGTCAAATAGGATCCCGAAAGTGTACTGACTTGTCGATTGAATGATTATTTGTCTCAGTTCCACTATGGCATCCTCAGTTGACTTCTGGGGCCTAAAACCGTACCGTGTGGCCTTTTTCCAAGCAGGCGTTCATTTACCTTAGGAACCTATCAGGGAGGAGTCTAGTTGCTCATTTGACAACCTGAACCTCCAACAGATCGGCCCCTGGTACATTGCCATTTTTCAATCCTTTCACGGCAATTCTGAGCTCTTGAGTAGAAAATGCCGGGGCGTCTTCCGTTTCTGGAAGAGTCCCAGCTTCCTCCCTCATGCGACTGAGCTCCGGAGAGTCACCAGATTTGTCGTCATCCGGTACATGAATAGCTAGCAGGGTTTCAGCTGTTTCTTTCATCGACAGTGTATGTTCTTCCTCAGTGCGAAGAGCACTAAAGGCAGTGCGAGGAATTTTCTTGTTTGCCATGTATTTATAGACGCGGCCAAAGACGTATTTAGTCCCCATTTTACTAACAAAGTCTCTCCAGCTTTCAGTTTTCGCTTCACAAATCATTTGTTTGTAATTTCTTCGCAGTGCTCTGTACTCATTTACCAAGACATTTTCCTAATATCGTTTGAGCATTTTATATACTTTATTTATTTTCTTTTTTGCCTCTGCTAGTCCTTCATTCCACCATGGATTGCGGTTTCTCTGGCGCCCTGTTCTAGGCATAGCATGTTTGCACGCATCAATTATAGTTTTTTCCCATTACTTGGGTGTATATATCTATTTCATTTTCACTGCCCAGTTCCAAGTCATCGAGTCTTTCCTCTGAGAGTTTTATTAATTCTCTTTCAAACTTCTCCCAGTCTGCTTTCCTCAGGTTAAACCTTGTTCCAGCATAGGGATTCTCTCCTTCTTCTCGATGGACCTTGAAGCTAAACGAAATTGATTTGTGCTCACCGGTAGTCCATGGTACCCGTACTCTCCAGTTTAAGATCCTGTTCACCAACGAGCATATAAGATGTTGTTTACCAATAAGCTCACTAAGGTGACATCAATCCAAGATTTTTGTCCCCTTGACTCATATGTTAGTGTATTCATGATCCTGTTCTGAGTCACAAGGTCATGGCTTGCTATTAGATTTTCGAAGGCTTCACCACTCTCGTTGGAGCCTCTTGAGCTCCAGAGTGATGATTTAGCATTCGTATCAGCACCCAGTATCACGCGCTTTCCCTTTAGTTCTCAAAGCATCATGTCCAAGTGGGCAAGGTGCGACTCCCTGTCATCACTGTATTTAAAATAGCAACTGATGAAATAAAACGAGAGCCCAGGAGCTGTGATCTCCGCAACCACGCAACATTGGTTACTTAGCTGCGGCATCAACAGAGCGCTGAAGTTTGGGTTAGTAACAACGATTGCTGTCCAGGGCTCCTCGGAGTGGGTGGCCATGATCGTATTTGTGCCCAGGCCAGTACACGCTCAGGAGTTTCCCGCTTTCCTTTTGGCCGGTTCTTGGAGCAGGAGTATGTCCAACCTCTTCTCAGAGATCAGCTGGTACACTTCTCCTGTCACCTTGTTCGATCTATCAACATTTAGTTGTAGAAATTTGACCTCCTGGGGACGGGCAATCCGGCGCGCGTCCATGGTCCAGAATGACAACCGATTGCTTTCAATCGGCTTAAAGCTTTCAAGGTTTTGAGCAGGTGCTTCGGACGGATTTGTCGTGTCACATCTGCTCAGACATATTCGAAGTTCTTTCAATTGGTTCAAAATTTGCATTTCAATTGTCCGTTACCTCTCTCTTTCTTACTTGATTTGCTTTGAGTGACGCATGTCGTTCGGAAAGTTCTGCGAGGCATCAAGGTGTTGTTCACCAACTCCTTTTTGTTTTCAACATTGCTCCCTTTGGAAGGGACGGCGTTTCCTTGGGGCTCAGGGCTTTCAACAGATCTCCTTTTTTTTTTTTTTTCTCCTTTTTCATCATCACTTTGCCTTTCTTTTTCTCTTTCTATTCTTATTCTTTTCGTGTTCATTTATTTCTTACTCCATCCGGATACCTTGGCATCCATGGATGGATACTTAGATTTGTACATATTTATAAGAATTATTTTCTCAAACTAACGATCCGGGCTCCCAGTGAGCCATTCAATCTCTCACCATTCGAGCAGCTTAGATTTCTGACAAGTTTACAGAGTCTTCACCTCTTGACCAGACAGTTAAGTCAAGTCCCAGGTCTTTTTTTATGCAACATTCTCCTGCTCACGCCTTAGCTAAAATCGTTAAAGCATGAGATTTGATTACCGTCATTAAGAAAAAACGACGCTCATTTTCCCTGGCTCAGGGTCAGTCGGGCTTGCTACACTTGTGCCATCATTTTTGATGACTGCCCCCTGAGGATTCTGAAACGAGGACGCTTGCACCCAAGCCAGCACGTCCAGGGCTAACCAATTCACTTTACCTTTAGTCAATCAATTCTTTCAACATCACCTTGAAATTGGTAAAGCTAATCCTGATTTTGCTGCCATTGCGAGTCCCTTCACTATTGGAACTTGCGGCGTTACCATTCAGCGTCACGTGGAGACATCAGGTTAGGCACTTACCAAAGCTACAACATAGGACATGCTTCGCAGTGGTTTCGCTAAATTGTTAGTCGGTACAATGGACTTTTATTTACTTCGGCTTACCTTGAATTCTTTTTCCAAGAGTTGCACGTACTTTAAATGTGCGCGTTGAAGGTCCGTCGCTATCAACCAATTCTTTATTCTCTTCCAGGTATGACAGCTGATACAGCCCTTAGCGAGGCCGTTTGGGATTTACTTTACCCTCTTGTAGTAATGGATTTTATGATAATGCGTCAGGTATTCTCTATTTCATGGCTTTGTAACTCTGCAAGTACTGGTGCAATGGCCCTTACAAATGTGTTTTGCGAGTTTTTGCCTCCTATCGGCATTCTCTTGCATTGGTAGTGCCCGTCGAGGCCTAAAAATGCTGTCTTATGCGCATCGTTTTCGTGTATTTCCACCTGGAAAAGTTCTGATTTGAGATCCACTATTGTGATGTAACGTGCCAGCACAAGGTTCTCTAAGATATCACTCTGAAACGATAGCAGGTAACATAATCCTACCATAACTTCGTTTAGAAGTTGAAAATCCGTGACTACTTTAGCTCTTTTTTTATTGTTTGGCCCCAGTTATTTTGCCACTATCCAGGTGTTCGAGCTATATGGCGAAGGGAATGGTTTATTTATCTCTTGTTCAAGCATTTTCTTTATTTCAATTATCATCGGATCCCTTATTACTAGTGGATATCTAAATCGTTTCACCACGATAGATCTATCTGACGTTGTTATAATTTGATATTTTAATAGATGTGTTGCCTTGAGAGGTTCTCCATCAAGGCCAAAATGTAAGGGCTTGACTCGATCAGTCTTCTCACATGTTCTATTTCTTTATTGTTGCAACTGGTTGTGTCTACAAGTTGCATTATCTTGTTCACCCATTTTTGTTTCTTTAACTCCTCTTCATTTTTCGAAAAATTTTTCGACTTTTCTTTATCATAATTTTTCCTGTCATTAAATAACCTCAGCACTGCTTTCCCCAAACTCTTGACGTTGTCCCCTTCAACGTCTTCTGAGAGATCCCGATAAATTTCTTCGTAATCTAGCAGCTCTACTTCTGAAACAGGCCCGTATTTTATCTCGTCACTCATATTACGGCATTTTGCGATTCATTTTCCTTTGGTATTTCTTGCTATAAAGTTTCCAAATAATATTTCTTCGTCTATCTCTTTAAGGGGTATCCAGTCATATTCTGCTTCATACTGGTTTTTTATTATTCGTTTATAAATTATTTGTTTCGTTTTTTGCACGTATTTTAAAACACTCCAGCTGTAACAGTGGTATCTCTACATCATCTAATCTAATTATATTCTCAGCAGCACTAATCTGGCCCCAGTATACCTCACAAGTATCCCTCCCTATGATTCCCTCCACGTTAATAGGAAAGTCATGGAGGACGACATGTAATGTGCACTCCAATCCGTGCAACTAAGCCTGTACTGTGTCCAGTGTCTTGCGTGCTCCGTAAGTCACGCTGATAGTAGCCTCTCGATACCTACTGTTTATTAGTATGTCTGTGCTAGGAAAATTTTTCTTTATAATCGAAATCTCTGCGCCTGTATCCGCATAAAAGGTCGCCTTTCCATTGTTTAATTGTGGTCCCCGTAACTAAACCGATGGTGGCATATGCCCTGTTCCCGAAAGTTTTATAGTTATTTTGGGAAGCTGCTCTATTTTTTCGTCACACTTTGAAGGCTTGGGATCTTAATTCTGTACATATGTGTTTGGCACCTTTATCCGATTACTTTTTCTGTGGGTTCTCCTGCCTTTCCTCGTGCGTCTGCCCCCCTGATGAGTAGAAGTGTTTTCGGACTCTGCAGTTTCGCATTCTATACTTTCCCGCACTGCGTATGTACTAGGGCTGTTGATGCGCGATTCTGCCTCCACATTTTTAGCTCCGCCTCTTGCGGCCTCTCTCTCTCACACGTTCTTTCCCGCCGGACACGCTTCTTTTTGTTTTTTTTTTTAATTCATGTTCCACGTTTGAGAAGCACGCCAAACATCTTGCGAGTTTAAAGCTGTGGGTGTGTCTCTCCTATTGTCAGGGTCGTATACGCCATTTTCTTGCTGCTGTGGGCCTCCATCCTGTGGTGGCCCATTCCTTACTGGGTCCCAGATATAGCCGCTCCTGCTGTCTTGACCCTTATTGTTGTTTCCACAACGGTTGAATGTTTCCCCGTGGTTATTATTATACGGGTCACCGTAGCCGCGGTTTGTGTAATAATCACTGCCTAACTAATATTATACCTAGTCTATTAGCACAATTCGCGTATCTCCAGTGAAATACCTTGCCAGTTAAGCTGACAATCTCTGCACCAATGGTGCATCGGGTTCTTTCAACAATGTGTAGCCTTTTACCGAAGAGAACTCCATATTTCAAAACGTCTACTCCTCACTGGTTAAGCCATTACTCTCTGCCAAAGCATCAGATCTAGGCCAATTAGCATGTTCAGAAAGGCCCCATATTTTAGGGTCCATTCGTCGCCGGTAAGGCCGGTGATCCTTGCCTGATTCCTACCTCTAGCCCTAACACTGTTTCGCATTCACCTAAGCCCAAAGATCTTGGGAGCAGGAAAAAAAACCCTGGAATTGCTCTAAAGGAAGATTATACGGAAAAACTTGCCCTGAAATAGCCAGGGTTCCATAGAAACTTTTACTCAATCAAAACTGTTTTTAAAAAAATCCGCATTTACCGGGGATTAAACCCACGATCCCTGGAACAGCATTGTATCAGTAACAAACACGCTTACCACTGAGCCAACGTCGCTCTTGAGAATTCTAATAGTTATTAAGCACAACAAAATTAGAATTTTAATTCTAGAAATAATCAATATGGTTAATAAGGATAAACAAAAAATAATAATAGATACCCTCAAATATTTATCGTGGTAATTACAAAAATTACAACGAACACAATTTTAATTTTTATTATCAGAGGCAAAACATTCAGAATTATCAACAAGGCAAGAAAAAATTATTTACCGCATCATTAGAACTCACAGGTGGCTCACCTGTAATGTCATACAGAGGTGAGGCCACAGTGTCTCAATCCAAACCAAACACTGAGCACTACGGCTCAGGTGAGTAATATTGCAACAGAATTAAAACTGTCCACATCGGTGCGTGCCAGGTACTTATATAGATGATGAGCCTACAAGCATAAGGTTGTCAATCCCAGAAGGAAGAAATCATTCTATCATACTCATGCTTGATAATGGTGCCTCCACAAACCTGATTAAATTAGACTAGTTGCACCTATGTTCACGTAGCGAGACAAGTGAAATTATCAATTTTACCAGAATTACATCCCACCCAGTTTTAACTAAAGGAACAACATATATGCTAGAAAACCTACAATTTTTCACGTGATCTCTAACAAATTTTTCATTAAAGATGGTAACCTACTAGGTCAAAACTTTTGTACAGAACAGCGAGACACGTTATCATATCATCATTATGCTATGGTATTAGATAATAACGTAATAAGCCCCATCCATTTTTTCCAAAAGCTTTTGAAGAAGTACAGCAATTGAAAAGGGTTAACGAAATTAAAGGCAAAAAAACTAAAGAATCAAGCGCAGGAAGGTCATATTTTAACTACTACCCTTAATACGAACAAAGAAACGGAGTATCCTAAGGATAAAATAGACCAACAAAAATCTTATGACAAATACATTGTAGGCCAGCTCAAAAAGTCTTATATAGCTATATATGAAAAATTTTGAGACATTAAAGCTGATATGCATTCTTAAGATAAATATGACGGATTGATTTTATCAGAGAAGGTGGTAATTGTATAAAGTCCACTTATAATGAAAGTGGTGAAAGTGGCGTATACAGTAAAAATAATGAATAAGACGACCAAGATGCACTCCATCTCCATGCTATTGGACATTGTAAAAATACTCCTAGTGCAGAACATCATTTCTATAATGAAGAACATAAGAACAATAATAAATCAACTAAGTATACGATTAAGGCTTGAACACGTCAAATAAAAAAACTAACTTAACTAATACCAGTTTAACTCAAGGATAGATACTTCCAGTCAACGTACGACTTGATGACGTATATTTAGAAAAAGTAATAGTAAGAAATGGGTATGATCAATGTTATATTATGGTAATAAAAACTAATAAGGATGATGTTATAAGTGAAATAGATCCAAGAAAAATTTTGCCCTTCGAATAGATTGCACCTGAATTTGAGCCCGATACTACTAGCAAATGTGGAAGATCAATTATTAAAATCGAACAAGACAGAATAAGAGACCTAAAAATGCTCATGCGTATCGGTCACTAAAACGTGATAGAACGAGACCAAATTTATCGAATGGTTTCTGAATTTTTAGAATTCTTCTTGTTTTCAAAAGACCCTTTACGATTTTCTTTTTTTATTGCGCATAAGGTTCTGAGAAATAATAATATTCATATTAACACTAAACAACATTATCACCCATTGGTACATAAAAAAGTTCTTAAATAGCACGCAACAAAAAAACTTAATGATGAAATTATTGAGCCTCTGTTACATCCCAAGTTGATACGAATTATATTTTAACTAAAAACTATCCGTCCATCAAATTCAGATAAGACGTATTGTTAATATAAAGCAAGCTCATATGACAAAAGGAGTTCGTACGTCGCTTACGTATGCGCGTGTATGCATTAGCTGTAAGGTGAATGCTTCATAATATGCTGACATAGAATATGGCCAGCCTCGTTGTAAGAGTGCATGTATGTATGAATAAATAAATCGTATTTGAGGTATAAATAAATAAATCGTATCGTACGTATGAATAAATAAATCGTATTGTACGTATAAGTAAATAGTTACTTACTCGTTAATTGCTCAATTCTGATACTGTATGCTAATTTAAAATTTGTAATTCACACATTACTTAATTATATTTAAAATTGATTGTAAAATTCCTGGAAGGATTAATTTCGAAATTTGTAAACTTACTGTTGCCTTTGAACTTGTATTTTGCGACCTTATATTGCTGATGCGAGCTTTCATCATCAATGACCCAAAAACTTAATTGCACTAGTCAGAAAAATGCAATTGGTACTGTTGTACTGTTATTTTCTGATATGTAAAATCATAACATGTAACATCATCGTGCAACTGTCAACGCAGTCTGCAAGAACATCGCTCATTGGTTGACCTAATTAGACCAAAGGCATGTTTTACTGGCTCTGATATAAAAACGCACCATCAAGAGGGAAAATTGCTCTCTGTACGTCTGTCACCTGTCCTCTAAAGTTTTAGTCAACTTTTGACTCTCGTGACTCATGAGTACCTTATACACGTAAGGCATAACGCGTTGGCTGAGGCAACTCGAGTGCGTATCGAGAACGTCAATAGTATTGGACTATGCGAGGTGCAGCAAAGGAGGCCCACCAAAAGTAGTTACAGCGATAGCAGAGAAAGCAGAAATTGCAACATCTTACTGGCCACGAACACATTCATGTAGTAGTTTAAGGAAACACTGAAGGTTACCACGCGAAGCATGAGAGAACTCCGAAGCAGCAGTAACAACAATTAGTGATAGATGTAAGTTATTTATCAGTAACAAAATTAACGCCGAACCTTGTTAATGTGATCCAAGTAAATTGTATTTAAAACAACAAATTATAATTAAATTTCTCTTATAAAGAAGTAAGTAAATCAAAACTACCCATATCATTTAAACAAAGATTGTTATTTGATTAAAAATGACAAATTATGGATTGCTGAAAAAAATCTCATACCTATGGAAATTCAAGATGGCAGGTGGTAATTGATTTCTGAGGGCTCAATAAAAACACCATTGGTGATTCATATCCATTGCCTAACATTGCAGATATTATAAACCAGGTCAGAGGATCTGTTCATTTTTCAGTTTTTGATTTGACAAAGTGGGTTTCAATAAAATTCTACGGCTGAACGTGATAAGTATGAAACAGCATTCATGACATCCCATAAACATTACATAGACAGATAAATGCTCGAAGGCTTGAAAAACGCACCTGCTAAATTCCAAAAAATGATGGGTCTCACATTGAGAGGTTTGTTAAATGTTCAAATAATAGTACATTTAGATAAAATTATTAATTACACAATAGATCTAGTAGATCATCACCGTAAAGTCAGGTTACTTTTCAAATGATTAAGATCAGCGAATACGAAACTCCAGCAGAATAAAGTTAAATTTTAGCACAAAGAAGTGATATTTCTTGGGCATACACTGAGTCAACAAGTAATTTAACAAGACCCTAAAAAGATACAAGCAGCTAGATTATTTTCAAAAACTAAAATTCATGAAAAGTATTCGACAATGCTTAGCAGGATGCTACAGACGGATCGTTAAAGTTTTTTCGAAAATAGCTGTGCCGTTATCAGATTTATTAAAAGGCCATTTAGGTCAAGAGCCCATTGTACAACTTTTCGACTTTCGTAAATCATTTAAGTCAACCACAGATGCATCTGAATACGCTATTGGAGCAATATTAAGTCAAAAAAAATTGGGTTTGAACATCCTGTCGTCTATCTTTTAATAACTCTAAATTAGGCTGAAATGAATTATTCCACGACTGAAAAGAAATGTATAGCTACACTATAAGCAATTAGTTGTTGTCGTTCATAATAATGGGGGAAAAAAAATGTTCTAGTAACTCAATATGAGCCACCACACTGAATGCATAAAACAAAATATCCAGGGTAGCGGTTAATGTGCTAGGTGTTTACATTCACTGATTATGAACACACTTTTAAATACAAGCCTAGAAAACTCAATAACAATGTTGATGCATTATTAAAAAACTTAGTAGGACCAGTTCTGTATGTGAAAATTAATATAAAAAACGGATTACCATTAACAAAAGTTACGATGATGGGTCTGAAGAAAAGAGAGAAAAAAAACACAACTACAAAGTCAGAGAAAGTAAATAGTAAGAAAATCCAATTTAATGACTATCAAACGTAAAGCATTACCAACAAACTTGAAGGACACAGTGAAAGTAACAAGACCTAGAAGCATGACCAAATCAGGAACAAACGTACCTCAATCGGCCATGAACCCTGAACGATCCCTTAGTTTAAAAACCAACAATGAACGGCCAAAGTTAGATCATAGTGTGATTGCTTAAAGGACTCGAACGAAAAAATTTTCTCTACCACAGAAAATATCTGCAATCTCAACCTAGTATATTAGAAAATGTCACTCAGAAGAAATTTAAAGATTTTAACTCATTTAAAGTTTTCACAAAATCAGTTAGCTCAACAACACACGCTAGCAATACGAATATAAAAATCACCGGAATAAAACCTTAGAGCTCCAAAAATAAGCAAATGCCACAATTATTAATCACAGATATGATTAACCTTGGTGCGTTTTCAAGGACAAGTATGATTTTTGAAAACGCCTGAGTAAAACTGAAGAATCATCAGGAGAAGATACACAACCACTAGTGTATGACCCTAGACAAAGTGGATTACAGAAAGAAGTGACTGAAATGGAAGTGGACTGAAATACAGATACTGACTAAGACTCTGAATCAGACGTTAAAAAAACTAAAATCTTTATTACACCCATTTCTTTTAGTGAAGGTTTAAACAACGACGTTTTTGAAAACCAAATCAAAACTACGATGGATGATATTGATAAGGTTATGTATCAAGAAATACAAAAATTAACAAAAAAATTTAACCGAGGTCTTCAAGAGAATTTAAACGAGTCTAATAACGACGATAAACCCAAGTAAGCTGATAAGGATTTTTTATCAGTTACCAGATTTTCTAACGAAGATAATCTAGATCTCGAAATTCAAGACATACTAATTAAACTAGACACCTATGACTTCGATGATTTTGATAATTCTGTATCAGAGGGAAGAATTGCAGACTAATCACGACGCACAACAGATTATGAAAACCTTTTTGGTAAAGATAAAAATTTAAGAAAACATATGACGAATGAAAAATTATGAATCACTCCTAGTCTTTAAAAAAATACACCCTTAAGTTCTAGTACACTGACGCACACGAGTACTTCTATTGTTGCGAAAAACAGACGA
Organism: Copidosoma floridanum; assembly: GCF_036245765.1. Taxonomy (NCBI): domain Eukaryota; kingdom Metazoa; phylum Arthropoda; class Insecta; order Hymenoptera; family Encyrtidae; genus Copidosoma; species Copidosoma floridanum. The sequence continues at coordinate 9,828,653 of NW_028321882.1, read as the reverse complement.
TTCAAAGTACCAGACTTGTGAGAAGTAACAGAAGAAACCCTGGTAAACCTTAATAAAAACAACAAAAAACAAACAAACTACAAGGAAAATAAATCTTGGAATCAAAATATTGCACCTAAGTTTGTGCATCTATCTGACTTATACCCTTTCGAACCAATCAATCTATACAAACAACAGTACAAAAAAGTGTACGTAAGACTGAGTGATAGTAAAAGTAGTACTAAAAACTATGAAAATGTAAATAGGGCTAAGCTTATAAACAATGTAATAACCACCACATATTGCCCTACGTACAAAAGAGATAACATAGCTCATTTTGTTAGCAAAGATTGTCAACTAGTCACATCTGTCTCAATACTGTTAAGATCGATACGTGTACTGGACTTGAAGTGTTTAAAATCGAAGAAATCGAAGAAAAGAAAGGTTGAAATGATTTTAGGAAAAAGATGGTAAAAATAATTTTTTTTTCATTTGTTTTTGTGTAAAGTATTCAGTTTACTATGGTCCTTTTTTATCTGATTCAAAGTTTTTTAATATACATACACATATTAACTGAGGACGAAAATAGTTTTGAGAAGAGGATGCTGTTCAGTGACAATATGCGCACATTAATAAATTCTTATTTTATTTCATTTTATATTACATTAATTCCCTCAATGATAAAGTTTTAAGACTCTTGAACGAATTGTACTATACAAAAATTGTCACCAAACACAGATAACTATGTACCTCGTGGCTCTTGGAAGTGTCAAGTAACAACCAAAGCGAGCCACTAAGTTTTAACACGTAAAGTCAGCAAGTACCAGCCTCATAGCATAAAACAGAAAGAAGTTTTGTCTAAATCTTTGCGCAAGGTGCATTGTTCGCGTGGTGTTTTAGTTAGTAGCTTTCCACTGCTCTTTAAATGTGGTTATCAATTTATTAAATCAATTAACAAATACATTATATAAATCTTAAGAAATCTGTTAAAATTATAATAGTAATATTAAAATAAAAATATAAGTATAACGAAGTTACATAGAGTGCTTCATTGAAAAAATAGATTGTAGGAGCCATTAACTATGAACATGGATCATTATTTTATAGTTTGCTAAATAGCCAAGGGCCCGAAATTATAATTAGGAAATTTATTTAGCAATATAAATGATCCAAGCATAATTGTGTGTGTGTGGATATTGATAAGTATATCGTAAGTACGACTGTGAGTCGTTGTTCAGTGGCATGGGTCGACTTGGTGACGGCACTGAGTAGTTAATCTCCGGTTAAGTTTCACCTGTGACTCATAACCCTAATCATCGTTGGCAATGAGCCGGAAGCGTAGTACGCGTATGATGGTCCACAAGGCCACCATACGATGTGTACTATTCTTCTGTGCAAAAGTGTGAGAAAAAGGAGTAAGTGGCAAGAATGAAAATTAAGCCAAATGTCTGAATATTAATTAATTTGAATGATTAAAGATCACAGAGTTGTAGATATCTAATCTTCAAATGAGTCAGAAAAATACTACGTAGCTCTCTTCCTCTGCTACTACTTTTAATTTGGTGGGGGATACCGATTAGTGCCAAACTAATTGACCTGCGCCTCTCTGTCTCCTCCACAGTCTTCAAGGTGATACAGGTAGGTGCAATGGTTGATGTTTATATATACTTGTGTACTGTGTATGTGTTAATGTATCTGTGTAACCTGTGTAAGTGTAATAAATGTCATTATTACCACTGTCTTATGTGTCTGAGAAAAATGAATAGACCAAACATTACTCAATTAGTTCTAAAATTAAAGGAAGTAAAAGGATATTTTGTTTTTTTGTAATTTCCATGAAAAAACTTGCTCCTTTCAAGCTTTTTGATAAGCTGATGAAAAAGGTGACAGAACATTGTTTATATTATTAAAATTCCAAATCAGTTGTGTCAAAACATCTTTTTTGTATGTTACTCTCTAATAAAAACTCAAAAATAATTGAAATTCTAATCGAAGCCATATTATTTTTAACAATAATATCCTTATAGATCCATTAAGTATTCAAATGTCTTTTGTTTCTATTATTAAGAGAACTAAGGCAAGACAACGCAGTAATAAGTTTACTTTTGGTATCTCATTTTGTTTTAAATCAATTAGTTTAACTAAAAACAAAATAAGTCATGATAGTAAGAGCACGTAGAATTGTCCAGAGAGCTACTTAAATAAAATATAATAAGTAAATGAATATTTGTAATACGTTGATAAACTAACAATTATAAATTAATATCACAGAGGATCAATAACTTTTTTATGTTGCTGCTAACTCTTACGTTACTTAAGCTTATCAACTGGTACTTTTTAGGTTAATCGACCTCAGAGTATGAAAAAAGATGGAATTCAAACAAGAAAACGGAAACCTAAGAATCATACTACTATAAATAATAATCGTGGATCATCAAATGCAATTACCAAACAAGAAATAAAGTCTAGTCAACTTGGTGAGTCCCTGGTAAGCAATTCCTAAATTTTATACTTCTCAATAATGTTGCTTTTTAAAATAACATTCTTGATTAAATTTTGTCAGGAATAAAACGCTTAATATTTAAAGCATTTAAAATTAAGAAAAGCACGAAATTAAACCAATTGCTTAAAAGGACAGTATTTACAACGAACCATAAGATAAATTGCATATATTTAAAATGAACAAAAAAGGTTACGATACGTATGCTTGTTCTGGTAATAACAGAAATTTTAAATTTTTAAATTAAGGAAAGTACAATTAGGTTGCAGTTATTTGCAAAAGTTGAGATAGCACACACTATATCTAATATATTTAAAAATATATTTTAATAATTTAACTTTTGTTCAGACGTCCATACTTTCTGGGGGCAAATACTTCTAGTGTTAGCTTTTTGGAATTCTGCTTACTTAGTGAATAAACAAGAATTTCGACAGTAAAGCATATTGAAGAGCAAGAAATAAGCTGCCTTGAATAAAAATAAACGAATTAGTTTTGAAACTAACAGGTAGTCAAGCGTATTGCGTTATCGAAGTTTAATTCTTTTTTGTACAAACTTTCTTCCAACAAATAATTTATGAATCAATTAATGCATCTATGTATTTAAATAAAAAAACAAGAAAATAAAAAATGATTAAATCCAACCTTTCATCTAAGATCCATAATTTTTTTAATTATAATAGAAAAAGAAATGCTTGTATATTTAAGTTAAGACACCAAACAACTAGTGTTATAAAGACTTATATGTATTTATCGAGCACACGGTGTCTTAGTCGGCTGGGTCGTGAATTGGCACGTGGGAGACCGTAATTTAATTCCCAGCCAGTGCGACTTTTTCGGGCAAGTACCTCTGTGATTTTTCACATGTGCTTTTTCACCACGCAATGCTCCTCAAGGAGGGCTTAGGCGACCTTCTCTTGCAGCAAAAATTGCCCAATGTCCCCCTTCCCCCCTCCCAGTAATGGGAGGCCTCCCATCCCTCTTCCCTTCCTTATCCCAAGTGCTAAGTGCCAATAGAAGTGCCCTTATTAAAGGAGCCGAACGTCGAGCACTTGAATAGAAAAAAAAAAAAAAAAAATTAATTATTATCACAATAGCTTACTTTTAGCATGCTTTTGTCCGTTACATTTTACTTCTTATTTATCATATGTTGTAATCAATTATATGATAAATTTGTTCTTACTTTAAAGGCTTTTAAATGTGCAACGTAGTTATGTTTCCATAACTTTGGCCTAAGCTTCACAGTTCCTCACTATTCGATTTTCTTTTTTCTACTAATTTCAAAGTACCACGATCGATTTAACTGCACATCTACAAACTGTGAATAGAATTAAATAAAAACATGTTTTTTTTTTAATTTATAACTTTTTTTCAAATATTCAATATAACAATTTTAATTTTACTCATAGTATTTGAAATAATTCAAGTAACATAAATTTCACATTTTCTTAAACATAAGCGCTACAATTTTGACTACAATTTTACTAAAAAAAAAAAAATTTATAGTGACACAAACAGTGAAAAAAGTTGAAATTGTGAAAAATTCAGAATAAAAATGTATGTTAACAAATGGATCAGGTAGAAAGGAAAATGTAATACTCAATAAATAAAAAATTATAAAAACAAGCTTGTATGGCGAAAAAATGTCCACAGAAGAAAAGTTATTATATATATATACACTAGTGGGCTTCAGCCACTTCGTGCTCTGCATGTCAACCTTTCAATTTAAGAATAGTAGTTAAATACTTTCTTCTTTCAGTTTTCCTTTTAAAGTTATTTAATTAAAAAAATCGTGCACTTTTACATACTTATAAAATTTTACGATTTAAAGAAAAATCTTGTCAAAATTTTAATGCACCCAGATAAAAAGAGTTTTATATAGAAGAAAACAGTAACAAAAAAAAAGTAATAACCCGAGAATTCCTGTGAACAATTTTATTGTTGTTCCTAATAAAAAATCCTACTTAGAAAATACCACTGTCACATAAATGTCGAATGTTGTCCTTCTATTAAAAGTATTAAATACATTTTTTAATTCGTTTACAAAGATAGTCATGGGGCTTTTTGTGAATTAAAAAAAAATCAATTAATAATAAGTTTAAAAAATTTTAATAAAATATAAAATAAGTCAATACGTTTATTGGCGTTACTCAAGTCCCTTAAAGCAGCATGGAGACTTAAAAAACTCCTGATTTCTAATAGAAGTTAGTCAGTATTCCATTCGCTTGTTCATTTACAAAATAAACAAAAAATAGCTTTTGAGTCAAATAAGGTAAAATAATCTATTTTAACCTGGTAAGCTCCTTCAAAGGCATGGTTTGATTCATAAAAAATAAATAATTTTGCAAAATCTTTAAGGTATGTTAGTATTCTAGAATATTACATATTTGATGATAAGGAAAAAAAATTGAAGGGATAAAAATATTTACAAAAAAACATTTCCTTTTGTAGAATAAATGTTGTTTCTCTAAAAGACCGAAAGAAGTTTAACTTAAACTTAATACTAAGCAGATAAAATTGGTTGTGATACTTTTAAGAAAACGTCTATTACTATGGATAAGTAGAAAATAATTTACAAATTGACAATATTTGAAAAAAATTTTGTAATGTAATGTAACCATTTCAACTTATCAAATTTTTCACATTTTCTATTTGCATGCAAAATATTATACCCGAAAATTTCCAAGAAAATACAATTTGGCTGAAATATAAAAAATTTTTTGTTGAAGGTTGTGAAGATAATAGAAATGTGGCTCCTTGCTTTTAAAAAAAATTTTTAATTCTAATAAGAAATCTTGCATTGATTGTAGGTGACCAGAACCAACATACACACACAGCAAAAAATTCTGGTCATGACCAAATTAAAAGTGAAATTTACAAAGTAAAATCTTATAAAATATTTTCGAACCTTAATACTTATTAAAACTTATTTTTAAATGTTTAAGATGTATTTAAGATGTTACTAAATTTAAAAACAAAATTTTTTTTTATTAATGTTCCTGGTAAATCTGGTATCACTTTTTTGAATAACACGTTAATACATTATTTTATTTGAATAAGCAGAAGTATTTGATTGATGACTTGGACAAGTATATTTTTAATTTTATTACCAAAAAAAATGCCGAGCCACAGAACTTTTGGATTATTATTGGATTTAGATTGAATTAAAAGTGCTTTTTGAGTGTTAGAATTTGACGAAGAACAATTACATAAAAATAGTATTATAATTTAGAACAAAGCTCCTATGATATCAAAAAAAGCCTCAATAATAATCGATAAAACTAAGACATTTTTAAGTTATGTTATACAAGCACACCATTTGGAAACAAATTAATTAATTCGGTAGGTGGTTTTTGTCCAATTTATCTGTAGTTAACCATAGAAATACGCTTTACATAATAGAAGAGACTGCTTAAAACTCAAAAATATGGTATTTTTTCCAAATCTTACCTTTAAAAACAAATATAAAATCAATACATAAAAAACTTTTATCGTCTCATCGCATACTGGTAATGTAAAAATTGATTGTTTGAAAATACCTGAACGATGGTAAGCAAACAATGTATTAATATTTTTTTAATAAATTATAAAATAAAAACGTTACACAATAAATACACCTATTTTTTGAATAATGAAACTTTAGGTATATGAAAGGAGAAACAACAACTTATTATAGCATGATTCATGCTTCTTATAAAGAAGTTTATAAAACAAATGACAATATTTATGTGAACTTTGCAATAGAATTTTTAAATAGTATTAAAAATGGACTTCCACCATACAAATTAAATGTGAGGATTATTATATAGCTATGTTCATAAAAAACTTAAGTACTTCTGATGGCCTTTCTAACGGTACAAGGTTAAGAAAAACGAGGTTATTTGAATGTTTAAATGTATCATAGTAGCAGAAGTAATTACCAGTGACAACAAGGAATGTTAAGTTTTTGTACCGAAATTGAAATGAAGAACAAGCAGCTTATTATCACTTCCTTTCATCTAGTACAAAATAAATTTTCCTTTGTATTAGCTTTTTTAATGACTATTAACAAATATTAAGGTCAAAGTTTAGATTCTGTAGGATTATATTTTAGAAACCCTTTATTTTCTTGTGGACACTTATATGTTACCCTTACAAAATGTTAAAATCTGAGTAATGTTTTCATACAAATTAAAGCTGGAAATAAATTTGAAAGAATGTGTTGTTCGGTCCAAAATTTTTCAATAATTTGACAAAATTCAGATACTCATCTATCATTATTATTGACATTAAGAAATGTCCAAGAAATGTTTACAAGTGAAAAATTTTGATCTATTAACGAGTGTCTTATATTTCATTATGTTATCCGTAATTTATAAATTTTTAAATTTTTTTAACTTTATTTTAAAAAATAAAAAATGCAGAAAAAAAATGTAATCAACTAAAAAACTTTATATGTTACTTAAATCAGGTTCCAGAATGCGGTTGAAGTGAAAAAATATCATGGAACTAACAATTATTTGAATACAGCTTACAATAAAAAATTATGTTTTAATAATAATATTAAGACTCTAACTTGGTAGTTTGAAGCATCATGGTTATTTATGTATTTATTTATTTTTTTTCTTTTTTAAAAAAAATTTTTTTTTTACATGGATTAAAAAAAAAGGAGCTGAGATTCTTTGTAGTTAATAAAAAAAAGCAGAAATTGAATTAAAAGGGTTACTTTTTAGCTTTATAACAATAGTATTAAGTGTAAAAACTTCAGAAATGTCATCTTGAACTACGGCATCATTGTAAGCCATAAAAAATTTAGCGCCAGCAGCATGCAAAACGTGTGAGGCAGTCTTTCCGACCACATATCTAAAATCCTTTGTTAAACCACACTGGGGACTATCAGAAGATTTTTTTTTAAACACCGCTAGACAAGTTATACATATCAATAGGTTCCTTTCCCTTGTTCCTTTGTCATTTAAATAGTGGCTTCGGTGCTTTTGGTACGAAAAATATTTTGTTTTACATTAATCGTTTTTTTAAGCATTTGAATATTTACTGCGATCTCTGTAGTTTATGGTAGTGCATGACAGCAGGGCAAGCATCAGGGTCAAAACATCTACAAATCAGGGTATGAGAAAGTCTTTATATTTATCCTTATTGGATGCGTATCAGGTGCAAGCTCTACTTTTCCTACTGAGGGTGACGCAGTTGTCCAACTGTAAAAAAAAACATCCAAAGTAGAAAAAATAGAGTCAACTCATGGTAAGCATATTACCAGGAAAAGCATGAAGACTCTCTTGGGTCCTGTTTTAAAGGTCCTTTTGGCCTGGTGCGTGCCCTGGATACGCTACTAGATATGAAAACTACTGTTCTTATTTCAAGCATAAGCATACATTAACGGTGTCCTTCAAGCCTACAAGTTGTGCTATCTGACGTAGATGAAAAATAAAGTTTTTCTTATTGTACTAGTTTTAGCAATGATGCGTAATTATAGCATCAGTAAAATAACCGGATGACACCTTGTAACATTGCAGTAGAAGCAATTTCCAACCTTTCGTCCATTTAAACTAATGCTTCCCATTTATCGAGAACCAAGATATGGGGCGATGGGCGCTTACTGGTCGCTTTATTTATTAAGAATAAATTTGATAATGACGCCAGTGACAATCACTACACAACCCGGTGCGCTTATTGGTCCCTTTATTTATTTATAATGAATTAAATAGCACAAATGACAGTCACCATACAACTTGGGGCGCTTACTAGTTGCTTTATTTATTTATAATAAATAAAATAATAACGCAATGCTGATGCTATAATTACGCATCATTGCTCTAACTATATAAAAGATAAGGCTGATGAATAATGTACATTTAAAGTGAGTTTTGGTGTAAAACTTTGCTGCCCAGTATTGATTCAGCTATTTTTCTTGCTTTAATATTCTACTAAGATAATTTTTTTAATTGCAAGCGTGAACTATTAAAAAAACCAGCTTGTACACTAAATTTCTTGTAAACACAACTATTGTTAAGCTTTTTCAATAAAGTTTAGAGAGTAAAAGACTGTTTAGAACTAAAATAGAGAAACTCGACTAAATAGAAAATTTTCTACAAATGGTAGTTTTAACTAAAAATGTCGAGTTGCCTTGGCAATTTCGTATTGAATTGGAAATATCGATAAATTCAATTACTCGCGTAAATACTTACCCATCGATAAATAAAGGTAAATTCTAATATTCTTACATACTATATGAGCAAGGCGTTGGACTAAAAAATCGCCGAAAAAGTATAAAATGTAGCAATTGAGAAGAGAAGTCACCAAGACCTCGATGGCGAAATTGGTAACGCACTTTCCTGGCAAGAAAAGAGTTCCAGGTCGAGGTAGCACTTTTTTTCAATCGCTGCGTATGACAATTTTTTACAAACGGTAGGTTTAACTGAAAAAGTCGAGTTGCCTTGGCAATGTCGTTTTGGATGGGAAATGTCAATAAATTCAATTACTCGCAATATAATAGAGAAATTTTTGTCAATAGGACTGTTAGTTACTTTATAAAAATTCTTAAGTTGAAAGATTGATATTATAGTTTTGCAACACTGTATTTTAGTTGCTTCAAAACTTTGTACAACCTTGCTTCTGCACCTGAAAGTAAAAATGGGTCCAGATGCAGCATTGAAAAATATTTTTTTCGTATGTCACGTTTGTCCCTTGTACCTATTTCTCCTCTTTAAAAAGGAAAATTTGTTCAGGAGTTCTCTGGATCTATAGAAAAAACTATTAGTTCAACATCAAATACTTTTAGTTTCACTCAATACTTTAGTTTTAGTTCAAATACTTTTAACTACATTTTATTTATTCACTTAACATTGTAACATAGCATCACTCCTATATTTTACTTTATACTCTACACTTCTTATTCTATATGTTGCTGAGACCATGCTTCAGCGATGTCGCAATAGTTGCTAATGCATATCCACCATATCCTGCATGTCCTGGACTAGAAGGGGCTTTTGCTTGTCCTGGTCCCACACTAACATATAGACACTCACACTCTGTCCACCATCCACCACTTTACTGATCTTTTCTTTCTCTCTGTCATTTCTTTACCCTACTTATGTTATAGTATTTATCAGGTACGCCACTACTCAGAGCCTGGGTGGGTCTCTATTTGTCTTGCTGGTGTCCTAGGCCTCTGGGAGCTTGGAGAAAAATCCTTTTATTTTCATTGGGCTTCTATAACCTTTCCAAAGTCAGAGCTGTTTTAATTCTTGTCCCGATAGTCTGGCGGCTGCACTGTGCTATTACTGTGGATGGTAGCTCGTGATTGCTGTGATGACCATGATCTGATAAGTGTTTTTCAAGAATATGCCGTAGTGATTTCCTGGGTTCTTGGAGTGCATCATTTTCTGGGTGATCTTCGCACGTCTGTAATAGATAACGGCACCATCTTGCTGGGCTTTTGTAAGTGCTTTTACTTGTGCCCCGTTGGTATATTGTTTCGTATTTTGTGCGCTAGACTACTGCATGTCAGTGATTTACAACGGGTTACAACTCTACGGACTTTTACTAATTTAGATTCTAGTGCAATACACAATTAACACTAATCTCAAAGTCTAAGCGTGTTGTGTTAGATAATTTTTATGAACTTTAAGTATATTTTGTAAATGTCAGTAAAATAAGGTATTTTTCTTCAGGCGATTTGTCGCATTGTTACACTGCAAGCTATTTGTTTCGGTTTGTTTGGTATTCCCGTACCTACATCTTTTATTTATTTTTACTGTTATTTGTTAAACTCATTAACTAACATTGCATTACTCGTTCTATTAAAGTTAGTCTGCTCTGTTCTTAGTGTTGGTGCGTTGTTGTATTTGGTCCAGTTACAGACTCAATAAACAATTCTTAGCGTAGCTACCATAAGTGCTTGAGATCTATAGTATACCGGGGTAAAAGCTATCCCCCCTATAACAAAAACCCTTTACAAATACTGTTTTTTTCTTTGTTCAACTTGAAAGACAAGAAGTAGTTGTTGCGCTCGGGCTTTTAGTGATACTGTTCGACTATCTGGTGAGTTTTTACTATGTAGATTATCGCAGTCTGAGGTGGGGATGGGTGCGTGGTTGGTTGATAGCGTTTGAGGGAGGGAGGCGTAGTTCACTCACATTCGGTGGACCAGGATCTTGTGTCTTTTGTAGCTGAACTGAGCTTACTAACGGGAAATATGAAGACCGATATTAATTTGACAAAGGATGATCAGAATATGGAGTCATTAACCTCTGCTGGCTCGAATATTAGTCCCCAAAATAGTAAGGGTGTAGGCCCGTAGGGGTTGCCCTTGGGTTGGGATTCCTTTACGTCGTATGACTAGTTTGCTGCGCTCTATAAAGCTATTACGAAGACTAAGGCTGATACTAACAAACGGCTGCAACGCGTGGAGATTTAAGTGAGTGCAAACTCTGAGAAAGTGAGTCAGCTACATCGTCAAAATACTAAGCTTAAATCCACACTTCAACGTAGTATGGACTTACAAGGATCCAGTGCCATGTCAGCTTGAGGTCATCGTTGTGCTGGTGCGTTACACACTCGATCCAGGTGATTTTTTTCAAAAGCTTTTGATTGTCTTGAAATGGCAGGGGTTATTCTCTGATGTTCTCGATGTTCGCGCGTTCCTGATTAAAGGGGAAGCTGCAGCCATGCCATCTGATGAGAATGGAATGCGTAATAACTTTTAAGACCAGCATATTACATGACTACATCAGTAAGGCATATAAACCTAGGGTTAACCTCATTCACTTGGCTAATGTATTTGATATCCTGATTGCACATAAGATTCACAATTATTTACGGATCAATGCATTGCTTCCGCCTATGCAGTCGAGATTTAAGAGGGGCTATAGTACACAGATGACATTATTAAAAACCACTGATGATACACACCTGGGTATGAAGCATAGTATAGTGACGGTATCGGTTTTTTTTTATTTTCACAGGGCGTTTGACTGAATCAACAATGAGCGTTTTTTGCGCGTGACGGATAGGATGGGGTTTTCAGCTGAGTCTCTAAAATTTTTTCACTCTTACTTATAAGGTCACTCTCAGGCAGTCCTTACACTTAAGGGTGAGAGAATTAAATTTTTTTCAATAACTATTAGCGTACGACTACTGCTCCTTGGTATAACAAAACAAAGTTTTAGCTCCAGTCAAGTCAAGTCTATCTCTTTCATCCTTTTTTTGCTCAATTTAAAGAAGCTACACTGTCTTTTTCTCTATCTCATCCTTGACCTAACTCTCATCGTTTATCCTAACTTCTGATTCTGTCTCTCCATATACTTGGCTCTAACTGCCTTGTCTTTATCCACTAAACTCATTTTCCCTCTATCTACTTTACTCTTTCTCTCTCTCACTCTGTCTACTTTGCATTGCTTGCTTTATTTCTGCTCCACTCAAAGAAGCTACTTTCTCTCTCATACACTTCGTCTACAATCCCACGTCACTCTCAATATCTTCCCCTCTCTTTCTCTTTCTCTCTTTCTTTCTCTCTCTTGTCCTTGACTTATCTTACATCATCTTATTCTATCAACTTCTCTTTCTTCTTTCTGTCCTCACACACGACACTCTATTCCTGTCTCTCTCCAGCCTCAACCCTTGGGTTGTATAGCAAATGAGAGATTAATCTTACTAATATATAAAGCAAAGTTGCTCAAACCGTTGTTATCGCTAACCGCGAAAACTACTGAACCGACTTTGCTAAAATTTTGCATACCGATTCTTGACACTTCTTAGATGGTTTAAGTATGGTTTTTATCTTGAAAAGTTTAATAACAATAGCAATAAATGAGCTTAAAGTTTTGCAAAAATATGCCAGCTTTCACTTTAGTTCAGTAGGATCCGCTAGGTGGCGTCGACATAAAATCGCAGCTACCTGCAACATAATAAACTAAGTGTGATCATGATAGGCCGGAGAGTCGCAGTTTTTTCTGCAATCATCGACTGTCAGTTCATGGAGCTGCATTGAGATTGTACCTGATTAAAGGGCGTACCTAACAGCTATAAAGGAAAAAAAAACTTGAGCCAACGATAGTCTCCAGGCAAATATCACGAACCAATCTCTACTAATCTCTCTACCTTAGATCATCAAAACAACTGAGTCTGCAAAAAAAGGTGCTTAAGACATCAACGTCTTCGACGTTATTCCAGGAGACGTTGGGAAAGAGCACTGAAACTAGCCCCAATGCTTCGGACTTTGTAATTTTTCTCCCGATCAGTCTGGGTCTTCAACAGCAGGCAAGGAAAAATCACCCTGAGGTATCCAGGCACTCGCATTTGCTGTAAACTTTAGTCAAAAAAGAGTTTACTTAAAAAACTCACCGGTCTTTTTTAGGACAATCGGACGTTGAACTACCTTGCCAACAAATATATTGGAACTTAACGAAATTGACAGAAAATAGCCTGTAGGGGTCACAAAAGTCTCAAGAGGGTGAATTAGAAGGAAAACTTCAAATGTATCTAATGAATACAATTTTAGGCGTCAAGAAACTGACGCAGAAAATTTATCGAGATTGGAACAGCAGCCTCAAAATCGACAAATAAAGAATCCATTACGTAAGAGATTAGCTTTTCATTTTACCCTTACAGTAATCTCTTAAATCTTTAAAGATCTTAATTTAGATTTTTAAATAAGAAGAAAACATATTTGTATTTTTTGGCAATAAGAAATGTAGAGATTAAGCTCCAAGACTTTGTTGCTCTGGTAATAAAGTTGTAAGAAAAGAGAAAAAAATTTTTTTTGATACATATTTTTGGGAGTTTAAAATCTTAACATCTTTAAAAAATAGCCTTTTTCGAAAATTACACGGGAAAAACTGATAATCAACTGCTCTTTATGTCCAACGATTATTTAATGGCAAAAGGAACGCACGATACTTTTCAGCATAATTATATTTTTTTTTTTTTTTTACAGCTTATTATCTGACCAAATAAACTGTATTGATTGCGAACAAATAGGTTCTTAGTAAGAAGATTTTTGTTCTGAAAAGTGTCAGGAATAAATATAAAATTTCCAACTGAAAACGTTTAACATTACATGTCAACACACTACGGTGTTCTATTTAGTAAGTCTCGGGCAAAGCCGAGACGGGAGGCTGCTAGTATTGAATATGTAATAATTTGAGTTTGGTGTATCCACATTATTTTATGATATTATTAAATTAGAGAAGTAAAACGCTATGTAAACTTTCTTATGTTTACTTTCCATACACAAAGTATGGGCAGTATGTATAAATCATTTGTGTATTTTATGATCCTCCAGGAGATGGTCAAAAAGGAGCAAAAACATGGTAGAAATATTCTTGGTGTCGGCAATACAAGAGCTTTCACGTGATCAATTCTGAAAGGGTTTTTGAATGCCCACGATAGGTATACTTATCTTGTGCTCATATACGATCTCTAAAGGAAAAAGTAACAGAAAAGTATAGAGAATATTGATTAAAAGACAAAACTCAGGGTACTAGCCCAAAAGTTGTCCTTACCACATTCATACATATAGTACTAAAATCGAGCATAAGATGAAAGTACTCAAAAATTAGTGTTAAATTAGTTGTTTATTAAATTTTTCCAATCTTAAAACATTTCAAAAGATGCTTATCTCTTATAATAAAAGATACAACTAGTCTTATTTAACATAAGTCTATTCACCTAGTTTAGGTAGAGTTACAGAAGAAGAAGAGTAAGCTGTTGGGTACGAGCCTATCACTCGGTATCGACTCCTTGCTGGAACTACTACTCCACGCTAATTCTCCTCGACACTTTGCTTTACTTATTAAGCCCCCTATCCCACTATAGTAACGTGATGTTAAAAATAATATGTTTAATTAATTCTATGTGTGTATAATAATTTGAAATGCATAGGTTTTGTGTAAAGTTTTAATACAGTACAATCGGAAAGTTCTGTTACAGTGTATTCATCTGTTCTAAAAAAAAAAAATCAAACATATTTCTGTCGCTTTTATCTCTGTACTAGAGGTCCCCCATCTCGGCTTCGCCCGAAACTCACTAAATGGAACACTGTGGTGTGTTGACATGTAATGTAAAACGTTTTCAGTTAAAAATTTTACTTTTACATCTAGTTCTGACACTTCTCATAACAAAAGTCTTCTAATTAAAAACATATTTGTTCGGAATGCATACAATTTATTCCGTTAAGTAATAAGCTATAAAAAGTGAAAAAAAAAATATTCTAAAAAGTAACGTGCATTCCTTACATCATAAAATAATCGTTGGCCTTAAAAGGCCGTTGATTTGCAGTTTCTTCCGTTTAAACTATAAACAGGGCTATTTTTAAACTTGTAAAGATTCAAAGCTCACAAAACATACATAATTAAAAATTTTTTTTTCTTATCCCACAACTTTAAACCAAAGCAACAAAGTATTGGAACTTATTTTCTACGTTTTTTATTACAACAAAAATACGAATACATATTCTACCTATTTAAAAATCTGGAAGATTCAAGAGATTACTGTGAGGGTTATAGTGAAAAGTTAATCTCTCACTTAATAAATTCCTGCGTCATTTTCTTGACGCCTAAAATAGTACTTATAAGATGCATTTGAAGTTTTCATTCTAATTCGACTTCTTGTGACTTTTGGCACAGTTGAGACTCTTGTGAGCCCTAAAGGCTATTTTTTTCAACTTTCTTAGGTTGTAATATATTTGTTGGCAAGGTAGTTGAAGGTCCGATGAACTTGAAAAGTACCAGTGAGCTTCTTAAGTAAAGTCTTTCTTGACTGAAGTTTCCAACAAACGTGACTGCCTGGATACCTCATGATGATCTTCTTGGGCCTGTTATTGTAGTACCACACTGATCGAAAAAAAACAACAACATTTGAAGGTTTGGAGCTAGTTGTAAAGCTCTTTTTTAACGTCTTCTGATATAAAGTCGAAGAAAGTGTCTAAAGCACCTTCTTTTTTTGCAGACTCAGTTGTTTTGGTGATGTAAGGTGGAAAGGCATTTTTAAATGAACAAAGAAAAAAAGAACTTTCCGTAAATTGGCCAAAGAGGTATGCAATTGGTAAGAATTAAGCTTGCCAACCAAATGATGTAGTACATGGATTAAGAGAGAGGCCAAAAATTTTATACAATAAATTCCTTAAATCTTAAAGTGACCAAACTTTTTACAAGTCATCACGATTTTTGATAATATGAAGGGAATAATTATCTAAGTCCAACACATATGTTATATCTAACTAGTGATCCATTGATATGCAGTAAAGATGAAAATCAAGAAGAACAATTATTAAAAGTGGACCTTATACAAAAATTTAGATTGATAAGTATAGGTTAGGTTTTAACTTACATCGTTACATGAAATAGATTACAAGAAAGATAAATACACGATGAGGTGGAGTGAGAAAAACTCTGTATCGTCACTTACAATAAAATATCATGTGAAAAATAGTAATTATGTGATACTTCTATAATAAAAAGTTGAAAAGTAAATAATCTGATAGTTGCAAATAACATGTATCGTATCATGATTTGAATAGACAACTGCCATATATAAGTACAGCTATGAGATCAGATATGACATACAGTGAAAAAAATCTTTGTGGATTTCAAAATCGCTACAATGTAACTTTATATTAATATGCAATAAGAGTGTTAATATATATGTAGTAATCGCAAATGGTATCAGATTGATTTATTATTTTATTGATAACAGTTAAGTATTAAGCTGTATGGGAGATTGACACTGGGCCGATGATACTATTACCAGAAAATTAACAACAGGATACGTTATACGTATAAAAAATAAGATCATTTTTTTAAAAACCTTATTAAAAAAAATTGTAAATATTTTAATATTTGCGTTGTATAGAGTGCTTCTAAATACTGTTACTAGGCTACTAGTAATAGAAAACTTGCTACATTTAATTTTTACAGAGAAATTCCAGAAGCCAATCGGTATTTATAAGGATAATTAAGGGGCAGTTGCGATTGTTAAGCATGCAAATTTTATTAACAGTTTTAAAGTACATATAAATACATTATCACCATATAAATAGAAACCAATAATATGCAAACACGAATATAGCAAAATTGAGATAAAAAAAAAATGTCTCATGTGTTTACTAGAAGTTAAAATACGAAGAAATTTATTTCAAAGAAAAGAATGTAAAAGTTGGTAGAATGTTAAAGCATGTTAATGGCAAATGTCAAGTAAAAATACAAATGGACAAAACTGTTAATTTACAGAGGCGTGTTGTCATGTAAATCCATTAGTACTGTGTAGTCTTAGCATACATACATGTAAATGTCAACCGCAAATCGTACGGGCAACAGTAAGCGATACAAGCAGTCAGCTGCAGCTTTTGTCATGCGGAGTCACTGTTTTGTCGTTAAGGTGACGATGTATGAAAGACAACAAGTTTATTTCTTCATATATATTATTATACTCCTAGCACTATCTTATGTTACCTAACAATAAATTCATTCCAACTTATTGAAGATTATATAAATAAATACATTTTTTTTAATTAACTTTTAATTCAGGTAATTTTTTCGAAAGATAAAAAACAGAGTTTTTTAGCACAGTAGCTTTTAGGTGTGGTAATGAATATTAATTTATATTTAAATAATATAACGATCAAATAGTTAGTAAATAATTGCTTGTATAGTTTTTTAATTTAAAAAAATAAATGCCTTATAAATACAAAGTTCTATAAACGCATTGATTTATGATTCTTTGATTTCGTCCAACGCAATTTTTTATTGGTGACTTGGGTCATTTTTAGACTTGAAAATGTTTATTACAGAAAGTGGGGTACAAGTTAAAAGAGTGGGGTCAATATGTCACAAAGCTGGCCATTATTTTTCTTTTATAGATTTGCCTACACTATCACGCGTGTAAGGTCTCATTTTTTATTTTTTTATTTTATTTTGTTTAAACAGTTCATGAATTTATTCAGAACTTTAGTAGGTTTATCTAAAAGTAGTCCTTTGTAACGTCGGTAAACTACAATAACCAATTATTCTTTTTTGCTCACCCATTCTGACTGAAAATAGAAAATAGTACTATTCCATACAAAAACAAATAAAAACGTCCTCCGGGAAGAACCAATAAAGGCAAAAGTCTTACTAAAAGTGGCTGCACTGAGATATAGTGCTAAAACAATTTTTAATTAATGTAGGTAGATTAATAAAAAACAAAAAAATTAAATGCCAGAGTTGTTAAATATTATATGAAACAATTTATACATGCTATACCTGTAGTGAGTAGCAGCCATAGAAGTGTTAACTACGGTGAATATAACGGGATGACTCTGTTAACTTCCAAGAAGTTAACTAATTTCTACTGTTTATGATCACAGAAGCATTATTTACCGAGTAATTCCTTTATTACACAGATGATTATATAAACCAACTGCAATAGCTTAATTTGTGAACTGGTAAAGTTTTCGTCACTCTTGTCAAATGTAAGGAAAAACAAGAATGTCTCGCCCTGACTCAGATAAAACATGAGAAAATCCACACAGCTATCTTAAGTCTGGGCAATGGGATTTACTACTTCCAGAGGCGTGATAATTTCCCCTCCAACGACTATCAGCGAAAACATGTTAATTCATAATTCCTTATAAATGGCCAATTAACGTTAACTCTAGACTTTATTCGTGCATTACACATGCCTTTACTTAAGGAATTTGTTTGGTAAACAAATTTTATTGACAACAGAAAGACAATAATATTCTTTATATTTTCATTTTACTAACAG
The DNA here is from genome assembly GCF_036245765.1 of Copidosoma floridanum. NCBI lineage: Eukaryota > Metazoa > Arthropoda > Insecta > Hymenoptera > Encyrtidae > Copidosoma > Copidosoma floridanum. The sequence goes on along the minus strand of NW_028321882.1, from coordinate 9,810,439 downwards.
TTGATTATACATTTTTGATGTGCTTAGTTCGTATAAAATTTTTTACTACAATCTCACTTTACAAGGTGTCATCTTTTTTTTTTTAATAACCATTTGACATTTTAATTTCTTAAATCTTTTGCCCTTACAATTATATCTAAAGTTGTAGTTTTAGTAAAATTTTCCATTTTAAAATTCATGGTTTCTTGCTACTTTACGCTTTCTTATAACTTTAGGTCTGCCTCGATTCTATTCAGTACTTGAGCATAAATGTTGTATAATATTTTAAACTGGACTTTCATATTCTGCAGTAGGACTTTTTCTCTTATCTGATTTTTGAGAATTAAGTTATGGCAACTAACTTTAAATCATAATGTCTCCTTTATATTCATAAACTATTTTATTTTTGCCGTATTAAGTTGTATAATCTTTTTTGTCACTACTTAAATTTCTTACATAACCAAATTAACCTCCAACTCATTCATTATACTCTGTTTCTTATTTATCTCTCAAGCAAATTATTTCAAGGTTTTTTTTATTACTTTAACTTGTCTAACTATTATTATTTTCTTGCTTACAAATACTCTATAACTATCTTTAGTATAACTAACGAATATCTCTAGCTAGGCTTTAGCTTCACATTTATTTTTACTGTGGCTTATGTACAAACAACAGACTCTTATAAATAAAAAAATGTTTTACATTAGGCTAAATCTCATAAAACATATTACGTGTTTTTTCGTGTTTTATTGTCTTTGTTATAGTTTGATATTTTAAATAAGCTACGGTTTTTATGAACTCAGGCCCAAATTTTAACAGTTATTTATGTAACAAGTGCGTAAAGGACGATTTCCCGCTCGAGTCATGATTGACTCGCACGAGTGGCCGGAGTTGACGGGAACGAGTGCCAGTTGAGTACACAAGTGTGATCGCATGGCACGAGTTACCGTCACCGGCCACAAGTGCGAGTCTATCACACGAGTGCGGGAAATCGTCCCGCACGAGTTGCGTACAAGTTTTTTCGCAATAAGTGTGCAGAAAATGGGTGTTTTCCGCACTGATATTAGTGTGAAAAATTGATTTTCTCACATAGTGTGCAGAAAAACCTTTGCCACACACTTTTTCCGCACACCATGTGGAAAAATCGATTTTCCACACTAATATCAGTGCGGAAAACACCTATTTTCTGCACACTATTGCGGAAATTTATGTTTACTTTTTTTATCAGACATATTTTTATATATGTTGCTGATTTATTGTATTTTTTCACAATATAACTTAGATTATATAGACAAGATAGGCATGGCAGTAGTTTGATATCTGTTAATTTTACAAAGCTAAGAATTTTGTTAAATAAAATACTCTTTTCCACTGTTGCACTGTATTTTTTTAAAACTTTTGTCTCATTTGTTGCTTACGAAATTTTCATTATAAAAAAAAGTATCCCACGGTTTCTGACGTATTTTTCATACAATAAGTTTTTCAGCATTTGCTAAATTCATCAATAAATTAAAAAAATTGTTATTCTTAATGGTCGCCCATCAATTTATGTAACTGATTTGCATTAGTACGAATAACTTCTCAAATTCTTATACCCGTCTTCTTATACATTTAAAATGGTTTGTTTGTCAGTTTACTATCAAAACATCGTGTTTATTTTTAAAAATTTTTTTTTAGTTTGTCTGGAAGGTCCTTAATCATTTTGTTTCTTATGAATTTATTTGAATATTGAAAATTTGTCTGACTTTATACCCTGTGTCATTTTGTTTGTTCATCTATTCATTATTATCCAATTTATTATCGCTGTTTCTATCAGTTTAATCAATAAATTTTTTATTAAATTTGTTTGAACAGCTTTTTAAATAGTATTATCTATTTTCGAGTTGTGCAATCGCTGTCAGTTTATTGTTTAATTTAATATGTAAGTTTTTAATATCATTGGCAACTACAACTTTTCTAACTTTTGGAATCTTTGACATACTTAAAAAATTACTCTTAATATTTGGTAGAAATCAAACATAATTTAATTTAATATATCAATCATGCAAATATCTATAAAAATAAACGTTTTTTTATAGAACCACCTGTTCCCATGCGGCTTCTGTATCTGCTTTTTCTCTAAGTCTGGTAGCTTATTATTAACATTTCTTATGGCCTTGTAATATCAGCAATCTAAATTTCTAACTACTGAATTTATTCCCTGAAACATAGAAATCACGTAATTGTTGAATTTTGCTTTGTCAGTTAGACTTCTAGGTATTTGCTAAACTTGTTTAGAATTCTTTTTATTTTAAGTATTTCTCTTGTTACTTTCGCGATTAATTATCTTCAACCTCTTACGTCTTTGTCTACATTTAATTTTTTCTGTTCGCTTTATATTTGCTTATTTCGGCTTTTACACTTTATTTTTACCACTGAACTGGCACTCTTATTATCCACAATTCAACATGACCACTAAAGCATCTTGCGGAAAATTAAAAAAAAGAGCAACGCTTCGCCACTACGTTAAAAATAATAAAAGGTTGTGTTAAAAGTATAACAATGTATATTGAGAAACGAGCTGATTATTTATTGCGCGTTGTCACCTTAAAAACTAAAGATCAACTGCGTTTGACAAAAGCAAGGGCTTGACTATTTGCATCACTTGGTGCTGCGCCTAGAATGCGTGGTTGTCATTTACAGGTGTATGTGCGTTTGGACAAGTCTGTACTAATTCACTTACATTACACCATTAATAAACAAAGAATTTACGTTTTAAGTAAATACGAGTGACGAACTACGCCATAGTAAAGAGTCACTAAGTTTCTAAAATCAGACCTCTCATAAAACAGAGTCAAATAGCTTAATTCTTTAAGCCATGTGTTAGTACTACGCGTTGTTCTAAACAAAAGTGCAAGAATAATTTATTTAATAAAGATAGTAATAGTCACAGTAATAATGGTAATATATATAACTAAATAAGAAACAAAAGTACTAAAATCACCACAAACAAAAAAAACACCATTAATATTATAGATGGATTCAAATGCGATACAATATAAAAGTCAAGTTTTATTGTATACGTAAAAACTAGCTCAAGTGAGGCAATAACTTTTTAATTTTCTATAAAACTTGAAGATTATTACAGTTCGCAACACATTGTGTATAAATAATATCAGTTGTGATTGCAATTTAACCAAATTTTTTTTTCAAATTTACTATTCTATTCAATTAATTCATTTATTTAACCACGGTAACGTTATTTATTGTATAGGGTTAAATCATGAAACCTTTTTTTTAATAGTCTATGGTATTTTCCTGTAAAAAATGCCATGAAGCAAAAATTATATGGCTTAGAACAGTAATATCTATACAAATAGGCATAGGAAATCGAATACGGCACTCCCAAAACTCTTTTGGCCAGATCCAAACACACCTTGCTTACAATCAGTTTATGAATGGACACCTGGGAAGACCAGCAATGGATCAACGCACTTCAACTCTCATCTTTGAAATCTTTATCAAGAAAGGAGCGTAAGAGGGTCCAATGGATGTTTTAAGAATATTTCATTTTTCTGCATTTATATCATTAACATTAAGCAAGTTGAAAAAGGTAATCGGTTAAAGAATGAGTGACCTGTGGTTTGCTTCCCTACGTGTGTAAGGAACGGTAAAATGATGCAAAATAAAATTGAGCAGAGTGTTCTGCAATATCTGCGTTACGAAACAAGGCTAAGTGAATGGTAACATAACTAGGGGAACGTTTGATCACAATAGAGAGTGCTATGAAGCCAAGTATACTGTCACGATGGCTAGAGACAGTCATTCCAAAGCCAAGCCATTAGAAGATACTTGTTCTCTTAGTCTTTTTGTACTTAATAAAATCCTTATGCAGGCATTTTGAGTTCTGTAAAGTCAAAGATTATAATTTCTATTAATAAAATTGTAGACATCAGCCATATAGTCAAAATGCGGCATTATAAGACTTTTAAACGTTATATCATACCAGAGTTTCTTAGGTATTCAATTTCTGTGCAGGAGATTGCCAGTTAAAATCTCAAGAACAGTGTTGTTTTTTTTCTTTTTTAAGTTATACTTATAGGCATACATATAGGCCTATAGTATATCTATAGAAATGTTGTGTGCGAGAATAAATCAACAATTTAGGATTAGTGACCTTCAAATAATATTTAATAGAAGTGAATTTTGCATTTCTCACCCCTCCACCTTGCCACCCTCGCTACACCGCTCCGTTTGTCTCTACCCTACACCACACCACATTCTACACAGCCCAGCATACGTTTCTTATGATGTAGAATCGAATTTTTTTTGTTAAATATTCCCTCCCCCCTGTAAAAAAAATATTCATGAGTCTTGAACTCGCAATCTCCTGCACACAAATAAAGTCCCTAAGCCACTCTGCTATAAGCGGCCACGATATAAGAAACTTGAATACTTCTCTGTATAGTTCATGGCTTATTTTTAACGTTAATATTGACTTACTGTTAATCAACTAATTTGGTCCAGTTTGTAAATATATTTCTTATTTTACAAGCTAATTTTATTAGATACGTTATGTTTGTTTAACTTGAAAATTAGTAATTTTTAGCAGAACAGCTTTTCTATATATTGATGAATATTTAGTTATTGATCATTCATTTTTAAATTTGACAGTGAATAAATAGTTGTTCATTAAATTTTTTTGTTTTTTGTCTACATCTTCCAACAAGTTTAAAAAAAAATTTTTCTGTATCCTATAAAAGCATTAATTGATTTTATTTGGGTTACATGTTTAAATAACTTTTTAATTTGTGATTAAAGTGACTTCTGCTTACTGGCATTTATCATAGGCAGTGGGAAAGACATTAAGAGAGATTAGAGGACCACAAATACATGCAGCGTCACTGGCAATTATTTTTCTCAAACAGATATACTTATATACACGCTTTTATAAATACTTGACTCCTTCTTTCTTGTGTTATTAAAATAAGAAACTTGTGGATCTATTTAAAAATTTTATAAATTTATCTAAAAGTAATGTTTCATGCAAAAAAAATTGGAAAATTTCTACAGGTCTTATGAATGCAATTTTACGTAATTTTTTCACAAGGTCACATCTTAAATTCGAATTTTTAAAATTGAACGTACAAAAAAAAGTACGATGACACCATCTAAAATATTTATTTTGCGTATTCTTTATATTTTTCAATATACGTTTAAAGTTTGAGTAATATCTGTCGGTAGAACCTATGTGTTATGAACGTCTTGAAGGGATAACCACTAGCATCTAATACTATTCTATTAAGGAAAGTGGTACTAAAAAATTGTTTTTCCTAATTTTTTGAATACAATTATAATTTAGGTATTAAAAATGGACTGAGAATAAGTATGTGATTGTATGTGACAGATAAAAACGAGATGTCTTGGATGGGCCAACCTAAAGATTGTAAAAACTGTATTTTGCCGTAATATTTTGTTTATTATAGTTTATTGATTGAGTATTACAATATTTATTTAAACCACAATTAATTAATGTAAGCATACTTATTCCAACGAGAATGACACCACCTTCGCACACAATAGTGTTTCATAGAAGATATATTTATATCCATAATGATATTGCCTGTTAAATAATTGTATAGAAATATAACCTTATATTTTGTTACCTCATCACCCACTTTCCATTAACTTTTCTATTAGTTTTTTTATTAAGAAAATAAATTAAAGAACAGGTAAATTAATTGAATAAATTAAAAAACTGAGTGCTGTGGTGGAGTAGTGCGGTGCGACGTAAAAGGTGGTTGGTTGAGGGGGGGGGAACAAATAAAATAAAAAATCTATTTTTGTATCATATTTTTTTAAGGTGAGAATTTCTAAGCTGTTGATTTATTTAAATGCATTACATTCCTATAAAAGTGTAATTCTACAAAGTATTCGTCGTAAAGCATCCAGCATCAGAAATAAAAAGGATCGCCTAATTGCTGAGCTTCACTCAGAATTTTGCTGATGCTAAGTGCCATTAAGCCTTAAGTGTCATCCTATTGTGCTGAGCAAGGACCTCATGAGCCTCCTCATAGACTGCATTCACAGTGAGAAAATTTTCTGGCAGCCAAGAAAACTGGTACCCTTGAACGCCGAATGACCCTAGCGCCATCTATCATGATTTCGTGTCTTAAGAAAATCCCTTGTACTCTAGGTTAGCTGAGCATATCCAAGATCAGAGATTGTTTGCAGCCTCGACTATCCTTGACTAGCATCAGATCCTATCATGAAAGCCGTTGCATCGGTATATCTTAGCTTTGCCCGGCGAACCACTGTTGAGTAGACAAGGCACATTGTTAAACTTTCTAGACAATTTAAAATTTTTACTAGCTCGTCATGAAATACAGCACATACGATATCAATCATCCCCTGGACTATACACATACAGCCGAGCAGAGCATGCTAACGTAGCTGGTGTAAACCCTGAATATGGCACGCAAATAACATGAAAGTCTTGGGTGATGCCTTACTTAACTCGCCTACGCACTTGTAAGCGACCCAAGTCCTAGTTAGCATAGTATATAATCTGATGAAATTAAATCTATGAATGAATAATTTATTTGATAAAATAATTTTTTTACTTGAATGTTTTTTTCGAAAACTTTTCAAGAATTGTAATGGCAACAAATAAATCATAAATAAAGAAGAATGTATTGATACATAGAAGAGCAGTTCTGCCTAAGTACAATAATTTCCAAGTTTTTGAAAAAAAACATTCAACTAAAAAAATTATTTTATTTATTAAATTAATCATTTATTTTATTTTTGATCACTTAAAAAAGTTTATTCACAGTAAATAAAAATAAACATAAAAAACAAGTTTTAATCCTTAAGATAAGATAAACTAATCGAATTCCTAATGCATGGATCGCACGTAGCACAGTAGATACGGTCTTTGACTAGTGTACAGGAGGACGGGGGTTCAAGTCCGTTTGGATACATTTTTTTTTTTTTTTTAATAATTCAGTGAAACAAAAGGAAACAAAATTCATAATATTTAAAATATGTAGTGTGCGCCAGCGCTCTCTCAGTTGTGCTAGCGTGCCCTCAGATACGCTAGAGTACATTCGGGCAGGCTTGTGTACGCTAGTATTTCTCGGATGCACTCGTATAAGTTCGAATTTTTTAGACGTACTCATATAAAATAATATGATATTCCTCGGATGCACTCGTGTAACCTAGTATTCCTTGTATGTGTTCACATGCACTTGCATATGCTGGTATTCCTTAGCTGTGTTTACATATTCTTGCATACGCTAGTATTCCTCGGACACGCTCATGTACACTAGTATTTCTCGGACGTGTTTGCCTACGTTGCATACCCTCATAACCGTTTGTGTACACTAGTATTCATTGGACGCATTCGCGGGGGTGTAAGAGACACTCAATAGTTGTCTGGCTGGTGCCAGAGTACGTAAGGTCTTACGGTGGAAGACACTGTCACTAGGTTCTGCCTAACACTCACATCCTTTTGCGAGGTACAAACAAGGTTGCACTCGAGCACAATAAAAGCTCATGGACGTGTGGAGACAATTTTAGGTGATGCTGTAATATGCCAAAGACGCACGGACGTGTCAGATAGCACTAGGGCTTGTCTAACGTGAAGACAAACGCATGTAAAAAAAAAAATTGATCTGTTGGTACTCCCTCGAACTTTGTGCACGTGCAAAATAGCTGAAGAACATTTTTGGTTGTGCTGAGGTACGTCTTCTCAAACTTCCGCGTGACAAAATTTATTTTTTTTTTTATTATTAGTCCCACAGTTTCAATTTTTGTCAGATCATGTTGAAGCTCCTTCAGGTACTTCTCGAAAGTCTCAGTGGTAATAATTATGTTGTCAAGATAAGCGTAGGTGAAGGGCTTGAGTTTAGGATTAATTGTTTTATCTAATAATTGCTAGAACGTGGCCAAAGCTGAGCTTAGTATGTAGAGCACTTGCAAAAAATTAAATAGGATTTTTTCTGGCATGGTGAATGTGGTCTGGCAAAGTTTGCGAAGAATTGTTTTTATGTATGGCAAGAGGTACGTGTCTAACTCTGACCTAAAATCAACCTTTCTATAATTGACACAGAAGCGGTATGTGTCATTTAGTTTTTTAATCATTACGACAAGGCTTGACCAGATACTATCTGACGGCTCTACCAATTCGTCCCCAATCATCTCTTTCACCTACTTGTAGAATTTGTCTAATACCTAATGATAGCGCTGTTTAATCGGATTTATTCGTAACAAGCACAATTTCATGCTCGATTAATGGAGTACAGCCAAGAAATGCTTTATTACTTATTAAGCTATTATTAAGCTGACGGACTTGCTCCTTGTTCAAAAGCCTTACGTTTGGTGAGGCTAATAGGCCAGTTGAATTCTTTTTTTTTTGGTTTAATTGTGACGATCTGAAGGTTAAACTTCTCTTCAATTTGTCAAAATTGACTTGTAAACGCAATAAAGACTACTTTTAAGGCTCTCATAAGGTTTATGCATAAGTATTAATAGTTTTTTACGTTGGGTTGGGTCGCAATTTTGATACCTCTCGTTTGTCCTGAAAATTCTATCAGAAGGACTACATAATCTGCAAATTGGGTCATACTGATGCCTACAAGGTCAGATTCTTGTCTGTCATTAGGACTCAGGCCCTGGCTACATTCACTGGCTAAGTCTGATCCACATCACTGTTTGCTTTGCACCACTGTTTACAAGGGCTTGAAATTTATATCCCTGCAGCATAAGTGGAAACTCTCACCAATCCTTCTTTTTCCAATCTTTCTCCAGGAACTCCTCCTGGTGAGCCAGAGGTTGGAGAGGGGAGGCAGATGGATGCCCAAAACTCTTGCTAACGAGAGTTGGGAGCTTGAAGAAGTGTCATCCCCTCACGTATGCTGTTAAGATGGCGTTTACTGAATTCTATGGGCCGTTTTACGCATTGCGCATCTTATGTTGTTTGATATAGAGCTGTAGTTCTGACCTCATATTGGCTATGAGCAGATCATTCACTGCTTTTACATCCATTGGTGGGTCAAACTGACGCAACATCGTTGTAAGCTGCAGTACGTAGCCTCGTACTGGCTCACCACCCACTGTCAAATTGTAAGTGCATCAGCATATCTTGTTTTAGCTCATGCTGCAAGCCCTTGCCAATATCGAATCACTTGTCAGCTGCTGTCATTGATCCTTTTTGCGGAGGCACTAGCCGCTTCCTCGTCAACGTCTTCGTCGAACTTCTTGGAGTGACTATTATTAAGCAGGTACGATTTGAATTTTTTTACATTGCTTTTACGTCTAGAAGCTGTAGAAGGTGTGCATCTTTGCAATTTCCTCTTTCACGCGTACCTAACGCAGTTTCAATGAACTTAGAGTGACTAGCACAGTATCTTGTTCTGTCTTTGACGGGATCAACTTAACTTGTAAGATCCTGGGGGATATAATTGACTTCACCTGAAAGAACCAGTGCTCTAGTCTGACAGCTTTAACAATTTTTCAGAAACTCAAACGTAGTTTTAATTTCTTCATTATCGTGTCGTAGGTTTGTTGCTTCTAGAAAACAATTTTGTATGATTTCTTCAGCCTGCAGCTTGTCGTTACTCATTTTACTATAGAATAAAAGCACGAGATAAAGAAAAAACAGAATAAATGTAACCCTCGCTGAAAAAAAAAATAATTAAAGAGCTATAATTAGAGCTGACTTTACGCTTAAATATTAGTTAAACGCAATTAAAAGCTGTTCTAAGCCTCTCAGCTTGTCAGAAAACAGAATCAAAAGAGAATTCAAGTTTTTATGGAAAGAATTTCATAAGAATTAAAGTTTAAATTGTGACAGTAAAACTTGCTTCTAAAAGTAATTTTCCACGTCACAGTCAAAGCCCCTGATCTAAAGCTAAATAATCATACTAATGCATATATGTAACCTTTTCCGTGTTATCTGTTGTAGTGGCACTCCCCACGGAAAAGGAAAGACAATGCATACAGTACCAATGGGACAAACGAGTCTGAAGAGTGTAAAATTTTGTGAGTACTGCACTGCTGACACAAATAAGAAAAATCAACAGATGAGGTAGGAACCAGGTAAGTAAATCAAGGATAGTCAGTTGCCCTACGCAATAACAAGAAAAACAATTATGATTATGCAAACGATAAGAAGTGATACACAACTTTCGAAGAGAGGGATAGAGAAAGAAACAGAAAGACAGAGTAAAGGAGAGTGTGCCCGTCGAGAATACGAAACCAGATTTGTTACGGCTCTATTAAAGAAAAGTACTTATGGGGTAACCCTGTTCTGAAGAAGTAGCGTGCTTGGCTCAATGTCAAAAGCCGTATCTGAGAAAAGTGACCGAGTGAGATCTAGGTGGAACCGCAAGAGTAGAAGTACGGATGAAACAGTAAAATAGAGTAGGGGATGAAAGAATAAATATTCAAGAAAGAGAAAGTCAGAGTAGTGATAGAGTTGTAAGAATAAAAGAAATGAGAGCGTAAGATAAAGAGCAAGTTAGAGGGTGCTGGGAAAACCTTGAGCCAGCATCAAAACCTCATGGAGAAGTGAGATATCGAGAATTTACGGGGCCATAACAGAGATTCAATGCGGGAATCTCATTATACAGACCAAGTGTAAGAGTCGGTAACATTAGGGAGATGAAGGTTAGTGAGCTCATGCCTAGCCAGGCATGTCACGTTAGTACATGAGTGAATATTCATATGCAAGCGTAAATCGAGTTTTTGCGTGCACTTCTAGTGTTCTGTTGAGACAAAGAGAGGAAGAGTTCAAGTAATGAATACCTTCATTAAAACTCAGACCCACTGTTACTATTTATTTAGACTAGATATAAATCTCATTTTAGATGAATCCAATAAAGTGTGAGGAAAGACGATGAGTCACCAAGCGGAGAAAAGTACAAGAGAGTTTTATTACAGTATTTTTGCACAGGCAGTAGATCATTTAGTAGGCGTAAGGACGTAAGTTATAAGCTCGAAACAATTTGGAACTTTCTGATCGACAACTGTTACTTTCCGTGTGTGCTGTATGAATGTAGTAGAGAAACATATGAAAAAACAGTGTTTTTGGATACCTGCTTATACACAGCTACTCATCATCACTTTTCGCATACGGTTAACAAGCAAGCTTGTTGCTTACGATTAACAACCATGACTTAAACTTTCTTAACAAATTAAATGTAATATAAATTTAAGTGTATACTAAAAAAAAATACTAAATGAAAAAACAACAACAAAATATATCGATCCACTACACAATGGAAATGAGCCATTACTACAAAAAGCCCAAGCTGAGGAGCTACATACAGATCATATACGTGTACAACATTTTTTTTAAGAGTTTGAGATCCGAACAATATTTTCATTTAAAATGAATCAAATGACAAATTTAAAATTTTCAATCTAGATTGGAAAGAAATACTTAATTTTTCGATTCATAAAGAACTGATCATAAATTTATCTTGAACTTTAAATGTGAATCACATTAAATTACTATACATATTTAAATACTAATTTTTTAGCTACATTTATCAAGTTGTAAAATCATTAAGGTTTGTATGGCTTGTTTAGAGAAAAATATATTCTCTGACCATTTTTTCTTAAAAACAGAAAGTTATTGTTGAGATTCTCTAATTTATTATCTGCATGCTCATTTTCGATTAAATTTTAGAGAAATAAAGTAGCATTGAAAATTTAAGAGATAGGAGTCTCAATTTGGTAGTGTAGCTGTAGAACGCCGTGGAGCAGCTCAGGGAGCAATAAGCAAGGTAGGGCTCCGTGTGTCAACTTACCTCTACTAACAGATTATGCTATTAGGTATAAAATAAGGAATTAAAGAATATAAATTTTCTTTCTTCTGCAATATTAATCGTATTTAATTTGATTCAACCTAATAAATTCATATTTTTTTGCTACCAAATGCTGCCCACATCCGCCTTTATTCGACAATGTTTACCCCTGTCCACAACTCGGTGTTCCTTGGCTGCCCTTTTACCACTCCTTTATTAGAATGGTAGACTTGCTTACCTTTTTGCACAAGATTAATTGAGTGGAGCACCTTAGTGTATTGATATGTATATTGTCAGTTGAAAATTTTGCGTCCATTTGTGACATTTTTAAACATAAAAAACTTGTAACATAAGAAAATAAAAAAATTTTTCATGTGGAATTTATGCCGTTGTGCTCAAATAATCGTGCGTGAAAAAGTAAAAAAAAATATACATGTACATTTATTTATGCTGAAAAGTACAGCTAAAGGACTTAAGTAATCAACATCAGGGTTATCATGAATAGCTTATATATAACTTAACAATTTATGTATTTTTTAATTTTAGTGCTGTTGTTCTACTTCTAATAAATATTCAGCGTTAATTTTCTAACACCTTAAATTGTATATATTTTTATTACTAGAAGTTTACCTTTTATTTTGCCCGCTTTGCAGCTCTAGACATTGTTAAAAACTTTTGTGAGCCCTAAAGGCTCTTTTTTTCTAACTTCAAAGAGTTTAACTGTATTTACCTGCAAGCTAATTTGACGTTGGGTAGCCCTAAAAGAACTGGTGAACTTAACTATTTCTTAACTTAAGTATCCAGCTGATCTGAAGTAATATTTCAGAGCAATATCTGTCTAGCTGTTGTAGCATCAGACTGGTCACAAAGAAGATCGCAACGTTCTGAATCATTAAAGCTAGTTTAAGTGATCTTTTTCAGTGTTTCCTAGTCTTATGCTGGAGATGTTGGCATCCAAAGCACCTTCTTTTTATCGTGTAGCTTAGTCGTTTTGGTAATCCAAGGTAGAGATTCGTTCGCGGCACTTGTTTTCTTCAGACTTTTTTGTTTGCTCAAGCGTAATTCTCCTATACAGCTTTAATATTAAATTTATGAAACGCTTATCTTAAAAAGGATCAGTGATACTTGCTGTTAAATGCTAAGAGTCGAGAGGATAATTCATAGTCATTGGTGACCAGGGTAACCAGCCACGTAGCAAAAAACTCCACTCCTGACGTCTGTCAGTGAATGACAAATTTGGTTTAAAAATGGTCGGCTTTATATTGTGTGTTTACAGACGGATTGTTGTTTCAATTGGTTGTTAGATATTTTCCGAGGATAGTTGTAAAAAAATATTAGTTTGCGATATTATTCAACATTAGATTATTGTAGAAGGACTAAATGAATTAAGGATTGTTTGGTAGATGTATGAATTTATGATGGCTCTGAAAAGAGTGAGCGACAATACTAATTAGATGCTAATAATATTTTTAGTAAATGTGTCTACCCAAACCCCTTGAGATTGTTTTTCTTAACTTCCTATTGTTGCCAGAAGTGCAAGGGTAGCACTAACTTAGTTAGAAGAGAAGCCACGACGCTTCTAAACATTGAAGCTAGTTATACTTTAGCCAGACGTTTACTGATACTATGCCCTGGACATTAGCGCTTACAACGCCTTTGTTTTCATGGTATTTAGTCATATCCACGACCCAGGTAAGAAAATTGTATAGGTTGCACGACCATCGCAAACTGTCAGAGTGTCGTCAGTAGCTGATATCTCCATCTGCATAACTAAAACTTCTATTTTTGACGAATAGTCAATAAACGATATAGTAACCAATATGCTGATTAAAATCATAATAACTAGACTCACTGTCTTTAAGTGCAGGTAGCTTCAATTTTTCTGCGACACCACTTAGCAAATACTACTCGGTAGAAATGCAAAGAGAACCCTTTTATTGCATGATTTCAAGACAAACCATTGCTATAAATATTAATTTTTGAAAAAAAATACCAGAAACTATCTGAAAAGTGTCCAAAATCAGTACGAAAAATTTTATTCAAATTCCTTGCAAGCCTTTGCAATGACAATAAGTAATGAATAAGGACAAAGTTTCGATAAGGTTGGACTGTAACTTAAAAAGAAGTTCATTTCTCATGGCCAATTGCACGTTTTTCTATCAAAGAGTAAAATTTAGAAGAAATGTTAGTACGAAGTAAGTCAAACAGTAACTTTAATTAAAAAATCTTGATTAAAAAAAATTTTTGATCAACAGTTTTTGAAGATAAGTTATATTTCTTTTCTAAAAATTTTGACTAAAGTTATTTAAATATGAAAAAACAGTTGGGGCCAGGGGCACATGGAACATCTTAGCGACCATTAAAATCCTTACAACTATATAATATAAAGAAAATTAATAGTAACGAAAAATGTTGTTTTTGATGGTTGTTATACCACTATTATTATAATGATATCTGCATTTTAAATGATATTGTTAACATTATACTACACGTAACTGTTGAGTCTTAATACTTATTTAAATACCATGTTATGATAATGTTATCAGGGTTTCCTCAAATTTATTGTAATATTTTCAAAACCAATTTGACATGGCAATGCCTTAAAAGTAAAATGAATTGAAAAACTATAATTGTAATAAAGCATTATTGTACTATGCTTAATTTCATTTTACTACGAGGTAGTAAGAAGATCTTCTAGTTTGATAAAGGAGTGCAAAGCGGTAGCTAAGTTACAGCGAAGGGCTGGCCAAGAAGTGGCCAGTAATGGACAGGGAGGGACAGGGTCAGATAATAATGGACATGGATGGCAAAAGGTGGATAAAAAATGTAAGTTTTATAGCGAAAAATCTAGCTAAATAAAATGATATCAGGAGTGACAATAGATAGATAAGGCTGCATAATGGCCAGAGGTGGATAACTTGTTTGAGCTACTATTAAAATTCTTATAACATCATAATATAGAAAAATGTAAGTATATCTACATAACATTATTGTAAGGGTTTTTGGCAGATTCTCAAACCTCCTGTCTCTTCACGCTACCCCTCAGCAACCCCTTAAATAAGGTTGTTTTTCTTTTTTTTTTAAGTGCACATTATGGCTAGCTACAAATTGAAAAAGCTATGTACCAATATAGCACGTAGTTACACATAGTTAAAAGTTACCTTGTTAGCTCGATATCTGAATATCGGACTCGATGGTTACGTACACCATTAATCCAGATACATGCGGTGTGATTCGAAACTCAAATGTGCACTATACGCACTACGCAGTGGCTGTCGTTAGACAAGGAGAGAATACTTAGGCCATATGCATACCCATACTACCATACCCCGCCGCACTCTGCCACGCCAAAAAGCTACTCTCTCCTTCTCTACCGCCAGCCCATACAGAACGGGCTCCCCCTCTCCTTCCGCCCCCCTTGCTTACACTTCATTCTCTCGCTCTCACACACGACTCTCTGCAGGGATCGCCTTGCTTTTATATGAGAGTGATCTGACGCAAAATCAAGAGTTCTTCCCCATCCAAAATCGTTCAACACGCCTAAAGAAGTTTTCACTTCAAAAATTTACCGTAAATACAAATAATGATTACTCTTGGAAATAAATCATCAGCTTTATTGTAGCTTGTACGTCAAACTTTTAATAAAGCAGTATATTTGTAGGACTAGTTGTCAACTACTTGAGAGAGAAGGAGTGGGATAACTATTAGGGGCTTGGCCACCTGGCGAGTAGAGCCTGAAGCACGAGAGATGTGAGACGCCACATGTTCAGAGGACCATGTAGTTTTAACAGAACGAAATAAATTTAGAACGTGAAAAAGCGTTGCCTAATACAGGGACTAGTAAAGCTACTATGGTCCAGCAATTGTACTGTTCTCAAAAAACTGTTCAAAGGTGAGGTACGCAACGCTTTAGCGTTTATTGTAATGATATGCGTGTAAGAATAATACAAGCCTGGAGGTACTTTCAAAATAGACCATATAATTTTCTTAATT
Source organism: Copidosoma floridanum (assembly GCF_036245765.1). Classification (NCBI taxonomy): domain Eukaryota; kingdom Metazoa; phylum Arthropoda; class Insecta; order Hymenoptera; family Encyrtidae; genus Copidosoma; species Copidosoma floridanum. The sequence goes on along the minus strand of NW_028321882.1, from coordinate 9,794,675 downwards.
TATCGGATTTCATAGCAGCATAAATTAACGATGTTATTCAAGCAAACAAAAGGCACATAAATGAATAAAAAGTGCTATGTTTTCATAACCGTCATTAATGCATGGTTCTTATATGAAGAGAAAGAGTTTCATTTGTAATTGTTGTTTGCTATAATCCATACAGTAAACAAGGTCCATTAAAATTAATCTACTAACTTAATTGCCATTTTGCGATAAAAATTAAGAATATATATATGTATTAATGAGTGTTTCTTGCTGGGAAAAATAAAGAAACAAAATAACGAAAAGTGCATCTGCTTATCAGCTTTTAATTTTTATTTTGGTTCAACAAATAACAGTATTTGTATTTAATAAACTCGTTTCCTAAAACACAGACAGTAATATATTCAGCACTGCGATAACGTTAATATATAAAAAAGGACATAAATAAAAAAATAACTAGTTAAAAATAAAACAGCTTATTTAGAGCCAAAACGAACACACATACAGCTTATCTTTTTTAAAAGAATGAGTATCACGTGACTGTCGACAGAATACGCCGTGATCTGGCTGGTCATGAGGGACGAAAGGTGGTACATTTAAATATAAATATGAGATTAAGTAGACAAGCGATGGCTAACTGAGGTCATTTCATTCGTTTGAGCTTAGATTTATTTTTAAAATTTAATCTTTCGAATTAGATTAAATAATTATTAAAAATATGTTAAATCAAAAAAGTTTGGGGGGTTGACACGTGGAGCGCACAGGGGATGAAGCCCCTTAGTATTACGTACTGCTCAAGTTCACTGTACCGTATAAGTGTAGCATTACACATTATTCTGATTAAAAAAAATGTACACATCAGCGAAAATTATAAAAACACACACATACGGTTGAAAAATGTGACTGGTTACTTCACAAATCCTTCTACAAATTATGCTTCAGAATCTGGAAAATAAGAATAGCAATATAACGTGAATTATGAAATACGTGACGTTTTAGCTTCGATTTGAGAATAATTAACAACCTTCAAAGATACGGAGTAATAATTAAAGCATAAAAGGACACTGTACAATGATAAATTGATTGGCAACTGGCAAATTCTAGTTATTCATGAAGAGCTATCATGGATTACAGCCAAAGCTGCATAGCAAATTATTCCAGATGTTTAAATTACACTGAATTGGTGCTAGTGATAGTAAGCAGCACAGTTCAATCCAATTAGGGCGAAATTTAAAAGTGGTTTCAGAATCTCGGGAAGATTAAAAAACTTAAATCCTAGCTCTTTTATACATTAAGCAAGTAACCATAATATAAGCTCTTTAATCTCTTATCCCAGAAATCTAAAAGCCTTTAACCACAATTCATCATAACATATTTAATACCATTATCTGTTGCTATAAACAGTCATACGTACATTTATAAAAAAATGATTATGAGAACACAAATCACCAGGTTACTTGGGGCACTTACTGGTCACTTTATTTGTTAGAAAATAATTATTTTGTACCACAGGCACTAATAACAAGATAATCTGGGGCACTTACCAACCACTTTATTGATTAATAAAGTACGATTAAACAACACACGTGCCAACCACCAACTAATTCCAAGTGCCTACTGGCTACTTTATTGGTTAATAAATTATTACTAACTACTAGACTGGATACTTTATAACTAAATAAAACATTAATAATAGTGTAAGCACTGGCCACTAGGTAAGCTAGATCCCTTTTAGGCAACTTTATTAAAATATCAAACAGTAACTATTTACATAAACGCCAAAAACCAAGAAACTTGTAGTGCTAACTTTATCTACTTTATCAGATTATGAATTAATACTTCGGAATACTAAAGCTAATTAGTAGATATTTTGGGCACTTTTTAGCATCTGAGCAAATTATTATAAAAACAACGAATAACGCAAGTGCCAATCTCCAAGGAACTTAAAACGCCTACTTGTTACATTATAAGTTCATAAATTATAACTTCAATCCTATCATAAGCGCATATCATCAGGTTACTAAGGGTATGTACCAGCCACTTTATGAGTTACATGCACAATTAATCAAATTACCTGGGGTACCTACTGGCCACTTTATTAATTAAGAAAGTACGATTAAATAATACAAGTACCAACTACTAGATAACTTACGGGGTCCTTGCTGGCAGCTTGATAAATCATAATCAAAATAATCATAAGCACAAGCCCCAATACAAGGGTAACTTGAAACACTTTTGAGTTTCTTAGTTAATTAATTGTCATTTTTAAACATATGTACAAATAATCAGATAGCCCAGGAAGTTTACTGGTCACTGTGATTATTAATAAAGAACGATTAAATAACACAAGTTTCAATCACTAGGTGATTCGAAGCGTTTGCTGCCTGATTCATAAATTAATGAAGAACTGATAAACATCATGAGTACCAATAAACAGGTAACTCAAACCGTATAACTGCTTACTTCATTAGTTAGGAAAGTGTCTCTTCGTAATACCAGCACCAAATACCAGATGACCTGGAACGTTGTCTGACCACTTTATAAGTTAAAACAGCATCATTTGATAACACAAGTGCCTTACTTATTTATTCAGTAGTATATTTGTTATTGCGTTATATCTAAATAATCCGTTAGAAATTTAACAAGTGCCCTAGGTCACCTGGTGATGAGCGCTAAAGTTATGTATGGTTTTAAAATAATCAAAGGAAAACGTTGGTTATAACTTTAAAATAGGCCTTGAATATTAAAAAACTAGATGATGGGAATATATTAGCAATCACTTAAACTAGGTGACTAGAGTTTCCAATTCATCCAACGTTTGCTAAAGAAAAACTCACGAAAAGAGTCTAAAAACTGAACCTTCCTCGCCCTGACATGGCAAGGTATTGGCTAACAGTTTTAAAAACTGCGCTTCACCTTACAAACAGATTGATGACACAAATAGTTAATCCCGGGTCTGATACATGTATCTTATTACAGTATTTCTGAGTATGGAAAAAATAGCACTGAGTGAACATACAGGAATAAAAAAGTTACTTCAACTTTTTTTTTTTTTTTTGTAGAGATAATATACGTAAAATTAGGAGATTATTTTCTTTTTCACTCCAGTTGAGTAATGTTGCATTTTTTAGCTTTCATTTTTAAGTCAAACTTTGCAACACAGCAACAAAGAAGATTTTGTTCATGTAAAGGCCTTGCTATGTGCATTACACATTTTCTAAGCTCCTGCCCCCAAGGTTAGAGACCTTATTATATACTTACGTTTACATAAAATTAACTGCCAACTATCTTAGGTTTCACAAATGTTTCATGTAAAGTATAATAAAAAATACGCAAACGATTACTATGTATTTATTGTTGTCTGACTTTACTACCGTTCACTATTCTTAAGCAGAAATTTTTCTGACTTATACTGACAGTGTGTTTAAGTTCCCAATGTTATAAGTATATTGTTACATCCCAAGTTGATACAGATTAATCATATTATAAGTAAAAACGCAATTCATCCGTCAAATTCATACAAAACGTATGGTGTATATACACAAGCTCATGTGACAAGTGGAGCTTATACTCCACCTAAATGGGTGTGTGTGTATTAGTTTTGAGATGATTATTTTATAACATGCTGATGCATGACACGACTAGTCTCGTTGTGGGAATGCATGTATGTATTGAAATTGTACGTTACATCATTACGTGTATAAATGCATAGATCGTATTGTACGTATGAATAAATAATTGACTTGCGCATTAATTCTTCACTTCTAATAATAAATACCAGTTTAGAAATTGTAATTAGCAAATTATTTTATTTTATTCAAATTTATTGTTACATTTCCAAACGGATTAATTGCCAAATTTGTAAACTTGTTTGTCACACTTCTACTTGTATTTGGTGTCTCTTTTACTGCTGATGCGAGCTTGCATCATCACTAATCCGAAAATCTCAATCGCACTTGTCAAAAAAATGCGATTAGTACTGTTGTATTATTATTTCCAAATACATGATTTCATAACATGAAACATCATCGTGCAAGCCTACTGTTTTATTGTCAACGCAGTTTGCAAGAATATCGCTCATTAATGGACCTAACTCTACCAAAGGCCTCTTTTACTTGCTCTGACGCTATAAAAACGCACCTTAAAGAGAAAAAATGACTCTTTTTACGTCTATCGCCTTTCTTCTCAAGTTTTAGTCAGCTCTTGACTCCCAAGACTCTCGAGTACCTTATACATATTAGACATAACATGCTGGCTGAGGCAACTCAGGTTCATTTCGTAAGAATCAATAGTACTGTAAGACGCAAAGGAGGCCCACTGAACGTGGTTCCAGCGACAGCAGAGAAAGCAAAAATTGCAACATCTTTGTGGCTACGAACTCACTCATGTAGCTCACTCGAAATAATAACGTTAAAACTTATAGAATATAACTATAATCGTAAAGGGAACTAAGCCAGCACTGAAAAAGGTTCTTTAAAGTTATAAAGAGGGCTGAGGGTAAGGAAGGCAAACAAAAATAAAACAAAAATAAAACACAACAAACATGACTTAAAAATCGATAAAATTATACTTTAATTATAGGAAAACTAAGAGGTGGCTGAAAGATGCTTAAGGGAGGTTCTTAAAAACTGTAAGAAGGCCTTAAGGGCTTACGGGGAGGCTAACAAAAATAAAATCTGATAAAAATGACGTAAAATTGTATGAAATCTTGCCTTTTTTTGGGACAGACTAAAAGAAGTCTAAGAATGGGTGGAGGATGGTATGAAAGTGTAGAATAACCCTCTAAAATTACCTGACATGAAAGATTTATAAATACGAGTGGGGCTCCACCCGTACACGCTTTGGGCACGAACACATAGCAGCAAAATAATTTATTTATTTACCATCCTAGCTTGACAAAATGACTCATAATATTGAGTTGCCATAATTGGGTGATATATTCACGGTATATATTATTGTATAACAAAGTATAATTTAAATTTATGTCTGTATAAGTACTATGTTGCACAAAGACAAATGAAAAATCCTTATTTTTCTCATGGCTTATTACTATTATCAACAAAAAAGCTTAATCTACCCAAAACCTTATACTTCTTTCAGGAACTAAAACAACATTGACATAAGTAGACTTTTAATTTTACTTGTACTTATATAAATGCAATTACTATTAACTGTGTATATGCATACAGTCCTATTTATTTGCTTCCTAGACAGTGTCGAAATAAGGACGAAAAAAAGTATCGGAAAGTAAATATTCAAATGTACTTCAGGTTAGTAAGAAGTGGTAATTAAAATTATTATAAGTCAAAATAATGGATAAAAATTCAAACTCTTTCTTATTTCCATTAAGTCTCTTATTGTGTGCAATCATTTTAATTTTTAAATATGTCATAAATTTTAAATTTGTAAAAGTTACAAATAGTGCCTGTGGTTTAAATGGCATGTTTGTACGAGCCTTTTGTGAAAAAAAACACGTTTTCATTATTTAACAATTTTGTTTATAAATATAAGAGTCTATCGTCCCAAAACTTAAGACAGCTCCAATAGAAGTTCCTGAATTTGAATATTGAATTCCATTTATATCTGAATACCCTTAATATTCCTTACAAAATAAATGTAACGAAAATTGTATGATTAAGATTATGGAGTCGTTTTATCTATACAAGGAAAAACTTTGTCTCAATGAATACATTTAAGTGAACGTAATTTATATAATTTTTTTACTTGAATGACGCTCGTACAAATCCATAATGTTTTTAGTACATATGTCACAAGTAAGTAATGTCCACTTATATAATCTGCTCACGTGTTGATTGATCTTGGAAGTTTGTACGTACATTCAATTTAATACATTTAGTGTTAAATAGTTACCAAGAATGTTTGTGGCATTGGAGTTTGATAATTAAATAATCCTAAAGATGGCATAAGATGTAAGCATGTGTGTTTGTTGAGTTATCTGTAATGGTTGTTAGGATCTCAGTAAGGCTACCTAAAAAATGGTATGGGGGACTGTGGAGAGCGTTGGGATGTCAAGAAAAAATCTGTTGCACGACGGTAAGGCGTCTATAAAGGAGAAAGTGGAGGTCTGTTATGCTTTCATGGAGATTATGTGAGGTGCTAGGGTTTTGCACAAAAATTAATTTTGTCAAAATAACGAAAAAACGACGGAAATTTACCTTATTTTGAGTGGGGCTGTGGGGATGGTAGAGGGGTTCGTAGAATTTGTGAAGGGACTGTGGAGGGCCAGTGGGGATCTGTAGGGATCTGTAGGTGGTTTTTGTAGAATGCCTTGCGCAAACGTTTGTATAATATAGAAAGACATGTATTGTTACTATTGGTTATTTAATTAGCCAATAGTGTACTCTTATTTTTAAAAAAGAGAAAATAAGCAATGCCGAAAAATAAGTTAAAAAGATCTTAAAAATCATATTCGAACTTCACAAATTAACATCGTAAGTTCTGACACACCTTGTTAAATTAATATAGGCATAGAGTAATGAACAGTAGTAGTATATAGGAGAAATGACGTCATTATCTCTAGGCCTAATCACTCACACCGTACCTACAAGTTTACCAAGAGAGAGATAAAACTACGCATCAAGCTGCTAAAAAATATAGTTCTTCTCTCTTCCTGAGTTAGCTATCAAGTCAGGTGGATTGCAGTTTCTAGTCAATTTGGTATACACACATTATTACCTTTTAAAATTTTGGGTATAAAAAGCTGATGAAAAATTAATAGCGTTGATTTATGTTAGATAATTGCTGCTGTGCGTCTACCATATGCTTCCACGATTGTATTACCCTTTTGGCATTTATAATTTAATCATTTAGTAAAATTTAAAAATGAGCGGGACTAACTGTCAAAAACCTTCTTAAGCGTCACATTAGATTCAATATTTCTTTGTTAAGTTCATATTTCAGTTTAAATTGGTATTTGAAACTAAATTTAAAAAGTTTAATGTATATTAGGAGCTATATGCATTGTATTCTCTTGTGTTAAGATCCCAACGTACACTCATTGCAGGGCTTTTACGTACCCTATGTCCCTAATCTCTACCTTCCTTGCTCTTTTTTCCGTAATTATTACCCCCTATTTCCCTCAGCATGCAGATCTTTCGTGTAGGCCCCTCGAAAAGTTCCTTTCAGACGACTTGGTCATTTATTCTACTGGGTATTATTGACAGGAAGCAGTGATTATCTCAAGCACACCCCAGCTATTATTAAATTAAATGAAAAGATATTTTCCAATCAACCATCTACTTACTGTACCAACCTTTTTATAACCAATAATGACCTTACCCGACGAGCTGGGCAGGTGTTGGATTTCCTTCGAAAAGGAAGCCCCTGGAGAACCAGACATCACTAGCAAAATCAACTTTTTGTTTTAAATATTAGATAGGTGATATTTTAGCATCTTAGGTACTTATTTCATCAAAAAAGCCCGAGAAAAAAGCGTCGTAATTTTCAACAGAATTTGACTCCATGACCCCGCAAATATCTCTGGCTAAGGTGCTAACCTTTAAGCCATCGAAGCTCTCTCTGTATATGTTGTATATAATTTATAATAGATAAATTGAATAATTATGTTATAAAAGTTTGTCCTTTTTTTTTAATTTTAGTTACTGTAATATTTACAGCACACTGTTTACTGTAATGAGGCTTTGAAATAATAAAAAATCGTACAATCACCTAATTCTCAATTTTAAGAGTCAACATCAACGTTTTAAGCAACAAACGAATCAACATCATTACAGGAATGTGGATCGTGAGATTACTGAAGGTAAATTAAGATGATTGCATTAACAGTATACGAAAATTAGGTAAAATACTCATATTTTATGGGTCAGGATAACCAATGCCCTTGCCTCACCTGGATATCTTCCCACTCGTGACCTGTGTCACCACGTGTCAAAGACCCAAAACTGCTCTCTTTTTCAACCCAAATGCATTTTCTTGGGATATTAGAGGGGTTAGAGGATGCACTACTTTATTTCTAAGTTTACTCTATACTCTTAACAAAAATTGCAATACTATGGAGAACGCTGTGTTCTTACGCTCTCACAATACTGGTCGTTGAAACTCCTAACATTTAAAATCGTGAAGCAATTATTGCTACGCTCCTACATAAAATTTTTTACACGTTTTGATTGAAATTACACATATAAATTTTTTTGGAGCTCGACGTGGGGCACGACCATTTTGAGTGAGAAAAATCATGGGTACCATCTTTTGTATAAGAATTGGTTACAACCATGCGATTAACGAGGAGTATGTCACGTTGTGATTTATTGATAACCGTTTAAACTGGATGATCGTATAAATTTTTTGCGTAATTTAAAAAATTTAAGTTTTATTTATGACTCTCTTCATGTATTTTAAGATTGTATTTAACAGATTGATCAACATCAGCGTGAATTAAAGCAACAGATTGACGAATTTCGAAGCAAAATCAAATCTATGAAAATTAAAATCGCTAGATGAAACAGAGAGTTGTATTAATTGGATTGACATAAAAATTCCATACTCCCAAAATTTTTTGGTATCCTTAGGAATCATTTGGAAAGTATAAATAAATTTTATTTCAAGAATTAAGATATGTAATCGCAGATTAAATTGCTTTCTATTTGAAAAACCTAGTATAAAAAAGCAGACTACATTTCAATAAAGGTCTTATGAATCAAAATCGTAGTAAGCATGCTGGTCATTTCTATAAAAATGGTTAATAATGGCACATCGTCGTTGTATAGGTATATATCTTGACGCGATTCGATATAGTCTCAAAATTTGTCTTGATGGCGACAGTGCAGGATGATAAAAAAATCGGTGATGTGAGAAAAGAATACAAAAACTACAAAATCAATTTTCAAAAACTGAACTTCACCATGGGTAAGGTTCTCGATTTATTGAATAGCATGGTAGATCGGTTTGTGTTCCAGAATAACGATATGGTTTGTAAAAGTCATTTCCAAGCACGTTGCTTTTATTTTAACAAACGGACTAATAAATTGAAAATAGTCTGATAACGTGCTTGAATATATATTGAAAATTTGTTACTAATGCTTGTACAAAAATGGTCTTTATTAGGTATCAGTCATACATTTAAATTTTACGGATTGATAAATAAGTAACCCACAAAACTTGTGTCTGAACTAGAAAGTGATAAGTTATTGGAATCCGATGGTTCACTTAGGCGTAAAACTGAATTTAACAGATTCAATTTCAATCAAAAAGTAACTCTAGTCAAATATACTATGCAAATTTTAGGGCTCACACGAGATTTAGGAATTTTCTCTAATGTGATAGTAATTCAAATGCGCAAAAAAAACAAATAAAATCAATATGCGAAAATTACTTAATCCAAGTACACGTTTATGGAAAACAAATAGAATTTCTTTTTCCAATATAACTGAATCAAATACAAAATGAAGCGAAAACGCAACGAGCAAAAATACTCAGTTTTTTTAGCAAGCAATCTTATAAACTTCAGCTAACTGGAAATTAAGGTAAAGATCTTAATAAATTTTTTAAAAATTTATTAACAGATTATCGACGAAAATCAGAATTAAAATTGTGCTAGAATCTTGGGCTGATGCATTTTATAAACTATGCACAATTTGACTGGACGATACCCTAAGAATTAAAATCAATGTAGAATGGGAATAAGCTGTGCGCCACTAAAACAGAATCATATCTAAAAAATCAAGAAAAACATCGATCTTAATTAACAGATTTTTTTTTAATAAAGTATTTTATTGAATCACGTGTCCGTCTTACAATGTATTTTAGTTATTTATGAGTGCCAGAAATGATCATTGCTTCAATTTCAAACAAACTGTTGGTAGAGTCTACAAAAATCGAAAGTAAAAATTACAAAAGTAATCGTTTTTTAAAAAATCCTCACAACTATGTACTTCACGATATCGGTCAAAAACAAAAAATCGTTCGTATAACTCGTTGTCCTTAAGTTATCATAAAAATTCAAGATATACAAATAAATGCTTCAATGAATATAGGAAGTCATATCATGTGTATGTCTCAATTGTTTTATAAAAATAATAACAAAATATAAAGAAATGTTCTGTCATTGAAGTTTATTAGAAAATGCATCGAATTTGCAACTGGTCAAAAATCGGCCAAGATTAAGAAGAAATTTTTCGGTGAAGTACAGATCAAAGGCTTATTGGTTTTGATGTCTTTCTTTACTGTGCAAAACTTGCAAAGCTTGAGTAAAAGTATACTTATTGGATTTGACAGTTTAAAATTGTGTAACAAAGTTATTGGTTCTAAGCATGAAGAAATTCACATGAGTAACGAAAATAAGAAAATAAACTTTAGGATGTTCAATTATGTTTATCCCGATTTTAATTTCAGCGATCAATAACCCAAATCTTATCACTTGTTTAAAATTAAGTAAGAAATACGTTCTGAGGAATATGTATCGGCATCCTTGGAAAACATGCATGAATCCATCAAGTCTAAGCCACAGCATTGATCATGATGATTAGCGAACACTGACGTGATGAATTCAAAATTGAGTGCACACGAGTATCTTTTAGGCATGCAAATAAATAAATAACAAGCATTCATTACTAAACATAAACTTAGTATTGAAAAACAGCTAGGATTGATAAATTCATATCAGCATCAGCTAATAGGAAGAGATCTCTTTATATGCTAATGTTCGATACTATTAAATCATTACAATAAAGTTAAAAATAATGTTTAAAAAGTATTAAAATTAAATATGATATGAAGATCACGCAGTCTCCAAATAGATGAATAAAAAATTATGATAAAAAAAAACTCTTTTCCTTGGTGTCTTAATGCTTTGAAACCACATAAAAATTAATCAATAATTACGAATCACCTCAAACCATCAAGTAACTGATTTTTCGATGTTGAAAAGCACGCTTCAATACAAATTTTGATTTGACTTATTCTTACTGGCAAATACCTTAAATAAAAAAAAATACTTTATTTATGAATTTAACGTGATAGTATTTAGTATCGAAACTTCTGTAGTGGTTGTACTACGTGAATTAAGTAAAGTTCAATTGATTTAGAAGAGTTTATTTTGTATATTGTTGATGATTTTTCAGTCTTTTCATCAATATTTGACGGTCATGTATATTATCTTACATAACTTTTTAAAAGATTCGTGAAAAACAATCTAAGAGCTAATTTCAGACAATCATTTCTTGCGCAACCGGTAATTGAGTTTCTTGGTCACATATTATCATTCGAGGGTTTAAAGCTACAAATGTGTAAAACAGCAACAACCAAATACCCTCGTGGGCAAAAGAGTATGTTGATGCTTGAATTATTTCTGGGACTCGTGACTTTTTATACCAAGTTTGTAAATTATTTTAATACGCACAGTGCTGTTAAATGAATTATTTAAAAAAGTTAGCTATCTGAATGGATGGATGGGCATAAAAAAAAGTTTTATATCATAAAAGGGACCTTCAATGAATATTTTATGTAATAGTTTTTAAAACTCAATTAACCGTATGACGCAATTGATTATGCCACTGCGGCTATTTTGTCACGGAAAGATGGGCAAAGCAGAGAAAATATTGTTCGTTAGCCGTACGTCAGGTAGTAGCTAAATGATATAACACCCAAGAAATAATTATAAGTAATAGTATGGTTTTTAGAAAAGCTACTCTCGTATTGGAGAGGCGCAAGAAATCTATAAACGAACTGATCATCAAACATTAACTTTTTTTAAAATATTCAACTTGATAAATTCAAGCAAACAGTGCTGGTCACTACAAAATTATATCTTCCAAGTTACTCACTTAAAATGAAAGAAAATACAAATAGTGTGTTAAAAAACGTTTAATGTCATTTAAGTTTGTTTTCAGCTTCAAATCAAAAACTAAAAACTGTGGACTACAGTCTCACGCTCCTTCACAGGCTGCGGGACAGCAGATAGTCTAACTATTTGTTTGTTTAAGAAAAATTAAAAGGAAGAAGAAGTAGAGTGTTGAATATAATATCCAGATTAACTTACCTTTCTTTCCGCTAATTATTGATTCTGATGGCCTGCACTTCCTCTTTCCGTCGATATATAATTATTTATTTTTTTTTATTTATTTATTTGTTATTTTTTATTTTATAATAATTTAAATTCCTTTCTCAATTAGTTTTATATAACTTCATTTTATATTACTAGTATACATATAAAATAAAACAGAAAAGGAAAAAATAGACGGAATGTCTGGTTAATCTTATAAAATTAATTATTACGTCTGCACTTGATGAGCGGCAGCGGGCTACTAACTAAAACGCCGCACAAAGAAATGCACCTTGCACAAAGTTTTAGTTAAACTTCTTTGTCTTACTTGCTATGAGGTCGGTACTTGCTGACTTCATGTGTTTAGGCTTCATAGCTCGCTTTGGTTGTCACTTGACACTTCCAAGAGCCACGAAGTTCACAGTCAGCTTTGTTAGGCGACGACTCTCGTTGAGTATGACTCTGTAAAGAGTCTTAAAATTTTATCATTGGGAATGAAATATAACAGGATAAAATAGAATAAAAATAAAAATTTATTAATTTACGCAAGTCGCCACCTAACAGCCTCCTCTTCTTAAAACTATCACCGTCCTCGGTGAATATATTATATGATATTATTTTGTTGGTTTTTTTTTTTTTTTTTTTTTTTTTTTTTTTTTTTTTTTTTTTTTTTTTTTTTTTTTTTTTTGCTATATTTTCATCTCATAAGTGAACATTTATGAGTTAAATAACATTAACATTTTACAATAGACCTTATAGTAATGTAATAAAGTATTAATTTACAGAATTATTACATTTGTTTATTCGGGACTAAGAGTAAGGGAAGAAATGGACTCGTGAATATTACGTCTTCTTCTTCTCTTTGGCCCTTGATTTTGTGTTGTTAATTACTAGTCTATTAAGTGCATCAAGATTTGCTGACACTCCCATCTCAAGGCATAGTTTATAGTGCTAGTCGTATTTTACCAAGTTGATATTTTCCTGGCATGATGGGCAGATCTTTTTTAATTTCCTTTGTGTTTTGCACAATAGACTGTGCACCTCAAGATAGCATTTGGATATTAAATTTCCACACGATGAATGTGTTATTATTTCACGGTTTTTTAACGAGTCTTTTTGGGAGTGATTCGCCCCATACATTTTGAGTTCGTTGAGGGCCCTTTCCGTCGATTCTTCGTTACAGTATGTAGCGAAGCTTAGGTATAACTGCCTTCCATCGTCGGGTTTGACATCTAATAGGTAGTAGTTTGAATGGCTCAATGGGCCAAAGGTTATTAACAACCGGGTGTATTCATCCGGATTCATAATGGCCGGTACCTTAGATACTACTTTTCGTGGAAGTGAGTCATTGTCTTTTGGATTGTTATTTATTTTAATCGTGTTTTCTGTTTTTGGGTTTTTTGTGATTACATTTTTTGGCTGCTAAGTTATGCAATACACTTCTATCTGGCGCATGTTTTCTGCCCACTCAGCGGATCCATACGTTATATGAACGGGAACAATATCTTCCCGTGTTTGTTTTTTGGTTGAAAAATAAATATCTTCTATTGGATATTTGTTTTCGGAAAATTTAATAATATAATTTGTGTTAATAGGTTTTTTTTAAATGACGCTTATTTTAGTCTCGGTACGATTTACTCTTACAAATCGTAATATTGGACTAAGCTCTTCTTCATTAATTTTTTTAAAGGTTTTGACTTCCGTCGTTGATTCTACATTCTTAGCTGGTGCTTCGATGTTTCGTGAAGATGATTTGTCTTCTATTTCTATGGTTGTTGTATCATTTAAGGTTGCTGCAGCAACTGCTGCATCACATAGTTGGTAATATTCGACTTTGTAGCTGGTGTATAGGGCCGAACATGGCTGTTCTTCTAATAATAACATCGGACCAAATTTGTTAAGCGATGTTTCCAATTGGCGCTTGTCAATTGGTTCTTCGGTCATTATGTTTAACCAACGTCCATTTTCCGATGTATTGTGGACCTTGACTTGTCTTTTATTTGGCAAGGGGACAGGTGCCGTTGACTTTGCCCAATTCCTCTCGTCCGATACATTCGACAATGAGTCGAATAGCTCCTGTAGCGTTGGCACTGCATTTAGGTTATCAGCAGCTAACGCTGCCTCCCGTAGTAAAAGAAATGCCACTTCGTAACTTGAGTACCCCATAGCACATGGTTCCCGTTCGATGGACCTCACTATCCCGAAGTTTTCCAGAATTCTTTTTAGCATTAGCCTACTATAATCCCCCTGCAGCAGTATGCTAAGCTGGGATACATCAGCCATTGCTTCTGTGATATAAGCGTTTTGTTTGTCCATTGTGTGTGTAATTCTGCAAGCGTAAATATGATGGATGTTGTAAGGATCATCACTTGATACCGTACATGTATGAGTGTTCTTGTAGTGTATTTCGTGTTGTTATTGTTTGTAAGTGATGTATGGAATGCAGATATGAGAATAAAATTAGGTTCATGAAACTATTGGATAATAGGTAGGGAATACATGTATAGATACAATTATTACTTATCATGCTATGCCGAAATATTTTCGTATTTGTAATACAATTGAATAAGTAGTTTTGATACATGCTAAAGCTTAATATTACAAAAGAGGAGAGAAAATAAAATTTTGACAATAGAGTAACATGCAGCTAAAATAGAATACAACATGCGCTTTTAAATTTAAAGCCTAGTTATGATTATTTTCATAATTATTATATGTATTTATTTATGTTTATATATATAAATATATATATGTATATATATATATATTTTTTTTTTATTTTTTTTTTTTTTTTTTTTAGTTTTACTAATAATAAACGTACTTTATATAAATCCTAAAGATAAAATTAAAAAATAAAGTGAAGTTAAGAAGAAGGAATACGTAAAAGAAAAAAAATTGATTTTACAAAGCTTAAAGTTAAAATCTTAGAACTAAGTGATGTGTGTTCGACGTAGAAGGTGGCTAGTTAAATGGTAGGGTTCAAGTATTGGGTTCATTTTCTGCTACTTGTGATCTTTTCTCGTAGATCAACGGTTTTCGTAAAGATTGAATTCATTTCTGTAGTTTGTGTACAGCGTTGTCTTTTGCATGTAATCACATGTCTGTGGTAGGTCATTGACTCAACTTGTTGTTAACATAATTGGTGAGTCAATTTTCGGTTCATTTTGTATTTTGTACTCCTTTTAATTGGTTCAGCAAATTTCGTGTGATATTCAGGTTCATCGTTCTGCAATGCTAAAATAGCGCATTTAGGATCCATGTATTTTACATATCCTTGGGATAATCTTCCCCGCCGATCTCTAACGGCATAACAATATTCTAGGGTGCCAAATCGAGAGAAATGATTAAAGAAGTCTCTTTTCCTTTTCTTTTCTTCTATATCCCATGGCAGAAGACACATAAGTCTTTTTGGATCAATGTTTGGTGTATCATTGTCGTTTCTCAATGGTGTTGGTGAAGAGATCTTTTCTGTTTGACAAATAGTGGATTTCATCTTAAAAGAAGAAAGTGGTTGAACTTTTTTTCCTGTATTTAGTGTTTCATCAGTTACTTTAGTAAATGAATCACTATTGTATTTGGCGGTTATAGTTCGATGTTCATAACTATGTAAATCCGTAAGTATGTGCATTTCCTTAATATTTCTTTTATTTTCTAATTGTTCAATAACTTCATGTAAAGGTTGGTTTATGTTGACTCTAGTCTTTATTGTTATTTTATATTCGGGGTTCATTTTTCTACCTGGAAGGAAAATAGTATCAAATTACTATTGATTTATGAGTCCATTTCCAGTTTTTGGGGTGTATGGCGTGGGAGTATCAAACTCCGTGTCTTTATTATAGGTCTAGCTTTAGATGATTTAGGTATTTTTTGTTTTTCTTCAATTTCAACATACAGTTCAGTTGGTTCGTGTTTATTTGGTTCTTGTTTTATGGTTTCTTGGGGTTCTGCGTTCAGTGGGTTGATGGTACGTTTTATAAATTTTTTCGAGACACTACGTTTCATAATATTCTTGAAACAGCCTCTTGCTTTGCTGATGAGTGTTGCTATTATAATCATAATGATCATAGCTTTAATGACATTTCGTATTAAAGAAAAAAGAGAAGTTTGTTTTTCCTCCAACTTCCGGGTCCGTATTTTCTCCATTTGATTTATTATATTTTGTACATTTAATTCTTCATCTGTCCATGCTTGTTCATTAAAGTTTAATTCTCGAATCGATTTTATAGCGTCATGAAAGTTATCAGTGTCTTTTAAGGGTTCATGTAGTACTGTTAAGTTTAAGTTTACTTCTACCTGATAGATATATTGTATTTGAGTAATAATCTTATGTTCACTGGTTAAGGTTAATCTGTGAGTTTTTTCCGTACATCCGTCATTCATTCGTAGAAGACCTATACCTTCTACTCTTTCTTGTTGATTCATTTTATAAGGACAGATAATGTTTAATTGTTTTTCATTGGGTGTTGAGAATAACCATGAACTATCAGCTGGTAAATAAATCCATTGGCTTTCCGTTTTCAGCGTAAATATAATTTCACAGTATTTAAATACTTCTGGTCCAGGTCATCATAACATAAGAATTTCACATTCGTTCGTAGAATAGGGTTCCTTCAGCGGTTCCATAGCTGAGCATATATAACCATATACCGTCTTATCGCATTGGCTAAATGTAACTTCGTTTAGTCGTAAATACGAATTATGATCTGCTGCTACTGCTAGGTAAGGGTACGACGGTTTTATGTAGGCAGATCCATTTTGTTCAGATTGGGGTATCATGACTGGATGTAGTCTATAAAGATTGTAAGGGGTTCGATCTACGAGTGGCAAATGTAATATTACCATGGTTCTGTTTTCTTGATGTACAACATCTAATTTGCTTAGGGTACTTATTTCGCCAGCATAAAGGTTTTCTATTGGTGCTACAAATTCTAGATTTCCTGCAAGGTTCTTTACATCCTGGGCTACTGTTCTAAACATATTTGGAGAAAATAGCTTTGGATGTGCTTGACCTCTTTGTTAATCATGCAAGATGTAAATCAGATCTTCATGGGAACGAATAATGTGATCTAGGGTAGCCTCAGTTCTTCTAAGGTATGCTGACAAATGAATCAGATATCTGTCAAGAGTAAAATCCTGTCCTGAAGTGAATATATCAGCAACTTGTTTTAAAATATGCTCATGGCGTTTCGTGGTATTGTATAGTTCTTTGAATGCAGCTGCAAAAATATGGCTATTTTGTTTGTACAATTTAATATATTCCTTTTGATTGGTATCCAAATTGTTGATTTTAGTGCTTATAACGTTAATATCATCTTTTGTGACTAAGCCGTATAGTCCTTTAGCAAAACTCCCAATAATTCCAAAAAGTATCAGCCTTTTTGCTCGTATGCTGGGGGGTGGAATAATGTTATCTCCTGCATGGATTCCCACAGTATTTATTATGTTCAATAGTGTTGCTTTAAAGTTTGTCAATCGCTTTATTTTTTAATTCAAGAGGTCCATTTTCATATAGCGAGTGCAATTAGAATACCCAAACTGTACTATACAATATCGAAAAGTTTCGTTTAATCCTTGAGTAGGTGTTCGTTCCAATATGAATTTATTAACATCCAGCCATATCACAATCTTTTAATCTGCTCTTTCAATTTTTGTTATACCGATTCGTTCGTAGTATATTCCAGGGTTTGTTTCAAGTGGTTCTATGCTATAGTTACCATGATTAGCATAGTTTAAATCTGTGCGGCCTTCGAACGCTAGTGTCGTTAAGATGGTCAATATAATCTGCATCGTTGTGTTTTTTCCCTGGAAGACATGTAAAATATGTTTCTTACAAAATATTATTATCGGGGAACTAGCTTTAATTTATCTGTATGTTTGCGTATGGTTTTACCATTGGTTTTTTTAAGTAATACATTATTTCTCTCTAAAACTGTTCTAACCTTTAGGGGTTCATTATAAAAGCGATCAAATTTATGGGAACGCACTTCTTTCTTTACCCAAACGTAATCTCCTGGCTTAACATTTAGAGGCTTTAATTTTTTATCATATCTTGTTTTTGCTTGTACTTTCATCTTTATTTGTTGATTTTCTGCCGCAATTTGCATTTCTTGAAGTCGCCTCATAAGATCTTGTAAATATAGTGGGTGTGTTCGTAATCTTTCATCTTTAGGTATCTTTAAGGGCAACCTCGCTACTCTCCCAAATACAAGTTCATAAGGCGTAAAATTTGTTGCTGCATGTACACTTGTGTTATACGTGAAAGCTGCAAATTTTGCTAAGTTGTCCCAGTCATCATATGTTTCAGAGTAAGTTCGTATAAAGTCAGCTAGGGCTGCATGACCTCGCTCTAGTGATCCGTTTGTTTGAGGGTGGTATGCTGATGTAGTTAGATGTTTGGTTTTGAGGGTTCTCATGAGCTGTTCCAATAAATTAGACATAAATGTAGCATGTCTATCTAATAGAATTGCTCTAGGCGCACCATAAACTAATATTAGATTTTGTACGAGTGTATCGGCAAGAGTGCTTGATCTAAGGTCTGGTACAGGGACTAATATGATATATTTAGTCAAATTACACTGTATGGTCAGCAAATGGCCATAACCATTTGGTGTTATTCTTAATTTACCAACGGTATCGATGGAAACCTTATCGAAAGCTTCAATAGGTGTATCTGTAAGTACCGAGGGTTCTCTTGTTTTTAGTCGTTCAATTTTTTTCTCTTGACACTTGCTGCATTTACGTACATAATTGAGAATATCATTTCTCATTCCGGGCTAATAAAACCGTTCTCTTATTTTCCTGTAAGTTTGGTTTATTCCCTTATGTCCTCCAACAGGGCTGTCATGTAATGTTTGTATTATTTCATTACGTTCTTGGATTTTCGGAAAATCAACTTTACCGTAACAGACAGTAATTTTTATGGGTATTTTATCAAAAATTGTTGATAACGTTTCTGTAATCAATCCAGGTTCTAATTTGTCTGTAAGATTTCCCCTTCTTGAAATTCGGAAGGTTTTAAAATTTCGTCTCAATAATATTTTTTTAAGCGATTTAAAAGCTTTTGTAAGACTTTCTGAAGATACTACATCAGTCAACGTTTCATTAATAACGATTGATAGTATATTATGTCCTCCATAAGGTGTTATTAAAATTTGGCAAACTCTTGGTTTCTTCGATTTCAAATAGCTAAAGTCCAGTGCACCTATCGATCTCGACAGCCTTGAGACAGATGTGACTGGTTGACAATTCTTGCTAATAAAATGAACTATATTGTCTCTCTTGTATGTAAGGCAATATCTGGTGGTAATGACATTGTTTACTAGCTTAGCTCCATTTTCGTTTTTACAATTATCAGTACTACTGCTACTATCACTAAGACTTACATACACTTTTCCGTGCTGTTGTTTGTATCGATTGATGGGTTGAAAAGAGTATAAGTCCGATAGTAACATGAAATCAGGTGCAATAGTTCGATTCCTTGATTTATTTTCATTGCAGTTTATTTGTTTGTTGTTTTCATTTAAGTTATCCGGGGTTTCTTCTATTATTTGTTGCAAGTCCGGTGCTTCAGATCGTCTGTTTTTTGCAGTAGCAAAAGTACTCGTTTGTGTCGGTGTGCTAGAACTTAAGGGTATATTTTCCTGAATACGTGGGGTAATTGATAATTTTCCACTTAACCTATATTTTCTTAAAATTTCTTCTTTATCGAATAGGGGTTTAAGACCTGTTGTACGTTTTGATATATCCGCAATTCTTTCATTTAATACAGAATCATCAAAATTATTAGGATCGTAGGTGTCCATTTCGGTTAATATGTCTTGAATTTCGGGATCCGGTTTATCTCCATCAGAAAATCTAGTTACTGATGAAAAATCGGCCTGTTCGGGCTCGTCATCGTTGTTAGACTTGTCCAAATATTCTTGAAGGCTTTTGTTAAATCTCTTTGTTAACTCTTCTATTTCTTGATAAGTAACTTTATCAGTATTATTTGTCGTAGTTTCAGGTTGGTCTTCAAAAACGTCATCATTTGAACTTTCGCTAAGTGAAATTGGTGTAACGGAAATTTCAGTATTTGTGATGTCTGAGTCTGATTCAGTATCCGTATTTGAGTCTATTTCTGTTTCAGTCAGTTCTTGCCGTAATCGACTTCGTCTAGGGTCATATACTGGTATTTGAGTATCTTCTCTCGACGATTCTTCAGTATCGCTTGGGTCATTTTCGGAAAACATACTTGTTTTTGACGATGCACCAAGGTTAATTATATCTTTAACTGGTAATTGTGGCATTTCCTTATTTTTGGAACTATTATGTTTTATTTCTGTAGTTTTTAAATTCGTATCGCTAGCGTGTGATGTTGAGGCTACTGATTCTGGAAAATTCACTTTTAATGAGCTAGAATCTTCTGATGTATCTTTAGTGACATTTTCTATTCCTTTCCTCTGACTTTGTAATTCTGTTTTTTTCTTTTCCTCTATATTCTTTCGGCCTATCATTATAACTCTTAGTAATGTTATTCCATTGTTTATATTATTTTCTGCATAAAAAAATGGTCCTACTGGGTTTCTATATAAGGCATCAGCGTTGGTATTGAGTCTTCCTGGTTTGTATTTAAAAGTGTATTCATAGTCGGTGAATTTAAACATCCAGCGCATCAAACGCTGACCTAGGTCTTTTCTTGTATGCATCCAATTCAATGGCTCATGATCGGATACGAGAACGAATTTATTTCCTAATAAATACAAACGAAAGTGATGCATTGCATATAGTGCGGCTAGACATTCCTTTTAAGTCGTGGAATAATTTATTTCGGCTTTATTTGAAGTTCTTGAAAGGTAAGCGACAAGATGGTCAAACCCATCTTTTTCTTGACTCAATACCGCTCCAATTGCATAGTCAGATGCATCTGTTGTTAACTTGAATGATTTACTAAAGTCGGGGAATTGTAAAATAGGCTCTTGGCATAAGTGATCCTTTAGTATTTGAAAACTGTTTTCCTGCACTTCAGTCCATTCAAATTTTTCTCCCTTTTTTAATAAATCTGATAATGGTTTAGCTATTTTTGAAAAATCCTTAATAAAGCGTCTATAGTATCCTGCTAGTCCTAAAAATTGTCTAATATTTTCCATAGTTTTTGGTTGGGGAAATTCTCTAGCGGCTTGTATCTTTTTAGAATCTGGTTCAATCCTTTGTTGACTCACTATATGCTCAAGAAATATTACTTTTTTTCGCAAAAATTCAACTTTATCTGGTTGGAGTACCATGTTCGCTAATCTTAACTGATCGAAAAGTAACCTAACTTTACGCTCGTGATCTACTAGATTTTTTGCGTAAATAATAATATCATCTAAATACACTAGCATTTCAACATTCAATAAGCCTCTCAATATGAGATCCATTAGTCGTTGGAACGTGGCAAGTGCGTTTTTCAGGCCTTCGGGCATTCGTCTATATTGGTAATGTCCATGGGGTGTCGTAAATGCTGTTTTATACTTATTATGTTCATCAATGGGAATTTGTTGGAATCCACTTGCCAAATCAAAAACTGAAAAATATACGGCTCCTCCCAACTGGTCTATAATATCTGCGATATTAGGCAATGGATATGCATCACCAATGGTCTTTTTATTAAGTTCTCAGAAATCAATTACTACCCTCCATCTCGGGCTTTCCTGGCTATCAGGTTTTTTAGAGACAATCCAAAGAGGTGAATTATACGGTGATGACGAAGGTTCAATTATTCCATCATTAAGTTTCTTTGCTACGTGTTCCTCTAAAACTTTTTTATGTACTGGTGGGTGACGATATTGTTTAGTGTTAATAAGGATGTTATTTTCCGTCGGGATTTTGTGTGCGACGAGGTTAGTACACGGTAAAATGTCTTCTAGTAACAAGAAGATTTCTGAGAATTTAGAAATCAATTGATATATTTGGTCTCGTTCTTCCAAGTTTAAATAATCGATGCGCATGAGTCCTTTTAGGTCGTTTATTCTATCTCGTTTATTTTAAACAATTGGTCTTTCATGTTCGCTGCTAGTATCAGGATCGAATTCAGGTGCAATGTATTCAAAAGGTAGGATTTCTCTTGGATCTATTTCAATCGTAAGATCATCCTTATTAGTATTTATTGCGATAATATTCCATTGACCGTTCTTATTTTTTACTATTCCTTCTCCTAAATATATGTTATCACACCCTACATCTATTCGCGGTAAGTATCCTTCAGTTAAATTAGTATTAATTAAATTGATTCTTACTATTTGACGTGTTCGAGCCTTAATCATATATTTAGTTGCTTTACTGGTGTTTCTTTGTTCCTCATTAGGGCAATGTTCTACACTAGGAGTATTTTTATTCTGTTCAATGGCATGGGGTTGGTCGACTAATTCATTATTTTCACTGTATATCCCACTTTTATCAGTTTTATTATAAAATTTAAATTCATAAGATTTACACCTCTTTCTGATAAGATCAATTTATTAAACTCATCTCGAAAATGAAAATCAGCTTTTATGTCTCCAAATTTTCGTACTTAGGTATATCTGACCTTTTGGGTGGGCCAACGATGTATTCGTCATAAAATTTCTGTTGGTTAATTTTATCCTCAAGGCATTCCGTCTCTTTGTTAGTATCAAGGGTTGTAGCTAAAACTTGATTTTCCTGTGCTTGTTGTTTGAGTTTTATGGTTTTTTGTTCTTTTTCATCTCTTTCCAATTGCTCTATTTTCTCAAGAGTTTTTAAAAAAAGGATGGGGTTCATTACGTCATCATCTATTACTATAGCATCATGATAATATGATAATGTGGCTCGTCGTTCCTTACAAAAGTTTCGACCCAATAAAACGCCATCTTTGATCGGAAAATTGTTAGGGATCACATAAAAAATTGTAGGTTTTCCTTGTATGGTCATATACGTTGTTACTTTAGTTAAAACTGGGTGAGGTGTGATTCCAGTAAGGTTAATAATTTCACTAGTCTATACTCGTGAATATAGGTGCAACTGATCTAATTTAATCAGATTTGTGGCAGCGCTATTATCGAGCATGAGTGTTATAAAGTATTTTTTCCCTTCTGGGATTGATAAACTTATGCTTGTAGGCTCGTCATCTACGCCAAGTTCCTGGCAGGTACCAATGTGGACGGTTTTAATTCTGTTGCTATTTTTATTACCTGCGCTAAAACATTCGGTGTAGGGGTTGAATTCTGTCTTTGGGGGCTCACCTCCGAACGACGATTGGGGTGAGCCGCCTGAGAGTTTAAATGATGCGGCAAACGGTCGCCTCCTGGTTGGTATTGATTTTGAAAGTTCTGATTCTGATAGTTAGGATTAAAACTTTGTTGATTATAACTATTACAATTATTATTTTGGGAATACCTATTGTAATTCTGACCTCTGCCTGGGTATCCTTGATTATTACCAGGATTAAAATTAGCATTCCTTTAAGTGTGATAATCATTAGGATTTTCGTTATTATATCGTCCGAAATTATTCTAATAATAATTAAAGTTTCTCGATTGATTTTAAAAATTCCAATTTCTTCCCTAATTTTGATAATTTTTACAGTAATTCTGTCCATTATTTTGTTGTTGATATTGTCTATTATAATTTTGATAATTATTATACTGCCTATCAGCGTGATTATTCTCATTGTCGATCTGTTAATCATTAACTTGTGCCACTTGATGTGATGAGAATGGCTGATTGGGATACCTATTCTGCTGTTCATATGAGTTGTTTAAATTATTTCTAAAATCACTACGAGGTAGTCCTTGATATCGCGTATCCGGAATTATACCCGCTCTCATTCGGCTCTCCAATCTCAACGCGTAATCGAAGGCGTCGGCTAGAGAAGCAAGTTCTTTTGCATCTACCAGCTGGCTTATCATAGGTGCTAGTCCTTTTATAAACATGTCTAATGCCATGTCTTTTATAGGGGTTATCATATGTGCGTTGTATGTATTGCCTTTATCTTCCATCAAGGCCTTTTCAGCACCGCTTAGCAGTAGGTTTACATAATCATAATATTTACCAACCGATTGGCCTTGTCGTTGGCGCTCTTTCTGTAGCTGAGTTTGATAGTAAGCAACGGTTTTTCCTGTTGCATATCTTTTTTTTAAATGGGTTATAAATGCTTCAAGATTTTCGAAATCTTGGCCACTTACGCTTATGCGTGCGGCACCTCGTAGATTTTGCTATACTGCTCTTTTATATAAATCTTTTTGATCATCTCTGACCCAGCTTTCTCCATTTCTAACATCTTGTATATAATCCTTCAGTGGAATATTTTTCCCATCGAATATAGGGATGGATTTAATCGCATGCTGAAATGAGAAGTTAGCATTGAGAGACTCCATCAGCGCTTCGGCTACTGTGATATCAGCATCATCGTTTCCATTGACCATTTTTTTAGTTGTATAATACCTTACGTGCGGTTTCTTTTTCTTCTCATTTTTTAATTATTTATTTGTTTTTTTTAACCTTTTTTTTTTTTTTTAATGTTTATGTTTGTAATACTAACAAAAAAAAACTTATGCTACTATTTTGTTTTGTTTCTTTGTTTTGGAAAAATATTCTATCAAATCTTCGACATTTATCGCAGAAGACATAAGAAATAAAGAAATAATTGTATGTAAATCTATATATATATATATATATATATATATATATATATATATATATATGTACATCTGTGTATTTATTGGTGTGTTGATGTGTATGTGTTTAATGTGAGTATTTGCTTAACGCATGCAAGTGCAATAAGTTTGCTTTAATTTTTATAGGTATACGATAAGTGTACTATGTGTATGCCCAAAAACTAAAGTGAAAGAGTGTAATCGAGCACGCTTATATGATATCATCTGCTTTAAGCAAGGGAGTATACGGCGCAGGGATTTTTGATGTGGCATGTGTAGCTATACATATAAATTGCTACGCGAGCATCAGATAGTGCGCGGTGTAATGTTGAAGGGCTCTTTCTGTACGAGCGTATCCGACTTAACTTAACACTTTTTCCTCTTTAAGCAAGAATAGGCTCGACGGTTACGGTTGAAATACCGTATTAATAATTTTTTTATATATTCGTATGTATATGAGTAATCTCCTGCCTATGCGTTTATATGTTCTTGAGTGCCTTTAAGAAACTCTTTTTTTGCGAAAGCAATGAATTCATCAAATTGTGTATTTAATCGAATTTTAAAATTATCGCATTTCCGCTGAACAATAATTTCTGAATTATAAAAATTATTTTTCTGAAACGTACTTACTTCTTGTTTTTCGATTTTTTTGTTTTTTGATAAATTACTGTTTAATGTATCACAGTTATAGTAATTTTGTAACTGATTATTAATAAAATCTAATTTTTTTTCTAGAACATTTTTCTCTCTTACATGCTCCTGTATAAACAATTTTCTACCACTTCTCCTACCTTTTTTATTACTCGCAAAATTATTCGTTGGAGGTTTTATGAAATATTATTTTATAAACAATCGTGGGTATATAAGTGAAATCATTAATTATATTAAATCTTTACTCCGTTTTTGTAAGAATTCTTTTTCTACTCACACTATTACGTGCAAATATGTCTGTGTGTATGTATTTGTTATTTTAATAGACCGCTTTAAGTAGCAGATCTAGGGTAAAGAGTGTCCGCTATTTCAGCGGGACTAATGGGGATGAATCGCTCTGGTTAGCAGATTCAGGGTAGGAAGAGAAATACCGCTCTGGTGAGCAAATCTTGGGTATAGAATGTCCGCTATTTCAGCAGGACAAGAGGGATGAACCGCTCTGGTTAGCAGATTCAGGGTAGGAAAAGAAAGACCGCTCTGGTTAGCAGATCTTGGGTATAGAATTTCCGCTATTTCAGCAGGACAAGAGGGATGAACCGCTGTTATCACTTAGAACACATTATTATATTATTACTTATTTATTTTTTTGTTATTTTAACGACAGTTAACTCTTATTTATTTTTATTTTTATTTATTAATGTAGTATTATATTTATTATTTTTATTTTTTACTTTATTCATTTATTTATTTTTTTTTTTCTTAGTTATAACGAAATATCGCATATACCATGCTATCCGCAAAAGCACAGCATATACGATTCCGCGCACAGTGTACTACATGGGGTATTACGCGTCATTCATTAACATGCTTCATTAATGGTGTTTGGTGTTTCTTAAGAGAAAGATAGAAATAAGAGAATATATAATAAACAAAAAAATAGCTAGAGACCACAAACCACGCTCTGCTACCAATTTTGTTAAATAACGTTTAATGTCATTTAAGTTTGTTTTCAGCTTCAAATCAAAAACTAAAAACTGTGGACTACAGTCTCACGCTCCTTCACAGGCTGCGGGACAGCAGATAGTCTAACTATATGTTTGTTTAAGAAAAATTAAAAGGAAGGAAAAAGTAGAGTGTTGAATATAATATCCAGATTAACTAACCTTTCTTTTCGCTAATTATTGATTCTGATGGCCTGCACTTCCTCTTTCCGTCGATATATAATTATTTATTTATTTTTTTTATTTATTTGTTATTTGTTATTTTATAATAATTTAAATTTCTTTATCAATTAGTTTTATACCACTTTATTTTACATTTTCAGTATACATATAAAATAAAACAGAAAAGGAAAAAATAGACGGAATGTCTGGTTAATCTTATAAAATTAATTATTACGTCTGCACTTGATGAGCGGCAGCGGGCTACTAACTAAAACGCCGCGCAAACAAATGCACCTTGCACGAAGTTTTAGTTAAACTTTCTTGTCTTACTTGCTATGGGGCCGGTACTTGCTGACTTCATGTGTTTAGGCTTCATGGCTCGCTTCGGTTGTCACTTGACACTTCCAAGAGCCACGAAGTTCACAGTCAGCTTTGTTAGGCGACGACTCTCGTTGAATATGACTCTGTAAAGAGTCTTTAAATTTTATCATAGGGAATGAAATATAACAGGATAAAATAGAATAAAAATAAAAATTTATTAATTTACGCAAGTCGTCACCTAACATGGTGATTTTTTAAGTGAATTATATTTTCCAATGAACAAAAATCTTGCTGAATTTGCGATATTGTTGATTGTAGGTCATAAGCCGCGTGACACTTTTGGGGAGTAATTACCATAGTTTTGAAATTTGCAATAAAAGCTAAATACATTTTAATGATTGTCAAATTAAGAAGTCAAAATTACATGCGAAGGCAGCAATGTTATTCCTATGATCATTATTATGAACAAAAAAAAACTCTATTGAAGTTAGTTTGATCGCAAATTTTTTTACTATCGTTTGTTTCTGAGAAACATACGCACTATTCACACATTTGCTGGCATAAAGCTCTTAAATTTATAAAAGAACACTTTTTTCTACTAAGACTTAAAGATACTGCTTACAATTTTATTAAACATTACCATATTTGTCAAATAAACAAAGTTTAAACAGTCAAAAATATAAAAAAGCTTACACTTATTAATACTAAAAACTTCTTAATTTGTTGTTAATAAATTTGTAAGGCCTATTACCAACTGCTTAGTTCATATGTAAATGTTTGTTATAAACATGTTCTTAAAGTTGGCTTTTTTGTATTCTATGCTAAAACCCACGACAGACAATTTAATCAAATGTATTTTTCAAAATTATGTGCGCAATTATAGAAACTGTGTGCCAATCCTGCAGGATTATGGCATGTTGGTTACATCTGGGAAATGGATAAATTAAAAAAAGAAAAAAACTGTACAAGTGTCATTTTACAACATTCAACATCAAGAGTCAAATATTGTAAATCTCATTTATTAAAAATTAGCTTATTTCTTTTCAACTTGCGTTAACAATAAGCATGTCTTATGGTTCAACTATTTAGAGTTAATTACGAGCACTTTATCTTCCTCAGAAAAGTTATTTCCAATCAAATTTCCAAAACGAGTTGGGCAAATATATAATATTACTGTAGAAAAACGCAATGATTAACTATTGAAACAAAAATTGCCATTGTAAGCAAATACGTATACTTTTTTAACAAACGGAGACAAAGAAAAAAATTTGTTTTCAATTTAAATAATTAAGTGCTAATAAAGGCTTTTCAAGTATCAAATGCTTATGAAAAAAATAATTTCCAAGTTTTGTATCACTTGCAAAGGCCTTTATCGTATTGTAAAGACAAGTAGTGATACTTATTTGCTATTTGATGGCAGAAGTTATTATAAACGTGGTAAGTTCCGGTCATTAAACTTCTGATTTCAAGCCTGTGTTACGTTAGATTCTCGGTGCGGAAATAAATAAAAGCATGACTTGTTGTTACTTATGCTTTATTAGAATTACTTATATTTCAGAAAAGTTGTGCGTGTCTTCTCGTCTCGAGGACTTCGTCCTTACCCTCTCGCGTCTCTAGCTAATCTTCTCATCCCTTTTCTCTCCCTTTTCTATCATCCCTCTTCTCTATTTTTCTTCCTTTCAGGACCAAGCCAGCAGAGGCGCACGCACGCATAGCTATATGCTATAGTACGTAACACGTCCGAGGCCGCGACACCGACGTCCTGGGCGGCGATTTTCTTTTTGATGTGTATGTCTGTCTTATGTTGTTTGTGTTGTATAGCATTTTCCAGTTAGAGTAAAGAGGGTGGTTTGAAGCGCTCTATCCCTATTTCCTCTACTGGTTCAATTCGCTGTATTTTATGTGTATACATTCTTTGTTTATTGTTTGCACACTTCCCTTGTACAGGAAATTTATTCTAGAATTGGCTTAGTTGCTTATATTATGTAATCGCTTAATTACATTTTTCTTGCTTATTATTTATGTACACATGCACTTTACAGGGTTATGATAACAGTTTTTTCTTGCATTGGATAAAAATTAATATAACTGTCAGTTCCATATTTTTTTTTTTTTTTTTTTTTATGTCAAGGATGTTGAGGGTCAAGGTCTTATTGCTTTCATCAAATTTATTATTAATAAATTTTATTCTTCGTTTTGGTGGCTTGGACAATTATTGCCCTTGTATCAGTACGCCACTTAGATTTGTCTTGGTACCTTCCTGTAAAATTATTATGGTTCCAATGCCAAACTATTGTCCAGAGACGTCTCGTTGGCTCTCTGACTGGTGTTCTTTCGTTTGTTACCTGAAATTATTCTATAACAAGTCAGTAGCGAGGCCCCCCGCGGGAATGGCGCTTAATTTCGAACAATATGATAAGAAAGAGAAGGCAAGTTGAGTAAATATGCTGAATCTTTGCACCCAACGTAACAGGGTAAAAATAATTTGTTTAATATTTACTATATGCTAATAGATTTTGCCATTAGGTACTTATTTTTTTCTTTGCACTCCATCTACACGTATATTTTTGTAGCCTCATGTTGTATTTTTATTTTTCTGTAACAACTCTTTTTTTTTGTGTACACAATGCTTATACTAATTTTCTTATTAACTATAACATTGTTTTTTTTTTTCCATTGCTTACATTAGTATACTCTGGAGGATGTACTGATTGCATACGCGATTCAATCATATACAAAATGTGTTTCTTTCTTTTCAGCCGATGTTAATTTAAAATGTTTCTTAGCTATGATACATATTTGTTTCTTTCTCACATTGGTGACCATGTACGTTGTTAGAAGGGAAATTTATAGGAAATTCGTTTGTATTTTGGCAGCGATTTGTTGGTTTTTTTTTCGTCTTTCATTTCTGTATGATTCGCAAATGTTTGATTTTTTTTTTACTGGATACATACTCTTGTCAGATAATATGAGGGTTTCTGACTTTCCCTTACATTTTTGCAATCGAGCTGTTTTTTTGATTTTTCTTATCTTTTTTTTTTGTGTGTATCTCTTCTGCCATGGTAGTACTAGTATTTGCCAACAATATTGTGTAGTGTTTAAGTAGCAGGGTTGCTCCATTGTTCTGGCAAATTATGTTCTATGTCTACTGCGGATTTTGAGGAATTTTATCACAGGTGTCTGCTTAGGATGTTCTGGCTTCGTTTATGAGACTGATGACTCGTATTATAAGGTTTTTCCTTCATAATAACGTATGTATGTACATATGTAATGTATGTATGTTTTTTTTTTAAACTATCCCCTATAGGCTCTGTTATGTTGTATTACTCTGCATGTAGATGCTATTGTGATTGTCATGGTGAGATGCCGTCTAAGATTTCATTGTGATTTTGATTCCTTATACAGTGGAGGAAACCTTAGCTTACATGGCTTCCTAACCAAATGTGTGTGAGTACTTCTCTTGTTCTGTTGTATTTTAGTCTCCTTACATGGCTTCCTAACCAAATGTGTGTAAGTAATTCTCTTGTTCTGTTGTATTTTAGTCTCGTTATGTAACAAATCTCCGGAATTTCCAGTAGTTGTTGTCATCCTCTGATAAGACGGTTATCAGAGGATTAAAACAACTACTGAATTTTGATAGTAGAAAAGGAATATCAGGATTGATCATTTATAGAGTACTTGACAGATTATAGCTGAGTGCGAAATTGGTAAATAATTTTCAATTGCAGCCGTATTTCTTAATAGTTAAAATCCAAATAAGGTGGAAAAGAAATTTTTTTTTTTTTTTTTGTAACTTTGCATGTCTTACGTCCTTTCAAATCTACTAATAACACTATTCTAACGTGCGTCACATTAAATCGTAATTGTACTTGTAAATATTTTGTTATTAATCCCTTTTTTTTGTATTGTTAATAATTTTATTCTTTTGATTGTTTTTTTTTCTCATAGAAAACAATAATAATTATTATTATTTACTTATTTATACTTATTCTCATTAAATTGTTTTTGTGGTTTTGAGTACAAACATATAATATTCCTATCATAACGATATTTCTTATTAGTTTTTTTTTTTCTGACAATGCCTTCTCTTTTTAAGCAATGTAAAATATAATAACTCTATCTTTTATCCTATTACTCATTTTCCTGTAAGATTAATGTTGTACAGCCAAAAAAACTTCCACATAAGTATACTCTTCTCTTTTTTATTTTTTTTCTCGCCTTCATTTTGCGCATACGTACGAAGGTTGCAACGAGAAAAAGATTTTTTTTCGTATTTTATCAATATTGTTCTTTTAGGAAAAAAAGGCTATTAATTGTCTGAATGTCTGTTGGTAACGCAGTTGTTAGTTATTTTATATTTTCTTCCCATATTATTTGTTGCTTTCTCTCGTGGCTTGTCCGAGGGCCGCGAATGAAAAAAAAACAATATTTTCTCCTATAACTTTTACTCGTTTGTTTTTGCGTATCCTGTCTTCCTATACTATACTACATGTTTCTACTAGATAAACCGTTATTCAATTCCACATTACTTTTGTTTTATTATCATTACTATTCTTATAACTATTATTATTACTATATCATTATAATTATTACTATATTATCGTTAATGTTCTTATAATTTATGCCTATTTCTACTGTTGTAAGTATAATTCTATTTCTATAGCCTTCTCAGCCTTTATAATTTTTTTTTTTTTTTTTTTTTTTTCAGTATTTTAAGTTTACCCATCAGTTGTCAGATGATGTTGCTTCCTGTTTATTGTCTTATTTACCGTCCGTTATCTATTGCACTGTGGCTGGGACCTTGGTATAACCCTAAGTAATTTGTGTGTTTTAGAAGTTCTCTTCCAAGTCTGTACTTGTTGTTGATAATATACATGCTTTTTGTATAGTTTGTTTTTTTTGCCTGTATTCTCCCTGATAATCAGTTTTATTTTGATATATTTTGTGTCACCGTTTTCTGTATTTTGTTGTTATGTCTTGAGTCTTAGTTGAGGAATGTTAGTGACTTCTTTATTGGTCCCTATTATTCCGTTGGCTCTTTCGTATTTGGTTGCCCTGTGTATGTATTGTTATTTGTTTCGGTGCTTCCGGGTTTGTTGCCGTTTCTTTCCCTGTAGTGTTGTTTCTGTTTTGTCCGTCCATAAGCATTCTTGCCACCTTAAGTACTACTGGGCCTCCCCACTTAAGAACTCCGAATGATCCTGTGGCCGTTCCTAGCAATATTTCCGCTGTCATCCATGCGTACTCTTTTTATTCTGTCAGTTCTCCTTTTATATGTGTTAATTCGCGTATGCGTTGTATTAGATCTATCAATTTCGTGCCCGTCTTTATTATGTCCTTGGGTCCGTGTTTCTGACCCCCTAGTTCTTGTAGCCTGTCTCTTTTTATTACTGTCCTCATCAACTCTATTATTTTCTCTTTTTCTCTCCCTTTTACTCGTTGTTATATTTCTTGTAAATTTAGATTTAAATTTTTAATTTGCACTATTTGATTTTCTCCTTCCTCTTGTCCTGGTTCTCATCTAGTTTCGTACGTTTGGCCCATACAGTCTCTTGCTAGGTTTATTACTCCCACGTTGGTTATCTTTATTGTCTCGTGTTCCGTATGTTCACATTGTATATGTACTTTCTCTTTCCTTGTTATGCTGAACGTATGCTGATTTCGCGCGTGTAGGCGTATCCAGAACGTTCCTTTTAGCTTAGCTAGTAATATTAGGCAATCCTCCGGGTTTTCTATGGTTTATTCAAATATCAATCGTACCTCGCAGGGGTGATCCTCCTTCACCTCCTGTGTTGGTTCTACATTCGTACATATGTTTATCTTTCTTAGCTTTTTGCATCGTTTGGCTGTCTCCCTTGATACTGGTTTAAACCATTTTTCACTCATGCTATTTGCTATATATTCATAGGTTGGTTGCAGGTACGTGACTACATCTGTTATATTTATTCCCTATTGTACCGCTGGTAGTGGTGATATTCTAGTGAAAAACTCTAATTTCTCGATGGTCACTAGTGTTTATTCAATGTAGTTTATGATATTTTTCTCAATGCTATTGTCACTATTTCCAAAATCTCTGCTATTTCTTCCTCTGTTGTATTAGTTTCCTCTGGGAACCTGAGATCCAGTCTAAATTGTTTTGCTAGTATTTTTACTACCAATAATGCCGTTAAGGCTGTCTTTGGTAGGTGTAAAGTGCCTCGGCTTGCTAGGTATACTACATCCGTCGCTGTTTCGAACCTCACTACTAGTTTATCGGACAGTTTTTCGAATTCTCTTATCATATATAATGTTCTATCGTACCTGTTTATTAGGTCTGTAATCATTTTCAGTCCTTCTTCTGTTATTTTTCCCGCTTTCTTCTCTAGTTTTGCTATCACTTGCAGAACTTTGTCGTGATCGCCGAACGTTGCGATTCTTATCTGTTCCTTCAGATATTTTTTTGTATTTGTCATTCGTGTCCAGTTCGACTCCATTAGTTCTTGTATTTTCTCCTTTTTTGCGTCTGTTATTTTCCCCTAAAGTGTTTGTAATTCAGTTTAGTTATTTTCAACCTTTTGTCCTACCACTGCCCTGTATGCTATTTCCATTTTTTGTAATGCTATCGATACTTTGTTTACTGTGTGTTCTATCAGCCCTTCTCACTTCTCCTGCTTCCTTATGGTTACCATGCATTTTTATCTTATTTGCCTGCTTGCCTTAACTGGGCCCAGTCTAGATACCATATCACCCATAATATTGTTGCAACCAGTTGGATTGGGCCTAAATTTTCCACCAAAATTCCAGGGTTTCTTTTAATTTGTTCTATTTCTCCTGGTTGATCTTTTGCCGGCGCGGACCTAAAACACAAATGGCCGTTTTTCTTATGTGAGGAGGTATCTTTTTTTTTTGCAGTTAGTGTTTTTTTTTTTTTTTTTTTTTCCTTTTTTTCTTCTATGCCCTCGTGCGCGTATATTAATTTTTTCTACCTTCTTTTCGATTGAGTGTACTGTGTCAAGTATAATCGTCTACGTCTTTCATTCGTAAGTTTCGTCTTAATTCCCATTAGTATTGTCTCGATTCTCCCTGGCGTTCCGCAAGGGTCTTCCGTTAGGGAGAGGTAATCCAAGGAGAGAGAGTTAGTTACCGTCTCGTAAGCTTCTCTACTTTTATGTTGTAATTCTACATTCGCCTATAATTTTATATCGATGCATTTTGCTTGAGTATCTCCCTCCTGGGTGTTACTCCACCTAGTCCTGCGTGGCGGGATGGTACTTGTTGTTTTTTTTTTTTTTTTTTTTTTCGTAATTCGGTTGTTGTTGATACTGTTTATCGTTGTTGCCTTTTTTTATTCCAA
Organism: Copidosoma floridanum; assembly: GCF_036245765.1. Taxonomy (NCBI): domain Eukaryota; kingdom Metazoa; phylum Arthropoda; class Insecta; order Hymenoptera; family Encyrtidae; genus Copidosoma; species Copidosoma floridanum. The sequence goes on along the minus strand of NW_028321882.1, from coordinate 9,760,577 downwards.
TGTATTCATCACGTGTGTGTCTGGTCAATATATATATATATATATATATATATATATATATATATATATATATATATATATATATATGTATATCTTCCAATATTATATAGTTAACTGAGTGGGGTATTCCACACAAATCCCCCCACTGCCCCCCATTTGCCCGAAACCGCCCCACCACCAACCCCCCACAAAATAAGGTAAAAATCTGTTATTTTCTTGCTTATTTTGACATATCGTAGTTTTTCTCAAAATCCCCTACAGCCCCCCACCGACCCCTCACAGCCTCCCCCACTGACCACCCACGCATTTTTTTATTGCCCCCCACCACCCCCCCACTAAATATTATATGTATAGTATAGAAGTATAGTATAAGTCTTTATTCAAGCCAGGGGGCTCAACCACGTATGGCTTCATGGGATAATAACAATGTATGTATTAATATAAAATCAAATAGTTACAGATGAGTGCACAATACTATAATCAGCTAAACTTAAATACAATCAATTGTATTTCAATTTATTAGATCCCTTGGTTTCTTTGTAACCATAAAGTTTTTGGTAGGCTGCCTTTTTTTGTTAGCATTTTGTAACGTTGCATTTTGCCAGCCCTGTCAATGTGTTAAAGTCTACGTATTACCACATTCCTACCAAACCACATGGAAATATTATATAGTATTTTTTTCTCAAAACATCCAACATCCCCCCACCTACCCCCTACGGCCCTCCCACCAACCCCCACTAATCTTTTTATGGCATAATTATTATATCATCATTACTTATATAGTCCTTTAATACAGAAGTCTTCTTTTTACGTTCATAAACTCAAGTTAAATTTAGAGTATCATTAATATAAACAATAAAAGTTCCGCATCACTTTATGAGTCATCTTATAAAGCCTGATAAAACAACGAAGACTTACGTCCATTTCTATTCTGTTTTAAATTAATGCTAAAATTAGTACAATAGATGAACACGATATACATTTATGATTTGTATTAATAAATAATAAATTTTACCTATACATGAAAAAGTAAATAAAAAGGAATGTTAAATGTTTCTCTGTCCCTTTCTTCAATTCTTAACAATAATTTTGAAAATTCGTTATTACTAGAACGGATATTATTTTGTAATCTTAAAATTTTAAAGAAGTTTCATAAAAATAATGATTTAATAGTTTTTTCTATTATTATAGTTCTATTACCGTTTTTCATAACTGGAAGGATTTGTCAAAAATCTCCTCCTAATATTATTAATTTATCACCAAAGCAAAGTTTTATATTACACAAGTCTCTCAACGTTCTATCAATGATTTCTAGAGCTTTTTGTGGAATCATAGAAGCCTCGTCCCATATTATTAAATCAACTTCCCTTAAATTTTTTTTTCAGTTTAAAATTCTAAAAATACACTTTAATATTATCTAAGTCTAGAGGGAAATAAAAAGTTCTATGACTGGTTATACCTTTTGGTAGTAATACACATGCAATTCCTGTCTAAGCCATTGACAAAATATTTTAACCTCTAGAAATAAAATAATGAATGAAAGTGTCTTATATAAGTAGATTTTTTCGGATCAACCAGGACCATCTATGAAATATACTTTTTCATCTTGTTCACAAATAGTTTTAAAATTTTTCTTTGATCTTTATTTAAATTTGTGTACATTATATCAAACATTTTTTTACTAAAAGATATTTCCTCAATATTGCAATTCTTTATATAGTTGCTTATGGTTGGTGTCGATAAACTTAAAGACTCACATGATTTACCTTACGATAACAAAATTTGAACAATATGTAGAAGAGCACAATTATTATTATCATTATCGAAGTCTTCCGTCAAATATTTTTTATATTTATTTCATATTGTATCTTTTTGAATGTTTTCTGAAATCAAAAACCAAGCAAAAAATGGTCTTAACTGGTATGAAAACATAATTGTTATGGCTTCTTCAAAAATATTGTCAATTTCAGAATCATGTTTAATTAAACCCATTGCAATTGCAGTCTCCCTGAAATTTTTAAATGTTATTCAATTATGTTTTTTAACGTCTTTGAACGATGAAGCCCCATGTTATTTATTTAAAATAAGTTGTTTGAATTTGAAAAATAAAAAAGTTAAGAATAGATAAGAATCAATACACAAAAATTGTAAAAATGTATTTCTCATAAAATATTCAAAAGTTGGGGGGTTGGCGCGCAGTGCGCGCAGGGAGGCGTGAGTCCCACTAGTATATATATACACACACAAACACACACACACATATATATATCCCATGTGATCATACTCTTTGTGTCAATGTACGATGAGACTCGTACTATATTTCCTGGTGTGCTATTCTTTCGCTTTTGTTTGCTTATTTCCCTCACTTGTGTCTCTTGGATTCATTTCGCTGATTTTCCTTCAGCTCATGTTTTGCTCTCAAATTTTCAACATATCGTTTTCCGGTAACTCACGTGCTTCGATCATTTCTAACCGTCTGTGCTATCTTCTTTGTGTACTTGCTGACCCCTTTCTGTCCTGTAGTTTTACCTCAACTTCGTTCATTGCCGTGCTCGTTGAATCTGTCCTTCTTGACGTCATGGTGTGTGCGAGGTGTCATTGAGTGCGTACTTTCTTAGTGTTTTTCTCGTTTTTTTTTTGTTCTGTCAGTCCACTTATTCATCGTTGTTTTTTTTTTTTTTTCAGTGTATAGGAACTTATTTCTGTACCTCTGTGCCCTTGCAAGAGTGCCCGCATGGGGCCTCTTTGGTCGTTTTTAAGGGGCCCCATATCCTAACCGGTATTTGGTGTTCCCGCGACAGATTTGTAAGTTTCCCTTTTTTGTGTGTGTTCCCCCTATTAAAAGTTTTTTTTTTTTAGCTCGGACCTCAGCTGGCTGTTGACTCTCGTGCGCTGCTGGGGGTCTCACCTGCTTCTTATCAATGTTCTTTCTGGCCTTCTGGTGCTAATCCTTTGATTGTGCACCAGCTGCCATGCCGTGGTGGTATCGGCACTTGTAAAATTAGGTGTCGCGCCGTGCAGGGTCGATGGTCACAGTAGTTTTTTTTATGCTTCTCCACCTGTGGGCAGCTTGTCTGGCACGGTCGTCTGCGTCCATTGTTTCTTCCTCCACAGTGGGTGCTCATACTCCTGTGTCGTCGGCTGTATGTGTCACGGCCCTTTATTGGCCCTCGTTGCTGACGTTGTCTTTCTTGTGCCCCCGAAGGATTACGTCTTAAAGCAGTGCTTTGTCATACGTGTGAGTATTGGGTTTTGCTTTTCCTCTTTCTTTCGCTCTTTTTTTTTAAATAATTTATTCCTCTTATTTTGGTATATTGCTGTTTTCAGTTTGATGCCCCTCCACCTTACCAACAACGAGAGCGCTTGCTTTGACCAGATTGATTGCTTAGTTATGTTCTATGTACAAATAAAGTTGTTACTTTTTCCTATCGATTTTTGCTTTGTCTTCTTTTTTTCTTGGTACTTACTCCTCATTTTTATTCTACCGGTTCGGTTCAGGTAGCCCTTCCCACACTTGTTTGCTTTATTTTCGTTAACTTTTAGATCCTTGTTTTTTTTCATGTAATTATATACGTGTGACTGTCGGCTTTTGGTGTGCTTTCTAACGTGGTGTGTTCGGGGGCCGCGAAAGAGAGAAAGGAGAAAAGGTTTATTTTTAGTGACTACTGCCTGTGCCTGTGAACTCTGATTTCGTAGGGGGGGGGGGCGATTTTCAGTATGTAATTGTGTTGCTTCTCTGTGTGTGTTTTTTTTTCTTTTGCCCGTCTAAGGGTCGTGAACAAGACAGTGCGTGGTTATTCTGTATTATCTTGCTCTCTTTCCTTCTCGTTTTGCGGTGGATGCGAGGATTTCAATATGTATGCTTTCTTAATTTTGTCCACATGTGCTGCGCATATTTTGTTGTCCCTTTGTAATTTTACATTGTTGTTTTTGCAATCTATACTTGTTATCTCATATGGCCTCTTAAATTGGTTGTCGTACTTCCCTTTAAACGGTTCTTTTAATACATATACTATTTCCCCTTCCATGAAGAACTTTGTATTTAGTTTCTGGTCGTAGAAGTATTTTGATAAGTACTTATTTTGTGTCTGTGTCATTACTGCTAGCGTTCGTAATTGTGTGAGGTTCTCTGGTATTTGTTCTAGTAGTGCCGTATACGTATGTCCTTTTTCCGGCTGTTTAAAGTTTGAGGACAGTTTTGCACTTTGGCCGAATACGAGTTCGTATGAGGAGTACTCTGTGCCCTCATGCTCTGACGTGTTGTATGCTAGTGCGTGTATTGTTGCGTGCCGATTGTTCGTTTATCGGTCCGTAAAAATCTATCGATATCTTTTCGAATGGTCTACTCAGAGTGTCCGTAATTATCATGGCTTGTTTTGTTTTTATTCGCACTTACTTTTTTGTTTAGCATGACAGGCAGCCGAGTATGTACTGTCTTACGTCTGGTCTCATGTTTCGCCCATAGAAATCCTTTGCTATTTTGCTATATGATTTATTAATACCACGATACCCGCCTACCGCTGATTCATGATATTCTTTTATTAGCTTATACCTTTGATCTACTGGCGGTACCACTCATGTGCTTATATATAAAGTAGCGCTCATTTTTATGCCTTTAAGAATTTCTTTTAATTGTTTGACCATGTATGTCCATTGGTTAAGATTCAGTATCGCTAGATCTCTTACCAGCCCAGTTGTTTTTAATTTGTTTACCATTACTAGTGATCTAAGGGCTATTACGCATTTCTTTATGTCAGATTTCAGTGCTGTATCTTCAAAGTCGGTTTTTTCGTACATCCAAATAACACATACTTTTCTTATTTTGGATAGCATGACATCACCTACTGCTTTTGTTTCGTTATTCATGACTGCTGGGTTTATATAGACCCACTCGTACAATGCGTTGATGGTCTCTGTGCCCGGGACGTCGTCCGTTAGTGTAACGAATTCGAGGTTGTCGATATACCTGAATGGGTGATCTTCGACCTTTCTCATTTTTTTAAGCGGGGTGGGTTCTGAGCCATCCTGCGGGACCCATAGAGGTATGTTGCGACGTTATCGTGTTCTACATACTCTATATTTTCCATTATGCCCGTCTTATCCACAATTTTGTTTTCCTCGCTGCAGCTCTCATGACTTTCCTCTATCAGCGCTTTGTTTAGGCTCTGGTCGCTAACTAGTGAAAGAGAGTCTCGCTTAGTATGAGTGTTCAGTGGTGGTGGAGGTTTAGGTAGGGGCATGCAGCGTTCTTTATCAGCCCACTCTCCTTCTTCCTCTCTCTTACTCTTTTCCTCGCTCTCCGTATCCCATGCATCCTCTACATCGTTCTCTTTTTCTTGTTTGTTTACAGCGTGGTCGTTGCTATCTCCTTCAAAATCTCCCTCTGTGTTATCTCGAGGTTCCTGGGTATCGGAATCGTAGTTTTGATTCTCATTGTCGTATTTGGGTAAGTGACCACCACTAGTTCCTTCTACGAGGGCTTGATAGTTTTGGTTTCTGAGATGCATGTGTTTAAATTCTGCGTCTTTCCCCACCCAAGAATTGTTGGTATACTATTTTATCGGCTGATACTCGTAGGTGTATACATATGTTTGCTTCATATTCTTGTGAAAATATAAAAGCAAATTCTCCGTCGCCGAATTTGTGGCTGTTATTTAATATTTGTTTGGCTCCTTTTGGGTCCTTACATTTATTTATCTATTCTGACCCACGTAGAATTTTTCTGAGCTCGTTTGTTTATTCTGTCAATCCGTATAGAAGGTTCAGGCAATGGAACAGACAACTTCCGTCTCTAGGGACATCAATCATTACTAGCTGTCTGTGAGATTCTGTGAATTGGGTTCCCGATACTCGAATCTTTGCATCTTCTTCTTCGTTTATTGCGATTGGTGTGTTATCACTTTCCCATATATTGATTCTTATGCCCTCTTTTCCTTTGATCTCTTTCTTCTCAACGTCGATTGAGACCTTTGCTCGGAATCGATTGGTTGATTTATTAAATATTGACCTCAAGTTAATAATTTGACCTTTGTCGTTATTGTACTTATTGTTTCCACCGTTGGGTTTTTGTGTATCTGGCAGTTGTTGGCTCTCATGTTCGATCGGTGCCGTTTGGCTTTGTTCAGTTATTTCCGTCCCCCACTCGTCTATTTTCTGTCTACCTCTCGCTCTACTCTCTTTCTGGTCATGTACCCCTCCTTTATTTTCCGATTTTTTTTTGCTTTCTTTGTCTTTGTCAGGTGTTTTAGCTGCTGCCGTTACCTCTATTGCTTTCCTAGCTTTCCACTCTCTCTCTTTCTCTGCTCTTTCTGCTGCCTCACTCTTCCACGCTCGTTGGTAAACCCAATGTTCTTCTTGCTTGGTTTTCCTCTGCGTTGCTGCCGGTGTACCACAATGCGTGATAATAATTTCCTTTGAGTTGTGTGGTTGCTCGGTGGTGTTAGAAAAATCTGCGATTTTCCTATGTAGAGTATCTAACTGTCGTTTACGAGTTCTGTGTTGTGTTTTCTATGTTACACCCTTGTTGATAAATGGTGTGCTCGTCGTTTTTACCCCTTTTTCCATGTTTTTCTCTTTGCACGTGTACGCCAGTTTATCGTCCGCTGGTCCTTGCGACAGAACTTTTTCTTTATCGTTTACCACTGTAAGGGTATTCTTATCTGCCTTATCTTTTAGTTTTTACGTCATTTCCCGTTCTGATCCTGTGTCTGTACTACTGCAGCTTTGGGTACTTGATACCTGTTCACTTCCTTTAAGTTTTCTAGGCTTTTTTTAATGCCTTCTTGTCTGGCTCGTCTGAGTCAGACGCTTCGATTTTTACTTTCCTGTTTTTTCGCATTAGATTCCTCTGTCTCTTTGTACGCATTTTATATATTCGTCCTAGTGGTGCATTTATGTCTTCGTGATTGTCCCTTTCCTGTTTTTCCGCAAGCTTGTACAGCTTCCAGCGTGGTAGTTCTGGATTGTCTTCCCCTTCTTTGAGTACTGGATTGCCAGAAAGAGCACCCAGTGCTTTATTTCTCCGTCCAGGTCTATAAACAACATCGAACTCATATCCACGGAGTTTTGCCTTCAATCTTGTGAATCTCAAGTCCGGTTTCTTTGATGCGTGGAAATGTTTGGGTGGTTCATAGTCAGTTATGACTGTAAATTTAAGATGAACAAATGTAGGAAATGTAGTCAACTACTTAAGAGAGAAAAGATTGTGTGATGTTTCGTCCCGGGAGCACGCCAGGACTCATCAGTAAGGCTGATGACGTGCTCCCTGCCTTAGACACAGACAGGGTGTGGGCTCAGATTAACTCGATCGCGCTTATATAGTAATCGTGCGGGAATTTCGCCGCTTTACGGGAATTAATTATTAGGGGCTTGGCCACCTGGCGAGTAGAGCCTGAAGCGCGAGAGATGTGAGACGCCACACAAATATGGCCTGAACTGCTCCTTGGCGTATACTATCGCCAATAATCCTTGTCGTATGTTGGATATTGTAATTCACTGCCCTTAAAGCATCTGTATGCATATTCGCAAGGGCGATCCTTGCCTATCTCTCCCTGGCTTGAAATTGCTCCGATGGCGCAGTTGGATGCGTCAGTTGTTACGATAAAGGGTTCGTTTATATCTGGAGCCTTCAGCACTGGCTCACTGTACAGAGCGTTTTTAAGTTTAATGAATGCATGTTCTTGTTTTTCTTTCCATTTAAATTTGGCTGTTTTTCTTGTAAGCTTTTAAAGAGGTTGGGCTATTTTTGCGTTATCCTTGATGGAGCGTCGATAGTATCCCACCAACCCGAGAAGTTGTTTGATTTTTCCCGCATTTGTTGGTTAAGGAAAACTTTTTACTGCTTCAATTTTCTCTGGATTTATTTTGATCTGGCCGTTGCCTACAATATGACCGAGCACTTAGCTTCCTTTCTGAGGAATTGGCATTTTGTTGGTTCTATTGTGAGGTTTGCATTGGCTAGCCATTTTAAGAGCCTTTTGAATCTTATCTCGTACTTTTTCAAGTTTTCTGCTAATACCATGATGTCATCCATATATACCTCTATCTCACGTCCTTGTAGGCCTGCTAGAGCCAGTGTTATCACTCGCATGAATGTACTTGGCGAGTCTATGCATAATGATTTCGTCCATTGTAATTTCTGTTATAATTGTAATTTCCTTCTTAAATATTGTAGTTACCGTACTGGTTGTTGTAATTGTTACTATTATTTCTTGAGTAATCAGCGTTTCTGTTGTAGTTATTATATCTGTTATGTAGCTGTATTGTTATAGGAATTCCTTCTATAGTCGTTGTTATAGTTTTGGTTTTGTGTATTAGGGGGTGATTATAATTATTTCGGTAGTTAAAATTTCCTTCCATATTTTCCCTGTTATCATTGTTGAATTGTTCGCGTCTGTTACTCCGATTTATTCTCCCATTCTCTGCGTCTCTTACTAGTGTGCAGCATCCGCTTGTATAGTGCCTCCTGCGTTTGCAGTAAGCACAATTTTTATCCTTTATGTTTTGTTTATCTTGTGATACCTGCACTTGTGGATCATTTGCTTTTATGTCTCGCTTTTGAATTTTTTTATTCGCTGCGTCTGCTACTAATTTCATACATACTATTGTATATGATCCCCGTATTCATTGCAATACGAGCAATATTGATAGTCCCCTGTTATTTTATTTTTATCTGTTGTGTTGCATACTTCTTCCTGCTCATGGCTGCGCCCACGATCGTCCGTATCTGTCGTTTCTGATTTCGCTCGGTATACTTGGACCTTGATTCGTGCCGGCATTATGTCTCGTAGGCTTAAGTCGCTTTCCATTTTCAGCGTGGCTACTAAAGCTTCGCCTAACGTTTTCGGGTTAAGGAATGTTACCCTGTTATTATAAGGCGATTGTATTCCGTACGTGTATTGCTATATGGCTTCTTTTTCAGCGCTCTCCTTTACTGCGTGTCGTTGCCCGGGTAATAGTGTCGTATCCGAATTGCATAGGGTTGTTATTCTATCGTAATTTTTGAACACGCCCGCTGTATTTCTCTACTAATTCTCCTCTGTATTATTTCACTACTTTTAATTTTGCTAATAACGTGTCAACGCTTCCAATGCTGCTTTATTTATTTTTGAATTCTACCAAGAATTCATCTAGAGATGAGAATTGTGCCAGGCGCGGTATAAATTCGGCTGCTGCTTTTTTCAGCTTATTTGCTAGTGAGCCTATAAAAAATTTTTCATATACGGGGCTTACTGTCCACGATACCACTTCTACCATTTGTTAAAAAAGGGCTAGTTTAACGGAATCGCCGTCAAATATCGGTATGTTTGCTAATAGGTGACTTAGTGATGACAGCGTGTTCTGAATTGGGTGTTCGTAATTCAAATTTCCTGTGTAATGCGGGGGTACTGTAAATCGGTCTTGGGCGTTTAAGTAATGTCTATTTGCCAAATCTGACTGGTCTTCTCCTGCAGAATGAAGTGGTGCCGCTGTGTTTTGTCTATAATAATTATTGTCATGGTTTGTATTGTGAGTGATGCCATCGTTCCCGATTTGTTTCTCGCCTTGAGTTACTGGGGTTCACATTTGTGTTTGACGCCGTGTAACTTCTCCATACGTCTGTTGTAATAATGGATGTTTTGATTGTGTAAGTGTAGGTATTTGATTTGTATATTGTTGCACCGCTTGTGCCGCTGCTTTTCTTATTATATCGTGTAGATTTGTGTCGTGTTTGGCTTGTGTTTTATCGCTAGTTGGATAAGTGACTCGTCTATTCATGTTAGTTGTAGCATTTTTACGTTCGGTGTAGGGAGTTCATTTTTCAAATACGGGGGGTCTATGTGTTTTTGTGTGGGATGGCGCTTTAGTTCCATTATCGCTTATGTCTTGTCTCTAGATAACTGTCCACGTTTTATGCTTAGTGTTAATTTCCTTAACATTTTCATCATAAAAAGCTTCTGTTTTTTGCTGGTGTTCTGCCACTCTGTCCATGATTCCGAATCATCGTCTAGGTTAATTTGTATTACTTCGTCATCTGTGTTAATTAGTCCTATTTCGTGTATATCTATGCACCTCACCTGACGGGATGATCAGCATGACGATAATCCCGTGCATACTTATGAGTCCCTTCTTTGATCCTTCCTGGAGTTGGTCAGCTTCTGCCTCCACTCGTTGTTTCCTTCTCCTGTGCCATGTATCCCGTGTTCTCTTTGTGGCTGTAGTCCGGGCTTAGCGTACTGTGTTTTCTTTTCTTTGTTTGTATTTTCCTAAATTTAGTGAACGGTAACTGCCTCTAGTGTCCTGGTATATTGGTCCCCTGACTTAATATGCAGTTTTTTCTTGTCTGGTACCCTTGCAGTATCGAAAATTTTCCCGATTGTGTCTTTGTGTTCTCCTCTACTTTTCCAATTTCCCTTATATTGTGGCACTTAACACGCTGAATTTGGCGTCTGGCACTTTTAACGCTTTTTTTTTCTCTGTGACGAGCGATATATTCTTTTTATTTCCTTTTACTTATTACGTCCATTAAGACGAGAAAAAAAACAATTGAAAAAATTTTTTTTTTGTTCCACGAGACTAAGTGATTTCCGTGCACGCGACATACCGTAAAAAATTTTTGCCACTCTGTGTCACGTGGTCTTATCATAACATTAAGATTAGCAGTAAAAAAGTACAGAAAGAGCACTAACTCTTATGCAGTACATTTTGTTCTTTTTTTTGTTTTATTTTTTTTAATTTTACTGAAGCTAGATTATAGTCTGTAACTGTTACAGGCAATATACTTTCTGGTAAATAATGTATGCGGAATCTAATAGAACTGGAACAGTATAACGTTGATTACGCATCCTCACCTGGTTATCTACTAATGTAATAACATAATGACACACGGTGAGTACTGTTTTTTGTGGTTGGTTAGTCGGTTGGTCGGCTGATGCCACTGACAGTTTAATTCCTTCGTAAGAACATCTACAAGGGTGGTACTGAGTGACTTTTTTATTTTCCCAAGTGAATCTTTACAAGCCAGTTGATATTTTTATGACACCACGTCGTGACAGTAAGATAAAAATTTTCTCTCATGCCCTAGAGTAAAATACGATTCTTCTTCCTATTTTGCGAGGAAAAAGAGACCCATTTCACCCACTGAAGGATGAGCAGTAAGCAATTGCACATACTAATATATATACACCATAAGTACTCTTATATATAAACTGCATTCCGCAAACGTTGCTAATGTTATACATTACAGCCATTACCTATTTATTTGTATATTAGCGAGAGTGTGATAGTTTGGATTATTTTGTTATTTTTGAGAATTTTACGAATATACTTTATTGTATCTTTAACATATTATTTGACGTAGTGGCATAATAAAATATTTTTGTAAAGAAGTAAATATTTAATTAGTTTATGTTTTTATTTAAGCTATTGATCATGATAGTTACAGTCTTTATTACACAAATAATTAAAATCAATAGTTAAATGTTCACAGTTATTGAAATTCATGTGACCTGCTTGGCAATAAATTATAATCCTTATCATTACTCGATTCAAACATGCCTTTTCTCATCTTCGAAGTACTATCTGTATTCTTTGAATCTTCTTAAGAAAAAGTGTTGGTTGAGCCACCTGACGTATATCCGCATGAAGATGGACCGGCATTCTAAGAAACTTAATGTGATAAACAATTATTAGATTGCATTGCTATTAATTAAATTAAATCGATATATGTCACAACACTTACACTTCTACTGACTGTTTAAACTCTACTAACAATACCATTAAAAGTCTGATGCTTTGTTGCCAACGATTTTTCTATGTAGCCTTGGGCTATATATATATATATATATATATAGCATCAGATTTTCATCCTCCTAACAAGGATCAGGCTTGCAACAGAGTTGGACAGTAAAGAAGCTGCTGTATGGCAAAAGGCATGACCAGTATATTGTTTTTGAGTCTCTAAATTTAGAAACAAGGCAAAGTTTTCTAGAACTTTTGCAACCTTATTTTTACCGATTACTTGTCGAATGCATCTTCTTTTGACATAGTTGACAAAAAATTAACTTATGTCCAGATTATCTGATCTTAAACTCATATATTTAATTAAAGTTGGATAAAACTGAGTACCAATGACAAAACTGTGAGGTTAGTCTTTCTTGGTATCTTCAGCATTAACCACAAAGTAATTATAATAGTCAACGACGTCAGATATACTAAGATTGGCTAATTCTTGGCACCTTAGCGCACCTGCGACTTCAAAAATTAAAATAACCTATGAATATTTTAAAATGATAAGAAAATTCTTTTTTTTAATAGTACTAACAAATTATTTTTTAAATACTTTTATCCCCAAGTAAATAAAATCTACGTTTTCCAAAAAATTTTCAACTTAATTCCAATCAGAAGTAAGTAATTTTTTTGGTTAATTCTTAAAAAAAAATTCTTTAATAGTGCTTCAAAATTAAAATTTTTGCACATTTTTGTATTTTATTTTAATTCAAACTTTGTCCTTAACATCAACCACTGAGCCCATAAAGGTGATGGCTTTAGTACTCGTGAAGGATCCCTAAATTAAACAAGTAAGAAATTTTTATTAACAGATAGTGCATTCACAGATTTATGCTACTTTCTAAAATGTTCATAACATAGTTTGTATTTTGCACACGATTCACTAGGTAATAGATTTTCTTTCATCATTTGACCTTCCAACTCAAAATCCTGAAGAAACATTTCTTGACTTTCTTTATCAACTTCAGATGAATCTAAATCCGTTCCTTTGAATATTTTGACTGAAATTAAATAAACATAATCGAGAACTATTATGTTATTACTCTAATTTTGTGAGGTTACAAGTATAAAACTATCAACTATACTTTAAAATTCACTTAACTAAACGTGATATAAGAATTAAAAAGACGACTATTTGAGAAGTGTACACATTGACTTTGAGCTTAGACATCAGATTTTATTTGTGCTTATCTACACAGCAAACGTAAGTCGCAACTTTTGAATCAGCTCATTAACGTTTCCGCTTTGTGCAGCAATTTGAAGCAACGCCACCTGCAGGAGAAAAGATTTTTTACATTTCTTAGATGGATGCTAAGTAACAAGAATACACAGTATTAAATGGATAATGATAGATTACGTGGGCTTATTACAGCAACAATAAATATTTAACAACTAAAATAAGTTTTTTAAGTCCCAAGTAGCATATTAATAGCAAATAATTTTTTTTTCTCAATTTCATGAAAAAAAGGTAAATTTTAAGTATGAAATGAATATTATGTATGAGTAAGCATAACAATTATTACTTTGTTATGTGCTGATTTAAAAGTACTTTACGAAATAAATTGATATTCGAGAAACATTGCAATACTTACTGAAAAAATACAACCATAAAATAAGAAAAAAGATTTTCTTCATTAAGGTAGTATTAAAAAAGTATTTTTCGGCTTGAAAATATACTTGACATCCAAAAAAATTACGTCAGTTGTTAAATATACATTACTGTTAAAATAAAGAAATTGTACCGGATCATTGTCCATAAAATTCTGTGCATTCTTGTGGGATAGCATCGGCAACTCTTCAACCTGCGGGTGGTGTTGTTTCAAATTGCTGCACGAAGCAGATACCTGAGGGTGCAGTACATTATGACTTGGTGTAAAACTTGGCAGACCTTGGCTTTGGTGACAAAAAAAAGCGAAACGCAGATGCACCTACAAATTAAGATACTAGCGATGCTGCTAGAAGAAAAGTTTGCAACGCAAACTTGTATTCAGAAAAATGGATAAGGTTATCACAGACAATGGAAAATTTATTATTACTTGTATAAAAGTCTTCTTACTCAATAAATTTGTAAGATTAAATTATAAATAAAAAATTGTCACTTACTTCCATGCATTATCTCTGGTCCAGTGACTTCAACTGTTGCCAGTAGTGGCGCTCTCTCAAACTGCTGCAGGGTTGGAATAAAGAGAAAATCGTGTACGCAGCTCTGAAAAGAAGTAAGCTTATTTCTCTATCGCACATACGCCACCCTCAGCTTCACCTCAGGTGGCAATGCGTACGCCGAAGAGAAAGATTATTTCTCTTCTACGTAGTGTAATATACTATTTTTGTTCGAATGTTTTTGATCGTGCAAGTGGTCTTAAACTCGCACATAAAAACGTGCAAATTTGATTAAAATCGTACAAGAGCAAGGGGGTACAAATAATTAAGAATTCAAAATAATAAATCTGAAAAAAAAATCACGATTAAAACTTTATAGCAGAAAATTGCATTATCACAGAACAATTATTAATAATATGCTTGCTTTTTTTTTTTTTTTTTTCTTAAAAAAATAAAACGTAAAAAGTTTTTGTAACCTAACTAGTTTACTTTACTTAAAACCTGCTTTGTTGCAAGATTTCAATAGGGATTGATCATTTTAACCTACGCTAACGCTTGCTCGTTTTCATGCAAAAATTTAAGAGCACTTGCACGTTCTCTAGCCCACAAACATATGTCGTGAGCAGACTTCCATAGAAAGATGATTTTTTATGAGATGAGCTCTGCGTAAGTCTTCGTAGATGTGCGAATTCGGCAGTATAAGCAGACGATGTATATATACCGACCCTTAAACTAAGAAATGTTCCAACTAACTTGTTTTTGTTTTAATCTCAAACGTCTATAGTGATTATAATATAAATAGCATCGTAAAGAAGCTACGTGCACGAAGCTAATTAAGAACTAAGGTTGTTACTTTTTAATGTTGAGTTATGGTAAAGTAATGTCGTGAATTGTGATGAATTTTAATATAATCAGAAAAGGGGCATAAGCAAGAAGTACACAAAAATTTTTATCGCCCAGAAAAAAAAAAAACATTAATCGACAGAAAATATTGAAATTTTATAAGGTCCCAGATAAAAATCACCCTCATAGTAAGATTGTCGAAGAAAGTCGAGAAGGTGGAAAATTCGTCTGTTAAAGAGAATAAGTGTGATGGTTACAAAAAATCAGGTAAGTTTCGTTTTATAGCTAACCTATTGTTTTGCAGCCAAGATGTACTTTATAGTTATTTTGTGACGAGCTCAGACCCAAATGCGTTGTTATAGTCTTAGTTGAGCAAATGCCGTATTAAAAATAACTAAAGATTTGAAGATTATAGGAATATAATTCAGAAGTAGCTGGCCAGAAAAATAAGTCTTATATACATGCCTGTGCAATATTATCATGTCATTTTAAAATTACAACATCTTTTTATCTAGAACAGTAAGATTCAAAAAAAATTTTATGTAGTAGGAAGGCTTACAAGACTGAGTAAAACAAATTTTTTGCTGAAATCTGTCTGGTATATAGTAGTAGTAAGAAAACATTGTTTTGAAGGGGACTCTTTTGTGAAGTAAAAGATAGCAGATACAAGCTCAAATTAAATAAGTAAATATTCCAGGTAACACGAATCTCTTATATGTGATAGTTAAATGTTATGTATAAATGAAACTAATTGGTATCCACAGTTTTGCCCAATTCAAAAGGGACTTCGTTTGAGATAAGTCTGTTAATATAAATATTTTTAAGTTGCAAATAGATAAGCTACAGTGGTTTTGCTCCCACCCCCCTAGCTGCCCCCAAGGGTAGTGGTGGGTATAGTGCAATACTGTACCAGGAGGAAGTGGGTACTATGAGACAAGCTATTAGACAGGGTCCGAGTGTTGTATTTGTACGTGTATATATACATATCTTACTTCTGGTATGCCTTCTTCTTTCTTCTTGTGCTATAAGGCAAGGGTCCACGCATTATCTCTCTTTCTTGCTCTTTCTAACACTCCCAGCATGATAGTAGGGATAGTGGAATAGTACGCCAGTGGTGAAGCCTTGTGCTGTGAGATTGGGCCCATGCGTTATATATATCTTGCTCCACAAAGTGCTCTCTCCTTCTTTCTCTAGCTATTAAGTAGACAAGGGTTCAAGGGATCTATATATGCGTATGTACGTGAGTATACATTTTTGACCTAATGCACACACGCGATCATACGCGTGCACCACTCAGAAGCGTTTGCGTTTATCACACGCTAGCATACGTGAGCACGCACGTCATACGCGTGCACCACGCAAAAGCGTACGCGCGCAAGCTCTTACACGATTTTAGATTAGTATATTCATGATCCTTAATTACTGTGCAGACAGCAACTTAGTTAAGCGCTCAAAAAATTTGTATATGTACCTACATGAATAAAGATGAGGATCGTTTTAATAATTCGAAGGTTTTCGCAACCCTTTATGAAATTTAATTTGCCGTCCATTATAAATAAAATTTTTACTTTGATAACTATTCTATCACTCTGCATAATAAAATAAAATACGGTGTTGCGGATTGACTTGTATGTCAATAAAGTGGACTGTATAATTTAATTGTAGCCGGACTTGTAGCGAAAGGAGAGTGGAAGTTGGAAGTTGCAGGTGCGCAGCACATGGAAGGAACTTCTCGTATAAAAAGAAAAACACTACACTTTTAACTATTAAAGAACCATATTATAATAAAGAAAAAATGAAAACATTAATAATGAATTTAACAAAGAAATGAAAAGTTAATGCGGAGTCCCATCGCACGGGTACTTTACAAAGTCAAATAAACTATAAGCGGTTTAACTATAAGCGTTGTGACTACTTGAGCGGACAGACGTGGACTAGCGGCTCGGCGCTACACAAAGGGCCGGAATAGTCGCACGCACACACGCATACATACTCGCGCACGCTCACACGCATACTCGCGCTCTCTCTCACTCGTACAGTAGTCAGCTGACAACTGTACAACGCCGGGTTGGCAAGAGCCTTCGAGAATTTTCTCGAATCCTTAACATTCTCCCCGACCTTGCTGAACCGAAGGAGAAGCAACGAATTAAAAAACAGTCTAGGGTATCGAAGAAAATTAGATAAAGAAAAGGAAAAGAAAATACCGCACACTATGGTTAGAATTTTAACCAATTTCAAAATAGCTTAAAACTCAAAATAAAGGAAACTAACAATTTTTCTTAAGCACTAAACGCAGTTTTACAAAAAGGAAAAACCATTAAAATAAGACTTTTAAAATATGATAAGAGAGCGCTTTCTCTTTTACAAATCATTCGTAACTCACACGCAAAAGGATGAGTTTAGTCACGGGTCGCTCAAAGGACGCGAAAGCAGTGCGAAGTTTAACGACGCGAACCAAACCATACCTACCAAAAAACACCTCTGTAACTCGAGCTAGCGGCCAGTGACCCGGGGGAGTATTTTCGTTTTTAATAAGCACAAGATCCCCTATCTTTAATGATCTTTGAGGCTGGCACCATTTAACTCGAGTTAATAACTGCTGCAGATACTCGGACGACCAGCGGCGCCAATATTGTTGAACCATTTGAGTCATTAGTTTCCACCGATGCAGACTAGAGATCTTGACGTCAGTTAAGTCGGGCTCAATAGCGAGAAATGAGGGTCGCATGATAAGAAAGAGAGCTGGAGTGAGGGGTAAAAGGTCCTCGGGGGAGTCAGACAAGGGGGTGATCGGCCTAGAGTTGAGGCACGCTTCGACTTGACAGAGCAGCGTGGAATACTCTACAACAGTAAGGATTTGATTTCCGATAATTCGTCTCTAATGATGCTTGACCGACTTGACAGCGGACTCCCATAATCCACCAAAATGGGGAGCAGCCGGGGGGTTGAAATGCCATCTAGTGCCACGACGAGCTAGATCATTTAAAAACGGTTCAGATCGAATTACCATTTCAACTTTATCGATCAATTCCTTGGATGCGCCTACGTAAGTAGTACCTCAATCACTAAAAATGTCAGTACATTGACCTCTCCGAGCAGTGAATCTGCTAATAGCCGCGAGGAAACTCTCTGTATCGTAACTTTCGACGAGCTCGAGGTGGACGGCGCGAGTGCAACAACACATGAATAAAACGATGTAACCCTTGAGAGTTCCTCTACCTCTCGCCTTAGACAAACGAACAGGAAACGGTCCAGCGTAATCAACGCCACATCGAGAAAACGGGGGAGCAGGGGCGACTCGGGCTTCCGGCAAATCAGCCATCTGTTGCTTGAGGGCGGGTGCAAAATAACGACGGCACGTGAAGCAGCGTGAAACGATCGAACGAACAGATTGTCGTCCACGAAGAACCCAAAACTTCTGCCTTAACGTGGTGAGCGTGAGCTGCGTACCTCCATGCAATGTGAGAAGATGATAATCACGAATGATAAGATTCGTAAGATGATCACCCGGTTGCAAAATGATGGGAAATTTGCAATGCTCAGAAAGAAGCGATCGACTCAACCTACCCCCTACTCGAAGTAAGGAATTAAACAACACCGGTTTGAGGGAAAGAAGAGAACTATTTCGAGGTAAAATGACCTTAGACTCGCTCTCTCGGTTTGTAGAGTCTTGAACGGCCTCTAAGATCTCGTACTCATGTTTAAAGTACAACATCTGATGGCACCGAATAAGGATAAACTCGGCATTATTCAACTCGTCGGAGCTCAAAACAAGACTTTCAGCCTCAAGTAGACTACGAATTCGCAAACGAGAAAGACGGGGTCCAATGATTGGTAACGGTTCCTGAGAAATTAACGTAGTATTTAACGGCGTTGAATTTTTTAGCGACCGTCGATTGAGCATGTTATGATAAGCCTTAAAGCAAAATCTCAGACAATACGCGGTAATGCGTAAGAGTTTATGTAAATTACTAAATTTCAAATATAAGGGCCAAACTCAGGGAGATTCTCCACAAGTCATAGCTTGGCAGGACTCTTGATCTCGCGGTCTTGTCGTTAGTTCAGGATATGTTAACTCTTTCTCGTGAAGATGATGCGGGCCGTAAAACCAAGTCTCACTAGCTGATAATTGAGACGGCAACACTCCTCGAGAAGCGATATCAGCGGGATTCATTCTCCCAGGGACGTGATGCCAATACGCTAATGGAAGAAGCGTATGAATAGCGCTGCAGCGATTGGCGATGAACGTAGGCCATTTGGAAGGCTGAGAGTGCAACCAATGAATCACGTCCTTGGAGTCTGACCAAAGATGTACAGAATCAATCTTGATTGGAGAAGTATCGAGGTGGTTTTTCGCAAGCTTTGCAAGTCAGTGCGCAGCATTAAGCTCCAATTTTGGTATACTGAGCGTTTTAACGGAGCCACCTTGGATTTAGATGCAAGCAGCGAAATGAAGACTTGACCCTCCTTAACAATTCGTAAGAACAACATGGTGGCATAGGCAGCCTTAGAAGCATCAGAATAACCGTGTAACTCTAGACTAACGAACTCAGGAGAAAAATGATTCCAATGAGGAATAGTGATAGCTTTTAACTCTTGAATCTCTCTAAGCCAATGAGTCCAACGTTTAAGAATCTCACAGGGGGTTTCAGCGTCTTAGTCTAACTGCGCTAACCAAAGTTCCTGCATAATAATTTTAGCAAAAATGATTGTAGGGGATAACTAAACAAGAGGATCGAACAATTTAGCAGTAGTTGACAGAATAGAACGTTTGGTCCAAATTTGTTTTACTTCGGGAGCATTGATTTTGTAATGGAAAACATCCTCTTTCGGATGCCAAGAAAATCCCAAAACGGACACAGAAGCTTCAAGATGGCCAAATTGATGAGGATTAGTACTAAGCAAATGTGGAGACAAGCCAAGTAATATATTAGGATCGTTAGACGCCCATTTCCGAAGCGGGAAATTTCCTGTATCCGAGGCTTCAATCAATTCACTTACCTTTTTTACGGCAGTGGGTACATCATGTGCTCCTGAAAGTATATCATTCATATAGATCTCTTCGTTTAATACGACTGAAGCCAAAGGAAACTGAGAAACACAATCGCTTGCTAACTGCTCAATCGTTCGACAAGCCAAATAAGAAGAACAAGCGAGGCCATACGTAATAGTCGTGAGTTGAAAACTTTTCAAGCGAGTTTGTAAATCAGATCTTCAGACAATGTGTTGGTAATTACGATCAATCTCACGAACAAGCACTTGCCTGAACATTTTCTCGATATCAGTAACAAAGGCATATCTATAATGACGCCATTTCAAGATTAAATCGAACAGATTAGGAAGTAGGTTGGGGCCGATATGAAGGAGGTCGTTAAGGGAAATTCCCTCGCTAGTCCAAGAGGAGCCATTGAAGACCGTCCTAAGTTGGGTAGTCGAGCTAGAAGCCTTGAGGACTCCGTGATGAGGGAGGTACCAATAGGGTAAAGAATGACTAACAGCTACCATATGACCCAACCCTTCACATTCATCCATAAACTTGATGTAAGCGTCTCTTAAAGGAGGGTTTTTAACAAATCGATTTTCTAATGAATTTTGAACTGAGACTGCTTGATGATGAGAATCGATTTGAGGTTGCTGACGAATAGTTGGGTCCTCTTTGAAGGGTAGACCAACAACGTAACGTCCATCTTCTAATCTACTAACCGTACTACGATAAAACTGCTCGCAACTCTCCTCTTCAGCCGAGAGGGTAGACTTGGGACGAGGAACTTCCTCCGTTTCCCAAAATTTCTGCACTAACCGATTGAGTTTAATATCCCAAGTACAATGTTGAGAACTAACTACCAGGTTAGGGGAGTGTTTCGTGACAGAACCCGAAACGAGCCATCCCAGAGCCGTTACAATGGCGATGGGCTCATTAACTTGGCCCTAACGAACACCGCCTTTGACAATGAGAGCATGGATATCGGCTCCCAAAAGCAAGTCAATCTTATCTGAACTAGTAAATTCTGGATCTGCTAGATCTAAACTAAACAAGTGTTGAAAACCACAATCGACCTTAATCAAGGGTGGTTGGTAAGATGAAACCTTATTGAGGACCAAAGCATTTACCTTAAACTCAACCGATGCATCTAATCGACATTGCACTTTGAAGAAAACCTTACTTTTAGGGGTGTCAACAGGAACTCCACCTGTTCCAATGAGCTTCAGGTTACTCTTCTCTTTACTTAGCTGCAATAAATTACACAACGAGCTAGAAATTATTGAAACCTGCGATGCTTGGTCAATCAATGCTCTGGCCATCAACCTAACCCTAGTAGGACCGATAACGTAAACTCTAGCAGTAGCTAACAAAACTCCAAAACTTTTGAAACGAGAATAATGGGTCTGGTGAGTGGACTCTCCACTCTCGACAGACTCACAATATTTTACATCAGAACAACTATTCGAGGAATCTGATGAACTAGTTTTAGCTTTGAAAAGGTCACTGTGCAACAGTGAGTGATGCCTCTTACTACAGTTAGAACAGAAGCGCTCGGACTTGCAATCCTTAACTAAGTGGCGTCCGAAACATTTTAGACATAAACGAGACTTAAAAACTAGATCCTTCTTCTCATCCCAGGGCTTGGATTTAAAGGAAGGGCACTGATAAAGTGGATGATTTTTTTGACAATCAGGACAAGACGATGAAGATTTAGCCTCAGTCAGATGAGACAAACCCTTAATACTATCTCTTTTAGGTGCTGAGACCTGAGCTTTAACGTCGAGTGCTTCTAATGTAATGATTTCGGACTTAATAAAATCTCGAACTTGTTGAAGGGTGGGGGCAACAGTTGAATCACCTAAGAATCGCTGCCAATTACGTTTTGTGTTATTATCGAACCTATGGACTATCCAAGCAATGTATAAATCGGCAGAACCTAATTCTCTATTCAATGTAGCTAATGAATCGATTGGACTAATTATCTCCTTTTGAATACGCTTCAATTCAGAACAAGAGTCAAGCTTCATTTGTTTGCAAGAAAGAATAAGTGAAGTGTATGATTGGACGAGATGTCGCTGACTATCAAACGTGTTAACGAGAGTGTCCCAAGCATGCTGATACTGCTCTTCGGTAACAGGGATACCTTGAATAAGGCTAAGCGCTTCACCCAACAGATGCGCCTTCAGGATATGAAACTTGAGAATCGATGCGACATCTTTTCTATGAACGAGAGCCCTGAATAAGTCACGAAAGTGCTTTCATTCAGAGTTATTCCCAGAAAATTGTGGCAATGTAATTTTTGGGAGCGAAGAGTTCTCCCCAGCAGAAGCTGTGGGAACTGGAGGGGCTGGAGGAATTGGTAGACTTGGATCAGGTGGAAACAATCTAGTATATTCTAAAAAATCTCCCTTAACGTTAAAGTAAGCATCAATAGTAGCATCAAACAAATCCGAAGTAAAATAAGCGTGCTTTTCGTCCAACCCATCCAACTTGAGAATATTCGAATGATCTACTTTGAAGTTAGAAAGATGATATTCAACTGACTCTAAATACGAACAAGCTTTTTCTTTTGTCATATTAGCTTTACCAAGCTTCCTGAAATTATCGAAAGCGTTGACAATTCTCTTGTGGCACTTAAGTTGTTTGCTGTAAAGAGCCTCCATATTTCTAACTTGAATTTGGGAATTCAATTAAGCTATAAAAGTAACTAATTCTTTTTTTTTTATAGCGAGATAATCAAACACAACTAATAATCTATAGCATATGACTTAAATCTAATACGACAACTATCACGAGGTTAATGCGTAACTAATACTATAATCAACGCTATGAAGTAAACGCACGCACTAAGTAAACTAAGTTAAATTATACAAATCTATAAGGGAGTACGCGAGCTCGATGAACGCATAAACAACTCAAATCGCAAAAACGAACAAAATATCCATACAATAAACTAATAACAAGTATTTAAGAAATCGACTAGTTTATATTTATTTTGATACGAGTTGATTTCGCACAAACTCTCTATTCGTGACCTTAACTCGAATAATAATAATCGCTAGCTCCGCAAGTAAGTAGATGATACAAACGGATTTCAATACCTGAGTTTCTATTCGTAACCTTGAACGGAAGGACTAGGGTGTCTTACAGTAACAGCAGACACAGCGGGTGGCCAACTGCAGCAGGCGCGACGACAGCAGAAGATACCAAATTGATCTGCAACAGCAGCAGCAGACGCAGCGGGTGGCCTGCAACAGCAGGCGCGACGACAAGGAAGTCTGCAGTAGCGGACGCAGCGGGTGGCCAGCAGCAGCAGGCGCAACGACAAGGAGGTCTGCAGTAGCAGACGCAGCGGGTGGCCTGCAGCAGCAGGCGCGACGACAAGGAGGTCTGCAGTAGCAGACGCAGCGGGTGGCCTGCAGCAGCAGGCGCGACGACAGCAGAGATACCAAATTGATCTGCAACAGCAGCAGCAGATGCAGCGGGTGGCCTGCAACAGCAGGCGCGACGACAAGGAAGTCTGCAGTAGCAGACGCAGCGGGTGGCCTGCAGCAGCAGGCGCGACGACAAGGAAGTCTGCAGTAGCAGACTCAGCGGGTGGCAAGCAGCAGCAGGCGCGATGACAGCAGAGAGCTTGGTTTATATAAAATAATAATGGCGCACAAGGCCGCAGGCTATAAAGTGAGCCACGCACTGAGTCCACGTCTGTCTAACACACGCGAATGCTTTACAAACTAAGTAGCTAAAGAGAGCAACGCACAATACTATAAACAATGAACTACGAACCAACATTGACTAGGTAATGTATTATAGGAGCGAGAGAAATGCAACCAGCGCTCGACTCCACAGGGGCAAAAGCGGTTTGTAAACAAGTTGACTAAGCGCGACACACTATAGTGAACGCGAGAGACGCTAAGCGCACGAGCCACACTACGCGCACGAACTACTAGTATAAGAGTGAGAGAGACGAGACGATGAGTCGCTGCGTTGTAAAGGCAGGCCGGCGAACATGCATCGTGGCCAAGTCAAAATGGCCGCCTAGCGATCACGATGCGAGAAAGATGTCGAGTAGGCCCGTTTTCTAATGCTATCAGCTCCCTCCCGCCGCCACAGATCCGGCTCGAAGGACCAAATGTTGCGGATTGACTTGTATGTCAATAAAGTGGACTGTATAATTTAATTGTAGCCGGACTTGTAGCGAAAGGAGAGTGGAAGTTGGAAGTTGCAGGTGCGCAGCACATGGAAGGAACTTCTCGTAAAAAAAGAAAAACACTACACTTTTAACTATTAAAGAACTATATTATAATAAAGAAAAGATGAAAACATTAATAATGAATTTAACAAAGAAATGAAAAGTTAATGCGGAGTCCCATCGCACGGGTACTTTACAAAGTCAAATAAACTATAAGCGGTTTAACTATAAGCGTTGTGACTACTTGAACGGACAGACGTGGACTAGCGGCTCGGCGCTACACAAAGGGCTGGAATAGTCGCACGCACACACGCATACATACTCGCGCACGCTCACACGCATACTCGCGCTCTCTCTCACTCGTACAGTAGTCAGCTGACAACTGTACAACGCCGGGTTGGCAAGAGCCTTCGAGAATTTTCTCGAATCCTTAACATACGGTGAAACGTAACATTTGCTATTTGTCATATATTGTTTAAAAATAGGTTATGATAAGCTATTTTTTCTCAGCCAGTTGGACCACAAATTTGTACATGGGTGTTGCCAGTGGGTGCCCATTATGACAACACTTTTTTATACTAACTATGTTTTGGATAGCTTGTACGTTATCCTATACAGAAAATACTATACTATACTATACAGAAAAGAATTTTCTCTTACAATAGTTGGTCACTAGACGAGCTGTTGAGAGCCAAGATTAGGGACGCCAAGACTGGAAGTTTGGTACTTCAGAGGTGAAACTTCAAGCTGTAGCGTGCCACACACGCTTGTCAGTCATCAATTCGTATATTGTTTAACTGTGGTAGTACAGACTTTAGGCTGAGAGCTGTAAATGGTATGTCTTTTTGTATGCCGGTGTAGTTTTAACTCGTTATAGTATGAAATTTGGACTACATCAAGTCAAAGACAGTACTACGTCAGCTCGGAGACGTTTGAACTCTGGCAGTCTCAATACGTACGAGCTGTAGCATGCGAAAAAAATTTTTAGTGTAGATGATGGTATTAGCGACGGTATGGTGACGTAGCTCATACTTACACGTATACATGTATACCCACATATATAGATATTCATCTGCGCATGAGTTAGTTTGATGTGCATGCGTCAGCTGATTCATCTCTATGTACACATTAAACGCCACTTCTTACTTCTTTCAACTACTGGAACAAGCATGCAGCGGAAAAACATTACCTAACTTGGTATCGAACTTCAAAAATGATCAACTCGTATACTTTTACTACTTACAAAGTTGTTATAGTACTTTGTTCGAATTTTGGAAGATGCAAGTCCTGAATAGCTCAGTTGGTTTATGGTTTCATTGGTGTACAACGTTGATTCAACTTTATTTCATCAGGACTTGGATAATATTTTTTATTTATTTATTTTTTATGCTCAATATTTATATGCATGGAATTTTTTTAAATAAAATTGTGGATGAGAAGTCTATTTAAAAAAAGCTTGTATATTAATTACAATTATCTTTTTTAATTGATTAATAAATTTATCATTTATTTTTTTTATTATAACTTATACTTTTCACCATGACGATAAGAAAATGGTGATTGTGGACTTTCACTTCTTAGGTTCCGGAAGGCGTTATAATATGCATTACTATTGCTTCATAATGTTTTTAGAGATGAAGTCTTGATGATCCATTCCTTTAACAAACATGCTCTATGCAGTGCACAAAATAACTGTTGGTCTTCGAGATGTTTTCACGCATGTATTAGAATTATTGGGAAAGCAATTTTTTTTTTTAGAACGAAGTTCTTTATGTCGCGTTACTCGGGGGGCTGGAATTTTAAAACAAACAGATTTTTTTTTTTTTTGGAAACGAAAGTGGTTTTACCCGAAGTCTCTTTCTTTCGAGTTTCCCCCCTCACTCCGTCCCCCTCGACAACTGTTCTCTATACACTTCCCCTCTCCCCACTATATATGTATATCTGCCAACCGTGTCGTGTTACTCTTCTCCACACCTTTATCCACCATTCCCCCTCACACTCCCAAGCAATTATTATTTTCTCACAATAATTTTTATTTGACTTTGAATTTGTTTCTTTTACAATTCTAAAAAAAAAAAAAAAACATTTTTCAATAAAGAGATTTGAACCCTCAACCTCCTGCGTATAAGTCCAGTACCTTACCCACTCTGCTACGAGCGCTGCCGACTATAGTGACTTGGTTTCTTCTACTTATCGTCTGGTTCGTAACTATAGTATTCCATTTTTATATGCATTCACTGATACTACATATAATTCATGATAAATGATGTATTCGTTTTTTAAAAAAAAAAAAAAAAAAAAAAATTTCATTAGCATGAATATGGTTATGTAGATTAAACATAATAAGGCGCGTTATTACGCATTAAATATTTGTATTTTATGCATTTGATGCACAAAATACCGACCGATTTTTATTAAACCTGAGGTTTTTTTTGGCATAACAGTAATGCTAATAATTACTGTTATAAATAAATAAATTATTAAAATAAAGGAAACACAAAAGAATGAAAAAAAAAAGTAATAAAATTAAAAATGAAAAAAAAAGGAATGATATATGAAAAAAAAAAAAAGGGAATAAAGAAAAAAGATTAAATATAAAAATGAGAAAGAAATTAAATAAAGGAAGTACAAAAAATTGTAAAAAAATGTAATTCAATGAAATATGAAAAAAAATAAAACAAGAAATAAAAAAAAAGAATAAAACAAGAAATTAAGAAACAAATGAAAAAAAAATGTAATAAAATAAAATATAAAAAAAAAAACACAAGAAAATAAAAAAATAAAACAAGAAATAAAGAAAAAAAAAAAATAAAAAATGAAAAAAAAAAAAACAAACCAGGGGGGATAAATGGGTCATGGGACCCACGGTAAGAACGAAGTTCTTTAAACATGAGATGAGTATAGACAAAATTTTTCAGGTAACAAGGGGGTCGCCAGACCCACAGAAAGAACGAAGCTCTGTAAACGTTAGTACTGCATTTATGTTGTTTACTAAAACTAAAACTTGAAAAACGAATAAAAAAAAAATAAAAATAAAATAGTTTACTACTCACGATGGTTGAACTTCGTGAGAACGTCGTGCATAAATGCAGTACTCACGAAGTTCAACCATCGTGAGTAGTAAAATGTTATTCATGTTTAAAGAACTTCGTTCTTACCGTGGGTCCCATGATCTATTTATCCCCCCTGGTTTCTTGTTTTTTTTTTCATTTTTTATTTTTTATTTTTTTTCTTTATTTTTTCTCATACATTGTGAATGAGGTATAAATTTGCGATAAGTCATGAACCTTGCATTCTAAAAACGAACTCGTAAATTCAGCTCCATCATTACCATACATGAGAATTCTCATGAGATTTTTAGTAAGTGTGATGAGACAATGTTTTAAATCATTTATTGTGATATTACCTTTAAACCATTTTATCCCATAAACTTCTGGCGTGCAGTAATTTTTATATTTTTTTTATATTGTAAGGTAAATCTTCAAATGGGTGAGATGGTTTAGTTAACCAATGACTGATGACGTTTGCGTGTATCGATACGACTGCAACTTTTTTTGGTATTAAATGTCTGTCAGAGTCGTAAGAACCTTGGATGTCTATGACAAAATCCGTGATGGTAAATCACTACACTCTCTTGTAATATTTATTCTCTGGGCAAGATTTTTTTAAATATTTTGCTTGAAAGCGCCACCAAGCTTTTTCTGCAAGAATTTTGTCTGCTACGTTTTTAGACGGAATAGTTCTAGGATTATGAAAATTCGCTATATCATGCTGCTTACAAGCTTCATCAAGAGGATTGATACTGGGATCACCACAAGAAAGTCTTTTAGACAACTTGGTTCCTGGTCCACAGTATCGATAAGCTGGTATGTGTAGTTCTACAAATAGATTATTGATTATTCTATTAAAAACTCCACGAATTTTTTTGTGGTGAATGATCAACACTGTTCAAGCTCAATTACAAATAATGTTAAAATTATAAAAACACTCTATTTATAGCTTGAACAATCAGTTGTACATAAAACATTGCGCAGTCAACACGAGTTTTAATGAGCCAAAAATGAAACTTTCCGTTGAAAATTTTGACACACTTGTTGAGCAAAATAAAAAAGTAAAACGTCATGGAGATCTATTCATCTATTCCCCACGACTATCAGGAGCTGTTTTTTGTGGCCCTTTGAACTGTGGAAAAACAAAGAGCTGACTCAGTTTAATAACACATCCTAATGTGTCTAATATTAGAACCTATTAGGGATATTCAATTTTTTCCCTTTAGTAAACATAAAGTTGTAATAGCACCAGACAAAGTTTATAAATGAAATATTTTTTCGTAATTATAGAGAAAAAAAAACGAAAATAACATTCCTTAGTGTAAAGTAGTGCAATATTTTACTTGGGAAAAAATGCGTAACTTACAAAAATTGAAATAATAAAAAATTATAGTGAATAGTTTAATTAAGATTTAATTAAAAAAACAAATAATGAAATAAAATACTAACATATCTCAAAGCTCAGCTTTGGCTCATTAAAACAATTTTTTTTTAAAAGCTCTGCTAACTTTAAACTAATTTTCCAACTTCTATCTGGTTTCTGTAGACTTTTTGAATCAACAGCTGATACTGCTGTCACTTTGGGATGCAGGCTGACGTTCACGATCAAACTGATCTGCAAAGGCTGCAGCTTTAATTTGTATAGCAAACCCCCTATCACTTCAAAAGATTTTGCTACAATCAGTTGATCTACATCCATCTCTTTTTGACTTGTTATCTCTATATAATTTTTTTATCCTTTTTCCTCTTTTTTATTTTTTCATAGTTTATTGGTTAGATTGCATTGCTCCCCAGCTGATGATGAGTCAGTCATATTGACTAACTCTCTGTGACTTATGTTTTGCGCTTTGTTTTTTTGTGATCATTTACGCATTTAACTTATTGCTGTACGTCTTCCTCATCCGTATTTAAAATATTTTCTAGATCATTCCATTGCTCAATATTTCCCTCTTGATTAATCATTTCTTCATAATTTCCCCTTTCATTACTCCTCCCTCTTTCCCCATCCACTATTTTATAATGTCCCCTAAGTAATGTATACGTAGAAGTAGTAAAAATATATCGCTTATTATCGTGGGAGCTAAGATAAATTTTATTTTGCTTCTCCGAATGAATTTTATGATGGCGAGATCTCATATTCAACTGCTCTCACCCGATACTTTACCTTATATCATGCAAGTGGTTAATGTAATCTTCAAATTTAACAGTAGCTTTCACAACGTTAGGTTGCTTTTTTTATTATATTTTCATTTTTCATTAGAATACTGTACATTTTACTACGTAGGCCGACAAATTTTTTAAAAATACTTCCATTGCACTCATCTGTCTCGAGCCCAATAACTTTCTTATTTTTTAAGGGCATCTTAAATTTATTATTTTCTCGACAATCTGATGTATCCAATTCTTGTATGTTACCTTTTATCTTTTAATAAATATTATAGTTTATAATTTCATAGTTGAAGCTGTCTGATCAAAGTAGAGTAATTTACAATTATTTTTTAGCTTGGAGAGCATATAGTCATAGTGAAGCGATGAACAAGAGTTTTAGACAAGTCTAACATACTAAGTCCAATATATATAGGCTTTCTTATTTTTACTTTTGTTCTTTGCAGTTGAATGGCTATGAAATTTTCATCGAAAATATCACAGCTGTGAAAATTAGGTTAAGAAATGTAAGATCTTGCACCATGTCATCCACTCCAACGATCTAAGAGCCTAACATCATTACGTTTTCTCTCGTTTTCATTGTTTTAAAAAAAATTGCATTATTAAATAGTTTGAAAAGCCTTTTCTCAAACTTATTCTTAGACTTTTTTCTCTGATTACTATTTAGATCAACATATTCCTTGAGCCATGCGCTTTGCCAAAATTTTAAAGCACGATGAATTTTTGAGATTCGTTATCCATGGTCTACGGCCTGCTTAAGTGCTTCATAATGCACTACATAAGTCTTCTTATAATACAATGTTGTCATTAATTTTATCTGTTTGGATCCAGGAGTTGCTGTATAATGTGAACAAAATGGTTAATCTTTATGACAATCATGAAGCTCATATGGGTTCTCCAAATCAACCTCGAAAATATAACCGTGAGCACTTTCACTGCCAACTTTTTAAAAATCTTGAGGCTGTTCTTGACTATTTTCAACCCACTTAAATCCCCCATAAGGCGGTGGTTGAGTCATTGCCCCACAATATAAATTATTTACATCAAAATAAACTATACACTTTTCGGCTTTATCTTTTTGATAATTTTTTATGTACTGATTATTATTGGCCTCAGCATATCTGTTACAGCATTGGCTGATTCCCTCTCTAATTCCCCTTTCAATAAATAAAAAAATATCAATGTCGATAATAAGTTCCAGTGAAATCTAAAAATAACTATGAATTTATAATTTGTACGAAAATAACATTAGTTGTACTAAAGTATATAACAATTTACGTATGTTTTTTTAACATAGCATCCCAAGTAAATCCTAATGTAGTTAAATAGTATGCGGGATCTAATTTATATATTTTTAAACAATTATTTCGAAAGTTTTCAAAAATTTCTGTTACTAAAAGCACATCAGCTTTGAGATATGAGTCTGAGTATTCTCCAAGGTTTTATTATTACTTATATGAGTGTTATTTAATCTACTGTGAAAATTCTTTTGAGAAGACAGCCTAATTTCTTTTAGTTTCTCATACAATGACACATAATTGTATGGAAATATAACCTTTTTTTTTAAGGTAGTAGTTTAGTTAAGTATATCGTGTGGCATACCGCACTATAGAGTATGCATAGGTTATGCAGTCTTTACTGTACAGCTGTCATTGTCCCTTTCACGCAACTACACGATAGTTTTTAACTTTGGAAAGCTTAAATACAAAAACTGTATGGCTAGGCTTCTTGAGACTTGGTATTAAGTTTATTTATAATATTAATTGTAACACATCATTTTTTTTACAGAATTGATCGTTTCGTTCAGGATGAATGATTTCATTTCAAATCATACCCCAAACCAGGCACTTTCTTATCTTTTAAATGTTAAAAGATCAACAGTAAATCTTTAATATCTCTGAAACTACAGGGCTGGGCATCTTCAAATTTGGACTCAAGATGAACTATAGCAAACTTAAGCCACGCGTAAAATCTTAGAAAAATCTATCGTCTAGTCGTTTTACTGAACTACAACCTTACATGTTTATTTGGTCTAAAGAGTGAGAATTATCTTGACTTAAAACATACTCTAAAATTGTATTCTCCTCCAAGTAGGATGCCAATTTATCTAGAGATAATGGTCAAAATCGAAACAAGTCAATGAAGCGTAAGTTAATGCTCATCCCTTCAACATATTTTGTGAAAGAAATATACTTTTCTTTCATTTAGAGAATGACTTGTACTCGTCCGAGAAAACAAGTAATAAGTTTTTAAATAAATAAATGTGCATCATCATTACTTAGATTATGAAAAACTATGGGTGTTGTGGGATATGTATATCGAGAGTCTTAGTACTTGATATTGCATTGAATATGTGCAGCTCCTCGATATCTATAAAAATTAGATTTTTTTTTTAAGAAAAAAATATTTTTTAATAAGGTCAATGTATCATACTTACTTTCCAGTTAAATGACAATGGTCATGAACTTTGTTAATATTCGTAATTGCTTTTTCACATATATGACACCTGTCCACATCGAAAAAATGAAAATCTTCCTGATCAGTAAGAGGTCTCATTGGTACTGGATTATTATATATGCTTTGGAGCTTCAAGGCAAGATCACCCATTTTTTTAAAAACCAAGTAGCCGAATCTTCGTCAATTTTATTGTCCTATCTATAAAACATGTATCGTGATTCAGCATTATCGAAATTTCACTTTATGTAAAATCTCACACTTAGAGTTTTATGATGTTGTATGGCTCTTTGTATGGTGATGTTGTATCTTTACTTTCTATTCCTTCTTCTTCCTCGTATTCTTTATCTTTCACATATTCTTCATCTTGCACGGCATTATTAATATATTTTTCAACGCCCACTTGGTTTTTATTTCTTTATTTATTTATTTTTTTCGTGCTTTCACCATCACTTATATCTGTTGAGTAATATTCTACAAGCAGTAGATTTACATGTTCATTTTTTTCTCTGCCGTCAAATGGAGGGGTACTGTTTTAAAGTTTTTTTTTTCTCTATAAAACAAACATTAATTGAAAAATTATTTTGTTTTTCAAATTAAGGTATCTGTTAAGGTTGGACGGGGTAGGTAATGGCACTAAAGTTTGAATTATTTTAATATTTTGTGTAACTAGAGACGCGATTTTATCTATTACGCGTAGGATGTAAAGAAAATGAAATGGACCATTTAAATCACTGTCTATCTGTATTTTGAATATTTATGCAAGCTTTTTTTAACGATAGTAGGTGGAAGTTCAATGTAAGAACTTTCATTTATTGTACAATACTTATTAATATTTACTATTAAATTTTAAATGAGGTGCAGGGTCCATCCAGAGTCTTCCTGCTGAAACTCTTGAACGCCGACGCAAATAGGATTCTGTACATGTATTTCAAACCATTTATGCAAGTTTCTTGTATAGAAAATGCACTCTGACTCAGTATCAAAATATTTTACTTCAATAGTCTCTACATCGTTCTTAACTATAAAAAACTCAGCTGGAAGTGTGGTATTAAGTTTTAGAGTGTGCTGTAGATTCAAAATTTCTTGCAATTTTGAAACAAATGTTTTTTCTACAGATTTAAAAAATGTCATTACATAAACGTGCTAACCCTTAGCAATTGCAGCAGTCCGTATACGCTTTTTAAATGCACTATTTGTTTCTTCCCACGTGACACTCTCCGCATCCCTTCAGCAGATGTAGTAATTCCTAATCCTTACACTTCACATTTTTTATGAAATGTTACTAGAAAAGTTGATACTAGACATTCAACATTTAACAACTGTTTTCCGATGTGTGATGATAACTTAAGGGATTTCTTGTAGTCTGAAATACTTTTGAGCTCTATTTTACAATTATCAATCAGATCTTAAATACTCGTAATGTTATTATCATTTAACAAACGTTGATGTTCTAGTCATGCTTTATCACAAAAAATGACGTAACGTTCTATAGAATCGTCATTCGCAAAGTTTGCAAATAGTTGGTCCGTGATGCTGATTGTGAGCGATAATTTACTCGACTAATAGCATGCTCCACTTTAACCTTTATTTATTGCACTTTATCTATGGAATTCTGTAAGAGAGAGACAACTAGTGGTTACACAGTAAAAATACCATGGAATGTATACACAACATAATGCATTTATATAAGTATAGAAAAGACTCTCCATCAATAGTGTTAACTGTGGATATTTCTCTAAGGTGTACTCCAGCAACTTGAGATATTTTTCTTGAATTCACTAAAATCCTCCTAAATCATGTGCATGCCGCATTTCTTTTTGTCAAAGTAACGCATTGCGAATGTTATATTAAGATGATGTATGCTCACATAATATTCTTACATTCCCCATTTAAATGCTTCTAGAAACAAGTATAAAGCAATTAAAAGTAAGGTAATGATTTTCAAGAAAAGCTTTTTGGCAAAGAGTGAGTTTTATCTGACACATACAGTAATATCACAAATTTATTTTATGCCCTTAGGGTCCACTACATTAACAGGCGTCACCATCTTCTTAACCACGTTTAAATAACATGCACATCCAATTTTTCTGCTTTTTATGACTTGGCGAAAGAGTCGTGTAAGATATTTAAAAATATTTTCTACGTAAAATCAATAACACCTAAGAAATATTTTGGAAATGTTTTAAATTTTACAAAATTTTTATTCGAAAATCCTTATCAAAACTTTCATTCCCATGCTACCCCTTCTCTCAGCAACTTGACACTGCTGCTTTGAGGTGTATATAAGCCAACTACTAAGGGTGAAAAATTCATTCACCGACAGTTCTTCAAGATTTTGAAGTCGTTTTCTAGTAGCATGGAGAATCAGAGGTATTTCAACAAAGCATCTGCGCTGTTGCACTCATTATTAGATGAATTTTAACAGCATTTAACTCACTCGCAACCAAGATTCAATTTACAAAATATTTAAGATGTCATTCCGCCTGATGATGCTAAAATACTGGAGTGCTTAAGTAAATATTTCTTATTGTTACAGAGCCTGAACCTGCAGTGAGATTAGTTTTTGGAATGTGTCAGATGTCGTTTTATCCACTATCTAAGGTGAGTTTTTATATTTACAAGATGAAAAAATAACAAGTTTTTAATTCGTTTCTTTTTTATATTTCTGAGCCGCTTGATTTAACACTGCAAAATGCAGTAGCTAAGATGACCAATAACGTTGAGAGGTTTCTACGTCCCTCATCATCTCCAAGCAACAGCGGCCTGTTGTGGTATATGCCACCATCACCAGCTCAATTGGATGAAAATGCTGCTTGTAGACCGCGACCATCAACACCGTCACCAGCATCCCCAACTTCCTCCTTCACGGAGAGATTTAAGGTTCAGCCGCCAGTAACTTTTCTGAAAGAGTCCAGAACTATACCATTGGTGGATTTGACTGAGTCATCTCCATCAGCACCAGGGATCATTAAAGAGGTTCGATATAGTGTGAGAAGAACTCGTAAAATATGTAAAAAAAAAATTAAACCAGGTTCGATGTAAATTATTTTATAATAATACGTAATAAGTAATAGATTATACATTTTAAATTTGTAAAATTAATTTATAATAACATTTACTTACCTATTTTTTAAGTCTAGTTACAGTTAATAAATGTTATAAACTAATACCTTATGTTCTCATTTAAATTACTTATACAAAGCCTTTCCTTGTAACTTACTTACAAAAATCGAGAAATCATAAGAAAATAAAGTAAACTCATAAATTTACCAAAAAAATAAATAAATGAAAAATCAAGTTTTTAATGGATCCATATGATTAACTATTTTATACCAATGAGATGGTTAACCAACTGAGCTAATAAGGACATGCATATTTCAGAAGACGAATGAGATCTACATTTCACAACAATGGCATTCACATATGCTAACCTCGTGCATGCAAACGATCGCATATGTACGTGTGTGCTTGTACAAGAGTAACATATGAGCATGCATGTTATTCCGTATGAGTAAGCGTAAGTATTCAAGCGTGTGCATAAGACATCGAACAAACAAGTATACATACACATACATAGAGTGCTTGAATCCTTATTTCATAGCAAGAGAAACAAAGAGAGAGCACTTTGCTGAGCAAGATATGTAACGCATGAGCCCAATCTTACAGCACAAGGCTTCACCACTGGCGTAGTATTCCACTATCCTCACTATCATGCTGAGAGTGTTAGAAAGAGAGAGAGAAAGAGAGATAACGCGTGGACCTTTGCACAAGGAGAAAGAGGGAGCACTCGGGAAATAAGATGTATATATATAGATAACGCTTGGACCCCGTCTGATAGCTCGTCTTATAGTATCCCCTTCCGTCTGGTGCAGTATCGCATTGTCCCCACTCCTACCGTAAGGGGCCAGCTGGGGGGAGGGGGGGGGCACAGAGCTGCCATAGTTTATCTACTGTTATACAAAGAGTTAATAGTGAACTATAAGATAAAATATCTTAAGACGTCTCATATCGCATTTATTTTTATACCTACTTTTAACAAAGCCTGTTTGTTTTATTAGATTAGCTGAAATGATACAAAAAAATTTTCTGCAGGACGTCCCTGTGGACGATGTTCCTGGACTTAAGCCATTTGACCCCTAAAAAGCAACAAATATACACACTTGCACACAAACTTTTACTTTTGTCAGTCAAAAATAAGATCGGATGTTTTATACATTATATTATATTATAGAAGGATATAGTAGGAAGTAATATAGTAACATATCCCTGCTCCCGTGTAAATTTCGAAAAAAAGTATAGCCTATCTCTTAACCCAGAATTTTAGCTACCTCCATATTAAATTTTATAGTAATTGGGCCAGCAGTTTGACTGTTATAAGGTTACAAACATCCATAAAAACTTAAGCCTTTAAAATATTAGTCAAATACCTGAAGATGCACTTTAAATATTAATCATGTTTAATTACGAATGCAAAAAGTACGGATCCAAGTACTTCTTGCATTTTTTAATTTGTTTTATAAGTGTATTATTATTTATTTAATAGCTTAATGTGATTTTCGCATACATATAACTTTATTAATTTTAAGTATAAACTAAAACTATAATTTCTTATAATTTATAAAAACATTGTATTACGAGTTGATTGCAAAAATAAAAAAGACATCGCAATGAAAGATTTCAAGCATGACTAAAGTGTTTTTAAATATTTTTAAGTAATAAAATTATTTTCTTAACAAGTGACCTTTCCGTCAAGACAGCAAGTGACTTTTCAAGTCTGGAGAAAAAACGATGGATGAGAATCAATATGGAAGTATGTTTGGTAACTAAGTATATGACTAGTGATTATAAAAAAATGCGTTAAATCAAGGTGTATACTACTCATACCTTGAATTTTAATAATTGAAATTCTCACTATAAGGCTTTAAGCAGGACCTTTTTTCTAAGCTTAAGCAAAATTCAATATTATTACTAAAATCTATTTTTTAACTAAGCAGATTTTAGTTTCACAAATATTCTAAGCTTTTTGTTGATTTCGAGATGATGCTGGAATAACTGAAACTATTGACTACTCTACATGTTCCGCTTTGTAAAAAGTCAATAAATCATTTGTTACATATTGTATGGAAAAAAGCTTTGCACGTTTTTAGAACACAGATGGTCAGTTCAAAGAATCTTCACCTATTCACGAAGAGGTGGATGGTAAACAAAAAAAAATGATGCAAAAGTCACTATTTATTTACAAATTAAAAAAAAAAGTTGTAAAAAGTAGATGGCTTATTTATTTACTATCAACAGCATCCATGGATTGTTCTTTGTCTAATTTACTTTTACCAAAAAATAGCCAGTTTGGCTCATGTTGTTTTGACGACTAAAAAAATTGTACGGTTTGCGTAAAATACTATGAAGAAAGCCCAAAACACCAAGAATGTCTAATCATGTATAGTAAAAAAAAAGCATTGTGGGGGTTGTATCGATAATTATATAACACAGCAACTTAACAAGGAAAGTGAGTTCTGAAAATCTTTATTGCAACGATTAATCATTTCAATCAAGTTCATACCCACTCGAGGACTGGCCTTCTGAGAATAAGATTAAGTTATTGGATTCAAATAAATGGTATTTACTTAGAGTTCTAAGAATTAATTAGCAAATTTAATTTAATGCAGAAGAGTCGTTTTGAAACTTATGGCAATAGAGATATTTGATAAACATCTTACTTGTCTGCAAATATTTGCTTTGAACTTATAGAAATAATGTAATAATAAACTTTAAATTATATTGTTAATAAAAAAGATCGAGCTGAATATTAATCAAATTCTATTGATTCTACGCCAGATATTAGCCTTGTCTGGATAAATTAGTATTTACTGTTGGCTATGTAAATGATTCGCAACTTGTAGAAAGATTCCTGGGTCTCATTTCGATAGAGTCTCATGAATCTGAGTATTTTTTTATGTCGTCACTAATTTTTAATGACATTGATATATATGCATTAGTAACTGTCGCAGTCAGTTGTACGATAATGTGTCAAACATGTCAGGATACTACACAGGCTCTTAGGCAAGAATCAAAGACATAAACAAATACAATAACTACGTACCATTTTCGTTGGCGTCAATGCTATTCAATCGAACGTAAGAGTTATAAGCTTTCAAGTGTAGTTCAGAAATTATATGAATTTTCTTATGCTAAACACACAGAAAGCCTAAATTACTAGTCAATTAAGAAAAAAAGCGAAATGTTTCAACTCTTTCTCAAAAATGCGATGGTCAACTCGTAGCGATACACTAAAACACTAACTGGTAGCTATACAAATGTGTTATCATTCAAAGGAAATATCAGACAATCTTACGTAACAAAGTGGTACAAAACTATATTTATCATTTCTATACAAAAAGTTAATCCAATTTTATTACATATTTCTCATAATACTTTTGAATCACTTGGCAGCACTGCCACAAGCAGGAATTAGAGCTGCGCAACTGGCTCGTGTCGATCCAGCCTAACCTGATGACCAGCAGATTCATGCCTAACTACGTACGTTGTGCACGCATCACTTACTCTCGCAGTGGTCTAACAATTAATCTGTGATTTAATTAAGCAAAAGTTATATGTATCAATAAATATTATGTGCATACCTTGTATTCAGCGTGCATCTCCTTGTGTACCTTCACTCTAGACTCCAAAGTGGTGACCCCGACGTAATCTAGACAGATTAGTGCAAGGCCACATGGCCCGGTGAAAGTGACAGGCCATGTTGCGCGTGCTCTCCCGTTTCTTTGCCTCACCAAAGCGATCTTCTTTTTTCTTCTTTTGCACCTCGCACGGACAACTAGTCTCTTACAACGCAGCAGTAAAAACATGGTCGGAACCGGTGGCAACAACAACTAGTCTGAAGGTGAAGGCGACAACGGTGGCAACAACAATGGAGGCAATAACAACGGAGGCAACCACAACAACAACAACGGTGACGTGAATCCTCATGCAGCAGTCAAGACGATGCATAACTGCAAGCTGCCACCTTTCTGGAGAGCATTACCAAAAACATGGTTTTTTCAAATCGAATCAGCTTTCAGCTACAATCAGATGCGTTCAGACTCTACGCACTTTAACCTGGTCGTGGCAGCTCTAAACTGCAAGATCGCGCTAGAGCTTCTGGACTTTTGGTGCTCAGTACCAAGCACAGAAAAGTACGAGTACTTAAAAAGGCATGTGCTCACGCGTTTTACCAGTACCGAGGAGAACGCTTTTTACTCAGCTGCACGTTGACAATTGCGCTCCGTCGCAGCTGTTGCGTCACATGCACTTCCTCGCAGGGACGAAGGTCAACGATGAAGTGCTCAAGGTCAAGTGGCTAGACCTCCTGCCAGTGCCTACACAAAAAATACTGCGCATCCTTCGTAACACCACGCTAGACAAGCTGGTAGAGGCCGGGGATCACATGGCAGACAGGCCTGCATCGGTAAATACCATCTGACCACACGGGCATCAACGGTCTCCCTTACCACATCATGCTTCATCATCACTGGGTCTTAAGGCCGCCTTTTCAGCTCAGGCTGCGGAGATAGCTGCCTTGCTTGCCACCATGACTCAACTTCCGGTGACAACTTCCGGTACAAAAGCTATCAGCTACATCAAAAAGAGGCCAACGCTCGGGACAACAACGGAATAGCAGCTACAGTCGCGGCAACAGGTCTCACTCGCCCACCCCCTCACATGATGGCTACTGCTTCTATCACTAACACTTTGGCGTGGACGCAAGAAAGTGCGAGCAGCTTTGCGTCTGGAAATCTCTTCGGGGCAGGGAAGCAAGTCAAGCTGCCGTCAGTACAAGCGGCCCATGGCAGCTGTTTGCCCCAAGAGAACCACCGACATGTCTTTGACAGAAACTCTGGCCTGAGTTTCCTCGTAGACTCAGGATCTGTCGTCTCTCTTTTACTACGCTCACTTATGCATCAAAAGCTCTTTGCTAAATCTCTAAAACCGATAGCTGCTGATATGTCTCCCATAGCAACCTACGGATGCCAGATGGTCACGCTCAACGGGTCTCAGATACTTCACTCAGCATCCTGGCCCCAGTCTGCACAGCACAAGTCTACTCATTGTCACTCTTTGGCAGCCACGACGAGGATGGCCTGAACCTCAGGGGACAGTACGATCGGTTGCTGTCGGATTTTTCAGACATTACCAAGCCTAGCATACAGCGTGTTACGCCATCCAAGTGTAGCATAACTCATAGTATACACACAACAGGACCTTCAGTCTACGATCTTTCACGAAGTCTGCACGGTGAGCATCTGA
This sequence comes from Copidosoma floridanum, assembly GCF_036245765.1. NCBI lineage: Eukaryota > Metazoa > Arthropoda > Insecta > Hymenoptera > Encyrtidae > Copidosoma > Copidosoma floridanum. The sequence goes on along the minus strand of NW_028321882.1, from coordinate 9,720,718 downwards.
GCGCGGCCAATCGCATGCTCAATGATCTGCTGGACTGAGAAGTCGTGCACCACTCTTATAGTCAATGGTCCAGCCCGCTTCACCTTATGCCCTAGCTAGGAGGAGCGTTTTGAGCCCCAGGCGACTACCGGAGTCTGAATGCGAGCACAGAGCCAGATTATATCCCCTGCAACTCATAGAAGATCTCATGCACCGGTGCCACGGTGCCAAGATCTTTTCCACGGTTGATCTGGACAAGGCCTTCTATCAAGTGCCCACGGCAGAGAAAGATATCTGCAAAATAGCAGTGGCAATGCCCATCGGGTTATATGAATTTTTGAGCATGTCCATGGGCCTCAGAAATGTCACTCAAACCTTCCAACGTTTCATGGACTCGCTGCTGCGAGATCTCACTTTTGCTCATGCCTACGTAGATAATATTATCATCGAATCCAAGAGTCATGAAGAGCACCTACCTCACTTAAGAGAGCTCTTTGACATTCTGCGAGCTGCAAGACTCCACGTAAAATTGGAGAAGTGCAATCTGGGAAAAATATAAGTTCACTTCCTAGGTTTCTTGTGGATACCCGAGGGCTTCAAGGCACCAGAGCACAAGGTGGACGCCATTGACAATTTTCCCAAGCCAACCACTATCAAAGAGCTTCGCAGGTTTCTAGATACGACGAATTATTATCGCCACTGCATATCCAACGCAGCTATACTATAAGCTCCGCTCAACGACATGCTGGTCAGAGCCCTAAAGAGCAAAAAGGAGAAATTGTGTTGGAGCAAGGAGGCTGATCAAGCATTTGAAAACTGCAATAAAGCTCTGCGAGATGCATCTTTCTCCTTTTATTTGTCTCCACATGCACCACTCGCTCTATCCACTGACGCCTCAGACTCGACTATTGGAGCAGTCATCGAACAGCACGTTGACTCTGAATAGCGTCTGGTATCTTTTTACTTAAGAAAGCTCACACAAGCTAAAACCAATTACTGCACTCAGGATAAGGAGCTCCTTACGACCTATACGGCAGTTGAGCATTTCAGCCGTTTCATAGAAGGTCGCAGCTTCATCCTCAGGACTGACCATAAATCACTCATTTACGCTGGAGAGCAGTTGTCATGGCGTCTCGTCAACAGCGGCATCTGGATTACCTGCTTCAATTCAATGTGAATTTTCAACACATCAAAGGTGAGGACAATCCAGTTGCAGATGCTCTCTCCAGTACCTGCGCCATTGAGATGCCCTCTGAACTACGAGCATACCATATTGAAGCAGCCCAAAAGGACGACGAGGAGCTAACAAATCTGCTGGACAACGGCATTTCAGACTTCCAGTGGCTCCGAATCAAGGAGACCGAACTGGCCTGCAACGTCAAGGGCGGAACCATCAGGCCCTTTCTGCCAGCAACCAAGCTTTTGATGCCTTACACTCACTCACTCACTCACTCAAGTGCTCGTGCAATGGTCAAGGTGATGATGTTAAAATTTTTCTTGCCTGGCGTTAAAAAGGACATCAACCGGTGGAGCCGCGCTTGCCAAGGTTGCCAACGCTCAAAGGTCAGCAAACACAATCGAGCTGATTTACGATTCTTTGACCTCCTGGGCAACAGGTTTGAGCACGTCCACCTGGACATCATCATCCTACCACTGGTAGGAAACTTACGATATTGCCTCACCATAGTTGACCGGTTCAACAGATGGCCGGTGGACGTTCCGTTGGCCGACGTCACAGCTTAAACGATAGCAACAGCCTTTACAAAGCAATGAATTGCCAATTTTGGTTTTCCTCTGACCATAACCACGGATCAGGGCAAAAAATTTGAGTCATCACTCTTCGCAGCCTCAGCTCGCATGATAGGAGCCAAACACGTCCATGCGACGCCCTACCATCCGAAAATCAACGGCCTGGTTGAAAGGTTCCATTGCAAATTTAAGGCAGCTCTCATATGCGATTCTAGCACACCTTGGCCAGAACGCCTCTCAATAACGCTTCTAGGGCTGAGAGGTTGTATCAAGCAAGACCTCCAAGCATCACCAGCAGAGATAGTGTTTTACACCACGCTACGCTTGTCTGGGGAGTTCTTCGTTTCCAACAGCGCCCAGGCAGAGCCACACAAGTTTCTCAACCAGCTGAGAGACCTCATGAGGACCTTCTGAGCAGTACTAGTCTTGCATCACGCCTATATCACGTCTTCCACCACAAGGCGCTGGATACCTGCACACATCTCTAGGAACTTCATGCATTATACATTATTTCTTATAAATATAATAAATGATTAACTTATGAAACATTAGACCTTTTTATTTTATTTTATTATTCTCAATTCTCAGTGCCTGTGTGTTATTTATTATAAATAGGCATTAAACTAATAAAAATTTGTTAAATCATGTGTTTTTTGGTTAAAAGATTTAATATTTATGTTTTAAGCACCAAACGAGTCAACATGATTGTATGAACGTTGATCGTATAATTATTGGAAACAAATTAAGATTATTGTATTAACGATGTACCAAAATCAGGTAAGTACTCATGTATCATGGGTTAGCATGATTCTCATCTCATCAAGGTACCTTTCCACTAGTGACCTTTGTCACTACATAGCAATGACTAGTAACTCTTTTCTTTTCCTGCCCAAAATATAAGTTTTTGGGTCCATTATATGATGGTAAAAGTTAACTTATACTGAATTTTTTCTAAATAATGTTTATATGGCTTCCCTTTCCTTTACACAACAGTAGTATTATGAAGCAGTGGAAAATTGACTTTATTTTTATAATAATTCAACCTTATCCTTTTTAAGTGTGACCCACACAGCCCCCCACATGATCTAAAGAGGCATCTAAACAACTTTGCCACCCAAATCCTTGCCCTATATCTGCTTAGCTATTCACACACTTTAGAATTTTATGGTAACTCTTACTTCTTATTTTACATATCTCTCTATATCATTCTCTAATATTTTTACTTTATACATTTTTGATGAGACCCCCTTTGCCCTCAATCTACTAAGCTTATACAATTCACTTATTCAAGTATGTAAAAAATGAAAAAAGTGTTTGAAATGAAACAATGTTTTTTAATGTCAAATGTTATACCTATACCATTGCTCTTTTGGAAGGGCAGATTGCACTTCACCTGCCTACACGATAGCTGCCGTTTAATATAAGGAAAACTTCCCGTTATTCCTCTAATATCCTAATTCGATGCTTTTTTGGTGTGACCCTCACTTTCGGCCCCCCCCCTCCTCCACACGATTCTTAGAATTATTTGAATTTCCCCCCCCCCTCTATATGAAACCTTGCCCTACATCTGCTAATATATGCATACACATGAGAATTTAATGGATGTTTTAACACTCTTTTTTACAAATCTTTCTATATTATTCTATGATATTTTTACCTTGTACACTATTAGTGAGACCTTCTTTGTCCTGTATCCGCTTAGCTAAAACAAAACAATTACTAAAATTTATTAGGAATAGGACAGTATTTTAAAACAAACAATGTATTTAATTATTTAACATTAAGTGTATTGTATTGTTCTTTTGGTGAGGCAAATTACCCCCCCCCCTCATTCCACGATAGCCACCATCCAAAATAAGGCAAACTTAGCTTTATTTCTTTGATTTTCAATCTGATACTTTTTTGGTGTGACCCTTATTCCCCCCCCCCCTCCGTTAATGACGCAATTCTTTGAAGACATTCTTATACATTGTTAGTCACACGTCCTTTGCTAATACTAAATACTTATTCAAATTTAATAGAAATAAGATAATATAAAAAAAGAAATAATCAACCTTTAAAAAATAATGTTTTTTTTTTATTTTAAACATCATAAGTATTATACTGTTTTTTTGTGGGGCAGTTCACACCCCGCTTTTTCTTTTTACACGATAGCTGCCATATAAGATAAAAGAAACTTCGCTGTATTGATCTCCTTTATCTCCTCACGAAACCTCACTCTCCGTATGCTTAGCTAAGCATACACATTATAATTTAATGAGAACTCTCGCATCTTCTATTATGCTCCGATAATTAAATATATCACTTTTTTGATAATATTTACACTGCTCTCTTCGACTATCACAATGCTTAGAAGCATCTTAATACCACTTTTTCACACAAAACGGAGCCCTTTTTCTGCTAAACTTAACATACGCATTGTAACTTAATGAAAACCCTTACTCTCTTTAATATTAATCAGCCCACATTATTTATCATTTTAATACATTTTTAATGAGACTTACTTTTTTCCACATCTGATTAGATAATATTACACGTACACTTTAGTTTAATGTTAACAAAATACTTTTTAAAGAAGAAATCATTAATGTTTAGTATTATTAGTTATAAGCACAAAGTTTTACAGATACAATTAACCTACAAGTACAAAAAACTGTCTTTGCTGTGAAGTTGCCGAGGAGGCATCAGATCCATTGATGAAGGAGGAGGCCAAAGAATGACCCAACCAGCAGAGCACGGGCTAGGAAATGACTAAACTGCAGGGGCTCTGGATTATTATCTCAGCCCTAATATTGCTGAGTGTGCTTGCTTAACTTAGCTTGGCAACGTCCCACACAGGCTCATCAATAGCACCCGAAACCCACCCCCAAAAGAAGTAAAAGAGACTCTGATGGTACCAGATCCAGTCCTTGGCTCTGACTGCTGGGGGTGCGTAGGATCATGGCACCAGTTTACGAGCTGTCACTGGCCCAGAACGCGGACGTTATGTCACTGTTGTGAAACTCAAAACATGACCCTGGCACAATGCCCAAACTGCAAACTGCCAAGACTCCTGACGAGAAGGGTGGTGAGAATTCTTCGCGCGTGCGTGCGTGTCATTAGCAACCTCTGAATCTTTGCCAGCGCTCTATACAACATTTTTTAGAATATTGTATTAATACTATGATCAAACATAGTTTATCAAAAAATTTACAAATAATAGTTTTTGCATGTGGAACATATCTTGTAACATTTTGTATGAAAATATTTAAAAAACGTTTCATCCCATTTATAAGATATCATGAATAAGAAAATTTTTTTTTTAACTGTTTGTATGTTGTTCTTCGTTATTAAGATCATTGAAGCTTTCTGCATGTTAATGAAAAATGAAACGAGTGAGAGGACCACGCCATTAATGCAGGCATATAAGTTCCACATGGACTATTTACGTGTTTTGACCAAGTACGCTCAATTTCATGGGTTTGTAATTGTATAACTTCTACGCATGTTTTTAAAAATTGTTTATCACCATATGCGCAAAAAGTATGGTTTTAGAATTTTGTTTGTGGTTATCTAAATACTTTAACTTAAACACGTGCCCACTGATAGGTGCCATGCCGTACCTAGACTAATTCGTAGTTATTTGAGCAAAGTTTATTCACGTTTACCAAAATATTGTTAAAAGCTTATTAACTTGCAAAAATATGACAAACTTTTCTTATTATTTGTTCGCACCCACAAATGTGACGAAAAAGTGTTAAAATACACTTTTTTAAGGCTGAAAAAGACAACTATGAAGTCAACAGATCACTCTTAGTTAAATAATAATGACCTAACGGCTTTCCATAATAAGTTAGCAGGTTGTGATATGCATCAGGTTGCTTTGAATTTATCGGTACAGTGAATTAATAATATTAAAAATTATAATTTAAGGAGCTGATATTTGATGTTTGACTTAAGTAGGTAAATAAAAACAAACATTGCTAAGCTACATTAACCTGAACAATTTGCTGAATCATATGTCTCTGCCAACCGTTCATGTTAGTTGGTAGTTAACTAATATGCAGAATTCAAATTATTTTTTTGGTCTACTTTAGTCTTTTACAATAAAGTTCATTGAATAACGTAGTAATATATTGGTAACACAGCTTACTACATACTGTAATCCTTAATTGTTTATTATCATGCTAAAGAAATATCTTTTTTCTGTTGATTTACAGTATTGACAAAGTCATTTATTCACAAATTCAAGAAGTGCATGCCTCAGTTTTAATATTGTAAACATTTCTAAGCTAGTTTAACGCGCAAAACTCTTTGAAAAAATAGGATTAAGTATAGTATGTAAATAAACTTTTTTAACAAATAAATGCTACATTATGGATTGTGTCAAAAAAATAATTTTATTTTTCAATTTTTTTAAGCGTACTACTAGTGAATCTGGTCCCTGAATAATCCAAGGCAGAATTGTTATCTGTGATAATGAAAACAGCTGCTGTGTAAACTACCAAAAGATCAAGAAGTAAAGAATAGCCACGTCTTCTACAGTTCAAAAACTTAGATTTAGAAGACAATTGTTAACTATATTTTGATTGATTAATTTAGTTTACGAAAATAAGACTCGCTTAGTTAGTGTTTTATGTGTTAATTTATGTAATGTATTATGTTATAAAAAAATAGTCGATGAAGTATTGATGTAAAAATATTATATTGGAGTTTAAGATAATGTAGTAAAGATAATTAAAATAAGCTTTTTTTAAGTCATAAGCTTTAGTTTTTTGGTTCTTCTACATTATACGTAAGCTACTGTATTATTAAGATTTTTCAAGAAAAGTTTATTCATCATTTGATTATGTGTTAATTGCTTCAATTACCTAAATTTGCAAAACGTTTTTGTATCCATACGTTTTATACAGTAAAATCAATGTTTTGACATTGATAACCTTAAAAATATTTGATAAAACATTTTATTTCCTTAAAAATGTATTATTTCAATAAACCATTGACACTATTGTTTACACTATGTTTTATTTTTCCCATGAAAAATGCAAGTTTTGTTTATAAGCGGTATGTAATGAAAAATTTTTTTAAGTTAGTTGTAACCGTATGTTCCAGCCCAAATTTAAAAGATACTTTTATATCTACCTTATTCGGAAAGCATCCAAGGTCGCTAGCCTACATTTTTGTACATAAACTTACAGGCGATGTGATTGTTGGTCTTTACACTTAGAAAATGCGTTAAAAAAATTAATTTATAAGTATTAGAAAATTTTTGAAAAGCACCTGTGACTTAAACATACTTACACTTATACTCAGTTCTGTTAAATTACCGTACTCAAGTTCAAGATAAGATTAAAAAAATGTTAAGATCAAATACCACATAAAAACCACACAGCCCTTATATTAATTCCATTTGGATTGTTATAAAAAAATACAACACAGTAGAATTATGTTTGGATGCTTGGAAGTTGAATAATAAGTTAATTGACAATTACAAATTACTACCTGGATTGGAAATAATATGTCAATAATGTCAAAACGCAAATTTTATTCCTAAATTGAAGTAACCAAGTTTACACTGGAGTAGGTGAACAAGGGTGACTCCAACACACCTGTGTTGCAATCGCCGTGGTGACTCCGACACACCTCCCCTTTCCTGCAGTTTCACTTTTCTCTCTCTCTCTCTGCGTGTGCCACGTGAGTTTTGTGGATGATCGAGCTCTCTCTTGCGCAGCTTCTTTTATCTACGCGGGCTGCATTATTTTAATACCACAAACAACTTGAACGTGGAGCTCTCTCTGTTTGGGATGCTTTAATTACAGGACTTGTTTTTATATAAGTTGTGTTAGCTTATGCTTATGCTTACGTTGCATACAAGGTTTTTGGGATAAGGAAATTTTCTGTACAAAATTAAAATGAAAAAATTGTTGATTGAAAGTACAGTCAAAATAGTAAGCTAGTACCTAAAATATGAGTATATTTTAATTGTAAAAAGCTGCTTTGTACACAATGTTTAACACATTATCCTGCAGCATCCAATCTTTTATAGCCTGGATATTTCTTATGGCACATGAAGAGTTAATACTAAAGCTGTAGAATTGACATGATAAATAGTCCTTGGTAAGTTTAGCTAGTGCCGGACATTCATACTCCTCGATATTAATGACTCTAAATGGTAGGGAAGATAAGTAACCAACTCGCTTATTACTTATTTTTATATTAAGAAATAGTATTACCTGCATGATATTATCTCTTGAAGATAATTTTTGTTCTCAAGACCCTTAGCGTACACGTTATTAGCATCAACCAGCTCATTTTTAAAAACTCTCAGACCTTCATAAGAAACATCGCTATAATTCCAGCTTATACCATGGAAATTGGTTATCAACCATTGATTTTACCATTTGTCCCAAAATGATAAATTTTCCTACGCAAAAGGTGACTTGAGAACGATTACAACAGGTATGGAATTTTTTTCCCCAAGTTCAATATACGAAATTTCTTTAAAAGTGAATTTGTTTTCATAGGTTTTAAAACCCTGAACGTCTACAATGTATTCCATCCTTTGAAGTTCAAACGATATGCTTCTCAGTCAAGAATGCTTTAAGGAATGAGTTGTATAGCAATGTTAGCTAAAATAAATATACTTCTATATTAAGCTCCAAATTCTGTGCTCACACAGCTTCAGTTTTAAAAAAAGAAATAAAACTCTCATATTTGAATGCATCTATCTGGTTTAGGCACTCTGCTTAAGCTTGTAGGAGATTTAACTCACATAAAGACTGCATCCTTCCCATGTACTAAATTACTAGGTTGAAGTTAGGTAGTAATTGAGGTATGAAGATCATTATGGGATGCAAAAAAAATCAATCTTGATGCATTTTTAGTCTCATTTTTTACAAAAAGTTTATTTAATATCGAAAACTATTACATAAATGTACAAAAATTGCGTTCTTAAATGATATATACACCTTATTCTACAGCTGTGGTATATTAATGCTTACAACTCCTCATAAACATCATCATCATCAACGTCTATCCATTTTATATTTAAATAGAACTTTTTCATATGCTTATCATTATGAAGAGCATACGTTGATTTGTAGGCTCCATTGTGATGAGTGCAAACGGTGGCCCATCTTGGGAGTTGAAACGGTAGATAGTCCTCATATTAGTGACTTCAAAGCCAAATATTTCAAGCCACTTTTGTTTTAGCTCGTCAGTAACAAATATTTTCACAGCATTTTTAATATTTTCCCGTAAAATGTTTCCAATCTCTGTATACTCAATTTTTCCTAAGTCCCAGGTTAGTCCGTAATAGAAAAGTTCAAGGTAAAAATTTTTTTGTTTATACTTTTATTGTAATTTACGCTAGGTGAAAGGTGCTATAGAAAAAAATACTTGTGCTTCCGTATCATTTACACACAGAGAAAGAATAGCCAATTCTTTAAGCACCTGGTTTCGTGAAACCTTGCATATTCACAAGTTATTCCATTTTACTATACTAAAACTTTTTAATTTTGGTTTAGCTTTCCGTACCCTTAAGTTTTAGGCAAAGACTTTTTGTTGGTTGAATATTTAGTGCCGTGGTTTTTTAGCCAAGATTTTTTGATACTTTACGTGTGTTGTAAATTCCTTTTAACTCGGCTTATGCGACAAATTGAAAAATGTAGAGCTTTGCTAAGTAATTGCACAATTTTCATTCATATCTTTTGATGTTTTTGTATAACTTTTTTTAACACTTTTCTCCGGTTTTTTCTCTGAGTTTCTCTCCATAAATTTTTCCCACTTTTCTTATCGTCGATTACCTTTTTCTTCTTTACTCCAGCTGTTACTGCTCTGATACTTATTCATGACGGTTGAAACTGAACTGACGCCAGCAGAGCCATGAATCGGCTTTATAGCTTTTACATAAGTTTCTTGACATCCCCACTCATAGGCCTATACTGAACGATACGATTATGTAAAATGCTTCAAGAGCTCGTTATTGATTGAGCTCTCAAGAATATATTTAGCTGCTTATATGATTTGTTTAATTACAAATAATGCCCATTATTGAAAAGATTTTATATGCAATCTTATAGTTATGACTTCTCCACGAAAATGGACTTAATCACAATCCTGATCTACAATGCGTAGTTGTACATGATCAATGATACGTCTAATAATTGGTAAATGAATTATTTGTGATGGAACTTCAATAATTTCATCTCCAAGTTGTATAGCAGATAAAAATTCATGATTTGTGTGTACTTTGCAACTGTTTATGTGAGCTCTACTCGGGATATCACATTCAACTCTTCATGCGTTTATCTTTAGAATAGCTACAGGTAAGTCTGAAACATAAGTAGTATTATTTTTTAGAACTTTCTGAGTAAAACCTAATAGTCTGCCTATAAATTTTTTAGGTTAAAAATCAATAGTATGACTACACTAGATAATATTTTGAAGCGTATTATTGTTTGGCTTAATATTGAGAGTTATGTTGCGAGTTTGTAATACCTCAATCAAAAATAACCTTATATCTTTAATCTCATACCTGCCTGTTGATAATTTAATGACTTGATTGCCAACATAAAATTTATCACAAATTTCATTGATATTTGGGATTTAGTTGAATGACGAAAGTTCTACGAAGCAAAGAACGTAGCAGTGTTTTGGAGATAACTTGATTGGTAGCAAATACTGTGCTTTTAAAATGAAAGAGGTACCAGAGAGGCTGAGTGTTAATGTTTCCTCCATGGTTGTCAAAGTGTAACTAAACGGTTTTTTCCCTATGTAAGAAATTTATATTTGTTTTAAAAGAAACTTTAAGCACAAATGACCACGGTTGTAAGAGACAAATTTTTTATATCGCTTATAATTATATTTCACCTTACTAGCTCTTAGATATAGCATTAAGTCAGTCAGTGGCTTCAAATCTCCGAAACTGTCAAAGTACACAACGTTATTATCACATTTTTGATAAGCCACCTAGTAAGTTCCAGGTCTATTTTTATCATCAAGATTTACTAGAGCTGTTCACAAAACCATGGGCCATCAGCAGGTAAATTGTTTTCCATGAAAACTCCACAAAAATGAGGAATTTTTAAGATTTCAGAATGGTTTATCAAATCTATGTTAGTTAGAGCTCGATCAGGTAATTTTATTTCTTGAAATTTTTTTTTCTGAGAGTTTTTTTTTTTTAAGCCTTTTCCGGCCTAAGTCTTTAAATAGACTCCTTATCCAGATTTATGTGGTTTGAGATAATGACCTTCTCCACAGGCGATAGCTTCCATGGTTTGTTTATGTCTCTGACTTTCTGCTAGCTGCTTTTTGGCTGACTTAGCACCGGTTGCACTCAAACCAGCAAATAAGGGAATCAAAAGTAAAGCTCCACCAATATGTGTAGGAAGGTGTAAGGTGCGTGGAATCATAACATCCTTTTTACCTCTTGATTTTTCAACTGCACTACGAGCACCTTTCAAAGCACTACTAATGACATCTCGAGCACTTTTACTTTTAGTATTCATGTGTTGGAAGGCAGCCTTAATAACTGCACTTAAAGCTCTACATTTTTTTTTCTTTGATATACCCATTCTTTGTGTCCTTTTTTAATACCCTGTTTCTTCTTCTCCTGTTTCATCCCTTTACGAAATTTACTTCTAACCTTCATAGCACCGATCACTAGGACAGCTGCTGCTCTTTCACCAATACTTAAATCTAAGGCTTTAACTTTTTTCTAAGCCTTCTCAGCTAAAATTTTATCTGCTTTGTGTCTGGCTTTTAAATCCTGTAAATTTTTTGAGTACGCTATAACATACTTTTTGCACGCTGCGTCCAGCAGATTAACTCCGGGATTTACTCTCGCAACATGCTTAGCAAGCTTATTATCTGAACCGCAATACTGATAGTCTAGCAAATGAAGCTCTACTGGTAAAGAATTTATGATTTTTTTTACGAGATCCTGCCCTCTCCTACGTTGCATGATGATGATTAGTCCTCAGAGGTGGAATCATGACTAAGAGTTTAAGAAAACATATAATGTATTTATGGTAGAAAAATTCGCTGACAAATAAAGAACTTAAACTATACAACCGTTGTACTGTTTCATTAAAAGATTAGTTGTGACTGATTATTCATGCAGTGTAGACATGAAGTTTAAAGAGCAATCTATAAAATAAAAGGTTCCTGATTTTGAATTTTGATGCCATAGCAAAAGAAGAAAAGCGTTCGAATCGAAATGATAAACTGCTCCATGACAGTATTCGTGTGATATTTTGTGGTCTATCTAATTGTGGTAAAACTAATAGTTTATTAGCTTGAATCGTACATCCTAATAGAGTTAAGTTCAAAAATGTGTACATGTATTCAAAATTGCTACATCAACAAAAATACAAGTTTTTAAGATAACTATTGGAGCCTATAGAGGGTGTAAAATACTTTCCTTCTGGCGAACACGAAAACATAGTCTCGCCAGATGATGATTTACCAAATTCTATAAAAATTTATGATAATATAGCTTGTGAGAAACAAGATACTGTAAGGGCTTTTTTCTGCATGGGTAGACACGAAAATATAGACTGTTTCTATCTTTGCTAGTCATATGCCTAAGTACCAAAGCATCTTGTGAGGGATAATGTTAATTCTCTAGTTTAATTTTGGCAAAATGAAGTTAGTTAAAAGATTGTGTATGATGATCATGTAAACTCAGACATGCCATACATTCAATTGAAAAATTTATGCTCTTATTGCTGGAATGATGATAAACATGGATTCATCGATATAAATAAGGATAGGCAGATAAATAATGGTTGCTGCAGAAAAGGCTTTGATAATTTTGCGATACATTTAGAACATACCTAGCGGAATCGTTACAGTCTTTTGCAAGAAATTAGATCATCATGTATCAACAAGAGAAAGACGTTCTACGCCAGTTAGTGAAGGTGCGAAAGGCGGTTGAAGAAAAGTACAGACTGTTGAAGTTTGGGAAAAATGAGGCTGAAAAAGTACTTAGTTAAACTGTTAAACTAATAATGAACCTCTTAATGAAAATGGTTGCTGAAACAAGAAAACACAAAAATAAGAGTCATTATTATGTTACTCACAATCACTTTAATAATAAAAACAATGAAGAAAGTAATAAAGTTGATCAAGTGAATCATCAAAAAAAACAGAAAAATTCAGTGAAGGCGATTTGAAATTCAAGTCTGCCATTAGTAAAAGTGATGATGATGGTACCGATTTAAATGACACTATTTGAGATTAATCTCTTAATTCTGTTTAAGTCAGTAAAAATATATTAAGTAATTTTTATTTACAAAATTTTGATCAGAATCAAAAAGATTTATTAGATTTAAAGTATGGAGAATGAAAAGAAAATGAGATGTACAAGTTTGGTGATTCGCGAATAGACGAAAAAAATCGTATCAAAATGAATGGCCTAAACTATCCAACGACTCCTGAAAAAATGGAGGTACTTATCAAAAACCATCCTACTAAATCTCTATTGACACCGAAGAATTTTGAAAAATACTATGTAATATTGCAAACTATAAGTGTTCATAGAAAAGGGTTTTAGAAAAACGGAGTTATATGAACCCATAGCAGTAATAAGTTTAATAAAATTATTGCTCTAATGTCCAATCTGGTAGTTTTTAAAAAAAGTGGATCGTTGCTACCTTCTTATAAAACTGCTTGAATAATGAAACAAGTAGAATATACACACTGGGATGATCTCAATGAATTAGTAGACCGTTTACGCTTAGTAATAGCCAAAAATTTAGCAGAAAATACAAGTCATGACTATTAAATTTTATCAATCATTGAAGAGCTTCGTACGAGAAGATATGTATATTGATGTGTGTAAATATTTCTTCAGTCTTAAAATGAGTGTCGATGTATTGGGTCAAATATAAGGTAGGACCGAAAGTGGTGGCCAAAGTCCTCCTTGTATTGGATATAAACTTACTGCAAATAGACAGTATGACTTTGGTGGCTCATCTGCGGCTTCTCCCTCCACTCTCAGCTGTTCTTCTGCTCATACCCGTCCAGCTTCTTCTTCCATCTGATTGGCTTCCCCTTTTATCTGCTCTTTTCTATTGGTTGCTTCCATTGCTATTATGCTTAAATGACCCCATGGTAGAGTATCTATGTGGCCTGGTCGCGAATAACGTTTGTCGTCATGTGAACTTAAAGCAGTTTTGGTTTCTTTTTTCGTTAAAAGTTGATGATGACGTGATTTCATATTTTTTTGTAGAATGTATTGCTCTATAAATTTTTGTTATTCGGAGTCCGTGACTCACAGCTTGCTTAAGGGCAGGATAATGTATCATGTAACGTTTTTTATCATACAGCGTAGTCATTAATTTTTTTGTTTGGAACCTGGGGGTATCATATGCTTAGCACAGAAAAGTAAGTCCTTATGAGCATTGTGAAAAGTATTCAGATATTCGAGATCAACTTCTAGTATATAACCAATTTCAGCATTATCTGTCACGTTAAAAATTCCCAAAGGGTTAATATTTTTCACCCGTTTTAATCCTGCATAAGGTAGTGGTTGAGTCAGTCCAACCATACAAATTCTTAACATGATAATACATTGAATATTTTTCATCCCTATTTGCTTGATAACCTTCTTTCACATAGACTTCTTACAAATGTATTCTGGCTGTTTAACTATTTTACTTTATTAATTGTCTTTTTTTTATGATTCTTTTATCGTCAACGCTGCTTACAAAGTGTTTCAGACATTTAAGTATCACGATCCGTTACTTGTCTCCTGGGCATTTGGGTGTGTTAACCTCGTAATGCTTCGTTGATGTATTTCAAATCGTAACCATTTTTAAGCGTAATCACATAAAGAGTGTTGGAGTCTTGATACCCATATACTGTGCGTGTTAAACTATAATTAAGTGTACCCATTCCAATCAAGCGCGTATTAACGTATGTACCGACTTCATTTACTGTAGGTGCTTGTGTCCACTCGACCACTTACACCGTACTTAATAGACTATTTAACTCGTCATTATTTTATTTATTATAAATTGACAATAGTCCTTTTGAATCACATATGTATCAGTTCGGTAACCTGTACATATAAACGCGTTATGGTATACTATTTGAGATTATAGTCTTATCAGTTCTAATCTAGATTATTTATACAAGCTGCCCTGATAATAATTGTGTCCATTGCTTGTAACTTAAATTTATATGTATACATGATTTTTCCTTATTAGTATGTTCATGTTTCACTTTTATCAGAGGATTATCGTTAACGAAAATTTATAACTCGATGAAAGATTGTGGTAACAATGCTTATTAATTTTTTTTTTTCTTCGGAACTAAGTTAAATATAATGTATTTTTAAAATATGGTTTCAGGTTATTAAGATGAAATTTTCCTCTTATTGCATTATTTTTAAAATTTTTTAAAACGTATGTGTCTAATTCAATTTTTTCGTCAATTGCTTATGGGCCTTCATAAAAATGCATAAATTTAGATATAACGTTTGCTTTTAAGTAAGAGTAATTTAATGCCTTTAATAGCACTTTAATATTAACGTTAAATAAAGAATGTTTATTGTTTGCATGATATTTTTCGGCACGTTTACTCAATTCAACATGCATTCTTATTCGTGTATTTATAATTTTATCTCTATTGCGATGAATCTTCCGATTTCTCTATGCACTCGTTTTATCAAGTTCCACTCGGGATCTCGAATAGATGAGAATATTGCTTTATTTTTATTTTCTTTTAATATCTTAATACATTTATTTATTGTGAATTGAGTGCCATGATCGCTAACAATTTTTCGTGGGGATCCATACTTTGGAATATAATCGTTGAAAATTTCATTTATTATGGTAGCCGTAGTGGCTTTTTTTAAGAAATAAAAGACTAAAAATTTTGCAAAATAAATCGATCGTAGTAAATAGATTTTTAACGTCCCCTGTTGATGATGGCAAGGGACCATAGAAATTGACAGATGAAATTTCGTGAGTTGTTGAAGGTTTAATTGGATGTAAGAAATTATCGTATCTTTGCGTTAAATATTTAGTTCTCTGGCATAAATCACATTTTTTTATTGCTCTAGCACATTCTTTTCGTAAATTCGGGTACTAGAAGATTCCCATTATTATCTTATAAGTTTTTGTCCTACCGTTGTGACCATAAGTTGCATGTGTTTCCGTAACCATTCATCGTGAATTGTTTTTTGGGATAATTAACTTTAAAGTGTTTTGAAGTTTTTTAAAGAATAATCTTTTTTTTTGTTGTATTGATTTATTCCAAGAATGTGAATATTTTTAAGTTGTTCATAAATATTACATCTTTCGTCATTGTTCTGAGACGTTTCAAAGTTAGCCATTATTCGTTTTAACTCTTAAGAAGGTGTTATAAATTTAAATGGTGCTATTATAATTTTTATCATTATGTATGTTAATTATTCCGCCTTGCCTACCTAAAAAATCTGCTTCACTATTATTTTTACCTGAAATATGTGTACGTATAATGTTATAATTTTGCAATGATAAGTTCCATCGTTGTAATCTTGAATTTCCAAATTTACAATTTTGTAAAAAGAAAAGAGATTTATAATCGGTTTTTAGATATATTATTCTAGCCCCTACCAGATATCTACGTAATTGTATAACCCCCACATGATTGTCAGCATTTCTTTTACAGTAGTTAAATGATTAAGTTCACTACCGTGTAGTGTTTGACTAACAAAAGTAACAATTTGTTCTTTGTCATTGTTTTATCATAAAACAGTGGCAATTACCGTATCACTCGCATCCGTGTGTAAAATATATGGTTTACTAGGGTTTTCAAATTTTAAAATAATATTCTTATCAAAGACATTTTTTATTTTTCCAAATGCACTTTGATGTGTTTCGTCCCATTGAATTTTTTTTTGTTTCTTCAGTAAGTCCAGGAGTGGTATTGTATAACTTAAGTAATTTCTCACAAATTTAAAATAAAAATTAATAAATCCAAGAAACGATTGCAATTGTTTTTAGTTTTTTGTAGGTAAAAAATTTTTTATTGTTGTAATTTTGTCAATAAATAATCAATATGTTCTTTTAATGTTGAGAAAACGACGGCTATATCATCTACGAAAATAATAATAAGATCCTCGAGGTCGTATAATATTTTGTATAATCTACTGATCAAAGCGGCACCGCTGGTTTTTACCCCAAATCGTACGACGTTAAATTCATTTGCGTGATCATTACATTTGAAAGCAGTAAATTTTTCACCGTCTTTAAAGGGATTTGCCAATAACTGCTTCGAAAATCTAAATTAGAGAAATAATTTGCATTCCTGCAACTAGGAAATAGTTCTTTTATACCAGGGGGAGTTTAATGATCATTCAACAAACGCTTGTTCAGTTCTCTCTAGGCACAATCGAACTGTTTTATCTTTTTTTATGACAATTCTTAACGGATTTTTTCATAGGCTCGTCAATTTACGAATTATACCCTTTTCCAACATTCTCGAAATTTCAATATTTACTTTATTTCTATATAAAAAAAAGTGGGTACGGTTTTGTAAAAAATGGTGAATCATTTTCTATTTGTAATTTATATCTGTAGGACACGTGAAGACCCGGCTAATTTTCGAATATTGACTTATAATCAAGGATAAGGTTTTTTTAATTTCTTAATTTTTTATAGTTTCAATGCAAATATGCCTTTAATTTTTGATTTATCTCCTCTTCTTTAGTTTGACGTATAATAAAAGTCATCTGTAGGTTCTTTCCCATTCAGATGTTTATGTTGTTCATTAAAACTGAAATTCGAATCATGCACATTCGTTAGCATAGTTTTCGTGTCCCTCCTCTTTTTTTCGAGGTTGGAGTCACTACGAAAACTATATCGAAAACTATATAGTACTATCTTCTGGCTCCTATAAGGGGCACTACTCTAGGCACTTAGCACTTAGGTGAAGGAAGAGAAGAGGATTAGGTGACCTCCCACAACTAGGAAAGGAGTAGGGAAAATTAGAAAATATTGCTTAAGAAGGTCACCTATTCCTTTCATGAGAAGCATTGCGTGGTAAAAAAGCACATGTTAAAATTTATAGAGGTACTTGCTCGAAAAAGTCGCACTGACAAGAAATTGAACCATGGTTTTCCACATGCCAACCCTCAACATAGCTTACTGAGCCAACACGTGCTTCAGAATATGTACAAACAATAAATCTACATAAATTAAAATCTAAGGATTAGTGGAATTAAAGGAACTTAGCAAGGTATGTTTCAGATTAAAAATATTTATTTCAACATTCGTTTATGATTTGGATACGTGGATAATTCTTAAAACAGAATTTGTGACATTTGAAATAAATCGTGAATAGCTTTGCCAAGCATAACTAAAGGGCTCGTTTTTGCAGATCATATTTAATGCAGCGTGAAATTGAATTACTAGGACACAGATTGTGGGCCAAAACGTTAAAGACCAAAGTTAAAAAAATCGCTTCTATAAAAGATTTTGCAATTCCTTATAACGTAAGAATTTTGGAATATATTTTAGGTTTGTACACTTCGAAGCTCAATTTCTAAAAAAAAATTTATTACACACGCACACTAATGTTGAACAAACTTGTAAGTAAGGGGTTAGTGTTTGTATGGAGCAAGGAAGAGCAAGAAGGATTAAGAAAATTTTATACTTTTTTCGAAGACAATATAGTGTGATAATTTCCTGATGTTAAGAATCCCTATACATTGACGATTGATACGAGTGATGACACAATTATAGCTACTCTTTCGCACATAAATTATCAGAATGAAAATAAAATTATTTATTCTTGAGTCGCACGTAATGTGCGAGCAAATTCAATTATTACACCACTAAACATTTATTATTGACATTAATATTGTCACAAGATAAGCTAAGTAACATATTTACGGGTAGCTGTAGAAGTATAAGTGCGTTCTGATCATTAACCTTTGTCGTACTTAAATACGTGTTATTTTGGTAGTTCTTGTCTGCAAAGAAGGCAACTTGCTCTACATGAAAATGCAACGTTAAAATAGTACACTCATAGACAATATAATACTACTGCTAATTTCTTAAGGTGGCTGCACTATCCAGATGATACAAATGACGCCAAGTTATTTTTAAGATTATTCTCGCACGCATGTCATTAAACGAATTGATTAGGTTCTTAAAAAAGTATTTCACTCTACAAGAAAAAGATGCATACATAATAGATATCGTAGACGCTTCAAGTAACAAAAATAATAGATGTATGCAGTGGTTTATATACACAGTCACTGTATCCTATATAATAAGAAAAAATAACAATTAGAGTTAATAAAACCGAAGATTAAAGTTTCTTTATTTATGAAGTCAATTATATCTTATCTGTCATACATTCTAATTTTTATTTTGTGTTTTTATATGGGATGCAGTGATTATGTACACAAATCGCCGCATATATCTGTTATTTATCTTGTAGTAAAATCACTTTACGCACGTATTCAATCGTTTGAGACTTATTAATTATTACAAAACGTTTTTTTCCCCTTCGTTTAAGGGAATCAGTGTAAGCTATCGTAAAGTGTTGCCGTCATTGTCCAGTTAATAAAGTAAATACTCTAAGACTCATGTAATGTGTCAATCCACAATGATCGAAGTACCTTATGGTGGGTTTTGCTGTCATAATTTAAACGGTAAGGCATCTTTACTGAAATTTTGTCAAACGTATTCATTGCAAGCTTTCACGTTTCTTCTGCAAGTTGTTATTCAAAAAATATGGTGCGTAATACGACTCCATAAACTTTATTAGTTCATTAATAAGCACAGTGGCTTACAAGTTAACATAATTTACGCCAAATATATTGTTTTAAAATCAGAAATCTGAATGAGTATGGAAAAATTATGTAAAAATTACAAAACACCAGAAGTTCTTGCAAGAGCTTAAATTACATATGGCTCATTAATACATGCACAGCAAATTATACAAAAAAATAGGCAAAGACAAAGAAAGAAGATTTTAAAAGATTTTGATTTCATGGTAAATAATCATGTCTTACAAAAGAACTAAACGTATCTAAAACTGAAAGCACACAAGTAGCAAAGTTTTTCTCGGTATAGTAGGGCCCTTATAAGGTGGCGGATATTGTTGGTAATACGTTTACATTATAAGACAAAAAAAAGTAAGATTCGTGGAAAATTTTATTAAGCTCAGCTAAAACCATATTTTTAATTAATTCAAGGCCTTGTTAATAAAGTACCTATGGGTATAATTTGTTTAAAAGCTAACTCAGATATTCTGATATTTATCTCAGAAAACTATACTATAAATTAAGTTTTGTCATTTATAAATCCTTGAAACACAAAAAAAGCGCAGTAATTTTCTGAACTTGTAAGTACTTTAAGTCAGTTGCGTTTAGGATTCTAGTTTATGTACATTTTTGTTGACTTTTGTGGGTAAGCTTTAGTTTTTCATCCATTAGTCAAATTATAATTTAATTTATTTTAGAAAATTAGATTTGATTAAAAGTATCAGTAACCTTAATTTTATTTTAGTTCAAAGAATTTACTACACAAGTTTACTAGCACATGAATCAAACGATATTATTAATGAGCAAATATACTTAATACTGTTAAGGAGGTTCAGTTATTTTTTTGGGGAGCAGTGAGCGGGTATGTGAGGGCTCCCCTAAGACAGCGTGTTATAGTGAGTTGTATACGGAGGGAAAAATTATGGAACGAATACATAGTGGCAATGGAAATCACCCCCCCCCCCCATTTTTTGAACTTATGCGATTGGCTCATGGCGTGTGTGCATTTAACGGATGTAAGCAGTAGCCCATAAATATAAGCGCTAGCCATGGAGCAAACGCAAAAAAGCCATCGACTTTTTGGTAGTATGCTAACCGTGTATAAGAACGTACACCCATTCATAACTGCGAAGATCAAACCACTAAATATTATGAAAAAATTACCGTATAGATTTCAAAGCAGCTAATTTTTGATTGTTTGTGCAAAAAACTTAAAAACACGGTGTTTTGCATGGTAAAAAATAGCCTATAAAAGTAGGAGACTAATTTTTTGTCCAAAAAAGTGTGTTATAAGTTATCAAAAAACAAACTTCTTCTATAGCATTACAGTTTAAGGTCTTGAGAAGAGCTATACCAAGTTTCAGATCATGATTTCGAGTTTACCAAATTCTAGACGCAATTTTGTAAAGACGTCTTAACCCCTGTGAAAAAACCAGGTGGCAGCATATGATGCTTGATTCTCCTTACTCGTGGCTTTATTTGCATTTGCAAATATATATATTTCTTTGGAATACTCAACAAGGTATATATTTTAGATACAAGGGTCTTTCTAAAGAGTTAAGCTATCCATTTACACTGTTTCCTAATAATGAATACATTTCTCGCCTCGAAATTTGTGCAATAAAGGCTTAATAATCGCTTTCACTCACAAGAGCAATGTTAGATAATGCGATTTTGGAAATTTTTTCTCAAAGATTCGACTGGTAACAGTATTGAAAAAGTGTATGTGTGCTTCAAGCATAATAAAGTATAACATTACTTTCTTTCAGCGAGTGAGTAGATTTCCTCAAAAATGATCAGACCTACTTAACTAAAGATCCTGCAAGCACATCAGATTTTATTTTTCTATATTATATTTTTCCATTAATTTTCAGTCATATTAGTTAAATGTAACTAAAATTTCCTGTTTAAGTACAAACTCTCAATTGACATGTGAGAAATCTTAAATCCTAATTTAAACTCAATTCACAGTTTAATAGAAAAGAGAATTACTTTTCAATAATAAATTAATAATATAATATGTACCAAACCCTTATTATATCCTTTGGTGTCATCTAATATTTTTTCTAATTTTAGAAGTGCCTTAAAATTATATATAATTTTTTTTATCGATTTAGCTGCGTTTATTAAGTGATCCAACTTTTTGTTCCCTGTTAACCTCCATTTTTTTATTTCTGATTTTAACCCATTGTGAAAGCATGCGGCAGTATTATCTTGGATAAAAAAGCGAAATTCTTTCGAGACACCACCTCTTTTAGTATATTTCTTAGCTTCTATAATTTTGCCTTGTTGTTCTCGGATTTTATCTGTATATGAAGACACTGATTTGTGATCTCTTTGATATTCTTTGAATAATTTGAGGAATGGTCCGGCATACAGTTTTATTAAGATCATACTAATGATGTTAGGTTCATCTTTTACGGTGTCTGAAATCTTTGCTGCTTTGATAAAACTATTAGTAAATA
Organism: Copidosoma floridanum; assembly: GCF_036245765.1. Lineage (NCBI taxonomy): Eukaryota > Metazoa > Arthropoda > Insecta > Hymenoptera > Encyrtidae > Copidosoma > Copidosoma floridanum. Next base: position 9,698,779 of record NW_028321882.1, on the reverse strand, counting down.
CAGTTATATGTAAATATTCAGTTAAGTTAAATTTAAATTAGGCTTCATTACCTGATTTCATCGTCATCTCAAGCAATAACCAGTGAGCATCAATTAGCACTTTTGAGTAATGCATTTGAAGATAAGGCGTTGGTGTTAATGCTGTTTCCATTTCTTCTCGTAAGTTATATTTTTGTTTTAATTCAGAGCCTAATCAGTTGCTAAAGTTGTTGGGCTAATTTCACGAGGTCTAAACGAAGGAAAAAAATCATGGAGCAGAAGCATAATGGCGATGGAAGTGCCCCCCCCCTTTTTTTGAACCTATGTGATTGGCTCATGACGTGTGTGCCTTTAATGCATATATGCTATAGCCCACAAGCATAAGCCCTAACCACGGAGCAAACGCATAAAGGCACTGGCTATCAACAAGGTCAGCTATAGTGCGTAGCAGAAAAGAAGTGTAAACGTGCTTATACTGACTGCTATAGGATGGTATCCCCTCTGTCCCAAAAACGCATAGGTATACGATGGAAAAAAGCCAGTGCCTTTATGATTTTGCTCCGTGGTTAGGGCTTATGCTTGTGGGCTATAGCTTACATGTGTTAAAGGCATACACATCATGAGCTAATCACAAAGGTTCAAAAAAGGGGGGGCACTTCCATCGCCGCTATGCGTTTGCTCTATGATTTTCTCCTTCGTGTACCTACAAGACTTCTGGGGACACTTAAGTCCCTTTAGTGGCAACAACAATAGGTTTTTTAGTATGATGCCTTTGAGAATTTAAGGATTATTTCTTAAATAGCCTCGTATATTTATTTTATAGTTGATGGTACCACTGTAAGGTACTAAGTTTTTTTGTTCGATGGAGCTTTTCAGGTGCTTCGTGTAGGCAAGTAACTAGGCTGCTAAGTCCTAAAATCTTTTTTATTTATATTTTTTTATTATAAGATCTGAAATCAAACGTTCTTTCTTGCGCTTTGGACTCGTTAAAACTTCTAAGGAACATCTAGAGTTCTTGTGTGCTTTGAGTAAATACTCTGGGTTTAGATAGTCAAGCATTGGCAGTTTGACCTGCTGCTGAGGTACTTGGTAAATTTCCATAGCTGAATTTTGTACCTGCAGTTATAGGATCTTTCTTGGAGGATCGGTGGTGTGTACAAAAGTAATGAACTCGCTAATTACTGCTGTTGTTGCCCTCGTAGGTATAGATAGTAGAGAAATAGAGTGCGTGATGAATCCATCGTAATAAGTTTGTTTTTCAAAACATATATGGTTTCTTAAAACTGATAAGGGCCGCTTGGTCAGGACTTTGGTAAAAAAAATTGAAAGTAAAGTTTCAGATATCTACACATTGGTACATTTTTTATTTTGGAAGGTATTAATGAGTTTGGCCACTCAGACTAAATAACAAAAATTTGGAGCTGTTGCTCTTAAATGTCACGTTGAACAAGATTAGGAGTTAAACTCTGTACGAAAAAATCATCCATTGTAAAGCTAATAGGAAGTGTGACTGAAGAAATTTTGTGTGATAAGTGTTAAGAATATCTTCAAGACTTAGCGTAGTGTGTGATTCCTCCAGAGCCTCTAAAATGTGTATTTTACGTCATGACACGTAAGTTTAAGGCCAAGGCTTTCGCCCTATAGCCTGGGATAGACACCACGATGACTTGAAAAGCTAACGGTATAGGCCAAGTCCGTTAGCTTGCGCTCAATTCTAATCAGGGGCTTTGTTCCTCAGCATTTTTATTTGCGTGATTCCATTCACGATTTCCATTCATCTAGAAGAGATGTTCAAGTCTCCGTTCTCTCCAGCTAACGTTAACGTAAGCGACATTGCCTGGACCGATAGCAGTTTGAACAGTTGATTGTGAGTAATAGGATCATATACTGGAAACTTGCGCTCAACGATTTTTGGGTAAGAAAAATAAAAAAAGTACATTTTAATCCTTACTTTTATTTAGTGACGTGGTATAATCAGGTGCAACTTGTGCACTGGGAAGAAGGACTCTTGTCTTTCACTGAATATAAAAACCTGATGGGGAACCAACTGCTCTTACCTGTACAGGTCCCATTAGTACAAAATTTTATCCACTGTTATTATCGCTAAGGAGGGTTTGGTGGGAGAAGTTTGCAGCTTTCTAATAACTTATGGTCAAATAACATTGGGTCGAGTGTTTGGCAGCCAATTGGAAGACACACATGCAGGCCACTTCTTCCACGTCCAGCTCTTATAGCGTCAGAAAGAAAGAAAGAAGTTTTTGATGTTACTTATCTGTTTCCATCTTTCTTTACATAAGTAAAAAATGATTCTATTTGCGAAATATCGTAGTTTTTTCAATCAGTTGGTTCCAATCTTATTGTGTTTATAATTATCTCAGCCAATAAAGTCAATACCAATTTGAACGGTAAAAATTGGCCTATCTGGTGAAAAATCAACGGAGGTGATTGACGGTTCTGACCTTATTCCTCGATTTTATTGCTATTCCTTACTACTTATGTATTGGATACCGCTTTCAGGATACGAAGTGTATTCGAGTAGTGTGCACCATTCTTGAGTACGGTTAGTGTATTGCGCAATATGCTGCTGCTTTATTCGGTTATTTATGGTGGCACTTAAATGGTGCGGTGCGAGTGTTTTATGAATATTAAGAGATGTTTGCACGTGTGGACTTCAATAAGTATTTAATGTGCTGGTTATTTTGAAAATAGATATGGTCCACTGCTACTTGACATTACACTCTTTTTTATTAGTGCCTCAAACTTAAATCAAGCATGCGATTATCTTCATTCAGAACTAAATAAGATACACACGTAACATTAAGACTGTCACTGTATTCAAAGTCCATTTCCAGTTTAACATAAGGCTTTCCAATGTGTTATTAACTGTTTAAATTCCTTCTGCAAGAATTATAATTAAATTTTTCTTGGTAAAAGGGTAGCGCTGAATACACGCATTCAACACGCGTAATTTTTTCACATTTTCTCATTAATTATTTTTGTTCGGTCATAGAGTTGAGATAAAATTCAAATTCGACCGTTTTAAAGCTAGTGTTACGTTGGCGCAACGTACTATTTGAGCCTAAGCTTTCGCTTAATAACTCGGGACTCGCACTGGGCGCGTAGGTGGGACGCGGGGCTAAAAGGTAGGTATTTTACTTGTCTGAGTATTTGAAAGGGGATGAGGGCAACCGTCTTGATTAAATCGACGTGGTTGTCGAGCAATAATGTGATGCACTTGTTCGCGGCGTGCCTCAGATTTATTGAGGATACCTGGTGTGACGTATCGTACCGTATCCCGTTGGCGATCTAGAGGTTACCAGTGCCGTAACAAGCAAAGGTAGTTACACTCTAGAGGTTACGCAAGGGGGCAAAAATAGTTTAAGTTCACGACCGGTCTAGGATCCACCAGCACCATCCGGAGTAAATGTGATTGTCCTAGACTTTACGTGAGAACTTATTTGTCTATTTAATCTCGTAACGTGGTATTTACCGATACCAAATTTCAAACTCTAACAAAAACACGTCCGCGTTTAGAACCGAGAGAAAAAAAAAGAACTTGTCACTTTGCATTTAAATTCAACTTACTTTTATTTTTTGATATACAACGTGCAGTGGAATGAACCAGCGCGAGGTGTCCGAGATCGAAGATGAAAAACCGCACTCGTGGAGGACCGTGAGATAGCAGAGGCGGACTCTAGCTACCTAGTCAACCGTTCGAGGGTGAAAATTAAACTGTGACTGTACCTCGCTTCGCAGTAGACTGGAATGTAGTAAAGGCGGACTCTTACTACTCAGTCTACTTTGAAGGGCTATCGTCGAGCCAAGTCGAGTCGAGTCAAACTCCGAACTGCGAACTAATTTTCCTCTGGGCCTCCAGGCCTTTTTATTGCAAGAAGCGGACCTTAGTCACGCGCTGGCTCGAAAATCGCAGGAAAATTTGCCGGGGGAAAATTTTGAAGAAAAGATAACAGCCAAAAATCTAATTGGCTAGAACTGCTCTAGTTTAGCCACTCAGAAATTGGCACATCCCACATCCAGCTTGTTCCCCTCTATGCGTCAAGAGAAGGGAAGGTGATCCACTTACTCATGCCCTTCCTTTCTCTTTCACATCAAAAAGTTACAAGATTTTATGATAACTTAATATTAATGTTGAGATGTGGTATTATCATTATTAGCGAATAGTAACCATTGTTCACCCATTCAATCGAGCCCAATGCAAAAAGAGCGGTGAAAATCGCTTAATATTTAGGCTTGATTGAATAGATGTTCAGCATTTCTTGGTGTTAATAATATTCTTAGTAGTAGTTAATTTTAGATATTAATAACTATAATAATTGCTAGAATTTCCGATAGTTACACCTGCACACATGAGCATTGATCAGACTAATAAATAATCATGAATGATTAATTAACAACAGTGGTTTCTGTGGTTAAAACACTATTGTTTTTTTATTACTGAACTATTACATTGTTAACTTACTTAGTTTTACCAATAGTTTCCATTCGTTGTTAGTTGTAAATGTATTTCGAAATGTTAGTAGCGTCTTGTCAACTATGATTTTCTATGCTTGTCATAGGAGAGGACGTCGGCTCAGGGTGCCCTGGGGAATCGGGAATTCCGTTACCCGTGTTGGGAGCAAAAGTGTGGACTCTCTCTCGACATCTCTGCGTCAGGAAAAGGGGGAAGTGCCATGACTTTCTCGTTGTCGTTTACATTTGAAACAGTGATAGTTTTTAACAAGATTACAATTTGGGCTATTGCCGTATGTTTATGAAATTGTTAATGTGATACAAAAGGGTTGTACAGTAAACCATGAGCCTGCGAACATGAATGGTAAAAATTGGATAGTTCTTTGAAAGTCAATAAGATTGCTTTCGTAGGTTTATGTAATATTAACTTTAAGTTATCCTAGTTTTTAACATACTCAATCTATATATACTAATATCTACTATTAAATCTCAGCGCAGCTGTTCCCAGTTAACCTTTTGCATCTGTTATTTCTTTAAAGTTATTTTATTATTTTACGCCTTGAAAAGTATTTCATTTGATTTCTTTTCCGTTCAGCATGGGCCAGCGTGCATGTATGTGAGTCATGCATGGGCGTAGTACCTTAGCTACGAGCAATCTTGTAGGTGATTCACCTCTTTGCAGATACACATTGGCCCCTGCGTTTAGTGTTATAAAATGGGTACGGAAAGTTTTGAAGAAAAGGGAAAAAAAAATTTTAATGTGGATACACCGATGTTACACTAAAGTATAAGAATAAAAGAAGGGTGATGAATTAACGCGCTCGTAATCTTCTTGCATTGATTTTATTAAATATCTTGTATGATACTGTTTGGAAAAAATTAAAATTAAATTTTCTAAGTAAAACTCAAACAGTCAAAGGACTGTATTGAATACGAGCACTTGGCAGGTGAATTTTTTTGCCTTTACTCAGTGGTTTTTTTTCTTCCGTTTAGATGATAAAGTCTTTCAAAAATTTAAATTTTGTATCCTTTTAAAAAAAAGTTTAGGAAAGTAACATAATTACGGTAAATAAACGGGCTTGATGCTCATTATTTTCTTGCCTTGTTTATTTTTAAATTTTTGATATGGTATAATCGTTTAAAAAGATTTATATCTCATCCTTACATAGATCAAAGTCAAAAGCTTAAGAGTTGCGGTGAAGAAATGCGCTATAAGTTTGAGACCTTCTCACATTCTTTAATTTTTTTTTCTCGTTAGGTAATAGAGTCTTACTAAATATAAAATTTTATTCTTTTGAAGTAAGTTTTTAAAAATAAGTGAGTTGCAAATCCTTTCTTAGTGACATGTAAAGCTACGCTGTATCAACGCTCTTGACAGACATTATGTTATCGCCTCCTCTTATTAGTTTTTTGGTCAGATGATAAAGTTTAACAAAAATATAAAATTAGGTTCTTAAATTTTAAAACTAATGCTCAATAAAATCAAGGAAGGCCCTATTCTTCATTTTTTTTTTTTTTTTTTTTTTTCATTTTAAAGCATTCGTACAACGGTTTGAAGCAAATTTAAATCATTTTTTACCACAGGTAATTAAAAAAAAGATTTGTAGTGTAAACATGCTGTCCATGCTCAACCTTTTTGTCATCTTGAAAATTTTTCTCATGAGGTCTTGGAGAGAAAAAAAAACAAGAATATTAAAATTAAAGAGCCATATCAAAAAGGTAGAACATTTGTGATTCCTAAACGCGTTTGATTCGAGTTATCTTCTTGCCTTTCCTTGATTTTTGTTGTAGTTCTCATGATAGAAAAAAAATGAAGCCTACTTAGTAATAGTTTAATGTATTTGGATGGATTTTCATTGTTTAAATTAATAATATCTTGGTAAATATATATCAAATCCAAGTTTTTTTTAACTATCTTTTTGAGAGTTGTTCAAGAGCTTTTGATGAGCTTATATTTAGAGTATAGATTTTTGGAACAAACATCAGATTACTAGATAAGTAAAAATTCGATCAAGTTATATCCACAAGTGCCTTATTTATAAGGCTTTAAATTAAAATAAAATAAAATTTACCACGAATCTTACTTTTTTGTTTTACAATGTATAGGTATCACCAATAATATCCACCTGGGCCGTAATTTACTGAAAAGAACTTTGCTACTCGTTTGCTTTTAGCATTAGATACATTAAATATACTTTTATTAAGACGTGGTTATTTACCTTGAAATCCAAATGTTTTAATTTGTTATCCCTTTGCCTGGTCTTTTTTTATAATTTGCTGTGCACGCACTTACAAGCTATCTGTAATTTACCTCTTGCGAAAACTTCTGGGGTTTTCAGAATTTTCAAATAATTTTTTCATACTTGCTCAAACTTTTTATAGTAAAACAATTTAATCAGAGTTTATGATGTCTACTTTTAAATCACTATGTTTATTAATGTACAAATAATGTCTGTGTAGTTGTACGAAGCACTATGTTTTTTGAATAGTAACATGCAGAAGAAATGTGAAAGCTTGTCATAAGTACGTATTACAGAATTTGATTGAGGATGCATTTTTGTGGAAAATATGACAGCAAAAGCCAATTCTGTTAGTTTATTTATTTTTTTTTTTTTAAACTGAGTTAGGTGCCATGATCATGTAGTTTTTCTGCTATTTATCTGTATTCAGGTTCATAATCTTAAAAAATTCTTTCATTTAATGCATTTGTTGTAGCCTTTTGCAGGGGACATAATACTATAAATTTTGTTAATACGTTAAATGTTCACAAAATGTTTATATAGCCATATTTAGCAACTGGTAATGGACCAAAAAATTCATTGATCAAAGCTTATAGGATATCTCGATACTTGTAGCTTGACATATTGCCTAAAGTTTTTGAGTATTTACTTTATTAACTGAACAATGATGGCATCACTTTATGATAGCTTACTCTGATTTTCTTTAACGAGGAGGAAAAAAAAGGTTTTGTAATGATTAATAAGTTTTAAGTGACCTAATATGTGCGTATAGTGATAGAATTTTCCTTGATAATGAACTTAAGAACGTTTGTTAGAGATAGCGGGAGAGAACTACTTGCGGGGCAAGGAGGAAGTAGCGATGAGTGAAGACTTGGCATCGTCGTGCGGGTCTCCAATATGTGAGTGTTCATGTACACACATTAGGTGGTGTGCACTCTGCTGCAGTGTCTTCACTGTCTGCTGCGTCGGTTATGGCAGCGTATGTGTATATTTGTAATGTATTTGTGCTAAAGATGTAAGTACTTGATTTTTATTTGTCATAACAATGTAATAAAAATGAGTAAATAATTAAAAAGACTTGTGACAGATATATGTACATACAATTATATTCGTAGCTAATGTAAATGAAATTCTTGAATTTTTATGTGACTTGAAAAGTCTCATTGGAAGTGATATGTTAAATAATTAGTACATATTCTAGTCTTCGCGATTACTACAAGCATGTGATTTTGTTATCGTGTGTAAAGAAATTGTATCGTATAAAAATTACAAATTAAAAATTTTATTAAGAAAAATAAATACGTATTATTATAATACATTGTTTTGTTATGGATACGGGTGAAACCTATGTACATACATTCACACACATATACAAGCTTATGTTTTATACAGAAACACATAAATATTTACCATAGTATTCAAATATTTACTGAAATGTACGTCCTGGAACATTTTGAATTTTCTGCTTCTTGAGACGTTGCCGTTACGTTTTTGTCGAACTATTAATTTATTTTTTTATTCATAAACAAATTAGACAATCATCACGAAACTTTTTATAGAGATAGTTAATAACATTATCTGTGACATATAAAAAAATTGAAGACATTCATCACGCCAATTTTTTTAAAACCAAGTTTTTATAAGTTTCCCCATAAGCGACCGTGTTAAAATGACTGAACTTTGAAATTCAATATCTTGGAAAGGAAACAGACGAACCTCTTGAAATTTTAACAGCTTTATTGTTACAACAATAAAAATGTCTGGTTATAATTTCAAAAAGATTTATTACAGGGTTCTATCTCTACCGAACGTCCTTAACTTTATCTTTGGTGTTATAAATTCTAATTTTCATCTCACCTTTTTATATAGGATGCAGTGACTACGTATACAAACTACCGCATACATTCGTTATTTTTGTTTCTTGAAGTGTCTTCTATACCTATTATATATATGCTTCTTTTTCTTGTGGAGTGAAATAATTTTTTAAGAACCCAATGAATTCGTTTAATTACTTACGTGCGAGGATAATGGTAATAAGCAACTTGGCGTTAATTGTATGTCCTGGATGGTGTAGCCAGCTTAAGAAATCAGCAGTAGTATTATTTTTTTTTTAGTGTATTAGTTTAACGTTGTAGTTTTGTCTTGAGCAAGTTGCCTTTTTTGACGACAAGAATAATAAAATTCGAAAGAAATTATAATACGGTAAATAAATACTCCAGGTTGTATATTAAACGCACTTGATCATTCATCCTCCTTGAAAAATTTTGTCCTTTTATCATAAAAAATGTGAGCTAACGATTTTTATAAGCTTATAGTCCATTTTTTTGAAAAATTAAAATTGGTGATTTTTCATAAAATATTTTACGTAGTTTTTGAATTTGCAGGTGAAGCAAGAAATAAAGAGTTGCAAGATTGGGTGGAAGAAGAAATTGTTGATTCAGATGACGATGGTACAGTGATTGATTTTCCTAACTTTTGCATTTTACAGTTAAATGAATTACTTAGAAAAAAAATTTTAAGTGAACAACAGGTTATAAGTACAATATCATAACTCCGAGCTTAATACACGATCTTATGACGGAGAAAAATAGGATTCTTATTTTTTTTATGTAGAAAAGAGAATCAGTTGTCAATAATGCGTGTTAGATTTTACCTTCAATCTGGTCTTATCAATAAGAAATTTTTCAGACAAGATAGAAGAGGATCTGACTTGTTTAGAGCACCTTTGTATCGAGAAAGAAAAACATTCACAAAAAGCAGTTAGTTGTACAAACTAATTGAATTTTTATACCCATTATTTTATTTACGCATACGAGTTTTAACCAATTTTAACCAACATCCTTTATTACCTCTGTAGGAGGATGTGTGTCTTAAGCACCCAATTTTCTCAACTGAAACCATTTTACACTTTTTGTTCACCATCAAACTTACTATTTTATACCCTTTTTTTCTTATTTACGCTTGCTAGTACCCTTAACTTAGCTTTCCAAACTAGCCCTGCACGCAGGGTGCCCATTGGGCTTATCTCTAGAACACCTTGTAAATGATAATCTAGCTGCTAATCTTGGAAACAAGTCTTAGCGAAAGTCAATTTCGAAAGACTACAAAACCAACGTCTCACCTACGTTCTTAACCAATGGATCTACGATAGCTCGTACACCATTTGAAATTGTTGTACCGTAATAAACTTAAATCGCAGTTTTATTTGCCATTAATATTTTCATCAGCATCACCTTGGACCACTAAACCTCATAATCAACCTCTTCATAATACCGCATTAATCGTTAACTACCAAATTTACAAAATTTTAATTCACTTTATTATAAGTTCGTGAAATCAACAACCTTATCCATCAAAAGTTATGATTTTTGTTTTATGACCTGACTAAAACTCATAGTTTCCTTTCTTTGTTTATGTCGTTTATAACAACATATACTTCCTTGTTAAAATTAGCTTAACGGTTCACAGGAAAGGATCCAACTCACTTTTGCATGATTGGGTACTCTCGTTCGTTTCTTGTTGGTAATTACTATTGCAAAGGATACTAAAATTTTGTAGTTATATGCAAGAAAACATAAATTTTTCTTCAATGTTATTTCATATTCAGTATTATAATAAATTTTAATCACACGGTATTTTAACTTAATAAGGAATCAAAAAATATTGTCCCCCATCTCAAAAGAAAGTGTTAAGCCGCGTTTTATAAATGAATGCAATTTTATAATTCTTTGGTTGGCACTATACTACTTTTATAATTATTTTTTTGTTAATAAGATTTTTACTACTGGACACATTAAATCAAAAATCAACACAATCAATTTATAATAACATTTCTAGTAATAGCTTACTTTTTTTCGTTTAAAAAAGGGATACAGAAAAAATATGTGAGATTCTGTTAATCGACGCACCATCTGGCTTGGTAAAAGGAAAGAAATTAAGAAATAAGAAAAGGTTATGTCATGAATAAGATCAGATGCTCTGGATATGCAAGAAAAAATTATCTATGAGATTCTAATGGAAAAAAAGCAACAAAAAATTGCATTCATATTTTTATTTTCGTGACATACTTTTAACTACTATTTTTACTTACTAAACAATAATTAATGTTAATCTGAGTGAAAAAACTGTTTATCGCATATTGATAAAAAAATTACTTCGTTTTAACATTTTCTAAGTAATTATTAATTTCTGTGGAAAATGATTTCTCCGCGGAAAAAAAAATTTTCTGGGAAAAACGATAAATAGGTAGTATGACTATGATTCGGTGAGGCAGGGTGAAGGAAGCGGAGCATGGCAGGATGCGGTGGGGCAAAGGAGAAGACAAAATGCAAAATTTACTTCCGCTACAAATTTTCTCAAGGTCATCTCTCTAAAATTGTAGGTTTACTCTGCAGCTAAGAAAGCGCCGATATATACTACCAAGTTCGGCAAAGGAATATTCATTATGAGTCCACATGTCACAAAAATGCTTTACTTCTAATTAAATTATGTCCATGTTAAATGAAGCATTAAAGTTCTGTAAATAAAATGCACAATAGATAAGAAAAATTTTTTAAGCTAACAATATAGCTTGTCACTCTGACTATGATAGTAAACTATTCAAGAATTTGATTTTAAATCATATAAGATTTATCATATAACTTGCTGGGCCTGCTGTAAGACTTTTAAATCACTTCGATACTATTTTTCTACACAACTGTAACACACAAACATAAACCGTGCGATCTAGTTCTTCTGCTAGCCTGTATTCTAGCTGCAAGAACAGCACTTTAAATTGAAGCTTGTCACTCTGACTATGATAGTAAACTATTTATTGAGTGAGCTCTAAAGCGATCTCAGGCTGGGCAAGTGACGTTATGCGTCTTATATAATTCAATATACTTTAATGCTTTGCTCTATATAAATATTAGTTAATTGAAAGAAAAGCGTTTTTAAAATATGTGAACTAATACTAATTATACTTTTGCTGGACACCAAATTTTCTTACTAATAAGTTTTTTCATGATTACTTTTAATTGATTTTATAACTATGGAAAACAAAATTCAATTCAGTAAATTTTGTATAGATAATGTTTGTTCCGGTGTCATGTTTTGATTGTTAGTATATGTAATGGGATTTTCCGTTTGTACTGTATTAAAACCTTTTACAAAACCTATACGTTTAAAATCATTGTACACAGATAGGATTACTTAAACATATTATATTTAAAATTATATGATTATAGCAGAATAGGAGGCTCAATAAGCACAGCTAAGCGTCGAAGAGAATCAGTGCAAAGCAGCAGTTCCAGCAAGTAGTTTAAAGTGAGTGGTAAGCTCGTACCCTGTAGCTCACATTCCTTTTTCTGTAACTCTACCGAAACCAAGGGAATAGACTTATGTTGAACAAGACTTACTTTTTTTTTATCGTAAGAGATAAGCATCTTTTGTAAAATCTTAAGATTGGCAAAATTCAATAAACAACAAATTTAGCTCTAATTGTAGAGAACTTTTATCTCATGTTTGCTTCGAATACCTGTCGATCTTACTAATATATAAAGCAAAGTCGCTAAAACCGTTGTAATCGCTAACCGCAAAAACTACTGAACCGATTTTGCTGAAATTTTGCACACTGATTCATGATACTTCCTAGATAGTTTGAGTATAGCTTTTATCTTTAAAAAATCGATTTACAATAGCAATAAATGAGCTAAAAGTTTTGCAAAAATACGCCAGCTTTTCACTTTAGTTCAGTAAAATCCGCTAGGTGACGTTGACTTAAAATCGAGGCTACCTTCAACAGAACTAAATAAGTGTGGTTATAATACGCTGGAGCATCTCGATAGTGATGCAGTCGTCCTACAGGAGTTCAATGAGCTGCATAGAAAATGTCGATAATAGTCTTGCAGCTGGATATTCTGGTTACGGACGACAATCTTCTGTAAGGGGAAAGAGACTAAGGTTTCCATTCACCCTGAATCTCGACGAGTGCGATAAAAAAAAATTTATTCCAACCGATGACGTCTCCAGCATTGTGTGGCAGTCCCACCATCCTGCCTGGTGCAGTTAGAGAATTTTTGGCTACAAATGTAAGCCAGGGAAACAGCTTTGAGGGGCACGGGCAGCCACAAGCTACAACGGCTACCTTCTTAGACGTCGCATCCCCAACGCGCTTACCCATATGTTCCTGTCTAACGATAAGCGGTTGGTTATTCGGGAAACGACCCGAAGACGAGATATTCTATGGTCATCGGCGTACCTCCCTCCATCACAGTCTCCGTACATCGAGACTCTCAGGGCAAAAATCAAGCTACCCGTAGCCAGCTCTTCATCATCAGGAATAATAATTAAGAATAGCCTGAAAGTTTCACCACTGGCGCTTTTTAGGGCCATTATAAGTATTTACGTTCCCTACTTAACCATCAATTTCATCGGTTTTTTTTAGGGGCCACCTGAGTGTAAACTACCTTGCTAAAAAATACATTTTTACTACCATTTCCGGAAGCGATTCGTTGACTAAAAGACTATATTAACTAAAGACGGGCACTATTAAAACAAGTCAGCAATTCACTAGCAGACGTCACCTGCGGAGTTGTTCTTTGCAAGGCTGGAAAACCCGGTGAACGACGACCCTATATTACCCTCTCGACTCTAAGCATTCAATCAGGAATCACTGATCCTCTCTAAGGTCTGCGCTGGGCAAACCTATAACAGCTATGAAGAAAAAAAAACTTGAGCCAACGGGACAGCTTCCACTGGACAAGTATCACTAACCAATCTCCTCATCTAAGATCACCAAAACAACTGAATCTGCAAATAAAAAGGTGCTTTAGGCACCAACGTCTTCGACGTTTTACCGGGAGACGTTGGAAAAGAGCACTACAACTAGCCCCAAAGCTTTGGACTTTGTTATTTTTCTCCGAATCAGTCTGGCTTTTCAACATCAGGCCAGAGAAGATCACCCTGAGGTATCCAGGTGGTCACAATTGCTGTTAACTGCAGTCAAGAAAGAGTTAACTTAAGAAGCTCACCGGTCTTTTTTAGAGCCATCGGACGTCGAACTACCTTGCCCACAAATATATTAGAACTTAACAAAGTTGACAGAAAACAGCTTTTAAGTGTCACAAAAATTTTAAGCATGCCAAAAGTCGCAAGAGGGTGAATTGGAAGAAAAACTCCAAATGTATCTAATAAATACAATTTTACTTAGGCGTCAAGAAACTGACACAGAAAATTTATCGAGATTGAAACAGCAGCGTCAAAATCGACAAATGAAGAATTTATTACGTGAAAGATCAGCTTTTCTTTGTACCCTCATAGCAATCTCTGAAATCCTCAAATATCCTACTTTAGATTTTTAAATAAGTAGAAAATGTATTTGTGTTTTTGTGGCAATAAAAATGTAGGGTTTAAGGACGAGGACTTCGTTGCTCTGGTAATAAAGTTGTGAGATATGAAAAAAAAAATTTTTTTTAATATAAATTTTTTCGGGGTTTAAAATCTTAACAGCTTTAAAAAATACCCCTTTTTGTGAATTACGCAGGAAAAACTGTAAATCAACGGCTTTCTATGGCTACTGATTATTTTATGGCATAAAAAGCGCACGGTACTTTTCAGCATAATTATTTTTTTGAATTTTTACACCTTATTTTTTGACCAAATAAACTATATGGATTCCGAAAAAATATGTTTTTAATAAGAAGATGTTTGTTCTGAGATGTGTCAGGAATATGTGTAAAATTTCTAACTCAAAATGTGTCTCATTACATGTCAACACACAACGGTGTTTTATTTTGTAAGTCTCGGGCAAAGCCGAGCTGGGGGGCTGCTAGTGTATAAATATAGCAAGGACGACTTTTGGGCTCGTACCCTGAATTTCGTTTTTCCATCCATATGTCTCACACCTTTCTTTTACTTTTTTCTTCAAAGATCATATAGACCACTATCTTATGATTAAAACAATTACCATCGAATTGACAAGAAGGCAACAGTGGGAACAACTGGTTCTCTAGCATTGCTGACATCAAAAATATTTCTACAATGTCCTTTTTCCTTCTTAATTATATCCTGGAGGGTCATAGAATATACAAATCGTCCATAGGTATTATCCATGCTCCATGTTTGATGGAGTCTATGTAACGTATCACCCTTTAAATTCTATATTGTATTGAAATAGTGTAACTCCGTTAACTTAAAATTAATGTACACTAAATATAAATTTCTCATCTACTGCATACATACTCATGCATTAATCCATACTTCGGTAATGTAGTAAACAAGGCCAAGGCCGTTCAAATTCTAAGAAGTTCATGCGCAAGGACGGCCGTTGGCCCGAGTCAATACGATAATAAATTAACACTCAAGGTGCGCAAATACCTTGAAGAAGCTGTAAAAGCTTATAATATTGTGTGTACGTATGTATATAAATTTGTAATTTATAGCAACAAAAATATACTTTTCGTTATGAAACTACGCTTCCTTTTTTATAATCCTTTTGTTAAGAATTTTTTTTAATAACATTAGAGATATTTTTAATTTGAAAATTAAATTTTGTTTGAATTTCTTACTGGAATTGTAGTTATCGATCTTATTGCTTTACGATGCCAAAATTTTTTGTTAGTATATTATAAAGAAAGTTGTTTATTAATTAATCATTATCAAATTGGTTGAGATATCGTATGGAAATCATTTCCTTTTTAAAAAACATTTGACGTATCTAGGCTGTATATATAGTATATGTACTAGCTACGATCTAAAACTTGTATAAGTTGTAATTTTATTAAAAGGTAGTTTTTTATGTATAATAATTAAAGTATTGATGTGAGCACGCAGTGGCTCTGTCGGCTAGTTTGTGGGACGGCACGCGGGAGACTGCGGGTTTGATTCCCGGCCAGTGCGACTCTCCCGAGCAACTACCTCTGTAATTTTTCACATCAACGCCTCGTAGAAAGACCAGCACAGCTCATATTTTTCAATGTTATTTCAAACAGAAAAATTTAAACTGTGCTGGTCTTCCTGCAAGATGTCGACATGTGTTTTTTCACCACGCAATACTCCTCGTGAAGGAATGAGCGACCTTCTCGTAGCAAAAATTTCTTACCACATAGATCCTCCGCTCTCGAGGTGGTCTATGTGACATCATCACGGTATCAACAAAAACTACAAATGTGAATCCAATAATGTACAACCATTAATGCAATATGTAACTATTACTTGTACTATGTAACAAATATAATGTAAAAATGTGCCTTACTGTACCAAGGCTATATGTACTCGTTTACAATAAAGCCTAAAAATAAGTGAACTACGTAAGTAAGTATTTATTTAAAAAAAAAAAAAAAAAAAAAAATTAAAGTATTGACAGTAACAGTACAAAAACTAATAGTAGCCAATTCATTACTAGCAAATAATATAGTACCCAAATAAATATTTATGCATAAACCATTGACAAAAACTGTGATATTGAACAGAACCTACGTTTAAAAAGAACGTATTAAATTGTTTTAAGTCAGACCTTTTTTTAAATAGTGTAAATAAATTTTTTCTAAGTACGTTTTTGGGATTGAGTCAAACAATTTTTTTGCGTTGCTGTAAGATTTAAAAAACAGGCCAACACGTCGTCATTGGAACGCAAAGTATTTAAAAATGTTATTTTTTGCGTTTTCTGGTGTGTAGACTTATTTTAAGACAACTAGAACTCATCGTTTTATATTTTAGAGTGTAGATGTACTGTTAATTTTTTTTAGACCCAAATCGGAGTACAGCTATTTGTAAAGTCGTTTCAAGTACAGAACATTTTTCTTGGTAAAATAAGTGGTCATAACGTAAGGTCCCTTATCTTGGTGGAGTACGTTATTGTTGATTAGATGACTGTACTGAACAAAGGGATCTGGAGAGCAGACGTGATGAATAAAATTTTATTAAAAAATTTTAAATTATTTAAAATATTACGTTAAAGTTAACATAAGTTTTAAAAAAATAATCGTAGAATCTTATACAAAAGTTGGAAAGAATAATTGAAACATTTTAAACATGAAATTCAAAAATCTCAAGAAGGATGTAAAAATATTACAGTTTTTTTTAAATAGTCTATGTACCAATATTATCAAAGCTCATGAATATCACCATAAAATTCTCATCTATAACAATTTTGATGAATTGCTTCCTTTAAGAAATTATTTTTAATTTATTAAATTTACACATCTCTGGATTATCGATTCTACTGTAGCTTTTTAAAATTTTCAACAATTATTAGTATGTCTCCCTGTGAGATGCAAGTATGCAAATGTTGTCCTAATGGGGTCCCTACGATCAGAAAACTCAGTATAGATGGCGTACTATATTTAAGAGAGAAATGGCGTCACTGACACACTACTATTACTATAAGTGACGACAATATACGACAATGTTAACTTATGTGACAACATATCCATTACGCTGACGTCAGGAGATCGTGGACAGTACATTTTTGTCAATGTGACGCCATTTTTCTCTTGGCTACAGTCCGCCATCTATGCTGAGGTTGCGGACCGTAGGGACCTCATACTTTCATGGATAGGGATCCCCGAAAGAGATACAATTACTGTCAGGTAACCACAACCAAAATTTTGTTAGCATTGTAACTTGACGGTAATTTTATCTGTGATCAATGTAGCCTATTTGTGGTAGTATTTTATAGTATTACAATACGGATAGAAGCTTTATATGATGATTCCATACACATTCTTTAATGTTTCTTCACAATTTTGTTCGCATGTGTGTGTAGCTATCATAGTATTCACTAACAATTTTGTAGCTGCCTTGTCAGAACTTGTGTTAATGGAACTATATTTATCATGAAATTTCTTAATATTTAAAAATGTTGCATGTCTTGAAAAAATTAGTAAGAATTCAGGATGATCTAAGCTTTGTTCTTTCCAATTTTCGTCAAGTTTTATTATTATTTTTGATAAGTAGGCAACAGCCTTAATGGTAATATACAACACATGATTAGAAGTGGCAGCTTCTCAACGTAAGTCTCTCATAAAGATGCAGTAGTGGGTTTTATTAGAGAATGCAATAATTATTTTTGTTTAAATTATAATAATTTATTACATAATGAGTATTAAGGTGCTCTTAACTGGAGTGAAAAATTATAAAAAATAAATATGGATAGCACATGACAAGAATGTATGAAATTCCACATAATATCTTTCTTAGAATTGTTTCATTCAACTTTCGAGATACTATTATGATTTTTGATTTCTTAAATGTCTGAAAGCTTGGAAGAAGTCCATGTTATTTGAATTATTTTTGCATTAATTTATGAGAACACAAAGCTCTCTCAGCAATAGAAACGTTCTATGATTTCTGGCATACAAAAATGGTAATAAACTTATCAGTAAAAAAAAAAAATTTTTTGATTAAAAAATAAATCAATAAACTGAGGTCTAAGTTGGATGTTGTTGTTTTTCAATAAAATCTGTACAATAAGTGACAATAGACCATAGAAGGACATATTAAAGCTATAACAATTTGTTTTACTAGTCTCTGATGAAATGTCACTACGGTACTCAAAATGTATATTTTTAAATATTATATTCAAATTGTTTTCTTACAAAATTTAAGATTCAATAACTTAATAATAAGGTAGAAAAGTTAACCTTGTCACCACTAAAATAGGATACCCTGAAAGTAGCTAAAAGCAAAAAAAGGATATACTGAAGTGAATTATAAATAGATAACAATAATAATCATATCGAACTTTAATCTAGAAATGTTGTAAGCCTATTATTTAGCATTTGTGCCCTTTATAATTCCGTAATTTTAAAAATTTTTAAGAACATGTTAGTTAAAGTTACTTAAAATGATAGTTATGATTACTGCTTTAATATTTCAAAACTTTGTTGCATCGTTGGATTGTGATGTTATTAAAACGTTACCTAATGAGTAATTTTACAGTTAGCTTCTCTTTGACTGTGAGCATTATAGTGTGGGTTAATCATCAACAATTCGAAAGATTGAGCTAATAAGGATATAATAACTGTTTTTATAGAAAACTTTAAAAATAGAAAAAATTAATAGAAATTTTATAGAAAAAATTTAAAATGTATAAAAACAACTTTTCCGTGCAATTATACTGCTAGCAATAACAAAAAAAACTCTAAATTATATACATATTACTACGTAAAAAATGTTTGATATAGGTATAGTCTGAGTAAAACGATTTGGCTTGCTTCTAAAACATACATACTTACACCTGGCATTTTAGATAATAGGCAGTTATGCTGTAAAATTATGTGTTAACGTTTTATACCTAGAAACCTCACATCAACGTAAAAAACCACCATGATAGTTTGAGCATAATCGTGAAAAATTATGGATATTAAGATGCATAGTAAATATCTCGTTAAAAAATTGCAAAGTAATTGTCGAGCCGCTCGCAAAGACCAAAGTTATGATGCAGAGAGGGGTCATAGCCTACGGTAGCGGCTCGCCGCGCCGTCGCATCCACGGAAAATAGCCGGTTTTTGACATCGATTTTCCGCGTACTTTTGGAATGTCAAGCAAAACGATGTTTTAGTAGGTTTTAGAATAACTCTTGACAGTACAATGTGGTTGGAAAAATAGCAATATGTTGAAAAACCAGCAACGTTCACCTTTTTGTGAAGGGACCATTTTTGGCTTCTGGCAATGATTTGCAAAAATTTTACAACCAATTTCTTAAAATTTAGTAAAAATGTTAAGGGGCACATGGTCTTCCTGGTATTTAATTTTCGAGTCTTAATATTTAAAAGAACGAAAGTAACAGATTTTTCAAAAAACAGTCCAATGTAGCACTTTTTTGCAAACTGCAAAAAAATGGCGAGACCAATTTTATCCTGACAGGGGTCATTTTTTTCGTTTTAAAATCACGCATCTTTTTTCATTCTTATAATTTTCTATCTGACTCTCCAGTTTTTGTTCTTGACGCAAAAAACCCTTTCTGACCATTTTTACCATTTTTTCGGGCCATTACCTGACACAATTTAAAGTCTAAAACAAGATGTATTGGTTTTTAAGCTACTTAACTACCACCCAGATCTTTCACGTTAGAAGCAATTAGAAGTTAAAAATGACCATGCTTTTTTGATGATTTTGTCCTATCATAGGTGACCAGTCAGTTGCAGTGCGCATATTTCAAAACACAAGTTATGACTGGCGTTTGCATTTCAATTTGTTTTACATAATTGTACAGTTACTAACATTGGATTTAACATTAAATGTGCTTAATTAAAAAATTCAATACAAACAGTGATTGTAATAAGAAATGTAAGTATGTGTATTCAAATTTTTGTGTACATTGAACTTTAGCTTTTTTTGATGCATTAAAATTTTGCTTTTTTGATGTTCTACTTTCGCAATAACTATCATATGTCTACAAATTTTTGCATTACATCGATATTAGTTTTGTTGTCCACGCTATTCGGTAATTTGTGCGAGATTGAAGCTAACTTCTATAAATCATCGTATATGCAGTCTTTTTTCCATCGAACCTTCAACGAGCTCAATTACAGAGCAGTTTTTTCGTGAACAAAATTTACACATTTCTGTGCAAAATTAACTATTAAGAGCTCTATTTCACTGTTATGAAAGATTTTTTTACAAAACATATATAAAAAAAAAAAAAAAAAAAAAATGCTAGCTCTACATTTAAGTGCCCATCGCATTAGAAGAATAATAATCTTCATTTTACTGCATCAACTTTTTTTCTGTAATACAATGACGATGTACTGGGTAAAAATTCGTTACTAAAACGAGTTCAATCTTAACTACTAGTAATAACTATATAATTATGTAAGACGTATTGAAATTCAAGCACCAGTTGTAGCCCGTGTTTTGACCCGTGCGCACTGCAACTGGTTGGTCTCCTAATCACAAGAGAAGGGTACAGATGGGAAAGCGTAGCTACCGCAGCTGTCACAATGTGATTTTCTTGATTTTTTGTTCAAACCCCTTTCAAATAAATTGATACAGTGCTCTGTCAGTGTAATGCAGAAATACATAAAGATGATACAAAAATTTGTTTGCAATGAAAAATTTAATTATTAGTCTGTTATTGCAAAAAAACTTGTATCTCGGCGTCAGAGTGAGCTAGAGCACTTTTTTTTTTAATTTATGTTTTTCTTATGACAAATCCAATAACGTTTGTTAGAAAAAGAAAGAATGCAAAATTGACTGAGGTATTTGCAATTGTTTAAGTTGCAAAATACAATTTTTTCTGGTGAAATGTAAGAACTCAAAAACATCAATTTTTTTGTCTGTCATCATTAATAACATTAAATAGACTGTTCTTATCAAAGTTAATTGTCGATAAATTAACAGTCAAATTTTGAACATCACTTCAGAGTTTCACTATAAAAACTTAATTAACAAAAAACTAATAATTATTTTGCATATCAACATCTAGCTATTTATATTTGTTATATCACTTATCTTCTACATTTTTTTACAGTAATATTCAAATTAAAACAATAGTTTTTCTCATGTTGATCTAAAGTTTTTATGGTATACAAAATTTTTTTCCGTTTTTTGCCATTAATGTATTATTAACAATTAATTATTGATTAACAGAAGTATTTTTTGTATAGGGAATTTAAAGATAAGGAGATTGGTTGTCAGCAAATTCTTTTTAGAGCAAAAAAAGCGTAGATATTTGCAAAAAACTAAACAAAAATTGTCATTTTTTTATGAATTGTTTAATGAATAAATGAAGCCCACTTTTAGTTTGGACAAAACTATTTTTCTCGTTTTCCTGGAAAAATTGTGTAGGAGCACAACTAATTTTTTCTCCACTGAAAAACATAAGATTAAATCATTTTTTTTTGGTCTCTGGGCAATGGAATAGATACAAAGGCATAGGATAGTACAGTAATGACTCCTTGTTCAGGGCATCTGCAACCTGTGTTCGAAAACATATTTTCGTGTTGTTACCAAGGTCAGTGACGTCTAAAATGCATCTATGGCTGTTGCAAGACAAGAAAATAAGATATTTTTGTTAGGCTTGTAATTTTTAAAAAATCAATTTAAATCAGAGATAGTATTATTAGCGGTATATTCTTGAAATCAGTAAAACTATTTTTGTCTTAATTAATAGTTGACGTTCTCGTTAAACTCTGATTCTCGATGTCTTTTAATTATACTCCCTTCAAACGTATATATTAAATATTAACTGCTAGTAAAATAGAGGATATGCAAATTATATATGATAGGATTCAAAAACAAATATAATACATAGCTTATTTTACAAAAACTCATATACTTGAAGAGTTAAAACAGACTAATGCTTAAAATGGATGTGGATTAGTAAAAGGGATTTATTTTCATGGTGTATTGCCAAGATAAGCTAAAACTATTTTCGAACTTAGTAGATCTGCATGGAATAAATGTTAACGATGACTTTCACTTGTTTATTAAAGAGAAACATGAGTGTTACGGGCTCTAATAAAATATTATTATAATTGGCACAATAGCGTTGTCCATTAATATTCAAATTTTTTTACATTATATCATTAACTATAAAAGTTTCAATCCAAGTCAATAATTCAAGTCGATAATACAACATTAAATAAAAATTTAAAGATTAACATGATAGCGTTTACGGAATTGTTGTAGTAAAAGAAGCGTTACAGGTTTTAATACGTCCATCGTAAGATCGTTATTGTGACACACCAATTAAAAATCAATTTCTGCCCATGTCATACAAAAAACAGCTATTTTTAAATCTATCAACTTCTGAGTCCATCATTTATCGTCTTGCAAAATACGTGACTTTTTTTTAAAATACGGGATCCTAAATAGCCACAACGAAAAAAACAATTTGAAATATCAAATAACTGAATGATGGAAAGTCATTGAGCAGTTGTAATACAAGAAAAATTTTTTTAAATAATTTTATTGGCTTGTACTTTTTTTTTAAGGATCATAAAGTGACTGAACATAGTGGTAAATTTTGTTCTTTTTACATTTTGAGAAAGCAACTGCAGTTTAGCAGAACACACGTATCTACATATATGTATGTGTATATTGTAACTCTTCAACGAAAATAAATAAACTAAACAGATTAAAAAGCAAAATACGTATAAAAGTAACTGCAAAAAGTATTTTAAGAACACAACAACTTATACAAACTATTATTACCCAGACAGCTTCATGAACGTTCTGGATCAACATAAAAAAGTGAGCGAACAAGATTCGAATTACTTGAATTGAATGGCGGTAAATGCAAAATTTTTAAGAGAACTTGTGTAAGGAATTGTAACTGGTACAAATTTTTCCCATTGCACAAGTGTTATTTAGTTTGTACTACCGTCATAATTACGAATTTTTGTTACTACCTCACCCGAAAATTCAAGTTTTGGAGACAGTGTGTAGGAACGAAAGCCAATGTTCCTTCCCTATCGACGCGACATCTATATCACGTACAGGGGTTAGGAGAAAAACTCCCTGCTCCTTACTTTTCCTTGTTTGAGAGGTAGACAGAGAGAGAGAGAGAGAGAGAGAGAGAGAGAGAGAGAGCGAGCTGCAGTGCAAAAAAGCACAAGTATTAAGTACTTACCAACGCTGCGTTTTCTTATTTTTTAAAGTGGAGTAATCTGTTTTCATTTGCTATATTAATGATTTACTGAAGAAAGGAGCTCCCACTAGCCAATGGAATGTTGGGTCTTTGCTAAACAAAATGATGCAAACTAAGCATGGCTTTGGTATTAATCTATATTTTAACTCAAAATGCACTCTCCAAACTCTTCACTATTGTTTTTATTTGTTACAATATTTCATCTACTTTCACCTCTTTTATTTTTGGCATTAATTCTTTTAACTTTAAATTCGAACTTTAAAACTTGGCTATGCGATTCTCGTCCTCCTTCTGGCTTGGGTTCAATCTCGTCTCTGATGTTTGGACTGTGAAATTTTTCGCTAGGTATATTACTCCAGCCTTCATTACTTTCAATGTTTTGTGTTCGGAGCGATCGCATTGTACGTGTAGCTTTTTCTCTCCCATGGTACTAAACGCATGTTGATTCTTTGCGTAAATACGTGTCCAGTATGTGCCCTTGAGTTTTGCTAACACTATCGGGCATTTTCCAATTTCTTTACAGTCTCTCCTAGTATAAGCCATATGTCACAAAGGTTGTCCTTCTTCACTTCTTGTGTTGGCTCCATTTGTGCACATATGCTTGTTTTTCTCAGCTTTTTGCATTGTACCACTGTCTCCCGTGCTACCAGTGCGAATCTTTTTCACTTGTGCTACCTACTATGTCTTTATATGCTGGCTGTAGATAAGTAACTACGTTCATCATATTTAATCCTTCTTGTTTCACCGGCAATGGTGATATCCTGAGTAGATCCAAGCTTTCTCTTGTCACTAGCGGTATCTCGATGAAGTAAATAATTTTTTTTTCAAATGCTCCTGTTGCTATCTCTGATATCTCTGCTATCTCTTCTTCTGTCGTGTTTGTCTCTCCTGAAAACCTGAGGTCTGGTCTCAATTATTTTGCTAATTTTTTTGCTTCCGCCATTGCATCTAGCAATGCTTCCAGTATATGTAACATACCTTGGCTTGAAAAATATATTATATCCGTCGCTGTTTCAATTTTAGTCACAAGTTCTTCGGCCAATTTCGCAAATTTTTTTGCTATTCTTGATACTTTGTTGTATCCACATATAAGTTCCGTTAATATTTTCAATCCTTCCTCTGTTACTTTTCCTGCTTCGTCTTCATATCTTTTTATATCCTTAAGAACCTGCTTGTGGTTACTAAACGTTGTAATCCACATTCATTCCTTTAAGTATCTTGTAGTGTCAGTCGTGTGCGTCAAGATGAATTTCACCAACTAGTGTATCTTTTCCTTATCTACTTCTATTATTCATCCCTAAAGTGTCTGCACTGTTTTAATCTGGCTCTCATCGAATTGTTAGTCTACTACTGCCTTGTATGTCACTTTCATTCTCTGCAGTGCTATTGAGACTTTGCTAGTAGTTCGTTCCGCCTGATCTTCACATTCAACTCTGTTTTTTGTAGTTAACCTATATTTCCTCTCCGTTCGCCGGCTTGCTTGTAAGAATGCCTCTGTCCCTTGGATAATTTGGATTCAATCTACATACCATATTACTTTTCATATTGACATGATTGATTGAATTAGACCCCGATTTTCTACTAGTATTTCCAGATTTATTTCGATTTGCTCTATTTTTTCCGGCTGTCTTCCTGCCAGCGTGGTTTCAACCCTAAAACAGTTACCCCTTTTTTTCATTCTCACTCCCGTTTATCTTAAGCTTATAGGCCCCTAAATCAGCATTGATTAAAAAAAAAGTAGTTTTAACGTTAAATGTGTATATAAATGCCCATACAATATAATTTTTTAATCATGTATTACTTTGACGTTTATGTGTATTTATATTTGTTACACCATGTATGTGTATGCTATAAAACGAAAGGCATATAGTGGTGTTGTTCCTTAAGAATTTTCTGTTTTGTTCAAAATTTTATTTTCTTTTCCACGTCGCGTGTTAGATACATGAGTGTCTGTTTGTTTATAGCGTTGTGTTTGCAAATTTTCGTGATATTGGTGTACGTGTTTGTTTATTGTACATTTTGAGGGTCGAACACCATATTACAGTTTGTTCATGTTCTGGCAAGGATGAGCTTGGAGGAGTAGACGATTTTGTGATCATGCATTCCCGTAGTCAGCAGTATGATACACTAGGACTAATACTTTACTTATTTTCCCTTATTGTCCAGGTGCATGTCATGCAGTTCCACTCTTGGTGTCAAAATCATGTAACCGCGAGTACCCACACTCTACGTTAACAGCATACACCGATGCACTCTTTTAGTAATAATCAATTAATTAGCAAAAAATTAGTATATTTTTTCACTGGATAATGGATGCTATCATAAAAACAGGCCTTAAGAATATCACACACTCGATTTGTTTTAACTCTGAAGCCTTAAAAAAAGGTAAACTGTTCCTTAAAAGTAGTCATGTGTGTGATGTTACAGAATTTCAAAGTGATGGAGTTAGCAATTTAACAAGGGCCGTAGTAATAAGGCAGACTTCGGTAACTTTAGCTTTCTACAGAGATAACCTGCATGTACGTTTTATTTAGATTATTTTCAAAATTGTCTAAGTTGCAATGCACATAAAAGTTACCTTTATTTACAGTTGGATAATCACCGAAATTGATGTAATTTTACTCCATCTGTCTTTGCACTACAGTTACACAGAACAACACTGCACTTTCTTACACCCATATTTCATAAACGTTTAACTAATAGAAATAACAATGATCATGTCTTTTTCCATCATTTATCTTTCTTTTTGCTGTCTGCTTCTGAAAGTGTGCTTTGGATCGAAAACTAACGAGGCTTTATTAATACATTGTTACATTTAAACATTTTACAACTGTTCTTGGCACAATATAGTTAATTTTTTTACATTTGTGTAACTACAATTTTGTAGTATTTATGCATACGTGATGACAACATCTGTAAACTTGACGAAATACTGTTATTCTTTCCAATTAAGCAAAAACTACATTAATTTGGTACCCTCAGTACCCAGTACCCCCAGTTTTCACCACTACGCACGCTGGAGTCAGCTTATCTATTTCCTCCAATCACTTTTACCTGGCCAATAAACGTATTATCTCCTTTTCTTCTTATTCGTATAACTGTATACATATTTTCTCCCTTCTCTCATGTGGCAGGATGCAGCAAGGGACTTTTAAAGAAATTCTGTTTGATTTTTTTTCCTCACTATTGTTCACTAATCAGTGTACTCGCTGATTTTGTTTAGCACTCCTTCTTATTATTCCCTTGCAACAAAGACCAAATTTTCGCTATGCCTGGTGTGAGCGCGATCTTTGATATTTTTGTGCGGTTTCCCAAGTTTTTGCAGCTTGGTTTCGAAAAACTTGGTACGCTGGTTAAATTTCTCTCTTCTGGAGGATCTCCTTGTCCTCAGACTCAATTCTGCAGGAAAAGCCTGCCTACAACATGCCACATTGCCGTCACGTACATAGCAGTTTATGTGATCACCAACATGCTGTACCTTCTCATGACTTGCCGTATAAGCATTTTTCATTCTTTTATTTTTGTTTTCTTACATTTTTTTTTCTATTATTCTGATTATTCTCCATTGCAGGTCCCCATCCATACGTGTGCTGGCAGGTGCCTACCACCGGGCGACCTTCCCCTGCAACCGTCATTGTAGTTGAGGCTTCTACAATCCTCGTGGCCGTTTATTGTCCTTCACACGGTTCGGTAAGGCCACTAAGTTATTAGATATCGTGGTCTTGAATTCTGAAATTTTGTTCAGTTTTAGTTGTATATGTGGCTTATCGTAGACCCGTAAGCCTGGTTTAGCGTACCGAGACCTCTATGTGAACCAGGGTGGCTTCGTAACGTGACCCCTTTGCAATTGTGGCGATACCTATACTGTGAGGACGTCAGAACCTTCGAGGTTTGGTGCCCCAGGTATCATTCCTCATTACATTTTAGGATCACGAAAAAATTCCTCACATGTTATTTGATGGCCAAGTATTGAGGAAGTACTGCTGGACTCTTAAATCTGCGGCATCGTACACCGTCATCATCGGGTGAAGTTGCCACCCAGCTTTCATAGTAGTGGTGGCCAACAGGAGGCTTAACGTGGCTTCCTACCCTCTTGACAGCTGACTGATAATTTAGGGATGTTGTCAGTTGTTGTACTTCTCATAATAGTTACCAGTTATGTGCTTTTTGTAAAAAAAAGTTGTTTTAGGTAGACGATCCAGCTGACAATCTGTTCGTTGCTAAGGACATGATTGCCAATCCACTGTCGTCTTACGACGGCTATGTGCGTCGTCTGTGGGAGCTGTTACTGTCCAAAAGCGACTATGGTAGCGGCGGAATAGTTTCTGACGATGGACGGAAGATGAAGGGGAGAGAGCGAAGAAAAAGCCGTTGGTTGCGACCTTGCGGCTCTTTCTAAAAAGGTAATAAATTTTTTTTTTTGTAGTTGTCCCTTTTCATTTCATGTCTGGTTACTCCATTCTCTTCTTAACCCATCTAATATGCAACGAAAAAAAATGCTCTTTCATCTTTTTCTTTATATATATGTATGTATACACGTACAAACGTATCTATGTAGCTAGAAAGTTACGTTTTGAGTGTGTGTTCTGACGGTAAACATATGTTCTAATTATTTTAACACGATCTTAACGATTGTTTTATAGAGCTACACGTACTTGTTACCCGACTCTTATACGTCGTTCTTGTAAAGTGTAACCAAGAAAATAAAAATAAAACGCTACCTTGTTATGATATCTATGTATATTTATTTCTTCTTATTATCATGATTATTATTATTATTGTTTTTATAATTATCATTATTATTATTTATATTATTATATGTTTCTCTCGTAACCTTAACTCCTCAGCCTGTACTAACTTTAAAAGTATTATATCTCCCTTTTTGTTACCTATTTACTTTCATATGCCTATACTTAATAAATCTTTGCAGCACGTCTGGGGGCCACGAAAAAAAAAGAGTTTCTGAGAGAAGAAGTGTTCATTTTCACGACTGTTTCACCCCTCTACCTGTCTACAATGCTATTATCCATAAGTAACTGTTGGGGTGGGGAGCAAGTTCATCTTAATCGATCCCGATGCCTCTCGGTCCCTTTCACTCTTCTTCCTCCTCTCTTGTTATAATCTTGCTGTCCCTTGAGCATGGGGCTTTCAGTACACAAGCTTTTTTTCATTTTGTCCACATGTGAAATTCGTATTTCTTCGTTTCTGTGTAATTCTACATTATAGTTTCTATAATCCATGCCAACTATCTCGTTCAGCCCTTTGTATTGATCATAAAATTTTCCTTTAGACGGCTCTTTTAGTACATACGAGATTTCACCTTCCATAAAAAAAATTTTGTGTTTAGTGTCTTGTCATGGTAGTACTTTGATTGGTACTTGTTTTGTGGTTGGGTCATTACTGCTAATGCTCGTGATTGAACGAGCGTCCCCGTTATTTTTTGGAATAACTCTGTATATGTTTGACCCACCTCTGGATTCTCAAGGCTTGACGGGAGTTTTACCTGGTGGCCAAATATAAGTTTGTAAGGTGGGGAATCTATGCTCTCGGGCTCCGACATATTGTAAGCAATCATACAAAACGGCAGCGGTTCATCCAAATTCTCGGTCTTGCTAACGTGAGCTTTCAAGTATTCTGTTAGGACGTGGTGCATTGCACTCAATCACCCCATTTGTCTGAAGATAAAATGCTGTGTTCCCAAGTTTTTCAATTTGAATAATCGCGTAAGCTCGTCCATTGTTTCGTTCATAAAATGCGGCCGCTATTCTAATAATAATTCTTAAGGCACTTCAAAGTATGCTAAAAATGTATGCGTTAAGGCTTTTACCGTTTCTTTAGCTGTTACCCTTTGTACCGGTCTTAATACAATACATTTAGTGAGCCAATCCAGTATTGATAGGATATGTGTATAGCCGTTTGTTGAAGGCTTATTAATTGGTCCATAATAGTCAATCGAGATTTTTTCAAACAGTCTGCTGAGCGTGTCTGTAACGAGCACAGTTTGCTTTGTTTTTATACCCACTAGTTTCTAAGTCAGACATGACTTGCATTGAAGTATAAATTGCCTTTCGTTGGGCCCCATGTTTTTCCAATAATAGTCCTTTGCTATCTTATTGTTGGTTTTATTAATTCCTTTATGACTCCCAATTGTTGATTCGTAGTACTAATTAATAACCTTACTTGTTTAATTCACTGGTCGTACAACTAAGGTGTTCATGTAAAGGTCCCTGCGACCTTGAGGCTTTTGAAAATTTTCTCATTTGAATTACCGCAACCTTTCTCATATCTATGTTCATGACGTCAAAAACTGTTTTTTCCGTATTATTAAGGGCTATTGTGTCTATGTTTTCACGATCGTAAAGAGATTCCATCGTTTCTGTATCAAGCACACTTTTGGTTATCATCGCAAATACTAGATTGACTAAATAAGTGAATGGGTGATCTTTTGCCCAACACATTCTTTGTTATGGCTGTATATCTGAGTAACTTCCCAGCAGACATGGTGGTTTTTCATATGGTAACCATACTCTGCATACTGTGTTCTTCTTGAGCTGTGAAAGGTTTCATAATACTTTTTTCTTCGAGGCCTGTTTTTTCTGGTTCGCTTTCTGATTCTAGTCTAGCCTTGTTTAAACCAGCCTTCTCTTCGCTCTAATTATTTGGTGAGTCTGAGCTACTTGAAGTGTCGAGGGGTGGTGGTAGATCAGGTGGGGTGTATTGCTATTTTTATAAACATCCTCATTCATCGATTTATTTCCATCATGCTCCGTTTCTTTATCCTCTTTTTCTATTGCCCACACTGGCTCGTTTATTTCACGTTTTCAATTCATATCAGCATCTGATTTATCACTAACCAGCGGTACCTTTCCCACTGAGTATTGTTCCTCTTCGCTTTGCTAAACTACAGCAACAAGTGGCTTGAAGTGGTTAGTAACGAGATACAAGTGTACATACTTCTCATTGTGGTTAATCGAAAGAATTTCGAAAACTTCACACTTTATTTCCTTTTAAGTGCCCCGTAGATGTATACAAACATTCTTTCTTAATTTTTGTATGAATATCAATATGCAGTCATCACTACGATAATCTGTATTGGACTTATAAAGAGGCAAAATGACCTCCATGTTCTAAAATGCTCTCGCTGATGCAACTGATGTACAAAGAGCAGAAAAACGAAGCTTCTCCGAATTGGTTTGTTTTTCGGAAGCTATTCATACGCTGATTGGAAGAAAAGCGGACGACAACGGATAATCAGCTGAGCTGCAGAGACGCAGCAGCACCTGCGAGAAAAGACAGGATGAATGCAAAGGCAACTACCAGGACACACAGCAGCTACTATGTCGAGAGTGACTGCGACAGGAGATTTGTGGCAGCAGCAGTGGTGGTGGCCATTACTTGAGCGAGAGATCGCGAGTCAGTCTGGGGGAGAGTCTCGAGCTGTGCGCCTGGGTGTGAGCAGGGAGAGTTTTAGTAATTTGCGGGTTTTTGTCGTGAGAGTAGAGGAGCAAATCATGAGAGTAGCATCTTCGAGTAGACAAAAGAGAGAGAGAGAAAGTTGTCGAGAAGGGCAAAGTGTTGAGAGAAGAGAGAGAAGTGTGCACGCAAGCCTAGCAGCTGCTGTACTCTCCCAGGACGACGAGGTCTCCAGATCAAGGACTACGGAAGCTGCTGAGAAAAGAAGAAGAGGGTAGAGTAGAGTAGAGTGTATTTATTTAAGCTAAGGACCTACGGCCCGTATTAGCTTAGGCTCAAGTTTTTACAAGACTGCTAAAAACAGTTTATACAAAGTTAGTGACACGCAGGTGACAATAGGACAATGTATATCACAGATGAATTAATTATAATAAAGTTATTTGAAATAATATGTTAATTATTAGTTAAAATAATTAAAAATAAAGTAAATAGTAAAAATTAAATGTAATAAAATCTGCTGATGGTTACAGTATTTTTAAAATTTTTAAATATAGGCTAACTTAATTGTACATGTAACAACATACAAAATAATATATAATTCCATTCCTAAAGTCTAAAATCTTCATTATTGATATATTTAAATAATATGCTCCTAAACAACGCTAAAGTTTAGATTGATCGATGAAGAGGGTAAGAGAGAGAGAGAGAGAGTTTGTAGCGTAGACAGTGCAAGAGAGAGAGAAAGAGAAGAAGTGTGTGAGTTGACGAGACGAGGTGAACAAGAGACCGTGAGGTGTATCTTAGGAGTGCTGCCATTGTTCGTGGGCTTTGTCTTGTGTGATGGTATAGATCAGTGTTGAGAGAAAGAGAGAGTGTGTGTGAGTGTCAAGAGCCAGAGTGAGCTGAGCAGAGAGAGAGAGAGAGAGAGAATATATTAGGGTCTAGGATTGTGGACGGAGTGTAAGTGTGTGTATATTAACGTGGGTTTAGGATGAGCAAAAGCCCCTCCTGGTCCAGAACGAGCAGGACGTGGTGAATGTGTGCTCGCAGCTTGCGTGATGCGAGGTGGAGTCGCTGCAGCGCAGTCCAGAGGACGAGATGTAGCGCTGTATCGTTTATTATGAAGAGAGATACTGTGTATTAGTGTTAATTGTTTTAAATAAAAGAAGTAGTAAAAGGTATTTGTTCGTTTGTTAATAGTTCTCCCCGTAGAACGGGAGAACTCCTGTGCCAATCTTCCTTTTTCAGGAGAAGAAACCCAAGAGAGGAGAGGGACAAAGGTGACGAACGTGATCGAGATTTGGCAGTACTTTGTCAGCACCTCGTTACATTTTCAGGAGAAAAAACAGTGTTACAGACTGTTATATTTTTCTATCTTCTCCGAGTCAAGCAATTATTTTTTCACTTTTAATACTGTAGTATGTAAAGTAGTCCTTGTACTGTAAATTGCAAGTCACGGAAAAAAATAAGTGAGTTAAATAAGCAGTTATCTGGTACAGCTACCAGAAGCTCCTGCATAAGTTCTAAATTTCTATTCAGCTTTACACAGTTTTGTTCTGAACTACGTTTTATTACATTTCTGCCTTTTGTTTTATTTTAAATGTTATCACCTTTATCAGTATAATTACTTATTATCTCTTTTATTGTACTTTTATTCCCCGTTGTGGGTCTATTTATGTGTAGTGACCCACAAGGAGTATCTTCCTTGCTAATATAGTCATCTTCCTTCCCTGACCCGATTCTCTTTTTTAAAGGCTGTTGAGGTATGTTTGTATTATTATTCGTACTTCCCGTCGGAACGCCCAGAGGTAAATCCTTGGTAGTCTTGGATTTTCAAGCATTTATTTTGATGCCTGACTTACATCTAAAGTCTCAGCACTTGATATGTAGTATAACTTTTTTTTGAAAGTTACCCATTCAGTCATCAAGTATCGCTCCTATCTTTCCGTTTAATTCCGTACGTTTTCCTGTACTTTTTTCTGTCTGTGTACCCCATCGTAATTCATTTGTTTGTTTTCCACTTACGCTCTCACTAGTCGGTCTGCTCTGTGCCCATTCCTTCGGCATCGGTTGGCTCCCCTCAATCGTATTTAGTATTTTTGGTTGCTGCTTATTAATCTCTTGGAGCACATCTTGGGCATTAGCGTGGGCCCATTAGTCGTTCTCCTTCTCTCTTTAACTCTGATTCTCGCTCGGCATAGATGCCTCTGCACTCCTTTTCTCAAGACTATGTATGGGGTCGAGGATTCTCTCTCTCTCTCTTTTTGCTCGACTCTGCAAGCAGACCTGCCTGTGCTTGCCAGTGACCCCAGTGCTTATCATTATTCACATTAACTTATATGATATTTGAACTTACAGTTTTAGCCTCCTCTTTACCTTTCCTGATTGCTAGGCTAGCTTTGGCTAGTTAAAATTTCAAATGTTTTGCTGGCTCAGATTTTTTACTGAAGGCCACTGGTAAGTCACAGTTCCTTTGACACACTTTCTATTTGCGGTGTTACTGAATAATTTGGTGGGTATCTATGCAACGTATGTAGTTGTCTTTTACGATTTTTGTATTGCATCTTCGGTTGTATGTCTAGTTTTAAATAGGGTATACACCTATTTGTTATTTCTAGCACTTTTTCCATATTTTTTTTGTTTGTTTATACAGGCTGATTTATCTTCGGATGGGTGAGATTTGTTCTCCACCATTGTTGAAATGTGCTATTTAAATATTTTTTCTCTGATTCCTTTCTGCAGTCTGTAGTGTTTGCTTACGCGGCTTGCCTCTTGTCCTTTGTTTTTTCCGTGGCTCCGTTCTCTTACTCTTTAGATTTTTACTCACCCCTGACCACAATAATTTCAAATCTGTGTAACTGTGCTTACTGACTGTTAACTTATCTGAATTACTCATCTAGCGTTGCTTCTTTCTTTCTACCCTTATGTTCGACTTGTCTGAATCGGATATTTCTGTCTGCCATTTCTTATCTTTTCTTTTTACTCTTTTTTTATCATCATCTTTTTTTTTCTCTTCTTGTCTGTTCTTTGAATATTCGTGCAAGTGTTACATTTATATCACCATAAGCATCTTTTTCTTGCTCTTCAGCAAGTTTATATAACTCTCGTCATAGCAGTTCAGGGTTTTCCTTTCTGTCCTCTATAATTGGACTTCAAAACAGTGCGTGCCATGCCTCATTGGTTATTTCTAATCTATAAGCAACATCATACTTGTAGCTCCTCAATTCAGCTTTAAGCTTGTTTAATCTTATATCTGGTTTCTTTAATAAGTGAAAATGTTTAAGAGGCTCATGGTCCATGAATATCGTAAATCATTGTCCAAATAGATAGAGTCAAACCATTCTCTTGCGTATACTATTGCAAGCTATTCCTTATCATTCTTAGGGTAGCGAAATTTGCTGCCCTTTAAGCATCTAGAGGCATAATTGCATGGGTTGTCTTTCCATATCTCTCTTTACTTCAATATTGCCCAAATAGCATAGTCCGATGCATCCGTTGTCACCATAAATGGCTTTTCTAGGTCCGGTCATGTAACTACAGGCTAGCTGCAAAGTGCGTCTGCAAAAATTTTGAATGCTTGTTAATGCTGCTCTTCACATTTGGACCACGTAGCTTTTTTTAAAGGTTTTGACAGCGGTTGAGCAATTTTTTCCAACCTTGAATAAATCTTTTGTAATATACGACATATCAAAAAATTTGCTTAATTTTTTTAGAACGAAGTTCTTAAAAACAGGTTAAGATGGGATATACTTCCCGTGTATTTCCTGTGTACAAAGATGGTTAATAACGAAGACTGATCAGCCAAGAAGTGTAAGAAAAAAGCGTGCCCTTTCAGGGGGAGGAAGGAGTACGGAGGGGGGAGTACATTGAAGCTCAGGCGCCACAAACACATAACCAGTAAAAAATTGGTTGCAAATTCGAATATTAAAATAAATAAAATAAATAATATTAATTCTATGTATACTAGGTAATATAATTGTAATAAAGTTTATTAACAAATAATTTTTGCGTGTATGTCATATTGATGCAGATAGCCAGTTTTATCTAAACGGGTATTTATAATATGGTATAACCTCCAAATATTAGAAAATAAGTTATATCTTCACCAAAAAAACAGGATAGAGCAAAATTAATGAGTTTAACGGGTTTTTTAAAAAGAATAAAAATATTGTGATGCTCAAAATCAGAAGCGTTGAGTTGTGAAAAATTATAACCTCATTTTTTAATGTTTTCGATGTACCTTCATAAAATGAAGAGGAAAAAATCATGGAAAAAATTATACAACATTTAATACAGGATAACGATAACGCAGGAACGATTATCCATGGTCATGTGTGCATATAACCTTAAAATATTAAAAGTATGCCATATCTTTAAAAAGATTCAAGATATTAAAAAAATAACAAGTCTTACACGCTTCCTAAAGGGGAAAAATATCGTGGCACATAGAAAGAGAAGTGTTGAGCCATGTTAGGACATAACCTTGAATATCGGTGTTTTATATATCTTTCTATAAAATCATAAAGGAAAATTTTCGAAAATTTAAAGCATATTTGCAAAGTTATTACAAATATGTAGGATATATTTCCCGTTCCTTGCCGAAGAACAACCTTTAAAATTTTTTTTAAAAGTTCCCGAGTCTTTCATTCATGACAAATGTACAGGAAAGACATGAATTTACCGCCGTTACCCACAAAAGAAGTACATATTGAGCTAACATGTGTTTACAAATCTTGTATTTTACAGTATACATGTGATTTATACAAACATGCGAGAACTTCGTTCATACCAAAGAACTCTGAGTCCTACACTCTGGTTCTCTGCATTTGTAGGACTTGGATATTTTCTGGTAGCTTCGATTTTCTTTGGATCTTTTTTAATTTCACCATTTTCCACATTATGGCCTAACCTTTTTACCTAGCGTTTAAAGAGTCAACAATTTCTTAGCTTAATTGTAAGGTTTTCTCTAGATAATTGCTCTTACAATTTTATAAAACGTTTGCAATGCCCCTCGAAATTCGATGCAAACACCATTCTATCGTCTTGATACACCTGTACCTCATGGACTTGCAGCCCTGCTAGTGCTAATATTATTGCTTGTAAGAAGGTGTTTGGAAAGTTTGTGCAACCCATAGGCATTTTTTTGTACTGTTAGTACTCATCCAGTCCCAAAAGCGCTGTTTTATGGGCATCGTCTTTATGTATACCGATCTGAAAAAATTCCGGCTTCAAGTCTATCACTCAAATATTACATGGTATCACCAGGTATTCTAGTATATCACTCTGGAAAAAAGGTGGGTGACAACTACCTACCGTTATCTCGTTAAGTTGTCTGAAACCCGTTACAACTGCCAGCGTTTTTCGATGTCTGGTCCTGCGTTTTTTGTTACGATCTACATGTTCGAGCTACATGACAATTCTGAAGGTTCTATTATGCCTTCTTTAAGTAACTTCTCAATCATTTGTTTAAACAACGGAAAATGTGTAGGGTATCCTTTAAATATAGGTATACCATTTACTGCGTTGCTTAGGTAGCCTAATATATTAAAATTTGAGCCTAAAGCCAACGGTACATTTGTTCACGCCCTAGTATTGAAAGGAAATCGCATAGTTTGATGCTGAGGATTATCCCGTATGTTATCTTGTAGCCTCAGAAAAAATTTTGACTGTTTATCTACCAGCGTCTTGGTTAGTTGGGCAAACGAAGGCAAAGGGTATTCTCTATCTGTACACATGTTATGATGATTATCTTCATATCCAAACCTTAACCTAACTGACTTATTCTTTGATGTATACTAGTTACAATTTTCGTCATTTGGATGCAGAGGTGACTAGTCACAGAATGGGATAAAAGATTGTTCAACGTAAGTATTTTCTTGTTCTAGCCTTTTGGTCTACTTTTTCTGCCAACTTGTTTTACCTAGCCCTCCCATATTCACTTGATAGCGTCTTTTGTCTACTTTTTTTTTTCCTTAGTTGCATATCCCTTTAATTATAATTTTTCTGGTCCAGTTTTCAAAACCTCTATTTTTGCTGTTTCATTTGTTGCCTCGGCTGATTTTGTACTAGGATTTTTCTTACAAGAAATTGTTGGTCTTACATTTTTTTAAATACTAAGCATAAGGACTTGATACTTCGTATCCATCTTTTCCCAGAGTACGTACGACTCAAGGTCATGTTTAAACATAACCGTCATTGTATCAGAATCTTTCTGTGTCATGAAAAACGTATCGTTTGAACCAGACACTGTGTTGTTTATTTCTTCTCCGTGGTCAGGCAATATTATAATTCTTTTTTCTTTAATGATTGTTAGAGTGATGTTAGCTTCATTATATTAGTTAATTGCAGCCCATGCACTAATAAGAAAAAGGAAAGAAACGATTCTTATTTTATTTTCTATTTTGTATTTCCATTTTGTTGGCTACAAGAACGAGCAGAACGAGCCGTATTCAGTTTATTTATTATTTTATTTCTTGTACGTCATTTACTTAGTGAAACAACTCTGAGGGACAATAAGTATATATTTTTGGGAAGTTGAAAAAATATATCACTTACTTTGAAGCGAGAGACAAAGTAATAAGCATCAGTATAACATCAGTCATCCTCTTTATGATAAATTCTTTTGAAGGTTGTTGTTGAACCTTGTCCTATCTTACTTGTCAGTGGATACAGGTGATTGCCTTAAATTTTCCGATAGTCGCCCAAAGCTTCCAAAATATCACGGGTAAAAGTGAGAAAAAAAATTTTATTTTTACGACAATGCCTATCCTACACCTAGCTCCAAAACTGTTACGCGAGATTCTGAAGACTGGGGGTACATAATAACAACATGGCAGTTAAACTCAGTCAATCACTTTATTGCTATAATCCCTTAAGAGAAGGCGCTTGGTGGTTTCAAGTTATTTATTAAGAGTACTCTCTTTCTAGTCTCTACGTTCTAGAGCCCTGTGGCCATTGCTGATAATCTTTTTCTGCTCTTTTCTCCCCCACTTGTTCTGCTTCCTTCTAATAGCTGAGGCCCATCCCACACAGTATATCTCATACTGTACATGACAAAGAATTTAGATAGTAAAGTTTCCTGTGAAATTTTTACTAAAGAATCACTCGTTAAAGAAACTTTTAATAAAACGTATAAGAGACAACAAATTAAAGCCAAAGAAGCTGCTTTGCTTAACAAAAATTAAAGTAATAACCACTAATCTCCATCTTATAAGCTCACACTATCGCATAAAGAATCAAAAACTAAAAAAATAAAAGCTTGCTCTTTACATAGAGATGAAAATGATAACCCATGTTAACAATTGTAAAAATAATGAATAGTGTCTAAGTATAACTGTTAATAATATTACCGAATTATTTAATTAAAATAATTGTAAAGATAGTAATAAACACAAATTAGAAGTGATTATATAAGCCTTTAAATCTTAAAATGCTGTTGATATAAAAAAGTATTCATGAAATTGTAAGAATTTTAAAAGATGTCTCTTAATGCCTAATAAAATTAAAAGGATTTTTAATATAACTTAGTTGTTCTGACTAACTTATTTTGTTTTTTGGGCCTGTTAACATCCGCTAACAAAGAACCCTCGCTTCACTCGGATTGTTTATATTAGCGGATCATCAAGCTTCGTCGCTTGTAATGTATAATGTTCAATTTGTTAATCTTGTTACCATACATACTGTCTCATGAACTTGCCAACGTACATTTAGTGCTCTTACGATGTTGTCCTCTCCTGGGAATACATCATCATCTTAACTTTTAAAGTGTTTCACAGTCCAGTGGTGTAACAGAAATTTCTCATTTTGTGTACAGCTGTAACGTTGCGTGCATGAAAATTTCACTAATAATATTTAGTATTTAAAAATAAAAGGACTTTATAATAACCACACAAGATAATCGGCATGTTTTTCAAGTTTGTTTTTCAAAATTTGTAACGAATCTCATATATCCCGTATCTCCGTGTAAGCCAATTTAATCCATGAAAGGTACAACATTAGAATCATCGCTAGAACTTGAAACATTTATTTTTCTTCTGCATGCTGTTATTAAATTTTTTAAGCTTTTATTTCGTACAGTTCAGATTTTTAAATGTTTAGTCTTTAATAAGTCAAATATTTCATAGTTATCTTCTGTGATTTCTCTTCCCTTTTTTTTCATTTTTGCTTTATTGATGATGAACTGCTTAGACTTTCTCGATCTTATAGAGTGAAATAAGAACTTGATATTAAGTGAGAACGAAAAAAACATCCTTTTCAAGTGTGGATCAAACGCATAACCTGTTATCTAGACAGTTGCTCTACCATTTGATCTACCGAAGAGCCATATATTCACTCGTACCATAGGTTTGAATAAGTTCTCGTTCTTCATTTGAGCTGTTTTCACCTCTAGCTCGATTTCTAATACATATGTTTGATAATGATTTTTATATTTGTAGATGAGTAAGAAATTTAATATTATACATTTATCATCGCATCGGCACTTATATAGTAGATGGTGGCACTATTATATGAGCACTCCTACAAACAGGAGTTTTTTCATTCGATCTACACTCGGAAATAATATTTTTCTAGTTCTTACTTAACATCAAGATTTCATTTTGCCCTATTAGATAAACAAAGTCCAAACAATTCATCTGTTCAAAATTTGGGGCAAAAAGATTATATTATTATCATTATATATCATTGAGTCTGTGATCCGGATATGGCACAGTACTATACATTTTTTATCAAAAATAGGACATGGAGGGTCTTAAGAGTGCTTATTTAAAAGAGCTGCCATCTACATATCTGCTGTTACGATGACAGCTGTATGATATTAAATTTCTTACTTATCTACTAACATTAGAATCACTTCCTTGTATATGTATATATATATTAAAAATCGAGCTGGAGGTAAAAACAGCTTAAATTGAGAACGAGAACTTATCCAAACCTTCGGTACGAATAAATGGACGGCTTCTTGGTAGCTCAAGTGGTAGAGCCACTGTCTACAGAACAGAAGATTGTGCGTTTGATCCGCACTCGGGGGAAATATTTTTCTCGTTCTTACTTAACATCAAGTTTTCATTTGGCCCTATAAGATCAACACAGTCACAACAATTTATCTATTTGAAATCTGGGGCAAACGTATTATACTATTATCATAATATACATAAGGAAATATTGTCTTACATATAATGTGACTGCTAAAAATTTTTACCTGTCAAAATGATAAGTTGTTGATGGCAAATTATAGGCAGAAGAAATTTTTTTTTTAACCAATTATATCTAAGATCTTATTTTTTAATTTTCTCTTTCTATTTAATTGATGGAGTTTAACGTACGGTCCACTGTGGCTCAATGTTTAAAAAAATTGTGGCCAGTCCATCACATATTTCTCATAATATCTAAATCGTACTTACCCTGTGAGGTGCTTAGTTGTACATTATATGCTAGGTTGAATTTCAAAGGCAACCTGAACTATTTATATTTATATATTTATATACTGACGTATTTTTGTTCGTTTCTTCCAAACAACACGCGACGAAAGTTTGACAAATTTGTTACCCTAATTTTATACATTGCAACACTGTAGAAGAATCTAATCAGAGACCATTATGCCATGCGTTTTGTATAGTAAGCTTTAATTGTAGGATGAAAGGGCCGATAAAACCGAAAGACTATGAAACGCTTGCAATGGTTTTTAAGAACTCTTGGTTTATTGGTTTTTAGTTATCATTTAACAAACGTTCTAGAGTACACCCTCAGTCCACATAAAACTGATTGTGTCTGTATCAGTATTTCAGTGTAAGCTAATTACACGATCTTGCCTTCTTCCACTGAAGTCTGTTTTAATACCATATTTTACAACAGAAATGTCAGTGGGCTTATCAGCATTATTATGTTATGCATTATTACTTGTCAAACTGTGAATTGTAAAATGAGATGGCAAATTTATGAAAATCATATACCGAACTCACTTTTGCGGGATTTTTGTACCTGGATAAGCTCAATTAAAAGTTCATAGCTATTATAACAACTATGCATAATAGGTTTTTTTTTCTTTTTTCTATAATATAGTGCTTTACGTCTGGCTTCTTTTTCATGAGGGCACTACTATGGGCACTTAGCACTTGAGAAAGGGACAAAGAAAGAGATGGGAGCTTTCCCAAAAAAAATATAAATGTGGAAGTTGTGTTCCACTAAACCCAAAGCAACAGCAGCATCTTTAATTAAACTATAAAGAATTCCGTAAACTGTTTTCAACATTTTAAAAGATTCTGCTTTATTAATGCAACTTAAAGTTAGTTTAAAAAAGACACTACAAGTTCTCAGAAGACATAATGTTAATTCAACCTATTGTTCAACAATTTTTAAATCTTCTCCGATTTACCCAAGTTTTTGTTACTGACTATAAACAGAGGTATTTCAAAATATTAACACAGCGAATGTTGTTCTGCAAAATGTTGGCGAAGATTTCTAAATGACATAAATTTAGTTGTTGTAAGCGTAAAAGAATATCTGCGCCTGCTTTACGTCTGTACGAGAATAATTTAAAGCAACTATTTAAACGATGACAATTATAGATTTTCTATTTAATATTGCAAAAATCTTTTTTTTTTGCACTATTCAGTGCCAATGACATTAGTAAGAAAAAAGCTATGTAAGATTAAAGAATTCAATGTCAAGTTTTTCACATAACACCTCAGTCTGCTATAAACAATTCTGATGATCATTTTAACACTGAATAAGATATATATTTATACAAATATCCTCTTGTATTACATAGTTACATGTACGAGGCATTCAACACGATCCCTCTGCCCCTTCATCCCCCTCACCTTCCACCCAAAAGACCACTTGCCAACCCCCATTACCTTTTCAGCATCCTTCCCCAGATTAAGGTTGCATGGGTCTCACATCTACGTTATTTTAACCCAATAACTATTGAGTTGAGTCCTCCCACTACCCCATCGCCCTTCCACTGTCCACCTACACCATTTTTCTTGCCCCACCACTACCCCTTTCTGTCCTTCACACAATTTATCTACTGTTTTACTGCACTATCATTGTCAGTGTAGAATAGTTAAAAAGGAATCATGTCCAGGATAAACAAGCCTATACTAAACACATACACTGAAGATAATCTTAGTAACAAAGTAGGGGTGCTCTCTGTAATAAGATTAATTAATAAATATGTTTTCCTATGATGTAAGACATACAGAAAAAAAGTCCAGGATTTTAGCTATTTATCTATGAATTTCAGGTCAATAAGCTTACTTAAGTGTAAATGTTGCCCGTATATCTTTGGAATTATAGAAAAATGATTAATTCATACGAAACAAATAACAAATTTTTTGAATGAAGTGTATGCAATATAGTTTTAAAAAAATATTACATACACCACGTAAGAGAGCAGATATAAGATAAAATTATACGTTGGCTCATCTGTCACCGAAAGTTTAAGAAGGCAAAATGTTGACGACTTCATTTACATGTACAGAACCCGGTGCACAATAAAATTTGTAAGAATTGCGGAACAAAATTTTCAAGGAGACAATTATTAAAAACACATTGCAAAAAAGTTTATAAAAGAGTAAATAAAGATTTTGAGTAGTATGTGCATAATTATTAACAATTAACGTGATGTTCAATTTTCAATTTTATTACTGATTTCAGAATACAGATTCAACTTTTAAAAAAAGACAATTAAATGTCGATGTGTAACCTGCAATATGTTAAAATATTTTTGTGAAAATCCACAAAAATATACTCACCAAAAAAAGTTCAAAACACCAAAAACTTTATACTTATTAATATACATTATATATATTTTCCTTTATTATACAGTTATTTCAAGTGGATTTAGCCTCTAACCCCCCTCTAGCCCCTCCATCCCTCACTTATCCCTCTATAAAACCCTTGTTCTTCGTTTGTTCTCTTGCTGTTTTGTCTATTTAAATACATCCCCCTCCATTCCATTCCGTCTCCATCCTCCATGCATCTCCCTCTAATACCTCTCCGTACCCCTCTGCCTTAGAGATGGTCAAGAAGCTTTGGTAGGGCTGCAGACTTAGACATGTCTGGCTCTTAATAAAGGCACTACTATGAGCACTGAGCACTTGGGAGAACGAAAGAAAAAGGGATAAGGCGGTCTCCCACTCCAAGGACGAATACGGAAAATCAGGAAATTTTGTTACCAGAAGATAGCAGTCACCCACTCCCTTCATGAGGAGCATTGCGTGGGGAAAAAACACATATACACGTAAAAAATCACAGAGACACTTGCCCGAAAAAATCTGCTTTGATATATTTCTAAGAAGTCCTAAACTTGTGTGATAGTGACATTTTTTAGAATAATATAATGTAATAATAAAGAAAAATAAGCTACTTGTTCATGACAACAATAATTTATTTAAAAAAATGTACATAAT
The DNA here is from genome assembly GCF_036245765.1 of Copidosoma floridanum. Lineage (NCBI taxonomy): Eukaryota > Metazoa > Arthropoda > Insecta > Hymenoptera > Encyrtidae > Copidosoma > Copidosoma floridanum. Next base: position 9,655,691 of record NW_028321882.1, on the reverse strand, counting down.
AAGCTTGTAAAATGTGAATTTTCATGTCTTTGAAATTTTCTAACTTTGGAAATTCTTTTGCAACATTTTTTACAAATTGGCTCAATTTCATATTAACTGTAAATTTTGTTATGTCTATTTAAATGTGTTGATCTCTTAAATTTTTCACTACAATACATGCATGCATTTGTTTTTTCTCAACTGTGTTACTTCTGATGTCCAACACAACTTTCTTATAAAGTAAACACAATTTTACAAGAATCACAGGCGTATAATAATTTTCGATGTGACTTCTTATGTTCTATGAACTTTTCAGCGTTCGAAAACTTTGTTTTGCATACAGTGCAGACGAAGAAATCTTTTAAACTAAAAAATAATTTATCATAACAAATAAGATCTAAGTAATTCTGCAATTTAAATAGTATATTTTTCTCTCAACAGGATTGTGTGAGCTAAAATAAATAACAAATTTAACTTTTCCATTGAGGATTTCTATCAATTTTAATTTTCTATTTTTCAATTTTTGTTGGATTTTCAAAAAATCTGGGAAATAAAAGTGTACATATAAAAAACAGATAATTAAAATTTTTTCAATTCTTTATTCTTTAAAATAAAGTTTACAAAACTCGAAAATTTACAAATCACGGATAACATTATAAAAAATAAAACATTCCTAGATGGATCGAAAATTTCTTACTCTTAAAGTTTATTACAACAGTTCTCAATGTAAAAAATGTTTATAAATAGGTATTTTAATTTATTTAAATCGTTGAAAAATTTTGCACCAAACAATATTTTGTGCTTTACATTTATTTCTAGATTTAATGTCAATGCAAATATCACTTGGATTTTAACGTCTCGAAAAGGCAACGTATTACTGTCCATGAGAAAATAAAGGTTTTTCAACATGTAATCCTACTAAATACAAAGAGGCTGAATCTACTTGAATTAACTATATAATACAGAAAGATTGGTTTATATATGTATACTAGTGAGGCTTCGTCTCCCTGCGCGCCAACCCCCTACTGTTCTAACTTGAAAGGAGAGTCTTAAAACTTTATCTGTTAGTGGGGAGAGTTTGGTGCCCAGAATTTCGTGAGGAAAAAGAGTTTTTGATCTACATGGTTAAGCATTAGTTATATATTTATTAGTAAATTTTCACACCATCCAGAAGGTACTATTGTGGTACGTGAAGAGTTTTTATGAACTTTCCGTTATGTTTCGAGAAAAAATGTTTGATATAATGTACATAAATTTAAATCAAGATCAAAAGAAAATTTTTTAAACTATTTGTGAACAAGAAGAAAAAGTGTATTTCATAAATGGTCCTGGAGGATACGGAAAAACCTACTTATGTAAGACACTCATTTATTATTTTCTTTTTAGAGGTGAAAATATTTTGTCAATGGCTTGGACAGGAATTGCATCTGTATTACTACCAAAAGGTAAGGACCAGTCATAGAACTTTCCGTTTACCTTTAGATTAAGATAATATTGAGAGTGTATTCTTAGAATTTGAAACTAAAAAAAATTAAGGGAAGTTGATTTAATTATATGGGACAAGGCTTCTATGATTTCAGTTAATAAGACACTTTTATTAAGTGGTCATGTATTTTAACGGTAATGCATTTGACTTATTTAAGATTAAGCTTAAAAATCAATTTATACCAAGGAACTATCCTCATGTACATTCAAAGAAAGTAAAATCAATTAGAAAATAATCGACAATAACGCTGTATAAGTTGCAGGGATCAACAGATTATTTAACACGTAAATTGGAATTTTAATAATAGTTATTTTAAATATGTTTTTTGATATATAATTGGAAACCCAAGCGGCTTCGATCTTTTGCACTGGGCAACGAACCTACCCTCTGACATATAGTCATAGGCATTGGCTATGTGTTGGTTCCTAATCTTTGAGTTTCCCTGACACACGTGAAATGCTTAACCACTTTTAATTACCGCCAACTAAACGGGGTCATACTGAAAGAAAGGGAGTTCGCAAATGGTACCCTTGGTGGAACTTGTAATCTAAAGAGGGAGTATTTACATAACTACACAATGTTAAGTAAGAAGACAAAAAAAAAAAAAGTATCTTACAGTTGAATCTTGCAAGATATTGTGAATTTATCCATAGATAGATTTAATTAACGTTTTTTTTTATTATATCCATTAAAAATGGTTAAAACACGACGAGGGGGTAGTAATGACAACCAAGAACAATAAGTGGTGGTAGAAATTCTCAGCGAAAACGATCATTCAAGTGGAATTTTCCCATTAAATGAGCTACTTGATCCAAATATAGTGGGTATACATAATGAAAATCTTTTCGAAGTGACAGGGGTGCAAAAGCAACTAATGGCTGAAATTCCACCTCTCAACCTCGAGAATAATCTGGAATATATCATTGACAAAGTAAATCAAGTCATTACACAAACACACACACTGAAAGAATAGTCAATGTGACTTACACATACGTACGATGCACTAGATACCTACATAGAACGACGCACACAAACACAAAATTAAATACGTACAAAAGACTTACAACGTCAGGCAGAACTTATCAGACAATCAGAAATACTCTAAAATTTAAATAAACAATTTAATCAACTTGCAGTAAATATAGGGAAAACAATACAAACATTTCAAAAACTTACTCAAACAGTCACGGCACAAACACAAGCCATAGTAAATTTAGAGCAGGAAGCTGATCGTTAATATGAGGCTATAGCTCAACACAAAAATAACGTGGAATTACTCATAACCTGAAAATTAAATAACGTACAAGGCAGAGAAGTAATCCAATTAAAAGTAGATTTGCCCACTTTTAGGGCAGCTGCAAGTGATCAACCAATCAAATTCCTCAAAGCTTTTAAAACTTCCATCAAAAAGAAGTGTGGCAGACAGTGGGGATGGTGGGGGGAGGGGGCGATGGGGGGGTCACGAAAAAATTCGCGGGGGGTCTGTGGGGGGGGGCTGTAGGGGCAGGGGGGGTTTCAGGGAAAACTGTGATATGTCAAAATAAAGGAAAAAATGACAGATTTTTACCTTATTTTGTGGGGGGTCAATGGGGGGGGGGGCTGTAGGGGTCATGTGGATTGTCCCACCGAAATAACTATATAACATAGAAAGATATATATATATATCTTCCTATACTATATAGTCGTAAGAGTTAAAGCGAGGTTTTGCTCCCCCCGCTCCTCTTCAGCTCCCCCCCAGCTTCCCCATATATTATGTAAATAAATTTATAAGGCCTTATATATTAACTGTTACAAATGGTCTAATTTTCACATATGATTTTGGTTGACCATAAGCAAAAATTTGGTTACAATTATCTTATTTATGATGTTTATTTTGATTACATACTTTAAAATGTCTTTTTAGGTGCTTTGCTCTTACATAACCTTTCCAACAATTTTGACAAATATTTTTTTGAACGTTTTTTTAATGACTTTTTAACTGTTTCTGTAAGTGATAATTTCTTTTGAAACTTTTTTCGCGTTTAATACACTTCTAATTTTTTCTATGTTTTGGCATTTCTTTGTGTGACGCAAATCGTGTTTCTTGTCTAATATCATAATGCTTCACAGATCACATACAAAAAATTTTTTTTGTAAATTTTTTTGTGCGATGATAGACACTCTTTATATGAAAATTTTGAGTGACATTTGTCACACTTATAAAATTTTGCATCCATGATGGTGTATCTGAAAACATATTACATAAAACGGATTACTTATGATTACATAAATCTGGGTACTAGACGGTACTGAAATTTGTTTTTTTTGATGAAAGAAAAAATTTGCAAGAAAGTATAAAAATACTAATGAACTATGAAATAGTTTTTTTGTTACTCTTAAATTTTATTCCAAACAATATTTTCAATTTCAAATTTGTTTTCTGATTCAATTTTGATAAAAATTTTTTTTGGGTTTCTACATCTATACAATGCAACATATAATTGTCCATGGAAAAATAATGGTTTTTTAAGGTATAATCCTAAGGCATCAAAACTTTGACCTTGAGATTTATTAATAGTCATAGAAAAAGCTAAGGTAAATGGAAATTTTTTTCTGTACAATATAAATAATAGCGGAGAAGAATTGATTGTTCGAAGTGTTATTCTTAGAATAAAGACTTTATTTCCTTTTTTTTACTTGTCATTATTTAAGCTTCGATGTTGTATTTAAATAATTTTGTAATTCATAATCTTGTACCATTGCAAAGTCCTTCAGATATGCTTCAGTTTCGTATTAGTATAACAATAGCGTTAATTTAAATTTTAATTCATGTGGAGGAAGACATTCTTTAATACTATTTAAATATTCTGTAGGGAAATAAATATAAATATTATCGTCTGATTTATCTTCTCTTTTATTAGTTGCTTTATCAATACTGTAGTACGTTACTAATGTTCCTACCATATTATTTAAAATTTTTTCGATCAAAAAATGAGTGTATTCATTGTGAGATATTAATATAGCCTTACTTATACAAGAATCATCATCATTAATGAAAATTTTAGAACATATGTCATTTGTTTTCCATGTCTAAGGAATTCTAAAGGTTTTAAATCTGCCTTCTACTATATAATAAAGCAATAAAGAAGATTTTTTATCAATTGAATGTCTATTATTTTTTAAATAAAAAATATCAAATGAAGGCCAAAAATTGGAAAATCTTACGGTTTCTTGAACAATAGTAATTTTGCTTCCGTTTTTTACTACTGGGAGAATTTGACAAAAGTCTCCACCTCAAATTATTATTCTATTTCCAAAAGATTTATTACGACTAGATAAATCTTTTAAAGTCCTATCAACGATTTCTAACGCTTTTTTCGGTATGATAGAAGCTTCATCCCAAATAATTACTTCTACATTACGTAATTTTTGTTTATCTGGCTCAAACTGGAAGAATGCACTTTCTATAGTGCTTAAGTCTAAAGGAAGTCTGAAAGTTCTGTGAGTGGTCATTCCTTTTGGAAGCATAATAGAAGCAATACCTGTCCAAGCCATGATTTAGGATCTTATTAAAAATGTAAGTATATTCGTTATAAGAAGTAAGTATAATGGTATTCATTGAAAATCCAATATCTTTACCAAAAATATTGAAACAAACATAAGTTGTTTATATTTATTTAGTACTTAAAATGAACTAATTCTTTTTTGTCTAATATCTAATGATAACTTTAAAAACGTTTTGTCAATCAAACGAAAACAGATGATATTAAGTTTTCGACTAATTATATTCGTTGGAAGAATGAAATATAACGGTATTTATTGAAAAGTAAATATTTTTACTAAAAATATCGGAACAAACATCACTTGTTTTCATTTATTTGGTACTTAAAATAATTAAATTTTTCCGTCTCCAATATCTACTAATAATTTTAAAAATATTTTGTAAATCAAACGAATACATATAGTATTAAGTTTTTAAATATGAAACAACGACTAAAGATCTGATAATTTAATACTTTGTTGTAGAATCAAGCTTTTTGAACTATTCTTTCAATCTAGAAAAATATGTCTGAAATTGCCTGCTAAAACATATAATTTATTACCAAACTAGATGTTTGTATTACATAAATCACCTGATGTTCTTTTAACTATTTCTAAGAATTTTTTTTTCATAGAAGTCTTATTCTTATCTATACTTAAAATAAGGCCTAATTAGAATCTCGCATAAAGACGTTAAAGTAAAGTAAAAAGAACTTATTAGACCTCTTTTCTCTAAAATATTACGTAATCAATAAAATGACTAAAAATGAATTTTAAATTGTATCTCCTTGAATATTTACTGTAATTAGAAACAAGGCAAAAAATTGTTTTTAAAATTTCTAAGAAGGTTATTATTAAATTTGCACTGCTTCTTATCATATTCTAAAACTATTTTAAGAAGATTTCTTTATTCTTTTTACTTTCAGAAGCAACTGAAAAAAACGAAGTATTTGACTTATTCAAATACTGGAGAGTGGCGCGTGGAACGTATAGGGGACGGAGACCCACTTGTATATATATACATACTTTAAGAATATTTATACATAAGCAGACAAATAAGAAGCCCCTTGAAATATATTAATGGTTTTATAATGTAACAAATGTCCGAAAGTAAAATATTTCTGTCACACAGGCGCCTCGTACGTAGATACCTGAAAATAATTATGTTTATTAATAAATCCTTACTTGTGTTATTGTAATACATGCTTAAACATATATATATATATACTTATAAATTATATTTTATACTCGTATATAGAAAAATAGTGGCAAGGTTGGGGGAGGATAAGGAAAATGCCGCACACAAGTAACTGTATATTATAAGGTCACACATCTCCTTGTACTTGCCGTGGTCATTACACAATACTTATCCCTACGTAGCGGCCCCTCCACATCCCCTTCATTAACTTACAGTTTTTTGTGGGACTATTTCATGATGGGGACAAAAAAAAGCTAATGTCTCACCCCTTCATCGAAAAACTAACATTTTTGTAAGATAACCATGGATTTCAATCTGAATGCAGTCACTTAATGTCAAAAAAGTAATAAAACACCTTCAAGTCTACAATAAAATATTTTTAACTACCTTAGAGTAGTTAACGTTTTATTTTTAAACAAAATTTTAAATTTAAAAATCATTCTTTTGTTCTATCTATGATACGTCTCATTTTTATCTTCATCTCAACAATGAGACGTATAATTGACCATGCAATAACAGTGAGCTTTTCAAATGTAATTCAATATTATTAAATATTTGACCTAAAGTTTCTCTTATAGTCATGATAACCATAAAAACTGAAAAAAAAGGTTCTCTGTCTAAAATAAAAGAAACGGTGACGAATTAGTCAATGTTTTGTCAATTAAACCCCAAGTACCAAGACAATCTTCAAAGGTATAATGATTTAATAACTTCTTGTACAGTCATGCTGCTATCACTATTTTTTTAAACTAGAGAGATGTGTCTCGAATTTCTTACTAACACAGTTAGTTTATCACTCAAATTAATATTTGTATTATATCAAACACATTCCTTTTTTTTAACTATTTTAAAAGCTTTTTTAAGATCATAGAACGCCTTCTATCATGGTATCAAATCTACTTCTTTTATTTTTTTCCTTAAATTCAAAATTCCAAGTAAGAACTTTCTATATTAAGACCAGGAAAGGAGTGTTTTGGCAAAAAGAGGGTGGGATTAATTTGTCGATGAATTTAGATGCCTTGGATAGTCAGCATCAGATAAACATAGATTTGGACAACTAAATTTATTTGAAAGACTCTTTTATAAGTACAGTACTTAAGGTGGAAAAACAGGGTTTTCTTACTAATATATAAAGCAAAGTCGCTAAAACCGTTGTAATCGCTAACCGCGAAAACTACTAAACCGATTTTGCTGAAATTTTGCACACTGATTCATGATACTTCCTAGATGGTTTTAGTATAGTTTTTATCTTAAAAAATTTAATAACAATAGCAATAAATGAGCTCAAAGTTTTGCAAAAATACGCCAGCTTTTCACTTTAGTTCAGTAAAATCCGGTAGGTGGCGTCGACATAAAATCGAAGCTACCTGCAACATAATCAAATAAGTGTGGTTATACTAGGCCGAAGAGTATCGTTAGCTGTATAGTCGAGCTTTGGCAGCTCATCAAGCTGTTCAGAGAATGCTGGTGATAGTCCTGCTGCTGGGTATCCTGATTACGGACGACACTCTTCTCTAAGGGGGAAGGAACCCAAGTGTCCCTTCACCCTGAATCTCGACGAGTGCGATCAAAGAAAAATAAATTAATTTCAATCGATGCCGTCTCAGCCAGAATACCAGGAGACACATCTAGCCACAGCACAATCTGCACCAACTCTTCAGAGTTGTGTGGCAGTCCCACCATCCCACCTGGTGAAGTTAAAGAATTTGTGGCTACAAATGTAAGCAAGGAAAAACAGCTCTGATGGGCACGGGAAGCCACAACGGCTACCCTCTTGGTAGTCGTGTCCCCAACGCGCTTACCCACATGTTCCCGTCTAAAGATGAGCAATTGAGCAGTTGGTTATCCGGATTCGACCCGAGACGAGATATTCTTTGGTCAGCGGCGTACCTCCCTCCATCACAGTCTCCGTACATCGAGACTCCCAGGGTAAGAATCAAGCAACCCGTAGCCAGCTCTTCATCATCAGGAATAATAATAAAGAATAGCCTGGAAGTTTCACCACTGGCGCTTTTTAGGGCCATTATAAGTATTAACGTTCCCTATTTAACCATCAATTTCATCGGTTCTTTTTAGGGGCCACCTTAGTGTAAACTACCTTGCCAACAAATACATTTTTATTACCATTTCCGGAAGCAATTTGTCAACTAAAAGACTATATTAACTAAAGACGGGCGAAATTAAACCAAGTCAGCTATTCACTGGCAGACGTCACCTGCGGAGTTGTTCTTCGCAAGGCTGGGAAACCCGGTGACCGACGACTCTATATTACCCTCTCGACTCTACGCATTCAACCAGGAATCACTGATCCTCTCCAAGGTCTGCGCTGGGCAAACCTATAACAGCTATAAAGGAAAAAAAAACTTGAGCCAACGGGACAGCCTCCACTGGACAAGTATCACTAACCAATCTCCCCATCTAAGATCACCAAAACAACTAAATGTGCAAAATAAAAAAGGTGCTTTAGACACCAACGTCTTTGACGTTATACCGGGAGACGTTGGGAAAGAGCACTACAACTAGCCCCAAAGCTTCGGACTTTGTAATTTTTCTCCCAATCAGTCTGGGTCTTCAACAGTAAGCCAGAGAAGATCACCCTGAGGTATTCAGGCAGTCACAATTGCTGTTAACTGCAGTCAAAAAAGAGTTAACTTAAGAAGCTCACCGGTCTTTTTTAGGGCCATCGGACGTCGAACTACCTTGCCAACAAATGTATTAAAATTAACAAAGTTGACTGAAAGTAGTCTTTAGGGGTCATATAAGTCATAAACTTACCAATAGTCGCAAAAGGGTATATTGGAAAGAAAACCTCAAATGTATCTAATGAATACAATTTGAGGCGTCAAGAAACTGATGCAGAAAATTTATCGAGATTGAAACAGCAGCGTTAAAATCGTCAACTTAAGAGTCCATTACGTGAGAGATCAGCTTTTCATTGTACCCTCACAGCAATCTCTGAAATCTTTAAAGATCCTACTTCAGATTTTTAATGAGTAGAAAATGTATTTGTGTTTTTGTGGCAATAAAGATGTTGGGTTTAAGGTCCAGGACTTCGTTGCTCTGGCAATAAAATTGTGAGATATGAGAAAAAACAATTTTTTTTTAATATAAATTTTTTGGGGGTTTTAAATCTTAACAGCTTTAAAAAATAGCCCTTTTTGTGAATTACACAGGAAAAACTGTAAATCAACGGCTTTCTATGGCTACTGATTATTTTATGACATAAAAAACGCACGGTACTTTTCAGCATAATTATTTTTTTAAATTTGTACACCTTATTATTTGAGCAAATAAACTATATGGATTCCGAAAAAATATGTTTTTAATAAGAAGATTTTTGTTTTGAGATGTATCGGGAATATGTGTAAAATTTTCTAACTAAAAATGTTTCACATTACGTGTCAACACACTACGGTGTTTTATTTAGTAAGTCTCGGGCGAAGCCGAGACGGGGGGCTGCTAGTTGGTTATAGTTTTCTTCTTGTTAATTGTACTCCCAAGTGCCTGTGGAAGAAGTTGTTGCAATTCTAAAGATCTACAAAATGAGCTACGTTGGTTAAAAAATTGTTTAATAGTTAATTGTAAATTGCAAAAAACCATTTAAACAGAAGTTATTTATATATGCTTTTAATTGATGAACAATTTATTCTAATTGTCTTAAATTACTCTTAAATTGTAGCTCTTGTACAGTATATAAGTTCTCTAAAAATATAATTTGTACTCTTAACCGTTTCTGTGCAATTGCAATTGCTTAATAAAAAAGCGGTTATTTGTAAATTAATCATCAGGGCTGAAGGCCATCCTACAGCGACCAACGGGTGCCTGCTTCGTTTGTTAAGAGTTGTACTTTGCATTTGTTATTCACAGTTTTTCAATTTTTGCAATTTTTTAATGGTAAAACGATCTCCTAAAATACTTTTTCTATTGAAAAGCTTTTTTTTTCCTTAATTTTGGAAGAAATTTGATGATCTACGACCGAGGAGAGTAAAGATAATTTTTTTTTTTTTCATTTAATTTTTATAGCTTTATTAATTTACGTGGGCAGTCGGTTGTTAAATATGCTATTCTTAAATACCTTATGTTATGGAAAAAAATATTTTATTGTTATTGACTGCTGTTCTCTTTTGCAAAAGTGATTCAGAAGTGAGAATTAGTATTGTGGTGGCCGTCCCGACCAAGCCTCGGAAGAACCCCTGGCTCTGCAGCTTCATGAGCGCAATCGGATTACGCGTGCTTAAAACTACCTTCAGTTGGAAAATCATCAACATTTTGGCTTCCCTGGGTCGTAGAACCTTTTTTTCAAAACTGGGGTAGCTTGAGCGGATAAATCGTTTAGCGTACTTTATTGAACTTTTTAAAATTGTTTATTGGCGAAAAAAGTACATTTCGAAAGATTGTTGTCCAACACGCATGTCCGGCGCATTTCGAAAGATTCACCTCAATTTTTTCTTGATTTACCTTTTCACTTAGAGACTAATACTACACAATAGAGTGATTATTTATTGGTCTAATTACTTAAGTTTGATGGTAAACAATATGTTCTACGACTCGTCATTCATTTTGAAAGTACTATTGATGCTTTATCAATGCCACAAAGAAAGTTGTTTTCTACGACAAACGAAATAAAAAATTAACGTTTTATATGTAAACGTTTTCCTTGGATCTTTTGTACCATAAATAAGAAGACTTTATCGTTATAATCACTTTTTAGTTTATTTATTATGCATTGAATTAAACCCTTGAGTGCAAAGAACAATTTCTGTATAGTACTGATTATTTTAATATTAACTTTTGTTAATGTAGATAAAGTAAATTTTTTATATAATTAATCTTTTTTCTTATTGTATGATCTCATTCATACGTAGAAAATAACTAAGAAGTGAACAAATAAAAAGCTTATACTTTAAAGATGAATCTATGCGCAATATATTATTTCTTGCCTGCCGTACATAGATATACTGATAGCGCTTCACATAAATAATATTTTCACGTTAACTATTAAATTTAATTAAATATCTTTGATTTAAAAAAATTTCTCTTGAATGACTAAATTATTTTGAAAATAATAATTTGTAAGGTTTAATCATTAAATAAAAACATACATACATTTATATTAAAATAACATCTACATTAAGTTTTTCAATAATATAAAGTATTGACGGCACATAAAATTTTTTCTTTTAAGGAGGCTTTATCACGGAATGTACAAGAACTTTGACAGATATATTATTAAAGTTGAGATTTCACTGATTCCAATGGTATCTTTATTTTTATGGGTTAGCGATCAAAATACGGAGATAATTCAATAAAAAGTCAGCACTTTTCGAGCTCGCTTAACGCAGTGTCTTATGGCCGAAGGCCTGAAACAAACTTTTGACTATGAATTAAACTACTAAAATGGAATGTACAAGCAAAAAAATATACTTATCGTAACCCTGACACTCTGATCTTTAAGAAACCGGGTGACTTTATAGGCGTTGGCGATTAAAAAATTGATAAAATAGCTAAAATTTTATTTTGGTCTGCAGTTACGTTCGGTGAGTGCAGTGCAGTGTTGGCTTCAAGATGGCGAAGAGTGGTCCCCCCACCACTCTTCCGTCTAATAGAAGTGGTAGGGGGACTGCTTTTTGGTCGCGGCTGCGCGACAGCCAAAAGCGTCGTCTGTTACGACAGCGGTTCTCAAATACTAGTCACTAGTCATGTATGATGTAGCTATATATACATATGTGTGTATATAATATGTACCAGCTGATTGTTGCGCTATATAGTGGTTAAGTGCTCTGTTGTCTGTTCTGTCATTCCTGTCTCCTGTACCGGTGCTGATAACTGAGATACCAAGAGCCAAGCCAACGTTAATGCTGGTACTTATAAGTACTGACCAATGGCTTGACATCGACTTCTCTTCAACCAACTGTGGCCTTTTTCACCAAGTCAAACGATGAGGTGAGCAAAGATACTACTGTTAGTGCTAGCAGTTTGACAAGTAGCTGCTAAGCAGATCTGACAAGTAAACTGCATATTTCAGTTATAAGCCCAACAGTGTTTGGTGAGTTGCAGTGCTTGTTTTTTTATTTTTTTTTTTTATATTTTTTTGTCTCTCTTAAATTTGTATATAAATCAAGCAAGACTTTAACGTGGGATTGCTAACAAATGAGTAATTCCCACAAGTTTCTAATCATAAAGTTGTGATTTACTTTTCCTGAAATCAAATCAACCAAAACAAAAAAAAAACTTATCAACAAGCAAGATCAAATCAACCAAAACAAAAAAAAAACTTATCAAGAAGCAAGAGGTTAAAATTTGGTTTTATCCAGCACAATTTTAAAGGATAATAAGAAAAATCAAGGGCTGATGAAGTTTGACAAGAAAATGTACCTGAATCTCTGAAATCATCAAATGGCTGTGAATTCCAGTTGCTCCAGAGGCTGTAGTAAAGAGTTTTTTAATAATAATTGTTCACAATAGAGGTACAAAGAAAAGTCACTCAACGCTCTCATGAAAACTTGGTGCCATGTGATGCTAATCACACAGTTAATACTAAAAATAAAGTTCAGACTTGCTCAAAGTTAACAAGTGCGCAGCTCATCATATTCCAAAAATATAGTACAGTTGGGGCAGATGGTCTTTACAATTATTCAAATGAAGTAAATTATGAAGGTTAGGAAATTTCATGAAGCTGTAGATGTGACCTGGTCACCTCCAGTCCAGCAGCCCACCAACTTTCCAATTTTGCTGGCTGCAGTAACAGTTGCTCAGTAGTTGGATATCAGTTTTAGTATCGTAATGCTGGTTTGGATTTGTATTCTCTCAACCTGAAGCAGCCAGGCTGTATGATACGTACATCAAGATCAGTGTGCCAAGTAATCGAAGGTTTTGTCCTTTTTTTTATTCATGTGTAACTTAAATATTCGTAGTGTTGAGAAATTTAGTATGATAATTATAATTACCATCAAGATCTTACAAAATAATCGGGGGAGCTGGCGGAACGGATCCAGCTGGCATTATTGTGAGTTGCTATGATTGTGGAAAAATAATAATTCACTTTGCTGTCAAGATGTTTGAGAACGACAGAAACTGTTTGATTAGCAGTCCTGACAAACACAAAGGTCCTGTGAGAGCACTGGACTTTAATCCATTTCAGACTCATTTTCTAGCTACTGGTGCGACAGATAGTGACATTTATACTTTGTATATTAATTGGACAAATGAGCCTATGTCTCCTAGTTCCAAAAAAATTTACCACCTGAGGATGTACTAGATAAATCATGGAATACACGAGGTACGTTACTTGGCAACATTTATTTTACACATTCATAATCGACATTAGAGAATTTTGTTGTTTACAGTGCAACACATTCTTGCTTCAACATTTTCACAGCGTTGTTTTATTTAAAGATGAATTAAGCCATGGTAATACTCACCGATGCCAATTCAAGAGCCTCTATGAGCATTATCATCAGGAATTTTAACATAATAATTCTTCATCATTATTGAAATATAAGTGAGATGAAAATCAGTACACTGACATCCTGATGTATAGTCACACAGCTGTCTCTTGCTTCAGAAGAAGATTAAAATCCAATTATTGAACTGTGGGATTCGAGATTTGCAACCACACCGTAAAAACATTTCAAAACCATCGAAGGAAAGTAATATCAGTAGCCTGGAATCCTTATTACTCTAATCTTCTCAGTTATGCAAAAGACAATAGAATTCTCTCATTGAATTCTAATTTCTATATTCCAGTACGTAGCAGTTAAATTTTTCTTGCAACTCTGCTTTTTATTGTGTGATGCTTATTTTTTATTACAAATCTTATTTTAGGGTGGTGATATTGTTGGCTAATTGGCTTAAACAAATCATGAAAACTCAAATGTATCTTAGTGTCCTAGATGAGCTTGATTGGTTGTGAGTACTATTTCATATGGCCAGGCAATTGTATACTCTCTATAAGGTGGAGTTGACCATTGATCTGCTGAAACGTTGAATAGAATGTTGATTCATTTCCTAGCATGGACCCATTTCCACAAGTCTCACTGATGATGCAAACAGAAGTATATTATGAAAATAATGCTGTAGAGTCCCCAGTCTCTGGTTCAATGGTAGCTAACTATGCAAATAATACCATAGTTGATGTTATACCTTTTGTTCAACAAACAATGAGAGTTGGAAACAAAAATAAATTAGTATCCGAACACAATAATATACCAATTAAGTCAGACTATACAGCTGAAATTAATGATCAAACTGCTCAATTACAACCACTCCAATAATTGTTATTAAAACGCTTTTAACTAGTGTTCTCGTAATTTATAAAGCTCCACAAAATTCCAAAGTAATATTTTGTAGCTTGCTATACATGCCAATATATTTAAAGTTCTAGCAATCAATACAGTTATTGCGCCAAAATTGTTAAATTACTTGAAAAAAGTAAACATTTGCAATTGACAAAATTGTTAAAAGAAATGCTACTTTCAAAAATTTAAGTATTAGTTACATTTCAACATTTTTACAAATTAAAGCTAATTTTTTTAGAAATAACAAACATTTGATTACACCTGGATCTGTCCTTACTCTTATTTTCTATTATCCTTTTTTCACGATACTCTCTATTTAAGCCTTGCTGTTTTGGAGATTTTAACAGTAAGTAGAATAATAATTTTTATGTAAGCAAGCGGTGGTGATAACTAGCCCAGTCATTTATTAATTCATTGAATGAATAAATTATTCCTTCGGCGAGCAAGTGACGGCGATAAGTAGCTCTACCATTTATTAATTCACTTAATAAATATATTATTTCATTGGCAAGCAAGTGGTACAAACAATAAGTTTGGCGATTTTTTAGTTTATTTGATAGATAAACTTTTTCTTTGACAAGCAAGCGACAACAACAAGTAGCTCAGCTTTTTGATGAATTATTGAGTTAATAAATTTTTTTTTTTGAGAGCAAGTAGTGGCAATAAGTAAATTAGCTGTTAATTAGTTTATTTAATAAATTTATAACTTTTTTGGCGAGCAAGTGATGGCAGTTCATAGCTCAGCTTTTCGTCAGTTCGGTTAAGAAATAAATTATTTAGTCGGGAAGCAATAAATACCAATAACAAGCCCAGCTATTTTTAAGTTTAATGAATTTATTATTTTTTTGCTGAGCAAGCGAAAGCGAAGAGTAGCCCAGCTATTTATTACTTTTTTAAATGAGTTAATTCTTTCTTCGGCGAGTAAGCGACGGCGATGAGTAGCTCTACTATTAATCAATTTACTTCATGAATATTTTATTTCTTTGGCAAGCAAACCACGGCAGTAAGAAATTCAGCGATTTATTAGTTTATATGATGGATAAACTATACCTTTGGTGAGCAAGCAGTGGCAATAAATAGCTCAGCCATTTATGAGTTTATATATTAACTAAGATGATTCTTTGGCAGGCAAGCGATGGCAAGAAAAAGCTTAGCATTTTGAAAGTTCATTAAATAGATAAAATATTTATTTGATCAGCGAGAGATGGCAAAAAGTAGCTTAGCTACTTATAAATGTATTTAATAGATAAAACAAAATCTAATAATAGATATATTTCTATAGCGGGAATGCGACGTTTATGAGAAGCTTAGCTATTCATTAATTAATTTATTAAATAAATTTTTTTTCCAGCAAGCAAGCAGCTGCAAACAAAAAGCTGAGCTTATCATTATTTTATTCGGAAACTACATTTTTTTTTCGGTGAGCGAGTAATGGCAACTAGTTGATTAGCTATTTATGAATTCATTTATTAAATAAAGCATTTTTTTTTGCAAGAAAGCGACGGCAATCAGTAACTCTGATTTTTAATAGATTATTTAATAAATACAATATTTCTTTGGCGAGCAAGCGGTAGCAATAAATAGCTCAGCTTTTTATGAATTCCTTTTATTGTTAAACTTATTCTTTGGCAAGCAATCGTTGGTGGTAAATAGCCCAGCTTTTTATTAATCCATGCAATAAATAAATTTTTTCTTAGGCGAGTAAAATCGGTGGCAATAAATAAGTCAGCTTTATAATATTTTATTCGTCAAATGAATTATTTTTATTGCAAGCAAGTGTCGGTAATGAGAAATTCAGCAATTTATTTGTTTGGAAAAATCGGGTTTTACCTGGTGCGTATTCAACCAGGGAATCATGAGTCAGCCAATGACGCTACGCTCATGATGCTTTTTTACTGCTAGCCTATAGATAAACTTTTTCTTTGACAAGCAAGTGACGACAACGAGTAGCTCAGCTTTTTGATAGATTATTGAGTTAATAAATTTATTCCTTGGTGAGTAAGTAGTGGCAAAAAGTAAATTAGCTGTTATCTAGTTTATTTTATAAATTTATAACTTCTTTGGCGAGCAAGCAATGGCAGTTCATAGCTAAGCTATTTATCAGTTCAGTTACGAAATACATTATTTATTTTTGGAGCGAGTGACGCCAATAAAAAGCCCAGCTTTTGATGAGTTTATTAGATACATAATCTTTATTTTTGGCAAGAAAGTGATGGCAATGAGTAACTTATCCTTTTATTAGTTTATTTCATAATCAAATTAAGTTTTTGGTGAGCAAGTGACGGCAACGAGAAGCTCAGCTATTTATTAGATTATTCAGTAAATAAATTCATTCCTCGGCGAGCAAGTGGTAGCAGTAAGTAGCTCAGATTTTTATTACATTATTTAATAAATGGATTATGTATTTGATGAGCAAGCGGTAAAACTAAGTAGCTCAGCTTATTTATTAGTTGAATTGATAAATAAAAAATTTTTTTGGTGACAAACCGACGGCAAGAAGTATCTTATCTATATCTTAAATTTATCGAACAGATACATAATTTCTTCAGCGAGCAAGTACCGGAAATAAGAAGTTTAGCTATTTATTAATTTATTTAATGAGTAATACATTCGTTTGGCAAGTGAGCGATGGCCTTACATAAAATCATTTATACAATAGTTTATTTGTCAAATAAATTAATTTTATGGTGTGCAAGTGGCACCAATAAATAGCTGAACTATCTCTTAGTTTACTTGATAAATGATCTATTTTAGTAGCGAGCAAAAGACACCCTAAGGTCATCTGCTATTTATTGATTCATTTAATAAATATACTACTTTTATGTACGACCATGAAATGGCAATAATTTGGTTAGCTGTTAGTTAATTTTCTGCTATGTTTACTTTTTTTTCAGCCAGTAAGCGAATTTAACAAGTAAATTAGCAAATTATAAGTTTACTTAATAAATAAAATATAGTTTTGGTTAGCAAGCGACGGAAATAAGTATTTTAGCCCTTGACTAAAATGTTTGATTAATAAGATACTTTTTTGGCGAGGAACTAATGGCAAGGAGTAGCTTAGCTTTATTTTCAGTTTGTTTAAAAGTAAGATTATTTTTTTAGGGAGCAAGTGGCGGCAATGAATGGCTGAGTTTTTTTTAATTTTGTTTGATGCTCTTATTATGTATTTTGCGGGCAAGCCGTGGCAATAAGTGAATCTTATAATTAATTTATTTAATATGTAAAATATTTTTTTTGCCACCAAGTGCCGGCAATAAGAAGCTCAGCTATTTAAAAGTTTATTCAAAAATTAAAATTTTATTCTGATGAGAGCAAAGGACGGCGATGAGCAGCTCAATTTTTTATGAGTTTTTTTGATAGATAAACTTAATTTTTTGCAAGAAAGTAATGGCAATGAGTAGCTTAGTTATTTATATAAACTTGAGAAATAAATTAATTCATGGGCAATCAAGCGGTTGCAAAAAGTAACTCACCTCTTTATTAGCTTATTTCACAAATAAATTACTTTTTGGCGAGAAAAAACGATCTTATTTTTTGGCAATAAGTAAATTAGCTATTGAGTAGTTTAATAAATCAATTCATTCTTTGACAAACAAGAAACAGCAAAGAGTAGCTAAGCTATTTAATATTTAAATTCAAAAATAAATCATTTTTGGGGCGAACAAGTGGTGTGCAAAGAGTGGCTTAGCTACTTATTAGTTTAATAAAAAAAATTAATTTTTTGGCAAGAAAGTGATGGAAATAAGGAGCTTAGCTATTTATTAGTGTAATAAATAAATTTATTCTTTGGTGAACAGGCAGTGGCCATAAGGCAATTATCTACTAATTAGTTCATTTAATAAATATGTAACTTCTTTGGCGAGAAAGCAATGGCAGTAAGTAGCTAAGCTATTAATCAGTTCAGTTAGTAAATAAATTATTTATTTTTGGAGCGAGTGATGCCAATAAAAAGCCCAGCTTTTGATGAGTTTATTTGATAAACAATATTTATTTTTGGCAAGAAAGTGATGACAATAAGTAACTTAGCTGTATACAAATTTATTTTTCAAATAAACTATTCCTTTGGCGAGCAAGCAGTGGCAATAAATAGTTCAGTTATTAATTAGTTTATATATTAACTAACATGATTCTTCGGCAGGCAAGCGATGGCAAGAATGAGCTTAGCAATTATTAAGTTTATTTAATAGTTAAAATATTTATTTAATCAGCAAGAGACGGCAAGAAGTAACTCAGCTTTCAATACATTATTTAATAAACGAAATATTTTTAGTAATCAGCCAACAGAAATAAGTATTTCAGCTCTTTATTAGTTTGTTCAATTAATAAGATATTTACTTGGCGACAAACTGACAGCAAGGACTAGTTTCGCTTTTTTTCAGTTTATTCAATACTTAAATTATTTCTTCTGCGAGCAAGTGGTGGCAACGCGTTGCTTAGCTATTTATTATTTTATTTGATACATAAATTATTTTTTTGGCGAGCAAAAGCGGTGGCAATAAGTAAATTAGCTATTTATTAGTTTAATAAGTAAATATGATTCTCTAGTGAGCAAGTGGCATCAAAATGTAGCTTATCTATTAATCAGTTTAGTTCATAAATAAATTAATTATTTATTTAGGGCGCAAAAGGTGCCAATAATATGCTCAGCTGATTATTTGTTTAATAAATAACTTTTTTTGGTCGGCAAGCAAGCATTGGCAAGGAGTAACTCAGCTATTTAATTATTTATTTATTAAGTAAATTCTTCTTTTGGCGACCAAGTGATGGCAATAAAAAGCCTAGCTATTTATAAGTTTATTTAAGAAATGAATCATTTCTTTAGTGAGCAAGCAGTGGCAATAAATAGCTTAGCTATTTATTTGTATGTTCGATAATTGAATAATTTATTTGGCAATTAGGTAACGGCAATAAGTTAATCAGCTTTTTATTCATTCATTTAATAAATTAATTATCTCAATAGCTAACAAGGAACGGCAATAAGTAGCTCAGCTATTTATTAGTTCATACAACAAATCAATTCTTACTTTGCTGAGAGAGTAACGGCAAAAAGTTGCATAGCTGTTTTTCAGTTCCCATCATGGACAATCTATGCTATTTATCAGTTTATTTAATAAAGAACTTGTTTTTATGATGATTAGGTGACAGCAAAGATTACCTCACTTTTTCATTAGTTCATTAATTAAATAAGTTATTTGTTTTTGAGCATGCGTTGGCATTAAGTCAATCACCCACTTTTCATTCTATTTAAAAAAATTTAACTGTTTTTCCTTGGCTCGGTGGTAATCGTGCTCGTTATGAATTTAATGCTGTTCTAGGGGTCTTGGGCTCAATTTCCGATGAGTACAGATTTTTAGAGTAACTTTTTTGACTGGAAAAAGTTTCTATGAATTACGGTCTGTTTTAGGGAAGGTTTTTCCGTGAAATTTTATGTCAAAATAATTTTCTTGTTGAGTTCTTTCCTTGTTGAACGGGTCTTCGAGCGTGGGTAAATGCGAAACAGTATTAGTGATACAGGTAGAGATTAGCCTGGATTCGATGCTTAGACTGTCGCGGTACTTAACCAGGTAAAACATAAAAGAAAAAAAAATTAATTATATCTCTGGCAAAGCAAGTATCAGCAAGCAGAATCTAATCGATTCTCAGTATTGTGAAAAACAAAGTGCCAGTAGGCAATCAAACATTGCTGCTAAACAACATTACAGTTTTGATATATCATTTATAGATAAAATAAAAACATAGGCACTTGCTCGCAAATGAAATAATTTAAGTATTGAATGAACTGAAAAAAAGCGAAACTGTTCCTTGCTGTCAGTTTCTCGCCAAGAAAATATCTTATTAATCGAACAAACAAATAAATAGCCGAGCTGCTCATTGTCGCCACTTGCTCACAAAAAAATAATTTATCCATTCAACAAACGAAAAGTAAGGTAGGCTACTAGTTGCTAACAGTTGCTCATCAAATAAATAATCCATTTATCAAATAATGTAGTAAAAATTTGAGCTACTTACTGCTACCACTTGCTCGCCAAAGAATAAATTTATTTACTGAATAATCTAATAAAAAGCTGAGCTACTCGTTGCCGTCACTGGCTCACCAAAAAATTAATTTGATTATGAAATAAACTAATAGATAGATAAGTTACTCATTACCATCACTTTCTTGCCAAAAATTATTTATCAAATAAACTCATCAAAAGCTGGGCTTTTTATTGGCGTCACTCGCTCCAAAAATAAATAATTTATTTCGTAACTGAACTGATGAATAGCTGAGCTATAAACTGCCATTGCTTACTCGCCAAAGAAGTTATAAATTTATGAAATGAACTAATTAACAGCTAGATTACTTATTGCCACTACTTGCTCACCAAGGAATAAATTTATTAACTCAATAATCTTTCAAAAAGCTGAGCTACTCGTTGTCGTCACTTGCTTGTCAAAGAAAAAGTTTATCTATAGGCTAGCAGTAAAAAAGCATCATAAGCGTATCGTTATTGGCTGACTCGTGATTCCCTGGTCAAAGATGCACCAGGTGAAACCCGATTTTTCTTAACAAATAAAATGCTGAATTTCTTATTACCGACACTTGCTTGCCATAAAAATAATTCATTTAACGAATAAACTATTATATAACTAACTTACATATTGCCACCGCTTTTAATCGCCTAAGAAAAAATTTATTTATTGCATGGATTAATAAAAAGCTGGGCTATTTACCACCAACGATTGCTTGCCAAAGAATAAGTTTAACAATAAAAGGAATTCATAAAAAGCTGAGCTATTTATTGCTACCGCTTGCTCGCCAAAGAAATATTGTATTTATTAAATAATCTATTAAAAATCAGAGTTACTCATTGCCATCGCTTTCTTGCAAAAAAAATGATTTATTTAATAAATTAATCAATAAATAGCTAATCAAGTAGTTGCCGTCACTCGCTAACCGAAGAACAAATGTAGTTTTCAAATAAAACAATGATAAGCTCAGCTTTTTGTTTGCAGCTGCTTGCTTGCTAGAAAAATAATTTACTGAATAAATGAATTAATGAATAGCTGAGCTTCTCATTAACGTCGCATTCCCGCTATAGAGATATATCTATTTTTAGATTTTGTTTTATCTATTTAATAAATTAATAAGTAGGTAAGCTACTTTTTGCCGTCTCTTGCTGATCAAATAAATATTTTATCTATTTAATGAACTTTCAAAATGCTAAGCTTTTTCTTGCCATCGCTTTCCTGCCAAAGAATTATCTGAGTTATTGCATAAACTAATAAATAGCTAAGCTATTTATTGCCACTGCTTGCTCGCCAAAGAAATAGTTTATCTATGATATCAACTAATAAATCGCTGAATTTCTTACTGCCGTGGTTTGCTTGCCAAAGAAATAATATATTCATCAAGTAAATTAATGAATAGTAGAGCTACTCATCGCCGTCACTTACTCGCCAAAGAAAGAATTAATTCATTTAAAAAATTAATAAATAGCTGAGCTACTCCTTGCTGTCGCTTGCTCACTAAAAAGTTAATTAGTTTAATAAACTAATAAGCAGCTGAGCTTCTTATTGCCATCACTTGCTTGCTAAAGAAATTATATATTTATTAAACAAATAAATAAAATGCTAAGCTACTCTTTGCTTTTGCTTGCTCAGCAAACAAGTAATTTATTCATAAAACTTACAAATAGCTGGGCTTGTTATTGGCATTTCTTGCTCCCCAACTGAATAATTTATTTCTTAACTGAACTGATGAATAGCTGAGCTATGAACTGCCATCGCTTGCTCGCCAAAGAAGTTATAAATTTATTGAATAAACTAATTAACAGCTAATTTACTTATTGCCACTACTTGCTCACCAAAAAATAAATTAATTAACTCAATAATTCATCGAAAAGCTGAGCTACTTGTTGTTGTCGCTTGCTTGTCAAAGAAAAAGTTTATCTATCAAATAAACTAATAAATCGCCAAACTTATTGTTCGTACCACTTGTTTGCCAATGAAATAATATATTTATTAAGTAAATTATTAAATGGTAGAGCTACTTATCGCCGTCACTTGCTCGCCGAAGGAATAATTTATTCATTCAATGAAATAATAAATGACTAGGCTAGTTATCACCACCACTTGCTGACATAAGAATTATTCAACCTACTGTTAAAATCTCCGAAACAGCAAGGCTTTTTTAACTGGTGCCTTCTTTCCCAGTAATTAATTTAATTATTATTTAGAATGTTCTTATAATTTTAGATTAATATATTTATGTAAATCTTGAGCAAAACTTACCCGGTGTATACAGAATATTCATTTAAAAGTTACCTGATTTTTTACTAAGCTATTATTGAGTCCAACTTTTGCAAATTCATTACCAGGTGCAAATTTAATAGAGAAAGATTTACTGTGAAAAATGTGACAAAAAAAAAATTGTTTCCTAAATTAAAATCATTAAATAGAAGAAAAAAAAAAAAAAAAAAAGAATTGATTACTAACTGATTTATAATAAATAAACAAATATACAATTTAATAACTCGACTAACCCTCTTATTTATTTCTACATTCAACTCTCTATTTTTTATTAACTTTTTAAATAATCTTATCTTTATCTTTACATCATTTTTATGGGTGTAGATTTTGCAATTTTCTTTTGATATTTAACGTCGTGTATGATTGATTTTTCTCTATTGATGAGCTCAAAGAAAAATTGAATCTAATAGAGAATATCGTGAAAATAGGATAATGGAAAAAAAGAGTAAGGACAGATCCAGGTGTAATAAAGTATTTGTTATTTCTAAAAAAAATGCCTTCAATTTGTAAAAATGTTGGAATGTAACTAATACTCAAATTTTTGAAAGTAGCATCTCTTTAAACAATTTTGTCAATTGCAAATGTTTTTTTTTTTCTAGTAGAGCTACATAAATTACGAGAACAGTAGTTGAAAGCGTTTTAATTACAATTATTGGAGTGGTTGGAATTGAGCAGTTTGATCATCAATTTCAGCTGTATAGTCTGACTTAATTGGTATATTATTGTGTTCAGGTACTAATTTATTTCTGTTTCCAACTCTCATTGTTTGTTGAACAAAAGGTATAACATCAACTATGGTATTATTTGCATAGTTAGCTACCATTGAACCAGAGGCTGGGGACTCTACAGCATTATCTTTATAATATACTTCTGTTTGCATCATCGGTGAGACTTGTGGGAATGGGTCCATGCTAGGAAATAAATCAACATTTTATTTAACGTTTCAGCAGATCAACGGTCAGCTCCATCTTACAGAGAGTATACTATTGCCTGGCCGTATGAAGTAGTACTCACAACTAAGTAGGCTCATCTAGGACACTAAGATACATTTAAGTTTCCATGATTTGTTTGAGCCAATTAGCCAACAATATCACCACCCTAAAATAAGATTTGTGATAAAAAATAAGCATCACACAATAAAAAGCAGAGTTGCGAGAAAAATTTAACTGCTACGTACTGGAATATCAAAATTAGAATTCCAAGAGAGAATTCTATTGTCTTTTGCATAACTGAGAAGATTAGAGTAATAAGGATTCCAGGCTACTGATATTACTTTCCTTCGATGGTTTTGAAATGTTTTTACGGTGTGGTTGCAAATCTCGAATCCCACAGTTCAATAATTGGATTTTAATCTTCTTCTGAAGCAAGAGACAGCTGTGTGACTATATATCAGGATGTCAGTGTACTGATTTTCATCTCACTTATATTTCAATAATGATGAAGAATTATTATGTTAAAATTCCTGATGATAATGCTTATAGAGGCTCTTGAATTGGCATCGGTGAGTATTACCATGGCTTAATTCATCTTTAAATAAAACAACGCTGTGAAAATGTTGAAGCAAGAATGTGTTGCACTGTAAACAACAAAATTCTCTAATGTCGATTATGAATGTGTAAAAAAAATGTTGCTAAGTAACGTACCTCGTGTATTCCATGATTTATCTAGTACATCCTCAGGTGGTAAATTTTTTTGGAACTAGGAGACATAGGCTCATTTGTCCAATTAATATACAAAGTATAAATGTCACTATCTGTCGCACCAGTAGCTAGAAAATGAGTCTGAAATGGATTAAAGTCCAGTGCTCTCACAGGACCTTTGTGTTTGTCAGGACTGCTAATCAAACAGTTCCTGTCGTTCTCAAACTTCTTGACAGCAAAGTGAATTATTATTTTTCCACAATCATAGCAACTCACAATAATGCCAGCTGGATCCGTTCCACCAGCTCCCCCAATTATTTTGTAAAATCTTGATGGTAATTATAATTATCATACTAAATTTCTCAACACTACGAATATTTAAGTTACACATGAATAAAAAAAAGGACAAAACCTTCGATTACTTGGCACACTGATCTTGATGTACGTATCATACAGCCTGGCTGCTTCAGGTTGAGAGAATACAAATCCAAACCAGCATTACGATACTAAAACTGATATCCAACTACTGAGCAACTGTTACTGCAGCCAGCAAAATTGGAAAGTTGGTGGGCTGCTGGACTGGAGGTGACCAGGTCACATCTACAGCTTCATGAAATTTCCTAACCTTCATAATTTACTTCATTTGAATAATTGTAAAGACCATCTGCCACAACTGTACTATATTTTTGGAATATGATGAGCTGCGCACTTGTTAACTTTGAGCAAGTCTGAACATTATTTTTAGTATTAACTGTGTGATTAGCATCACATGGCACCAAGTTTTCATGAGAGCGTTGAGTAACTTTTCTTTGTACCTCTATTGTGAACAATAATTATTAAAAAACTCTTTACTACAGCCTCTGGAGCAACTGGAATTCACAGCCATTCGATGATTTCAGAGATTCAGGTACATTTTCTTGTCAAACTTCATCAGCCCTTGATTTTTCTTATTATCCTCTAAAATTGTGCTGGATAAAACCAAATTTTAACCTCTTGCTTCTTGATAAGTTTTTTTTTGTTTTGGTTAATTTGATCTTGCTTCTTGATAAGTTTTTTTTTTGTTTTGGTTGATTTGATTTCAGGAAAAGTAAATCACAACTTTATGATTGGAAACTTGTGGGAATTACTCATTTGTCAGCAATTTCACGTTAAAGTCCTGCTTGATTTATATACAAATTTAAGAGAGACAAAAAAATATAAAAAAAGAGAATAAAAAAACAAGCACTGCAACTCACCAATTACTGTTGGGCTTATAACTGAAATATGCAGTTTACTTGTCAGATCTGCTTATCAGCTACTTGTTAAACAGCTAGCACTAACAGTAGTATCTTTGCTCACCTCATCGTTTGACTTGGTGAGAAAGGCCAGAATTGTCAGCTCGACCAAGATGTAAAAAAAAGGAATCGAAGCTTCTTCGTTATCAGCACCGGCACAGGACAACACTGGGCACTTATGCAACGATCAGCTGACAAAATACGTCGGTCAAGTACCCGAGACTATAATATATGTATATGCATGCATTCGGCGACACAATATATATGTGCATATACATAATCGTGCAGAGCTGCAATTTGAGAACCGTTGTCGTAGCATACGACGCTTTTGGCTGTCTCGCAGCCGCGACCAAAAAGCATTCCCCCCACCACTTCTCTTAGACAGGAGAGTGGTGGGGGGACCACTTTTCGCCATTTTAAAGCCAACACTGGTGCAGTGACAAATACTGCCAGCCATATTAGTTTGGGAGCGCGCGCAATTAAAAAAAATTGAATTTGTATAATAACATGAAAACGAATACTAAATTATTCGACAGCTGACTGTATAAATGTGTAGTAATCTATATATAATAGCAGGTTGATTTAGTTGAAAATAAAACAAGCTTCATTACCCACATACTACTAGTCTAAAAGGAAGCTTTGGTCTAGTGACATCGCATCGATCGTCTCAGAATTGACTACCGCAGTAGATGATGGAGCCTCCTCAAACGTTGCGCATTATTGAGGTTAGAGACAAATTGTTAGCTTGATTAAATTATTTAATATATTTTTAGAAGAAGAATTACATGACTTTTACCTTTGCTTCGAAGCAAGGGCTACCAGCAGAGTCTACGGCTCGAATATTCTATGAGATTATTTGTAGTTTTTGTATTAGTATATAAGTATTAACTTATGATTTGATAAACATTTATTAATGCAATTTCTAAACTTATTGATCATTAAAAAAAAAAAAACCATCATGGTACAGTACTACCTTAATATTACCACTTAAGTTACCTCATTGACCCAAAATTATTTAATGAATAGCTGAAATTTTGAATTTAATTTGCTAAATACTGTATATTATAAAAAAACATTTTTACTCATTAATTTCATTACAGAGAGCGCCTCTGTATTGTTACTAAAACTATCTATAGTATAAATGCTTAGTACAGGCTTGTTTACTATCCATTCTTTTAATTAATTTTACGCTGACAATGGAAGCGCTTTCAAATAGTCGAAAAATCGTTCAGGTGGCAGTAGGGGGACGATGGAGGAGGCAAGAGAGATTGTGTGGAGAAACACTGGAGGGGGGATGGGTGGGGGTAATATTAAAACAGTGGTGAATGACAGTGGGGGAGGGGCTCGTTCCAATATATTTTGGGTTAAAATATTAAAAAAATAAGATAGATTTCACCTAAATTTGTGGTAATGTAAAGAAGGGGCATTGGGGGGACGGTAAAAGCCTTTTTGGGGACGGTGGGGAGGGGAAAGTTAAGGGTCAGTGAGGGAGGGTCATCTTAAATGCCCTATACATTTGTCTGTTTAATATAGGCTATATATAATGTTTTTTTGCAGTAGTAAAACACTCGCTATAATACCTTATTTTTATTATGTGACGTGGAAGCTAAGGCTATCACGTCACTATATATACCTATATTTTTGGGCAAGTCATCGGCGGCTACCGAGTCCTATTTTAATGTATACAATTGGTATACAGATGTATTCTTGACACATTATTTAATGTGTGTTCTCGGTGCCATGGACTACGAGCTGAGAGGAGAGAGAAGAACCAAAGGCCATGAGAGAAGTTGAATGTGTGTGAGGTATGGTTAAGTGAGTGTATGTGTAAGAAAGATAAGGGAGATAGAAAAGCTCGTGACGCGTTGGGAACAAACCAAGGGCCAGTTTATTGTTTCGAGAGAGAGAACCAGAGGAGGAGGGTATCCAGCGAGACAAGGATACATCTGCCACGAAGGGAATTACTGAAAGCTAGTGGTGTAACCAAGCCACCACCAAGACTAGGACAAGTCCCAGGTAGTGCAGCGTGATCGTAAGGATATTATAAAGGTACTGGGTATAGAATGTTAGAGTCAGGTACGGAGACAGAGGTATCCAGGTGATCCAAGCGAATAAGTGTGTGAGTACATGCGGGATAGGGTAAGTGTTAGAGACACGTGAGTGTGTGCGAGATTTTTTGGGTTAGTGACGCGCGCAAGTTTTTATAACAAATTTTTTACAACAGTCTCCAAAAAAATTAAATTAACATGTGTTTGCTTTTATTATGTTAACATGATATTAAAATTTCAAGAACCAAGGCATCACAGTTTTTGAGAAAAAAATAACAAACTTAGGATCTTATAGACAGGCTCTTGTGAAAACGTTATCGTGAAACTTAAATTTTTATCAATAACTTGGAAAATATTCTTACAAATTAAAAAAAAAACTAGTATGTTATGGTAAATAACAATTACCATAACACATCTAAATTTCAAGAAACCTGCCATCATGGTTTGAAAAATACTTAAATCTAAATTTTGAACAAAATGTTTTTGGTGTATCGATGTATAGCAGGAGAGAAATAGAACATTATGTATACATTTAACTTTGAGTTTTAAATTTCTATTTTTTTACTTCTTAGTAATATTCTACATAAAAATGAAATCTTGCAATTAGTACACAAATTATTTATGTAAAAATTTTTATTTAACCACATTGACAAAAGTTGATATTAAACGGAACAGTCCCATTAACAAATTGTTTTTTGTACTCAAGTGTTTAAAACAATATCTAATACATTAACTAAAAAGTGATTGAAACGATAAAAATTTTCTACTTATGGCTTAAAAATCCAAGAAAAACATTTTTTGTATAAAACGTTAATTTTTTATTTCGTTTCTCGTAGAAAAAGAAATTTTCTTTGTGGCATGTATTGGTGTAGCATTAATAGTACTTTAAAAAAGAGTGACCAGTCATAAAATATTTTGTTTACCATTAAACTTAAACAAAATAGAAAGCTTATTTTTGGGATTTTTAATTCAAAAAAAAAAAAATTACGAAATGTAGATTCCATAACATGAGACAAGACTTCTATGATCCTAAAAAAGCTTTAAAAATAGTGAAGAGAACATGCCATGTTTTATATAATACAAATATTAGTTAAATTACTAAATATAACTAAAGAGGGCTAGAACAAATAAAGAAGCGTTGCAAACCATCTTTTAATGAATTTAAATCCTCCTCATAGGCTTTGGGGTAGGAGGCAAAAGATTCACTTAAAACTCTTTTTCTATCTCAAAACAAAAGTTGTGTTTTTAAATATAACATTTCTATGTCCAGTTTTCTATAATTAGTCACGTGATCACATGTTTTTAAAAACAGTAATTATTGCATATAAATATTTTTTATAACATAAAATAGAACTTTCGAAACATAAGTTAAATTGAAGAATTTGAATTAAATTTGTAAGATGTTCATTATATCAAAATAGTTTAAGTAATTCCGGTCTTACACTTATTTTTGATAACAATGACAACAGGCGTTATGGCACATTGCAACACTAGTGGCACCCCCTCCCTCCAGTTCCGGCTTCACCCGAGACTCACTAAATAAAACACCGTTTTGTGTGGACATGTAATATGAAACAATTTGAGTTAAGAACCTCACATCTTTTCCTAACATTTTTGAGCACAAATGCCTTCTTATTGAAAAAGGTATTTGTTTAGAATCCATACCGCTTATTCAGTGGAATAATAAGCTGTAATAAGTGAAAAAATTTTAGAATGCTAAGAAGTGCCGTGCGTTTCTTATGCCATAAAATAATCGTTGGCACTGCAGGGCCATTCATATGACAGTTTCTCCCGTATTATCTATGACAAGGGCTATTTTTTGATGCTGTCGAGCTTAAAAATTCACAAAATGTGTAGAATTAATAAATGTTTCATCTTGTCTCTCAACTTTATTACAGAGATACAAAGTCGTAGAGTGTAATCTCTACATTTCTTTATAGGCACAAAAATACAAATACATATTTCACCTACTTTAAAAATGAAGAAGATTTAAGAGATAACTGTAAGGGTTACGATAAAATGCGTTTGGCGTTTTAATGCTGCTTTAATTCGAGCAGAAACGTGAGCCCTAACGACTCTTTCTTTTTAACTTTGTTAAGTTCTAATATACCAGTTGGCAAGTTAATTTGGCGAGCGAGGGCTCTAAAAACGATCGGTAAGCTTTTTAAGTAAACTCTTTCTTAACTAAAGTTTCCAGCAAACGTGACTACCTTTGTACCTCAGAATGATTCTCTCTGGCCTATTATTGTAGCACCAAACTAATGGCGAGAAGGGAGAAGCACTACACGTTGTAACGTTTGAAGCGTTGGAGCTAGTTGTAGAACTCTCTCGCAACATCTTCTAGTATAATGCTAGGACGTTGGTGTCTAAAGCACTTTTTTTTTGCAGACTCAGTTACTTTGATGACCTAAGCTGGGAAGATTGAGTCATGATGCTTGCCTGTTGGAGGATGTCCCATTTGCTAAAGCTCATTTTTTTCTTTATCGCTGTTATAGGTTTACCCAGCGCAGACCTTAGAGAGGATGGTTGATTTCTGGCTTAATGCCTAGAGTCCATAAGGTCACATAAGGTAGTTAATTGCCGGGGCCCCCAGCCTTGTGACGAACAACTTCGCTTGTGACATCTGCCAGCGAACTACTGACTTGGTTCAATAGTAGCTGGCTTTATGTAGTCTTTTAGTTGACGAATCGTTGCCAGAAATAGTTGTAAAAATGTTTTTGTTGGCAAAGTTGTTTAACCTTAGCTGGCACCTAAAAGAACCGATGTGATTGATGTTTAAATAGGGAACGTCCATACTTATTATGACCCTGAAAAGGGCCAGTGATGAAACATCCAGCTATCCCTTACTATTATTCTTGATCGATGTTTGAGAGCTGTCTGTGGGTAGCTTGACTTCTACTCTCACAGTCTCTGTGTACGGAGATTGGTGAAGGAAGGTACGCCAGTGACCAAAAAATATCTTGTCTTTGAGTCATTCCCCAGATAAACAACTGCTTATTGTAAGTTGGGAAAGTAGGCCTGGAGAATACCTTTTCTGTGGGTATGCCATTAGGACGACCACAGAGAAGGAGGTCGTTGAGGCTGCCCAAACTTTTCAGGCTTGTTTTACCTGGCCTGCTGTTATAGCGAAATCGGCTCTGGTAGCCCTATGATAGTTGGAAGAATAGCCATAAAAACTCCAAATGCTAAAGCAGATCGTGCCATGGCTAGACGTCTCCTGGTATGACACCAGAGACGTTAGCATTTAGATCATTTTTTGTTGTTGCACTCATTAATCATGGTGGCTAAGGAAGGGCTTCAACGTAAGTCACTTGTCGATTGAAAACAGTGTTGTCGGTAGCTGGGATACTCAGCTGCATGACTCTCTGCATTATGCTTTATGCACTGCTGGTGAACAACTGTGGTATGCAGTACTTTGCTCAGGAATATTATAATCACACTAACTCAATTTAATTGCAGGTAGCTTAGGTTTTACTTCTACGGTACCTAACGGATCCTACTGAACTAAAATAAAAAGCTACCGTATTTCTACAAAACTTCAAGCTCATTTATTGCTACTGTTAATTATTTGTTTGAAATAAAAACTATATTAAAACCGCTTAGAAAGTGTCAAGAACCAATATGCAAAATGTCAGCAAGATCAATTGAATAGTTTTCGCGGTTCACGATTACAACAGTTATAGCTACTTTGCTTTATACATTAGTAGGATGATAATGTTATAATTAAACAAAAACTATAGAAAATTATGAACTAAAATTATCCTAACTAAGAAGAAAGTGCAGAATCAAAAAGTAACATTTTGAAAAAAATAAGGCAACAAATGAAACAGATACAAACAAAAATGTCACACACAAAAAAACAAATAAAATATAAAATAACTTATTATAGCAAACGTTTTGCTACATAAGTGAGGTCATTATATAAATATATGTGTATATATATGTATAAACTAGTGAGGCTAACGCCCTCCTGCGCGCTCCACGCGCCAACCCCCCACTAACAGATTGAGTAGACAAAATAACGACATTACTCGTATATTTATCAATGCAGGCTGATAATTAGTTTATAACAGCAAAATACGTGACTCACAAAGGAGTTGATAAAAGATATGATAACATAAGTATTAAGTTTTCAATAAAATTTTTAAATTATATCAGAGAAGGTCTTCCACCACACGAATTAAAATTAAAAATAAATGCTATAGTAGTGTTAATAAGAACTTTAAGTAAATCAGACAGTCTCTATAAAGGCACGAGATTGAAAATAACAAAATTATTTAAGTATTATATAGAAGCAGAAATAATAACGGGAGAAAAAAAATAAAGCAAAGTTTATATTCTTAGAATTACATTGAATACTGGCACCTCTTCATCATTACCTTTTGTCTTTTTTAGAAAACAGTTTTCCTTTGTACTAGCATGTTCTATGTTCATCAACGAATCAGAGGAACAGAGTTTTGATTTTTTAGGATTGTATATTAAAAAACTTTTATTCTCTTACTCACAGTTATACGTTGCTTTATAAAGATGTAAGAATTCAAAAAGAATTTTTATTCAGATTAAATCCAAGAATAAATTAGAAATTAAAAATATTGTTTAGCAAGAAATTTTTCAGTTATTCAAAAATATGTAACTTTGAAGATCGTCACATTTAAACAGACGTACATTAGTTCATACAAACCATGAAAAACAAATATGTAAAAAATGTGGAAAGGGTTCTAAAAGAACAGATTGGTTAAAATGACAGATGAAATGTCACAACATTAAGCTAACAGAATGAATTATTGTTTCAAAAGCTTAATTGTGTTTGTCTATTTAATTATACCTTTTTCTGAATTTTGTCTTTTTGTTAATAAAGTCCTCAGGTAATCAATAACTTTATAGTTGGGTAAAGTAAACATGGACCAGAAAGAGATTTAAAATGTAAAAGTCCAATAAAGTTAAACAAATAATGGTACTTCAGAGACATATAGTAAGTAAGGGGGAGCGAATAGACAGAGGGATACGTATGATCAGTGACTCAAAAACTCTAAAAACGAGCTATGACTTGGGTCCTTAATAAAGTTTATTTTTTAACACTTATTATGGTAAATAACATTTTATAAATAAGTATTTAGAGGGGGGTGGAGGGGGAGCGGTGGGGGGTGCTGAGTGGGAGCTGAAGGGGAGCGGGGAGGAGCTTACTTAAATATAATTTGATCAAAAATGATGTAAAAACAAGCAAAAAACTACGTTATTTGAGGGGGAGCTGAGGAGAAGCTGGGGGAGCGGGGGGGCTGAGACTTACTTTCATCAATACAATTATATAATATAGGGAGATATATAATTTACGATTAATTTAAATATGCTGCTATTGCTTTAGGTTGTGTGGAACACACTTTCTTAATTTATAATAGTCTTAAAGAAGCATGTAAAGTTATGCTACCAAGCCAGTTGAGAAATTTTTTACGCGGTTATTAGTGCCTACAGATATTTGAGGCAAAAATTTATGGAGAGAATAGAGATAATTTTTATTAAATATTAAAAAAAAAAAAAAAAAATAGATAGTGCTTCATTCCAGCTTAATATCATTTTCAAATTTAAAGAAAACTCTAAAAAATTTTTAAAAAACCTTCAGATTGATTTTACATTGTTATAATCATTATTAGATATCAAAGATGCTAACATTTAATTATTGCAAGTTTCAAATAAATAGAAAATAATTTTCTGAAATATTGGGTAATAACATTATCTTTTCGAAAAATAAAGTGGAACTTAAGATGTGGGAACATATAATAGCATAGATCATGCTACTCATAAAGGTAACGATAAATTTGTTGGTAATATTTACATAACTTGTCATTTAAATTTTTAAACAATATTCGTAAAGGCTTATCCCTGCATCAACTTTAGTTAAAAAATGGAACAATTGTTACATTGATATGAAATAATGCAATTAACAAGCTTATTAAAAATTAAAGATAAGTAAGACTAGCGTGCCATAGATACCCTAAGGATGGTGTGGAAATGTGTTAAACTATTATAAAGATAAAATTACTTCTAAGAGAGCAGTAGATAGTGGCTTAAGAGGGCTAGAACACATATTAGAACGTTTCTCAAATAATGTGGTTAGAAATTGTAAGAAAGCTGGGGTGGATTTTTCAAAAGTGTAAGAAAAACTATGAGAGGGGGTGCAAAAAAAAGTTTTACCGACATTTCATTGACATGACTACCAACCTAATTTCATCTTCTTTAGAGATGCAACTGAAAAGTAGCTGGAAGAAGTTCTTTAAAATAGTGAGAAAAGCTTATTGGGTTATCTGGTTAGAGGGTAAAATAATACTCAGGAGGGACTGTGAGGGGCTAGAGGGGGGTGGAGTGGGGCCTAATAAATATTTAAACGTATAAAAATAAAGAACAAACCGATGAAATTTAACATAAGTAAGGGCATCCTCTCGCCAAGTTCGCCAAACTATAAGTAAGAGGTTGCTGAAGGGTGTGGTGGGAAAGCTGAGGGAATAACTCTTTTAAATAAAGCGTGGGGCTGAGGAGTAGTAAGAAGGGGTTAGGGGATAAACAAAAAATTCAACCGTATAAAAATAATAAAAAAACTATTAGAATTTTACCTTATCAAGGGGGGGCGAGGGGGTCTAAGGGGTAGAGGGGAATTGATGGGCATTCCACACCTCCCTTTTCAACCTCTTTCCTCAGCCTTTCTTAGCTTTTCTCTCAATAATATAGGTATATGTAACTCGAAATAAATTTTATTGTGATTTAAATCAACAAAGTACAAAATTATTATTCAATCAGTAACAATAAGAGGACTGTGTACCGTTTTTTCATGAAATAAATAACAAAGGTGTCGCGTATCGTTTTACTATCGAACAGGTATACAGTGACGACAGCCTTCTGATGAAGCCCAAGAAAAAATAGAGTTTATTTAGCGAGTAGTTTTCACTCAACATGAGAGGATGTAGAAGGGTTAAAGAAACAAATTGGGCTTGATTCTTTTGGACTCTACGACGTTGTTTGCAAAGCTTGTGGAAAAACCATGTGGCCAAAATTTGACACGTTAATTTTGCATGCCCGTAGTAACGATCATTGTCAAGCAGCTAGAGTGCAAGGGCCTCAACCTACATCAGACTCCACTATTTTTTAAAAAAGTACAACTGACAAGAGTAATAAAAAGTAAAAGAGGAAATATAAATAGTCGTGACAGCTGTAAACTTCAACATGCCAATGAAAAATGTCCCTAAAATAATCAATTACATAAAATATTGCAGGAAATCTAAAATCCGTTTTTTATTGTACTGAGGTAGGGTATTCACAAAAAAAGCAACAAGTCTTGCTCTAAATATTTTGAATATAAGCAAAAGAAGTAGTTTATTAAGAATTTTACGTGATACGTTTTTTTTCAATTCAACTGACAAATGTAAGCAAACAGGCTTAGTGATCCAGGCCCTTTATTGCAAGCTAAGTACGGGTAAAACTGTGTCTATGATATGGGAGTTGGTTCTAGTATTTGAAGCTGACAAAAGAACAACAGTAAAATCATTGTTATCACGCATCGAAACATATTGTTCAAGTAAATTAGTATTACTTAATAATATCTTTTCCTCTTTCTTTGACAATTGCTCAACTTTGATAGGAAAAATAATAGGCTTAAATGCACGTCTAGCCTATGCGATTCCTGGAATCATGTATGTTAAATAACAAGCTGATTTCACGTATCTATATATGCAACACAGTATATGAATAAGCTTCCTAAAACCACGTTAACTTTTGCACAAAATGTGTACAAGATAATTAGAAGTGCGAATAACACAGCCACACAAAAAAAAAGATTTTCTGACCTGGAGGTCGCACTATGTGCACTGTTTGTTTTTGGGGTCGCTGAATCTGAGTCTGGGGTCAGTTTTATTTCAGCACATTTAGGTTCAGCCATAACCTCAAAATATAGCCTCAAATTTGCTACATTTGGTTAAACTGCTAACCGTATGGCTTTAAAACCTTATAATCCTCTGTTACAGTAGCTCGATGACTTCTTTCTTAAATAACTACATAACTCATAGTCCCATAACTACATAACCTTATAACTCCTTACCAACATAACCCATAAACCCGATAACGAAGTTTTTGGGGCCTGAAAATGTGTACTATGTGTTTTTGGGATCGCTGAATGTGAATCCAGGGTCACTTTTATTTCAGCACGTCTGGGTTCGGCCATAATCTTAAAATATACCTTTAAATTTGCTGTATTTGGTTTAACTGCTAACCGTATGGCTCTAAGACCTTATAATTCCATATTACAGTAACTCGATGACCCTTTCATTAAATAATTACATAATCCCATAAGTCTATTACAACATAATCCTATAACACTTGATCCTGATAAAAAAAATTTCTGACGTGGTGGTCCGAATTTGTTTATCATATGATTAAGGAATGCTAAATCTGATTCTAGGGTGAGTTTCATCTTACCACATTAGTCCGGCCATAAACTTAAAAAAAATAAATATGTCTGGTCACTAATAAGTCTTTGACTCAATATGACTCAATTTTACCCAATAGATATGATGATAAATGAATAAAGATCTGAATGAATAAATAAATCTAGTAATAAATAAGTACATTTTTAAATAAATAGATAATTCTGGTCCTAAATAAGTCTCGTAATAAATAAATTAATATAACCATAGATTAATGAATAAAAATCTATATGAATAAATAGATGTATAAATGGATTAGTACATGAATAAAAATCTGCGTTAGTAAATAAAGATTAAAAAGTATTCTGAATGATGTAATAAATAATACTGAGACTTTAAAGACCCTTTTTTTTGAACTGTATTGCGTTCTTTTTTCTTCAAATGATCTGTGCAATGAATTGCACCTCTGCTCTAAATTTTTACTAATTTTCTTTGCAGAGTCCAACAAAATCTGCCATCATATTTATGTCCCATCGACCCTGATACCGCGTTTCCATGACCCTGAGATCTTGGTGGAATCGTTCTCCCTGTTTTTCGCTGAAATCTCCGAGGTTCTCAGGAAATTTGTCGAGATGAGAATCAAGGAAATGAATTTCCATATTCATGTTGCATCCAAGCTTTCTATAGTGTAAGATCATTTCTGTTACTAATTTTTTGTAATGAGGGCTTTTTTTGTTGCCTAAAAAATTTTGAGCAACTTCCTTAAAACTCAGCCAAGCGTTTCTTTTTTTTTTATCCATCGTACCAGTGAAGGCTGGATCACGAAACATTGTTCTTATCTGAGGACCATCAAAAACACCCTCTTTTAACTTTTCATTAGAAATTCTTTGAAATTTTCTTACGAGATAAGTGAAGTAGTCTCCATCTTTGCTGAGAGTTTTGATGAATTGTTTCATTAGACGAAGCTTGATATGAAGGGGTGGTAATAAAATTTTGCTTGCATCAACTACCAGCTTGTGGATAACATTTCGAGAACCAGGGGTGTGAGATATTCTGGACGGCCAATTTTTCATCACATAATGATTTCCACGATCATGACTATCCCACAAGCATAGATAACATGGGAATTTGGTAGATCCTGACTGTTGTCCAAGTAAATTGTTAAAATCTTGAAATCTCCGCAAATTTGCCATTTATGTGTTTCGTAATCTATTTTTTCCAGTAGAATTCTCATGTTCTCATATTGTTCTTGGATAACGGTAAAATGGGCAACAGGAATAGGAGCATCAACATTCGTGTTATGTAGTAAGACCGCTTTTGTACTTTGCACAGACGAATCAATAAAAAGTCTCCATTCTTTGGGATTATCGCAACTAGGCTTAAGTTCATTCATCAGACCCTGTATATTTGTACAGTAAACAAGAGCGTAATTCTCATCTTTAGTGAAACATTGCCGAAATTTCATTTCTCTGTTTCTGTAAGAGATTACTTTTGTTTTTGGTTTAAGTAGATTGCTCTCTTTCATGAAGGATGCCAGTTATTCTGAGCCATTCTTTGGTAATCCCAAGTCCCTTACAAGGTCATTCAACACAACTTGCGATATCAATCGCGGTTTCTTAGGATACGTGCCATCCTCCATATCACTATCCGTCTCAACAACATCGTCAGATCCCGGTTTAACCTCCATATCTATTACTTCGTCGATGTCGATGTTACTAGCATCGATTTCATATGATCGCATGTCATTGGCATTATCGCTTATTTTGTGATCTATTGATGTAGATACTGTAGGTTTGACAGATGAAACATTATGGTAAACAATTTTGCTTTTGGTTTTCCTGTTATACCCTTTTATTGTATTGCAGCAGTAAAGACAGTCTTCAATACTTACAGGACGACTCCAAATTGCCGGTCTGGAAAACTTGACGCTCTGTCTATTTTTGTTCTGACTCCATCTATCAAATATCTTGTGACAAGAGTTACAGATGATATTTTCGGCCCATCTTTCAATTCCAGACTCATCCATATTGCACCTAAAAATATCCCTGTAAACCTCTCGAATACGATCATCAATGACTTTTCGCAGAGAAGTAACTTTAAATTTTGAGCATACATGACAGAATTTGTGCTCCAATTCACAAGTGTGCTCTGTTAAGATCTTTGTTCTTCGTTTCCTTGTAGCATTGGACTCTACAGTGGCCAAGTCACCAACCAATGTAGAGCTGCGGTCGCATGAAGACGACGCCTGTAGGCCCGCTTTCCCACCCTGACCAGCCGCCGATACTGAGGCTCCGAGATTTCTCTGCATCGTAATGCACTGACGTGCGTCTGTCATGACGGCATACAAGCCGTAATGCAGGGACTTTGCTGGATAACGGGCATACTCCGTTGCCCGCTGTCACCACGAGCAGGTGCCCTGGATGCAGACGCACAAAAAGCTATACCTAAAGAAAACTTGGAATGCCAGCACTCCGACTGCATGTGTACATACCGTAAATTAACGTAATGTACAACAATTGCGTCATTGTGTTATATGATTATGAGGTTTCAGAGCCATACGGTTAGCAGTTAAACCAAATACAGCAAATTAAAAGGTATATTTTAAGATTATGGCTGAACCCAGACGTGCTGTAATGAAAATGACCCCGGATTCAGATTCAGCGATTCCAAAAACACATAGTACACATTTTCAGGCCCCAACGTCAGAAACCTCGTTATTGGGTTTATGGGTTATGTTGGTGAGGGGTTATAAGATTATGTAGTTATGGGACTATGCGTTATGTAGTTATTTAAGCAGGAGGTCATCGAGCTACTGTAATAGAGGATTATAAGATTTTAAAGCCATACGGTTAGCAATTTAACCAAATATAGCAAATTTGAGGGTACATTTAAAATTATGGCTGAATTCAGATGCGCTAAAATAAAACTGACCCCAGTTTTGGATTCAGTGACTCCAAAAACATATGGTACGTATAGTGAGACCTCCAGGTCAGAAAAAATTTTTTTTGTGTGGCTGTGTAATCTGCACGATTTTGAAGAACTTCAGAAAGAACTTTACGCATTCACTCGAAAATTGTTAAAAATGTATCCTACACGTTAGCTGCTTCTTGAAAAATGCGCCCAACGAATAATGCAGCAATGGTCTGTTATATTGATTTTTTCAAAGGAAGTTGCAGAAAACAATGATGCATTAGGTGAAGAAGTATACTTAACAGTGATGCTAAAAGATGAAAAGTGCTATATGATCTTGTTAAACAATATTACATTAAAAATGAATGCATAATGCATAATATTGCTTTGTACAATATGGGATCGCGATTATTCCATACGTAGCAAAAAAATCAGTACCACTTTCAAAAAACCGTGTCTTGTATAATACAGAGAGAAGCTATTGACGATATCGTTGACGTCAATGGAAGAGTAACTGATCGCTATTATAAAGAATTGCCAAGACTGACTATACGGCTGAGTTACAAAAAGGTACTGACAAGCTGATAATTCTGTATCAGACGTTGATCAATACTCTTGCCAGTGTTGAAATGATCATATTGGATCAAATTCTTTCAAACTATATTGGTCCAGGACTGTAATCCAGGTTTGTCAAATAAGAGTAGCTGCCAAGCGTTAGCCCCATACGTTGCAAACACTCAGCCAAGACTTAGGGAAAAAATGACAAATCTAACCTCAAGAGGTCTTGCATGCTGCATTTGTTTCTGACTATCTGTAGTCTTAACACGCACTCCATGCGGGACATAGAAATTCAGTATATAACATACATTTTTAAACATATTCCAGTGATTTAAACAAATGATTCGATGGACTAGAGAACTTGCATGTTCTCCAATTTAATTTTTTTTTAATAGCTGAAAATGCCCTGAGTAAACTTACCAGACAGTTTTTTTTAAGGCTTCAAAATTCATACAATAATTTATTGAAATTCCTTGCCTAATTTAAATCGACATCACGTGATCATGACGTAGGAACTTCTGAATTATAAGGGTTAGCTCGTTATGTAATGACTAGCATTCACTAGCTAGGTCGTCTGCTTGTTTATCTGGAAGATTTAATATAAGGTATAAATAAGGTAATACGCACAACTGTCAACTAACAAATAATTGAAAAATGAACGAAAAAAAGGCTGATTCTCATTCTAACTGGTACAAGTACTATTTTGTACAAGGATGTACAAATACTACAGCAAAGAATCAATTACAGATTTTTTTTTGGTCATCCCAATCAACCTGTAAGAAAAAAAATTTGGTGCAATGCTGTAAGTTATCTGGAAAAAAATTGAGAAAAAATAGTTACCGTTGTGAGAATCTCTTCAATGGATGTATGCAAGTACAAGTATTTTAAAAGAAGTTTTTGATTTTTTGATTATCCAAAGTTACAGTAAAATTTAACCTTTTCTAAAAACTGAGTTTTAAAATAATTGACAATATTTCATGTTGAAGTAAATTTGTATGAACCTGAATTAATCCAATATCCTAAGATACGACTAAACCTTTGAGTTTTTACGCAATGCATTTCCATGCTTCCTTAGCAATAGTTAGAATAAATTGAATTTAACATCATATCTGAATCTACTTTAAGTAGATTTTTAGATGTTCCTTTAATAAATCTTAGATTCATGAACTTCAGTACTGATACGCCAAGTGTCAACAGCTCTCTCAGTAATTAAAAACTGTCAACTAATGGCCCAAAAAAATGGCAAATGTGGTTAAAAATAGTTTTTTGCATCTAGAAAAAACTGGAGAGTCGGACAAAAAAGATGTTTAATAAGATGCGCAATTTTAAGACGAAGAAAATAAGCCACAAGGTAATAAAATTGGCCCAGCCGTTTTTTTGCAATTTGCCAAAAAGTACTCTTTCGGACCGTTTTTTTTTTTTTTTTTTTTTTTTTTTAAATCTATAACTCACGTTCATTTAAATATTAAGACTTGAAAATTAAATACAAGGTAGATCTTGTGACCCTTAACATCCACACTGAATTTAAAGAAGATCGATTGTAAGCTTTTTGAAACAGCTGCAAGAAGAAAAAATAATGCCTCCAAAAAAAAGTTGGAGGTGCCTGGTTTTTAAACATATTGCCATTTCTCAAACGGCATTGTACTCGTTGAGAGTTTTTCTATAATCTACCACAACGCCGTACAGTAGGGCCAAACGGAAAAAAACGTTCAAAACCACCAACAGCCCTCAATTATAAACTGATTTCCGATTTTCTTTTTTTAACGTAATCTTCAGATGATTTGCAACAATCACTTTTCACCCGATTTTTCATTTTCAAATTTATAAATTAGTAACCTAACCTCTAAAGTAGAAAAATCTAAAATTATGACTGCATTGTTAATTTCAAAATTAAAAAAATGTATTAATGATGTTTAAGGTGTTTTTAAGCAATGACCGTAAGAATATAAGTTTAAAAAATGCTTTCTAGTATTTTGAGGTTATGTCAAATGAAGTAACTGCCAGTTTAATTATTGCATGATATTTAATATAAATGTAAAAAAAATTATTGTGTTTTATATCTTACTAGAATAGCCCTTTGCCCTATTCCTCTTAATCTTTATTTTTAAAAAGTAACATCACCTCTAACGTAGAAAAATCATTTTCTTTGATGAAGATAAGACGATTTTTTCATTTGAAAATTCGAAAAACATTATAAATGATAGAGATAGTGTTGCGATATACCATAGACTTCTCTTGGGTGCTCTCGGCTAGTAGCGCAAGCGCAGAAGAACCATGCTCTCTCCCTCTCACCAGACAGGTAGGAGTAGGGGAGCTCCCTACCTAGTCTTTAACTTAAGCTCCACCCACTTCTTACGACTTAAATATTACTTTTGACTCTAGGTCCCTATGGCTCTCGATGGTCGAGTGGGCTAGCTGTTTTGCCAACGCATGACTCGTAGTCGGGTAATCTTCGATTCCCGACTATGACACTTTTTTTTTCTTTTTTAATATTATTATTATTATTATTATTATTATTATTATTATTATTTTATCAATATTATTAATATAAAACATCAGAAATATAATTAAATGTGCAATAAAAATACTGAAATTAGGAGATACTATTTCCTCACCACCTTGCGGTAAGTATCGGGGCGCGTTTTTTTTTTTTGAAAGAAAAAATTAAAAAATAATTTTATTACTAAGAAAGGAGTAATGAGGCTACGACTCAAACGAAAAATACGTTTAAAAAATTCAGTAATTATCAAAAGATTTATTAATTAATGAGCAGTTTTTTTTTCAATAAAATTTGGAGTAACTCTGATTCAGTCATGGGCAATTTATGCTCTGGTACATTACAATTCTTGGCAAGATTTATATGTTCATCGACAACAATATATATCTGTCAAGAGTTAAGAATCTTCAAAAGCAGAGCAGTCATCATCAACTACTACAGGGCATGAGAAAAAGAAGCGGGCCAACAGGCAGCGTAAAAACAAAAGCTGCGCGTAAAAATCGCGGCTCACTCGAAGCCTTCGTGAAGGTTGTTTGTTTTGATTTCGCGACATGCGTTGTTTTTCAAGTATACATATATGCGATACTTTACTGCAGCGTGGAGAACTATGTTTTCTTTCTTTTAGCGTCTGCCTTTGGAGGAAGCAGGTCCGGATATCACAAGAAAGTTAAGTAATACGTGCTTATTTTTGATATATTACATTAGTAACGTAGTTTAGTGTACTTTTAATTTAGTAAGTGTTTACTACTGTCTATTGGGCGTGATACGTGGGTAGTAATCAACTGTTGGCCCAGTATAACCTTGAGTATACTGTTGAGTAAAATTTTCGTTCACTTAATTCGCGCTTACATTTATTATTGTACTTATTAAAGAAAATTGTGATATTAAAGCTAAAATCATGTCTTCCAGTGCGAATAAAAATTCCAAGCGAAAATCAAAAAAGAGCGGTGATGTTGGTGCATCAAAAAAAAATAAGAGTAGTTGCATTTTAGTTTTAGCGTGGTTAGTAGATCCTTTGTTTCGAGATTGGCTTTTACATGATGTTTTAAATGTGGAAAAACCTGCTCATTGTTCTTTTTGTAGTATTAACATCACGTGCTATAACAGGCAAGATTTAGTCAAGCACGTTGCAACAGAAAAACATTAAACTAGGGCGAATATTGAAAAACAAAAAGTTAATCCACCTAATGATTCTCCTTTTAATAATATAATTACTCAAATTAAAGAGTTTGAATTAAAAGTAGCCCTCTTTATAGCAGAACATAACTTGCCAATTCATCTTGTAAATAACTTGATACCTTTTATACAGGAGCTCTGCAAAAAACCAAAAATTGTAGAGCAAATGGGCATGAAAAGGGACAAATGTGCAAGTTTGATAAAAAATGTTTTAAGCGCTTGTGAATTTGAAAAACTAGTTAATACCCTTAAAAATTAAAGGTTTTCAATTTTAGTTGATAAATCGACAGATATTACATTAAAAAAAAATTTTTTGCGTTGCGATTCAATATTTCAATCATGAAACGGGTAAAGTAGTTTCTCATTTATTACATTTAATTCAATTAGATGCAAAATTGTGTGGGGCAAAAGAACTGTTTCAAGCGTTTGAAACATTTTTTATTAAACATGGAATTCCTTTCAGCAATATAGCAAGTTTGGCATGCGACAATGCTAGTATAATGACCGGCTCAAAAAATTCTTTTTTTACCTTTTTAAAAAATAAAGTCCCTGATGTAATTTTGCTTCCTTGTATTTGCCATACTTCAGCTTTGGTTGCGAAAAAAAGTTGTGCCAAAATTCCATCGTATTGCCAGACTTTGCTACAATCGATTG
The DNA here is from genome assembly GCF_036245765.1 of Copidosoma floridanum. NCBI lineage: Eukaryota > Metazoa > Arthropoda > Insecta > Hymenoptera > Encyrtidae > Copidosoma > Copidosoma floridanum. The sequence goes on along the minus strand of NW_028321882.1, from coordinate 9,611,755 downwards.
CTAAATACTTCTCTAATAGTTCTAAGAGATGCGAGAATTTAAAAGAATTTAAAATTTTTGAAGAAACTTCGACTAGAAAAATTTTTAAATTAGCCAGCACAAGATGGCTTTCACTTTATAATTGTATTGACCGGGTACTTCATAATTTATCAGTTTTAAAAGCCTTTTCCTTACTCGAATCTCATGAGAAGTATGCTGAAAGTAACGATGAGGAAAAAAAAAGCTCACTTAACTATATATATAATTTATTAAGTAATAACTCAGTGATAGCATATCTGTATTTTTTACACTATACTTTACTTGATTTTAATAAATTTAATGCATTTTTTCAAACTAAAAAACAAGTCATTTATAAATTAGGAAATAAATGTTTAAAAGTTTTAGTAGCAATGGGCTCTAATTTCCTCACCAATGCAGCACTAAAAAAACTAACACAAAATTTTAATTACAAGGTAAACGCAGATGAAGACTTCAAACCCATAGAGGATGTGACTGTTGGTGATAATTGTAACAATATTTTAAAATGTTTTCCAGAACAGGATGCTGTGGATGTTCGAAAAAATTGCTTGAATTTTTATGTGACTGCTTTCAACGAAATTCAAAAAAAAAATTTTTAAAATGACGGTATGCTTCGAACACTTGATTTTCTTGAACCTACAAATGCCTTGAATAGTGAATTTTGGAGTCAAAATCCTAATTTAATTGACGACTTTCAGACCTACTTTCCGTTTCCAGATATTGATTTTAAATTATTAAAGAGAGAAATTTTGCAGCTGCCATCATGTTTTGATTTAAATCATTCAACTTTTTGCAATGTTGAAATAGATGAGTTTTGGAAGAAAATTATTGATTCACGCTTAGAAGATAAAAACTTAGAGTTCCCAAATTTAAAAATTTTTATTAAAGCGATTTTATCTTTTCCACATTCTAACGCCGAAGCGGAAATAATTTTTTCGATTGTTACAGATACAAAACCTAAAAAACGGAGCAAAATGGAAATTAGTTTACTTAACGCGATTTGTTTTATTCGATCTTATTTTCCAATTCGAAGTATTATTGCAATCAATTTCAAAATCTCAAAAGAACATCTTGAATTATTCAACTCAAAAATGTATAAACGCGATTCAGCAGTCGATCCAGAAATCAAAATTCAAGGCAACTTGTTATCAGTTCAGTGTTTTTAAATTTTTATTAACTTCTAAATAATTTAGTTTTAAATGTGCTCAATAATTTATGTATTTCATGCAAAATCAATTATTAGCTGTTTTCATGATAACGTGGAAGATTTTATATTTTTTTGTTTATTTTTAAAGCTATATATTAAATAGTTAGAAGTGGTGTAATTACTGCTTTGTTTTGTGTTCATTGCAAATTAAATTTAAAAAGTCATATTTAGATAAGAAATTACTTTTATTAAAATCATATGTAAAAAATTTCATTAATTTATTTATTAACTTAGTTTTACACTATAAGTGTATTGTGAAAAATTTGAATTAGTCATTAGATTTAAATCACTTTACAGTAGTAATCAAAAATCTAAGTTCTTTTTTTCAGCCAAAGAAGTTTACTAAAGTAAAGTTTCATTAAATAATGTATTATTAGTGTTCGTACGAAATAGTTGATGCTTACAAGAGTAACGTTGATAGTCACTTAAAAAAGACTGCTTAGTAATATAGTAATTTATTTATTTGATAAAATTATTAATTTGATATTTATTTACAGTATCCAAGTAGATTTCTGAATCGATGATTGCTTTAAAGTAGGTTATAACTTTTTAATTTTAAAATTAAGTTTCATTATTCTGTTCTCGTTTTTTTTAAATTAATTGCTTTTTTAAGATATCGATTCAGACATCATCATTAGTGGAAAAGGCCTATAGGGGATACCACTAAAAGAAAAAATTACAGTTATAATTGATATTTTTTTTATTAGTTCAGTTTATTGAACGTATTTTATTTTTTTCGTATAATTAGTTTACTCAGAAAAATTTCTCATAAATTAATAAATCTTTTTTATAATTACTAAATTTTTCCAACGTATTTTTCGTTTGAGTCGTAGCCTTATCACTCCTTTCTTAGTAATAAAATTATTTCTTAATTTTTTCTTTCAAAAAAAAAAAACGCGCCCCGATACTTACCGCAAGGTGGTGAGGAAATAGTATCTCCTAATTTTAGAATTTTTATTGCACATTTAATTATATTCCTGATGTTTCATGTTAATTATATTGATAAAATAATTATAATAATAATAATAATAATAATAATAATAATATTAAAAAAGAAAAAAAAAGTGCCATAGTCGGGAATCGAAGATTACCCGACTACGAGTCATGCGTTGGCAAAACAGCTAGCCCACTCGACCATCGAGGGCCATAGGGACTGAGAGTCAAAAGTAATATTTAAGTCGTGAGAAGTGGGCGGAGCTTAAGTTGAAGACTAGGTAGGGGGCTCCCCTACTCCTACCTGTCTGGTGAGAGAGAGAGCATGGTTCTTCTGCGCTTGCGCTACTAGCCAAGAGCACCCAAGAGAAGTCTTGGGTATATCGCAACACTGGATAGTACTCGTAACCAATATTAGTAATAGTCTGAGTTGAAAAATTTTTTTTTGGTATGTTGAGGTTATGTTGTGAGATGTGTGCGAATTTTAGTAATGTCTGCTACTGATATTTCGAATTAAAACATTGTTGAACAAGTTTAAATGATAATCTTTGTAAAGAATTAGAACTGGAGTCAGAGTAAAAGTAGGATTTCTCGATTTTTGTAGGTTATTATATATAAAATAATTAGTTATTTGAGTAGTGTAAGCTATTCGATAGAGTTCTTTTGGTTTTTAAAATATTTATCGAGTTTTTTACTAGTTGCCCAATACCTTAAATTGTCATAATTTTCAAAGTTATTTAACTTCTTAAGTTAAAAAACTATATTTTGTAGTAGTAACACCCCGTTGCCGAATTATACGTGAAATCTACGTAGATTTCTCATGGATTCCATGTTTATAACATGTTAATTCCACTTTCATCGATGTAAACCTGTCCAAGTTAAAAACAAAAAAAAAATTTTACGTGAATTTGATCAAATTAGAAGAATTCCCATGGATGCGTCCATGTGGATTCCACGTGAAATTGGTCAATTGAAAAAAAAGACTTATTTTTTGTCTTTTGAGGCTATGTTCTATACAACAAATAGGGATTTCAGAGATATAACTACTTCGATGGGTTATAAAAATCATTATATAACAGTTATCGTTTTATTTTACTTACTAGGATTGCTTTTTAATGATTTATGATAATCTCGATTTAAAATTTGTTATTGAGTAACTAAAAATTGTTTGCTTTATTTATAATATCACTTTTTTTATTTTACGAATTCTAAGAAATTCACAACTAATAATAATAGTGTTAGTATTTGATTCCATTAACAAAACAAGCATAGCAAATTTTTCGTACGTATGTTTAATTCAAGTAAATTGAAAAAATTTTTATTTTCAGAAACATCAGTAATTTAAAATTGACTTAACAATTTCCTATTATTCGATATATCTTGTGCTTTATATTTTGTAATTTTATTCAATCAATTTTACTAAGATTTTGATCCAAAAATATTAATTTCACTCAAAGTCCAAATCTGCTTAGTTACATATTTAGATTTTTATAACTATAATACTAAGTAAGATTTATCTTGCAAGCATTAATGGCTTCCAATGTTACTAAGTCACTTTCCTCAGCCTTTCAATATTATACCTTAGTTAGCCATATGCTTTCAGCATTGAGCACTTAAAAAGTAAGTAAGTTTCATTCTTCATGCTTTTATAGTCTGGAAGCCTAGCATTGTATATAGTACACTATACAATATTACAACTGCAAAGGTTCAGTTACCAAGTGTAGAACAAGATATTACATATCTTACTAATGTATAAAGCAAAGTCGCTAAAACCGTTGTAATCACTAACCGCGAAAACTACTGAACCGATTTTGCTGAAATTTTGCACACTGATTCATAATACTTCCTAGATGGTTTTAGTATAGTTTTTATCTTGAAAAATTTAATAACAATAGCAATAAATGAGCTCAAAGTTTTGCAAAAATACGCCAGCTTTTCACTTTGGTTCAGTAAAATCCGCTAGGTGGCGTCGACATAAAATCGAAGCTACCTGCAACATAATTAAATAAGTGTGGTTATAATAGGCCGGAGCGTGTCGTTAGCTGTATAGTCAAACTTCGGCAGCTCATCAAGCTGTTCAGAGAATGCTGAGGATAGTCCTGCAGCTGGGTATCCCGGTTACGGACGACACTCTTCTCTAAGGGGAAAGGAACCCAAGTGTCCCTTCACCCTGAATCTCGACGAGTGCGATCAAAGAAAAATAAATTAATTCCAACCGATGCCGTCTCTGCCAGAATACCAGGAGACATATCTAGCCAGAGCACAATATGCACCAACTCTTCAGAGTTGGGTGGCAGTCCCACCATCCCACCTGGTGTAGTTAAAGAATTTGTGGCTACAAATGTAAGCAAGGAAAAACAGATCTGATGGGCACGGGAAGCCACAACGGTTACCTTCTTGGTAGTTGCGTCCCCAACGCTCTTACCCACATGTTCCCGTCTAAAGATGAGCAATTGAGCAGTTGGTTATCCGGGGAACGACCCGAGACGAGATATTCTTTGGTCAGCGGCGTACCTCCCTCCATCACAGTCTCCGTACATCGAGACTCCCAGGGTAAAAATCAAGCAACCCGTAGCCAGCTCTTCATCATCAGGAATAATAATAAAGAATAGCCTGGAAGTTTCACCACTGGCGCTTTTTAGGGCCATTATAGGTATTTACGTTCCCTACTTAACCATCAATTTCATCGGTTCTTTTTAGGGGCCACCTAAGTGTAAACTACCTTGCCAACAAATACATTTTTATTACCATTTCCGGAAGCGATTCGTCAACTAAAAGACTATATTAACTAAAGACGGGCACTATTAAACCAAGTCAGCTATTCACTGGCAGACGTCACCTGCGGAGTTGTTCTTTGCAAGGCTGGGAACCCCGGTGACCGACGACTCTATATTACCCTCTCGACTCTAAGCATTCAACCAGGAATCACTGATCCTCTCCAAGGTCTGCGCTGGGCAAACCTATAACAGCTATAAAGAAAAAAAAAACTTGAGCCAACGGGACAGCCTCCACTGGACAAGTATCACTAACCAATCTCCCCATCTAAGATCACCAAAACAACTAAATCTGCAAAATAAAAAAAGGTGCTTTAGACACCAACGTCTTTGACGTTATACCGGGAGACGTTGGAAAAGAGCACTACAACTAGCCCCAAAGCTTCGGACTTTATAATTTTTCTCCCAATCAGTCTGGGTCTTCAACAGTAAGCCAGAGAAGATCACCCTGAGGTATCCAGGCAGTCACAATTGCTGTTAACTGCAGTCAAAAAAGAGTTAACTTAAGAAGCTCACCGGTCTTTTTTAGGGCCATCGGACGTCGAACTACCTTGCGAACAAATGTATTAAAATTAACAAAGTTGACTGAAAATAGCCTTTAGGGGTCATAAAAGTCGTAAGCATACCAATAGTCGCAAAAGGGTATATTGGAAAGAAAACCTCAAATGTATCTAATGAATACAATTTGAGGCGTCAAGAAACTGACGCAGAAAATTTATCGAGATTGAAACAGCAGCGTCAAAATCGTCAACTTAAGAGTCCATTACGTGAGAGATCAGCTTTTCATTGTACCCTCACAGCAATCTCTGAAATCTTTAAAGATCCTACTTCAGATTTTTTAATGAGTAGAAAATATATTTGTGTTTTTGTGGCAATAAAAATGTTGGGTTTAAGGTCCAGGACTTTGTTGCTCTGGTAATAAAATTGTGAGATATGAGAAAAAACAATTTTTTTTTAATAAAAATTTTTTGGGGGTTTTAAATCTTAACAGCTTTAAAAAATAGCCCTTTTCGTGAATTACACAGAAGAAACCAAATCAACAACTTCTTATAGCCATCGATTATTTTATGGCATAAAGAACGCACAGTACTACTTAGCATAATTATTTTTTTGAATTTGTACAACTTATTATTTGACCAAATGAACTATATGGATTCCGTAAAAATATGTTTTTAATAAGAAGATTTTTGTTATGAGATGTATCGGGAATATGTGTAAAATCTTCTAACTAAAAATGTTTCACATTACGTGTCAACACACTACGGTGTTTTATTTAGTAAGTCTCGGGCGAAGTTGAGACGGGGGGCTGCTAGTTATTAATGTGATTGAGAAACAGACCCTGGTTAATCTTACAAAACGATAACTATTTATACAAATTTTTAAATGAAAAAATCGTCTTATCTTTATCAAAGGAAATGATTTTTCTACGTTAGAGGTAATGTTACTTTTTAAAAATAAAGATTAAGAAGAATAGGGCCAAGAGCTATTCTAGTGGGATATAAAACACAATAATTTTTTTTTTATTCATATCAAATATCATTCAATACTTAAACTGGCAGTTACTTCATTTGACCTAACCTTAAAGTACTAAAAAGCATTTTTTAAACCCATATTCTCACTGTCATTGCTTACAAATACCTTTAACATCATTAATACATTTTTTTCAATTTTGAAATTAACAATGCAGTCATAATTTTAGATTTTTCTACTTTAGAGGTTAGGTTACTAATTTATAAATTTGAAAATGAAAAATCGGGTAAAGAGTGATCGTTGCAAATCATCTGAAGATTGCGTTAAAGAAAGAAAATTGAAAATCGGTTTATAATTGAGGGCTGTTGGCGGTTTTGAACGTTTTTTTCCGTTTGGCCCCACTGTGCGGCGTTAAATTTACCATTTTTTTTGGGCTGTTAGCTGACACAGTTTAGAGGTAAAACTATTCTGATTTGCTTGGAAACCGAATAACTACTCCTATGATTTTTTTTGCGCTAATAGCAATTTAATTTTTAAAAAAGCTGGTTACAGCCTATTAAATAACGTTTCAAAGCAAAACCTGACGTCATTAATAGCAAGTCAAGTAAACCTGAAAAATTCAGAAGTTCTTACGTCACTGAAAGGTAATATCGATTTGAATGAGAGCTTGAATAACGTGTTCGGAATATATCTAATTTCTTGATCAATGCACTATTTATTAGTGATATTATAACTCATACATGTTTAATTGACATTTCGCTAGCAATATGAAGTAATAGTTGACGGAATTCATGATAGTAAGGCTTAAATAAGATAGGATACTGCAATTTTTATCTTACAGCCAGTAGAAAAAAAAGTGAAAAAAATAACCTGTGTTTGTTTACGTGAGACCTTAAAAATGCTTTTGGATTATTTTTGTTTATAAAAATGTCAGCACAAAAGTGATCAAGAAAATATGACACAAATTGATAAAATAGTGTTATGTCTGTTATAACGAGTATTTGTGGAGAAAAATTAAACCAGTAATAAATTAGTTATATAAGCTGGCAATACTTAACCAATACTATATGGTTAATTTAGGATCAACATGATCATTTCAACAATTATACAACTACGTATGCGTATTGGCTAGCAGTACTGTCAATAGTGGGTGTCAATATTGGGTCACTGTTGGGCCGTGTTGGCTTTCTTTCATGGAAATGTATTTAATGCGACACATGATTTAATGTACATTGACTTCGATTTTAGAGACTAAACTGTACACGTATTATGAGAGAATTTCCTTAAGATAAAAAAATGTTCTAGAAGCTCATTTAATTTCATATGGTCCGTGTTGACTGAAACGAACAAACGCTTTCAAGGCACATGTATCACGTTTTCAAAATTGTTGAATTCTTGCAACCACGTCATACTTTATCTCGCAAGTTTAAAAAAGTTATCTGGAATAATTCGGAAAATTACTGACATGTTATGACAATCTGTGCGATGATAAAAAAAAAAAAAAGAAATATTACGTGATCAGTGGCATATAATACCTGACTTACCCTTTCTTTCAATTTTAATGAGTAAATATGCTAGGGTTAAAACATTCTGGCATAACGTGGCTTCATTAAAGGATAAATGTTGTAACAAATACTTTTTAAAAACCGGTTATCTGTGTTTATTTGCTCTCTGTACAATGAACGCCAATGCTAGACTAGAGCGTGTACATTTAGTTTGGAAAACGAAATTACGTCAAAAAAAGACTTAATGAAAATATCTACGGTCTGTGAAATGTTACTTCCAGTACTGGTACTTCAAAGTGATGGTGGAAAAAGTTTTTAAGTAACAGAAGACATATTGAAAATTGCGAAGAAAAATGATAGTTAGAAAACAATTACTTAATTAGACGTAAAAATATACGTAAGTTCGACCGAAAGATGCAATTTCATTGATTTGGTGAAATAAGATCCAATTTCGGGTTTGCGTTAAGGAAGGGCCTGTTTTGACAGAGCTCCGTAAAAAAGGGCTTACTTCGGCGGATCGTTTCATCAGTGCTAATTTTAGCCAAGTCATTATTTTATAACTTAGTATAGCGCTGTTTTGTAAGTATTTTCAAATAAGCTTGTTTTAAGCACGTAGTGAAGTATTTCAGCAAGAATAAATATACTGAAATGTATTCATTATGGATGGCCATACTGAATTATATAATAAAAATTCAACCGAAATAGGCCCTTTTCTAGCACTTGATAAAATGCGCCCTTTCTTAGTGCTCTTCCGAAATAGGCCCTTCCATAGCATAAATTCGAAATGAGATTTTTTCAGCACAACTTTCAATGGGACCTTTCTTAGCGAGAATCAGACCTTCTCCATTCCAAGCAACGGCTTGTAGGCATAAGTGTTGTCGATATTATTGTTATAATCACATGAGTAAATATATCCAAATGTATATTGCCTTTAGTCAAAATATTTTTTTCTATAAAAATGTATTCATATCATATTAATTAAATTTTCTCATACCGTACAGTTAGCTCTCGTCATTCCTTTAAATACTTTATTACTAATAAACCTTGGTAAACGCATGTAGTCCAAATAATATAAAACTAATAGTAGTTTAGAGCTGAATTCTATTGTAAGGTATGATACCAGTATTATTGGTTATTAGCGTACAGCTGTACACACTCATAAACACAGTTTTTTGGAAAACTAAAAAAATTACTTTTAAAATCATTTATGATAAATGTTACACTTAATTTTGCGGTTGTAATGAGTATGTACTCAAATTAAATGATTATTTAATTGTATAAGCATACCAATAACTAAAAGTAAGCCTAGAAACTGGTAAAGACAAATTTATTTTCCTGGTAAATTGATCCATTTTAGATTTAAAGCTTAAAGCTTTTCGAAAAATATGAACTCTGCTGGTAGTCAACGTACAAATTTCAAATTTAAACTTGAAAAGAAGAATCCACTAGGAAGCTTTTACCAATGGCAGCCAACTGTTATCAGCGCTAACAGTACATTGTGATGGAAAAAAATGCATGTAAGGAATAAATAATACTAATTATTATAAGAAATTTTTTTTTGTTTTCTGCATTTTTTTTATTATTGATGTTTTTGTTTTTTCAACATCTATGTCTAACAATTATTAAAGGATTCTTATTCAAACTCTTATAAAGATTTAAATTACAAAATTCGCCTTAATTATTTATACGTGAAAGTTTCTCCGAAAACAAAATAAGTCAATTAAGGGAAGAAAAAAAAACGAAATAAGAGCATCAGTACCAAATAGGTAAATCTAAAAGTTATGTTAATAATCTGAAAATAGAGCGAAAGGGAGAACGAGAGCGAGAAACAAAAAGAAAGAGAGAGAGAGAGAAAGAACTAAAGCGAGAGAAAAAGAGAATTATTAAAAATAGATGTTTTACAGATAAAGTAATGAGCTTTGAACTTGAGGTTTTGAAAACATGCTTACAGCGTAAAGACTAGTTTTTAATGTATGAATTTTAATATATAGTAGTTTCAATATAGTTTTAACTATATTCCAAACAACAAGTTGAGGAGAGGCGTAACGAAAAAAAAGTCTTGCCTCTCAATTTTTTACGATTTTTTCTAAAGATTGTAGATGAAGGTCAATACTTAATATAAACCTAGTGTGCCTTGTAAGAATCTTTTATTTTTATACTACATCAAGACTCCGAAAATCAGAAAAAATGCATTTTAAAAACAACAATTTTTTACTCGAAAACTGTGGAGCTTACAGATATATACATACCCATCGGTCTTTTATTCAGATGGTTCCAAAGAATCTAAAAATATTATTTTGAGATTGAAAAAACAGCTTTGATGGATTTGTTCATACAAAATTGTTTAAACAATAACTGACCACATAATTGGGTGATATGATAAAATTCCAAGTACAGTAACACATTTTGAACAAGAAAGCAAAAAAAATTGGGTGCAGATAATTTTTTCCGGTTTCTCACTGATTAAGCAATGTCTAACACAACTCCGCCACCTTGGCCTTTCATCTAGTTATAGAAGCTTGTGTTATTGAATTAAATGCCTCGGACGATCTTGTTATAGGTGCTTATGTTATGAATTATTTTTTCACCATACTGCGCTGAAAGAAGGAACTGTCGTCCTGCTTCGTGGGATGAGAATCCTTTTTCCCGGTATAGGATTGGTGAAAAAAAGCATATGCACCACCCTCGAAGGTTACAAAATGTAGTAGGTTTTACGTGAAATCTAAGACTTTTTTAACCTCACTTACTAGGTGCGTAATACACTAGGTCACACAGTGATGGAAACTTGTATTCTTAATTGTTTTTATCATTATTTATGAAGTGAACATTAATGCACTGAGTCGCATGACAAGCACTGATGTTGTTTATTTACTATTTTTACTATTAATAAAGTGTCCAGTAAATGTCCTGGTCATCCGGTGGTAAGTGCCAATGTTAATAATTATTCGTTTCTATTTATGAAAAAAATGGCCAGTAACGGCCATGGGTCGTCATCAACTAATGGTCAATTACAATATAGGTATTTGTTTAATTCATACTAAAGTTGCCAGTAATTGTCTTGTGTCATCTAGTGACAGGTACTTATGTTATTAATTATTTATTTTAGTTTCTATTATGTAGCCAGTAAACGTTCTGGTTTGTGTTGGAGTATAAGCTTGTGTTATCACATGCTGTTTCTTTAATCAGTAAAGAAATCATTAAGGGTCACGTAAGAGATAAATGAAAGTGGTTAAATTTTTATTTATTTTTTTTCATTATTAGAAAAGTGGTAAGTTAACACCCCAGGTCACCATAAGATAGGCGCTTGTATTATGAATTATTTATTTGATGAATAATAAAGTTGCCTGGACATGCCTCGTGTCATCTGATGTAAGGTGCTTATGTCATTGATTTTCTATTTTCGTTGATAGTAAAGTAGCATGTAGATTCTCTTGCTATCAGTTATATAATTTAGCAATAATGAAGCGGCCATTAAATGCCATGAAGCTCTTAGTGTTAGAAGCTTTCGTTATTAAATACTGTTTATTTATCTTATAAAGTGGCCACTAAGTGCTCAGTTTTACATGGTTAAAGGCACTAATATTCTTAATAGTTAATTTTTATTTAAAAAAATGACACTACTAAACACCTTGGATTACCTGGTAATAATTAAGAGCTTATGTTACAAGGTGATAGGTGCTCATGTTCCGAATTATTCATTTTTATTAATAACAATGTGAGTAGTCAGCACTATTAGTCGTATGATGGTAGGTTCTTGTAATAGTAATTAATAATTTGTATTTATAATAAATTGTCTAATAAATGCCACCGGCAATCTGGTAATATGAGCTTGAGATATTAATTGATGTTTGTGAAATTTATAACGTGGCTAGTAAACCCCCTGCCTTACCTGGTTGTAATAGGCACAAATAATATTTTTATTAACAGTAAAGTGGCTGGTAAATATCCTGGGTCACCTAGTTATAGTTACTGACGTTATTTATTGAGAAAATGCAGGGTAACTTGGTTTAAGGTGATTATAATTTTAAATCTGATTTGAATATTGCGCTCTCCACTTAGTGCTACGTTTAAGATAACTAATGAGTACCACACTATGGTAATTTTATATTGACATATGTATGTATGGTCGTATGTATATACGTATGTATGTATATACAACAGTAGTAATCACTGCATATTTGTATACACATTTAATTGTGTTGTCAGTATTACTAAGAAAAAGAATTTTGAATGTAGTTATACCTCATCGCTTGCTCCTTGGTCATAATTAAACATAATTAACTGATAGAAGAACTATTACATTTAAATGGTCATGCTCCAACAACCTAATGTTTTTTTATGAGTAAATTATATTTGAAAAAAAGGAAGTTTAAAATAATTTGTTTTTCAGTATACATTTCTTAAAAGTATAGCTTTATTCGTCTGTTCACTAACTGATCATTAAAATACTATACTATAACTAACTACACCAGCTCACAATATTCATCTCAAAGAGAAATTTTTATTATATGCTTTCTGCCAAGTAGACGACATCCTTATCACAAAAATTTTTTTTTTTAAAGTATCTTTTTACTTTTAATTTTATGTTCCATTTTTATTCAGAAACTTGTCATTGCTTTAGCGATTATGTCTATAGCTTTAAGGCACTGTGTGTTTTTGCGTTACAACAAAACGTTACAAAAACTTTTCCTAATTAAAAAGTATACTTTAATTATAAATGATGCATAACTTTTATATACTCATTACGGAATTTAATCGCAATCTTTTCCATATCGTCTCCGACGAGAAGCTTCTTCAGATGATGAGCATCATATTTGGCCTCTCATCCACACCTTATACCTTTCTGACGGTAACGAATTAAATAGTAGAAATTCTTCGGTCGTAAGGTGTAAGAGTGGTAGTCTACAAAGACGATTTTCTCTTGGCCTCTCAAATCAAAGACAAGTTAAAACCATAGACTCAAGAGACAGTAGAATTAACTCCTCTTAGATGACAAATCAAATTCTAAAAATGCATCATGGATCCGTTCCAGTCTGATCTACTTACCTCCCGAAAAGATAGCCGAAATCACCAATTACCTGTGAAAGACTTATCTACATGGGGATTGCACTCTGACATACTTACAAAGTATTTTAGGCCACCGGAACTTTGCACAGAGGGCATCTTCATTGCCATTACTTACAACGCTTTCTGAAACAATTTTAACAACAACGCCTACATCAGAGATCTTCATTAACAAGAAATGAATTAAAATAATGGCAAAAAGCTTTGACTCAAAGTTCCTCTTCACAATCGGTTTCTCTTCACAAGAATCTGGTTTGTTATTTTTTAACAGCCAATGCTGCAGACACGGGTTGGGAGCACAACTAAATAGTTTCTATCTGTCAGGTCTTTGGACAAAATTTCAAGAAACTTGGCATTCCAACAAAAAAAATTTATATGTATGCAGTTGATGCAGTTATAACAGACTGCATCCGATTTACAAAATGCACACATACTAGTTCAGTCAAACAATCTTAACCTACTTGCATACATAAGCAGAAAAGCAGACCCTCATTTAGTGGAACTTTTAAATCTGACGTTCAAAGTACTTCAACTTGTATGTCACCTACAAATAACTTTGATGGCAGCATTCCTGTATTTCAAGGAAGAAGTATCTCCTGGAATGGAATTTCTTGAAATACGCAAGAGAACGAAGATTCAATCACTGAGGTCATCTAGAAATAGACCTCATCAGCAAACATCATCAAGCAGATTTTACCAATACTTTTAGTGAAATTTGAAACTTTCAACTTGCTTGGATTTTACCACCTCTAAATCTAATCTAATGCTGTGAGTGCAAGCAGATCTCAACAACTGCAAAGGTCAATATTTGATTATAGCATCCTAGTAAAATCAAATCTTTTGGTTGACAAACCTACCCAATTGCAGTCAAGTTCCCCCACTAAACATCCCGGACTTGGTAGAAAATCTTGTAGATTTGTCCACAGGTTATGTACCCAGCTAATCAGACAAAATTATTCTACAAGCATGAATGATTGGAGGTGGAAAGAAGTTACAAACAATTGGTCACAGAGTAAAGAAGATTAATTGAAAAAAATTTGAAAAAATCAACCATTTGAAATTATCAAGCTTCTTTAGTAAGATAATTAAATTAGTTCAATTAAAATAATATTGATCCTGTATTACCTACTGCTTCCAACGTAGCTCAATCCTTTGTTTATTTATATCTTTCAAAAAATAAACCTATTATACTATTCTTTTATGTAAACAGAGAGTCACGACTTTTTGTTCAGGAAGATCCTCAGATAACTTATCTTCCAGTTTCTTAGCTCATCAAGTTTTAAACGAAATATTTATTGCTAATCCTAAAGAAACAAAATCATTCATGTATAGACAACATTCCAGTCCAAAAAATATTAGATCATGGGAATTGGTAACGTGTAGAAGCATTTAGAAACCCTTACTACAAAGAAGTTTATAAAGATAGTTGCAATTAACTTTTAGTATAAAAAATTTTTAATCCTGTGTAAGGAAATATGTTCTGTATTAAAGTTATTTTACGTTATTGCGTTTAGTATATTATTTTAATAAATGTTAAAAAAAATGAAGTAATTATTATATCACATAGCAGTGGGGTTTCATCCACTCTGTAGCAAACATTTCTCATAAGGATGCCGTATATTCGGCCAAGTGTATAAAGCAAGTGTTCTGCACTTATAAAAAATACGTATTAGTTGTGAATGCTGATACATGGTATCCTAACAAGAATCTTACATGATGAGTACTCCGTGAAGTTAGACGTAATTGATAAAGCAATGACGATCTCTTGCGACAAAAAACTTGATAGCTTCTCTCATAAGGATGCCGTACATTAGTATTTGCATGTAACACGTCTTTTGTATTAGTTCAAAATACTTGCATCATTTTATGATTTGATCATTCTTGGGTGGTTTCCTCAGAATCAGTATTTTTTACGTTTATTTAATCATACACGCATATATCTCAGCAGTATGTATTAAAGAAACTAGAGTTCTCATTTTAAGTAATAACTTCATTTTATTTTAAGTGTGTAAATTTTTTTTTACAATATTAAAACGGTATTAGAATAAAATTGGTTTTCCATGGATGATAACAAGAACTGGATGAAAAGTGTTGCCAAGTAAAGACAGATAATATGGATTATATGCAGAGATATATTTTGCATATGAGCTTACCTGTCTCTGTTTCTTTTTTGTGGAATTAGTTGTAATTTTTTCAGTTTATTTTTCAGCTGCGTTTATCATGCATGATTCACGCAGCTAATTGATATCTTCGTCAAATCTCCTTTTTACGACATTCATAATAATAGCTGAAATTTTTCTTTATCGTTATTGGCTGTAATATAGACAAAAACTAATGATACAACATTTTTCTAGCCATCATTGTATCATATCTTAGAAATTAAGTAAAGCTTAATTAACAGTTCAAATTTCTGATTCTTGTATTTTCCATCATTTATTTTCTTTTTGTACAAAACAAAATTTATAATATTTACAAAGTATAAATATCTGCACTTTGGCATTGTGCTACTATTATTCGAAAAATCATCTTAGTCATCTTTGGTGAAAAGAAACTTAATTTAACTTCCACGCTCAACTCACAAAGACAAAAAACAACTCGAAGTGTCTAACTTTTAACTTTTGCTATAACATTGTGTGGTTGCATCACTCTGTTGTGCTAACTCTGTTAGCAAGTGATCTTACATTTTTCTTTGATTAAATAAAAGTATGTACACGATATAAATTTATTTCCTACACATAAAATAATAAGCCAGTCTTTTTTACAAGCACAATCACACCATAAAAGTGGAAATATTCTTTTAATCTTATACAAAACGTATACATTTTCTGGCAAAAATTTCTTAAACCCTTAGGTACCTTAATAAGCATGAAACTAGAAAAAAAAACTTTATTATATCCATATCTCGTTCCTGTAGGCAATGGACACGAATATTCTGAGTTATACTGTAATACCTTTCTTACCATAAAAAAAAGAAATGTTCTTTTTCCTGTTTTTGGCATTTTTTTTCATCTTCAGGTAATTACTGCAAACTCAGTAAAACAAACAGTGCGTACCCAGTGTAAATCCAACCAAGGCAAGCACAAAGAGCATCTCAGGTCTGGTGCTTACCCAGGTGGCATACGCCACCAGGTACGAAAATTATTTTGTATGAAGCATTTGTCAGAAATGACATGTAAATTTGGTAATTGTACATCCTGTTAGTTAGTACCAATATAATTTTTTTTAACTTTTTTGAAAGTATGGTACGAATTGATTAATTTGATGAGCATTACTTGTTCAACTCCCTTTCAGTGCCAAATAAAATTAATAACTTATAACTACATCAAGTACACTTCTTAAAACATGAAAATCGATTTATAAAAATTTTAACAAAATTATTATTAGTGGCAACATAAGATCAGCATTCTTTATTAGCATGGTTATACTTTTTTAATGTTCTGTAAAATATTTCACTTGTTGTATTATTTATTTTTTCCAATTCAAAATCATGAGATATTTAACTCCTTAATTATGTAGTGACGAAGAGAACAGTATGGCATTCAATCACATTAACACTAACAGAGAAACTTCTTTGTAGTGTAGTTAAAAGTTTTAGAAACAATATGATAATGCTAACATAATCTAGCAGTTATAAGAAAGTTGCTGTAGAGTTTTGTAAGTTAGAAATCTAGTAAGTATGAGTTTTTTCATGTGGACCTTATTATGTACACTAGTTACTCAGTAATAATTGAAATTGCCTCGTAAGACTACTTCCATTTTTTTTATATTATTAAATATTTTAAAAAACGTAGTCTTACTCATGATCCAAGATTTTTTTACCACCTTACAACTGATCTTAAGGTCAAGCATTTAATGGATAACTGACTTAATTAAACTGACAAGTGAGTATCAAGGAGAGAAGACATCTACAAATCAGAGCTCTCAAATATTTTATAAATGTAGGTATAAAAATAAATGAGGTCTTACTTTTTTAGTGCCGTCTAATTTGAGCTTCGCAAGTCACTATCCCTACATAAGTTCATTATGCTGAGTAAAGTTTTATCGTACCATCTCAAAATGGTTAAAGTCTTGTATCGTTATAACTTTTTTGTTTAATATCTGAATTACCTTACGTAGTAAAAGAAGTACTTTTATTGTAAAATATTATCCCACACTGTAAAAACTTTGAGTGAAATTTTTACTCCAGTATTTCATTTTATACTTTAAAATTTAAAATAATAAATGTATTCATGACACTAAAAATGGGTAAGCATATTTTTTTTTAAATGTATTTTAAAAGGTCTAATACTGGTAACTAAAATTGTCCAGATAAACTCATAATACATTTGTATACACAAAAATCTTGTATTAATGAACAAGCAATTTGATGGTGTCACTTGAAAATATACATTATAGCATCCATAAACACCTTAAACCATGGGTTTCTTTGGCAAGTCAAATTAATGTTTCAATATGTTTTCAAATACTTTCATACTTAAGAGTACGCATCTTCATAAAACCAGTGTTGTTACGTATTTAAATGACCTACCACAAAGAGTATTCAAAATTTTACATTTTTTATTTTCAACAAACTTTCGCAGCTCAAAGAAATAAAAATAATGTACCATAAAACGCAGTATTCATACAAAATGAATCTTAAATGTTAAACATAATAGTGAAATCGTAAAACTTTACTGTGTTTTTTGGTTTTTACCAATCAGCTGACTTAAAATTTTATGTAGTTTTAAAAAAATTCTTTTTTTTTTGGTTTATTGAAATACCTAGGGTAACAGTTGACAATCTGTTTTTAAAAAAGTAAAGAATCATTTGTGTATTGTGATATTATAAATAATATGAATAAAATTTTTTTTTACAATAACATTAGTAAATCGTGTACATCGTAGGTATTTTCACTCATTTTAAAGTTTTGGTTTTCGAAATTGAAACATTCAGTTTAAAAAATAAATAATAACGTTGTCATCTATAAGAATGAATAAACGTTCTACATAAATAATTTGTACAAAACAAAATCGTTTAAAGAAGTTCACTCGTACACACCTTTTTGACGCATAACATTAGCTTTGTTATAACCTGTATGACTATATACAGTACTAACAGTAGCTGTCAAAGGAGAATTATTGTATTCACTTATATATTGCTCACTCTACAAGCCATGAATAAAGATGAGACTGTAGCTACGTAATCTCTAAGTTTTTAGCTATTTTCAAACAAATTTCCAATTAAATCTTGACGTTGGTTTTCCAGATATTACAGGTTATGTATCAAAACAGTACTTATTCTCATAATACTGCACGTTAAAATTTTAAAATAAAACTATCAATATCTCACTTTATAAGCTATAAAGAGACTTGAAATTCAAATCGAAAGTTCTTAATACACTAATTCACCTCTATTGTAAGTATTATCAATATATTGACGTTAATTCTCTTAGCGAGTGAGCTTCCATAAAGAAGTTTCTGCTTATATTTATATATATATTTTTTTTATGTATCTGCAGGAAATGTTTGTTAGAAATAATATTAACAGCAAACAAGAAACCTAAGAAGTAACAAATCACTCTACCAGATAAATCATTGCTTCTTAAGAAACCCATGAAACATAAGGAAAAAAAAAGGTAAAATAAGAACCTCATATAGCGTTACATCTAGTCTTAAAACATTTATATTTTAAAAGTAAGCTCAAACTTTTGTAACATTTCTTAAATACTTTTGCCACTATTCGTCATAATTACATTAAGTTTTATAAATCTGCATTGCATACGTATTTTACAATATAAAGTCATAGTATGCATAACAATATAATCTTCATTAATAGCGTCGACCCTCTAACAATCTAAGAAAGTTGTTTTTAATGCATTCCCCTTTTTTGCGCTAAAATAACATGGGACTTAGTTTGTTTTATGGTGTAGCAAATTTGCACGCAGTTATCATGCTTGATAGTAGAAACATGCACGTAATACCCTACCCTAAGCTTTAAAATGGGAAAGCTGTTTTTACGAGGACATCGAATCAACAGTTGCACGATCTATGGTATCGATGAGCAGCTTTCCCGCAGGCACTGGAGACGTAGTGTTTAAAGTAACGATGTGTGGCGAGGTGGCAGCTATCTGATAGTGATCGGGTGATGTTGGGGTCTTACATGGTGACGGACACTCTATTTTAGTCGCATGATGATCCTCAAACAAGTTGCTTTGGTGTTGCTGTTGTTGTTGTTCATGCTGCTGTTGAGACAACACGTCATAATAGATGTTTGACTGGTAGGGTATAGTGGACATTCGGCTGGTCTGAGGCTGAGTGCTGAATAGGCTCGAAGCATAGGTAGTCTGATGAGCTACTCCAATGTGACTAAGTCGCAAATCGTTGTAGTTATCTATTAAAAAAATGTTTGCGTATTGTATAATTTATATTATTGTTACTATTGTTACTATTATTTAACTGAATTTAATGACATTTCAATGTACTATATTTTTTAGCTAAGCGTACTTAAAAACAGAAATTAAATAACAAACCTGGCTCTATTTTAAGGATGTTATTATTGTTGTTGATATGGCTGTCATTATTATTATTATTGTTATTGTGATTATTAAGGCTGATGCTATTATTAACGCTAGAAATGCTATTATTGGCGCTGATTGTGCACGGGGCCGCAGGGCCAAGGATCGAAGTGTCACTGGTCTTCATGTTTTTGTTCTTGCGCTTGCGTGTCTGTATGGTAGGCTTTTTCATGGCTAGAGGACGGGGAACGCCATGTAGCTTAAAATAAAGTCCACAGGCGTTGCAAACTGCATCACCTTGGGCGTTGCGTCGCCAAAGCGTGGTTATCTGCGTGCTGCAGTTGCTGCAAGTAAGGCCAACGCGTCTTGATGCCTGTTGAGCAGAAAAGGACAAAAGCGATACAAATGGGTTTGTCAAATGTATCACTAACAGGTTTAAAACTTTTCAGACATTGTAACCATGGTGAGTACTTATATCAGTTAATTATGTTCGAAACCATAGCTGTTTTATTAATCTTTTAAATAAAGCAACGACTTCGGAAAGGGTTCGAAGACTTGTAGTTTTTAATGGGTTTTATTGCTGCAAGCATGGCTGTAAGCTTGGCTAATATGGCTGTAAGCTTAGTTAATAGTATTATTAATTTAATACTTTGATAAAAGGATTGAATAACATTAAAAAATTAGTGTAAATTGATTAAACGTTTTAACATTGTGGTTGCAGGATAATATAACAATCAAATGACAAATGTAAGCATAAATAGATTGATAATAGGAAGACATTTCGAATAAAATTGCGAATTTTTACAAAATAATTATTAGTGATACTTGTATAGTTATTTCACTACATAAAATTATCTCATTAGTCTTGTCAGGCTTAATTATTACAGACAATAATATTTCACATCAATATTTGCTTATCTAAGAAAATCATACATGTTTAATTGATGATCACATTTTTAATTTTATAATGTCGTACAAAACCAACGTAAATAAATGTGAAACTAATTAAAGATGACTGTCAAAAAAAAGTATATTTAATAAATTAATAACATTTTGGGTATAGTGGCGCCATTATGATACGATGGATCATACATTAATGCTAAAAGAAACCACTCGAAGAGAAGCTCAAAGGTTTGATGTAATATTAGTTCGATTGTTGTATTTTCTGATTACATGTTCAACAAAAAAATGTATATTTAACTATATTATGAAGAAATTTTAACTCTTAAAATTATAGTATACTTTATTATTTACAGCTCTATCTTGAGTAATTTGTATTTATTTTACTTAAGAAGTTTTTTTAATTCCCATCAAAGAATCCAAGTACAGTAAATACACCAATTTTTAAATAATTTTATGACAATTGCATTTTGGCAATATTAACTAAAACAAAGCATAAAACTATTAAAAAAAATTAAACTTCATTGAAAAGATATTGAGCCAATCAGAATTTTGAATCATATAAGGTCAAAAAAGTTGATAATGCCTTTTTAGCCTCATTAATAAATGTCCAAATACCCTAAAAAGTAGTCGGTTGCATTTTGGATGTAATTTTTTATTATGTCATGCATTTTTAAAGGAAAAACTGTTTAAAGTTGAAAGTGTTAAGCTTTGTGCAGACACAATACTTTTTGCTAAATATTTCGAAAAACGCTAATAACTCGAGAATGGAAGCACGCAGCGAAAAATAGCTTGCACCAACCAAACACATACAACAACAATGATAAGAAAATATTTTTTTTTTATTTTGTGTCCGAAACTTAAGAAAAATGATCCAGATATTGTTTACGTAGTTTCGCCAATTCGACACCGGTAGAGAGAAGAGCAAAGAGAAGCATATATATATATATATATATATATATATATATATATGTATATAAGAGTCAGAAAGTTGCCATAAATTTGGTTTATTGCATTAATTATTATAAAAAAATGTTTGACAAACATCTGACAGTAATTTTTTTGCAGTGGGGACACATTTTTTGTGGGGGCCATTTTTGTGCAGTAGTTAAGTTCCAATTCTGTCACAAATGGCAATCTCACGTGGCAACTTTTTATTTTACATTCTTTGGAATAGGTTGCGGCTGGTACATAGTATAGATCAAATTGTACATTTTATATTGCAATATAGACCATAAACAAAAGAGAGGATCTCATTGGGAGTAAAAGTGGCAGCAGGTATTTTTTTACATAGTATGAGCTTATCACTTAGTCTATTAGCAACTATATAATATAAGAATGATTTATATGCGTACATGTGTATGTAAAAGTATTCCTAGACTGTATATAAAAGCAATGCCTTAGATCCTGTTCTGCTATTTTTTTTCACAATCATGTTTATTAGACACCACAGAATAAAAATATTGTTGTTCCTTGTGTGACCCTGGTTAAAATTTCGTTTCAAATATTATTTTTTTAACGAATCAACCCAAGTTGTTTACTCTCAGAAGCGGTAGTTTTCATCGAATAAGTGTCATGAGGCTCTGAGGCTGCTTTGCGACTCGAGGGACTTGCGAAGCAGGGACTGAGAGTCGTTAGGTAGCTGCAAAGCAATGGAGCTTATGTGGCGTATTCTATTTTTTCTACCGAGAGCATACCATACTCTCAAACGCCCGAAGTAGAAAGAGAACATTTTCAATTTCGTTAGCATATTTGGAGCAAAAAACTCATTTGGATGTACACACATTAGCTCCACAGTTTTAAAGTTATAAATTTTTAACGTATTAATAAATATGAACTGAGTAATTTTGAAGCCTTAGTACAGTATTTTCATAGAACTTTTTGCTAAGGCACACTACGTAAACATTAACTACAAATTTTTCTTTACAATGTTCAAAAAATTAAAATTTCGACAAATTAGGAGACATTACATTTTTTTGCATTTAACCCCTTGTTCGCTTAGCGCGAATGCGTGTTGCCTACGTCCACGCTTGGATAACTATAAGGTATTTTCACTTCTGACGTCATCATGCAAAATGGCGAGGGCTGGGGCACAAAGTTTGAATTCACACAATAAGTTTAATCGCGACTATAAAATGTATTGAGATGTTCGAGTTACTCAATTTGATTACAAAAACTTCTCTTTCTCATGAGCTATCGAATGAGTATCAGATATACGGCATTTTTTCTTTACAAATAAGTGAAATCGATAAATAAAGTTGTTGTGGGCAAAAAGTAAAGCCGGAAAGCATTTTTTAAAATCCCTTTACAAGCATCTGATCACAATATAGCAACAATCGCCATTAAAAATTTTTACTGCACGACATAATATCACGTAAATAGCCTAAAACTCAGCTCAAATAAAAAGTGTGGATTGTTTGGTTAGAGTGCGAGTTACTCCTATACCTATATATACAGTATCAGCTCGCGTCAATCACATCGGCTGCTCACTGAGACTGATAAGTTCGTGTGCTTAGGTATTGTCACAAGTTCGAACATTAATAACGTCTAGTCCAGAGTCGTACTTTACATCATGACGTTTATAAATATTTAATTGAGTGACTCTGAATGAATCTAACCTACAGAACTTTGTAGTCGTGCGTAGTAATTGATGCGCAGCATTTGGTCACTAAGAGATTTATTAAAAAAAAATAAATAAATAAATGTAACAGTAAAACCTTTGTCGTTTTAATCGCATTGTATGCTGCAGATGAAGATAAAGTAAAACCGCTTCAATTTACATCAAAAAACATCGAAAAATGAGAAATTGAACACAGTCAAAAATTTCAGTGCGCAGTAATTGGACCATTCACCCCTAGCATACTGTGGACACGAGCATGAACCTGAAGAGGATAAATCGATATGTACCAGCGCTTATAGGAAGACCTAGGGGGAAACCAGAGTCATCAGGTCTACGTTATCTGTGAGTATCTTTCAAAACCTACAAAAGTGAGCATTTTGTGATGATACATAAAGAGTTTAACATGTATTAATTTTAATAATAGTAAATACCTTAAAGGCAGTCCGAAAATGGTGAGAGTTTCCTGCCTTATTCATAAAGTTACTTAAACTTTAAGGCTGTATATTGTTATTAATTCAGCAGCTAGTTACTTAATTCAAAAAAAGACGTGCATTCTTGAGACTTTAAAGAATAAATCAAACCCACACTTGGCAAAATTAATGGAGAATTCAAGGCACAAATTGTAAAATCAGAAATTGAATTGAGAAGGAACTTTCTCACTTTTTTTCTTTACATTAAACTATATCTCACCAAAATCAAGGTGTATTAATAAATCAAGGTGATTTATTCTTTCGAGATTAAAAAATGTGTCTACTCGAATTTTCTAAAAATTACTTGGAGTAAGTTACTTACGCAAATAACATCAACTAATAGAATCAGGCATAGTATATTACTTTGCATAAATGAGTTTTCTACTCTACTAACCAATAAATATTTTATTTCACAACAACCAATTGATTTGGAATACTTTCATGTCAGAAAAATAGTAGACGCACATTTCTGAATCCACAAGGACTAAATGTTGCTTCATTTTGGCGAGCTTCATTGAAATATAAAGGAAAAAAGTGCTACGTGTGAGGTTGATTTATTTTTTTAAGTGTCAAGAATGAGTATCTACTATAATTTTTTTGATAATATATTAAGCTGCTGAATAAATTATATGATAAAGCTATTATACAAAACAATATACAAAGCTATTACAAAATGCAATTAAAATAACCTTATTAAAAAGGTAGGAGACTTTGACCATCTCTGGACTGCCCTGCATTCCATGTAAATCAATTCTGGCATTATGACATTACATCTGTTAAGAAATTAAGAAATTGAAGCAAGAACTGTTGATTGCGTTCACTTAACCATGTAAATAGCAACACTAAGAATAAAATACACAGCAGAAACATTGTTCAAATACACTACATATAATGTATAAGTCATGCTTTCGCAGACTCTCTATAGTTTTAACTGCTGTAACACGGAAGCGTCTGCTTTGGGTTACATGGGATTCAAAGGTACTTATAATTAAGTTTTCTACGACGCTTAGGCTTTATGTTTCACCTAAAAATGCTGTAATTAGTATATATTTAAAGATGAACTACGTAGATTTGCTGCTACTGGCTTCCCTCCAGGCTTCTAACTTTTGCTACAGGCTTGGGAGCCACATATCACTTTTGGTCCCCATTCGCAATGTGCAGTAATCTGTAACAGCGCCACCTGCATGAAAAGAAAAAGGTGATTAGGTGATGCTGGATAGCACGATTACATAGCCTGTTATGGGCTGCAAACTTTGTTAATTGTTTTTCGTAGTTTTTATGTATTTTTGATACTTCAAGTCTGAATTTTTAGTGTTAAGAATTAGTATTGAGCAAAAATAATTTTTTGATGCATTATTTTTAATTAATTTTTTTGAACTGTACAGTTATAGTTGTTATCTGTTTAAAACAAATTGTTAATACTAAAAATCGATACTTCAAGTTTCAAAAATTCATTAAAAGTACAAAAAAATTATTAACAAGTTTGCAGCCCAAAAGAGGCTATGTAATCGTGTTACCCAGCATTGCCTCCTCCTTTCCGTGCAAGTGGCTCTGTGTCATATTACTGCACCGAGCGAATAGTTCTATTTATTGTTTTAAACAGAAATACAAAGTTTAATTCAGACTGAAATATGACAAAAAAAAAATTAAAAATGATTTTAACATTCAAAACAAAAATTCAAAAGGCTTAAGTCGCTTCAATCTCCAGACTACTCATAACAGTGTACTCCAAAAAAACTTTTTTTTCAAGTGGGGGACAAAAACATAATATTTTTGTGTACTCCTTGATATTAACATACACACACACACACACATGCGCGCGAGCGTGCCTGTATTTGTGTGCCTGCTTCTATTTGCTTACCCCTCTGTGCTGGCCAACCTTAGTGCTGCGACAGCGTGGTGAAAAGTGAGCAGCTGTTCGTTGCCACTTGTCTCCTCTCTGTCATAATGTTATTTGAAAAACCACATAAAATTTATTTGGAACGTTCTTCTTAAGACTTTTTACCCATCGAAATCGAACACATATGTTTTCTTATAGCACTTTTCGTGCCCTTTCGATTCATACAAGTTATTTCTCGCTACGAGCTATTGTTCTCGAGTACTAAGCATTTTTAAGGAAATTTTGCTAAGAAACGTTATTGTTTTTAAAAGTTTTGTAGTTGCAGATTTTTCTTATTTTTTCCGTAACCAGCATAGTTATTTATGTTACTGTATCCAAAATGCAGCTGACCATTTTTTTGGGTAACTTCGGACTTGCATTTATTATGTGGCAAACATTTGTTAATGTAAGGAAGAATTATTTTCTTGTGTGAAACTATTTAGTAAGAGATAATAATACACGTAACTGTAATGAATAACAATCAAAATGAGAAAATACATAAGTAAATGGATGCTGATTAGTACAAAAAAATAATGATGAATCAGGGAAAGAGGATAACACCTACCACACGCTTGCTTGATTTCTCTTCTGGGGTGCGAGGGACACCACTATACCCACAGAAGCCTTTGGGGTATTCGCCCTGGTCCGCCACTGAAACAGACATGAGGCCAAAAATTAGAGCTGTTTTTCTCCGAGTCTGAATATTTTTTTTTTAACTTCATCGATTAAACTCTTTTTTTTTTTTTCTTTTCTTTTCGTTTCTTTTGATAAAAGCTCAAGCTTCTTATTTTACTTAACGTTACGGCGTCGGCCTTCTTTTTTTTATTTAATTATTAATTAACTGGATTATTTTTCGCATAAGCACTAACATGACAAGTAACCTTTGGGCCAAGGGCGAATATCCACAGAGGCTCCTGGCTGCCTTTCCTTAGGCAAGTATGAGCAATAGTTATGACCCAGCCATTGCTCAATGAATTATGTGTATTTCAAACAGTACTATTTATAAAATTCTGAAAACAACTCCATACCTTTTGCTCTTAAGACTCAATCATCAAATATTTCTTAAGGAATCTTATTTGTATGTGGTATTTTTTATAACAAAAAGAAAAAAGTTAAGAGACACAAAAATGTGGGGTCGCATTCATTATTTTATATCATTGTCATTCATAACCAGGACTGGGATTACTGTATCGCTCCTCGCTTACCATGCGCTTTGATTGCTTAACCAGTGGCCGATTCATGCCGTTCATCTTGTGGTAAAGGCCACAAGCGTTGCAGAGGTAGTGACCGGTGCCATCCCGCCGCCACAGCGGCGTCGATACCGCCCCACAGTTCACGCACTCGCGGTTCTCCGCCTCGATGATGTGTACTATTTTTTTATTTTGCAATTATTTGTTAAAAGGTCTTGTATGACGAGAGGTCTTGTATTCTTTAAAAATCAATATACTTTTTTTAAATCAATATACTTTTGTAATATCTAAGAGACTAGTCTTAATAATGTAAACGTTTAACGAGACAAAAGAGAAAAGTTTTTTTTTGTAAAAATGGGAGGCACTAGTCTTCATTCTTAACAACTCATTTTTGTTTACTACATGTTAAGTTTTCAAAAAATAAAAATAAAAAATTGTCACCTAGTAATTCTTCACAGCAATTCAAGTAGTATTTAATTTTGTTGTAACGTTTTCCATTATTACAATTTTAATAGTAACTTATGTGTATCAAAATTTACAATATTTATTATTTAAATAAAAGTCTTAAATATAACAACCAGTAGAAAAGTTAGAGGCATCCTATACATTTAGTGTTATTGCGCTAATGCCTCACATGCGAAAAAATTGTGATGATACTTGGTTAAAGTGACTCATTACAAAATCAAAATACTTAAAGTTTACATGAAACTTGTGGGCAATTGATTCAGAATAAATCACTTAAAAATTGATGCTAAATGTGGTCTCTTATTGGAGGCCATTTAATGTTGATGACATTTGAAATAATATATTTTAACTTACACTCCAACTCTCATTACATAACTAGGTACTAAAAAAAAATCCTGAGCTTTTCGATGATATCAAGAAAATATAGGCTCACCAGGCATAATTATATATGGGCTTATTAATTAGGTGACTGTTTATGAAATGGAACAGTTTATTTCAACTGAATAAATGTTACAAAGAAGTCATGATATTGAAATGATAAAGAAAATAAGTCACATCGGGCATTGATTGGTACTGCATTTTTTTTTCCTTCTTTGTATTTTAAAAAACTTGTAACTTGCATTAAAACTAATATCAAAAGTTTCAATAGCAAAAGGTTAATAAATAAATGTTATGGTTGTCCCTAATATGCTAACGAAATTTTAAGCCGATTGGTTGTAAAATTTTTTAGAACAGTGGAATAAAAGAAAAAGATTGATCCTTTTTAAATATAACCCTTTGAAAATTTTCTAAAAGCATAAAGCTATTTTGTAGTCTCCATTATTCGTCAACATTAAATATACCTTTTACGAAATTTAAGTAAACAGTGATGTAAGTAGTTGAATAATTATTGTTAAAGAAAGGAGAATTGGCAAAATGGCTCTGTAATTTAAAATAACTTCTAAAAGTTGGCATCCTATAATCATTTTATGGACATATTAAGAATCACATAGCTTGTATTCTGATCTCATTTCATTACTTTACATATTGTCACGGATGTGGCTTGCTCCAGTCTAGCCAGCGCCCATGTGTTGGCACACCGGCGTACATCTGACGACACAAAAGAGTGCATCTAAGAGTGCAATTAATACAGCCGCTCACGGTGGCGGTCATTCCTAAGCGTTCAGTGAAAAGTCTTACGAATCCTTAGTTGACGGGTTTGAGCCCCTGCTCCGTCTTTTTCGTGGAACATTTTACTACAATATTTCCGACTCCTTAACCCATTTATTTAATAAATCGGAATTACCTGTTCCGCATCTACACTAGAATCCCCAAAGTTTGTTCCGTAACAATATAAAGTATCATTCCTCATTTCCTCATTATGTACTTCATTCATTTTTTTTTATTTTTTCGGCCCAAGGCTAACAAATGACCTTTTTTGATTGGCAAAGTTTGTGACAAAAGTATAAGTATAGTGCGTCATGAGGTTATCACTATGCGCCTAATTTAGGTGCCACCCCTGAGTGATACAAGTTTTTCCTCAAAGAGAGCACCAGAATATACAGAGCTTTGCGGGAAATTCTTTTATTGGATTATAAAAATATTATTGACAGTGAATTGACCAAATAAACTAGTCATTTAAGTATATATATTATGATTATAATACGGTGATAAATTTTGTTTGGTGTTGTTCCGT
This sequence comes from Copidosoma floridanum, assembly GCF_036245765.1. Lineage (NCBI taxonomy): Eukaryota > Metazoa > Arthropoda > Insecta > Hymenoptera > Encyrtidae > Copidosoma > Copidosoma floridanum. The sequence goes on along the minus strand of NW_028321882.1, from coordinate 9,583,092 downwards.
ATCCAACGAGATTGGAAAAAATGAGAGCATGAACATAACTTACCTAAGTAAGTGCATATACATGCTAGCACTAGATGGCATTTGTCCGTTAGTCACAACCTTAGAGCATATACGTATGGAGGAAGCACGTAATGGGATAACGTGTAGGCAACTGAAGAGAGAGAAAGCAATAAGTTTGGGGTACCCCACTTTTTAACCCTTTTCTCCGTGTTCGTTCGCGATTGGCTATCTGTTGACTATATGTATAGGTATAGTAGTATTTTATTTTGAGTAAGTGTCATCTGCTTATAATATTTACATTAGTCGAGTCAAAAGTTTAATTATTGTAAGTATCATAGTGAATAGCTAGTGTAAGTGTGATTTTGCAAAAGTTTTGGTGAAAAAAATGATAACATGAAAACGTGTTGCGTGACAACGTGTAAACTCACAAGTTATGACTTAGCAGCTAAAAATATAACTTTTTACAGGTAAATACTTATGTACACTTCCTTCAGAAGTTTTAGTATTATACTTCATAAAAAAATACGGTTGCACATGAAATATATGTTATTATATGTATCATATTTTAGTGCTGGCAAAGATAAAAAGAGAAGAGAGCAGTGGACGAATTGTCTAGCTATTCATTGTAATATCAAAATGACGAACAACTCTTTTATTTGCAATCATCATTTTGAACCAAAATACTTTTATACTTGTGGGCTTCGCAAAAATGTTAGACTAGTATCATTACAAATCACGCTTATATTAGCTATTTACTGTGATACTTACAATAATTAAACTTTTGACTTGACTAATGTAAATATTATGAGCAGATGGCACTTACTCAGAGTAAAATACTACTACTATACCTATACGTAGAGTCAACGGAGAGCCAATCGCGAGCAAACAAGGAGAAAGGGGTTAAAAAGTGGGGTACCCCAAACTTATTGCTTTCTCTCTCTTCAGTTGCCTACACGTTATCCCATTACGTGCTTCCTCCATATGTATATACTCTAATGTTACAACACACTACTTGATAAACATAAATACTAGTGTCAGGTTACGTTAACTTTTACGCCATGCTTACAGTGGAGACAGAAACCGACAGCAAAAGTCAGCAAAAGTTGTAAGGAAAGGTACGCAATCAGCGCTACTGGCTGTTGCTAATGTCTCCTGACTCTTGGTTTATGTAGCTATATTTTTTTTTCTTTTTTCATTCATCATTGCCCGTAGGCTTAGACATGGCATTCTTATACACAAGCATAGTGTTAATTAGCCATTGGTGCACCTGAGTTATGACCAGGTGTTTATATACGTGTATAAACATCTGGATCAACTCAGTCACACCTATGATCACGTAGATGAAGCGTCAGAGAAACAGTTAATCGACCTTCAAGAATCAAGAGCACAGGCGAAAGGGCGAGACCCGAATGGTGACCGAACGGTCACCCTTCCAAGTACCTACCGCGCCAAATGCAGCTTAACCTTGGAGATCGACGGAACTGCAACTCTACCGTTGCGCCACCCCGATCACTTATGTAGCTATAGTTGCTCCTCTCTTGTACATAGGTATACAAAGTAGTATCAAAAAGAAACACCATTTGCTAGGAACATGAAGCAAAAGTCAGGAAACAGTAGCAACTGTCAGTGGCTCTAATTGCCTACTTTTCCTTAACCTTTGCCGACTTTTGCTATCGGTTGCTGTCTCCACTGTAAACAGGCCCTTACATATTAATATTATATTTTTATGAGATTACTTATGTTTCTCAAGCTTTACACGAGTGCAAGCATACATATGCCCTTATACATGTGTTAACACAACTGCAATCCATGTTCTTACTCTTTCTTATGTTATAGGATTCCCAAATATAATATCAATATGTAAAAGTTTATTAAGTACCGTATCATGACAAATAGACAAATGTGATCTTTACTTCTGTTTCTCAAGCTTTATACTAGTGCAAGCATGTCTAAGAACTTTTATCTATTGTACTTCACAGTCATAGTCCATTTTCTTACTTTTTCCAATCTCGTGAGATACGTGATAACACCAAATAAAATTTATTACCGTACACTAACACAACACATACTCAAACCACTGATTTATTTAGTCCATTCCCCTTCCATTTACTCCGAGTACTCGGATTATCTTAGTAAAAATCTAGCACCTGAACTCGGCATATAGCAAATTATGAAAAGTAATAAAAGAGAACGCAAATATTAAAGAGCCATGTGTATTTCAAAGGCTTTCTTCATGATAACGAACTATGGTAACTTCTTGCCTTACGCACATAGAAGTAAGTGCACTCATCTTTATGCTCTGCCCTATTTCCGTGGATATTGGAAAATTGATAACTTCTTTTTTAAAATCAAGAGTTATTCTTATAAAATTAATTTTTCAATTTTAACATTAAAAAAAGACATTGTTCTCGATACAGTTTTATGAGAAATATTGATTTATTCATTAAGTAAAAATAATAATTCTCTAGGGTATTTGCTAAAACGACCTCATGAATGGATAAAACACGTATTTCTGTGGTCAGCGTACGTAAACAAAACCTTAAAGCACACTTACGGACCGCATGACAGTAAATGCATTCGCAATTAGTAAGTAGGCACGTTGATTTTCTTTACAAAGATGCAAAGTAAGGCATGGTGACATTTGCACCTTTCTTAGGTAAGTAAATAATAGTATCTTTCACGTGTTACAGTATACTAATTAGCCAGTATTCGCATATATATATAAATAAATTGGCTCTCTACTGCTGTGAGCGAGCAAGCGTCTTTTGTCTTAAAAAAAATGCTACTTATCATTTATAATCAGAAAACTTTTAGCGAGAGAGTTGTTCCTTTTAATATTTGAACCATCCAGACAAGGTTTCAAGAAGTAATGTTAAGTTAAACAAATTGTAAAAGTCATTTTGTAAGAAGGATATATGCAAAAAGTACTGTGTGTGTGGATAGTGAGTGTTGTCTGCTACTGTATTTCCGTCGGTGTAATGGCAACGTGTATTTTTTACAAAGTAACTTCTGAAATCTGTGTACATCAATATTATTACCTGACATTTTGCATAGGCATTTCCAAGATTAAGTAGAACAACTTTCTCGCTGAAAGTTTCTCGACCATAAGACGGTGAATAGCTATTTTAAATCACAACCGACGCTTGCACGTTCACACTGGGAGAGACCACCTTCATAGATATGTGCGACAACTGGCCTATTTGATCTGGCCTTTTATTTATATGTACAAAGTGTAAATGTATAAAATGGCCCACTTCTTGGAGGCAAAGCGCCTTCCTGATCAAAAAACGTAGTTCAATGAACATGAAGGTTCCTCGGTTGTCGAAGTACCTAAAGTATAGGCCTACGGTGGCAGCGTAAGGGGGCGAACGGAAGGTCCGAGGTTGGCTGCCAAAATAGTGAAGACCTAACCAAACACGAAGCTTCTTTTCATGGCATATATATAAGAGTGTAAAGCATATACTATCACAAATAAATTAATAGTTTGACTGAATAGCAAAAAAAAAAATGCCGAATATGTCAATATTTTTTTTAACTTTTAAATAAAATAAATATTTTTTTCCTTTAGACATGAAAATAAAAATTACACATATTGACATATTTTTATTTACTGATTGTAAATGATTTTTATTCATGAAAGCATCAATCTTTAATTATTGTCTTAACGTTAAAGTTTAACTTTCCTTCATTATTAAAGCTACTTTTTTTTCATCATAGTCTTTATAGTTTTTCAAAATTACTCCAAGAGCAGTCAGAAATAAAGTTTTATCACACTTCAAACCAGAGTATGTAGCATGTGAGTGTAGAAAAGCCTCTAAAAAATGTATTAATGTAGAAAAATTTTTAAATAAGAATTATGTAAAATCCAAAATCTGGTTAAATTGAGTATACCTATGTGTGCCTTTAGTATGCTTTTTGCTGCTTTCTTGATTAAATATATGATATCCTTAAACTTTATCACTCATTTTCAAATGAATGTACGAAGTGTTTAGTTATATTTTCCTCTAATAATATAAAAATTATAGAAGTATATTAATGTCCACACATTGTGTATACATACAAATGTATACATATATTTATATATATATATTTAAGATTAACATAATTTTATATGAGATAAGGCTAGGTAATTTAAGGTATTTTGGCAGCCTACCTTGGCCTGACCGCTTGCCCCCTCATGCTTCCATCAGTGTCACACCTTTGGTTGCCTGCACAGGGCTTTCGAACTCATTCGGCAGCCACCTTTGATTTCTGATTGGATTAAAGACGCTCATTTTAGTTAACGGGGAAGACTAGAGAGTGGTGTGGAGAAGCCAACATGTAGTGGTACCGGTAATTGTTTTACATACATCATGTTTTACATCGATAAGTATACTATACATGTATTTACAGCTATTTGTATTGTTTTATTAGAAATAGTAACTTCTCAATCCCTTTGAAAATTTAAGAAAGTATTCTTTTTATGGCATTGCATCATGCAAAAAAATTTGAGAAATCAAATTTATTTACATTAATCAATGAATCATTAAGAAACTCAATTTTTGTATGACTCATCCGTAATGTTTCCTGTTAAATGAAAGTATTTTAATATTAAATAACAGTGTTCTAAAATGGCTTCTTATTTTACACGTGACCTTTTAACATTATAGTATATTACGCACCTAGTGAGCGAGGTTAAGAATGTCACAGATTTCACATGAATAAAGCCCTAAAAAAAACATAAATTGAATTGATTCTTTTTTTTAAAGTTTAATTCTTATGTGACTTCTCCGTAAGGTAACATGTTGAATTAAAGCTTTTTAAAAAGACGCGTAGTGGGCAGTAATTTTCACTTACGGGGCACCAGTGACGTCAACTCATTTAGGATATTTTGTTTAATTTGAGCAGGATATTCTTGCTGACGTTAGAAAGTCACATGTCAAATTTGACACTTTTTAACAGTACTGTTTTTGAATATTAAACGTTTAAAAAACTTTAATTTAACATGTAACCTTATGGAGAAGTCACATAAGAATTAAACTTAATCAAAAAGAATCAATTCAATTTATCTATTTATTGCATAATGTAATACACTAAGAAACAAATATGATGTTAAATTATCAGAGGGATTAACAAGTTATTCTTGCAATAAAATAATAAAAACAGGTTTAATTACATGTATGAAGGTGTACGCATCCATGCAAAACAGCTGATGGCGCTGCTGCGTATCCGATTCCCATTCACCACTTTCTAGTTTCTTCCCACAAACTATCATGAACGTTCTTTAATAAGGTAGCTCGCCCCTATGGGGACGTGAAGGGGACCACATACCTATATTTGCATAATGTGCCGTGACAATGCTGCTGTACTAAGCTAGCCCAAAAACGTCCACTCTCTCGATTACGAAAAATGCATTTGTGTTGAACTCTCCAGTACTCGTAAATCTTTGAATAATATACTTTTAAAAAATTACATAATATTCTTCAAGGTATCTAATTTCTTATAGTATTAATCCAATAGCCTAAATACTTTTTGTATCGGAGATAAGAAATAAGGCATAGTCAATCTAATCTTCTTTTGATAAAAGTATGACATAAATTTTTGAAACTACAGATTTTCATTACTAGCAGCCCCCATCTCGGCTTTGCCCGAGACTTACTGAATGGAACACCGTAGTGTGTTGACATGTAATGTGAAACGTTTTCAGTTAGAAATTTCACATTTATTCCTGAAACTTCTCAGAACTAAAATCTTCTTATTAAAAGCATAGTTGTTCGCAATCCATACAGTTTATTTGGTCAGTAATAAGCTGTAAAAATTATAAATTAACATTATGCTGAAAAGTAGCGTGCGTTTCTTATGCCATAAAATAATTGTTGGCCATGAAAAGCGGTTGATTTGCAGTTTCTCCCGTATAATTTACAAAAAGGGCTATTTTTTAAAGCTGTTAAGATTGTAATCTCCCAAAAAATATATATTAAAAAAAATTTTTTTTTTCCTATTTCACAACTTTATTACCAGAGCAACAAAGTCCTGGAGCTTAATCTCTACATTTCTTATTGCCACAAAAATACAAATATATTTTCTACTTATTTAAAAATTTAAATTTAGATCTTTAAAGATTTCAGAGATTACTGTGAGGGTAAAATGAAAAGCTGATCTTTCACGTAATGGATTCTTTATTTGTCGATTTTGACGCTGCTGTTTCAATCTTGATAAATTTTCTGCGTCAGTTTCTTGACGCATAAGTAAAATTGTATTTATTAGATACATTTGAAGTTTTCTTCCAATTTACCCTCTTGCGACTTTTGGCATGCTTAAAATTTTTGTGACCCCTAAAGGCTATTTTATGTCAACTTTGTTAAGTTCTAATATATTTGTTGGCAAGGTAGTTCGACGTCCGATTGCCCTAAAAAAGACCGGCGAGCTTCTTCAGTACACTCTTTCTTGACTAAAGCTTACAGCAATTGTGACTGCCTGGGTACCTCAGGGTGATCTTCTCTGGCCTGCTGTTGAAGACCCAAACTGATCGGGAGAAAAATTACAAAGTCCGAAGCTTTGGGGCTAGTTGTAGTGCTCTTTTCTAACGTCTTCTGATATAATATCGAAGACGTTGGTGTCTAAAGCACCTTTTTTTTGCAGACTCAGTTGCTTTGACGATCGAAGGTGAAGAGATTAGTAGAGATTGGTTCGTGATGCTTGCCCGTTGGAGACTCCCGTTGGCTCAAGTTTTCCTTCATAGCTGTTATAGGTTTGCCCAGCGCAGACCTTGGAGAGGATCAGTGATTCCTGGTTGAATGCTTAGAGTCGAGAGGGTAATATAGGGTCGTCGGTCATCAGGGCTCCCAGCCTTGCGACGAACAACTCTGCTCGTGACGTCTGCCAGTCAATGACTGACTTGGTTTAATAGTGGCCGGCTTTACATAGTCTTTTATAGTTTACGAATCGTCTCCAGAAATCGAAGTAAGAATGTGTTTGTTGGCAAGGTAATCTAAACTTAGGTGGCCCTTAAAAGGACCGATGAGATTAATGAATAAGTAGGGAACGTTAATGCTTACATTGGGTCTGAAAAGGGCCAGTGGTAAAATTTTCAGTCATTCCTTATTATTATTTTTGATGATGGAGAGCCAGCTGTGGGTAGCTTGACTCTTACCCTCGGAGTCTCTGATGTGGACGGAGACCGTACATGAGGGAGGTACGCCACTAATCAAACAATATCTCGCCTTTGGGTTGTTCCCTGGATCACCAACCGCTCATATCGTTAGTCGAGGAAATGTGGGGATGCCGTTAGGGACACGACCACTGAGAAGGAAGCCGTTGTGGCTACGCATGCCCCTCAGGGCTGTTTTCCGTGGCTTACATTTGGAGTATAAAATTCTCTGACGGCACCAGGCCAGATTGTAGTACGGCCATATAACTCTGAAGGGTTGGAGCAGGATATGCTCTGGCTAGACACGTCTCCTGGTACTCCACCGTAGACGTCATTGGTTGAAATAAATTTTGTATTGGTTGCACTCGTCAATTCAGGAGGTTCAAGGTGATAGTAGACCTACATCACTTGCCTATTGGAGAAGAGCGTCGTTGGTAACTGGGGTACCCAGCTGCACGACGATCATCTACATTCTTGATACAGTTCGATGAACTGCTGGTAGACGAATGCAGAGATTTCTGCGATGCTCCGGCGTATTATAACCATACTTATTCAATTCTGTTGCAGGCAGCTTCGTTTTTATGTCGACGCCACCTAGTGGATACTACCGAGCTAAAGTGAAAAGCAAGCGTATTTTTGCAAAACTTTGAGCTTACTTATTGCTATTGTTATTCAATTTTTCAAGATAAAAACCATACTAAAACCATCTAGGAAGTGTCAAGAATTGGGATGCAAAATTTCAGCAAAATCGGTTCAGTAGTTTTAGCGGTTAGCGATTACAACGGTTTTAGCGACTTTGCTTTATGTATTAGTAAGATAGAAGATTGAAGTACAAAGTCTTACTAAGGCCTGTTCCAAGTTTTAGATCATATTTTTGAGTACAACAGCTTCTAGAAGTGATTTCGTGAAGTGGACCAAGAAATAAAGGCCCGAAGTCCATTAATTTCTTTAACTTCGAATTTTTGATATGTTATGCTTTCGAGTGCGCTGATCACGGAAAAATGGTAAAAGAATTCTTAGTATCGTTGTTTATTGCAAAAAGCGTATTTTCATCCAAATTTCAAAAAAAAACACCTACATTTTGAATACGTTAATACGTATCGAAAAACGGCTTACACCAATCGGAAGAGCGGGAAAAAATGCATAAAGTAACACTAGTAGTTTTATTTTGACCAGCGTAAAATTTTGAGAGAAACAGCTGAGAAGATGATATTGCGCGAGTATCGATATCATATATGTTTAGATATATATGTACACTTCAATTTTGGTGAAGCGTCTACTTTGCAATATCATATTCCGAGCCATTTCTCTCAAAATTTTACGCTGGTCAAAATAAAACTACTAGTAATACTTAACGTATTTTTTCCGCTCTTTCGATTGATGCAAGCCGTTTCTTGATACACACTACCGTTTTCGTGGTTAGTAGAGTAGAGGTATTTTTCTAAAAAGTTACTATGAAAATGCGTTTTTCGCAATGAACTTACTAAAAGTTTTTTTTAAATTTTTTTCGTAATGAACGCACTTGATAACATAACATATCAAAAATTCAAAGCGAAAGAAATTTCCAGACTTCGTTTCTTAGTCTAAAAAGACATTATGCCACGTAAAAAGTCAAGCTGACGGCAGACAGTGCACTCATCCTTGTCTCCCGCATGAATGTGGCATACGAGCTGGAAACGAATGTGTTTACGTTTGTACAAATGTTTCCTTAACTGCTGATGCGATTCTGTTGAAACTTCACACGTGTATCAATGAAGTTGTCGTAAATAAAATTTCAGTTTTTCATAATATTCTCACCGCTACGTCAATTATAATAGGTATTTTTCTACTACTTACTTGGAAATTTACATTTAAGCCCATGTTAAAGACGACGAAAAAGGGAAACTTCATGAAATTTTTTCTCGAAATTTGTAGACGCAATTGCGTTCAAATTTAGTGACAACATCCATGTAGTTTTTCTTTACAACATATATTATTTTTTGAAAGTTTTTGTCGTTAAGTAAATTGCATCAAGTGAACTATTGTAACAGGGATGCGGTGATTGGGACATCTATGACAATACGTACACAGTAATAGGTACACAATTACAGTAATACTAGCATATTATTTCAATTTAACTAAATAAAAGATTACTGCTGTTGTCTTCTAAGAAAATTTTTTAGATATAGTGAAAAAGTTAACGTAAGATGAAAAAAAGATCTAAAAAAAAAAATTATTTCAACTCATGTCACAGTGAATTTAAGTAAAAATTTTTAGTATGAGCCTCACTGACAGATACACCTTACAGTAACTTATTATTCCCTATGCAATTTCTTTATCTTCAATGCATATATAGGCAAACATGCCATGTGTGGTTATTGTAAAGTCTTAATATTGAGATTGTAATAAGATTACTAAAGAATTTTTAAAGTTTTGAAAATGCTTGCAACAGTTAGCAAAGAAAAATACTTCCAGGTTATTAAAAAAAAAAAAAGTTAACGTTGCTCTAGATAGCTATACAATACCATATTTTTATTCAATTCGTAGAAATACAACGACTACTAATAACAGATATTTTAATAATTGTTATTATCAAACTACGTAAGAAAATCGTAAAAACCAAAAGAAATTTACTCTCTTCGCTGCTAGATTTTGGCATTACAAGGTTGAAAATTTGACTTAGAAAAAATCACGATAGAAGAAGACCAAACGAAAAGATTGAGTTTCAAAAAATCATTCTACTATAAGAAATTTCTCAATTAAAGGAGAGTTCTTACCAAAAGTGCTTTTTAACGAAAAAATTTGATATTTCAATAAATTTTCAATCACTTATGGATAAAGAATTTTAAAAAGTTTGTTACCTGTGGAGTTTAAAAAAAAAGGACTTACTCAATATTCGATTATTTTTGCCAATTTTTAAAGTTTTGTCAGCGTCAACATATCTAAATTTAATATACCAGATGCTAATCGATATGTTTTCTTTTTTATTAACTAAAAAACTTTTGATATAATATTTTTGCACTGAAGATCAACTTATTTTTATCAGAATAAGCCGTTTTTTGGGTCACTCGAGTTTTTAAGGGTATTTTTTACATTTATTAACCGGGTTGTATTCTTCTATATAAATGAACGCATTTTTTGTTTTCTGATAACAATTCCATCAAATTTAACAGTAGACCATTGTAGGTTATTTGGAGTAATGTCCAAAGGGCTGATCTAACTAATAAGAACGGATATTTACTGCAATCTTGTTCCACAGCTTGAGTGCACTTACTGTGAAAAACGATAGAAAAAAGTCAAGCCAAGCTATACACTGAGATAAGTGGTGTTAGAAAAAGTTTTACAACTATATTAAAAAAAACTATATTTTCTAGGAAAGCTAAGACATACTCGCGATATTACAAAAATTACTATGCTACATAGTAAGATCAGATTATATTAAAATTTGCTATTTCGACATAGGAATTTTTACTTTTCTCAGAAAGAATTTTTGTATTCAAGAGAAGAAATAAACAATATATACATTAGTGGGGCGGCCAGGTAGGTATCCAAAGCCTCTTATATGTCCACGACTACACCAAAGTTTTTTCTACGTATTTTTACCTCCTGAACACGATGCTGTTGGGTGCGAGCCCGAAAAAGTCCGGACTCAATTGTTATTAACAATTTACATAAACAAGGAAAAAAATGTTACGTTTCCGACCTAAAAAAAATTTCTTTAGGTTGATTGGTCCATTTTAAACAAAAAAAAACTTCTTGCTATTTTTTCGTAGAATGCTTAGATTGTTCAGAAAAAAATAAAAACAATAGAAAAATCACTAAATTTGATGAATTCTCTGCACGCGTTACTCTTTCAACGACAATTTCGGGATATAATTTATGTTTCATTAGTTTTCATGTAATCATCAACGTGTTTTGATCTACTCAACAGAGCCAGGGAAATTGTTGTTAACAATTTACATAAAAAAAATAATTAAAAAAAGGTTAACAGACAAGTAATTACAGAATACAAGCAAAATCATACGTGAAGAACTACTAGCATGAGAAAAAATAGCAAGAAGTTTTTTTTTGTTTAAAATGGACCAATCAACCTAAAGAAATTTTTTTTAGGTCGGAAACGTAACATTTTTTTATTTGTTCACGTAAATTGTTAATAACAATCGACTCCGGACTTTTTCGGGCTCGCACCCACAGCATCGTGTTCAGGAGGTAAAAATAAGTAGAAAAAACTTTGATGCAGTAGTGGACATATTATAAAGAGGCTACGTGGATACCTACCTGGCCGCCCCAAAGATATACGCACGCCGCACATAAGCTATTGAAACGTTCATGCGTAGATCGACAATACCGCAGTTGTTAAGCAGCTAAAGTTTGTAAATCTTTTTTCATCCTAAAGTACATGCTTCAAGGTGAAATTGAAGCCCAGGTGGGTTGAAATTAATGCAATAGCAGCTGAGTAATACGTACTCGAAAACCGTAAAAAACGCGTTTTTCCAAACTTGAGGAATTTTTTACTCGAAATCTGTGGGGTTTAGGTATATACATCCTAATGAATTTTTTGTTCAAAAGGGGCCAAAGAATAAGGAGCAATTTTTTTTTCTCGAAAAAATTAGTTTTTTAAATTTTGTTTATATAATTTGTTAATAACAATCGACTCCAGACTTTTTCGGGCTCGCACCCAACAGTATCGTGTTCAGGAGGTAAAAATACGTAGAAAAAACTTTGGTGCAGTCGTGGACATATAAGAGGCTACGGATACCTACCTGGCCGCCCCACTATATGGCCCAGTGAATGTATATGTTTACCAGAAGATTAATATATATAGATTTAAATGCACACACACATACATACATATAAATACATACGTATATATATACGTGTTTTTGTTATTGTACACAGATATTGATGTAAGATTTTAAAAAAGATCTGCAGCGACTGGGATTTGAGCCTTCATCCATTAGCTTCCGAGTCAGGCTCCGCAATCGCTAGACCACGGGACATTATGTCCGCTTGAGTATGGATAAAGTACATGTGGGAACGTGTACTGTTTATCATATACACAATAAAGTTGGAAAATCAAAGGGTTTCCTGTAGACCAAGGTGGTAACAATGGATAATTAGTCGATTTAAAATTAATGATCTGCACGCATTAACTTTTAACCATGATAAATCAAATAATATGTTTCTCTTAATATGTATATTCGTGTAACCTCAAATTTGAAGCTCAATAGGCGTATAAACTTATAGACATCGTACGAAATTACTTTCGAAGACATTTTTACTATACTGAATAGCAATGCAGTGGAATGAGAAATTTGACTATGTCACATAGCAAATTCTACTTTCGAATGGGGTTCGTTTAAAAATGATTATAATAAAATTTACTGTGTTGTGTAGCAAAAATTGTACTATCTCTGTTTTCATTATGTTAGATACATTAATTTTTATTACGCCGTGAAATAATATTTGTAGGGCTAGTGCATATTAAAAATTATCAAAAATATAATAAAAATTATTTTTAACGCAAAAATTTTGCGCCATCAGGTGAGTATAGCTCAGCTTTTCTAAGAATATAGTAATTTTTAATATAGTTATAATAATTTTTGAAGCACTACTTTTCTCAGTGTTGGTACACTTAAATTTAAATGACTTACTCCTTACGTTGTTTTGTCTACATGTTTAAATTTAAGGCAAAGTAATAGCCAAGTAAGTGGACAGTATCTTCGTACAGAAGCCAGAAATTTGATAGTCAGAAATCTTGATCAAAGTTCAAAAGGCAGTAGTTAAAACCTAGAGCGTGTATTCGAGGTATGAATAAATTTTCTGATTCCTACGACGTTTCTCTCAGCAGCACTTATACGTCTATTAAGTTTGGCTGTAAGTTCACCAGGTACGGGGATGGTATAGCCAGAGCCCTGAGCCCAGCAAGCTAGGCTCAGATGGTGCCAGGAAGCCAAGACTCTAACCAATAAGATTGGAGAAAATAAATTAAACTCTCTTTATATCTATATATATATGATATTAATCTTCTGCTCACTATCTGCTACATGCCAAAATAACTTTCTTAGAATAACAGAACATTAAATAGGAAAGTGTCTTATAATAGTTTAGTGACTGGATGTTTTTCTAAAAAAGGATTTAAATTTTCAACTGACTCCGTGAGTAAAAAAAAGTGGGTAGTGGTGTTAAATAAAAAGCTTGATTTTAGAATTGCAGGTTTTTTAATATAACGCTGTTTATTCTTATTAGCTGGGTTCTTGACTCCTTGTTTTACTCTCGTCTGCAAAAGTCGTCAGTCATCAGTCACCATGTCCATAGGACTAAGCAGTATTTCATAATAAAGAATACCAGAGCTTTTACAAGCATATATTGACTACGAGCATATCGCAGGTGGTGCTCTCACTGCCTGAGTTTAGTACCAAATTAGATTGGAAGCGTTGGATTTTATGGAAACGGTTGTATTTTTATTAACTGTAATTCTATTTTTGTGGTGATCTATAGAATAAGTACTTCTTACACATGTTGGTATGATTATCGAATTCGAATTATTTTGAAATAATGACTACTCTCTTTTTATTACATAGTCAAACTTAATTCTATGCTAGCTAGGCAAAGTTTGTTAGTTCAGAAGATGTTTCATATATATACATATGTACAGCCGATACGTGCCGATACATTCTCCGTGATCCTTGTTTTTGTGTTCTTCTACTGATTTATATTTTCTTGTATAATTTTTTTCAATAAACTATTCCAATATCTTGTAATAAGTACTAGTCCCACGAACTGGTACATGAAAATAATATTGTAGTTAATTAGAGTAAGACCGTTCCCACAAGATCAAATGGTTTTATACTAAACTCCGGTATTGGCAGCTCCATCTAAGATGTGTTTATAATCAATAGTACTGACTGGTAAAAAAAGCGTTTTTTTTTAATCAAGCTAGTGCTTCACAGTATTTTCCAGTGACCGGAGTGGCATGCTCTCTAAAAGTAAGATAAGAGTTCAAGGTTACACCCAGTACTTTCATGGAGTTACAAGGAAGAATAACTCTGCCTCTCAGTATAGTTCAAGGCCAATTCTGCTGTCAAAATTTTTCCTGAAATCCACGAGTACTAAACCAAACCATGCATAATTGACTAGTATTATTACTATAGATAGAGAAAAAAAGAAAGATGTACGTAACTCTTCGTTCATTACAAGGCTTTCTCTATGAAAAAGCATACTAATGATTCTCCTTCTAAACTTTAAAAAACCATAAGATTCTCAAAGAATAAAGTTTCCACAGACATGACAGAGTTTTTGGTCTCTGAAAATTTTGTATAATAATCTTACAAAATCAAAATTTTTAAAAATGTAACTTATACACAAGATAAAGCCAAACATGTACATGGAGATGGCTTAGTTCTTGAAACAAAAGTTTATTAATTAAATTATTAATTTCATTATTAATTGAATTTTTTCTCTCGTTTCCTAATGAATTATACCAACTGTCAACTGATTTAAAGAACTTGCTAATCAAGAATCACCTTGAGAAAAGTGCCAACTCAGAATTGCATTGAAGAAAATCGGGTACCAACTCGTAGAAATATTTCTATTTATAAAATTTCGTGTTGAAAACACTGGTCTTATAAACAACGATATTTACAAATGCTCTTAAGAGAAGACACCATACTTTTTGTCTAAAACTTATAATTTTTATGATGACTTTGCGATAACCTCTCCATTGTGCTCGTGTATAACCTGACAACTTCAAGAACTACAAATATACTTGCATAATTTAGTATTATTGTATTGTTCGATTTAGTAGAATAATCTTAATGCCAGTCATTTAATTCAAAAAAATTAACGTGAACGTACGGTATTGAGGTGACAAGTACATGTAGAAGAGGAACATATCTTGTCAAGGAAAATAATGGTAGGTAATATTGCTAGTCCCCTTTACACTTACTAGCTTGTTTCTCAACAGCTTAGCTTTCCGAGACTCCCAGATATACCTACAGCCTTTTTCACGGTAATAAAAAAATTTTTATGCATGTATGAATGTATACGTACGTACATACTTACATATATACGGACATGTATACTAAGAAACAGATATACGAGCATATATAATACATTCATACATACATATACAATATATTCATACGTGAATATATATATGTATATATATATATATATATATACATGTATAAAGAAGCGTTGTTTGAGTGACTGGGTATGCTTGCGCTTATTTCAACATGCAATTCTACGAAAAAAACCTTTTTACAAAGCAGATATTGTAATTTTTTTTTTCTAAAAGACCGAGGGTAAAGTTGACTGTAAAGAGTTAAAAAACACGATTCCAGTATCAAACTTTTTGGGACCACAAAAAATTTATATATCTAACTTCATACGTATAAAATGGGAATTTGTCCTAATTTTTTTGAATTTCAAGAAAATAAAAATATTGTCCAATCGAAAATTAAACTTTTTTTTATGTAAGCCTTATCTTATAAGGTTTAAAACTTTTAGAATTCTAAGAAATAGCATGCTATACTAACTTGCACTTCTTTAATAAGAAACTGACAACTATATTTAATTTTACTTCTGACATTTCCTTGTACTGATTCAACATTAAAAGTTTTTGAGTCTTTACAAGTCTTACACTTTTTTTTTTTTTCAATTAAGTTAAAATTTATTGAAAAACTCAAATCAACCAAAAGCCTTGTAACAAGTTCAAATTCAGGTGTTTCTAATGTCTCGCATCGATTATACACCGAATCCGGTATACACTGATTAAGAATGTTTACTTCATTGTAATTTTTTTTGCATTACTTTTTGCTGAATTTCTCGTATAGCTACGTGCCTAGAAAAAGAAAAAAAAATTTTCTATTAAAAAATCTTTTAACTGTTTGTTTAGCAAGAATAACGCATACTTATGCAAATAAGAATATAAAAAAAGTACACATGCTTCTATAACTTTTTAATTATAATTCAATCATTTATAATGATTTGACTTTTTACAAGACGAGAATATAACTCACATTTCTTCAACGTAAAGAACAGACAATTTCATAAGTAGTAAATAGTTTTACAAAGTATAATGAGGAAATCACGCATTTGAGACCTAATGGGCGTCTCCTGCTCTTAGTAACGAGTGACTTATATTTAAACTACAAGAGACAGTGAAAATAATATGAGTGGTGAACGTTTACTAATTTTTTTAACTAAACAGCCGCTATTTGGCTCTGTATGCAAAAAATCGTGCCTTAAGAGCGAAATTGCTCTGTCAAACGAACACTTGATATTATGTTAATGTAACAACTTCTTCATATAAAGAACGAGTTCACGGTAAAGCAGAGAATGAGGGAGAGAGGATGAAAGATGACGTGGATGTTATCGCTTAGTTTCCGGTGACTGTTGATAAGCCTCACTCACTCTACAACCGTATGTGTATAGGTAACATGTCACTGTGTGTTTGCACCAAACTCTAAGCCTAATATTCTAATCTTTTTTTTCCAATCTCTTTTCTTTTCTTTAATAGTCGTTATGTGTGCAGTTTTTGAGAACTGCTTAGTATTTCTGATATGATATAAATATAATGTATATTGACTGCGTCAGTCATGATTTATGCCTTAAATTTTTACGGTATAACTTGGATTTGTTAAAATAATAAGAATTTTCTGCCCAGTTTTCTACTAAACGTTTGAATAAACACGAAATTTTTTTTGTTTGCTTTCATAAAAATAACTTTAAGCTATTAAGATATCGCACATTACTAAGTTTACAACTTGATTTTATGACTAAGAATGGAATAACTAGTACAACATAATGCTTATCAACAATCCCAATAGAAATAGGAAATACCACTAACAAAATACTGATCACCTAAGGTAGTTAGATTGGTGCAACTAAATTCAGATTTGTAATCATGCAGAGAATTTCATTAGCCCTGTTAGTTGAATAACATCAAAAACTGCTCATAACCACTACAGTAAAAGTTTTTTTAACTTAGAATTTTGATGAAATATTGTCGCTTTTAACTGCAGCAACTGAGAAATTATCTGCTGAGAACAGCTGAGAACAAAGCTTTTTAACTTTACTGATTTTCTTGAAGCTTTATGTAATAGTATTTATGTGTAATAAAAGAGCTTTTCAAAAATTATGGTCTTAGAATCGTTAAAAAATATCTTGCAAAGCTTGAATTAAGAAAATGTGGCACAAGATTGACATACGTTATTAAAAAGTTTTTTATACATATGTAAAGGATACGTAGTAGTCATCAAGTTGAACAACTTTAGAAAAGTTTATCTAATTCTCAACCCAAAAAATCTCATTTTTCGCAAAATTTCTGACGTATTTTTATGCTTTGAAAGTAACAACTCCAACTTGCTTTATGTAAGCTAAACACAAAAAAACGTTATTAGATACACAACATTTTTGAAAGAAACTAAAAAATATTCTACGTACTACATTTCTTTTATGTTTATTTGAAAATCACTCGGTTTTACTAAATATTTTAGGTGTCATGTGTCGTTTAATTTTAAGCACCTCAGTGATCAAAGTGATCGATTATTATGAGCTATATATACACACCCAGAGGAAAATCACAGGAGTTTTTACTGTAAAAGCAACCGCAATCATGTGATAATTTGTCATAAAGTAAATTTTTAACGCAGTGGTACGTGAATTTTTACCATAGTTTACAGTCATTTTTATGATAACTGCAAAATCCATCCAAAATTCACTATAATTTTTACTGTATGGCCAAATTTCCCCTGAAAGAGCATATATCTATATGCTGCAGGGTCACACGTGGGGCAGGGGGAAAGGCTGAGCACCCGTGCAGTCGTCTGCTAAAACGGGTACTAACCTACAATTTTTAAACCTGTATGGATATTTGCATTAATAGAATCGATACTCAACATATTGTTCAAAAATGCTTCAGTCCTCTTTTGCTGAAAGCCATTCATAAAAAATACCCTTACTTTTGTCTGTACGTTGATCTCTGTAATACAGGTGTTACGTCTATCTCGTTCTTTCATACAGGTTATATAGCCCACTACAGTAGACAACTGGTCGGCCCTTCCCTCCGGCCCGTGTGACCCTGCAGCCTATAGCTATATGCTCTTTCAGGGGAAATTTTACCGTTGCCCCGTACAGTAAAAAATATAGTGAGTTTTGAATAAATTTTATAGTAACCATGAATATAACCGTAAGCAACAGTACGAATTCATGTACTACTGCGGCAAAAATTTACATAATGACGAAATATCACAGGATTGCCGTTGCTTTTACAGCTTCAATTCGTGTGATTCTTTTCTGCGTGTATACATATTTAAAGAATTAAAATCTAGCTTCTTGAAAATTTCACTAAATAAGTGAATTAAATGAAAAAATGTATTTCTAATTAACAGTAAAAAAAAGATTTACAATTTGAAAAGTTTTTCAGTATTCGATCGCACGTTGTTATGGACCAAGCTTTAGGAATTCTCGTGCAGATGGGAAGCAGAAAAATCCTGTTTTATTATAAAAATATACTTATGTGTCCAACATACTGAAGTAAATAGCTCTGCCAAAAAGGTGAAGCTGGAGCTCGAGCTCGATCAATTTAGGTGGTTCTTTTATAAAATGATTATGAACAGAATTACATGAAACCTTAAGGAATTATTTATTAAGTTACAATACACTACCCCTGAAAATTTTAAAGTAGGCAGAGATACATAAAGGCACACAGTGATAATTAAAAAGTAAATCCTCAACATGTGCTTTCATGACAACTAACAATTCCTTTACTTAAAGTTGTAGCCTAGTTATGTTTTTACTAAAAATATTTAAGTAAAAACTGACACAACAGAGCTTACGTAATACTAAACATGCAGCCATCTCAAAATATTTAGGTTCACAGACTTAATCAAAAGATATTGAAATAAACATAGGCATGAATTTTTGTGTCCTATGTTAAAAGCATAGGCAAGCATCGACTGCTGGTATTGTAAGATTCAGCGCAAATTTTACGTGATCATTCCTACCTACTTTTATATCGGATCATGATCTAAGATTTTTAAGCAGTGCTTAATTTGATTTAATTAACAATATTTACAAATATTCGTTTGAAATTTAAGCAGTAGTATTAAATATTAACTTGATAGTCGCACCTTTGACTTGGAAATCATGAAAGAACCACCTTAAGGACTTGCAAAACTTTACGCTGACCGCTTGACCATGACCACTGCCAAAAGTGGCTGTACTAATTGCACTCTCAGATGCACTATTGTAACGTCAGTTGTACGCCAGTGTGCCAACACACGAGCGCTGGCTTGGCTAAAGGAGCCAAGCCTTGTCTGTGACACTATAACTACAAGGGTATTTGTTATTTTTCGATTCCGATTTTCCAATCATTAACATTTTAAAATCTCCTTGTTGTATCCCAAATCTCACACATTTACCCTGGAAATGCGAAACTTTCAGAGTTTAGATACGCTGCTCAGAGTATGATAATTTTTAAACTTTGCATGAGGTCTTTGTTTTTCAACATTGTTAAATTTTTTTGGCCTCTTTTAATATTTATTCTAGAACTTTTAATCATAAGACTTTGATATACTCATTGAACTTAATATATTATTTTAAAAGCTTAAAAATCCTTATATTTTAAAGTTTTAAGAAATAATTAACAGCTTTCAAAGGCTAAATCGGATCATCAAAAATAACTAACACCCAAATATGTACTTACTAGCGCCCCCCCCCCCGTCACGGCTTTGCCCGAGACTCACTAAATGGAATACCGTAGTATGTTGACATGTAATGTGGAACGTTTTCAGTTAAAAACTTGACATCTATTTCTGATTGACATGAGTTTTTTTAAGAATATTGTTTGTGTGTTTCTATTTGTTACTCTTTAATTTATAATGTACGTTTTTGTACCATTTTTTCAAAACAAAAATCTTCTTAGTAAAAACATATTTGTTTTGAATCCATACAGTTTACTTGGGAAAGTAAAAAACTGTAAAAAGTAAAAAAAAATATTATTATGCTGAAAAGTACCGTGCAATCGATATGCCATAAAATAATCGTTGGCATTGCAGGGCCAGTTTGTAGTTTTTCCCGTATAATCTATGAACAGGGCTTTTTTTTCAAGCAGGAAAAACTAAAAACTCACAAAAGATAAATAATTGAAAAAATTTTTTTTCTATTATCGCACAACTTGATTAACACAGCAACAGTGTCCTGGAGCTTAACCTCTACATTTTTTATCGCCACAAAAGTACAATTACATACTCTATTTATTTAAAAATCTGGAAGATTTAAGAGATTACTATGAGGGTTATAGTGAAAAGCTTATCTCTCACTTAATAAATACTTTATTTAGTGATTTTAATGCTACTTTAATTTCGATGGATGTTTAGCGTCATTTTCTTGACGCCTAAAGTTGTATTCATTACATGTATTTGAAGTTTTCCTTCCCATTCGACTTCTTGCGACTTTTCGCATAGTTGAAAATTTTGTGAGCCCTAAAGGCTATTTTTTTTAACTTTATAAGGTTGTAATATATTTGATGGTAAGTTAGTTCAACGTCCGACAACCCTGAAAAGGACCAGTGAGCTTCTTAAGTAAACTCTTTCTTGGCTGAAATTTCCAACAAACGTCATTACCCCCATACCTCAGGATGATTTTCTCTTGCCTACTATTGTAGAACGACACTGATCGGGAGGAAAACTACAACGTTCGAAGCTTTGAAGCTAGTTGTAGAGCTAGTAGGTCTTTCCTAACGTCTCCTGGTATAACGTCGAAGACTTTGGTGTCTAAAGCACCTTCTTTTTTTGCAGACTCAGTTGTTTTGGTGATCTAAGGTAGAGAGATAGGTTCGTGACGCTTGCCCGTTAGGGACTGTCCTGTTGGCTCCAGCTTATTTTTTCTTCATAACTGTTAGGTTCTCCCAGCGCTAACCTTTGAGAGGATCGGTGATTCCTGGTTTAACGCTTAGAGTTGAGAGGTTAATGTAAGATCATCAATCGCTGGTGTTCTCAACCATGTGACAGATAACTCTGCTTGTGACGTCTGCCAGTGACTGACTGACTGGTTTAATAGTGGCCGGCATTACATAGTATTTTAGTTGACGAATCGTTTCTGGTAATGATAGTAAAAAATGTATTGGTTGGCAAGGTAGTTTAAACTTAGGTGGCCTTTAAAAGAACCAATGAGATTGATGGCTAAGTAGGGAACGTAAATACTTATGATGGCCCTGAAAAGGGCCAGTGGTGAAATTTCCAGTTATGTACATTCATGTATCTAGACATCTTTGTACTCGTTACCACGGTCTCTTGCTGAGTCTCGATAAGTCTCTACTTTTGTTTATACTTGTGCGTCTTGCTTTTGTTATACATTTTACAAAGCACTCACTATTGATACAGCTATTAGAAGCGTGTGGGATATTTGAATTAATTAATTTTAATTAATCTTAATGTACATGAGTTTTTTTAAGAATATTGTTTGTGTGTTTCTATTTGTCACTCTTTAAAGCTTACTTTTTGTAATTTAGTGCAATCTTCTTAATTATAATATAAGTTTTTGTACCATTTTTGTAAAAACATATAATTTTTTGAACCTTGTTTATTCGAAGATCTAATTTTTTGTTTATTACGTTATACTTATTTTTGCTGGTTTTTTTTTATTACAATTTTTTTGTTTTTTTTTTATTGTGAACATCCTTAAGAACACCTTTACATTATAGCTTGAAATAAGAATTCATATAATAAAATCTGAAAAAAATAAAATTTATTGTTGTTACCTGATGTATTATCATTTTTTACTGAAATAACATAGGAAGTTTAGCGGGCTGAGAACATAGTTTTTTTAACTATTCTTATATTTATTTCTATCTGTTTGAAGATTTCGTATTAATAATTAAAAGAGTTAAAACAGTCCACAAAAATTTTAAGTCTCTTAAACCAAAAGAAAGTTCAAGATTATTTTAGATAAAGTTTAAAAACATGTATAACTCTGCTCAATGTAATGTAATTATTTTCTAGCAGATAAAAATTTATTATCAAAGCCGCTTAAGCCAACGTATATCCTAAGACTGTGAAGATCTTCATGTTTTTGAGATGATCAATCAATATACTCTGGCGAAACATGTAAATCAAATGTTTATTGAAGTATCATGATAATAGTTTATATTGTAGGCTACAATTAAAAGATTTTTGTGAGTACATGTTTAAAGAATAATGATGTAAGAAAATTATTGCACACTCAAGCTATTATATCTAGAGGTAGAGTATAAACGACCATAACATATATCATACTCCTTCCATACTCCAATGCAAGTGACAGTCATCTTTTTTCCAAGACTGTCATTTTAAATGTTGTTATCAGGACCAGTTACATTATAATCAAACAGATAATAACTACAAATAAAAAAACTCATAGACTGCCATTTCTCTCTTTAAAATTCTTCGCATTAAGATAATATAAGAAGGCCATGGTATAAGTATTTGAAGTCCCATAATCTCTGAAACTAGCTTACATAAATTAACAAAGTAATTGAATAACGTGAGCTGATAAGTGCTGAACAAAATCACTATGTTGTAAAAATTTGAAATGCACAATCCAAAATAAGTAAAAACTTTTTCCTAAACTCTAATTTAAAAAATCGTTAGCATTTACCATAATGGTTATATTGCATTTCATATGACGGTAAATGATAACATATAGTGTAGACGAAATAGCATTTTTGGCTCCACACTAAAAAAAATCTCTCACCCATCATCGTTCTGTAGAATTATCAGGAAAAAAATAGTACAAATAACTGATTACGTTTTTTTAAAGAAATTTTTAGAGATTTCATGTTACAAAAATGCGAAAATGTCCATTAAACAGGTTTTTCAAGACCATCAATATAAAAAAATTTTTTGCGCAAGACAAAAAATATAGTATAGAATCATGCTTTAAAATAACAAAAATTGTTTTTTAGATCCTGTTGCACAGTAATTTGTGAAAAAAAAATGAAAACCACGAAAAATAATCATGTTTTTACATTTAATTACAGGACTTTGAATGATCCAGAAAACTAATTTTTTCCAAAAGTTTGGTTAAGGGTTTCAATTGCAGGTATTAGTAATACCTTACTGTAATTAGAATTTGGCACAAAATGTTTTTTGAGTTTTGCCACTACTGAAAAAAATGTACGAAACGGTGCTCAGCAAAAACAGAGAAGAAATAGTCAAAAATGGATTGAGTTTAATTTTTTATGAAAGTATGTGCTCTCTAGATAATCTTTTATCAGACAATACTTATTTTCTATACTTGTGATATAGATAAGCCTTTATAGCTAAGCAAAAGAGTTTTAAAACAACGAAATTTTTCTTGCTTGAAAGGCCTAGACTAGCCATTGGAGGAAAATGTATTTTTAGAGGGAGAAGGCTCTTGATAGTGGGCTAGCTGTAAGGGGAAACTGGAGCTGCAAGGGTCACTGGGGAATATGGGTCTTGGCTATATTTACGAAACTGAGTGATCTATAGTTAAAATTTTTTTTTTCTTTAATACGTTCAAACAAATAATAAATATTAAATAACAATAGAAATAACATAGGTAATCAAATAAGCAGTTTATACTTTTAGCAGTTTACAAACTTTTAACTACTGATATCGATAGACGAACATGCGTACCTACTTTGATTTGATGTCTTGAATAAATTATTTCTTGCCACTGTTAACTGTTACTAACCGATAAACATAAAAGTGTCTTATAAGGCGGTATGGGTCAGTCTCGCGGTGCTATATTGGTCACCATCGAAAGCAAAGCAGACAGTCAGAGACAATTGTAATATGTAGTCAAGGTATTACAGCTCGTTAGTTTTAATTTAGATTTACATTCACAACGTTAGATAAACATCACTTCAATCGTATATTTTTTAGCGTTGGAGTATAAAAAAATTTTTACTGATCAACAAGAGCAAGAGTTATGTGATGTCATTATTTTTAGTGAAACTTATCTGCACGGGTTTACTGCACTCGATGTTCGGGAACTTAGTCGTAAGTATGCAACAACTATAAGTATTAAGCATAATTTTAATAAAAACAATCAATAAGCTGGTGAGGATTAGTTTACTGGCTTTGTTTAGAGGCATCCGCAGTTATCTCTTAGAAAACTGGAAAACACATCATCTGCCCTAGCTCATAGTTTGAATGAAACCAACATTATTCAATTTTTCAATTTGTTAAGGTCTGTACATGAAAAATACCATTTTGAGTCAAACAACACGTACGACATTTATGAGACACGAGTTTCTTGTAATCCCAAGACGCAATTGAAGGTTGTTGCACTGTAAGGTAAACGGCAAGTGGGATTAAGAGTGTCAGCTGAAAGAGGTACTATGGGGACGGCATGCTTTTGTTTTTCTACATCAGGCAAGCACATGCCCCCATTACTTATTTTTCTGGGAAAAAAAAGAAAATCCCAGGTACCTAAAAGGTAAACAGCCCAATGCTTGGGCTACATTTAACGGAAGTGGTTGGATGGATAAGCAGATATTTCTTAAGTGATTGAGAAAGTTCATTGAGCTCTCTGGTGCTAGTGAGGAAAAACCTGTTTTACTATTTCTTGATAAACATGATATTCCTGTTAAAAATGTAGAGTCAATAAAGCTTGCCCAAAAAAGTGGTGTTGTTATAGTGTTTTTTCTACCCCATTGCACATAAAAACTACAACCACTTGACGTTTCTTCCATAAAACCCCTTAGTAACTTTTGTTCAGCTAAAATAAATCAATGGATGAGACTGCATCTTACTATTACCATTGGATTACAGGATATTTTTTCGATTTTCACGCTAGCTTTCTTAAAAGTATCTTCAATGAAAACAGCAGTGAACGGATTTTAAAAAACTGGAATTTTTCCTTTCAATTCAGACGTGTTTACCAAAACTGATCTTGTTGATGACTTGGCTTGTTCCACTTCTAATTCAAGTCCTTCAATCCAAGCAACTGGTGAGAATTTTTACATATTTAATGCTGTAGAATTAACGTTTAGAACCTTTTATCATATGCACATCTATTGCAGCTGCAGTAGCCAGTATCAATGGAATTTCCCAACAAGAAGTTGTTGAAACTTCACACACTTTTGCGAATCGTCATCCTGCAACTAGCCATCCAGCGAATAGTCATCCTGCAACTAGCCATTCAGTGAACAGTCATCCTGCGACTAGCCATCCAGCGAATAGTCATCCTTCAACTAGCCATTCAGTGAACAGTCATCCTGTGACTAGTCATCCAGCGAATAGTTCTCCTGCGACTAATAACCCAGTGCATAGTTATACTGTAACTATAGTCATCCAGCGAATAGTCTTCCTGTGACTGACGACCCTGTGCATCGTTACTTTGTGACTAGTCATCGGGCATACAGTCCTTCTGCGTCTAATCATGCAGTGCATGGTTATCCTGTGACTAGTCACCCAGACAGTTCTCTTGTGACTAATAACCCAGCAAATAGTCATCCTACGATAAATAATCCAGTGAATAGTCCTATCTTTAATGTAACCAGTCCTGCGATGGACATAGTAGGATAGTTTCCAGTATCCAATATCCCAATAATCGACACAATGAAAGTTTTTCTTTTGCTCAACAATCAAGACAAGGACGGCAGTGTCACCTTTCACTCTGATTTAACAGTACCTTCTACCTCATCAAATGAAGAATTCATTAATGAAGATTTGAGTTTTCATAAAAAAAGGAGTTAAATTTTGTCCTGAAACTAATAAGTTAAAAAAAAAAAAACTGTGTGTAACTCGAGAACTATTTCAAATTTTAAATTTGTATCATAGATCTTTGTAGGCTAAAAAAAAGAAGTTGAAAGGCCAAACAGCAATAACTGCTTCATTTAAATATCAAAATAAGTTGAACGCTACTAAAGCAAAGCATAAAAAAAAATAGTGAAAATACGCAAAAACCATAAAAAAAAAGAATAAAAAAAATAAAAAGAAGCATGTATGAAACTTAAATTATTCACCAGTCAGATGTTTCTCTGTTGAGTAACATTGCTGTTTCAAATTTAGCTCACGATCAGCAACTATTTCAAGAAAACTGTATTCCCTTACAGTTTTTGATGAAACCAGCGTCACATCCATCAACAAGTGTTGATCAATTATCTCAGCTTTTGACACTATTTTTAAATTAGATGTGATACATGTTGCTTTATTTGCTTTTACAATAACTCCACAGTTTATTATAATTCATAATTTAATATAAAACTTATCTGTGATTAAAGTGAGAAATTTCATGTGCAATACGTTCCATAGAATAGAGATTGTTTTTAAAATTCTTATTATTATATCGTAAATAATTAGGCATAATCACATTTGTTTTAGGGCTGTTAAAAAGTCGATTTATATTTTTAGTTAATTATTTGCGATAATATTTTTAATTTCCAAGTTGTGATCCATACGGCCCCAGTCTTCCCTACAGCATATATGTGAGATACTACTCCCACCACTTAACCCTTCTCCGTCGTTGACTCGCCTAGGGGCTCAAAGCCGCAAGACTGACTTATTTTGAAACTCGCTTTTCAACTACTTTCCAAGTATTGAAAATGTTTATTACATTATAGAGAAACATCTAAAAAAACATATTATTAGTAAAAATTGAGTTAGGACTATTTTTGGCGACCTCTCCGCCATTTTTGCAAAGCACTGTTTAAATTATATTTTTGCAAGTAGTGACAAAACTTACGAAAATTTTTTTACCAAGTTTCAACTACAGTTACGTATCATCTACGCCTAAAATTTAAGCCAATAACAAAGTTCCCACGATTATTGAAAGGACCTGTAGGAAAAGTGGTCAGGAAAACTTTTTTAAAGGATGACCTTAACTGCCCCTATTAATAATAGACAAAAGTATGACATTTTCTTTTAGGTGCATGTGTAATTGTATCTTCTAACCAAAGGCAAAAAAGGTAAACAACTGGGCTTTGACGCCATACTTTTATTACGTGTGGCGTAAAAAATTTTTAACATAACCCCGTCAACTCATGACATTTTTTAAACAATTTTTTTCAATAATCCACCAATAAAATTCAAGATATTTGATATAGTTTAAGTGTTTTTTGTGCCAATTATCTCATTCTTCATTCAGGTTCACAAAAAGTATAATCAAGGGAGTTCCCTCGGCGAGAGAGAGTGAGTCCGATCTGAGAAAAAGACAGAGAACATCAAACTTTTTATGTGTAAGAAGTGTTGCAACGTTGCGCTTGTGAAGTAGACAAGCAATTGGGGCGGGAATCAGCTGTTGTATAGGTAAACAAACCAAACATCGTGATTTATCATTCAAATTGTTTTTTGTATGTGTATTTTAGCGTATTTCAATTCGTATGGAAACTAATTTATATAAATATTTACTATACACCCTCCAAAGCAGTGTTGTTTCTCGCTTTTTACTATTTCAAATATCGTGCTTAACGTATTTATGTCCTGTTGTTATTCATTTTTGTGACGTATTATGGCCTCAGATATTCTAGCATAATGTAAGGTGGCCACATGTTCGTAAGTGAGAAAAATATCGACTGCAATCACATCAAATATTTTACAGTGTCAATTAATAATCATTTATGAAGTTCTGAACTGCTTTAAACAAAAATACACAAACGTTCTTGAGTAATTCATAAAAAACATTTCTTAATTACTTTTCAATCTGATCTTTAGAAGTACCGTAAAAAAATAGGACAGTATGAGGTTTGGTACGATTTCATGTATTCTCATAACAGCACGTGTTAAAAGATGAGTTCATATCTCAGCTCACAGGCTCTGAATCAGTCAGAAACTTTACTAGTCGTTTTGTACGATAATTAATATATTTGTAAGGTTTCATCAAAATTTGATCATTTTCATTTTGGGAGGGAACTCTCTTAAGCGTATTAATAAAAATTTAAAATATACCGCTAATTACTTTAATTTTTGTTTTCTGTAGGATCGAGGTAGTTACTGTCAATACCTTACTGGTCAAATGTATAAATTTGCTCATAAATGAGAGTAAAGTTATACTTAAACTACAAATACTAAATAGTTTTTCGTGGGACATGACGCATAAATTTATGGCTGATTTTTATTATATTTAGTTAATAGCAGTATGTAATAAATTTGAAAAACTGTTTTGTTTGCATAGAAAAAATTCTTACGTAGAAATAAGACTTTAGTCCAAATAAGTGACAAAGTTTTTCCAATCACAGATTTCTGTGTATTTTTTTCACTTATTTCTCGAAACTACGTAACAAGGTTTTAAGTACTTATATTTGGTGAGAAATATTTGAAAAACAATTTTCTCAAAATGCGTCGTACTGCAGCAAGCATTTCAAGCCGTGTTTTTAACTTTATATATATATATATATATATATATATATATATATACATTTAGTCTATTGAGCAGTCCAAGGGCAGTTCGTAGAAAATTACAATTTCCAACTTTATTGATGACGTTGATGTGATTTTTTTATACTTATAACATTATTTATTAAATAACCAGCTATTTCATCGAAAAATAAGAAAAAAATGAGAAATTGACGCACATTTGTGACATTGATAAAAATAATTCAAGCCGGGACTTTGAAGGTCAATTAAAAGTTAAATAAAAAACACGTAAAATAAGATGGCAAACAAACGACACATAATCTAATTTTTCGGTCTTTTGACAATACCAAGATCAAGTTGAGACGACAAGATTTTAAGATTTTTTTATGTATATGCCAATGTATATAAATATATGTGAGGAATAGAGGTATAGGTGAGTGGCGGCTTGGATGAGATAAACCTGGTTTGCGACATTTGAGTGTTTGGGTTTCGTTAATATTTTTTTGTTATAAGCTATATGTAAGCTGGATGGGCACTGATTCTATGTGTGGGAGAGCCTTATATAGGATTCAAAGAATGAGCCTTCATTACAGTTATTAGAACTCCCTGTTCCTCGGTTAGTGCCCATCTAGCATAGGAGAAAGTGGTACGAGGGTGATGAACTGGGACCGTTCGGATGACCATATGAGATCGGTAATCATACCAGGGTGGCAGAGTGCTAATTTGGAGTAGAGCTGTATCTCCACTTGCCTTCTTGCCCAAAAAATTTTAACTATGAAGTCCCGCCCCTTGGCAGTAAAATATAGATACGGTTTGGTGAGTGAAGGATGTCGAAGGTACAAGTTGTACCGTACATCAGACATAGTCGGTCGCTGACTGTTGCAAAAACATTGTCAGTGAGGTATTTTCAATACGTGTCAGCTATGTCGCAGAAATGTATATACACTTTTATGTAAACCGGATGTCAGCATTCGGCACGCACAGGTCATCTAGATGGAATACTCTAATGTGTAGGGAAGAGAAGTGGGGTAGGGGAAAGGCAGTGAAGGCGAGATAAACTGTTAAATGTGAGTAGGGATCAGTAGCCTTCAGATAGCAATCGGCGTAGGAAGGTGCTGGCGTTTGGCTATTCTATGAAGCTGGATAATTGAACTTTATTTTACCACAATCTTGTTTCCTGTTTTTTTTTTAAGTATTTCCTCGTTTATCTGGTTCACGAATTCTGTTACCAACAGTCAAAATTATAAATCTATAAAAATTAAATAAATTATGAAAGCGAAGTAATGAAAAACAAAAATTTTCTTTCCCTTTTTATTAAAAAAAAACTGTTTGTTCAATGGTAAAAAAAAATGCCGAGACTGAAGAATACTATTTTCTGTATAAACTGAAAGGTAACACAGAAATATTTTTTGTACTTGTAGTCATTTATGGTTTCGAAAACTTTGGATTTCCTTTATTTCTGGATTATAATTTTTGACAGTAAAAAAAAAAATTTATGAAATCGTTTAATTAAGAACAACAAAAATTTGGAATAAAAAGAATTTTTTTGTTAGTTAACATCTTCAAGTAAAATATACATAATGATTTTTTTTGCAGAGAGCCGTTTTTTTTTGATAATTAAATTATAAACTGTAAAGTCTTAGCGTTTCTCGAAAATTAAATCTCGAGCAAGAATTTATAATAAAAATGGTTTTTAAAGTAAATATCTACATTTTCTTATTAAATACAGATAGTAAACAAATGAAATGTTGATTACATATTTTTTTCAATGATTATGCTCCGATGACTTTTTCTTATAACACGGAGTATTTTACAAAATCTCCACTTTCAACTATCAAATTGATCATTAAGAAAATGTCTGTATAAATAGATCATGTCTGTTGAGGGAGAGACTGAGTCAGATAGAGAGACTTAGTGATCAGAAGACAGTATCATGCATTGCCAAGCTCGTTGTCGAGCTTATCGCGAGTATATCGGGATGTAACGCAGTAAAATAGGCCATGACTATAGTTGGTCGACTCGTTAATGGTCCATAATAACATGAAATCCTGGCTAGAAATTGTAGCAAGTCTCGTCTTATACCTTCAAAGCTTTTTTGTGGTATCGTAGAAGCCTTAGTCCATGTTATTAAATCCACTTCCTTTTTTTGAAGTGAAAACTTCTTATGGCGCGTTGGGCACTTTTGTGGGTGAGCATTTTCAGCCGTTCTCGCGACAGACGAGATTTTACACAGATATACTCCACATGTATTCTTATAACATATGTATACTATAAGCGCTCTTTGCATGGGCATTCGTTCGTGCTCTCACGACAGACGAGATTACATACCTATATGTATACTCAGAGTGTATAGGTATGCGAGAGCACTGCATGCTATACGCAGCAGCAGTGTTGGTCTGAGCATTATTCCACGCTCACAGTTCATGCTTGATCGCACATAGCGCCGCTGCCTGGATCTCACCGCGAACTACTTGGCGCAAGCATTCAAATTCAAAATCGTATGATTTTTTCAGCAGACAGTAGGCGCAGAAATTTAAATTCGAAAGAAATCTTGGTACGTATTGGCTAATTAATGCCTAAAAATATTGGATAATGTTGTATGATTACATACATAAATAGTATACCAAGAATTCTTTCGAATTTGAATTTCCGTGCCTACTGTCTGTTGAAAAAATCATACGATTTTGAATTCGAATTCTCGCGTGAAGTAGTTCTCGGTGGGATCCAGTCAGCGGTGCTATGTGCGATCAAGCATGAACTGTAAGCGTGAAATAATGCTCAGACCAACGCTGATACGCAGTCTTTGCATGGGCATTCGTTCGTGCCCTTGCGACAGACGAGATTAAGAGTTTTTTATATTTATTTTATAAATGAATATTAAAAAGAAAATTTATTTATTTAAATATTTCATTTGACTTGTGTTGCTGCTATGGTATTGTGTTAAAAAAATTAATAAATTTTGTATTTACTATTTACTAATATTTACTCATTTAAATAAAACCACTTCCTTCGAATATAGTTTCTATATTATTCTACTTCATGTCCATTCAAAAAGTGCCCACATTGCTTGATTTTTTATGTACAATATTTCTCATGTCGCGTGCGCACCTAAAAATGCTCATCCAAAAAAGTGCCCAACGCGCCATAAGTTCAAGTTTTCACTTCTGCCTGCACTCCCGGAGTGCTACTTGTACTTGGTTTTTATTCTGGTCACTTTGAGATAATTTTGCTTTTCGTTTAATTAAAAGGTTAATGAATTGTTCTATAATTTGTGACACTTATTCAAAAATTATCTAGGACCGTCTATAATTTAAATTTTAATAATCTATTGCCATTCAGTTAAAAAAGTATTTTTTTAGTTACTATTTGATTGAATAAACCATGTATAAAAATTTACTTAAAGCATGCCATTTTAGTAGTGTTCTTATGTTGCATCAGAGTATCTATTTTAGACATTGATATGTTAAGTTAGTAACCGAATTATTCTTCTAATATAAGAAATTTTATTTTCGTCATCCCCAACAGTAAAGTTTATTGTTCATGTCCGTTTAGTAAGACGTAAAGCGATACACGAACGGACGCCGGGTTTCTTTACGTCCACTGAGTGAGGCGCTTCTACGAGGTCCGTGCTCTGAAATGCACACTGAATATATGTAAGTGAAATCTGTAACCAATATTGGCAACCATTTTTCTGTCACCAGTCGAATAGTTCACTTCGCTTCCAAGTGGATCACTTCGGTGATTACTCCTTCATGAGAAAAACACTAAAACGGCTCTTATTAGGGCTTTGGATCTCCACTCTCTTGGTCCGGACTTTTTAGTAGAGATTCCAAAACTGCATAATCGTCTCCCTGCCACCGAGCCTCACTCGGGCTCGTCAACCTGTACGTCTGCCTGGATGGCCCCCTCTTCTAACAGTACCAAGGCCAGGAAAATCAAAGATCATCCAAGTCCTAAGAGTGAGCTTAATCATGAGCTAAATCACAACAGCACCATGGAAACCATAACTGACGATCCTGAAGCACACATGGATGAGGGCAATTCGTTACATTCCTCCATTGAAACTTCTGCATCCGACTCTCAACGTGAGCACCTCGAGACAGTCATAGCGGAATTTCAGGCTAAAATGACGAGCCTTCGAGAATAACAGGCACAATCCAACGTCGTCATCTTCAAACTACGAGCGACTATCGCCACTCAAAATGCCACCCTGCAAAAAATCGTCAGCACATCTACCGCAAATCCCTCTGGTCAAACCCACGGTACTCAGATCAGGAATGCGAAACGTAAGGCAACTTCCGAAGCAAAGCGCCCTAAAGAAACCGGCCTTTTTAACGACTCTTAATCCAAGTCAGAGTCCACCAAGAACCCTGAAGAAAAAACCCCAGCACCTGGCATCACACATTATCAAACCGTTCCTCCACCAATCGTCATACTCGAGTCCAACCACTAGCCCAAAATACACTCAGCATTGACAGCCGAGAACATCGAACTCCACAAGGCAGTCAACGTTAACGACGATGTTAAAATCTATACCAAGACAGTCAACGACTTTGGATATATATCCTCTAAACTGGAGAGGAGCAACGTTGAGTACACGACCCATCAACTAAAACAAGACCGTGACCTCGAGGTCGTCATTTGCAGTGTTTTACAGTACCTCACGGACACCGAAGTTCTCCGTGAACTTAAATCCAAAGTTACAGCAGTTAAAAGCATTCGTCGTATACACAGAGGCAACCAGGTCTGGCCACTAGTCGTAGTTCATCTCGAATCCACCCCTGAGTCCAAAACTGCTATCTTTGGAATTCAAGCCATCGGCAGCCTGACGTAAAAGTTGAACCGAAGAAAAAGACGTCCCTCGTTTCGCAGTATAAGAGCTGTCTAAAATACAACCACACAGGCTACTGATCCCTACTCACATTCTCGAATCCACCCCTGAGTCCAAAACTGCTATCTTTGGAATTCAAGCCATCGGCAGCCTGACGTAAAAGTTGAACCGAAGAAAAAGACGTCCCTCGTTTCGCAGTATAAGAGCTGTCTAAAATACAACCACACAGCGAACTGCTGCTACGCACAGTGGGCCTGCGCGTTTTGCTTGGGCAATCACGCCACCCCTGCTTGCACGACCAGAACTGCCAAGGATGCCAAACCGTCCTTTGAAAATTGCTCTGGAGACCACTGGTCATCCTATCGAGATTATTTTAAGGCACCAGTCAAAACCACCAGAACTGCACAACAGCCCCTACCCACCAAAACAGCCAGCCAGGCTAATGACATCCTAAACCAGCGCAAACAAGGACTGAGCAACGCCCAAGATACCAAGGGAGCAGGCTACCAGACGTCCCTCCTTGGCCCTGCTTTAAACAACGCACTATACGCAGTAATCTCGTCTGCAGTTTCTCAATTTGTCGCCACCCTTACGGCAACTATTCTGCAAACCACTTGAACAATACAAACCTCCGAGTTCTTAGGTGGAATGCACGAAGCATTCGCAACAAATCTCTTAAACTTAAACAACTTCTAGATACCCAAGAAATAGACACCACCTGCATCAGCAAGACATCTTAAGCCGAAGGACTCATTTTTCTGCTGAACTACACTATATATCGACAAGATCGTCCAAACGAGAGATCCTGCAGTGGTGCCGCCATCCTCGTCCGTAAAGGCATCGGTCGCTCGGCCGTCAAAACCTACTTCACTGCCAGTGAGGCTGTCGGAGTAGGAATACACCCGTCGACATCACAATCCAAGGTGTTTTCCCTATACTCGCCACCCCCAGATACTGACCTCACGTATCTTTCAGGTTTTTTCCAAGGCACCACTCCTGTGTTAGTGACAGGCGATTTCAACGCTAAGCAAGTCTCCTGGGGCTGTGTCAAAACCAACACCAAAGGCAACGATCTCCTAAAAATTCTTGTCAATCACCAACTGACTCCAGAAGTGCCATTGGAACCCACACACTACCCGGACAACTCCGAGACCGAAACAGATATACTAGACATTGGGATAGGATCACATTGGCCAAAGACCCCAGCGTTCTAAACGATCTCTCTTCAAATCATCTCAAAGTTCTCTTCGAGGTTCTACTGTGTGGTACATTGGCCAAAGACCCCAGCGTTCTGAACGATCTCTCTTCAAATCATCTCGAAGTTCTCTTCGAGGTTCTACTGACTCCCGAAGTTTCTCCAATCCTTTCTCAACGAGGTGCTTGGCTTTACTCCTACATTCGACGATTTCAATAACTGCACCCCAGCTGAAGTCATCTTGGTCATACGCAATCTCAAAAATCAAAAAGCCCCTGGCAACAATGGCATCCAGAACAAGACTTTGAAAATCCTTCCCAGGAAGTACTTTGTCGCGCTTGCCAACATCATAAATGCCATCGTGTGACTTAATCATTTTCCACGAATTTGGAAGCGAGCTGTGGTCGTCTTCGTACCGAAGCAAGGCAAGTCGCTAACATCAACCGAAAGCAGACCAATCAGCTGTGGTCGTCTTCGTACCGAAGCAAGGCAAGTCGCTAACAGCAACCGGAAGCTACAGACCAATCAGCCTTCTCCCAGCACTTGGCAAAGTTGCTGAAGCAGTCCTGTTGACCAAACTTAAGAACTTTATCTTTTCAAACAACATTATTCCAGACACACAATTTGACTTTCGGAAGAAACATGGAACAGGTCACCAGCTACTACGTGTGGCTGAGCTCGTCGCTGATAAGCTCAACAAACGACACTACACTGCCATGGCCTTTCTGGACATCCACCAGACCTTCAACCGAGTCTGGTACGAAGGTCTCATCTACAAGCTTATCCAGCTTGGGTACCCACTCTATCTCATTGAAGTCATACGCTCCAATCTATCTAAAAAGTCATTTTAAGCTAGGATCAGCAGTTCACTCTCTACATCACGAGTTGTGACAGCAGGAGTTTCCCAAGGGGTCAAGCTATCTCCACTACTCTTCAACATCTTCTGCCACGACATTCCACACGATGGTTGCATTCTAACAGCCCTATACGCAGACGACATCGCCGTTATTCGTGCAACCAAGACGATTATAAATTGCACTAACCTTCTCAACAAGCACACAATTCGTCTAACTGGATGGTACAAGTCCTGGCATCTTTCCATCAACGAGGGGAAAACTGAAGCTGTATTTGTTTCCAAACGAAACCAAACTCCTCCTTCGGTTATAGTCAACTCCCGTCCAATTAAGTAAAGCAATTCCTTTAAGTATCTTGGCGTCACCTTTGACAGCAAATTCACCAGAAACTTTTTTCGCTACGATTTTTCTTCAACAACCAAAAGGTCTTACGCCAGACCAAGTTACGTGCCATCTTGGCAATCATCTGCAGCATTAGCACCTACGCAATACCTATGAGCACGTCCAGCAGCCCAAAGCGCGTTCAAGGCACCTTTATAAGGCAACTAAGATCCTCTCTAGGCATCCCTTAGTTTATTAGGAATAACCAAATTCTAAAGGAAATTTCCATTACCTCTCCTGCTCAAGCTGCGCCAATCCTTGCAGCAAAACTCTAGGAGTCTGTAGTTTCACACACAAATCCTCTGATCTCTTCACTTGACGGCAACACGCCTAAATCTGACGATTAGATGGAACGCCCCTGCAACTTGCTTGTCACTCAGAACTAGCAACTCATCCGGCACATTCCTCTGTACCACTAGTTAATAATAAAAATCAGCATTTATCATTTGGGTTATACCACACATGAGTCTCACACCTTCTGGCATCAGCGCCAGATTAGTTCTACTCCATGAAATCTGTTTTGGCCCCAGTCTCTGCAGTCCAATTTCGTTCTTCTAATCTTTTTCTCTGCTTCTCTAACTTCCTTCTCTCTTTAGAAGTGTATAGCCAACCTGGCTTGTCCTCCATATGGTGATTTACACACGCTACTCACAGCTCATGCTGCGCTCTCGTGCGAGTGCGTGTGTACGTCGAGGTCTTTGCAGACCAACATTAGAAGGCTCATAATCTCGTTCACCATGCACACTGTGTTGAAAAGTTATATACACCACACGTGTGAGAGGTTACGTGACTGACATGCGTGCGTCAATCGCCTTTCCCACGCACTAGTATCCTGATGTACTATTTTAGTGTACTCTAAAGAACTTTTAGTTCTCACTACTGAATTATGGGTACGTTTTTTTTATGGATGATAGGCTGATCTAATCACAAAAACATCGTACCCATTATTAAGTACATTTACTTATTCGTCGTTCGTTCGTTCATACTCCATTAGGACCAATGATTAAGGAACG
Organism: Copidosoma floridanum; assembly: GCF_036245765.1. Taxonomy (NCBI): domain Eukaryota; kingdom Metazoa; phylum Arthropoda; class Insecta; order Hymenoptera; family Encyrtidae; genus Copidosoma; species Copidosoma floridanum. The sequence goes on along the minus strand of NW_028321882.1, from coordinate 9,546,402 downwards.
AACAGTTCACTGAACGATTCGGTTTTTCTTATGTTAACCTATGTGAACCTATTGAAATTAAAATTGAACAGACACTTTTATACGGGATGACGAGAAATCATATACGTTACTCGGCCGTAAAGTGGCTGGTGGACGGTCGCGTGGTGACACCCTTGGCTTCACGTCGGGTGACACATTTCGTGTGGCCATACATCAGCCACCTTACGGCCAAGTGATGTATACGATTTTTTATCATTCCGTATAGGAAAGTTAGTTCGACAGGTTGATATAGTTTGACGTAGAGAAAAATGAAACGCTCGGTGAACCGTGCGTTCCTTATAAGCATTGGTCTTATACACCGAAGTCCTTATGGAGTGCGGACGAACAAGCGATAGATAATAGAATGTGCTCAATAATTGGACCGACCAATCGGCTACAAAATAAAACCATCGCATAATTCAACAGTGAATGCTTAAATAACACATTTTTTTTATAGTGCTTCAAAGTACACTAAAAAAGAACTTTCATTAAATAAAACTTTATTCTTGGTTTTTTGATTACACGTACACAAAACAATCGAGAAACAGATTATACGGTAAACGATAAGTAAGAGAATGTAAGAAACCTGGCAATGCTATAGTTAGTACAGGGGCGAACTGACTCGATGCAACGATAAATATAGAGATGCAAATATTCGTTATAAGTAAGATCTCATATATATATATGTTCAGTGTGCATTTCAGAGCATGGACCTCGTAGAAGTGCCTCACTCAGTGGACGTAAAGAAATCCAGTGGCCGTACATTTGTCATTTTACATCTTACTAAGCAGACGTAAACAACAAACCTTACAGTCGGGAATGACGAAATATACTATCATATAGAACAGTGTACGATCATCACTATTTATACTAATACCTTCTGTAAAATAATTTTTATAGTTCTTGCAACTCAAAACAAAACTAAAAATGTTTTAACTTAAAAGGAATCATTATGGTACTAGCTAGGCAGAAAATATCATCGAATGGAAGAATAATTCTTACCAAACACACTGCCATAGCATGTTCTTTTAAAATTCAAAAAGTAACATTTGTATGCGTTCTTTTACTTAAAATAATTTTGCTCCTTGTACCTAATTTCACACAAATTGGAAAAAAAAAAAAAAAAAACGTGTATAATTATTTAAAAATGTTATTTTTTTTTTATAAACTAAAGAACAAATTCATAGTTTCTTATGTGAAACAAAGTTAACTTGCTATTAAGAACAATAAATAATAAGAACTCGGCTTTGTTTGTAAGCTCGAAATATCAAAGTTAAGTTTATTTAATTATTTTTTGTAAGTGATACATCATGTTACTAGGGCACAAATAAAAGTACAAACATGAGTGCCCAAAGGGCGTGAATGTTGTTTGTTGGTGCCAAAGTCGCGTACGTTTTTCTTACCGAAGGCGGAAAGTATAATTCGGCACCCGTGGGCACACTTTTTGCCTAGTAAATCATGATAGCATCATAGAAAATTTTGCTACAATAGCGAGCCAGACAAAACAACCCTAGGAGTTCAGACAGCTACATCCATTGGATATTTTATTAGCCTCCTCCTCAGTGGTTTGTCTCAATGGAATACCCACAGAGAAGGTATTTTCCCGGCCCACTTCCCCTACCAACGGTGATAAGTTGGTTATTCAGGGAACGACCCGAAAACTAGATAATTTTAGGACAGTGGCGTACGCTCCTCGAGTACCGTCTCTGTATGCAGAGACTCCGAAGGTGCGAGTCAAGCTACCCACTCAACTCAGCCGGTTCTTCATCATCGACAAAAATCAGAAATGACTGGGAGTTTTACCACTGGCCTTTTCCAGGGCCAACGTAAGTATTTACGTTCCCTGCTCAATTATGAATCTCATCAGTTCCTTTTTTGGCCAACTGAAGTTAAACCTCCTTCCTAACAAATACCTTTTTACAATTATTTCTGGCAACTATTCTTCCGCTAAAAGACTGTATAAAGCTGGCTACTATTAAATCAAGTCAGTCGTTCATTGGCAGACGTAACGGGCGAAGTTGCTTCGTCTCAATGCTGGTAATCCTGGCCACCAACGACCCTGGCATTACCCACTCAACTTAAAACATTCAACCAGGTATCATCAATCCTCTGCGATGTCTGCGATGGACGAACCTAACAGTGGAATTATAAAAAAAAAATAAACTTGAGCAAACGGGATAGTCTCCTAAGGGCAAGTACCACAAACCAATCTTTCTACCTTAGATTACCAAAACGACTGAGCTCTGCAAAAAAGAAAGGTGCTTATGACATCAACGTCTCTGACGTAACAGGAGGTAACGTTGGGCAATAATTATCTGTAATGCTGAAGACATTGTAGTTTTCTTCCTTATTAGTATAGGCTAAAACAGCAAGCCAGAGAAGATCACCCTGAAGTATCGTGGCAGTAACGTTTGCTGAAAACTTAAGTCAAGAAAGAGCTTAGCTTACTGGTCCTTTTTAGGGCCATGGGACTTCGAACTACCTTGCTAATAGTCGGGGAGCCAGAGGCTCAAAAAACATGATTTTTCGTTGTGGGATGGAATTTAATGAAATCTCGAAAAAACTGTAGACTGTTATTCTAATAATGATCCTCTAAAAAAACTAGAAAGAACCTTTTCGGGAAGATTCTTTTTTATTGCAAAATAACTTTGAAAACCGCTTTTTTTCAGTCATCTGACAGTATCTTGGAAATGAAGCGTTTTATCGAAAAAAGTTAAGTACAAAAGTCGTTTAACTGATGATTTTACGTCATGGGAGATTTTTTTCAAGAGCTGAAAATTGTTTATTCCTACCGAAAACATGCGGTAAGGTTGTAAAAAGTGAAATACAAAGAGATATGAAAAAATGGGGGAAGAAATCATTTTTTATTGTTGATTTTAGTAGGTATTAGTATTGTTAACAAAGTACACCAGGTCCGCTTTTTTTTAAAGCAATGTGGCGATCTACTGCAAACATGTTAATTTAAAAGTTTAGAACGCTGTAAATCCTGTCGCAGAAAGCGGATCTTAATAAAACCAATTAGAATCAGTAGGTTATAATATTATCTATTGTTAAGCCTATTAAGGAAATTTTTTTAAGTTACTTTTTTTGTTATTAACAAAAAACCACTTTTTGTGGCTCGTAATTTTGTCAATTTGCAAGATAGAGCTTTGGAATACAATGCATTCGATTACACCTATTTTTAAATTGATTTACAAACAAAATAAATTCATTGCATGTCCAACAAAAGCCGAGAAACGATACTTTTACGTTTTTAGTTATTAAGCCTAATGTAATGCACGTGGACGATGAAACTTGGATAATTAAATGTCCAAGGGCCAAGGTACGTAACAAAAACAATAAGACATCAATTGCCAGAATATTTATTTGGAAACTATTTGTTACTGGCAATTTGTACGGCAGCCAAAGAAATCAGTCGATAGCTCTGCTGTGTCGATAAGGTTGGACACTGCACTCGTTTTGTACCGAAATCGCGCTCATATTTGGCCCCCTCAGGCGTCGCTGAAATGCTTAATTGCAACGTAAAAGTGTCATATCTCAGCTTCTAATGGGCCAACAATGGTTTTTTTTGTTTGTTAATTAATTTAAAAATAGATGTAATCGAACGCATTTTATTCCAAAGCTCTATCTTGCAAATTGACAAAATTACGAACCACAAAAAGTAGTTTTTTGTTAATAACAAAAAAAAATAACTCAAAAAAATTTCTTAAATTGGCTTAATAATAGATAATATTATTACCTACCGATTCCAATTGGTTTTATCAAGATCCGCTTCCTGCGACAGGATTTACAGTGTTCTAATCTTTTAAATTAACATTTTTGCAGTAGATCGCCACATTGCTTTTAAAAAAAGCAGACCTGGTGCACTTTGTTAACAATACTAATACCTACCAAATATCCAAACATCAACAATAAAAAACGATTTCTTCCCCCATTTTTTCATATCTCTTTGTATTTCACTTTTTACAACCTTACCGCATGTTTTTGGTAAGAATAAACAATTTTCAACTCTTGAAAAAAATCTCCCATGACGTAAAATCATCAGTTAAACAACTTTTGTACTCAACTTTTTTCGATAAAACGCTTCATTTCCGAGATGCTGTCAGATAACTGAAAAAAAATCGGTTTTTAAAGTTATTTTGCAATAAAAAAGAATCTTCCTGAACAGGTTCATTCTAGCTTTTTTGAAGGATCATAATAAGGACAACAGTCTACAGTTTTTGCGAGATTTCGTTAAATTCCATCCCACAACGAGATAATAACCTCTAGCTCCATGACTATAATAAAAACATTACAACTTAACAAAGTTGACAAAAAACAGCCTTTGAAGTTCAAAAAGTTTTAACCATGCCTATAGTGACAGGAAAGAAAATTAGAAGGATAACTTTAAATGTTGACAATTGTAGGTGACAGGAAACTGACATAGAAGACTTATCACGATTGAAACAGCAGTGATAAAGTCCAAAAATAAAGTATCTTTTGAGTGAGAGATCAGTTTTCCATAATAATCCTAACAGTCATCACTTAAATCTTCCAGATTCTCAAATAGGTAGAATGAGACGTCATTGTATTTATTTTGGTAATGAAAAAATAGAGCAATTAAGCTTTCGGACTTTGTTGCTCTGGTATCGATGTTTCAAGGTTAGAAAAAACAGTTTGCTAAGTATTTTTTTTTAGTTTCAAATATCTACAGATTTAACAAATAGCTACTTATCAACATCAATATGTTATTTTCGCTTTTTACTGCTTATTATTTGACAAAATAAACTACATAGATTTCAAATAAAAATGTTTTTAATAAGAAGTTTCTTGTTCTGAGAAGGGTTAAAAATATATGTCAAATTTTCAACTTAATACGTTTTACATTACGTGTAAATACACTACGGTGTGCCATTCAGTGAGTCTTGGGGGAATATGAGACGGGGGGTGGTACTAGTGTGTAGTAACAAACGTAACTGCAGGCACTAGTTGAGACACTCAGAACTTGGGAACGTAATAAAATGAATAGGACGGAGTAGGGTGCGACTAACACTTACAGCTAATCGGTGTATTGCTTGAGCCCTGACCTGGCACCTGCATATTATAGTAGTGGAAGAGAACTGCAGTCAAAGCAAAAACTTTAAAATTCTATAGAATGAAAATATCTTTCTGCATCCGAGACAGCAACGTTTAAAAAACTGTCTTAAGCAACAGATAGTTGTGATGGATTATTGTATTGGAAATTGCTAAATATGGAAAAATCAATTTTTTAACTATAGCTCAAAAACTATAGATTATACCAAGAAATGTTAAGGGAGCTCACGCACTAAGAGATTTAACGTCAATATATTGATAATACTTTAAATAGAGATCAATTAGTGTATGAAAAACCTTCGTTTTAACTTTCCCTTTATGGTTTGTAAAGAGAGATATTAATAATTTTATTTTTGAACTTTTAACGTGCAGTCTTATGAGAATTAGTACTGTTCTGACCCATAACCTCCAATATCTGGATAATCGACGTCAAGATTTGATTGGAAATTTTTTTGAAAATGGCTAAAAACTGGATATATGCGTAGCTATAGTATATAATCTTCACGTATGGCTCATGGAACGTGCAATAAATTAGTGAATAAAATAATTTTCCTATAACAGCTACCGTTAGTACGTCGTATTATATCTGTATATATAGTCATGCAAGTTACAATACTGCTGATCTTATGCGTCAAAAAGATTAGGTACGAGTAAACTCCCTTAAACTTAGAAAATGTACCTCATAAAAAGACCTCAAAAATGTAACAAGAGTTTTTAAAATCGGATAACTTGTTTATCCGCAAAGTTAAAAAAGCCTTTAAATAGGGCATTTTTCTGTTGATGATAACTGATTCCTCTTTTATTCAAATCTTGCAACACTAAGCGTGAATTGTGTGTATTGGCGTTGCTAATAAACATTGGACGTTTTAATTTGATAGCCATTTTCTGTAAAAAAAAAATATTTATAAAAACGTTTTTTTGTTCATATGCTGCCATTTTTTACAGGTTGTAGAATAATGATTTGAATGGATTTTTTTTTTAATTGTATCATCAGGTTTCATTGTTACCTTATCAACTTTGGAAAATTCAATTGTTAAAAAATGCTTTTGAAAAATCAGGACTTTTCAACTTATAAATAAATGAAATAATTTCCTTGGTTTTAATAGTATAGTTTCATGGAGAAGTTTATCGTACAACTACAATTTTTTTATGAATTAAAACAAAAATAAAAAACTGATTTATGTCACTTGGAAGCGGAAAATTTTTTTTATATACAATTGACCATCGTCTACTCAAAAAAACAATATTTTTCTACTGTATGTTCACAGCCAATTACTTTTTTGTTCATCTCATAAATGAGACAATTTTAATGTTAACTTATCAAACCATTGTTTTGTACTGACTTTGAAAATAGCAATGTTTTTTCGTTCTAGATCGATGTCTAACGCACGATAATTTACGGCTGCTTGTCAGTTTCAGTCTCCAGCCGTTCAAATCGCATGACTAAAAAAATGCAATCATCGTATGGATATAAATGTATATCTGTGTATGTACTCATATGTGTCACATGTACATAGACGCGTCGGAAATTATCGACATGAAGCAATGAAAAGCGGAAAAAGAGAGTGACAGGGACAACAAATACTTTCGAATGATTTTTAATGAAAATCCCAAGAAGTATACTTTAGTTTTATTATTTTTGCATTGTTTGTAGCTCATACAAAATTCAAGAAATTACAAATTTAAACACAGATTTTTTTTATTAAAAAAATTAAATAACGACTGACAAAAACGTTTCGGATATATTTCTTCACTCACGAATATTTATAAATCACATACATAAACATGTATCGTTTATTCTTAACACATTTGTATGAATACAAATTTATTTGTATATTTATATAAATTCATTAGTCTCCATGCCTATATTTTTCGGTATTAAATATTCATTAAAAATTACTTATAAGTATTTGCAGTCTCTTTCACCTTTCTTTTGTTCCTCGTAGTTCCCATATCTAAGTATAGTTTCTAAATAGTACATTTATATGATACATATTTATACAAACACTGTATATATTTGTATACATACATAGACTGCATTAAGATACAAAATAATTATTTATTGTTTTTGAGTTGCTTGGATTAGTTTTGCAAGAGTTGTAAATATGTGCAATCTTGTAATTTTCACAAGCTGCCCCAAATACAAAAATAGTCATTTAATAACGAATAGTTGATAAAATAATGCATTTTTTTTTGGTCGCTGTAATTTAAAGGGCCAGAGACTGATACTAACAATCAGCCAAGTACGGTGGTTAATGTTATCACACGTTAATCATCGATCTTGAACGATAAAAAAGTGCTAGTTTAAAGGTTAGTACAAACCAATGGTTCGATAAGTTAACATAATGTTTTGCACATTTATGTAATAAACAATTAATTGATTAACTGAAAATTTGATGAAAAAATAATGTCTGTCCACAAAACGATGGTCATGTAAAAAAAAAATTTTCTCTGCTCCTAAGTAACCTTAAGAACTTCATTCTTTTTAATTCGTAGAAAAATGACAGCTTTATGACGAATCTAGCAAGAAAATATCACCATTGAAAATAAGAGTTATTTAGTTGGCTTATATTATTTAAATGTCCGTATTTTTTTAGACCGTTTTTAAACAATATAATTTGAAAAAATTGATAAGATACAAATGAAACTTAATAATGTATTTTTTAATAAAAAATTTCGTTTAAGTCAATATTCTAAGATGCCTACAAAAAAAAGGTAGCCCACAGGCTGTTCATAAACAAAAAAACCTTTTAAATAAATAGTTGAATTCTTACAAAAACTATTAAGGCAATCGAATTGAATTGTCCAACATTTGTAAGCAAAGTTCATATACACAATTTACGCTTAGTTTAGAAAAACTTCAAGAAGGAGTTATAAGTTATTAACGATTGAATAAATACCTCATTTTTAGGGTCTTATTTTATTAACGTTACGGATAAAAAAATTATCCGATTTTAAAAATTTCTCCCGCATTTTAGAGGTCTTTTTACTAACTACATTCTGTGTATTTAATGTTTTCAAATATAGTCAATAGTTTTTGAGCTACTATCGAAAAACTAATTTTTTTACTTTAAAAATTTATTAAACAACATTTAATCAACAACTGTCTGTTGCCTTCGATAGTTTTAAAATTTACGGTTTCTGATATTTCCATTATTTTTTTTAGACCATCACCGTAAATTTCTAAGTGTTTGATTTTATTTTTTTCTATTTGTATTGTGATTTTTTACTTAAATTAACTTTTTTTCAATCAACAGTTAAGTAAATGTAACCGAAATTTTCTACTATTTCTATAACAGTTTAAACCCACATAAGAAACCACACATTATGACTCGAAAGCATAAATATAAAAATAATAGTGCTGTAAAAATTGTTTCTAAAACGTTGCAAGCGATCGAGTGTGCTATCAGAGGTTTTTATCGTAATGTGGACCACAAAAGTTAATAGACCTTGGACACCTGTGTGTATAATTAAAGGAATCAAACGTGTGCGTACCCTGATGACTTGAGGTCACATGTTTATACAGATTATTTAGGGCGTTGAAAATGTTTTACGGCTCCTTCCTTATAATGGTTATTTTTAAAATTACAATCTAATGTATATTATTTTTATATCATCATTGTTTTTACTTGACTTTTATTATGATTATTATTCTTAGTGATCATAGCGATAAGTATTTTGTTTTATATCACAGAGTGTGTACCGTCGGTGTTTGCTTTTTAGTGGATACGTATATACGTACATCAGTGTTAGTATTCTGCTACCGTATGTCATTTATAACTATAAAGCTGATTTTCACATCTTTCCTGGCTAATATTTTTGGAAAATGCCCCATTATCAGCATTTCACATGACAGGATTGAGAAGAACAGAGATTTTTCTATGAGTACATCATAATTCGTCTGCTCAGATTTCTTATTGTGAGTTGGGAAATGCCTGTAAAGCTGATATTTTAATACTCTGCCATTTGAACTCGTGTTAAACGACTCAATTTTGAGCTAAAATATCTTAAGGTTTTGCTCCATTTAGGGTATAAACAAGGACACCGTTGAATTCAGTAGATAAAAATTTATTAAATGAGACATATTTTATTCCGTAGGTTTTGGCAAGGAAGCTACCTTAAGAAACAATTAAAAATGCACTAACAGGCTCAATATGCATCAATGCTGCTGACCATAGTTCTACACTTTCATACGACCACTTTACCACTCTTTAACAACTTTCGGCTCATAAATACCGAAAAAATATCAAAGGTAAAACAACATTTGTAGCTGCTAATAATTTAGCGTTATTCCATCAAGTTAACCCCTATGGCCGTTCTAGCTGGTATACGACATGATAATATGTTAATTTTCAGAGATGGTGCAGTGCAAGAAGAAAAACCGTTGTCTAACCTTAGGTTCCATTTAAGTAAAGTATATGTACCGTAAAATTAACAAAATTTTTTGGTAGTATTTAATAGCCTGCGAAAAAATGTTTAAGTTTCGCTCAACCTTTGCAAAAGTTCATGTTTTACCAAACGTTAGCTTAGCATTGGCAATGAGACAATAAATTCCAAACTTAGGTTTTTGCTATACCAATTTTGTTTGAGTTTAGCTAATATTTATCGAAACTTTGCAACAGAAATGGCCAAAAATTTTCTATAATAATGAAATTTAAAAAAATGAAAGAATTATATTTAAAAATATTTTAACAATTATTATTTAATAAACTGGATCAGAAACCGAGAAAATTAAGCTTGCCGTTTACTGATTAACTGTTGGAAAAATAACGAATAAATAATGAAAAAAAACTAACAAATTGCAATGCAAAAGTTTGATTGGTGTATTTTTAAATTTATTTATTTTTCGTTAGCAAGGTGAAACCAATGGATGAAAAGATTAAAGAAATATTCACGGGCTAAGGCATGTGTGTGATGAAATGTATAAAAGAGAGTCTTGGGATCGTCCTCGATGACCCGTGTTAATGCTTGATAAATCTATGAACTTTGGGTGTAGCGTTTAAAAGATAAGAAACGAAGGCAGTTGGAGAAGGAAAAATAAGATATAAGATGCGCTATGGTGCCTGCACTCTACTACATGCCAGTTTGTTTGCCGACTGGCCACTACCCATGATATTTTTTCTCTAGAGCTTTATGGTGAGAAAGTATATAAAATAATCCAGACATTTTTTACAATGAAAAAGAAGAAATAATCTTATAGCTAGGATAGTAGTAGATGATACAAAAAAAAAAGAGCTCTGTTTTGTAATGAAAAATATTCCTGTAAAAATCGTACCCAAGCAGTTGTGTCTTGAACCCCAGGGATTGTGCTACTCCTCCTACTTTTCACTCCCCTTTTCCTCATTTTTTTTTTTTCTGTTTCTGGACACTTACAGATTTACTGCGTAATGCGATCCTTTTAAGATGACTCAGTTTATTGTCTCTCATAGCATGGAACTGAGAAACAAACATTTATTATAAAACCATTGTAGTCAGCGTAGTCCTCTCTATATTTTATTTAACTTTGATTGAAAAATTTTAGCCCTTTAAACTTATTTACGATTCACGCTTATGTGAGTAAACAGTATTTTGAGTCCCCTTTTTTTTATTTTATAACTCTAAAAACTGTTCACACGGGCTTCGTGTTGTATGACTTAATGTTTATGCTCGTTAAGAGAAAGCATTTTGTACATCATGCATCGAGTCAACTACGCTACTTGCATGCACGACCGATTGTAATGCAAACCCGTATTACAGTGTTAAGGTGGTTCTTCACGATGGTGCCGTATCAAAGCGACACGGGACCCTGTGATTTTCTAATTTTCGATTAGCGTATTATTTGCAACATAAAATATGTTGTACTGGCACTTGACTATAATATCATTGCATTTACATACAAATAAACATGCTAATAAAATCAGAGTAAGAGTTGTAAAAAAATTTTTTTTTGACGCAAGGTTCTGAAAATGGCATGTACGCTCCTACTCAAGCAGACGTTGCCGCAGTTTACACGGCAGACATTTCGTTTACGATTAAATATCGTATACTATTTCCCTGATTAGCCCAAACTTTTGTTATATTATTAAAAAGCTGAAAAGTTCTTCTTTCACTACAAACTTTTTCTATTACGATCTTAAGTCTACTTTACGAGATATTACATGATATCGTAGTATGGAAAAGTAACCTACATAAGAACACATGTTAAAAGTGCATTTTTTGACTGACTTGTTTTCAAAAATTTGCCTGATAAAGGGACTTGAAATTTTAAAGAAAGATGCCTTATAACTTTAATAACAATCCCTCCAAATTTCCCTGTAAGTTTAAGTAAATGGGTTAGGTGAAGAACCACCTTAAAGGCGGCTATCTTTCGGCCTTATGTTAATGCGTAGTTGCCGTTTCTTTCTTTATTTGTATTGTTATTATTATTATTATTTTTTTCTTTCACAGGAAATTACTAAACAGAGCTCAATTATTTTCGTTAAAAACTTGCCATGAATTTTCCAATAGCTATAAATTGGGCATTAAAAAATGCGTGGTCTACCATGTGTATCAATGATACTCTATTTCTTTGTACTCGCTAAGAAATCATCACACCAATAGTGTAAACTAGCGTAAACTATTAAAACTGAGCGCTAAGGTTGCATAAATCTGAGGTAATAACATTTATCTAGAAAGATAATAACATTTTTTTACTCTAACGACTGATAGGAGAAAGTTATTGCTCATTAGTTACCATACAATATTGAGATTTATTTGAAATAATATTAATAATAATAATAATTATTATTATTATAATTACTATTATTATGAACATTATTAGTAAAATAATTTTTTTTATTTTTGTTATAATTATAACAATGATTATAACTGTTATTATTATTATTATTTTTATTATTATTACTATTGTTATGTATTCATTGTCATTGTCGATATAAGTGTGATTATTAGTATTATAATTGTGACTCTCATAATAATAATTATTGTTATTGCTATTTCTAATATACTTCTTATCATTACTTTTATTGTTATTACAATAATTATTTGTTTATACTGTCGAAGATTTTCTGTAAAATATTATTTCAGCTGTTGCAGTAATTTTCAGGATATAATACATTTAGTCATAATGATTTTCTTTGACAATACTAAAAACTAGTGTATATTTTTGTTCCTAGGCTTACGTCATGGATTTAAATAAAACTGTAGGACGTTCTGTAAAGGAAAAAAATTCTTGTTGCTTTTTGTCATGCTTTAAAAAGAAATTGACTCTGCTAAAAATTTTAAAATGTACATTTCTGTAAAAATATGGACAAAAGAAAATATTGTAGATAGGTTTCTCAATAAAATCAAACATTTATAACACCATCATTTATTATAACGACAGTACTTTTGTTCTGTACTGTTGTTTTCATACTTTAAGTGGCAAAATGGAAAAAAGAAGAGGTTTTTTGACACTTTATCATGTTATTTTAAAAAAAAAAATTGACTAAATACTCAAGTTTGTTATTTCAACAAATAACATCTTTTTATGTGTACTAGTTTTATCAGAAAGATGAATAAGGGTACGTCCAACAAAAAAGTTGTTTTCAAGCAATAAACATGTTAACGTGAATAATTTTCTATTTATTTTCATTCTCAAGGATAATTGAAGAAAATTTTACAATCGTTAAAATCAGAGCCATAGTTTCCAACACGATTTTTTTTTTTATAGGTTCGTACGTACATAACGTACATGTATATTATGACTACAAATAGACAAACTTTTTTTTCGAAACATTAAAATATGAAAGTTCAAGGCATGTAATAATAACTTTTTTTAGTTAACAAAAAGTATTCAAATCGTATAGTCTTGGACAAATATTTAGAATATATTTGTATGAATTATAAAAATAAATTATCATGTCTTTCCATCTTTGTACAAAATAAAACATTATAGAAGCTTGAATGGCAGCACAGAGCCTCTAAATAAATATGGTATGCCTATCCATAAAATGTCGTTTATATTCAAGTCAAAAAAAGTCTTTCATATTGAAATAAATTCAATTACAGCATTCTAAAAATCAATAAAATAACTATGAGTGGTCGTGCTGTCGAACAAGTTTTTTTTACTTTTTTCAATATTTCGGCCCTTTGGAAAAAATTTCCGGCCCTCATCAGGAGCAAACAGCATGAGATCTCAAATCGCAGTAATTTAAGGGTCTGATAAGGGCTGGGAATTATTTCTTTACGGCCGAAGTGTTGACAAGAATAAAAAAAAGCTTGTTTAACAGCACAACCGTTAGTCATTGTTTTACTACCAAGTCTTTAAGTATAGATACTATAAATGCATGAATATTCATTGAATGAAACTTGTTTTTTCATTTCTATATTATTACCAGGGAAAAAGAAAACTTCTGCTGCTGCTTTACTTCTCCAAATAAAATTGGTTTGTCTACTTCCTTTTTTTATATCCTACATAAAACTAATTCAATTAAATAAAGAATGATTTCCTCAAAACTTGTTTAAAAAATTGGAGCTTGCAGTAAATTTGATTTTTTACTTGTAACAAAAATAATACATTTTGTAATATTAAATCAAAGTTCCACTAGCCACGCACGTAGAAGATAAGTTTTCTTACCACGGACACTAAGTTCTATTTATTGTCTATGGGTATACTTTGCGCCCTTTCTTTATTTTGCATCCATGGGTGGACAAAGTAAGTTTGTCGCTTAGGACGTAACAAAATTAGTGGGCCAAAAGTGTTTACAGGTCCATAACAGCACTTTGCACCTTAAGTAAAAAAAATTTGTCATGTTACAATATTTTAAAATGGCATTAAAATTGTACTAATTGCATTCATGTATAACATACTATAATTTTATGTTTACCAACGCATACAATTTTACTTCTTACATAGAACAAATTTAAAACGAAAATATTATCCAAAAAAATACTTTTCTTTCACATCAGTGTGAAATTTTTGATCTAATAACGTTGGACGAAATTAGAAGAATGTAGATTTGTGACAGTGAGACCTTAAACCACCATTGAATGCATTTGATATTTACGGTGATAAATACGTAACCGTAACATTTAACGAATGATACCGACTGACGAAAATTTGATGACCCTGTTGTCTAGTTTTTAATTAGTATTTAGTTCAAGTCAAGTAATATTTTTCATTAAAATATCACAGGCAAAATATATTTTTATTATTCTTTAAAGTTAAAATTATGTTTATTATTTTGCAACGTAAGATGACAATAAAAAAAAACTTTGTATGGTATTAAAACAATACTAGTCAATAAGTGCCAGTGAGTGCACATCAGTGAATAGCAGGGCTGTAGGAGTCCTTGCTCACTGCAGCTAATTTACGATGAGGCCTGGTAACTTGGCGAGTGTTTGTACACACTAATACACTATGTACGATACTGCGAGTACGGGCACGCCCACCTATCATCTGACAGTTTCCACGACGCTTCCTCGTCTAGAATCCCATTCCAAAAGAACATCTGTTTTGTAGGCTCTGGGCTCCGGTTTTTTTTTCTTTCCAGGTTTTTTTTGTTTTTAACAGAAAACTTCATTTTCAATGTTTCATAACAGAAATGTTTATCCTAAACGTCTATAATTTAGCCAATTTGCAATTTTTAAAAAATTCTTTTGTCGTAGGGATACAATCAATACATTACTTTTTTTTCCTTACGCGGTCTCACACGTTGCGATGCTATTTACATTTATAGTTGAGTTATCTATGCTAGTCTGTACGTTTTGTAATCACCTTTTAGTTAAAATTTGAAGAATACTGCTCGTTAAAAATATAAATTAAAAATAATTACGGTTAGATCAGCATACCAGAAAAAAACCTAGTTTTCTCATTTATCACAAGTTTAAAAATAGAAATTTTATTGCAAATTATTATTTTGTATGAATGTAAATTAGAGCTCTTGACATTTGTTTTTTATATTTAAGGACGTTCGGTAGAGATAGCGGGGGGGAACCACTTGCGTGGCAAGGGGGAAGTAGCGATGAGTGAAGACTTGGCATCGTCGCGCGGGTCTTCAATGTGTGAGTGTTCATGTACACACATCAGGTGGTGTGCACTTTGCAGTGTCTGCACTGTCTGCTGCGTTAGTTACGGCAGCATATGTGTATATTTGTAATGTATTTGTGCTAAAGATGTGAGTATGTGATTTTTATTCGTTATAACAATGTAATAAAAATAAGTAACTAATTTAAAAAATTTGTGACAGATATACGTACATACAATTATACTCGTAGCTAATGTAAATGAAATTCTTGAATTTTTATGTGATTTGAAAAGTCTCATTGGAAGTGATATGTTAAATAATTAGGACATACTCTAGTCTCTGTGATTACTACAAGCATGTGATTTTTTTATCTTGTGTGAAAAAATTGTATCGTATAAAAATTACAAATTAAAAATCTTATCAAGAAAAATAAATATGTGTTATTATAATACATTGTTTTGTTATGGGTACGGGTGGAACCTATGTTCATACATTGATACAAATATATAAGCTTATATTTTATACAGAAATACATAAATATCTATACCATAATATTCAAATATTCACTGAAATGTACGTCCTGGAATATTTTGAATTTCCCGCTTCTTGCGACGTTGCCATGACGTTTTTGTCGAACTATTATTTAATTTTTTTATTCATAAACTGATCAGACGATTGTCACGAAACTTTGTGTACATATAATTAATAACATTATCTGTGACATAAAAAAATTGCAGACATTCATCACACCAATTTTTTAAAAACTGAGTTTTTATAAGTTTCCCCATAAGCGACTGTGTTAAAATGACTGAACTTTGAAATTCAATATCTCGCAAAGGAAACAGACGAACCTCTTGAAATTTTAACAGCTTTATAGTAACAACAATAAGAAAGTCTGGTTAAAATTTAAAAAAGATTTATCACAGGGTTCTATCTCTACCGATCGTCCTTAACATTGGTACTACACAGCTAGAAATTAATTTACCGTGTTTTTCCTGGGTTCTTTGTTACTAGTTGTTACTCGTTAGTATTCGTAAAATTTGTACATTCATCTGAATATTAGTATATTGTCTGTAAGTTGTTATTTTTTAGTAAAAGAACGTACAGTGCTATTATTTATATGCACATGAAAGCAAAGAAACAGTTATTGTGGGTATCTTAAAGAAAATACTGATTTCACTTCCAGAGATTGTTTGTTCATTTAACTGTGTTCTTTTCATACTTTATATCACAAACATTAGCAGACATAAAAAAATTTTTTAAATTTCACAGTGAACTTAACCTTTGTTTTGATTAGTAAAGAACACATTGAAATCATAATATTGCTTTAAATTAAATACTTTAAGAAACAATATTTTTGTTTGAGATAAAAATCATCAAATAATTAAGATGAATAATGCATCAATGCAACTTATACAAAACATTTACTTTAATTAGGCTTGTCTTATTACCGATTTTGTTTAACTTTTTTTATAGTACATACTAAAAACAGACGTTTAAAAACGAAGTTCCTTACGGCTTCAAACTATTTTTAATATAATACAAAGACAAAGATTTATGATAAAGTATCATATAATCTAGCATTTTTATTCAAAACTAAATCTGATTATTACGTTTCGTTTGGAAACAATTCAGTTTTTAGAAAACGTGACGTCTTTTTGATGACTGCTTTGTTACCTGATTAACATTAAATTTAATTTGAACCCATTATAAACATGGCACTTTGTATAAGATGCCCGACATATAATTATGACGTATGGTTGTATGATTTATTTACATAAAAACGAAATGGATAAATTTTATTAGTGATTATGTTTGAGATTCAAAATTTATATTTTTCATACTTTCGTTTGATTTGATAACAATTTTGTCATCCAGTTTTTATTTAATATTTTAATATCCTTACGACATCAGGTGAGGACGAAGTAAACATTCAGAATTAACCGGTGTTTTCAAAATTACTGATAAAATTTAACCATAGGTCTAACATTAAGAGAAAAAGATTTTAAAAGTTACTGGGCTGAAGTGGTTGACTTGAATTACAATACCAGATATATGGATATCTGACTATTTGTTTACTGCTTCTTACTATTATTCAATAGTTCTCAATGTACTTAATAGTTATATTCACCGGTATGGCTCATTCTACTAAAAATTGCATATTTCATGTCCCAGTCGATTAAAAAGTTGTTTAAGGAGATATTGATCTGAAAACTTATTTAATTATTAAAAGTATGTATACTGCTAAAGTTACAACAGAATTCAGACAATAAAAGAGAATTTCCTTCGTTAGAGTTGCAAGAAAGTGGATAACTTAGCGTTCCGGGCTCATGTCTCATTCGAAAATTTGCAATTTTAACGACTTCTGGAATCAAAACACAGAGTTTTTAATTTTTTTAAGGTATAAGATCGTAAAGTTACTGGCACTAACAATATTTTTACGCATTTTGGACAGCCAAAAAAAATTTTATCCACGAGTTGCATGATGTTTAAAATGTGGGATTGAAATCTTGTGAATTTAAGATTTCAATGGAAAATACACTTACAATCGCGCGCAATCGAATATGGGCATTCCAATTAGGGCGTCTTTTATTTTAAAAAATTTCAAGGATGTTGCAGGAATTTTCTTCGATTTTTTCATTGTAATAAGCCAGTTCTATGGGCTCACAAATTTAAAGATTCTGTCTCTCCAAAATAAAAACTAAGAGCCCGTAACGCTAAGGAATGTTATGTATCTTTTTTAAGTATCAGGTTATCGATTTGAAAGGTGGAGGGTTAAAATTAAGCTTTTTTCTAAATGATATGAGTGCAGTAGCAAAGCTTTACTTGCGTTTGGTGTGTTACAATCTCGATTAAATGTTTACTGTAAGTGGTACAATCATGATCTTAAGACGATTTTTCCAACCCGTAACGTTCCTTTTTTTCTTAAATAAAATAAGAAAGTCATTGTAAAAAATTTTCTGGTGCAGATCCAGTAGAGCCCAAGAAATTGAGCTTATTTTGGTCCTGAACAATACAAAAATAATTTTAGAAAAATAAAAAATCCATTTTAAGTGTTGACCCTCGAAATATGCCGTTTTTAGTAGAATGACCCGTATATTTAAAGCTGTTTTTATTGTTATCACATTACTGGCCAGCATGGTGAAAATTATATCGCTGAATGTAAAAAAACTACAATAGTAAAACAAATAACGATTACTGATGTTCTTAATCATCAAAATACTTAGTCAATCACAGCATTAGAAAGAGCAGCCAGCCAGCCATACTGAGTTTTCTACTAATCATCATTAAGTGCTCGAGAAATAGCTGTATAAATAAAGTGTAAAAGGAATAACGTAATAAGTTAAGAATAATAATAATAATAGTAGTAATAATAATAATGATAATAATAATAATAATAATAATAATAATGATAACCACATAATATATATTTTCAAGGCATTAATGTGTATCCAATATTTCGAGTCTAAATTAAGCTAACTCTGCTCTTACTATATTTATTAGGAAAACTACGACATACGCACCATATTATAAAAATCAATATGTGCTATAGAAGAACGAGATAATACCATCATTAGCTATTTAACATCGTAATTTTTACTTTGTTCACAAACAATTATTATATTTAAGACAAAGAAAAAAAAAATGTATTTATATTATTAATCCACAGAGGATATGTAACAAGCAGAAGGTTAAGATATTAATATTTCTTTTCCTCAAGATAGTAAATATAGAATATATTTTAAAAAATTTTGTATTTTAAAAACGATCTGCTTCGGCCAGGAAATTAATCTCTGTCATTCGGCTTCCGAATCATGCCCCGTAACAACTAGATATTATATATTATGTCCGACTTAGCATTGATAAATTACTGTTTGAAATCCACCGTATGAAGTCAAAAATTGAAGGGTTTGCTGTAGATCACGCTTTACTAACGGATAATTAGTTAATTTAAAATTAGTTATCTGGACGTATAAATAAAAACACTTATAAATAAAAAAACGTTTTTCTCGTAACGATAACATTAGTATAATCTTAAACTTGATATCCAATAGTTTACCTATGGACGTTATATACATTTACTTTTAAATTTAGTAATTTTTACTACACTGAATAGAAACATAGTGGAATTAGAAATTTTACTACGTCACATAGCATACTCTAGTTTAAAATGTGTGACATTTTAAAATAATTGCAATAAAATTTACTACGGTGTATACTAAAAGTTATACTATCACGGTTTTGACTATTTAAGACATAATTACTCTTCTTATACTACGTAATAACCTTTTTAGGGCTGCTACACAGTAACAATTATTTGAAACATAATATAAAATTACAACAAATGTAATGATTTGCATTATCAGGTTAGCATATCTCAGTATCTCTCAAAAAAATTAATTTTGTATATAGTTATGATACTTTTTTTAACTCCACTTTACTCAGTGCAATCACCAGGTGATCCTAGGCACTTATTTGTCACTTAATCAATTAATAAATTAAATATAAAAATACAAGCGCACATGATAAGTTAATTTTTGTAAACATTTTTGTTAACATTTTTGTGACTTCAATAAGAAATTGCAGCTAGGTAGTAGTGATTAAACATAATAGTTTATTATTATTAAGATTTCTTCCTAAGTCAGTTTCCTATTCATTTTATGACTTTCTTAGCTGACCATTACATAGATACATTTCTGGTATAATTACTTTTTTTAATGAAATAACTGTTAACTTCGTTAATAACTACTATGTGTTTAAGTAACCATAAGCATAATAATCATGCTAACTTCATATTTTTGTTACAATTTTTTTGTGATCCTACAAATGATATGTTTGTGGCACATTATTTCTCATATAATTTTTTGTAACAAATTCTTAGAAAATTATTAATAATTCTGATATTAAATTTGTTAAACTACAATTTTAATATTAAAAATGTAATGTGAACCAATTTTTTAAATGCTTTTACGGACTTTCTTACATAGGTACACTATTGCTGCGTCATGACGGAATCACCATTAGTATTTCCAAATAAATTTCTTGTATTGTGCTGTCGTTTAAGAAAAATGTCTATGAATGAATAAGAAACATAATGAGTAAAACAATGTTTAATAATGAGCCATGATTAAAAGTATGGTCTATTCACCGAGATACAACTAAAAGCAATGCCATCTAGGGTAAGTTACTATACCGGACTATGTATGTCGAATGTACATACACATTTCAGCATTATTTTAAGACCCTTTTTGTTGATTATTTACAATTTATAAGATATATGCTAAGTAAGTGCTTATATCAAGAGAACTGTAACGCTTCGATACCCCTAATTATTTCTATAAAAAATTATTGAAAACATTTTTATTTTTGTGACATTATAGAAAACATTTTTTAAGTAACGCTGAAAGTTCTATGTTTTAAAATAATTTTTACTTCAAGGCATAGTCTGCAAAATTTATGAATAATATTTACGTAGATAATCTCATATGTTTTGTGCATTTTGGCTAGTCCAGTAAGTCTATCAATTCGCAGTTAGGTAGCGCTTTTTTAACGCTTATCTTAGTGCCAATAAACACAGTTGTATAAGCTTCAGCTTCTATGTTAATCATAGTATAACGTATATATGATATTTAATCGATTTTCGGTATTGGCCACCACCTAGCTTCTTTAGTGGTAAACCATGAAAATTCAAACTCAATCATTTTTTTATTATTTTTTTTATGAATTATTTAAAAAAACCTTTTCAGTTTCCTTTTTTTGTATTTCATAGCCATTATAACAAACTGTGCTTATAAAGGCTCTGCATTGCTGTGTCACTCTGCATGTATTTAAGATCAGTATTGGAGGACTGTTTAGCTGCTTGACATTTATTGCCACGTAAGAAAATAATGGCCAAAC
Organism: Copidosoma floridanum; assembly: GCF_036245765.1. Lineage (NCBI taxonomy): Eukaryota > Metazoa > Arthropoda > Insecta > Hymenoptera > Encyrtidae > Copidosoma > Copidosoma floridanum. The sequence continues at coordinate 9,525,430 of NW_028321882.1, read as the reverse complement.
CAGGTTTTTTGCTTGTATTGGAAAAGCTGTAATTCGGCCGAAAAAATTTTTTCATAAAAAAGATGCGCAATTTCAAAACGAACAAAATGAGACCTGTTGAACCCATGTCAGCCTTACCGTTTTTTCGCAAATCACCAAAAAGTGACAATTTCACCCTGTTTCTTGGTATTTTATAACTAGAGTTTTAATTATCATTTTGACTACAAATTTCAACAAAACATGCGTTTTGTGATTCTTAACAAAACTACAAAATTTCAAGATGACGGATGCAAACTTTTTGCAAACCATCCAATAAACTAAAAAAATGTCTTTCTGAAAAATGTCTCTAAAAAAGTTGTGAAACTACATAGAGTCATTTTTCAAAATGTTTTCTCTAGATAAGATATTAATCTATCTGAATTGAGCTCGCCATTGATTTAGGCCACGTCCACTTCCTCGCAGCGCCATGCCAGTCCAGCGCCACCACTGGTAGTTTGCAAAAAAACTAAAATACTGTTTTTCGATATATTTTTAGGATACTTACTAGAAAGTTAGAGATACAAAAATTAAATCAGTGTTGAGGGTGGTAAGTGGGTATACGAGGGCTCCCATAAGACAACGTGTTGAAGTGAGTTTACTAACCGTGCATGAAAACGTCCGCTCAGTGCATCACGGCTACTTTAACTGTGTTAAAATCGTCAGTGCTTTAGGGTTAAACCATTAAATTTTATGAAAAAATAACCGTACATACTTTAAAACAGATAGTTTTCGATAGTTCGTATAAAAAACTTGAAAGCATGTTATTGCATGAAAAAATAAACCTTAAAAAAGTAAGAAGAGACTCAACTTTTTTCAACAAAAGTGTGTTATGAATTTTTGAAAAACACACTTTTTTTGTACAGAATTTTAGTTTGAAGTATTAAGAAAGGCTGGGCCAAGTTACAGTTCATGAACTCCATTTTAACAAATTCTAGAAGCAATTTTGTAAGGATGTCTCGCTCCATGTGAAAAGACCAGCTGACAGCAGACGATGCTCGGTTCTCTTCCGTACACTTAGCATAGGATCTGCTTATAACTTTGTTTACGTTTGTACGGATATTTTCTCCAAATATCTTAAAAGGCAGATATTTTTGATACAAGAGTCTTCCTTAGGAGTTAAGCTATCCATTTGAACTTTTTCCCCATTATGGATATCTCTTACCTCGACATTTGTGGAACAAAGGCTGAATAATTGCTCTCAAACATAAGAGTAATGTTAGATAATGCGGTTTCGAGAATTTTTTTCTTGAAAATTTGGCTGGTAAAAATCAGCATGTTAAAGTATACAATTAATTTTTTTTCAGAAAGTGAATACATCTTCTCAAAAATGTCTAAACCTCCTTAAATAACTCTACTACTTATTTTCTTAACTGTTTTTTTCTTTCAATCGGTAGTTTATTGTTATTACTAGGAAAAAAATCATTAATTACGATGTTGTAAATTGTACTAAAAAAAAAAAGAATTGACGAATAAAAATGGTTGAGTCTATGGTTCATCAAAATTGGGGGCTTGGTAACGTATGCTCACAAGTACGAGACCTGGCCTTTACTTACTTAGCTCGCACCTCGGGGAAACTTATTCCTCGTGTACTTCCATATTTCGACATGTGGTCAGATGGTTCGAGAGCCATCTGAAATATCGGTCCTCATTGGTGTGTGTGTGATTAATTTACACAAGAAATTTAAAGTCATTTTTAATACACCAAAGAATTATAGCACAAACATGCAAAAATAACACAGAAACGCAGAGTTGTTGTACGCACGGTTTGTCAGAATGGCTGTAAAATGTATATAAAAAAATTTTTAGAGCTCTAGTGCAGACTTTAAACAATAAAGAAAGCTGACATAGTTCTAACGTATTTTTGAATTAAGGGCTTCTATTCCATTACATTGTAAGATATACGGATTTTATAGCTTAAGTTATGAGGACAGTTTGTGACGTAACATACGTGTATTATTGCTTAAATGAATGATTATTACATAGTTTGTTACATAAGTTATTAATAACTCACTAAAATTTTCACCAATACAGCCTGAAAAACTTATAAATCACTATAAGTCCAATATTGATTGCAAGTACTAATATAGTTCTGAAACTTTTAAAAAACTGTATCACTATATACTCTATATAGATATAGTGAAAATATTGAAAGTTGTGTAAAAATTAGAAAAAAACAGTACTGGCAATAAGTCTATGATTGATATGCGTAATGAGTAAGGATATATAAAATTATATATAACCGCAATAGTTTTTGCAAATTTCTAACCTAGAATTCGATTTCTGAATCTGACACCAATCGAACAATTGAATTTAGCAGCCACTTCCTAATGAAAAAAATATTTTTTGGTACATACTTAAGATTAAATAATATGCATAGAGTAATCAATAATCGTAACTTGGTTCAATTTTCACCATTATCTAAAAATGACTGTAAGTTTTCAAGAACCATATTCCAATTAATAGTCATTCATATTTAGAGTGTGAAAAAAAACTTTTGTGATATTAAATTTTAAACTACTAAAGGGTAGAGGGTAGTGATAACGACCAGTAAAACGAATACGGCGTATTTAAATTGAGATTAGTATTTGATTTTTATTTGATGCATAAATTAGGGTACTATAATATATTAAATTAACTTTAGTAACATGTACAAGCAAACATAAATTCAAATTCAAATTCTAAGCTCTTATAGGGTTCGCAATCACTCGACAGATGTAGGGTAAGAACAATCGACGCATTACTTAACATTTAGTCTTTAGAAGTGCTCTCACTACTGCTATATTTTCAACTGTAACTTACTGTAGGAAAAATACATGGTTCAGTTAAAAAACTCTTGTACATTTCTTTTAATTCACATTGGTTTTAGTCTTGCGCTCATGGTTCTATGGAGAATACAGATGATATCGTACACATATACAATTAATACGTAAATAGGCATTCATACCAATAAGATGAAAGTAGCATATTATTAAAACAATGCAAACGTTTGGAACCATCTCACTCAATACATTTCTAATTACCCTATGGAGTAAAAATTTTCAATTTATTTGCAAGGTTCCTAAGTAATCTCAGTAAATATAATTTCGTCCCATTACTATTCAGTTTGTGATAAACTTAACCTTACTAAGCCGAAAACGTAGTGAATATGGAATGTAAAACACAGCCATATAAACTCATGAAAAAAGTTTAAAACATACACGTACATTTGCCTTCTGCGATCATTAAATCTCTTCTCTGACAGTTGGCTGATACCATACCGTTGACATGAGTAACTACGAAGGAAGCTCCAACGTCTCTATCATACGTAAAAGGCGTTGGTCATAAATACCCTAAAGTTGCAAGTACCCTACTCTCCCCTAAAAATCAATTATTATAATTATTCTAAATAAAACCAGAGAAAACTAAATAACTTTGAGTGCTAAATAAAAAGTGCTCTGGTCTGTTGCAAATTATCAATCACTTTTTTTATGAATTTCCGAAAATTCAACCTGGAATACCTTAAAGAGACATTCTTTCTGGAAATTGCACCTAGGCTAAGACCTAAAAAATCGTTCATATTTTAATACTGTAAAAAAAATTCAATATTTAAGTGCAAATAAAATATAAGAAAAAAACAATTTCACTATTCGAACAATTAAAATATCTCAGACAATTTTTGTTCGAAAATACTTTCAAAATATTTGAAATTACAAAAAAATTCGAATTGAAAAAAAAGATGCTCTAGGTTGATACAAAATTGAGGAAGAAAGAATCTTCGTTCTTTGCAATTCTAGAATGTTTTGCCATTTTTCGACTAAAATATTAAATGGAATATTTTTCTGGCTTTTTGTATCTTTTTTTTAAAAAAAAAGAAAAAATACTAGTACAAATTTTTCGAAGCTAATCCATGAATGGTAATACTTCAGTGGTTTCGGTTGTTTCTAAAAAAATTTATTGAAACTAACAATTTTAAACTACGGGCTCAATAGATTGCCGGCTTTACATGCTTTTTGGGATTTTTAAGCTAACATAAGCAAATATTTCAAAAGTGCTTTTGTTCGTCTGGAGTTGCTCTTCAATATCCTACAATGCCGTATCTTTTGACCTACGGAATATGGGAAAAAATTGATCGCAAGTATAAAAGAGCTTCTCAAGTCTAATAGTGGGGGCTGTTGAGTTCGAAGTACCGTTATAGGCATGTTTTGCACATAACGACTTACAATTTAAAAAAAAAATTATTTAATGTTTTCAAACAAATACGGCATTTATCTAAATACTAAATGATAACATAATATATAACGTATCACCATGCAGCTATAGAAAACATTACAGTTTTTGTTTTAAAACATAAGAGAATTAGGAAGAATATTTAGCTAAATTTTTTAGTCAAAAAATTGCAAAATAGTTTGTAATTGCAAGAAAACGAAGATTCTTTCTATGTCAGTTTCGTAATAACCAAAGCAAACTTATTTTTTTAAGTCAGATTTTTTTGCGATCTTAAACTTTTTTAAAGCATTATAACTTCTTAAAATGTTTAAAGATACAAATTGACTAAAATGTTTAGGTTACAAAATTGTTATTTCTTACATTTTATGTGCACTAAAATATTCAATTATTCTGACATTGTTCAAATATGGACTATTTTTTAAGTTTTACTCCAGCCACAGATTTCTAAAACAACTTTTGAGATATACCAAACATTTAAGATATACCAAATTTAATTCTTAAAAATTCATTTAAAAAAAGTGATTCATGCTTTGCAATGGACCAGGACACTTGCTAATCAGTCCTTAAAAAACTCAAACTTTTAATGGTTTTATGTAGATTAATTATAAATTTATTTGTGCAATAGCTCAAAATTTGAGTCACTAAAGTTTTTTTTATGTATGTTCTTGCAATTTCACTTATGTAACTAATTTGTACTGCATATAAAAACTTATTTTTTAAACAACTTGGATACGGGACCAGTACATCCAAGGCTACACGCACGGTCGCAAGCGAATGTACTGTGACGCCCGTGGCTTGAGCTTTCTAGCGCAAATTCAGCGTTTCCGAGGCGAGCACCCGAGCGCTGGGCAACAGCCAGGTCGCAAGGACGAGTGAGCACTTAGGTGCAAAGCTTGGATTGGCTCTCGGCATGAGGTGATGTCTCCCTAATTTTCTTAGAAATTTGAAGGAGGAGCCAGGGCCTGGGAAGAATGTTTGGGTCACGAGGTGGACAACAGTCAGTGTTTGTGCAAGCATCTCAGTGATTGTAGTGCTTCTTCATGATCTATTCAAATAAAGAAGTTTTAACCCAACTAATGTCTTTGCCAGCCTTGGTCTGAATCCAAACGTAACAGGCTTATTTTGGTGACAGCAGTGGGATACGAACCAATACCTTCTTGAACTAGTGCCTAATATCACTATGTCACGGACGTGACTTGGTTCAGTCAAGCCAGCGCCCGTGTGTTGGCACACAAGCGTACAACTGACGACAGAATAGTGAGCATCTAAAGAGTGCAATAAATATAACTGCACCCGATGGTGGTCGTGGCTGAGTGGTCAGCGTAAAGTTTCACAAATTCTTAGTTGATGGGCTCGAGCCCCTGCTCCACCATTTCACTGCATTATTTTGAACTCTTTAATCCATTTATTTAATAAACCAGAGTTACATTCTTCTTATCTACACGAGAATTCCCAAAGCTTGTTCCGTAACAGTACACATATGCAAGATTATGCCCAGGTGCAAGCGTTTGCAAGGTTTCGTGCGTACTCATGTGTATCCACGCAGACTCATAAATATGCAAGATCATTTAAGGTTTTGCGCATATGTATGTTCATGCAAGGGTTTACGCCATAGAGATATAAGAATAAAGTGTGCCAAACCCACATGACCTTGTACTAAGCTGTGTCCCACAATGCGAGACAGATCGCTGTATAATTACCATAAGAACCCTGTGGTAACTGTGCAGCGTTCTCTTTGGCACGAATGAACACATCACCGGACAGGGTTATGTGGGTTAAGCACTCTCTATTCTTATATCTCTATAGTTTGCACAGATTTATGCGTATGCAAGGGTTTGCATAAGCTGACGCATATGCAAGGCTCCATGTGAACTCACGGGAATGCACGTATTGGGACCGTAAAACAATTTGAAAGAGCACCACCACTGGCGATAGTTGGAATCACTGGACCAGAGATAATGCATGGAAGTTAGTGTCAACGTCTCTTCAATAATTTCACCTTACATATCCATCGAGTTAGAAGACAATTATACAAGTAATAATGAAGCTTCCATTATCTAGTTCATTAATTTTTGTCCATACGCTTTGAGGTTACATATCTTTTGTTACATTTGTTTTCAAAAAAATGGATAAGGTTATCAGAGACAATGGAAAATTCATAATTACTAGTATAAACGTTTTCTAACTTGATAGATTTGTGATTTTAAATTATTATTGATAAATTGTCACTTACTTCTATGCATCATCTTCGTTCCAGTAACTCCAGTAATGGCGCTCTTTCAAACTGTTGCACGGTCCGAATAGATGCAAGGCTACACGCTAACTCCTACGTATGTAAGGCTTCGCGGAAACTTGCGTGTAAGCTAAGCCAAGGTAAAGAATCCAATTTGCGGGCACTTCTACTAGGTGAAAATAAAAAGTTTTATTTATAAACAGTGTAAGATTAATGCGTGGAAAAGAAATCTGCAAAAGAAAGGACTAGTCTTCTTCTTTCAATTTCAGGAAAAAAATTTCAAATTCTATGTATAAAAAATTGAATACAAAATTTTAAAGAAAAAAAATATCGAGCCCTAGTTTCCTGACATTCGTTTTACGGTAGCAGATATTTTCGGACACTTCGTACCAATTTCTGGACACAGATGAAAATTGGTATTTTCAATATAAAAAAAGTAAAATAAAGCTGAAGATCGCAAAAACCAAGATTATAAAGTTAAATATCTTATTTATTATTGGAGATACGTGAACAAAACAGTAAATAATAAGAATAAATTATTTTACTTGGTAATTGTTCAGAGCATTTATTTAAAAAAATATTGCTCAAGGTTAAATAGTAAATAGATATTAAATGATAATTAGAATAAAGTTATTCAGTATGCATTTAATGATTTTTATTTTTTATTTTTTATTTTTTGTAGTAAGACATTCATTTCATGCGAAATTATTGATTTATCGATGTCACTTAGCTCTGCAACCATCTAAAGCTCTTCTTCTTGTAAACTTTGAATATTTCCCTTTGTACTGTCTAATTTAATTTGCTTTCTGACTTCTTTAACCTTGAAATTGACTTTTTTTTTTGCTTTAACAATGATTGCTTTGTTTCTTTTAATGAGCAAATAATTTTTTGTTCTTCTTGTTTGAGTTTTTGAACTCTTTTTCTCTCGTCTTTATTGATTTCAATCTGCTTAGTTTTCAGTCTTTATTTCTCTCTTTTGCTTTTAAAATAGTCATTGTGTCCTGTACAAAAGCTACTACCGGAGCAACTTCTGAATCAGAATTAAGTTTTTTCTTGTCATTAAAAGTAGGATCTGAAAAAGACTCCTTAATAGTTGAAGCGTTGTGTGGTTTAGTTTGAAGATTTTCTAGATGATAAAAAAGATATTTATTCAAAAATTTATTTGTAAATTAAAAATTTAAGCTGTAAATAATATTCTTACCGTTTGAAAATTGCGATAGGTCATTAATGCTTGTGTCTCGATTAGTTTGGTCATTGTCTGCCACATAATTTGAATGTGTTATGTCTAATAAATTGACATTTTTTATTTTGTCTTGATTATTCTGTTCGATAGAAGTAGTTATTAAACCTTGAGAAAGATGAAAAGTCGAAACTATATTTTAGTTTGCATCTCCAGTGTTACTTGTAGAAATTTCCGTGTTTTCGAATTTCAAAATACCTACTGTTTCTCTGACTGTTTAGCCAGAGTCATCTGTGCACTTAACAATTTCCAAAATAATCCAAAATCCATTGAACGATTTCCTTTTCTTCTTCATCTGAGAATACCATACGAGTAGGAGGCCCAGTTCTGCATTTAAGAGGGGCTATACCGGTCAATTTCTTATGCAAAGTACTCTTAGGAACACTCAAATTTGTTGCTGCTTCACGTACACTTTTCCCTTCCTTTATTGCAGCAATTGCTTGCTGAACATCTTAAATTGTGTGTGGTTTTATCATTTCTTTTCTTCTTTTGATTGTTTTTTTTTTTCTCTTTGGAGACCTCTTTTCATTTTTTTTTCTTTTATCAATTGAATTTTTCTTACAAACACCAGCTACACTGCCTCTGTCTTCAACTGACTTTTTCTTACTTCTATCCGCCTCTCTTATCTTTCCCATTTTTTAGAAACACGTAGGTATATAAAATTAAAGCAAAACGAAAGAAGCTTATAACTTTATGCAAGAGGCTGACTAAAATAAACATTATACAGTGAATTTGAGGTTGTATTTATTGTTAAGTAATTAGCTTACCACAAATGGTAAAAATTCAAAGAATTTTTCGCAGGATTATACATGAAACGCAACCAGTGGTACTCACTTTTGCAGCTTGAAACTTCACGAGACACGAAATAAATATGATTTATCACGTTAACACCTGAGTGGCCAGAAATATCTCTCCAATTTGTTCATTAGGGCGGTAATTAGGGACTTCTAACTTAGCAGTGTCCACAAATTGGGTACCAACTGAAATAACAGAAAGTATTTTCGGACAGCTGTTATTTTCAAAATTATCAAACATTTCATCGAATATGCAAAAAAATTCTTTAATTCATTTGCTTATTTGTTATTTTCCATTGATATTCATTATTTTCAGTAAATAAAATAGACATCTTATGTTGTTCGAAAAAAGTCATTTTACCACTAATATCTCGGAAATATTGACGAACTGTTGACGACGTGTGCTAAGATTTAATTAAATGCTTCGTAAATTTAAACTGCCATTCCGACAAAAATATAATTTGTATGCCACAATGCCTAGGACTCTCATCAAGTTAAATTGTATTGAATATTAACTATTTTCCTATATTTAAGTATTTGAAATCTTATGTTTAACTTGCTGTTCGAAAATGGCTCCCAGTTATTGTGTTGTTCGGAACTTGGATCATTTACCTTGTATGCACAAATGAGCAGGTGTGCACGTGTATGCTATGCTACGCATGGGTATGCATATACAATCGCACTCACGGGTACGCAATGCACACATGTACAGATACAAGTTGCACACTGTATGCAATGATACACACGTGGGTGTAAAAATATGCAAAAGTACGCATATAGTTACAGAAATAAAAAGATACGCATGCATACGCCCATATTTCCGGATTTCAAAGGTACGTATACAGGTATACACATAAGCAAAAGTGCACTTGTAAACTTACAGGTACAGAGATACGTGTTAACACACAGAAGTGCTGGAATTCACAAGAGCAGACAAATCTAAAAGAGGGAACGCACGGCCTTGAAAAGCTATGCAAGTATAAGAAAAATAAGATGTTCTCTCTAAATAACGTAAGTTTAAAAATCTTATTACCTTCCTATTCATGTTATGATTGTCTTGTATTTTTAAATTACTTGATAAGTATTTGATTAAAATGATCAATTTCCAGAAAAGTCGTTGTTGTTTAACGTTCAGTAGAATGCAATTCAGCACACTTTGTTTTCTTTTTACTAAAACCTTGAGTCACTGTACTCAAATTACTGTTACAGTAGGTAAAGATCATTATTTTACCAAGCATATTCAAGAAAGGCCAAAAATATAAATTTGGATTTTACTACCTTTGAAAACAAAAAAGGAATAGAATTTAGAATATTTTATAGTGACATCTTACTTCTAACCTTTTTAAAAACTAATACTAATTAAAGATTTCTCTTCTTTTTTGAATAAAATTTTCTAGTTAAATTTATTGCTGTTTTCCTCTGACCTCTGCAATATACAAACTTAATACATACACGTTGATAGCTAGGTTTGCCATCAATATAAATAGATTACTTTCATTACGTACATGGTTTGAGTATGCTAGCGAGCTCAGCTCAGAGAGTGCTAGGAAGAAGATCCTCCATTTAATGGGATTCGAGCGTTCCATAACAGCAACTATACTTATATATTCAACTACACCTATATACCCATATTTATATATATGGTTGGAACAAAAGTATACACATATACACGCGGAGGAAAAAAAAGCGTTATCGCATGAGAGCGTCAATGCGATGAACCTGTGCGTCACGCAATTAGCTTGTACTGTAGCTGCTACGAGCTAAGCGCAGGCTATGGCGTCGTCAGTGTCTATGCCGTAATGTCAACATGAGACATGAGCCTAGCGCCAAAATTTTATGGTTTGAAAGCAGACAGTCAACACCTTTAACGCATTGACTATAGCTATGGGCAAAACGCAAAGTGGCAATGGAGTTTTGTGCATCGACCGTCTTGCGTTTGCTTCTCCCACTTTTCGTTTCTACACAATATGCTTTTTCTACAGCATGCACGCACTCGTTGCTTAGCAGCTTATAAATACCCATATACATGTATGTTTAAATATGTGTATATATACATTTCAGCTGATATGATAGTCTTGATACCACTTTATGCTTAATTCATCAAATTTTAGCTGTGCTGTGCAGCTTTGCTATGCTCGTGTCAAAATTAGATCTGTTTTTAAATGATGCTCACAATAAATATATTTTCTATACATCACAAGACTATCAGCTGCAGTGTATGTATACACTCGCATTTGAACATACATGTTTATAGGTATTTATAAGCTGCATAGGCAACGAGTGCATGCATGCTGCAGAGAGAGCATATAGTGTAAAAACAAAAAGTGGGAGAAGCAAACGCAAGACGGTAATGGACAAAACTCCATCGCCGCTTAGCGTTTTGCCCATAGCTATAGTAAATCCGTTAAAGGTGTCGACTCTCTACTTTAAAACCATCAAATTCTGGTGTTAGGCTTACATCTCATGATGACATTATGGCATACACACTAGCGACGCCATAGCTACATAGCAGACTGAGCTTAGCTCGCAGTAGCTACAGTAAAAGCGCATGGCGTGCCGCACAGGCTCATCGCATTGACGTTCTCATGCGATAATGCCATTTTTTTTCCTCTGCGTGTTCTTCCTATTTTGAACGGGAGGTTCTTCTCCATAGCACCATCTGAACTGAGCTTGCCAACTTGCTAGGCTGCTAGCCTCCTGACTATGAGCACATCACAGGTGGCACTGCCAACGCCGGGGTTCAGCAAATCTAGCAGCATGAAAGCATTAGATCTTATGGGAACGGTTCTATTTTAATTAACGACGATTCTTTTTTCATGAGGTAATTTGTGGAGTTAGTACTTATTACATGACACTGGTATACCTTATTTAAGTCAAATTATTTTGGAGTGATTACTACACTCTCTTTATGACATAGTCAACATTAATTTCATACAAGCTAGACAAAGTTAGTCAGCTCATTAAATGTGCCATGTCTATAGTTAAACTAATGCATACAGTTTACTTGAAAAGCCCTGTCACTCTTATTTTTCAAATTCCTAATCTGCCGAATTTTTTTTCTATTTAATGATTTTTTTTTTAATAAACTATTCCAATATCTTGTAATAAAAATTAGTTTTATAAACTTATTAGAAAAAAATCACTCTTACAAGATCAAATGCTTTCATGCTGAAAAACTTAGTACTGAACTTTGGTACTAAAATTTGTTTATAGTCAATATCAGGTTGTGGCTAACTTAAAAGCCTGAAAAAAAGGTGATAAAAAAGCTATGTAAAATTTTGAAATAAGCGTCGTTGAACATAACATTTCTAAACCATTTACCATTTCTAAAGGATTCCCCCTCCAAACTATGCATACAAAATAACATAACGTGTTATCAATTTTTCATAACACAAAAATATAACGGTTTTAATAGCACGATTTTTTGTTGAAGTTATACTTTTATTCAGACCATGAAAAAGTTTGAAAGAGCGCCACCACTGGTGACAGTCGGAGTCAGTGGACCGTAGATAATGCGTAAAAGTCAGTAACAATGTCTTAAAATTTGTTTAATCTTACGAATTTTTTAAGTTGGAAGACGTTTATTCAAGTAATAATGGATTTTTCATTGTCTATGATGACCGTATCCATTTTTCTGAGAACAAATATCACAAACAATGTATAACTTCACAGCGTATGGGGAAAAAGAATAAATTAGATAGTAAAAAATTCATTATTACTTGTATTAACGTCTTCTAACTCGATCGATTTGTAATATTCGATTATTTCTGAAAAATTATTACTTCCATTCGTTATCTACAGTCCAGTGACTCCGACTATCACCAGAGGTGGCACTCTTTCAAACTGTGGCATGATCTGAGTAGGCGCGTTCTGCGCAAGAGTAGATCAACGATTTTAAATTGGTGACATAGAGGAAATGTGTAACGTAAGGGGAGTTTGCATGTTATTCTAACTTTAGACTGCTTTTCTCGTCATACTACCCCACGCCTTTTCCCTTTCACTCCACATCGTCACAGTACACATTTTAAATTTTATTAAATTTTATTTTTTATTTTTAAACAAGTTCAATAAAAAAAAAAAAAGAATCCCATTAAAATGGAAACCTCTGAAAACCTACATCACTGCACCCAAATCTAGTCTCTTAGCAACTTTCCTATGAGCGATTCTGATATTGGAATCTCGATAACGTTCTGTTATGGTATCGTTCGTTACTTATTTTTAATGTTAATATTCATTTACTGTTGACCAATTGATTCGGTTTGATTATGAGTTAGATTATTAAGTAACTTTTTTAATTAATAAACCATTTTTTTTGTTAAATAATTTTTTTTTAACTAAGAAGTCAGGACATTTTAGTAGAGCAGTGTTTCTGTATACTCATACATATTAATTTATTTATCATTATTTCTTATTTTCACAATACATCAATAAAAAATTATTTGTACAACTTTTAATTTTTTTCAAAATTTTAAAAAATTTTGTAGAATTTCCTGTTGTATTCTATGAATGCATTACTAATTTCTTATTACATCGGATTCTTTCAAAATTTTTCTATTCGTAACTAAGGTGATTTTTGGCTTAAGATCGTTCATCACAGTAAGCGAGAAAAAAGCTTAGAGTGCTAAGAGGAGCGCAAATATAAACAGCAACCCTGGAAATTGTTTTTCTCATATGGATGTACTTACATAGAGGCTTTTACGCATACTCCACCTCTTCTTTTTAGTGCTTTTTAAGAAATCTACCCGTGGATCTACTCGAAAGTTTAATAGGTTTATCTGAAAGTAATGTTTCATACCAAAAAGTTGGGATATTACTACTAGTCATATATATAAATTTTTACGAGATTCCTTTATAACGTTACATGTTAAATTGAGATTTTTTTATGAAAAAACATGTAAGAAAAGGGCACATTTTAACAATCTGCATTTTTTGTGGGTATTTTTTTTGCCGTTTCGAATATAAATTTAATATTTAAATAAAATAGGTCAATAAAACCTATGAGTGATAAACATTCGCAAGGGACATCCATTAGCATGTAAAACTACCTTATAAGAGAAAGTGGTACTACAGGATGGCTCATCCCGACTTTTTAAATACAATTATATTTTGGTTATTAAAAATAGACTAGAAATAAATATGTAAGCGTATGTGACAGATGTGAGCGTTAGAGATGTAATCAGCGTAGGCAGTAAAGAAGTTTTTCTGAAATCCTTGGAAGATTCGATAAAAGCCCACAGTCTTGTACTGGTCAGCTTACATATTGCTTTTATATTGCTTACATATTGCTTTTATAGTATTGCGTCATTATGTATTTTCCGTAACTATTCATTTATTATTAACTTAATTATTTACTAAAACCACACCTAATTAAGGTAGGTATAATAATTTCAACGATAATTGCACCACCTTCGTACAAAATATCGTTTTATAAAAGGTATATTTATATTTATAACCATATTTGTCTGCCATATAATCCCATTCAAGTATGACTTTATACTTGACCCAAGCGCTTGCTATCCACTGGTTTAGTAAGAAAATACGCTTGTTATAAAAGTAAGATACATACGAGAAAGGAGTTGCACATTACGTCTACTAGACTTAAACTGACATATGTGTCGATGCCACACCACTTGATGTAATGGTTTATTTATTCGGGAAAGACTAAAAATGTCAACTTAATTCGTATTACTAGCAATTTCTACTTTTTATTTAAATGAAATTTATGTGGAAATAACGCTTCTATCGTGCAACAGTAATTAAAAACATGCAGACTTATATTGTGGTTAAATGCATCACATTATTTATCGCACAAAAAAAATTAATGAAGATAGTTTTATCAAAAAATTTGGCTGTGATGAGAATAATTTGATTTGTAATAATATAAATTTAAATAAGTAAGGGCACAATAGTTTTACAAAGTAGTTGAATAAAAGAACGAACCTAATAAATGAGGAATGTTTGAGTTGTATTTTATAAACAATTTATCGCATGCTCGGTGATTCAGAAAAAATTTACTTAGCATTCATAAAACTATCATGAGCATCGTGCAACAGCTTTTGATATACATTCAATATGACTATCACAATTAACAGCAGTTTCAGGTAAAATCAGACTTTGTTTACATCTAGTACTTAGTGATATGAGCATTATTCAATTTTATTTTACGTATTTAAAATTAAGGTCATGATATCTTCATGAAAATTGATTTTTACCAAAACAAAAAGTTAGGCAAACTAAATATACTGAAATAAACATTTTTCAACATTTCTTTTATATTTTACATAGTAGCCACAAACTATATGCAACCAATAAATTATTAGCTTACAACCAAGTTGTAAAATTTAAATCTTGTATAATTTAAATTTTATTTTCTTTTAAAGGATAGATTTTCAAAATTAATCTTATTAATTCTTACTTTCCTTCAGTAGTGCACGCAAACCTTACATCAAGCTAAGTGGAAAGAATGTTATGCGATTGATTGGTAATAACTGTCGAAAACAATCAGTGAAAAATTATAAAAAGTAATATCAGTTTAAGGAGTCTAGACGTAAAACAATTAATATAAATTCGTATTCACAACCATCTTTTATAAGATTACTGCACAAAAACTTATGAATACTAATAATCAGTTATCATTTTTCGTGTTTGCAAGATCAATTGTTACAACAAGTGCCTGCGACGATCATTAATTTGTATTACTTTTTTTAAATTTGATATAAAGTATAATACAATAAAAATAATCTTATATTAAAAATCATTAATAACTATTATTTTTTCAATAAATTTAAAAAGTTAAATATCGGACAGAGATAATTAACAACTGAAGCTCTTTTCATTCACTTATTTTCTCTATGTTTTCTAGAATGACATTTCTAATGCAAAGAACATGTATAATTATAAAAAATAATAATTATTATAAAATTCCATTGTTTGTCTCAAATAATACCAAATGATTTTTATTATTAGTTAATAATTTTTCTTTGTTAAAATATAAAAGTATAACTTCTGTGAGGTAGTATTCACATGTGTACTACACGTTATGTGCTGACACCACTTCATGTTACGTATATGCGCTTAAGAGAGTACCTTCGGCAAGAGAGAGAAAGACCGATGCTAGAAAAAGACAGGGAACAACAAACTTTTCATATGTAAGAAGTGTGGCAACGTTGTGCTTGTAAAGTAGACAAGCAATAGAGGCGGGAATCAGCTGTCGTATTCGCTATGCGCCTTTGTCAGGTGGCGTTGTCGAGTGAGAGAAACTGTCCCTCGCAAAATATCCCAGAGTGCATGCAGCCTTATAGAAAAATTTATTAATAAATTAAAATAAAAGGTTATTAAGAGTGGATTGACAAAATAAATCAGTGATTTGAGCGTGTATTATGTTAGTGTACAGTAATAAGCTTTGTTTGGTGTTGCCATGTGTACTACAAGATTGAAAAAAACAAGAACATGGATTGCGACTATAATAACACAGCATATATAAGTGCATATACATACTTGCACTTGTGTGGAGCTTGAAAACACAAGTACTGCTTACATTTATCCATTTCTCACAACACAGTGTTCAATAAACGTAAAAATTTATGGGTGAGAGCAATTATTCAGACTTTGTTCCACAAACGTCGAGGTAAGAGATATCCATAATGAGGAAAAAGTTTAAATGGATAGCTTAACTCCTAAGGAAGACTCTTGTATCAAAAATATCTGCCTTATAAGACATTTGGAGGAAATATCCGTACAAACGTAAACAAAGTTATAAGCAGATCCTATGCTAAGTGTACGGAAGAGAACCGAGCATCGTCTGCTGTCAGCTGGTCTTTTCACATGGAGCGAGACATCCTTACAAAATTGCTTCTAGAATTTGTTAAAATGGAGTTCATGAACTGTAACTTGGCCCAGCCTTTCTTAATACTTCAAACTAAAATTCTGTACAAAAAAAGTGTGTTTTTCAAAAATTCATAACACACTTTTGTTGAAAAAAGTTGAGTCTCTTCTTACTTTTTTTACGTTACTTTTTATCATGTAAACAACATGTTTTCAAGTTTTTTTACTCGAACTATCAGAAACAAGCTGCTTTAAAGAATGTACCGTAATTTGTTCATATCATCCAATGGTATAACTTTTGATCTCTGACGAGTTGAACACAGTTAAATTAACTGTGATCCAGTAGGCGAGCGTTTTCATGTACGGTAAGTACAACTCAATATAACACGGTGTCTTATGGGAGCCTGCGCACACCTGCTCATCCCCCGGAAAAACGACTGAACCTCCTTAAGCTTACCATACTGAGACAAGGGTGGCAAATTGACACAGACGGGAGGTATTGTACAGCTTACAACCAAAACTGGTGCAGTATATAAGTTAGGCTTGCAAAAATTAGTTTGATTGTTTCTGTTCATCCAATGGAAAGTGTTAATGTGCTTGTGATAATATTTTAATTTTAAACTGTAGTGTCAAATTATTGAAAATAATATAAAAACAATTCTACACAATATTTGGCTTGTTTCTCAAAACTTATGCATCTGTGAGCGTACTTGGTCCTGCATAGTTTTCATGCCTAACTGTGTGTATCTCAAAGGGGAGACGTGGGATTCACGCATTGTGTTAATGCTTTGTCGTACGTGTTCTTTATCTCGATTACTCGTAGATAGGTGTTCCATCGGTTAATCGGAACTTATATTCCTAGATATATATTTTTATTAACAGCAACGATTTATGATACTTTAGGAAAGTAATCAGGGATGACGGATCAAAAATTTTGGATGATAATGAGAGTAATTAGTGATGTAAAAGAATGTGTACCAATGATTTTTAATAAAGTGTTGAAAAAATTAATTCATTGGCCTCAGAAAATCGTATAACACCCAGTCGGATCGATAAAGTTTGTGTGATAGATGAAAATCCCGAGTTGGATGAAGGTTACAAGATCAATGAAGATTTTAATTTTTCAAATGTAGAATATTGCAGTTTGAAGGCTAGTACTGTAAAATCAGACAATCTATATTGAGATTGACTACGTACAATCAATGGAGAGGCCATTAAACCTAGTTATTCTACTGATTGTTACGTGTCCACTTTGAGATAAGGTCGCTCACTGGCTCGAATATCAAATCATCAACGATTTCAGAGTTCAAAGATCAAATGTATGAAACTTGAGCGGTCTTACATCGATACATCGATCCAAAAAATCAGGGAACAGCAAAGAAAGTTCGTGCAATACATCTAAGATGCTATTCATGTACTCCAAATGTCATTTAGTAAAATATTCACAATCAGGACTTGATAAGGAATCAATGAAAAGTATTAACGATGCTGACAAAGTTCAAGAGACTAGTGAAACTGAGTCGAAAAAATTAGATAGAGTAAATGAAAGTTCGAGTAAAGTGACTTTTTTTTTAAACAAATGACACGATTAGTAAGATAGTAAACAGTCGTCGGGGAAATTTCAAGCATGAATACAAATTTAACGTAAAAATACGTTTTCATTATTTTTATAATTATTAACAATTTGAATCAAACTAAACGTTAGTTCTGCAACTGTTGATTCAATTTGGAATAAAAACAATTAATTTGAAGTGTGTGATATCCTTCTTAATAGTATCGAAACAAGTTATTATACAAAATGCATAAGTATTTAAGGTCCAATAGAAATAATTAAAAAATTATATGAAATTGTAAAAATTAGAAATAAGTGTTACCCCAACTGTAGTTGGACAGAAAACTTATTGATATGAAACTTAATTTAAAAAATGATCTGGCATCCAATTTTGTTGATTGGTTGTAAGAATTTCTTTAACAACATAACTATATTAAAGGTCGTCAGCATCTTAGAGGCAATGAAAAGCGTGGTATGCTGTTTAAAATAGTGATGTTTTTCGTGCTAGAAATTCAATAACAAAGTTCATTATGTTGTTAAAGTACTGGAAGGGGCTTGATATATAAAATTTTTAAATACTTGATATATAAGGGTATTTTTTAACTTATAGTTGAACAGGAGGCTCAAAGAAATTTTCGTGCTGATGTCACTGCTATTCAAATAGGTAGATCATGAAAAAGATGCTATGGTTATGACATCTATGGACACAATATACGATATTGCCCATGACACCTATGGACGCAATATACAATCTTGCCGATTCAAGCAATTGGGATAAAAATTATGATATAGTAGTAAAAGGCCCGCTCCTTATATTGTCAAGATTTACCCTACAAAAAAGAAAAAAGGCAAAATAAGTTGTTTTTGATCCAGGTACAGTATCTCAAGGAAGAAGCTTTGGGAGAGATTTTGACCGAGGAGATTCAAGGCAAGTTGGTTCTAATAATAATAAAAATAATAACAATAGTGGGAATAAGCCTGTGTGGTTTGGAAAGCATTAAGTTACTTATTTAAATTGCAACAATAAACCGCCAAAAAAATAATAATAATCTGAACAATAATACAAACAATACATGTAGCAACCTTTATTCCAACAATTGTAATCAGTTCAAAACCAATGCTTCGAATGAACCTAGAGGCTAGAATATATGCTACTGAGAGTTTTTCAAGAAATACAGATATGAAATTTTAACAACAAAGAAACTAAAATCATTCCTTCCAAGGAAATGAAGAAAGAAAAAAGGAAAAGAGTCAGATTACGTGAAAATTCATTACCTGAAAATATCGTCAATAATGCAAACTTTACTGAGATCGAATTTGAAGCTTACAACGAAAATTATTTTGCGTTACTGACTGGTATAAATAATAATCCTGCATCTTTTACAGAAGCTATGAAGACTGAAGTATAGGATTTTTGGTTCGTGGCAACACAAAATAAATTACAGTCCATGAGGAAAAACCAAGTCTGATACTTAGTTGATTGACCTCAATCTTTAGCTAGCAGAACTAAACTAAATGTAATTGATTCCAGATGAGTATTGAAAAGAAAAACAGGATCTGAGAAAGAATTAAAGTATAAAGTCTGATTAGAGATCAGAGGCTTTAAAGATAGACATGCATACGACTTGTTTGAAACTTGAAGTTCTAAAGCAAAAGGTCAGTAAATTGAGTTGCTCACTCTGTGGATTAAAGGTTAGTACTAATTTTGCGAAACAATGTTAATTTATTTGTTTTATTTGTGCAGGTAACTAAAGCTGATAGAGAATTTGTGGATACGCAAATCATTTAGTTAAGTCTTTAGTCTAAATTAATGTGAAAATTGCTTAATTAGCTCTTGTAATTTGTGCTTAAGTTATTAATAGATTGATTGTATAAGTTCTTGATTCAAAGTTTGTTACTTGAATTTCATCACAATAAGCTTGATGAAACTACCTTATTGAGAAGGGAGTAAAAGAATATTATCTCTAAAGTTATATACTCTTGTGTCTTATACGTTGTGTGCATGCACCATTTCATGTGACATATATATGTTCAAGCGCATAAGTAGGCAAAGCTGGTCTTCACGCTATAGAGCATGAACGCGACGTACAACGTTGGAAATTGCTGATTCTAAATTATAAAATTTAATTTAAAAAAACAATCTTTTGATCCTTTTTTTGCTGAACTCTTCTCTTGGCCCAGAAATTATAGAAAACAATTAGATAAGAGGCACAAAAAAATAATTTTACTGTTATTGATGATTATTAACAATATCAAACTAAGTAATTTATAATTTACCTGTTAAGTATCAGTTAAAAGTATAGATGACCCAGTTTAATATTGTTAATACACGAGTACTTTGAAGTACAATACAACAAACGTCATAAAAGAGTATGCTGCACAAAAAAACTTGACCTTTCTTAGATTTCGACCTTACATCTTTCATAAACTGAATATAGTTTATTCTCATGCATGAATTTTACGCTATTTATTATTGAAGACATTATGCTCTCCTGACCTCTTTTTGTGTATGATAATTGTAATATAAATTATTTACAATTTAATCGTATGACTTCTAGAGGGTAAAGGAAACATCTAACAGAGAGATTTTTAAATTACTATCAGAGGTAATGTACCTAATTACAACAAATTCTTCAACAAATCTAAGATTTACTGTTTTTAGTTATATAAGGTCTATGGAATATATGTATATATATACATACTTTTTTTTAATTTCTAGTAAGTTATGTTATCTTCCTATTAACTTCATATTATGTCAATTCCTTCATTGGTTTTAAGAACAATAAAAGTTACTGAAATTCCAGTTGTTTTGACATGAAATGCACTTAAGAACGATGCTCTGGATATTTTTGTTTTAAGCAGTTACCTTAATTATTGACATTCTTATTTATTGATAGATAATTGTTATTATCACTTCACAATTCCAAAACACTACGTAGATGCAGAGTTTTTTTTTGCTTTTTGAAGATGTAGTATTGTAAAATTATTCTCAAATTAAATGTTTTGTAATTATTTTATAGATATATTAATGATCAGGTATAATAACATGAGTTGCTACTTTGAGGGGTTACTTTAAGTAGTATTTTTTCGTAGATCATCCAAAAAAATCTAATTTT
Source organism: Copidosoma floridanum (assembly GCF_036245765.1). NCBI lineage: Eukaryota > Metazoa > Arthropoda > Insecta > Hymenoptera > Encyrtidae > Copidosoma > Copidosoma floridanum. The sequence continues at coordinate 9,504,447 of NW_028321882.1, read as the reverse complement.
GTTGTTTCTAACAAGTTCCATTAGGTTATTTCAATTGCTGCTTTAAATATGTATACTATACATTTGTGTTAAAAATTCGTAAAAAATAAGTTGTATTTAACATGAAATAGTAACGTAAAGGCATTTGAGTTTCATTTAAAATTTTACTTACAAATGGAGAAAGCAAAGACAAAAAAAATTAGAAGTGCGAACCACAAGAACTACCCAACCGATTTCGCTGAAATTTTCCATACTGATTCTTGACACTTTCTAGATGGTTTTTTCATTGCTTTTAAAAAAATTAATTAAAAATAACAGCCGTAAGCATCCGATGTCACTGAGTTTGGTGATAACATTGCCTAGCCAAATATTGATTACCACATTTATTCATTGGCAGAATGTCATAACAGATCTACTCTTCGTGCAGCTGGGTATTCCAGCTACACTGGTGTTACAAGTATGCATCCGATCTATGCTTATTTCCATCCTGAATTTCTAGGATAACTAAGTGTCGTAAAATAAAAGATGCTTCTAACGCCGACGTCTCCAACACAACATCAGAACACGTCGGACGAGAGCACGTCCAGCTTCAACGCTTTAAAGCGTTGTGGTCGTTCTATCGACCAATGTGCCCATACCAAAGCTTCTCTTACTGAAACAGCAGTCCAAATAAAGCAACAGATCTTCACTGCTGATAGACCGTTAGCTTTGTTTTGTCACTTCATCGACTCGCAGCCGGCTCTCCGACATTGAGAATAATAAACATCGATAGAAAGTATTACCATTGGCCCTTTTTAGGGCCATCATAAGTCTTTACGTTTCCAAACCGCCATTTATTTCTACAATGGTTCTGATAGCCATCTAAAGTTGAACCACATTGCTAGCAAATATATTTTTTGCAACTACTTTCGACACATATTTTTTCATATATTTTAAAGAAAATTACGACTTCGATTCGTCCACCAACAGACTATATGAATTTGGCTTATTTTAAAGCAAGTCAGTCATTTACTGTTATTTACATTTACAGACGTTACACACAAAGCATTAAGTCACAAGGATGGATGCCTTGGCTACCAACGGCTCTTCCATTCAACTCGTGCACACTGCATCTACTAGCAAAGCTATTAAGGAGTTGAGCAAACGGGGCAGTCTTTAATAGGTAAGCGATTTATACCTTAGACTGCTAAAACAACTGAGTTCAAACAAAACAGATACTTATGATGCCAATATTTGTGGCACAACATCAGGACACTTTTGAAAAAAGAAAAGAACAGCCAACTCCATAGGGTCTAAAGCGTCATAGTTTTCCTGCCGACAAGTCGAGTACTACAACAGCAGGCCAGAGAAAACTACTCTAAGGTATCTAAGAAAGAGTTCAGCTCAACGGTTCTTTAAGGGCTATCTAACGTAGAAACACCTCACTATCAATACATTGCAACCTTAAAAAGTTGGCAAACAAATGGCGAGTTTTTAGGGGTCACAAATGTTTTTAAAAATACCTAAACTTTTTAAGGGATAAATCAGAAGAAAATTTTTAAATGCTTTAAATGTATTTTGGTACCTGCTGCCATACTGCGTTCAATGTACGTCTGCTACGCAAACGTTATTAACCGTTTTACGGCCAAAGAGGTATGAAAAATATGATGCAGGATATTGATAAACATTGGAACGGCAGCGTTTAGATCACGTAATGTATTGTATTAAAATATAAAAAGTTTTGATTTATATACTTTTGAAGAGAAACTTCTCAACGTACACTTTATATGGAAAGTTAACCTGTGAAATGAGTGAGCAAACACTGGCGTGTACATGTTCGTATACATTATCTGCGCACCACCCAGCGCTGACTATAGTGTAGATGTCTCTCTCTCTTACTCACATGTGCACAATGATGCACTGCAGTAGCTATATATATATATATATATATATATATATATATATATATATATACATCCGGAGATCCATGACACTTTTTGTCGACTTCTCTCAACTTCTTTCTCACTCTATGAGTTCTGACTTGCTCTCAAGATGAAACACTTTTTTTTTCTCCTGTGGATAACCTTTCGATCTCTACATCGATCCTTCAAACGTTCCATTGCTATACATATACTTGATACCTACTGCTGCATGATGGAAATCGTAACGTAGCTATAATACAGGCAAAGTTGGGCTTCTGTTACAGCTAAGGTACTATCAGGCAAATAATGACTGACACAAAACGTCGGTTGGTCTCTTTGAAATCTTTAAAAAAATGTGTCAAAAATCGTTCTTCTTTTATATTTATCTTTTGATATGTACGTTGCTAAACGTGCATAAAGTATGACATATGCATCATATGATAATCTAACCTTTGAAAACAAGAAAAAATGATGTATGTTGGAAGGGAAGCAAAATTGGCTAAAAATAACGATTTCTACGGGTATCCTAAAAAGGAACGACATGATTGAGGCGAACAAAAAAACAAAAAACGAAAGGGGTCTGACTATGCACAAGCATAACCTCAATTCTTTAATTTTTTTTAAATTATCTTAAAAGAATGACTAATCGAAAATTTTCCTTTTGCATGTCATATTTTTAAAATTATCACGGACATTAAAAAAGCATTTAAAAAATTTGTCATAACGTAACCTATCAAAATTAGAAAAACAGTCATACCTCAAAAAAAAGCTAAATAATAGACCTAAAATAACCGTTCTTACAGGTTTTTTAAAGGAAAACAACGAAATGGACACACACAAATAAATAAGGGTTGGACTATGCGCAACCAAGTGATAACTTCAATTTTCTGGTTTTTTAACTATATCTTGAAGAGAACAAGTCAAAAAAATTTCTTTTATAGTATGGCATGTTTAAAAAACTAATACGGACGTTGACAAAATCTTTAAAAAATCTCTGATGCAACATAACCTCTCAAAACTAGAAAAACAGTCACATCTTTGAAGAAAAGCCAGATAGGCCAAAAATCATTTAACGTAAAAAAAATTAGTATTGGGGTGCAAAAATAAATACTACTACACGGATTCATATAAACAATCGTAGGAATTCTAAAAATCAGAAGTCCTATCTCAAAGATACATCCTATTTGTCCTAGGTATAAATTAATTTATTTTCTATTTTTCATCATAAATTATAAGAACGATTATTGTCACGTGACCAAAACCTACATTTTCGTTATTAATTTTGAGATTAGTAAAAAGTAGTAAAGCATGGGTTAATCTTAATAATAAATTATAAATAATTATAGAAAACGAATGGAATGAAAAATTACAACTTTACAATAGAAAATAGCTATGTTTATTGTTTTCCTAAATCTCAATCAGATAAAGTAGATTTATTTTCTTTTATGGTAGCCAAAATTTAAAAAAATTTTTGTTTGTCTAATACAAAGGTTCCAACAAGAATTTATTGTACGTATGTGATGTCATAACAGATGCACGAATACGAATTTTAAATAAAAGAAATTTTTGTCCAGCATAACTGGATGAAAGTATCTTTTTTCAGGGCAGCATGGTGAAAATTTTTGTTTTGTTCTGCTTTACATGAGCAAAAATTCGTAAATGTAATAAAACATTTATTATAGCAAACATGGAAATACTAAGAATGCGCAAATTATGTGTAACATAAGGGGTACATCAAAATATATGTATTCTATACGCACGCATGCCCAAATACGTAGTAATATTAAAATTTTCCATACAATAATATCGGATTCTTAAAGACCGATTGAAATTAGGTGTACTCCAATTTTCTCAGTTTCTGTTACATTGAGTTTAATAACATTCGAGTTAGGCGTTTCACTTCTGTTGGGGGCCCGAGACCCACACCTGGTTTTTTTCATCAGTTTTAAATCTTGTTAGCTTTATTGAAGAGCCTTTTGTATGTGTTATAACGTGAAAAAGTGCAAATCAACAAATTTTGTTCAAGATCAACAACTATGTTATAGCTTGAGAAGCGTATGTACTTTTTAGCATCATTATATTTTTATACAAATTCTAGCTTATTTTTAGATTAAATTCGCATGGATTCCACACAAAAATTCCTTTTATCTTAATTTTTTTGTATTTCAAGAGGTATAAGGATTGAATGCAAAATTCCGAGGCGTTAATGAACTAAAAATATTTTGCATTACGTATGGTGGTCTACTTTCTGAAACTCGAGTCAAGCTGAGTCAGATTTGCTAGTTTAGCAATAAACAAAACATCAAAAAACAAATCTATATAAATTGGAAATTTAATTTAATAAATGCAATTTCTTGAAAATCTAAAATGATTTTAGTTATGCAGTACTAAAACGAGTTAAACAAATGCTTTAGTTTTCTTATTGACTAACAAAAATGTCATTGTGTTAGCATTTCCTATTGCTACATACATTACATTTTAATGATTTTAAATCGAAATACTTTTTATTTTTTCATAATTAGCTATTGATACTACAAAGCAAGTGCAGTGTTTCCCTTTAAGGTTTATGTTCTAAGGTTATATTGTAATGAAAGAAAATGTAAAAGAGGTAGGGGAGGGTGGGGCAGGCAGAGCACGGCGGCTCAGCATGGCACCCTCATAATATCAATTATCATAGACTTAAAGAATAGAATTTTGCCAGAAATGTAATAAGAAATACTTATCCTATTATACTCTATGCTTTCTCTGTCGAAAAATTACGTTTCCAATTTATTATGTAATTTTAAAAATTTCATTGCTGAGAAAAAGTTGGCTTCATTTTTCATTGGCTTGAAAGAACTCTAAAATAATAGCTTTTTTTAACGAAAATAGGTGCATTTGATAGCTTAAGTCTTAAGCTTCAAAGCACTATTTTTTTTTTTTTTAATTTTTCTGAACAATGTTATAAACAATATAAAACCTTATTAAAATGGGGCAGGCGTAGCACTGAGGGTAGGGCAGGCGGAGCACGGTCAGCAGCTGCGGTATATATTTGCTGCACTTTATCAGCTGACTGCGCCTAACCTATTCTGTTACGTATAGGTATACCTACCTATAAATCTGATGTAAACAGTCCACAAAATAGAAGTGCAATACTTAAGGTGGCTCCAGCGCCTAGTGCCGTATCAAACTGGGGAGACTAAAAATTAATCATTATTTTCTTTAAAATATGGTATAAAATTATCGTAGAGACTGTTGTAAGCCATATTCTACATTTTATCTGTTACTTTAGTGAGTTGATATAAAAAAAAAACAAAAAAGTTTTATGGTGCCCTAATTGATGAACTGTTACAGTACGCTCCTAAGTTCAAGAGTAGTTATACCTATATATATGTACTCTGCAGAATGCAGACAGCTGAGAGCTGACTTGCACTTGCAACTGTATACTTAGTCTCCGATCAGTTAAAGATTTTGTTCGATAACAAGACACTTTTCTTATGTCATCGAAAACTGCGTAAAAATAAATACAAGATAGTATGTTTTTTACACCTTACGGGTTATTTATCTAAGTGCAGCAGTAGGTTGTATATCGCGTAAGCTTGCATTTCCTATCCAACCCGTCTTAAAACTACGATTTTGTAAGCATGATTTCTTACAATTTTCATCGTCAACCTTAATTTTTTTTTATACGAATAGAAAGATGGGAATTCAAAGATTATAATTTAATTTTATTAACCTTGGTTGGGTTATTAATAATTTTAATATTGAGGCCACTGGAGCCACCTTAAGTAATTGTAGGTAAATTAAATTGAATAAAAAAAAAAAAAAAATTTTTTAACCAAAATAAATAGTAACATACAACAACTAACAGATTCATTACAACCCTTCGATGTTTACTTAATCAAAACAGAAAGAAAAATGCCATAAAAATTTCAATATAAAAATAAGACATTGCGACCGTGCTACGCCTGCCCCACGGGGTGCCACTCCCCACCCACCGGTAGGGCAGGTGGAGCATTTTCGAAGTATATTATTTTTAGTTTATTTGTTGACAATAATGTAAAAAATAAGATTTTTTGACTGTGGATTACGATTCTACTTCAATTTATCTTATTGCTTTTTTTTTTAAATATTGAATTCATCTTTAATGTTACTTCTACATTTGATTTAAGTTAGAGTGCCACGGCCACCCCACCCTCCCCTACAAGAAAAAAAACAAAAATTGTTTTTCTTGTAAACAGAGTAAACAGAGATTTATTAAGTTTCTGGACAGTATCATGCAGCTTTTCGTACTTAAATGAATTAATAAATATTTTTTATATACTCATTTGGATTTAGATCCTTTTTCATTAAACTTTTAACCTCACACGTATAAACGCGTGACATATGGATCACAGTAAAATGAAGGTCCCACAGTAATAGAAAATAGTGAAAGGTACGACATACTTTTTTTAAACATACCATTTCTTACTAAAAAATAATTTTTGTTTTCAAGAAATTATTTTTTAACAATACAAAAAATACATATGTAATATAATTATTTTTTGGTACCAGCAAATTTTCTTGATACTGTAGAAAGTTCATAACTAATGCTTTGTTGTATTTTAAACACAAGTAACATACTAAATTAAGGCACGTTTAAATTTAAGGACAATCTTTTTTGTTAAAGGGCAGTTGTATCAAAAGTATATGGTGGATTGTCTAAGGGCTTACTTACTGGCATGCTGGGCTTGGTGCTGTTGGACTATCTGAGGCTGGGCCTGGGTTGGTTGGTGTCTTCGCCCACCCGTGCCTACCCCAAGGGAGTTGGATGTGACGTACTGTGAGCCCGAGACCGAGTCAGCCCCGGGGGGATAGCCTGTCCACGACACTACGTCTGCGGCTGCGGCAGCAGCCGCTGCTGCTGCTGCTGCTGCAACTGCAACCTGCTGAGTTGAGTAAGTAGGTGCATAGCGAGGGTAGCTCCTAGCGTAAGGATGTGAAAAAGCAGGCAGGCTGGAGGACTTGGTTGTCCCTGTGCCGCCACTGCCAGCATTGCTGTTGTTGTTACTGGCCTGTCCATAGTCCTCACCCGTGATCGATGGCAGCGTTCCACTTAGCCCTGTCACTGAAAGAAATGTGTTGGAAAACAAATTATGCTACGGTAAAATTTAAAAGTGTTAGAGAAAACTTACCATTGTAATAGTTTATACACTGAGAAAAAAAAACTCTAAATTTTACCGTGATTGTCCCTACAAAAATTACCGTGTAGATGGTAATCGTAGGGCAAAGTGACATTGCGGAACTTTTTATCTAACTTAGTCAATTTTCACCGTGATGCACAGTAAAAATCGTCGGGCACCCAACAAAATTTACCCTCACTGCTCACATGTGTAGATAGATTATCGCAATGTGGCATCATATGCTCAACTCGTCCCAACTCGGAGATAAGAACATGAAATTATTTGAAAAAAAGTACATACGCTTCTCATAGTGTTTATGTAACAACAGTATCCATCCGATAATCCAAAACATTTTTATTAATGCAAAAATAATTCTTAACTTATAATATACAATTCGCATATTCGTTAAAAAAAATTCTGTTATGAGTTTTCAAAATTTAAATTTTTTTTCGTACAACATTGTTCAATAAGGTCTCAAGAACACGTGTATGAATTCTTAGGCTATAATATTTAACGAAAAACATTTGGGGAGCTGTTTTGCTTAAGTTGTAAACAACGAAGCCAGCGTATTTTACTTAAAAAAATGTAAACTTTGAAAATTCATAATAGACTTTCTTTGAACGAATGTGCAAATTGTATCTTTTAAGGTTAAAGTTATTTTTGCATTAATGATAATGTTTTGGATTATCGGATGGATACTGTTCTTACATAGACACTGTGAGTAACGTATGTACTTTTTTTCAAATCATTTCATGTTTTTATTTCCGAGTTGGGACAAGTGGAACATACGATGCTACATTGCAATAATCTATGCATGTGAGCGGTGGGGGGAAATTTTGTTGGGTGCCCGACGATTTTTACTGTGCATCACGGTAAAAACTGACTAAGTTAGGTAAAAAGGTTCGTAATGTCGATTTCTTCCACGATTACGGTCAGCACGGTAATTTTTAAAGGGACAATCACGGTAAAACTTATAGTTTTTTTCTTACAATGTAAAAATCTGTCAAAAAAGATAGTATTAGCACAAAGCTTATAATTTATTACCTACTTTTTTTTGAAAGATTTAATCTGAATTTTTGTTTCATCATATTAAAGTCAACTATATCAAACGTTAAGAAACAATAAATTCTTTGCTTATCACTTGTATAAAATAATGTACTGTGTAGACGTGCTAATTAATATTCTTTATGTATGATACTGTGTAACTGGCATTGTATACTAGCAAAATAGTTAGTATACAAGAAACATAGATCACCATAGTTTCATTCATGTTTATTCTAGTATAACGTCCTGGCACACACTGTAAAAAATAGGCGAGTGTGGGGCAGGCTCAGCACCTCACGTTCCATTGTAAATTGTGTCTTATCAAAAGAAATTTCAGTAACACACAAAATTAAATAGATAGATAATCGCATAGCAAAAATAAGTTAAACAGAAAAACTTTTTTCATGGTTTATGAATTTAACTGAAATAAATCAACAAATGAAAGACGAAAAATACCACGCATGCCTTCCCAATAAGCAAATTTGTTTAGAAGAAAGAATTCTTTTTTAACACTTAAATGCTCCCTTCAATAGAATTATTATAAGATGTTTGTACTGCTCTTAAAGTAATCAAAAAGAATTCTAATATGCATTGTGTAAAGTATTCTTTTAGCATACTTAAAATAATGTGATCTTATACTGTAATCTGAAAATAATGGCCAACTTCTAAGCTAAAAGAATACTTTTCTTACATAATACTATAAGTGTACATAAAAAAGACTATACGAAAAATTATTGATGTGTATAAGAAAATTTTCTTCTAACTTTTTATGTATATTATGAATAGTTATAAATTTTTTGAAAGAATATCAGTATTTTTAACTTGATAAAAAAAAGTTTTTTGCTTATCTGCTAAAAAGATTTGCAAAATGTCGCAGGGATGTTATTAAAGCCCATGATTTCTGGTCATTTTGTAAGAACTACGCAGAAAAACTTGATTTTTTTTTTGTATTGCATACTTGCGTGATATCACGATAGTACAAATACATACTTCTTTTTTAATAACGATTTGTAATGCTGTCTGTACGAAATTCGTAAGGGGTGTTGATTGCAGGAATATATAAGACTGAGCAATATCCCGAATAGCAGATTTTCGGGGTAAAGAATTGTTAAAAAAAAATGCGAATCTCTGCATAAATATATTTCTTTAAGGATTCTTATAGTGTTTAATCATTTCTTGTTGTTCTTGATTCTTGTTGTATTACTGTTAGTCCGGGTCGTAATCTGGAATTCGTGGGAGAAATTATTTGGATAGGATTTTTTTGCATGATCTTACGCAAAATGATCACCTAAAAATGAATTTGCATGTTGCCAGGCTTCAAAGTTGTAGGAAAAATGTTTAAACAAAATTTTTTAAACAAATTAAATATATTGTTTATTTTGCCCTAAATAAAAATTTTTTTAGCTTTTTTGGACCATTTTAAACAAAAAAGATATCTTGCGAATTTTCTCTAAAATTAATACTTTTCGAGATATTAACTGTACAAAGTTTAAAAAACCGTGATAATCGCCACTTTCAAGTATGAAAAACAACAATAAAAATTAAAAATTTTGATGTTGCCAAAGTTCTCAAATATTCTTCAAACATCCCTTGACAAGGTCCTAAGGCGTTTCCGGATGTTATTTTATTGCAAACCCTTCATTTTTAATTTACAATCAAGCGTGTACATCATTACGGTCGGCCGCTGCTGGCCGCGGCTCTCATGCTCTGTCTCTTTCCCACTCACGAGGAGTACACGGAATGTCCTGGCGCTCATATTTGATTTTAATGGTAAGTATATTATTCTTCTATAGTAATGGTGGAAATAAAAATAATTATACAATCTTTCATATTGATAAAAAATGAGGTTAACCTAACTGTTGCTATATAAACATACATGTATTTAAATAAAAAAAATTATTTTTAGTTAAGCCTGCACACGCTTAATTGTAAATTAAAAATGAAGGGTTTGCAATAAAATATTATCCAGAAACGCCTTAGGATCTTGTCAAGGGATGTTTGAAGAATATTTGAGAACTTTGGCAACATCAAAATTTTTAATTTTTATTGTTGTTTTTCATACTTGAAAGTGGCGATTTTCACGGTTTTTTAAACTTTGTACAATTAATATCTCGAAAAGTATTAATTTTAGAGGAAATTTGCAAGATATCTTTTTTGTTTAAAATTGTCCAAAAAAGCTAAAAAATTTTTTTCAGGGCAAAATAAACAATATTTTTAATTTGTTTAAAAAATTTTGTTTAAACATTTTTCCTACAACTTTGAAGCCTGGCAACATGCAAATTTGTTTTTAGGTGATCATTTTGCGTAAGATCATGCAAAAAAATCCTATCCAAATAATTTCTCCCACGAATTCCAGATTACGACCCGGACTATGTAGAGTTACAGTGACGTAGCCACCAGACGTGTTACAAATATTGTGTTATAAGATATTCAAATTAATTTTATGTATTTAATAAATTATTTGCTAACAAACTATTATTTTAAAACATGTAATGAAATAAAACTAAATTTAAAAAAACAACACAAATTAAAATTTTTTTACAGTGAGACATAAATAAAAATTATTATTCTACAAAGACGAAAATGTTTGAATTTAGTAAGTTAATCAACGAAAATGAGAATTGTATTTTTAATAAAGTTAAAGTTGCATAAATGAAATTAAATACGTAATACTTGTACCTCAATTGGATACTCATTATTGAAGATTTTTATACGTTTAAGATTTATGTAACGTACATGAATAAGAATGCAATTAATGTCTTTCATCAAGTCTTATTCATTATACAAAAGCCAAATAACTTGCAAAAAATAAGTTTTTCAAAAAATCTTCTTTTTAGCTAGATATTTAATATATAGTGGACGTCCTTAGAGAATATTATGTGCATGGGGGAGTATTGTATGCCTATAGACATCAAGACAAGAATAAAGAGACAGAAAATAAAGAACAGTACAACATTATTTCTCTAACATGCATCAGATTGGGGGAAATTTTTCCATGTATATAATATTGCATGTACTTTCAGCTGTAAGCGTGATAGGTGTAGAGAGAATTAATATAGGTGTAATTTCACTCATTTTTGTCGTACCTAAGTTTCTTTCACTACACTTATATTTAGGCATATAATCCTAATTTATATATATGATCTATGTGTCACAAAGCTGAATGTTATGATAGCCTTGTGGGTTACAGCAAACTCAATAAAGCGGGCATTAGCATCAATTCCTATTGTCAACAATTTCGAGAAAAAAATTTTACTCAAATTTCATTTTTAATATGAAAAATAAATATTATAGTCTGGTTATTTCAGCAGGACTATCAATTTTTTATTTTTAATGGTAATACTTATATAATCTAAAAATAGAAGTTTTTGTACGATGGATGCTAAGTAAAGAAATTTCGTTTAGTCCGAAGCCAATCAGACATTCACGGGGAAAAATTATTCGGAAACAAATTTTTTTGCCATATCTTTTAAAATGTGCTACTGTACCTAAAAGGGCCTGTTGCTAAATCAAAATGTTGTTGCAATTTGTTTTTACAATTTTTTTATAAATAGTTTCGTCAAAGTTGTTTTTTTGGTCTATGAAAAAGTTCACATATTCTTTGGCACATGCGAAACAAAAAACTATTTGAGATGGATATAGCTAATCCCCACAGTTTACCGTATTTTTTTCATGTTTATAAAAAACATTCTCATATTTTTTTATAGCTCCTAATTTCAATATAACATCGTTAGAAACATATTTTTCTATTTAAAATCTTTCTTTTGAATAAATTCTTCTTAGGATATCTTATCATAATTAAAAACAGCTGATAACCAAGTTATTTTGTAAAGATGAATAATGATGTGTATCTTCGTTAAAGTTTAATGTAATTTTACGTATTTTTTTTCAAATTTCCAGCCAAATATGGTACTATCATAAGTATAAGGTCACCACCCTCTAATGATCTGGGGCTTTGACTTTGTTTTTATCATAGCTTATCAGAACTACTGTAAAAATAGGTGTTTTCTAACTAATTACCTTGACTAGGCCACAGTTGCTGTGACACTTGCGTAAGTTCCAACGGATTCACATAGATTGTAGGGTATGCAGTGCTAGTACTGCTTCCGATGCTGCCAACGCTGTTCATGCGGTAAACTGACGAGCTGAAAAAAAAAAAATTACTTTTATAGGTTATTCATAAAAAAGCAAAATTTTTCTAGCATGATTAATATGAGTTTATAACCTCTTCACTGCTAGCATAAAAATGTACGATTTTTTCTACTTTTTATAAAAGGATTTCATTTTTGGGGTTGTACTTGTACAGGAACGTTATGCACTTGAGTAAACCAACGGTTTTAGAACTCTGACCTTTAGAAAATAAGTGATAGAAGAGGATTTCTTGTTTCAACTCCCCCTCACCCCACCCTATCTTCTCATGCCACCCCACGTCAGTTCTCTCCACATCACACTAAGCCATCATAGTTCAGTATACATTTTGAACTTGAATAAATTTTATTTCTTATTCCTTAACTGATTCTCTTCGAAAAATAAAAACACTTTCCTTAAAATTTAAGTTGGTAATCTTCTGTACAAGAATCCAATACCTTGTCCTCTCTGCTATAAGCAGTCCTTATGTAAAGAAATTACATACTTTTTTTATGGTGTGGTTTGTAACCTTTTTAAATTAAAATATTCATCTATTGTTTGTTAAGCAAATTGGTTTGATTGTAAATTACATCATTGAGTTAACTATTTCTTCTCTTAATGAATTAGTATATTACGTACGAGTTTGCAAAGGCTTCGATTTACGAACCGAGAGGTTTACGGCACGAGCCGTAAATTAGCCGTATTCTTTAACGAGCTTCGTATGTTATTTTTTTGCCTGTTGAAGGTGCTATTTTCAGGTAAGAAGGCGGAAAAAATTATTCTTAAAAAGTTATAAAATAATTTTTTTTATCAGCAGCTTTCTTATATATTGATTGACATTCATCTTATTTTCATTAGTTTGCTATTTTTAAAAAAATTTAATCATTTTTTCTACAATTTAAAAAATTTTTTTTTAATTTTCAAAATTTTTCCCAGCAGTTTTCCATTTATTTCAACTTTTCAATGGCTTATTCATGCGAGGTTTTATTATTAAATTTATTGATTTTCATTGCGGTTAATTGTATCACAATTGTTTCATTCGTGACTAAGGTGGTTTTTTGAGTTAAAGTCGTTCATCACAGTTGTCAAGAGAAAAGTTCAGAAAGGTGAGAGAAGCGCAAATATGGCAATTATTTTGTTAATATAAATATACCTAAATATATATGTACTTCAATGCATACTGAACATCTGTTTTCTAATTTTTTAAAGCAAAAAAAAAACAATTTGTAGATCTGTTTAAAAATTTGATTGGTTTATCTCATTGCAATATATTGTATAGCACAAATTGGGAGATTTCTAATTGAACGCATGAAAAAATAGTGTTGTTAATTTTATTTTGATTGATTTTATTAGACATACACTATTATTATGTTTGCAGTATACTTTATTGACCATATGTACTATTCAACTATTTAATGTAACTGAATAAATATTCATGTAAATGTACACTGTAGGTATTATAGAAACTACCAGTGTGTTAGCACATATGACAGGTAAAAGTATGCCGTAATAAATGTTTTACACATAAAAAGTTGTTCTAAATATATTATTCTTTAGAGTTTTTCATTAAAATCTTAAGACATTTTGTATAACTACACTTTATTATCGAATATTTTAATTGTAAGGATAATTGCATCACTTTCAATACATTGCAGTGGGTTGCTTTATATAGTGTTTTGGAAAAGGTATATCTGCATGCATATATTATCTTCCAGAGAAGTGTAACTTCATACTTGGATGTCCAACCACCTACTGACCAATGGATTTGTTTATCTCTTTTAGCTGAAGCCACCAAGTATTTTGATAAAGTCGATGCAAAATAAGCACAACAACGTAAGTAATGTTTCCGGTTTTTCCGTGTCTCCAGAGAGAATCTTGCAACGGCCTTTCGGCCAGCTAATAATATGTGACTAAGCTAACAGTTTGCTTACACTTGAAGCTCAGAACACAATAAGGTAAAAGCACCAGTACGTGAACACTTTTTCCATAAAGTCTTTGTTTTCTCATTTTTATTGAATTTCTGATTTGCATAACAACAAAACAGTCATTGCGCCAGTAAGCTTATATTTTTTCCTTTAAAAAAAACAAAAAAGTTTTTCTAGGTCATGTGTACAATTAATAAATTAATTTTGAAATTTTTTTACCAAGGACCCAGTAGAAGAACAGCGTGTTCAGGTATTGGTACCGATACGTATTTTTGACTGAGTACTTGAACATCCCATGTTAATTAAATGGGAGAGAGGTTATGTTAGCTGCCTTCTACTGATTTATATTTTTATTATGTATTGCAAATAACCAAATCGAAAAATTTCTTTCTAATTTCATTGGTAACATAGTATGAAAACTATAACGACTGGCTTGACATACTATTATTATTGATTAACAGTGATTTCAATCATTTTTATGTGTTCAAGTACTGGGTATAGGTAAAACCTAATGGTACCAGTACCTGAACAGTCTCACAAGCCACCTCATACAAGTTGCACGAATAAATAATTTTTTTCTCGTTGAGTATAAAGACTTACTGAAATATAAATTTTGTTTTATCTAAAAAACGATCAAAGGATATCAGAAAATTTTTTTTTTTATCCACTTAAATTTAAAATAGTTTGTTTCAAGCTGTTCAATCTACTGGGGAAATTTTAGGAAGTGTTCACGTACTAATGCTTTTACCTTACGTTACAAATTTTTTAAACCCAACAAAAATCAACGTTAAAACAAAAGTAATGTAATGCAAATTTGAGATTATTGTGAAAACAATATTATTTTACTATGTAAATGAAATTATGTTGTGATAAAAGGTAATACACAGAGAAAAGTGGTGTTAGAAAAAGTATTACAACTATAATGAAAATTACTATATTTTATAGGAAAGCTGCGACACACCCGTCATTTTATGAAAATTACTATGCTACGTAGTAAACTCAGATAATAGTAAAATTTGCTACTCAACATAATAATTTTTACTTTGCTCAGAAAAAATTTTTATGTTAGTATGTAAGAGAAGATAAATATATATGTACATACATATTGCCTAGAGAACATATGTATTAAAAAGATTTTTATTTCTCATAGTATATTGATATTGATGAATTTCAAACATATTTTTATTTTACAAAAGGTCTGCAGTGACTGGGATTTGAACTTTCATCCTTGAGCGTCCGAGTCAGGCTCCACAACCACTAGACCACGAGACATGATGTCGACGCAAGTATAGATAAAGTACATGTGGGAACATGGATTTTTTATCATAGACACAATAAAGTTAAAAAATCAAAGGGTTTTCTGTGGACCACGGTATTAACAACGGATAGTTAGTCGATTCAAAATTAATTGTCAGCACGTATCAATGTTCAAGCCTAATAAATCAAATTAAATAATAGGTTTATCTCAATATTTACATTCGTATAACCTTAAATTTGAGACTTAATAGGCGTATATACCTATAGACATCATACGAAATTACTGTGTCACGCCTCACCTATCAATGGTAGTTTTTGTCACAGAAGCATCATCGCCTTTGGAGCTATTTTGCAGCTTGAGTAACCGTTAAGTAGCCGTGCAAGGATGACACTTGTAAGCTAAAAAAAGTTGTAATGTACAAACTTTTAAAGATAAAACAAGACAGCTTAAAATAAGCTTAAAAAATATGAACCTTCTTTATGTGTTAAAAATGTAATACTTTTTTTCCGTGACCAAATTTTTGTTGTTTCATAAGGGAAGTTTCGTCATTTGTGCACGTGAGGGATCCAAAAATCTTTTTCCGATCTTTATAAGAACAAAAGTTTTTATAAATTAAGCTAGTTGGTCCAAAATTTAACCTACAACTAAAGTGTCCCAAACATTGAGAATAACTTTATAATAATGTTGTAGATAAATTAGTTTAAATTTTGCAAAAGTATTGCTTATGCTGTTTAAAGATAATAAATTTCAAAGTTTTCTTCTTTAATGAGGAAAATATAGATTAACTCGACGAAAAACGGACGATATTAGTGATACAAATAAAGCCTGTAATTTATTTTTTTCAAAACTAGCTTGTTATTTTTAATATGATTAATGACAAGGTATTAAAAGTTGAGATTATTAGCCCGTGGTATTCATAAATATCCGAGTTGTTGTATAATTTTCCATACTTCTAATATAATTACACCACGATAAAGTTGTTCTTAAATTTTAAGATTTTATAAAAGTTTCATAACATTTCTTATAATATCTGCTATTTATAAGTGTTTTAGAACATTTCAGACATATGTTAACAATTCAGAGTTGTTGTCAAAATGATAAATTATCTGTCAAATAACATAACAGCTCACTAACCACTTAAGGTAGCTCCCTGGCAAGAATCTCAGGGATAAAATATGTTTAATTTGATAGATTAAAATCTGCTGAATTCAGTGGTATGTCTGTTTGTACTCAAAATTGTACGAAATTCCAAGAAATTCTAGCTCAAAGTTAAACCGTGTAACGCTAACTCATATGGAAGAGCATTAAAAAATTAGCTGAACGAGCGGTTTCCGACTTAAAATCAAAAACCTGAGCAGATACTTCATGATTTTCATGTAGAAAAAATCCGTTTTTCAAGATCTGCTTTAGAGAATGCTGAGATTGTGACGAAACTTCCAGCTATCCCTTATTATTATCATTGGTGGAGAGTAGGCTATGCGGGTAGCTTGACTGTCAGAGTCTCTGCGTATGGAGACCGTGCTGGAGGAAGGTACGCCGCTGATCAGAGAATGTCTTATTTCCGGGTTGTTCTCCAGATAACCAACTTTTTACCGTTGGTTGGAGAAGTGGGCCATGGAGAGTATTTTCTCTGTGGGTATGCCTATAGGATGAGCCAGAGAGGAAGAGACTGATGAAACTTCCAGTTCATGAAGCTCCCCAAGCTCCTCAGGATCGTTTTTCTTGGCTTGCTGTTGTAGCAAAATCTGTTTCAACAGAATCAGGTAGGTTAAAAGAAAATTCAATAAACTTCTGACTATTAGATCAGACTGTTCTTTGGCTAGACGTCTTCTGGTATTACACCAGAGACGTTGGCATTAAGAATCCCGTTTATCCGTGGCACTCGTTAGTTTTTGTGATTTGGGATGGAATTTTAATGTAAATTGCTTGTTCAGTGGAGAAGAGTGTTGTCAGTAACCAGGATACTTAGCTGCATGACTCCCTACTCTATACTTCCTGCATTGCCGATGATCGATTGTGGTATTTGGTACTTTGCTCGGAGATGGAGAATACAATAACTAGAGTTACTCAAATCTATTGTTGGTAGCTTCGGTTTGACTTTTACGCCACCTACTGGATTCTAGTGAACTAACTTAAAAAGCTAGCGTATCTTTACAAAATTTTGAGCTTAATTATTGCTATTGTAATTGAGTTTTTCAAAATAAAAACTGTACCAAAACCATCTAGGAAGTGTCAAGAATCAGTATCCAAAATTTTAGCGAGATCGGTTGAGTAGTTTTCGTGGTTAGTGATTACAACGGTTTTAGTGACTGTTTTTATGTATTAGTAAGATTCGATTTATAAGAATGACTTACATTTTGCTGTTGTAAAACTTATTTTCTTACAAACTCTGTCTTAAAGATTTATTTTTATAAACACATTAATTTGGGCTTTGGACTTTGGTCCTTGGACTAGCACTTAAATAATTGTACTCTTTTTGCAAATACTAAGGACTTGTCTTTTACTAACAGTTATTCAACAATTTTTGATTCAGATAAATACATGTGCCTAGGATACAGATCAAATAAAGCTTCAGCTTTGTGTCTAGTATTATTACTATTATTACTAAAGTAATCTTTACTACTTTTGTCGTCATCAGTTAATTCTACAATATTCGGATTTGGTCGAGTTATTTTAAGTTCATTGTGTCAAAAAAATTTTAAGTTATGAGTAATATACGTTATTTTAATAGATTGGGTGATGTTAGCCTATATCGTTAATTACTATTAATTCAGACATGAGTGCAAAAAGCTCTTTTCATAGCTTCTGATGTCGGTGATGCATTTAATATTGATACAGTAATTTTGCTTGAGAAAATTTCTTAAAAATTAGATCGACACTTTACGTGATTCAATAATTTTGCTGTTTTTACTGAGAGTTTAGTCTCAAATACACCAGAACCTTCATTGTAAGATGTTAACTGATTTATTATGTCGGCTTCATTTACATCAAATCTCCCTACTTGTCATAAGATATATGCACTTGCTTCGTGAACTTCATCTTGGGTAAGTTTGTCTCCTTTGAAATTTGGAGCAAGAATGTTACTTGCTAAGTATATGGGTTTCACAATCACACTGTATCATTGTATCAATTTATCTTTACCTGAAGCCATTAGCCTTGAAGTTAAGGAGGTTGACTATGCTTGGAGGGGGGTGCGAGAGAAAGAGAGGTCCAATTTTAAGCCTTTTTTAGATAAGAAATGTGTGCGCATGCCCCGTATTTTAATATTGTGTTGTATTTACACTCCAGGTTATCAGGATATTCATTAATAACTATTTTTACCAGGACCTAGTCAACGTGATTATTTTACATGGTAAAAATGCAGATATTAATCTGCTGTTAACTAAAGTTGTGTCCAAATCCATTTGTTAATTGCATTAAAATTTTTTATTATAAGAGTCACTTTTAACGATCTCCCGTAAGGACGCATGTAAAATTCAAAAAATTTGTTTTATTCATTTCTTTTTTTATAAGCACCGAGAGTTGTTAAAACTTTGCATAAATTTTTTTTTTTCATTTTTGAAGCTCTGCACAAGTTTGAGTTAAGAACTGACTGTCAATTACTTAAGGTAGTAAGCCTTCTTAAGGGTATTCAGAATATTGGCCGGAGTTTTTACTTTACCAACTTCTCTATTGTGAGAAATTATGGTTAATAACTAATTATCTGGCTGTTCAAATTCAAAATAAGGATAAAAGCTCCCAAGCTGGCACTTTAAAAAATCAGCGGAGTCAAAAATTTAATGCAATTCGTTGCAAACTGAGAGAGAAAAGCTACATTTTCTGATCATGAAAGAGTGTGTCAGTGTGCCAAATCTGAAATGTGACTTTTTTCAAAAAGTAATGCATTGAATTATCGAAAATTTTAACTGGGCCTTTAAAATAAAAAGGAAAACGTGGATTTTCTTGTAGTTTTGCAACTATCGAGTATTAAAAATTGATATTTATCGCAAGCGACATTGCATAACCTATAAATCTGTATACGTTGAGTAAGTTCAAAATTTAAACTGGATATTCACAAATACTATGAGAGGACCGATGTTTTTCTTTTTATGTTAGAGGTTCTGTCAAAATTTCAGATAATTTAATGCATAACGTTTTGAAAAAAGTTACATTTTAGATTATGCACACTGACACACTCTTTTGTGATCAGGAAATGTAACTTTTCTCTCACAACTTGCAACGGATTGCATTATGTTTGGGCTTGATTGATTTCTCGAAGTGCCAGCTGGGGGGCTCTTCTCCTTATTTTTATGAAAACCGCTATATAATTAACTTTTTGACTAGAATTTGTAACAATAGAGAAGATGGTAGAGTAGAAACACCGGCTGATATACTTAATGCCCTTAAGAAAGATAAACTTGACTAAAAAATTTGATATAATTTAGTTTTAATCAGACATTTTACAATAAAAGTACAACACTATATCGAATGTACTATTTTTATTTAATCTAGTTCAGTGATAATATTGCTCAGTAAATTTAACCCATAAGCCACACATACATAAAAACTTATATATTTATTAACATAGTTTTTATCTAAATGTCCTCAAGCGTCTTTGTTAACAATAGCATTGTCTGTACAAACTCCAACAAAGTTGTCAATGCCTTCTTCGTCTATGACTTTTGACATTTTTTTTTTAAACTGGGCATTTTTAATGTTACTTCTCAACTCCAAGCTTTTATACAATATTATCTCAGGCATTTTTACCACACAATTTATGATTTTCTTATATCATACATTAGACCACGTATTATTTTTTAGGCATGGACATTTTACTTCTGTTATTTTATTTTATACTTCTTTTTAACAACACTGTAAGCGTCATCCAGAAGTTTGTTTGACACGTCATGTCTGGATGGCAGTTTAAAAGAAGGTCGAATAAATTTTAAAATTTTAAATAGCTCTTACCAGCAGTGTACTGGCTTTTTCTTGGTCGCTTGTCCACATGGTATCGAAACATTTTGATACATTTTTTTTCAATTTTGTAATAACTGACGACTTTTATTATAGGATCACTAGTTTGACGATTTTCTGTGTTATGAACTATAAGAAGTTCTTTGAAAACCTTACTTACATGTTGATTAGAGTCATCACTTCAAAATTCATCGGATAAAGCTCTAGATCAACTGTTCCCTTTCTTTCTTTTCTTGTTTTTTTTCCGTAATTGTATACTGTTCTCCACACTACCAGGACATGCTCTGCATGTGTTTACAAGATGGTCCCTCAAACTTGTTACGTGCATGCAGTACTTATCGGTGTCATACAAGCATTGGTAACAATCAAGTTTCTCATTTGCATTAGCAGTTACTTGCTTAAAGTGTGACATAAATATTCTTTTGTACTTAACCGTTTTTGATGCCTCAAAAATACAGTGGTAGAAATTTTTGTGAGTATTTAAAATATGCAAGAATAATGCGAAAAAACTTGCTTTTTTAATATCTTTATGAATGTATACTAAGTACACGTGTAAACTAAGCACCTTACTTCAACTTAGCATCATGAAACTACCAACGGCCCTCCGTCTTGGCTTCACCCGAGAATCACTAAATGGAACACCATTGTGTGTTGACATGTAATGTGAAACGTTTTTAGCTAAAAATTTTACATCTACTTCTGACACTTCTCAGAAAAAAAATGTTCTTATCAACAACATATTTGTTCGGCATGCATACAGTTTATTTGGTCAAGTAAGAAGCTGTAAGAAATGAAAAAAACATAATTATGCTAAAAATTACCGTGCATTTCTTATGCCATTAAATAATCCTTGTCCATAAAAGGTCGTTGATTTGCAGTTTCTCCCGTATAATCTATGGACAGGGCTATTTTTTGAAACTGTAAAGACTCAAAACTCACAAAAAATGTATAATTAAAAAAGTTTTTTTCTCTTATGTCACAACTTCATTACCACAGTATTAAAGTCCTAGAGCTTAATCTCTACAGTTTTTATTGCTACAAAAATATGAATACATATTTTACCTATTTAAAAATCTGGAAGCTTCAATAGATTACTTACAGTAAAAAGCTGATCTCTCACTTATTAAATTATTTATTGGTCGATTTTGATACTGCTTTAATCTCCATGAATGTTTAGCGTCATTTTCTTGACACCTACAGTTGTATTCATTCGATGCATTTGAAGTTTTCCTTCCAATTCGACTTCTTGTGACTTTGGGCATAGTTAAAACTTTTGTGAGCTCTAAAGGCTATTTTTTTTAACTTTATTTGGTTGTCATATATTTGTTAGCAATGTAGTTTAACGTGATGACCCTGAAGAAGACTGGTTAGCTTCTTAAGTGAACTCTTTCTTGACTGAAGTTTCCAGCCAACGTGATTGCCTCATATCTCAGGATGATCTTCTCTGGCCTGTTATTGCAGCACCACACTGATTGGGAGGAAAGCTACAACGTTTTCCTCCATAGCTGTTAGGTTCTCCCAGCGCAGACCTTGGAGAGGATCAGTGATTTCTGGTTTCCCAGCCTTGCGTCGAACAACTCCACTCGTGATGCCTGCCAGTAAATGACTAATTTGGTTTCATAGCGGCCAGCTTTACATAGTCTTTTAGTCGACGAATCGTTTTTGGAAATGGTAGTAAAAATATATTCGTTGGTAAGGTAGTTTAAATTTAGGTGGCCCTTAAAAGAACCGATGAGATTGATGATTAAGTAGGGAACGTTAATACTAAAAGTAGCCCTGAAAGCTGGTTGCGGGTAGCTTGACTGTTATCCTCGAAGTCTCTGTGTACGAAGATCGTGATGAAGGGAGGTACGCCGCTGACCAAAGAATATCTCATCTTTAGATTGTTCTCCGGATAACCAACCACTCATCGTGAGTCAGGAGAGTGGGCCTGAAGAATACCTTCTCTGTAGGTATGCCTTCGGGATGACCACTGAGAATAAAGCAGTTGTGGCTGCCCGTACTCTTCAGAGCCGTCATTTCTGGCTTTCATTTGAAGTAAAAAATTCTCTGACGGCACCAGGCCAGATGGCTGAACGGCCACAGAGCTCTAAAGTTTTGGAGCAGGTTGTGCTCTAGCTAGACCCGTCTCCTGGCATCCTGCCAAAGACGTTGATGTTCCAGATGCCTATTTTTCCGTGGCACTCGGTTATCACTTGGCCTTTCAGGAAAAGAACCGATTTATTTCGCTTGCCCATGAAAAAAGAGTGTCATTGGTAGCCAGAATGCCCATCTGCACGACTGACACCTTTGTGCTTGGTGTACTGCCGACGAACGGCTTCGACAATCGTTAATTCGATAAGGCATCTTATAACCACTCTTCACTATCTTTGGTTGTGGGTGGCTTTAATCTTACTTCGACGCCACCTAGCGGATCCTTCTCAACTGAAGTGCAAAGCTAGCTTATTTTAGCAAAATTTTGAGCTTGTTCATCGCTATTGTTATTAACTTTTTTAAGAAAAAAAAAATTGTCATGAATCAGTGTGCAAAATTTCAGCAAAATCGGCTCAGTAGTTTTTGCAGTTAGCGATTAAAACAGTTTTAGCGACTTTGATTTATATATTATTAAGATTTGATTATAACCTAACTTAACTACAAAGAACAAAGAAAAATTTTTAATACGTGTCAAAATTTTGCGTTAGTCATTTGACAGTCATATGACGGTCAGATGACCAAAATTTTGCTGTCAAAATGACGACGTTACGAGACTATTTTGACCTATTTGCTTTATTGCATTAAAAGAGAGTGTCAAGACGTCCTTCTGCTGCTTGCTAACAAGGCACACAATATTTGACGTTACGTGAGCACGGAACGGTGGCTTATCAAGTTAGGTTGGTATCAATCTATAACCTACAAGTATACATACCTACATCAAAAAAAGAGTGTCAGTTATTAATTGAGTTCTCAAAATAAATTTGTAGCAACAATGAGCTGTTTCCAATTGACCTCTTCTAACCTGTAAATACCATTACCTACAACGATTACAAAAAAATCAAACGGGACAAGCCCTTGTTCCATGATGGCGCAACGTTAAATATTGTGTGGCCTGTTCACATACAGCATAAAGACGTCGTGTCACTCTGTTTTCATGCGTTGGAGCGAGTGAAAGATCAGAGTGTTGGACTACTTTTCTCCCATGTCTGCAATACTAGTACCGTGCTGCATGTAGGTAAAGAGGGCACATACGGTGATTTGCCACGGCTACACGCGCTGCTTTACTTTGAAGTTATTCGGGTATTATAAATAATTTTATTGTTATACCATTAGAAAGTGTTCTTGCTTATAAGAAGTGTCAAAGTAACAAGTTATTTCAGAGAATTAGTATTAAAAACACATTTATTTTAACGTATCTGAAAAAAAATGTTGACTAAATACATTAATTTCAATGAAAATTATGATAAAAAATTAGAACAAAATAGTTAAGTGCATAAAAAAGTCTTGATTGTAATTGGAATCGAATCTAAGATAGCAAACCCATCCTATTAACGGCATAAGGCTTAGCCACCTGAGCCATCAAAATAACTTGTAGTGAACATTTTAAAATTCCATACGTTTATTGATAAACCTCTAAAAATAGTTACAGCTGAATATTGTTAAAAAATATTACTGGACTTAAAAGTATTAAAAGTACGAGAAACATTAAAAAGAAATGTAATGAAATTGAAAGCTTGTGCATGTTATTATATATTATAAGCATAAAGTTTCACGATCTATTAATTTTTTTATTTAAACATCTACCAAAACTTTTTGCTAAAACTTTTCATCTAATTATGGGCCGAAACTTTTTATCCACTTTTAATGTCTTCTTAATCTCTAAAATATTCAATTATAAGATTAAAGGAAATCAATAAAATAGCATAATCCACTTGTACTCATATAGTTAAGATACAGCGAGATAAGCGAGAAAAATATTCTTCGCAGTTGTCGCTTGCTATTATTTTACTATAAGCTCAGCTATATAGCTCATATAGCAAACATTTCCACTTCTTTTCTCGACAGCACACATTCATTACACTCCTTCTACGCATATATAAAATGTGCACCTATATGCACATTCCCACGCAAATACACTTTTCTCCTTGTAGGAGCATACATTTCCTACAGAGGGTCAAGTGCAGTGTGGCAGATGCAGGAGTTTCTCCTGATTGGCTCTGCCATATTCAGGACCAACACTCACACAATCCTAATCAGCAAATCACTGGCTCGAAATCTCACGTCTGTGAGCTTCATAAGTTTGAGTGACATACATCGATATGTATCAGTTGTGTGAGTAATATACATAGATAAACAGTTTCTAAAGAGAATCCTGAATATGGCGGCTCATATGCCGCACTGCACTTGAACCTCTGTAACATTTACTAGTAAAGCTATAAAAAAGCAACAAACTTGAGCAAATACAGCAGTCTTCAACGGGTAAACGATACCAAACAATCTTCACCTTAGGCAGCTAAAACAACTAAGTTCCATGAAAAAATAAAATGCTACGAACCCCAACATCTACGGAGTAACACTAGGTGACGTTTGAAAAGAAATGTAATTAAAAGTACCAACTTCAACTTTTCAGAGCGTCACAGTTTTTCTCCGTACCAGTCTGGTGCTACAACAGCAGGCCAGAGAAGACCACTCTAAGACAACTAGACAGTAACGGTTGCTAAAAATTTCAGTCAAAATAGAGTTTAGCTCAACAGCTTTCTAAGGGCTATCGAATGTGGAACCACCTTACTATCAATACATTGCAACTCTAAAAAATTGGTAAATAAACAGCCCTTTTCTTGAGGGTAACGAAAATTTTTAAAAACACCTAGACTTTCTAGAGAATTAATCAGAAGAAAACCTTGAAACGCTTCGAATGTATGTAAGGTGTCAAGAAACTGATTCAGAATATTTATAGAGATTGGAACAGAAGCGTTAAAATCAATGAATAAATAATTCATAATGTAACAGATCAGTTTTTTATTGGTATCATTTAAATTGTATTTTTGCAACGAGAACAGAGTGGTGCTGTGGGGTATAGCAGACTAATGATCTGATAGACAAGTGGAAGTTCCGTATTCAAATTTCAAACGATGTACTAAAATCTTTTCTTTAGGATAAGGTAAAGGCACCAATACGTGAACACTTTTTTCATAAAGTCTTTGTTTTCTCATTTTTATTGAATTTCTGATTTGCATAACAACAAAACAGTCATTGCACCAGTAAGTTCATATTTTTTCCTTAAAAAAAAAAAAAAAAAAGTTCTTCTAGGTCATGTGTACAATTAATAAATTAATTTTGAAATTTTTTTACCAAGGACCCAGTAGATGAACAGCGTGTTCAGGTATTGGTACCGATACGTATTTTTGACTGAGTACTTGAACATCCCATGTTAATTAAATGGGAGAGAGGTTATGTTAGCTGCCTTCTACTGATTTCTATTTTTATTATGTATTGCAAATAACCAAATCGAAAAATTTCTTTCTAATTTCATTGGTAACATAGTATGAAAACTATAACGACTGGCTTGACATACAATTGTTATTGATTAACAGTGATTTCAATCGTTTTTACGTGTTCGAGTTCTGGGCATAGGTCAAATCTAATCGTACCAGTACCTAAACAGTCTTACAAGCCACCTCATACAAGTTGCACGAATAAATAATTTTTTTCTCGTTTAGTATAAAGACTTACTGAAATATAAATTTTGTTTTATCTAAAGAACGATCAAAGGATATCAGAAACATTTTTTTTTTATCTACTTTAATTGACAATAGTTTCTTCAAGCTGTTTAATCTACTGGTGCAATTTTAGGAAGTGTTTACGTACTAGTGCTTTTACCTTAACCAATGTTATTGCTTCCAAATTATTAGTAGATGATAATACATGATTAATATCAGAAAAAAAATTATTGTAAATCGAGAGATGCTACTAAATGGATGTGAGAATTTAAAAGGGCTTTATCAAGTACTAGTACTAACCCAAAAATAATTGTGTCAGTTGGTATCACTGCTAAAAGTATATGTACCAGCACCATCATGTATGTATGTGTGAATATCACGAAATTTTCAGGGTTACCTGTATTTTACAAGATACCATCTGGATGCTGAGATTTTTTTTTATAAAACAGTTACTATATGTTTCTCTATAAAAGGTTGTGTATAATGTGTGGACTTAAAGAGCAAACATCTAGAAATTTTTAACGGTTAGAGAGATTACTAAAGACACCGCTGTATTTAATGAATTCTTATCTATCAATAAAACAGCCTACGACCTCTTCTCCTGCTTGAACCGCCTTAAAAGCGAAATTAGACTTAAGAAACTCTAAAATTAAACGGGTCAAGTAGAAATTTTTAGGATAAAATATTGAAAAAATATATGTAACCAACTGACGCGTTACCACATGGCATAAAAATTTGAGCAGTAGACAAATTTTCGCATTCCAAATATGACAAGTGCTAATGTTGGTGAAAGTCCAACAGCCTTGTGCCAAGAGACAAAGAGATAACTATTGTATTTATTTATACATCACCTTATACTTTTGTTAGCAAAATAATTAAATGTATCCAAGAACAACTACCAATGAATACTAACGAGAGTTTTTCAATACTTAAAAAATATTATCATAAGACTCTTATAGTGGTTGGAAGAGGTTTTAATAATAACTTTCTTATCAAAGCTGCTGTGCCATTTAATCAATTTTAAAAAGAAAAATTTAACTGAAATATGGGATGTATAGTGCGATCAAGCTTTTCCCACAAAGCACAAGGGTTACCTGGTTAGCTGATCTTTATTTATGCCATCAAATTTTTAGATATTTCTTTAGTATAGGTGTTTGACATCGTGTGTATTTAAACGTGAGTTAAGACTTAGCGTGTGTTACCGTGTTGATACTAAACGATCCTAGCAGTATTCAGTTTATACTCGTACTACGAGCTCATCCATATAGCTTATCGATTGTGGATGATAACGTCAGTTTTAGCTATTGTTAAAACAAAATTTTTGATCGAGAATATTGGAAGAACTAGTTTTCTACCTTATCGATCTATAGCCAGATTTTATTTCACTTACAAAAAAGGAGCATCACGGGCTCTTATACTGGCGTCGAAGCATCGAGATTGTGACGCACCAACTGTAAATTGAATTTTGTTTTTGCACTTTTGTAACGTACAAAATACCTTTATTATAATTAATTACCTTGCAAGTTAACAATCAAATAATTCGCAAAGATACATGACAGTCTTGAGCTTTACGGGTTCAGAGCTCTTAGCAAAAAAAAACGTTATGGGCTTAAAAAACCGTGGAAAAATCAATAGTGTGATGTACTGAATAAAACCAAATTCGGCCATCGGACTTGTACCGTGAACGTATGTTTGGTAACCCATATCACATTCCAAATCTGGAACTGAACACTCTTTTTTTTTATTTTGGAGTATCGTAATAAGAAATTTGGAGAAAAATTCATGCAACATCCTTAATCTTCGTAAATTAAATTAGACCTTCCAAATTAAGTTGCATGAATTTGTGAGGGTATTTTTCGTAAAAATATCAAATAAGATTTTGGTCCCACAACTTAAACACGATTAAACTCTGAAATACAATTTTTTTTAGTTAACAAGGATGAATGAAAATATTGTTTTTGTTAGTAAATTTGAAAAATTAAAAAAAAAATCGTTGATTTGCCCTTTTCCACGTTATAATAATTGAAAAGGACTGTTTGTTAAAACTGAATTTTTAAAACTGATAAATATAAGTAATCAAAAAATTGTTTTTTTCAGTCTTACAACTTTGTTACCAGAGCCACAAAGTCCTGGAACGTAATCTTTTTTTTTTTTATCGCCACAATAAATACAACTTCATATTATTCTACCTATTTAAAAATCTGGAAGATTTAAGCAATTACTGTAAAAATTATAATGGAGAGCTTATATCTTACGTAATGGATTCTTTATTCATCAATTTCGACGCTGCTGTTTAAATCTCGACAAATATTCTGCGTCTGCTTCTTGACACCTAAAATTGATAAAAACTTTACTTGAACCATCTAGAAAGTGTCAAGAATCACTATGCAAAATTTCAGCAAGATTGGTTGAGTAGTTTTTGCAGTTAGCGAATACAACGGTTTTTGCAACTTTGCTTTATATATTATTAAAATTGAAGATTTTTTTCATACCATTTACCCCCAGAAACAGTCAAAACTCCATAAGATATTGGATTTCATGGGATGTATTATCTCTCAACATCGACTATGTGCTGATGTGCGTGTTACACGTTACTGAATCTTGCTACGAACTTTCCCTTAATAAAGTAACTCTATAAAGTTGATTGTGGGAGTTGCTCAGCCAATGTAAATTAACATTGAAAACATAGTCACTCACCCTCTAGTGGTTAAAAGTTAAGAGATATCATTAATTTTAATGGTCTATGACACATAATAAAGTATAATTAAACTTTTGTCAAAATTTGTGATCAATGGGTTCAGTAATTTTACAAACGCTGTCTCCTAATTTATGTAATAGTAAGATGTGGAATATGTGTAAGTTTTCTGTCTTGTATGTACAATAATATAAGAAAAATACGTTTGAATATAAATGACGAAGGTGTCATGTTAAAAAGATGTTGCTGATTTGAGTTTCCTAAGACGTTTAGCTTGTGACGAACTACAGTGACTAAGTCTGTGACTGTCTACGCCAGGACCATCAGGTGACATCTCACGCGAGATCTCAGGTAACTATCTCACGTCAAAAACTGACCTAAGATTTTTTGAGGAGGTTTGAAAGAAAAGTTTTAACTACAGAATCGTGACAACGTGGAATAAAATATTTATTATATATAATGAGCATTTCAGGAGTGCACATGAATTTTTTCAGACTTTTTACCAGGAAATTTTCGAGAAAAAAGTTAAATATTGACAGTTTAACATGGTCTTATATGAGAGAACACGGTAAGGTTGCCTTGTAATTGAAATTAGGCTATATAATAAATGTGTTAGAAAAAGAAAATTTTTATATATATCTTAGTATAATGGAAATATGCTCAGCAAAAGTAATCAAGTCTTGCCAGGCATTTTTTTCAAATATAATTATTTGTGTTGTTTTAAGTTTGTAGAGTGCAAGAGGACGTGCACAGTAAAGGAGGTACACATGCACGGGCCAGAGGGACTCCCTTTTCTTTGCTTCTCTGAATGATACTCCCAAACCTGCTTGAACTTAAAATTTATATAAGATAAAAATCAGCATTGAAAGTTACCCCACATGGTACATCAAAAAATACATCTTCAATAGTATACTATGCACCTAGTGAGCGAGGTGAAAAATGTCGTGGATTCGACGTAAAAGAACGGACAAACGGAAAACGGGAAATCAAGGGCATTTCTTTACCTCTGAATATGGTGGCACGTATACTATTTGTCTGTCCATTCTCATTAAAAGAACTGGTTATCTATTTTGGAGCAGTGCAGATATAAATTACTTTTGGTGGGAGTATGTAGTAAGAGTTTTTCATGCCAATTTTTTAAAAATACAATAAATTTTTCAAATTTTCAGGTGGGATCTCTGGTGCTTTTCCAGGTGAGATATTAGATAACATCTTACCTAAGAATTTAAAAATTCATTTCGCTTAAAAAAATTAACGTAAAACACTCCTAAGAAGAACTTTGTTTTGATGTACCATTCAAATGGTATCATCAACGGGGTGGATTTCAGTACCGTAAGATTAATTTCGAATTTTTTTTGGCAGTCAGGAGACTTTTTAAGAAATCTTAGCTAAGATCTTAGCTAATGTAGCCGCTTTTTTATGTAAAACTACAGGAATACTTTTTGATTATCACAATTTTATTGTACCTCAATTCAGCCAAAAACATTCAACGTTATTTCAGAACACAAATAAAAAATGGTGGTAGTGGGAAAAACTTTTTTGACGCAGTCGGTAATCCTCAGCTTTTTGCAGACGTGTCATCGCGGCTGACGTTTTTTTATCAATGCTGATATCCTGATCCCCTCAAATAACTGTTTTTTCATTTTCTCCCGGTCCAAGTTTCGTAGATTCATTTAAAAAGAAAATTTTTTTTTTAATTCTTAATAATACCTCATTCTTTTTTCTAATTAACTTGATAATGCATTTAAAGAACGAAAGAAAAAAAACTGTACCTTCAGAATTATTCTACACGTCAAAGTATACTTCTTTTTTAATGAAACATTTTTCAATTACTTGCGTTCCATAATTTTTAAATATTTCAGCATTACGCATCTTAGTCACATAAAAAATCAAAGAGATGTAAAATTAAACAATGGTTAATAAATCTATTTCACAGGACTGTAGTTTTTTATTTCTACTATCATATCTACTTACAACATCATTCCAAAAAATTGAAAAAAAACATACGTTAAAACGATTTAATAAACGATACAAGCCTTTTGCTTTCAAACGCATTGTTAGATTATAACTTTTGCTATCAGAAATTTTTTTTAAGGCCAATAATATTTCAGACCAAGATTCACACAAAATTTCACATGCATTGCACTGAGCATACCATCTTGTTTCTGAAAGACTTTTGACTCATTTGTATTTTGGTTTTAATTTTAACTTTAAAATATCCTATCTGTGTGTTGAAGCCAAAAAACTTTGTAAAGATGTTACAGGATCGAAAGAAAATGAGCAGCAGCTGGACAAGACTCAGCCGCATGAGGTTTAACAAGATTAAGAGAGTGTGCAGCACATGAAATGTATAAGGCAAGAGGATTAATCTTTTCAATTTTAGTTGGGACACCTGTATAACAACCAGACGTATTTGACACTTTGTCGTAGTGCTGACCTGCACTTTTTGATATACAATCCAAGTTTTTTTAGAGTGTTAATTATAGCATCTGCTAGCTCTTTACCTTCATGGCCGTAATTCGGCAGGAATTAAAGAAATCGTTCTGATAGGATACCTGTTGTATCAAGGTAATAAATTGTTAGCGTAAAATGATCAAAATGAGATACATCAGATGTCTAATAAGTGCTTATTTAGTAATACTCTACATCTCTTATTAAATCTACAATTTTTTGAGAGAGTTGATAAGCTATAATTTCAAGAAATTCGTTAGAAACCGTTGGCTTAAGATTTGAAATTGATCTTTTTCCCGCATTGCCGTGTAACCTTATGTGCTTAGATGAAAAAGGATCAAATTTTAAAATAATCTCTAAAAGCATTGAGTTATTTTCATTGTGTAACGAACCAAAATGCTCATTATCATCTTAAAATGGTAACCCACATGATGCTATCACTTTAATAACTATAATTATGCATTTTAATAAATATCTCAAGTATTAAAAAAAACTTCCATACTAATTTGTTTTTCTAAATTGACATGAATTTGGTCCACAAATTTGCTTCTTCCCAGAAAACTAATTATGTTGGTTTTATGTCGTAAACTACATTCGTAATCTTTTCCAAACTGATGATAGATGCTCCAATTAGTGAGCCAAGTATTAAAAAGTAGCAAATACCCAAAAAAGTTTACAAGGGCCAGAAAATATCGCAGTAGCACTTTTAGAAGAAATGAACCACGATCATGACTGTATATTAACATTCAACAGCGTTTTGAAAAAAAACACCTATGCTCAAATAACGGTTTTGATTATGTATATGACAATGAGACAGAAGTTAACACCTAAATTTTCATCAAATTCCTCTTTTAATAGAATATTAATGAACAGTTTACTCGGTAAGATTATCAGAAACTTCAAATTCTTAATCTTCAAAAAAATTTGACGATGTAAAAAGCACATTACTATGAATATCTAGAATCGCCAAATTCGAGCCATTTTTCTCCTTGATGATGTCTGAAGATTTTTCAACACATAAAATATCGCGAAGTTCTCCAAAGATCATTGTATCTGTTTCGTGATCTAAGATATTTAAATCATAGTTTTTATCAATGATTTACAAATAATAGATCATATATCATTTGTTTAAGATTTTTTTGACATTTTTTTAAAAACACGTATCAACTTTTGGTGTGGTAGAAATAATTTTTTCTTGTTTATTTTTGTTTTTTATTCCAAAACTTTTTGAACTAAGCTCTACGTAACTTTTGTCTTTTATTCTTCATTACAAAAATTTTAATTGTAAAACAAAAAAAATCATTTAAAATTCGCTATATGCACAAATCGTTCGCATGTAAATAAAAAGAGTGTGTATACGGAAGATGGAGCGTATACTAAACGCTATGAAGCGTACATGCAACGGTACGCAATACGCAAAACGCTCAGAAATTATACTATAGTAATTACACTTTCTGCACTTCATAAGTTAGATTATTTTTTGAATGCACCATGATTTTTGCATTTTTCGCGTATTGCATAGCATTTGGCGTATCACTCTATCATCCATATACACAGGCTCAAATAAGTATACCCTATTGTACATAACCTTTACTTACGGTTTCAGTTTAATACTTTTTCATTATAAAAATAAAGCTCTGTCTACATTCTTTATGTAAAAAATATTTAGCTCATTCAAATAGACGAGACCGTTTAGCTCGAACTTTTTTAAATATCTTGAAATCAAACGACAACTACATGCAAAGCAAAAGAGAAACAGAAGGAGGTAGATGATCAACGACTATTCTCTCACTCTGTTTTTCAGTTACATAGTTCTGGTTGCAGTGCTCATTACAGGTTTGAGTAACGGTCAAAAAAATTTTTGCGTCACTCGTTTTCACAAAGCATTGCTGAAAGTAGCTTTAGAGCTGCCAAACTAACACTTTTACTTTCCATACTAAAAGTGAGGCACGGTCAGTATACATAGTAACCTATTAAGAGTGGGAACGTAGTGTACCACTTACAAACTAACCTATTATTCTAACCATAATCTGGAGGGTTGTTCAACGCAGCTTCGAGCAGCACTTCCATAAGTGGTTATGGACCGTCATACTACGGGCAAGTTGTTATCTAGCTAATCCAGTTGGCTAAAAGTCCAATATCGAATCGCGTTTGATTGGTTTAACGATTTAACAACTAAGCCAATCTAACGCAGCCAAAAGGGAGTTTATAATAACACTACGTATTAAATTAGAAAGCCTGATAGTAAACGAACAAATAGTTAATTAAATAAAACCAGTAACTCAACGGACAGTGAGTTGATACTATGTCCCGAACAGAAAAAACGTGTCGGCAATCGTTTGGACCAACCGTGGCTGCCACAAGCCCGTTGTTGGACCTAGAGTGGTTGCCAATTAGGTACCAAAGAGGCACGTGCGCAGGTCCAACGTCAGTCCACCTTCAGCAGCCTAATGGTGCGGCAGCTAAAGAAGGCTCTAAGACTGCTCATGCGCAGTGTACCAAAAAGCAGACGGATCGTGTGAAAGTAAACTGTCACAAAACTATGTTTTTTTTAAGTATCTTTTAATTAAGACTTACAAATAATTAAGGATGGACACTTATTACATAATACTTATCTATTATGGTTAATTAAAGCTTATTATGCACAGAGGTAGCTTAAAAGACATAAAAAAAAAAATTGATGTTCTAACGATCATTTTGTTTCTTTCTGCTTTTTTTTCAATGCCATTTCCATCCTTTTTAAGCACCCTCCACCCCAATCACCTCTGTTTCGAATGACTTATCCGAGTGCTTGCTTAATATCCTTATTAGGGATATTCTTATTAGCTTGATTACATTTTATATTCATAACTTCTGAAATAGTGTAATAATAAGTATAAAACATGTCTTATATACTGCAAGTCAGAGTGATAATAGACATATACCGTACTATGGGTACATTTAAAAAAGCTTGCTGTTGACATAACTGATTTTTGATTACTTGCTTGCTGTGCAGTGTAGTGCATTAACAACTCTCAATTTGTTATCCATTCATAGATTGTCGTTTGGTTTTTGATTAGTGTTATTGAATCCTCCACTTGAATAGAAAGCATTAGTAATTTTTTCTGTAAATATTTTTAAATAAGTTGAGTTTATGACATAAGTATAAGTAAACTTATAAATTGATAAACTTACAACAACACTTTTTAATTATTTATCAGCAGTCATTTTTTAACTGAAGTTCACAAAATCCTCTACTTCTCAAATAGGTAACTTTAAATTATGCTTTTTTGCAAAATTTGCAGTGTCACAATGTCTCCTTTGTTAATTTTAGTAATGGATTCATCTACTTTTTCACGTAAGTATTGTACTTCTAAAGAAAGGTCCGACTATTTGCTATCTAAATTATTTAACTTTCGTAACAGTATTTCAGTGTTGGCTAAAATATGAAAATCAAAGTAGTTCTAATGAGACGAACGTTTTGCTATAGACAAATAACATACCTTTGTTATTGTTCTTGTTTTAAATGAGCCATGACTTAAAAAGTTCTAAAAATTAAAGACAAGCATTTAGAAAACGAAATATTGGCCCTTAATACAGTATACTTTTTTAACACTTTAAAAAAAATCATACTTGATATGACAGCTTTCATTTTTGTATCTTTTGATACATATTCTGCTTCATGTTATTTGTTGTTAGAGTTGTCAATATTTAATACTCATTGTTTGTTAAATTATAACCTAATTTTACGTACGAGAATAAACTGCACTTATAGAAAGACTTCCGAAAGGTTGCTGTAGGAACTTGTAACGAGAACAAACTTTTTTGCAATGCAATAGCTACTCGTAATTGTATCGATAAAGATGATAGAGGCTTTCATGGATTTAAGCAAGCCTGTGAAAACTTTTTAGCTGTATCTTTTAAAGCCAGCCCCTTGTTAGTCTCTATAGTTGTCAGTTTTTTATCAAGTTGAGGTACTTGAATACACAACCTTACGTGTTTCCTTTCTGGCTTAATTTTCTCTACAGCATAGTTCTTTTTTTACCCATGATTCTGCATCTTGGTAAGAACGTAAGAAGCTTTACAAATATTATGATAATATTAGTAATAAAATCATCTGCATGATAAATACATAAGTACATTGACACTTACTAGCTGATGAAAGTATAACACACTTGTGGTACCCCAAGCTGTCAGGTACTTAAGCATACTTGATGACAAAATCACGTATTAAATTTATATCATCATCTGAATAGGGTGGATTTAAGTACCTCACAAAATATATATTATATGAAGTAGAAACAAAGTGTAAAGTGCAGCAAAAATTTTGCCTTCCAACTCAGAAAATGCTGATCCAGTCATTTGCACAATTAAAAAATCTCCTTGTTGCACGACACTTATCTGGAAAAGGAAAAGTAACGAAATTATTTTTTTTACACGTTGCATAAACTGTCACTGTTACGAATACTTCTTAAGAATTAAACTAAGTAAACAAAAATTGATTGTGTTCTTAGATATCTGTAACAGGTTTCAAAAATAATGTAATTCATACATTTGAAAAATTACAAGAGTGATTAAAAGTTAACCTTAAAATGTTGAGGTACTTTGTTAGAGAGCAGAACAAAAAGTGACAGAATGTATAAACTCGTCTGCTATAATACAGATAAAAAATAAGACATTAACATGTGTAATAAAAACAATATTCTGACTTACCATTTCTTTTTTTTATCTGACCACGATTCGAACAAAATCTGTAGGTTGGTATCTGTTTTTGTTTTTTTAAATTTGATATGAATATTTAACATACTTCTTTACAAATTAAATTTAATGTGTTATACCCAATATGTATATAAATAAACAATATTTACAAAATCTGCTTTTCTGTTTAAGTAGATCACGAATTGTTTGCTTTGTTCTTTTCGAATTTTAAATATCTTTAGATGTAACACTCTACATTGTACGTTGTTCAGAACTATTTTTGTAATGTTTGAATTACTACATTGGGACACTTGAAACATAGTGAGCAACGAAGAGTCAATCGGTATTTTCAA
This sequence comes from Copidosoma floridanum, assembly GCF_036245765.1. NCBI lineage: Eukaryota > Metazoa > Arthropoda > Insecta > Hymenoptera > Encyrtidae > Copidosoma > Copidosoma floridanum. The sequence continues at coordinate 9,468,249 of NW_028321882.1, read as the reverse complement.
AGCAGGCCCAAGTTTGTTCAGTTTGTGGCCATACAAGTACATCTTCCCATCACTTTGTAAACTGCAATTCATGTCATAAACTTCCATAAAATCACTCATATTTAAACGGACAACGTTATTTGGCGATTTGGTTGTCAGTTTACACCCATTAAATAAAACTTTTTTGACGGTTCACCTTTTCTCTGTTTGTACACAGTTTAAAATCTAAGTTTTGAATTTCTTAATATATGGCTCAGAATAATTAGTCTCATTATCTTGACAGTTACATAACTGCTGCAATGGTTTGATCCCTCATCTTAGAGTCTTTCTTATTTTATCCAGTTCATTTTCATGCAAAAATGTGCTTATGTCGTCAAAAGGGAATGTTTTATTCCTAACATCTTCAGAAAGATGGCCCAAAGTATGTTAATTGAGTATTTAAATTTTCTTATTGTATACTTCGGGAGCCATTTTTACAAACATTTTTATGTATGCATCAGCACGATCTAAATATTTATCAGATAAAGTGTTACTACACATAATCCTAGTTGCGCAATAAAATAATGTAAAGTGATTTAACAGCTTGTCTGGTAGAATTCCTCTTAAAACGAACACTCCAATATAAACTCCACATAAACGAGACTCTGTACCCTTCTACTTACTAATTTTTCTTAAAGATCTTGTGCAACGCTGAAATTCACTTGAAATTTGACACGAAAAATTTATTAATCTATTGGACACTCGAAGGATACTATTTTCGTCTAATTTATTAGAATTCGCAGTTATGCATCAAAAATCCAACAACTTTTTTATGATTCCTAAACAAACTAGGTGCATATAGTCTAAGACAGAGTCTTTAATCATGTCTATATTCAAATTTTTCATGAACGCGGCGTCACTCAATGTTACCGCTGCCAAAGATTCGGACACGGGTCAAGAAACTGTAATCTGGACTCTCGATGTGTAAAATGCGGACAAGGACATTTAATCGCTATCTGCACCAAATCGAAAGAAGAAGCCCCTAAATGCGCCAACTGCGAGGAGGCTCATCCAGCAAGCTACTTAAGGTGCCCTAAGGCCCCCAAAGCGAAAGAACCCAAAAATCAGGCAAACAAGAAAAATGCCTAAGTCCCCCCAAGACCTCCAAGGAATGAAAGACTTGGACAAAATGCTCCAAATCCTTGACACTGTCAAAAGGATCAAAGCTAAAATAAACCTAGAGGAACTTCTAGCCAAATTAGGCCAAGTCAAACGTAGCATTAACTCATGCCAGAGCAGCGAGCAAGTAACGCTCTCACTCTTAAAATCATTCAGCAGTCAAGTTCAAAATTAAAGTCGCATTCTGGAATGCAGACGGTCTCGCAGGTAAGTGGGACGAACAAAAACATTTTATCAATCAACACAATGTAGACGTAATGGTCATGGGCAAAACAAATATAGTTAAAAGAATCAAGCTAAAAATGTCAGGTTTTAACATAAATAGGAAAGATAAGAACTCTCAAGGAGGGGGTGGGCTCATTATGTGCAGAAATACAATAAGCCATTATCTGCTTGCAACAAGAACAAGCGAAATGAAAATAATAGATATAAGTCTGATAAATGGGCCAAGAATCTTTGCAGTCTACTGCCCCCCCCCCCACAGTGCCAATAACAAAGTCAGACTTTAACACGATTTTTAATACAGCGAACCAAGTGATCTTTATAGGAGACCTAAACACCTAAATGCCAAGCATACAACCTGGCACAACAGGAGGGCAAATAAAAACGGAGCAACCCTCTACAATTATACATTAAGCAGGCAAAGAACTGTCATTGACCCAAAAGAATATACCACAAGACCATACTTAATAAAGCACAAACCATCGGCTATAGACCTAGCGGTCATCAAAAATCTACCTCATGGTATCTCCATGCAAGTGATAGATAAGCTAAGCTCAAACCGCAAGCCGTGTGCCTTTGAGCTGGGAAATGGAGCTCAAAAAGCAGAACCACCACCAATCCAACCCAACTTAAAAAAAGTAGACTGGGTCAAGTTTAGAGATACCCTGCATGCAAGCATACAAAAAGATGATAAACTAACCGTAACAGCCAGTATTGATGCCAGTATCCAAACTTTGACAGACGCAATATCTAAAGCAGCAGAACTGACAACGCCAAAACAACAGGCGTAACGTCCCAACAAAGACGTGCTACCAAAACATATCAGCCAGTTAATAAAAGAAAGAAACTTCATTATAAGAGTTTTTCAAATGAATAGGACTGAAGGAAGCCAAATAAAAATAAACAAATTTAATACAAAAATTAGAACAGAAATTAAAAAGTGGAAAAATACTAGGTGGGAGGAAAGCCTTATAAAACTAGATCCCAGAGACAGCTCCCTCTGGAAAATGACAAAAGCGCTCATAAATAAAACAAACATACACATCCCCCCACTAGAAGATAAACAAAACATAGCACTCTCAGACCAAGAAAAGGCTGAAACACTAGCAAGCCACTTTGAAGAAATTCACAAACTCACACAGGACTATGGAGATCCAGAAATCAACAAAACAGACCAAGAAATAGCCAATAAACTAAGCAAACACCACATTAATCTAAAGAACTTCAAATCCACTTCACCCCACAAGATCGAGACCATAATCAAAAAATTCAAGAACAATAAAGCTCCAGGTAAAGATGGAATAGGCAATTTTCTGCTAAAGAATCTAAATAATGAAGCGCTGATTTAATTAAATCACATCTATAACGCCTGTATCAGACTAGGATACTTCCCAGACACCTAGAAAACAGCTACAATCCTAGCATTTCACAAATCAGGCAAAACCCCATCCAGCCCAGCTAGTTATAGACCAATCAGTTTACTGTCCGTACTAAGCAAAATACTGGAAAACCTCATCCTCAACAGAATCAAATAACAAGCCAATTTGGACGACATCGCGAGCGACACCCAGTTCGAATTCAGAAGGAATAGAAGCACAACAGCCCAACTGGCCAAGGTAACCTGCAAAATACTAAACAACTTTAACATAAAGCGATCCACAGCAGCTATGCTGCTCGACGCAGAAAAAGCCTTCGAAACAGTTGGCCACGAAAGACTAATCGCCACACTAGACGAAGTAGGCATACCCACCTACCTAACTAAAAGCATTTCAAGCTTCTTATCAAACAAAAAATTCAAAGTCAATCTACCAAATGGTACTTCCACAACTAAAAATATAACCGCAGGCGTCCCACAAGGATCAATTATAGGATCAGTTCTATATATTCTATACATAAATAACACACCTGCAAACAGACTAGTAAAAGTGGCCTAATTTGTGGATGATACCATGTTTCATAGCCACTCAAGAAGAAGCCAAACCACAATCAAATACATAAAACAGCACACCGACACATTAAAACCATACTATAAGGACAGCAAAATCAAACTTAATACCAAAAAAACAGAGTGTATAGTGTTTACTACAGGAAAACAGAACCTACCCAAAACCGTTGAACTATTTGACCAACACGTGAAACTGAGTAATGAAGACAAGTACCTGGGAGTTATGCTTGACAAGAAGCTCCAGTACCATAAGCATGTGAACAGAACCATCACAAACACAGCCAAAGCGGTTGGAGCTTTGCTGCTCCTGCTGGGCAAATCTAGATAGTTACCAACCAAAAATGAACTTACAATTTATACAACGGTAATGAGGGCAACACTCCTATATGCAGCCCTAGTATAGACGGCCAGGATATCGACCACTAACAGCAAAAGATTACAACAAGTACAAAACAGATGCCTTAGAATGGCTTTGGAAGCCCATAGAAAAGCCAAAATCTCAGAATTGCATGAGAAGGCTCACGTGCAACCATTAAAAGTTATAATAAAAAATCAAGCCAAAACATTCTACCAAAACATCAAACTGGACTCGCTAGCCTTCTTCAAAGAATAGAAAAAAGATGCGGTTCCATACAAAATGAAATATAAACTCCCATAAACAGGTATTCTGGATTAATTCAAATCCAGACATTCAAACCAGAACATTAGGTTTTTAACAACCAACTCATCGCTATCTCTCTAGGCAAGTCAAGAGAAATTATATAAAATCATCGTAACATAAGAAAACATATATTAGGAAAGCTCAAGTTCAAAATAAGACTTCCAAGGTTAAAACGCACCAGAAGCGCTAGGAACTGAGATGCGAACAAAACAGCAGCACTTTCCCTCCACGATGAGGCGGATGGCACTCAAAAGAGTATACAACAACGCCTATACACTAGCTGACTAACGATTATTGTAGTCAATTATCAGCACTACACCATGAGCAGAATAGTGCGTCGTGCAGCTGGGAATTTTGGCTACCGATGACACTCTTCTTTTATGGGTAAGCGAAATAAATCGTGGTTAACCCCGGATCGCCAAAATAACCAAGTGCCACGGAAAACTAAGCGTTTGGAACGTCAACGGCTCCGGTGGAATACCAGGAGACGTGTCTAGCCAGAGCACAACCTGCCCCAGCATTTCAGAGCTTCGAGGCCATTCATTCCTCCAACCTGGTGCCGTCAGAAAATTTTCTACTTCAAATGCGAGCCAAGAAAGACAGCCCTGAAGTGTACGGGCAGCCACAACAGCCTCCTTCTTAATGGTCGTCCCAACGGCATACCTACAGAGACGGTATTTTTCAGGCCCACTTTCTTAACTCACGATGAACGGTTGGTTATCCAGAGAACAACCTGAAGACGAGATATTCTTTGATCAGCCACGTACCTCCCTCCTGTACGGTCTCCGTACATAGAGACTCGAAGGATAAGAGTCAAGCTACCTGCAGCTGGCTCTCCATCATGCAGAATAATAGAATAAGGAATAGCTGTAAGTTTCACCACTGGCCCTTTTCAGGGCGATTATAAGTATTTACGATCCCTACTTAACCATCAATCGCTTCGGTTCTTTTAAGGGCCACCTAAGTTTCAATTATCTTGCCAACAAATGTATTTTTACTACGATTTCCAAAGACGATTCGTCAACTCAAAGACTATATAAGACCGGCCACTATTAAACCAAACCAATCATTCACTGGCCGACGTCACAAGTGGAGCTGTTCGTTGCAAGGCTGGGAAACCTGGTGACCGATGACCCTAGAGTCTGCAAAAAAAAAGAAGGTGCTTTGGACACCAACGTCTTCGACGTTATACCAGGAGACGTTGAGAATAAGCTCTACAACTCGCTCTAAGGCTTTAAGCGTTGTATTTTTCTTCCCAATCAGTGTGGTGCTGCAATAACAGGCCAGAAAATATCATCCTGAGGTAAAGAGGGAATCACATTTGCTGGAAACTTTAGTGAAAAAAGAGTTTACTTAAGAAAATCACCTGTCCTTTTCAGGGCGATTAGATGTCAATCTACCTTGCCAACAAATATATAACAACCTGAGAAAGTTTGAAAAAAATATCCTGTAGGACTTACAAGAGTCTCAACTATGCCAAAAGTCACAAGAAGTTGAATTGGAAGGAAAACTTCAAATGCATCTTATGAATACAATTTTAGGCATCAAGAAGACGACGAGAGAATTTATTAAGTGAGAGATAAGCTTTTTACCATAACTCTCATAGTAATCTCTCTAATCTTCCAGATTTTTAAATAGGTAAAATATGTATTTATATTTTTGTAGCAATAAAAACTGTAGAGATTAAGCTCTAGGACTTTAAAACTGTTGTAATAGAGTTGTGACATAAGAGAAAAAAATTTTTTTAATTATATATTTTTTGTGAGTTTTGAGTCTTTACAGTTTAAAAAAATAGCCCTGTCCATAGATTATACGGGAGAAACTGCAAATCAACTACCTTTTATGGCCAAGGATTATTTAATGGCATAAGAAATGCACGGTACTTTTTAGCATAATTATATTTTTTTTATTTCTTACAGCTTTTTACTTCACCAAATAAACTGTATGCATTCCGAACAAATATGTTTTTAATAAGAACATTTTTGTTCTGAGATGTGTGAGAAATAGATGTAAAATTTTTAACTGAAAACGTTTTACATTACATGTCAACACACTACGGTGTTTCATTTAGTGAGTCTCGGGCGAAACGGAGAGGGGGGTGCCGCTAGTGAAAGATAAACATATGTTTGAGTAAATGTATTATACTAGTGGTGGTTCTCTGGTACAAGTTAGAACTTCTTAATTTACGTCTTTATAATTTTGTAACTAATAAAACTGCTTGAAACTTACTTTCACGTTAGCTGTTTGTCGTTTTACATTAACAAACCTTTTTTATCCATACTTTCTAAGTCTGAGTAAAATAAAGTATTTTATTACTTTATATGATTCTGTTATTGTATTTTAAAGTTCATTCTGTTTCAGCACATTTAAAAACTAAATAAGGGTTATGAAACAACGTTTTGAGGGTTAAATTTATAAACTTAAGTTTGTTTTTGAAAGCAAGAGTAAACGCAACTTAAAATATTTTATTCAGATTGCGTTGTGATAGAAACAAGTAGTGCTTTTTGCGCAAAAGGTGAATTCTTCAAATAAATTAACAATACCATTAGTTCTAATATTTGATTGTTAACTTTTTATGCACTAACGTATTAGTTATGAAATATAAAATAGCTAAGCTTGGACATTAATCTTTCTCATCTTATTTATAAGTATTATTAGTGGTTTAATTAATAAATTCCTTAAAAATGATTTTTCCACATCTAATACAGCAAAAAATCTTGCAAATTAAGTCTAAGAAGGTTGAGATGTGGCCATAATATGTTTCAATAGATTTGCTTCTACCGTAATTCAATTTACAGTACAGGGCTTCAATAAACGTACAGATAACGGCATTCTCTTGAGCTTTAGACTGGTTGAATAATTCATTCACATAATAAAATATAAGAATAAGAATTTAAAAAATTATCTCATAAGAAAATAAAAATAATTTTTCTAAGATATGTGGATGCAAGGATGTTTATTACGTTCAAGTGAATTCACTGCAGAGGAAGATGGCCCAAAGCAGGTTAGTTAACGTATAAGATCTAAAAAATTAAGTATTTGTATGATGATAATGATTAATTTTATCTTCTTTGGTAAAGGGCACGTAGAACCATGAAATTTTTAAGCAATATTGGGTTATAGTCTACTATACTGATCTGTTAATAAAAATATAGAGATCCTTGAAAAACTGCTTTGGCCTAGGGGAGGGGGGGCGTAAAGTGGATTACCTGTCTGGGGAAAGCGGGTAGGCCAGACATTAAGGGAAAATATGTTTTGTGTTATTATTCCATGGGTAATTTAAGTCTAATTTGATTACTCTTTCATAGCTTAAGAGACTTGATTATAATAATTGAGCGATTTTTAGATCTAAATGATTATTGAATTAGTAACTTGAAAACTTGAAAGTTGTAAACAATATTTAAAAAATTTGTAAATCAAATGTTTCATTCGTGCCATAGATCGCTTTGTTTTTTACTAACGTTTATTTACCATTTAAAAAGAAATTGAAAAAAAAGATGTAATAAGCTATATCAGTACTCATCAGATATTTGCTAAACAACCCGCATTGCGCTATCCACTTTGCCCAAGCACACATTTTTTGATTAAGTAATACTAACCTCAAGAAGTTCAAAACAGAATTCCAATATTTTTGGATTAATTTACACTTCATCAGGTTCAAATTGTGTATTTGTTTCTGACTGATCACAAAGTACATACCTCCGTTTTTTAAAATCAAATTGTTAATTTCTTAAAAGTGATAATCATGCCACACAACTGTATAACGGTTTGTTTAAAATTGCGTGAGACTTTGAGGTACCTGGGAAATCTCAACATACCAACACCTTGTTCTTTGCATTACATGCGCTGGCACACAAGTGCCTACGTGCTTTAGGCCACTTTCTCTTATTTATAAACAATAGTAGTCGATATAAAGGACATCATTAATTTAATACCTGTATTTCGCTATAAGATCGTCCATTACTTTTACACAGCTATCTATAAAAGTACACATTCGGTTGAAAGGAATAATTACCTGGCTCGACAGCAGGTAATATTATTCATCATGGAAGCAAAGTAATAATTTGCAACTTCTGCAAATTTAGAGAGTAAGAAAAATCCAACTCACTCATCTTTAACCTAGTGTTTTCTCTCAAGTACGGTATTTTATTCAAATTCCAAATATAGTAAACATACATAATTACAATTATGCTTTTAGAGTACACAGTTTTAAGTAAACTTACACACTAGACTTGCACACAATTCGACCAAACTTAGTTTCTCCACTTATATTCCAGCGCAAGTTAAATTTTGAATTTCGCACAAGTTAGTGGGAACCTCTCCTCTTATTTCTTTGATAGTAAGCTGGTCTCCAAAATTTTTAATTATTTTTTGACTAGTCCAATACGAAAAGGATAGTTTTAGTTGGTTGGTACCAAGGTCAATACGATACTATATGTTTCCCAAAGATTACTTCTCCTGGACTCTTGAAAAAAGTAGGCACAATTAGGTCTAAGAACTCCCTTGTTTTTCTTTACTCTACTGTTTTTTTGTTAGGATTGACTAGGAGTACTAGATAGAAAAATCTATGGTTTTAGTTTAAAAAAAAAATTGTATTAATTTCTGTTTACCTAATTAATCAACAACCGTCAAATTTTATTTAATCGCTACTAACTTTGCTACAGGTATAAACGTCTTTAATATTTTATTCTCAGTAAGTTAAAGTTGGCGCTTTCTTCAACCATGTTATCGATACATTATTGTTGGGGAGCTCCCAGTGGCTTAAGTGGTAGAGTACCTGCCTTTTATCCGGAGGGTTTGGGTTTGAGACCTCGCTCCATCACTTTATCGCGAGTACCTCTGTGATTTTTTTCCATATGTCTCAAATATTGTGGAGATTTTTGTTAATATGGTGTAATGCTACCGTGCCATCTGAGTGTAAGAAAAACGGTGCCAGGGCTCTGCGGTGTAATGCGTACCGTGCTGTTGGAGCAGTAAGAATCAACGGTGCCTCAAATTATTAGTTCTCGAGCAAACAGATGTAAGAAACACAAAAAAAGATAGATTCAACATGGCAAACAGTTGTCACATGAAGTGACACAAGGCGGCGAGGACAACCACAAAGACTAAAACAGAGATATGCTGTTGATTCTAAAAAGTATTAGATTTACATTAAACTGTCTGTCTCATAGAAAGGATTGTGTTTCAACAAAAATGACTTGAAAATCTGCTTCAAAAGAAGCTTCTTAGTCCGGGTCGTAATCTTGAATTCGTGGGAAAAATTATTTGGATAGGATTTTTTTGCATAATCTTACGCAAAATGATCACCTAAAAACGAATTTGCATGTTGCCAGGCTTCAAAGTTGTAGGAAAAATGTTTAAACAAAATTTTTTAAACAAATAAAAAATATTGTTTATTTTGCCCTGGAAAAAATTTTTTCAGCTTTTTTGGACAATTTTAAACAAAAAAGATATCCTGCGAATTTTCTCTAAAATTGATACTTTTCGAGATATTAATTGTACAAAGTTTAAAAAACCGTGAAAATCGCCACTTTCAAGTATGAAAAACAACAATAAAAATTAAAAATTTTGATGTTGCCAAAGTTCTTAAATATTCTTCAAACATCCCTTGACAAAATCCTAAGGCGTTTCCGGATGTTATTTTATTGCAAACCCTTCATTTTTAATTTACAATCAAGCGTGTGCATCGTTACGGTCGGCTGCTGCTGGCCATGGCTCTCATGTTCCGTCTCTTTCTCACTCACGAGGAGTACATGGAATTTACTGGCGCTCATATTTGATTTTAATAGTAAGTACATTATTCTTCTATAGTAATTGTGGGAATAAAAATCCAGTTATGTTTTTTTAATTACGAAAATCCAATTCAACTTGAAAATGTATCAAGCGTCGTGCCATGCCGATTTTTTTTAGCCAGATAAAATAAATTGAATTGCTGAAAAGTACAAGGATCAGGATTAGGTTTGAATTTAATTTTTAAAACAAAATCACGTAATTTATTTAATTCTTTATTTAAAAAATAAGAATTCAAATGACAAAAAGTTACAACGCTTCATCAACAATCTTCTTCTACACATACGACACATTTATTTTCGCAAACATTTAAATCACAACCGCACAGAGCGATACAATTCAAACCTCTTTTTTACAGTGGCATGCTTTAGTTTTACACAATTTTTCAAAGAAGAATAATGAAGTTAGTATACGTAAACGTATAAAATTCTGTTACCATATTCCATTCAAACTGAGGCTTAACTTAAAATAATTTTTTTTATTTAAATACATGTATGTTTATAAACCAACAGTTAGGTTAACCTCATTTTTCATCGATATGAAAGATTTTATGATTATTTTTATTTTCATAATTACTATAGAAGAATAATGTACTTACCATTAAAATCAAATATCAGCGCCAGTAAATTCCGTGTACTCCTCGTGAGTGGGAAAGAGACGGAGCATGAGAGCCGCGGCCAGCAGCGGCCGACCGTAACGATGCATACGCTTGATTGTAAATTAAAAATGAAGGGTTTGCAATAAAATAACATCCGGAAACGCCTTAGGACCTTGTCAAGGGATGTTTGAAGAATATTTGAGAACTTTGGCAACATCAAAATTTTTAATTTTTATTGTTGTTTTTCATACTTGAAAGTGGCGATTATCACGGTTTTTTAAACTTTGTACAGTTAATATCTCGAAAAGTATTAATTTTAGAGAAAATTCGCAAGATATCTTTTTTGTTTAAAATGGTCCAAAAAAGCTAAAAAAATTTTTTCAGGGCAAAATAAACAATATTTTTCATTTGTTTAAAAAATTGTGATTAAACATTTTTCCTACACTTTTGAAGCCTGGCAACATGCAAATTCGTTTTTAGGTGATCATTTTGCGTAAGATCATGCAAAAAAATTCTATCCAAATAATTTCTCCCACGAATTCCAGATTACGACCCGGACCTGGTCAGTGCCATAGTTTAAAACTACATGAGCATAACATTTCCGGAGATCAAATTTATCTGTCAATGGAATCCAAAAGTTCTAACTAGTTTGACTTCTTACAACTTGATATCAATATTAAGATCACATTAACGAACGTACAATTTGGAAAATCTCATTTCACCCTAAAACTAATAGCAGTTTACTTTAGGTTATTGATTACTACAGGCCTTGTAATTAGTGCAATGTCATTTTATCTAGCATGTGCTGTTTAGTTTTAACTGAAGCTATACTAGTGTAGAAAGTTAATAAAAAACAAACTGATCGAACAAACAGAATGATATTAAATGACTGAAACTGTATGGACCTTTTTATCAGCGTTGTTTAACTTTGGTAGTAGTGTTTTATCCATTAGCAGTCGTCATTTTGAGAAAAGGAATGAGGGTAAGGTATCATCATCAAATCAGGAAGTAAGGGAAAGATGACTTCCGAATGCGGGCCCGTGACCCTGTCTCTACTCAGGTGTATCGGCAGCCAAGAACATGACTACTCCATTACCTTCAACGGGCAGTGGGCTCGATGAGACAGTGCACGTTGGCTAAGCGACTTTTTGTTCCTACTTTTTCCCCCTCATAGATAGTTCTATAGCAACGTGATAAAAGTATAGCAAGTCATCGTTATCCGTGGCATTTCAAGCACGTCACCGGTCGTAGTTAAGTGTTTGGGTATTACGGGGCATTCTCTAAGCACCACACTTCATATATTTTGTTGTGTCTGACAGTGAATTGTGCTCCCCTACTTTTTTTAGTATATTTTTATGCAGTAGTAGCATGCATAAAAATATTATAATTTTATTTTTCTTTGAGTAATTCTAAGTGGTTATAAGATACGAGTAAAACAAGCCACAAGCTTTAACGCTTTCTCCTCTACGAACGTACTTAACCAGAAAAACGGTCGTTTTAATATAAAAAATATTTGAACCAAGATGGTAGAGTAAAGTTAGATGATTTTGAATAATTTTCAACTGATTAACTAAAATTCTAACTGCTTAATTGTTCAGAAAATGATCTTATGAACCGCTAAAAAACTTTTAAAAAAATACTTTTCTTCTGAAAAATTCTTCATTTATTTTTTAATTGCACGTCTATAAAATAAATAAAAGGTATGACAAATAACTAAAATGACTGATTCTTGATTAATTTTTTTGACTAATAATTGTAAACGCAAAAGATTCAACTTCACAGTTTCTACAAAACAACTTTTTATTAAAAAACTACTTTTTCACACACAAATTTCTAGAGCCTTGAGAAGTTGTAGCGTATTTTGGTATAATTTTGTCTTAAGAACTGTCTTTTTAATCTTCTATTTATGTTGAATTAACTTCTTTTGTAGGGGCCTTGCAAAGTAAGTTAAAAAAAAGTGCTAAGTTGTAAAATGTAATTTCTGGAAGAATTTGGACAAAATCGTTTCAGGAATTTTTTTTATTAAAGGCACGATTCTTATCTAAGTTAAAAAAAAATTATTATTGTACAACCTGTTGAAGCAAAGATAAAGATCCTAGCATACTCTTTTCCAATACAGATAACTAAAACCTTTCATGAATTTTAAATAACACTGACAAATTGATTTATAAACTATTGCAAAACGATACGCTGACAAGCACAATCGCATTAGCAATATAAGCGTAAGGGGCTTATTGGAGGGGCCTAGCTGAGATCAGTAATTCAGTATGAGCAGAGACCAGAAATACCAATATCAGGTACTTCAAACCATGCGTACTTGTAAGATCATTATTTCCTTGGCTTCTTGTGATCAGACCAGAAGCTACAAAAAACGAGCTGATGTGGGGGATGATACAACAACTATCAATATGTTTGCTTGGAGCATTTTGAGTGATTCAGTTGTAGTTACTTTTTTGTTTTTATTTTTGCATGCAGTTTTACCATGTTTCATTATTTCAGGCCTATGGTTGCAGTATACTATTTTACATTTTAGTAGCAAAATAATCTAAAATATAAGTAACAATAACATTTCTTAAGGGGAGTGCTCAATGTAAAAAATGGTTGTTATGGATTTTAAAAAAGAAACAAAAAAAATTTAGGTGCATGAACAAAGAGAAATTGACTGGTATGCAAACATAACCTTAAAATGTCTGGTTATTTTGGCAATATAATAAGATGTGATAATGGTTTATGCACGAAAGTGTGCATGATCACTGCAGACAATAAGCACTACATACATATGTGTATACTTTCATGCGTAAACAGTTTTCACATCATATTGGCTAGAGCCTAAGAACCGGTTCCGCCATCTATGATTGATTTACCTTATCACTGTCCCTGTACTAGTCAATGCGAAAAATACAATGTGTTGTTTGCAATTAAAATTCTATAAATAACACATATTAAATTTGCCAAAGTATCTCAAACTTCATTTTATCTAAACTTAAAAAGTAAATTAGTTATAGAATTTCATGGATTACTTATTATTAACATTTACATTTGTAAAATCTAGTTTGTAACTAAAATAATATTTTCATAAATGATTAAAAATTTGTTTTATCTTCAGAATTGTATTTTAAAAATTCAAGTTTGCTCTATTTTTACGTCTTGAATTATTCATGTGAATCTAGTTAAAAGAGTATGTAACTATTCACTACATTGTACCAATATTTGTATCATAATAAAAAATTAATCATAAAATAGTTTTTTTTGTTAAATTTGTCAAGGACATTGATCTTATATCACTAAAGACATTAAAAAAAAAATATATACGTAACATTCTTGGACAGTAGTCAATCATTTTTATTAATTGTTTTCTTAAGCAATAGCATAAGCTCTTTAAATTGCTCGTGTAACCGTTGTTCGTCTGGGGCTTCGACCGATGGACTTTTTTGGCCGAAAATTTAATAATCTCTGTATTTCGGACGGTAGCTAAACAGAAGTAAATAATAATGAGCTTAGCAATGTAAAAATTTTATCAAATATGGTTATACATGCGTGCATATGTTAAGAACTATCATATAAAACAGTTTACTTGCTTAAATGACAGTTTTCATTAATCCTAGACGAAAAATAATCATTAATTAGAGTCGGTCTGGTACCACTGGTCTAATATTAAAAAGACGATAAGAAATTTATAAAAAAAGGAGGTATTTTAAAGAAAGTTAAGCAAAAAAGTGCATGCTATGAAAAAATAATCCATGGGCATCAGAATTAAAGTCATAAGCAAATTACTAAATGAAAACTTAGTATTACTACGTAAATAATTTATTCAAGTAATGTAAGTGACTTTCAATTTATTACATACTATTTATTCCGTTTTTTTTTTTGGAAATATTTTGGTGAGGAAGGATCAATTTCTCATCAATAAAATAGCATGCAGTACGACTTTTCTCTCTCCGGGCAGTGTATACAAGCTCTAGATTAAAAATTGAATAATATAAAAACAGTTTGAGTTTGACGAGTTTGGAAAACTTAATACTATACTATTTACTGTGTGGGTTAATCCACGACAGTGCGAAATGCTGCGAAAAAAACAGTGGTTATCGTATAATGGTTATTTGTCAGATGACGCAATCGTGCTTTAGCGAAAATGTTTGTATGTAACAGCATTTTTACTTATGCGAGTCACTTGTATATATTCTATAATATTGCAAACAAACTGAAATTGTACATGTAAGTGGAGGGTAAAATAAGATAACCTGGTCAACGCTCGGCCAGTTGTCGCATATATGTATATATCATGTGAAGTTTTCAAACAGATATCAAACTTCTCACCGCCCCAGATCCCAGCTCAGCCAACGCTGCAGCAATACATCTACTATAACACACTTCTAGACAATACAACCACACAGCTTGTTATGAGCCGCAAGTTAAAATATTTTTTGTACAATTAACACATATTGGACATCTCAAATTAAGTTTCTTCGTGACGAGGATTAGTTTTTAGTAGAAAACAGTTTCTTAGTACGTCTTTAATTATTTTTTTTTGATGGTTATTAGATTCCTCAAACAAAAGTATCAGGTATAAACACGGTATTCTTATGGATTTAGACTTTATATTTCCGGTGCGATTGTTAAAAAACAGTGATTGGATTTAAAATTCAGATAGTTGCAAAAGAAAAAAAAATACTATTTTCACTTTAGGTAATTGTAACTAAAGTTAGTTAGTCATATTATATTCATCAAAGTGTGCGGAGTTAAAAACAAATGGACATATAAATTCAAGTAATTAGCGGTACTCAAAATTCTTATAAACGTAACAGATTGCACGACCATTCAAACTATTTTGGTAGTAGTAAGTACGCAGAAAAATACTATAAAAAATAGATACCAGTTTGCGGTTGTAAATTTAAATTTATTTATAATTTTACGGCTCTAATAGATCTGTTATAAACATTTTTTTAGTAGCACAATATTTTACTTCTGTTGTACAGGCTGGATCCTCCTTAAAATGGTGCAAGAGATGTAATTAGAATTTGCTACTATGCGTATGATCTACTGTGGATGATCAAGTTCAATTAAATTCTTTTTTAATCAATGCATTATATAACCTTGTTTACATTGCATATATTTATGAGTGCTTACCCTTGTTTGTGAATAAATATTTTCTAATAATTGATTTGAAAAACGAATAAAAACGTTTTCTTTGCTTAAAGCAAATTTTATATTGTTTAGCATATTTCATACTAAACAGATCCCTTGGGTAGTTTTGGAAAGCTTATAAATTTCAGAATAAAAAATTGCTGAAGTTAAAAATTTGATTGTTGATAATGTTAAAGTAAATGGCTTAGCTGTTAATGCATTATTTCTGAGCTACTTGTACCCATAGAGACAATTATGGTATTGGTAAACAACACACGGCCGTCTTCTAACCTTACCATGCATGAACGTGTTCACTATGAGAACAAGCTGCATTTTCAGGAAAGTGGTCACATTTGACATTTTATAAGGTTATTTATCATATATTGGAATTGGCAACATAACGGTCGCGCCATCTGTCGGTGAGCTTTCAAACAGTGAGAGAATGCTTTTTGGCAGGCTCAAAACTCAATCAGTGCTCCCAAGTGTAATTAACTTATTCTTTATCAATATTCATTAATTGTTCTGATAGTGTGTGTAATAGGTAGGTTAATTAAAAGTGTGTATGAGTATTTATTTTATAGTTTTTCATGCTTCTATCGTTTGAATTAATACTGTTCCTAAACGTAGTAGAATACATTCACTTTTTCTAAATATTTATGTGCTGACAGCATGAAAATATTAGGCACCGATCTTTTTAAGTCGAATTGATCATGAAACAAAATTGTAAGCTATAAAAGAGAATATTACTATAGTAAAAAAAAGAGACTCAACTGCCTTGCACGATACGGTGAGAAGTGCCCTTTGATGATGAACTCAATAAAATACAAACAATTTGATTAATTTATGCTAAGCATTACGTACTGCGTAACAGGCACTATTACAAATCAAAAGATTGCCGTAACTGAAAGTGTAATTTAAATTGTAGGATTTTAATACGTTTTTAATTTTCATTTGCTTACAGCATAAGACTATTCAGCACCAATTTTTTTAAGTTGAAAAAAATACTATTATAAAAGTTTGCTGGTAAAAATTGCTAATGATATCATTGAAACAAAAGTAAATATTTTGGGCTTTCAACTGTTTTCTTTCGTAAGCTGGATGTTTATGATTTCTTAGAAGTCTTAAGACGTTTAAGTTTTATACACATCCTTAAAAATCATTTCTTTAGTATTATTAAATTATGGAATAGCCTTGCAAACAAGAACTATTAACGTAATAAATTCTTTAATAGGCTCGGTATTAATATATATTTATTTTGATATGCCCAAAAAAAGAGTGTTGACAACATTAATAAACAGAAACAAAAATTATTATAAGAAATTAAAACAGAATAATAAATTGCATAAAAAGAGAATAAAATAAAAAAGATAAAAAAATAAAAAAAAAAAAAAAAACTAAAGCCAATATGAATCGAATAGTTATTTTAAACAGAACAAATTTTTTTGTTACATTATTTTTTTATTTATTTTTTTTAACTATCGAATAAATAATGTAATTTGTTTGAAACGAATTCTCGACTCTCAAAATCAATACTTTAAGTGTAAAAAATGTAACATAACTACTAAAAACAATAATGTATGCCGCCCAGAACAGGCTATGTAATCGTGTTATCTAGCATTGCCTTTTTCTCACCATGTAGATGACGCTGTTTCAGATTACTGCACATAGCAAATGTATACACGAAAGGGACTAACACGCATCGAAAAAAGGCAAATTCTGTTCGCAATCTGTAGTAAACATAAGTAAAAAATTGTAACTGTCTTCTGAATAGTTGTACATGCCACTGAATTTACTAGCACGTGCACAACACTAAACAATGAACGAGTTTATATTGTTTTTCACCACATAATTGATAAACATTTCTAAAATTGTGGTTCAGGTTTCTTTTAAAGTACATATCTTACAAAATAAGAGGATGAAATTTTAAAAATAAATCTAAGAAACTGTCCAAGTAATAACGACTTGCATGTGAAAAAGCAAGAAAAATCTTTTTTTTTATTTTTACTCAAAATTCGTTTGAGAAATAAACACCCCATTTTTGGCGAAAAAATAACATCAGATTCGTATTCAGTAACCTAAATGATGTAAAAAATCACTTAAATTAGCCACTAGGATTATCATGGTCACTTGCAGTTGTTTCTAAGTAACTTTTTGGAGCTCTTCTGCTCGCCTAGAAGGTTACTTCAGCCATATTACATTATAATATTATTTTTTTATTAACTAACTATTTTACAAAAAAAAAGAAAAGTAGATATGTAATCGGAGATCGAACATAGTTGTTATCAGGGCTTAGCTGGTCCCTTTCAAATATCTAAGGTACATTTTCAGATTTGGTGCTAAATGTGTCGCTTTGTATCTATTGTACAATGAAGTTTTGGCAGAATTATGACAGCATAACGTTTACTATTGACCTCTTCGTTTCAACGTATAGTAAAAGTTTGTATTCTTCATTGTTCTTTCATTTTCTTCTATGTCTTAAGAGATTTATTGGTACGTAACAAAATCTATTTGTTCTGTTGTGTCACAAGTTAAGGTACCGTTTTTGGCGAGGCCCTGTTCTTTAAAAAGTCACTGCTTATTAGTTGCAATAGTATTGTATATTTTTATAAAACATTTTATAATTTAATAATACCTTTCAGGTTTTATATGCCTTTTTTATTTTGAACAGATTGGTACCTTCGAAATTATTGGTCATTACACGATTACAGGAGACAATGATATAAATGTATAACCACGTTGCCTTGCAGCTTTCACACCTTATGCACTTACAGAAACTAATTTACATAAAATTGTAGGACTTAATTTTGTGTAGTTATTCACAAAGTATTTTAGTTTACTTATATTGCATTCTTATTTGCATTTTCAATAATTTTGAATACACTTTTATGAAATAGAAGGTAGTATTGCTTATGTCATTAGTTAAAAGTTTGTTTCCCTCTTATAACTATAAAATAGTAGGTACCTAAAACTTATTGGGAGCTGTCAAGTTGAAAACAGATGTATTTCTTGTTATGTACAAAGAGGACGTATTAGAGCTAAGTCAAGACGCATTTTTTATCCAACAGGAGTCCAACAGGAGCCTCCTGCCGTACTTCAGCCTATCTGCTTTAAAAGATTTTTGATTTCTTTTAAAAAAAGGGTCATTCATATTGTAGTTTTTTACGAAACTCATTTAGAGCAGGAAATGCATGTGAAGCAGAGCACCAAAAATACTCCAAGGCGGCCGTGGTGAGTTGTGAACTAGGAGAAAAAATGCTACTGTTTTTACAGAATACGTAAAAAAAAATTCTTGTAAATTGAAAAAAAATAAATAAAAAGGTTTTATTTTTTACTGAAATTAAAAAAAATGCAAATTAAAATAATGTTTTACAGGTTATACCTGAGACTTTTTGTGTGTACAACCATGCATAAAAAAATAGTTCAAAAATTTATTATTAACCTCTGAGTGATTAATAATATAAAAATTTTTAACGAGATCATTAATTGTAATAATAAAGCATAGAAAAAAGTTCTAGGGATTCTGGATTTATCCAACACAACAACGTAAATGTTTTAGCCAACAAATTTTTCCGTATACTTATCAGCCTAAGCATTTTGATTTTTATCGATAATTTGTCGGTAACAAAAATCAAGTTTAATATGTAAAGCACACTGGGTCTTGCGTCTACACATAAGTTACACAGGATACAATGCTTATAGAGGATTAAAGTGGTTTGGGCAGTTGGTAAAGTATCTAGGGAAGGATACTATAAGGGCCCCTATGAAATCAACGCTTTTCGACTGTAAATTTTTTAATAAATATCGTCATTTTGATAATACCAGTACAAGATCAAAAAATTGTATTCAAGAAAAGTACTGTGAAATTATAGTTGTGAGGATTGGAAGATGTTGGGAGGCAAGCCAGAATGATATTTAACCTCTTTCTTCTGATTTTCTCGTGAGTAAAGTCGTTGATCCTATATTTTTAAGAATCGAAAGATTTTTTGTAAAAAAAAAACACAAGAACTATTTTAAATTTTTGAGGTAAATCAGGATTTCCGAAGATATAGTCAATTTTCTGTCCACTGTCCATAAGAGCAGGTGTTCAATTGGTAACTTTTCAGTAGAAATTCGCGAAAAATTTAAGTCGTTGACCCCATTATTTTCTTATCGCAAATAAATTTGGCATACTTTATTTACATAATTCCAGAATTTCAGAGGTTTCGATCAAGTCGATGAAAATCGCCTAAATCACCTGAAAAGACAAAAAAACGATATTTTTGTATTTGTGATAAAAGTGCTTAATGAAAGAGGTAATGCAGCCCAAAGTTTAAAAGAAAAATTGATTCACCTTCAGAACTTGAAAAAAAGAAAATAAACTTCCTCACTTGACCACAAAGGAACAAACAGTTGCGATAAACGTGACATATGTGAGGGAGGAAGAGGGCTATAGCTGAAATGGATGAGGAAGATTTGCTTGGAACAAAACTCAGTTTGGGCTGTAATCTTAGCTATCTAGGTGAGATTGCCAGAAAGCACATGTACGAAAACATACACAAGAAAAACATAAAGGCAAATTAGGTTCGTAAATTTATATTGGCGGAAATGTAAAGCACCCTGCTCTGTGCACCATATGTACAAATATACTAGTTAATACACTGAGAAAAAGGGTGTTAGAAAAAGTGTCACAACGTATCAGTTTTCAACACTTATAAACGAAAAGATACGTTTTTCGTCTTGATTACATTAGTAGTAGCTCAAATTCGAGACTCAATAGGCGTGTATACTTATAGATAAAATTACTTTGAACATAGTAACTTTTACTGTACTGAATAGCGATGCAGTGGAATGAGAAATGTTTTACATTACTAAGCAAATTGTACTTTAAAATGTGGGAGATTTTAAACTGCTTACAGTAAAAATTACCATGTCGTGTAGCAAAAACTATACTATTACAATTTTTACTATGTTAAACATAGTAATTTTTGTTACGCAGTGTAAATATTTTTGTAGGGCTGCTACATAATAATGATAATTATTTAAAGTATCATGAAAATTATTTTAATTTTATTAACTTGCGTAATTAGGTGAGTATGTTTCCTAAAAAATACAGTAATTTTTTTTATAGTTATAGTACTCTTTTTAACCCTACTTTTCTCAGTGTACTACTTTTCACCGTCTTATTTACGGCAAACTTACTGTGCAGGACTTCAAAGATTCAAGATACCCATGACACGAAAGTTGGAGGAGGGTATAGATAGTGTAACACCTTTACTGGAATTGTTGGTAGAATCTTATGAAAAAAGGTTATGGTAAGAAAAAAAATTAGAATCGAGAGCTGCTGACATCATAAGAGAAAAAATAAAAACAGAAAAATTTTTCAGCGTTTATGAATAGATGTGAAACAAGTCAATGAGTAAAAAACTCCAGATGCCTCGCGTGCTTCACTACCAGGCCATGCCACACGTTCTGATGAAATTAACAAAAAATTAAGTATTTTTTGTTTAAATCTAAGTAAAGAAAAAAAAAAGATGAAGACGATAATTGTAATACAAATAAAAAAAACAAAATTTAAGACTTTACCATAATCTGGCAATGATGACATAAAAATGTAAAAATCCGGTTTTTAGCGTTGGATATAAACCTATTCAATTTAAAAAATGTAAGCTTGTAGTTAGCTTTTGTACCGTAAACAAAAATTTAAAGAATGTGCTGTGGATTATAAGACCTGATTAATCCAGTGGGTTTCCCACAAATTGCAAAAAAACGATCGATTTTTCTTTAAACCTTAAAAATTGATTAGAGCTTAAATTTCAAGTGCTGTTTTTTACATTAGGCCAAAGTTTGTTTTAAGTATACATCTAATCTTGCTTAAATTTGAGCAGTAATTGAAACTTACAAAAGCTACAAAGCAATTAAATTTAAGCTGCTAATCTTTAAGAGAACAACAGTTATAAATTTATAAGATTTCGAGAAAAATTGACGGTTTTTTTTTAATTTTGTGGGAATACCAATGGACCAACTGGGTTTAACTGCTCTTTCTGTTATTTTATGGCATAAAAGCTAACTGCAAGTTTTATTATTCCTTTTTTTCTAACTAAATCAATTGATTTCCCACACTCGAGTCCATTTTTAACAGGTTTACTATTTTTTTTCCTACCTCGGGCGTTTTTGAGAGGCTGGTGTACCCTTGGTAGGGGAAATAGGATTCGGCACATAAGCACCATCGCTCCCATCGCTGCCTCTCAAAAACGCGTAAGGTAGGAAAACCACTATTTCCGCCCTCGGGTGGTTTTGGGAGGCTAGTACTTCCTCGGGCGAAAAAGCAGTTTTCCGGAACTCGTTCGAAAAGTCTCCTTTACGAACCTCGTTACGTCCCTTGCCTTCGGCTCGGGCCGCAAACCTCTCGGTTCGCAAACAGAGACTTTTCAAACTCGTAGGAAAACTACCATTTCTTACCATGAGCCCAAAGTGCACTTGCCCCTTTGTGCCCTCGGGTCATACTTTGCGCCCACAGGCAGAAAAGTTTATTGCACCCTCCAGGCTCAAAGTTATTTACTGGGCGCAAAGTGTGCCCACGGGCGCAAAATAGTACTTTGCGCCCTCGGTAAGAATAACATTATTCGGAACTTGGACACCAACGTACAACAACCGCACCCTTTGGGCGCTCTTGTTTGTACTTTGTGCCCTAGTGACGTGATGTATAATTTTCTGCCTTGGGCGTTTTTGAGAGTCTGGTGTGCCCTTGGTAGAAAAAATAGGATTCGCCACATAAGTGCCACCGCTTTGCGGCTACCTAACGTCCCTGCTTCGCAGGTCCCTTGAGCCACAAAATAGCCTCGGAAACGACGGCACTTATCTGACAAAAACAACTAATTATGGACCTTTACCGGAAATAGTATAGTGTTCAATTTAAATATTTTTTTGTATGGAAACTATCTTTGTAAATTAATTTTTTTTTTTAAACTTAAAACTGACAACGTCAAAAAGCTAATTTCATCACATTAATTGTGAGCAGGTGTAGCACAGTGCTGGTCTAGCAATAGTTGTGAATACCCTTACTCTTAGACAGCTTTCTACTAAGCGAAATAGTATTTATTTGAAGTTGGATAATGATCAGCATTAGAGAAAAGTTTAGTGGAGCATAATTCAAATTTTTATTTCTGATCTGAAATTTTATTTATTAAGTTCAGTATTAATTATTATCTATCCATAAATAAATTGTACATCAGATTCTTCTTCTCTGATACTTTTATTGAAGATAGTAATGTTGATTTAGAACAACTGCAACTATGACACTTCCTTAATGAAAATGATTTTTTATTTACTGTTGAGAAAAACTGTTCTAATTAAGTTTTAGATTGACATCAGGGTTTTACGCCACTTTGCTAGTTAAGTTATTAGTTTTGTAAGATGCGTCGAATGACAGTGAATAAAATTCTGAAATAATGTGTCAAATGGTAGTATTTTCAAATCCTTTTATTATTAAACTAAAAGTCGACGTTTTAGCCACTTGGATACAATATTCCAACCCTTATGAGGTACATATGTCTACTGCGTATAAGTTGTCAAGGCTCTGTGACTTGACATACGCACAATAGTGCACCTCAGAGTGCAATTAATATAGCTGCTTTCGGTTATTGTCGTAGCTCAGCGGTTAGTGTAAAATCTTGCTAAATCTTAGTTGATTGATTCGAGCCCCGCTTTTCTTTTGTGTCAGAGCTACTCATTTTCAATAATTCGGTCACTATGGCCACTTTGATCCATTTATTTAATACACCGGAATTACCTACTTCCCATTACAATGAGAATCCCTGATGCTTGCTCCGTAACAGTATGCAAATGAATATTCACAAACTGTGGAGTATAACAAATCTGTTCTAGTTGACTAGTTGTACACCATATTTTCTTTCATTAATATTTGATTCATATTCTTTAGCTCGATATTGTATCCGTTCAGTGTATGTACACGACTGTCACTATTATGCTACTTATCTTCTCTGGAAGAAGTAAGAGATTTGCTCTTGTAACACAGTACGAGAAGTGAAATGAATGTGTGCATTGCTGTACAAATCTACCTAATATCAGTAGCCAATTTGTTACGAAGCGATCAGTACACGTTAGCTTCTCATACCCGAGGGCTTTAGTATTTTTATTTAATGTGCACCCATGTAACCCGCTTTTTTAAATAAAACTTACGTGTTTATACGTTTGAAATCACCTTTCTCATCCCTTTAACTTAAAAAAAGTTTTGCTCAATCATTACCTACATACCGTTGTAGTTAAATAACTTATTATCTTAAAACTTAGTCGATTAAATGATAATGAAGCTACGATTAGGTACTTGAAAATCAAAATTCAATTTAAATGTTTTAATTTTTATAAATGAACGAAGTAAGATTTTCTAATGGTACTGGTATTGATAGAAAAACTTTCTTGTGTCAACAAGATTTCTCAATTTCAAAATAAAATGCTGCTAAAGACTATATTAGTCCGAAAATTTAGCAGACGTTAATAACCGTTATGGTGAGAGGAATGGTGTATGTGGGACGTGGAGAGAAGTGAAAAGCTATGAGGTGTGAACATAAGGTTTTAAATATCTCCACTTAATTATTTTAAATCATGGTTTTAAAGGCCACTATAAGCAGTTCGTACTTTTCACCGTCTTGCGCTGAAAGAAGGAACTTTTGTCTCTCTTCAAGGAAATAAAATTATATCTCTTGGCACAGGATTAGTTAAAAAATCGCACAAAATATACTGGAACATATAATAAAAGCCTAACATTATACTTTCTGCTTTATCTCCAATTCCAAAGTCCCCTGATCGAAATCATTTTTTCTTTTTTTCTTGGAAGGAGAGTTATACTACTACACATTTCATCGCAAAAAGCAGTGTGCAAAGTAATAATGTTAAGCACTACAATACTAAAAATGTTAGTACTCTTCTTCTTTGGGTAGTTCTTTACTTTTTGGCGTTTACTGCACCATCTGTAAGAACAATAGAGCTAACACTTGACATTGTCACAAAACTGAATATCTTAAAGTTAGCATATTCTAGAAAATCTAAAGATATCAGAAATATATTAACTGACAGAAAACCTTTATAAGTTAACTGTCAAAGTTAAAGTTTTTCATTTTCAAAAGTTAGAGTGCAGACAAACTAATGTTAACTTATTGGCACCATGTTATCACATAATCTCTCAACAAAGTGTGGCCGGTCATATAGGGCTCTTATTTACATAGAGATATTAGAATAGAGCACGCTAGAGGCCAACTCATGTGATATACCCAAAAAAAGAGAAGGCTGCCAGTGAGTCCCCCTGTGTCCTTGTCTAACAAGTGTACAGAACGAGAAGAGTCAATACGCATGCGTTTATTAGACAAGGACATATGAGAACATACTGGCAGCCTTCTCTCTCGCTTTGCATATCGAATCCACTCACAGGCTAGCAGACTCCTGGCGTGCTCTATTCTAATATCTCTATGCTTATTTGTAGGACTCTCAGACCTGGTGCTTATCCTAGTGACATGCACCACCACCCACCAGATACGAAAACTACTATTGCGCACTAGTAGAGAAATTAAGCACTATTGCTTAAGTTTTGCGCTCCCTAGCATTAAAAATACAGCCTCGCTCGTGCGTGCAAAGTAATTAAAAAATACAAGTTAAAAAGGCATTATTTGATTTCATACTGTATTACCTAACTAAACTAAAGAAAATTCTGAGTTTCAGAAAAGTGTTAAGCACATGGTGTGCCCTTGCTTGTCTGGGTTGAATGTGCGCCTAGTAAAAACCCTGCTTTTTTTATCGTAAACGCAGAAAACGTCATTAATTATAAAAAAAAAAAAAAACGCTACAGGTAGGCAGTTAGAGTTATTTTTATCTAATAACTTAGATCAACTAAATCAGTACAAAATAATGACTGAACGACTTGCAAATCAGGGACTAAGGATTTTTTGTGATAGCCTTGATCGAATACATACCTGCTGCGAGGGCTATGCATTTAACTAAAAACACAGTAACCATCAAAAGCTTAGAAAAATGCCTGAGGCATAAAAATCAGCGTCATTGCACAATAATTTAAGTATGACAGTGAAAATTTTATTTATTTTTAGATTGGAATTTATCTGATTAAAATGCAGTTTTGATTGGTTCCTCAAAATGTTAATTATTCATTTTGAAAAATCAATAAGCTTATGAAGGAAAAAGCAGTTCCTGTCTATCATAGTTATAAATTTCTTGGAGTCATTTTATCCATTTCGCTTGAATCACTTCGAATGGTGTTACGTATTTTTAAGAATAAAGAAGTAAATGCTTATATTTGGTATTCATAAAAGTGAGAAGATCATCAGCAATCATTAAAAAAAATGCTTATAATAATGAAACACAATAGTCAAATAGGTCAGTAGAAATACGTAAGGCAAGAAAAACGAATGTGTTATACGCTGTACTGCGAGTGATAAGATAAGAATAAAGGCGAGTAAATATTTGAAATCTGTCAGTTGGGCGTGTTAGGATTGTCCCACTCCAAGTAAGAGTGGATGTTCCTATATAAACAGATAGAAAGACACATTTACATGCAAACACTTATATGTACACCATTACATCAAGGTACTCAATACGTGCATGCTAGTATGGTAGATACACATATTTTTTTCGTGTACGTCCTGCTCAGTTGTTTTCTTCCTACTGTCTCTCCCACTCTCTTAGACCTATGACCTTTGACCACTCTACGTATGATCTATTAGTTTTTATTTTTTGTAACATTTTTGTAATGTTTTCTTTTTACTTTACTTTTCTCTAATAAATTTGTTATATATGATAACTACTATTATTTATTACTATTACTTAATTTAATTAAAGTATTTATTCTTTATATTATTTATATCCAAGTTATAAGCAATTTTATGTATTAGAGCGCTACCTGCTCTAACCTATGTCAGCTTGTACCTAGCTCTGGCTATTATGGATCCTGAGTCCTTAGCTATTTAATAAAAATCTAATCTAATCTAATCTAATCTCTTTTATTATTTTTTCTTGTCATTTCCAATAACTTTGCCAGAGAACGACAAGTATTATTTATAAACCAGTAGGACGTGAAACAAAAGTTCAGTGTTGACCGTTCAATATCTTTTCTTATGATTTTATGGTTTGTAACAATTGCAAGATTCGATCAAACCTTTTTTTTCAGTTTTGAACTTTTTTTTCGTACATTGAAAGAAGGATTTATTAATAATTAACTTTATAAATTAACTATTAACTTACGTATAATATGTATCCGACGTAGTGCCATCTGAGGTAGCACAGGTTTTACAAAAATATGGCATGTCAATTATTTACATGCCGTATGTGTCGGTAAAAACTTAAAAAAATTATAAAGAACATGTAAGCTGATTCTCTGTTAACATACTTGTACGTTGATAGTAAGCAAATCCTTTTTTCAGCGTATTAAATAAATACTTTTATTTGGAAGGAACTGGGCTTTGAGAAGTTTTGAAAAACCTAGGTTAGATAAAGATAAGGAGCATTTTTAATGAAAATACTTATAACGTCATTTGCAATGCTACAAAGTAGTTTTGACTTATGTCAGGCATCAAGCTTCGGAATGAAAATGTACTTAAAATGATCATTATGATGCGTAAGATAACAACGTCTAATTATGCTACTTAAGTGTCATTTGTTTTTCAAATAAAAGTGAATTGTAGTTATTTAACTCACATTACAATTTTAATGTCAATGATAGTGACGTTGACGATAATAATTCATGTAATCAATACTTTCTATATGAAATTAGATTAGTTTGTTGACAAATAATATTATTATTAAAAAAAAAAAAAAAAAAAAAAAAAAAAAAAAAAAAAAAAAAAAAAAAAAAAGGGTGCGAAAGAACAAGAAAACAAGAGTTATGGAGCTAGTAATAATTTCAATATAACGCGTATTAGATAAAGATAACTTAAATCTTGTAAGAAGTACTAGTTAAATAAATAACTAAAAACTAAACAGTAATTAAATAAGATGAATTCATTCCAACAAAATCCAATTCCTTTATACCAAAAATTTAGTACTAAGCTCCAACGTTGACAGTAGCACATAGATTTGCTCGTAGTCACTAAAAGATTTTTATATAAATGTGGAGAAATTGGTTTAATTGCGATTGAGAGCCAGGAACATTTAGTTATGTGATAACCTATACATAAAAAAAATGTATACTTTCTTTTTAGCTTATATATCCGATTAAGCTAATTAACAGTTATCATTGCTTACATCACATAATTTAGACAACTTAACAAATCAATTTCGCACTGTTAATGTTGATCAAATGGATTAAAAATGTCCCATAGAGACTGTACATTTCTTAGGGAGGTTTAAGGCATTTCAAATAAAATGCTGGATCGCTTTGAAATTCAGAGATTAAGTAAATGAAGTTTGCCAGTTTAAAAAAGAAAAGAAATTAAAAGTAAGAAAAATTAGTTGGTCCACACATTCATTAACAAAAAATTGGATACAAAAATTCGTTATTTTTATATGTAATCTGACAGAACTCTGGATTAATTTGATAACTTTACTGCAATAAAAAGCTGTGAGCCTATACTAAGAGAAATTTTGTATATATTTTATGGCAAATTCTTATAAAGAACGGTAAACATGGGACTAGGTCACTTCGGACTTTTTACCTAACCTTAACAATGTTTACCGTTACGCTCTGTAAAAATCATCGGGCGACCGAAAAAATTCCCCTCACGACTCACGAGCCAAAGTTCAGTGTAGGTAAAACAGTTTAAATATATTTAATTAATACATTTTAATTATTGTAAGAAAATATTTATTTAAAATGGTACAATGTTCAACCGGATACATTCATAGAAAAAAAAAAATTTTTAAATGAGTACAGTGATAGAATGCTACAATCAAGTAGTTGAAAAAAAACACTTTTTATCGCCTCTTGTTCTGACAACAAGTACGTTAACTGTGGTCTCTGTTTTACCTACAGTTAACTTTGGCTTGTGAGTCGTGAGGGGAATTTTTGTTGGGCACCCGATGATTTTTACTGGGCGCAACGGTAAAAATTGTTAAGGTTAGGTAAAAAGTCCGGAGTGATGACCTAGTCCCACGTTTACCGTTTAACGGTAATTTTTATGGGCATTTACAATAAAATTTATAAAAAATTGCTGTGAGTGTACAAATTGAATTGGTACTTATGTTTCAAATTATGAAGAATCTATTACTTTCAAAACAAGATCGGGTCAACACGTTCAATTTCGAAAAAAAAGGAAGGAAAGCGTTAAATGCGAAAATTATTTTGTTCAGGTACTGTAAGCGCAAAAGTACTATTGGCACCGAACATTAAGCTGGGAAAGATAAAACGATATGCACCCACGCTGATGGTGTAGATTGCGATTGAGTAAAACCTGGAGGGAGCCACTGGTATTAAATTTACGTAGTATGTAGATGTTTTTTAATATCTTAAAAGAGAGAGAATTTTAAAGAGATTTATATATATATATGGGTCAGTCTACTAAAAACGGCATATTTTGAGGGCTGGAATGGATAAACACTTAAAATGGATCTTTAATTTTTCTAAATGTATTTTTGTATTGTCCATGACCAAAATGAGCGAAAGTTTCTTGGGCTCTGCTGGATCTGCACCACAAAATTTTTTACGACGATTTTCTCATTTTATTTAAGAAAAAAAAGAACGTTACGGGTTGAAAAAAACGTCTTGAGATCATTATTGTACCACTTACAGTTAACATTTAACCGTATCCTTGCACTTGCACTATGAACTCAGCCCCTACTATTATATACTACAGTATTTGACTCGATAATAAAATACCGCAAAAAGATATGATGCGATTCGTTCAAGAAAAGGAGCGTTACGGGCTTGAAAAATCATCTTAAAATCATAATGATACCACTTACAGAAAAACTTTTACTTTATTCTTGTCTTGTACGATGTGCTACATCCCTAATATTATGTATTATACTATTCCAGTCAATAAACTGAAACTCAGTGAAGATACAATGCGTTTGGTATCGTTACGGGATAGCGTTACGGGTTCTTAGCAAAAAAAGGAGCGTTACGGGCTCTTATAAAATTGTCGAAAAATCGAGATTGTAACGCATAAAACGTAAGTAAAGCTTTGCAACTGAACTTATATCATTCATAAAACAGCTTAATTTCAACCCTTTACCGTTCAAATCGATAACCTGATGCTCAAAAAGGATACATAACATTCCTTAGCGTTACGGGCTCTCAGTTTTTATTTTTGGGGAGACAGAATCTTTAAATTTGTGAGCCCATAGAACTGGCTTATTACAAAGAAAAAATCGAAGAAAATTCCTACAACATCCTTGACATTTTGTAAAATAAAAGACGCCCTAATTGGAATGCCCATATCCGATTGCGTGCGATTGTGAGAGTATTTTTCGTTAAAATTTTAAATTCATAAGATTTTGGTTCCACAACTTGAGCGACATGCAACTCAAGGATAAAATTTTTCTTGGCTGTAAAAATTAAAAACTCTGTGTTTTGATTCAGGAGTCGTTAAAATTACAAATTTTTGAATGAAACATGAGCCCATCACGCCAATTAAGCCCTTTTTTTGCATCTCAAACTAACAAAATATCTTTTTATGGACTAAATTCTATTGTACCTTTAGAAGTTAACATCCTTTTAATTATTAAAAAAGTTTCCAGATCGATATCTTATTAAACGACCTAGTAATCGACTGAAACATGAAATATGCGATTTTGAGTAGAATGACCCATATATATATATATACATATGTGTTTGTATTTTTGTTATACTCAATACAAGAGACATGGAGAGAAAAATCGAGAAATACAGCCAGTGAGACAAACAAAGAAATATGTGAGAGTAAAAAACGAGAACATTAAGAAAAAAAATGTGTACTTAACGGATCTTAACTGACGGTAGAATAATTACTGCATTTGTTGATGCATGTGTACATTTTAGTGTGGTTTGGCAGAAAGTAGGAATATACATGTGTTGTTGATCGTAGCGATTATAAAAATTGTTATTTGTATTTTGTAGAGCGTTACAAATTATACTGTGCAGCATATAAGTATAAGTATGTTTATGTATGCTGTTACGTAACAAGCTTCGGGGATTCATGTGTAGATGGGGAGCAGGTAATTTTGATTTATTTAATAAATGGGTTGAAGAGTCAGAAGTATTGTAGTAAAATGCTCTGCCAAAAAGGTGGATCAGGGGCTCAAACGCATCAACTAAGTATTCATGAAACTTTACGCTGACCACTCAGCCACGTCCACCCGGCAGGACTGTATTAAGGTAGTATTGTCGATGCTGATGAGGTCAAATGAGTACCTCACCTTATATGACTTACGTGGTATCTAGACTTAGCCACATCGTTCTTTGTTTTTATAGATTTATTTCAGGCTCTAGTGGACCCACCCGTTATCGTTTTTTTTTTTTTTTTTTTTTTTTTGTAAAAATCTCATTTAAACAGCTTAAAAAATAAGTGTAAATGCAAAAAATTTTTTTTGAAAAAGAAAACGTGTTTTTAACGTAAAAAACATAAAAGTGTGTGAGAAGGTATACAATGCATGCCTCGAAAAATTTTAACAAGCCAGACAAATCTGAGGGGAAAAAGGTCCGTTCAAGTTCTCTAACTCCAAAACCAAGGTAATCATCACTCCTGAAGGTGAAAAAAAAAATCGACGATAATACTTATAACGTGAAGGGTAGATGAACCGTTTACATAAAAACCTTAGGAGAACAACTTGTTTGTTTTGAATGCAAGTCTACATTGTCATTGATAAACATTGTCGTTGAGAAACAAATTGGATTAGTATTTATTTTTTCTGTAAAATGCGATGTCTGTCAAACAGTGAAAAAAACTTGTAAAGACAAAGTACTTACATCACGTTTCAGGAAAAAAATATCATTATCACTTGAATACAAAGGTCGCCACAGGTTTGTTATTTTCCATAAATGCTATTATTAATGTATACCTTGAACGTGCATAAAGGCTCTCAGTACATAGCTTTTCGTACTTTCAGGTATCATAAATTAAGGACTAGGAAATACTCATGTAAACGAAGTGCTTGCTTCCTTAAATATTTCTGAAACGAACTGGCATACATATCAAACGTATGAGAAAGAAGTTGGTAAAGCGATGGAGTTACTGGCCCAAGAAATATGTTTAGCTGCTGCAGTAGAAGAAAGACGATTAACTTTAACTAATGCTGAGAATATAAAAAACTATTGTAAGTATAGCAAAAATATCCGTGTTAAAATTTACTCCTCATGTACAAGTGTCGATGGAAACATTGCATCTTATATTGCAACATGTGGATTCAGTAGGTTAATGATTTTCCATGTTTGAGCTAAAATAATTATTTTTCTTCATGGTATAAGTATAAAATATGGAAAAGATTGAATGTTTCATAAAAAAGTTTCTATCATATCGGATGGATTGGTCATTGCAACTTTTGTTGTCATCGTCCTTTTTTCAGGATAGCTCACTTGGACCTTCTTCTCATTTTTTCTGATGCTAGCATAGCAAATATTAAAAGTAAAAGTATTGATGACAAGATAGTTGTACAAATTGCAGCATCTTTTGACACGGGATGGTTTACTCGTGGCCCTGGTAGAACGTGCGGCAGCGTATTTGGCACAGCTGCTTTAATTGGTTACATTGTGATCATGAAGTTTCTAAAAAAAGTGACAAAAACCATACAACCAAAAGAGTTGTAAGCTCATTGTACAAAATTCAAACAAGTCATAAGCGAATGTTTATCCTTAAATATGAGAAAAAAGTTACTTGGTGCAGGAGTAACATATAATTTGATCGTTAATGCTTTTCAAAAAAAAAACATTCAAGGACTTTTAGATTTATTTGGAGAAAATGCAAACGGATCTGTGAAAGTTACAAAGAATAAAAAAAAAATTAATGAAATGAAATATGAAAATAAAATGAAATAAAATTACAAAAGACATGAATAAATACAACGGAATAAAAAAAAATAAAATAAAAAAGGGAATGAAAAAAAAAGATTAAATATAAAAATAAAAAAAGGAATTAAATAAAGGAAATACAAAAAAATAAAAAAAATGTATTAAAACGAAATATCAAAAAAAAATAAAACAAGAAATAAAAAAAAAAAATTAAAACAAGAAACAAAAAAAAAATAATACAAGAAATTAAAAACAAACCAGGGGGTATAAATGGGTCATGGGACCCACGGTAAGAACGAAGTTCTTTAAACATGACATGAGTATAAAAACACAATTTCTCAGGTAACAAGGGGGTCGCCAGACCCGTAGAAAGAACGAAGCTCTATAAACGTTAGTACTGCATTCATGTAGTTCACTAAACAAAAACTTAAAAAACAAATTAAAGAAAAAATTTAAAAAAATAGTTTAGTACTCACGATGGTTAAACTTCGTGAGTACTGTATTTATGCACGCCGTTCTCACGAAGTTCAACCATCGTGAGTACTGAACTATTTTTTTAAATTTTTTCTTTAATTTGTTTTTTAAGTTTTTGTTTAGTGAACTACATGAATGCAGTACTAACGTTTATAGAGCTTCGTTCTTTCTACAGGTCTGGCGACCCCCTTGTTACCTGAGAAATTGTGTTTTTATACTCATGTCATGTTTAAAGAACTTCGTTCTTACCGTGGGTCCCATGACCCATTTATACCCCCTGGTTTGTTTTTAATTTCTTGTATTATTTTTTTTTTGTTTCTTGTTTTAATTTTTTTTTTTTATTTCTTGTTTTATTTTTTTTTGATATTTCGTTTTAATACATTTTTTTTATTTTTTTGTATTTCCTTTATTTAATTCCTTTTTTTATTTTTATATTTAATCTTTTTTTTTCATTCCCTTTTTTATTTTATTTTTTTTTATTCCGTTGTATTTATTCATGTCTTTTGTAATTTTATTTCATTTTATTTTCATATTTCATTTCATTAATATTTTTTTAAATTTTTTTTTCCACTTATTATTTTGCGATTTTATAGCTTATTAATGCAATTTTTATTTTATTTTCATATAATTACTCAATGACATTGTGCCATTATTTGTTTATCAAATTTAAAATAAGTACCCTTAAAAACCATTAAAATGATATGAAACTCGAATTATATTTATATAATGATCTTACATAATTCATTTATAATTGATTTACTTTGAATTACTTTATTTATAAAATTATGTGATAATGTAACATAATTTGTTTATCGAATTCGAAATAAGCGCCTCTAAAAACCATTGATACATTCTTTAACTCTATTCCAAGTATTTAGAAAACAAATACAAAAACAATTTATCATAAATCGAATGTATTATCAGTGAATGCATGTAAAAATGGAATATTTCAGTTACGAACCACACCATAAGTACAAGAAATCAAGTTTCTATAAACGGCAGCGCTCGTAGCAGAGTGGGTAAGGTACTGGACTCACATGCAGAGAAGGTCGAGGGTTCAAAACTCTTTACTGGAAAATATTTTTTTTTTTTTTTTTTTTTTTTTTTAGAATTGTAAAAGAAAAAAATTCAAAGTGAAATAAAAATTATTATAAAATTGGGAGTGTGAGGGAGAATGGTGGGCAAAGGTGTGTAGAAGAGTAACACGGCACGGTTGGCCGATATACATATATAGTGGGGAGAGGGGAAGTGTATAGAGAATAGTCGGTGAGGGGAACGGGGTAAGGGGGGGAAACTTGAGAGGAAAAGGAAACCACTTTCGTTTCAAAAAAAAAAAATCTGTCGGTTTTAAAATTCCAGCCCCCCGAGTAACGCGACATAAAAAACTTCGTTCTAAAAAATCTTGAAGAAACTGTCTATATATTCAGAAAACCTATTCGCTATTGCTCTTAAATCAAGTAATTAAATTAATAAGACACTTTTTTGTTGTTTATAACTTTTTGTAAGTATATAACTATTAATAGAAATAACGTTACATACTGACACACTATTACATAATTATAACATTTGCGTCTTGTAAGTACTATACTGTAAATATTTCAAACGAAGCGCATGTTCTAACCTATTCTGCAAAATTGCCACACTGCAGTTATTGTAGTTATCTGTCTGCTATTTATGGTATTTTTTATTATAAAATCTTTTATTTCGACTTTTACAGGTACCTAATCTATGTTTTCAGAGTTGCATGATGCTCTTCAGATTTTAAGCTTACGCTGTACAAATTTTTCACAAGGTCATGTAGGAAGTCTTTTCTCTGCACATGGTTAATAATAATACATGAAAAACGTGAGACTGCATAAGGGTGCACGTTAAATTTCCAAAATAAAAAACATCTGTTACTTTTTTCTCACAAATTCTAGGTTTACAAAATTTAAAATAAGTCTTAAGCATGTTAATACCGACTAACTTACCAAATTTCGTTCAAATCTTGTAGGTAAATTTATATACGAAAGTACTACCTTAATTGCACTCTTTAGAGTGCGCTATTGTGTCGTCAGTATACGTCGGTGTGCCAACACACGGGCGCTGGCTTGTCTGAACTAAGCTACGTCCGTGACAATGCATACAGTCTTACGAAAAGTTAAGTCGTCGCTTCGTCGCTAGGTGTCACTAGGTTCTGCTTAACACTCGCATCCTTCTGAGAGGGACAAACAAGGTTGCACTCGAGCACAGTAAAGGCTCACGGACATGTGGAGACAATTTTAGGTGATGCTGTAATATGCAAAAGACGCACGGACGTGTCAAGTAGCACTAGGGCTTGTCTAACGTGAAGACGGTCCAATGTAAAAAAAAAATGATCAGTTGGTACTCCCTTGAACATTGCACACGTGGGCCACAAAGACGTGTCTCATGGCCAACAGGGACTGCTTAATGTTCTATGGCCTTTTTTTACAGACAAAGGACGAAGAGGAAGCCTGTCAAGTATAGGCACTAACGACACTGAGGACAGCAACGTGTCAGTATTTAGCAACCAGACCCGGGAGGAGCTTGCCTCTTTAGAAGAAAGTGTCGCTATGCTCAGAGTAAAGCGACAGCAAGTTGCTGATGAAGTCCAATCAGCAACGAAAGACATTACAGAGACGCTACAAATAATTAACGATAAGTACGGCAACACAGCGAACGCTGTTAAAAATGGGCTCAAACCTGCGCTTAAGCATCTTCAAGAGGCAGAGGTGCTGAGAAAAGGCTGTCTTACTGAAGAAGATGTGTATACCAACGCTTGGAAGTCGTAATTTTAATCCCTGCAGTGGAGGAAACAAAGGCAAGATAATTTTCGACGGCATGTACATAAAAAAATCCTGAATACTGCCCTAAAAGAAATAGAACGAAGTAAAAGAAACAGGAGCCCATCGGACAGCCCTGAGAAACGCCAGCAGACTATGTCTTCAAAGAAAAAGAAAACAGGCAGTGGCAAATAAGAAGAAAGTCCCCTGAGTAATAAAACAAGCCAGAAGAAAAAAGTGGACGCCACAACAACAGTAGTAGTGAAGATGGCTGAAAGACAGACCTTTGCAGCGGTGCTAAATACGATGAAGGCGAACTTTGACCCCAATAAGGCTAACGTGGCAGTCCAAAGTGTCGTTACTACAAAAAACAGAGACATACTTATTAAGGCCAAAGGTGTAGAGAATGCTACTGCATTCTCACAGTAAATTGAAAAGTCGGTAGCCGGAGAGGATACTGTCAAAATGAGCAACAGAAAAGTGACATTAGAGGTCCGAGACCTGGATGCCATTGTAGAGGAAGATGAGGTCAAAGACGCTTTCGCTAGGACTTTTGGACATCAGAGCCAGGAGCCAGAAGTAGCTCTCTGAAAGCCAAATGCCAGAGGACAGAGGCTGGCATTGATAAAGGTGGACAAAGCATTTGCCAGACAAGTAGAAAAGGAAGGCAGGTTACGAGTTGGCCTTGTAAGCTGCCAAATTCGAAGAACAATTGAAGTAACAAGATGTTACAAATGCCTGGGATATGAACACGTCTCAGGCAACTGTAAGAACGAAAACAGATCCAAGCTTTGCTTCCGGTGTGGAAGCTCAAACCACCAGAAGAAAGAGTGTCCAGGCCCAGCCTGGTGCTACCTTTGTCCAACAACGGACAACAAGCACGAAGCAGGCAGCGGGAGCTGCCCTTTATTTAGAAGAGCCCAAGAATATTGTCTCAGTTGCTACAGCTAAGACTTGTGTATATATATGTGAGTCGTTTGAATATACATATAATCACATTTTTTTTGTTATTAGCATTTTATAATTGTAATGACGTTAAACTAAACTTGTCATCGTTTCCAGATGAAGCTGCTGCAGCAAACATCATTTCAATCTGCACACGCGCAGATGACTGTTCATTACTTTTCTCTTAGTTTTCTTAGAATCTAAGTCGTTAACATACAATCTTTAAAATTTTAAATGATTTTTTAATAAAAAAAGTATGAATACAATTTCAATTTGCAGATATTTATCATTTACTTTTAGCGTTATAGTACTTTTCGCAATAAATCTCTGAAGACTGCTTGTTAAACTGGTGAGTCTTAAGTAACAATTTTCTGAAAAATAAATTGATTGTCCATACTATCTTTTTATCGCAAATTCATAAGGCACACAAACATAATTTCGAAATTTCTGAGATTCGTATCATTCCAGTAAAAATCATGCAATTCTCAATTTTTCTTACCGTGTGTTGTGAGTAAGAGATGCAATCATGGAAATAGGTTATGTATTTAATGTTACGTAAAACAGCCATTTATGTAGTAAATTATGTTTTAAAATCATATGCTGTTAACGTAAGCTGATTGATAAGATAGAAAACTCATTCTTAACAAAAAATTCACTTTTTGGACCTAAGCCTGTGAATCTAAGCTGCTTTAAACTCAAAAATCCAGGTGATTAACAATAGTACATAAATAATAAGGTTTTTTAGAAGTAGTAAATTTAAAAAGTTTAAAAAATTTCACGTAATTTCATATTTATAAAAATATTACGTAATTTTCACAACGCTTTTAGAGTGTTCGTAATGAAGTAAAAATAATTCATTGTAGAAGTTACTTAACAATTATAAGCTATAACCAGTATTTTGTAACGCGTCAGAATGTTTGCATGTATTTGGTTACTAAATATTTTATCAAAAAATTATGTTTAAAAAAAAAAGATAAAGTTTACATAATTATCTTGAAGAAAAGGTGCTAAGAATTGTTTAATCAAAAAGTTCTTTAACAAGGGGGCTGCGCTCCCTGCGCGCTCTGCGCTCCAACCTTCAAAATTTAATGAAACATTTATTTTCTGTATTTTAAACAGAAAAATACAACAAATATATCTTTGTCGTAACACGTAACATTGCAATATTCATCAACTTACAAATTAAAATGACTTTTCACTGAATTTTTAAAATCTCATTTTCAAATCTACCCGCGTTTGATCAGTCTCAGACAATTACGCGACGGATAAACAGGCTTCATCACGTGACCCATCGTTTTTTTAAGATAGGAAAAAAAATACCGTAGATAGTAAATCCAACGATAGTTGTACGTAGTGAAAAAAAGTACATTATTTGATTTAATTTTTCACTATTCTAAAAACGTATTTTACAATGAATTTAGTGGGACTTTTTGTTTTGTACAGCAATTTAATGTAGTACCACGTGAACAGGAAAAATTGGTGATACTTACAAAAACACACGGACTATGAACTACATGTATTTTTTTCTACCATGAGGTACCTCTGACCAACAAGCTAACTTTTTTTGTATTTTATTCTTACGTATCACGTTGAAATAAAAAAATACTTTTCTTGTGACTTTATATAAATACAAAATTTTTTGCAGGTAAAGCATATGTACGTTATGAGTTACAACGCAATAATTTTTGTCATAGGTGATGACATTAGTTCAAATTACTGCAGTTAAACAAATATTTAATAAAAAAATTGGAAAGCCTACAGTGACAATTAATTGTTCTCTTTGCAAATCACCATCAGCCTTATAACAATGTAAAATCAGAGTCCGAAAACAGTTAGATTTAGGTTTTTTTTCAGCACAGCATTATGTGTGTATAACTCTTATAGTATTACACTCCTTGTCTCATACATTGAAATAATCAAACCAAGCGATTTTGAATATTGACTTGTATTAAATGCATACCTAACTTCAAATATATGAACTTCTCGTTGCTTCATAAGTACATTGAAACGTTGGGGCATTATTTTAATCTATTCAATGTTAGGTTTACATATAATACCAGTTAAAAGTCGTAATAACCAGTTAATTTTGTTAATGTATGATTACTTGGCTGTGCTACCTTACATTGCCTTATTTTTGAAGACATGTGTTGAGATAAGACTCTTTTTAAAGCTTCAAGATAATGTCAAATACGTATGTGTATCAGTTTTGGTCTTGACAATATTCTTCTGCACTTGATAAACAGTAATTATCAAACAGAAAATGTTTACATTAATGATTGTTAAATAAATTCTGTTGCGCATTGAAGTTAACTAAATAAATGTTTTAAATAAAAACTTTGGGAATTAAGAATTGTACTTATTTTCCGTTTTGGATTTATAAAAAATACATTTAAAGATTTAGTGTTTAGTTACAAAATTTATAGAAAAAAATAAATAAATAAAGTGTCATGATTCTCTGACTAAAGTTTACTTTTTAATTCAATAAAATGTGTGTTGTAACATCCGTTGACCTTAAACAACAACTTAACATGAAGCAAACAATTTTAAATCATGGTTTTAGTATTCTTATACAAAAATTGATTTAGATTAAAAAAAGATTGAGTAGAGTAGTTGTGGAACTAATTATATATGCAGACGTGTAAAAATGAATATATGTTGTATATGCGAAAAGCTAAGCAATATCATAAGGTGTAGCATGCTAGATTGACTACCATGGCCTTTTTATTGAAATAGGACAATTTCAGTTTCTTTTTTCTATACACTTTTTTACCTACTTAGCAAGATTTTTAACAGTAGATTGTTATAATGTTAACTTATTCATAGCAATGGAAAGTTTTTATAAACGAATTAAGAAATAATATAATTTTGTTAAAAAAAATTTATTCACATTACTTGGGATACTGGTTACAAAGAACTTATTAATAAGTATATACCTAAGCCATTTAGTTTTCAAGAACAAAATTCTCAAAGTTTTCAAAAACTCGTTTTTTCCTATGTTTAGAGGATGCTCCGATTTTTTGTAGAGCAATACACAATTTTTTCTATTATTATTCATCATCACCCGCATGCTTAGAACAGTCACCCATCCAAGTACTAGCAGTGCCAAATGCTGCTGAATTTCGACGGAAGGGGATCGACAGAATTTCAACTCTACTGTAGCGCCACCGTGACCACTGCTATGATACATTATATAAATACATAAGCTTTGCGTGTATGTACATATGTATACATGTAAATACTCAAGTTTAAGTACGGTTCTGGAGACTCTACTTACATTTGTAAACTATTAGGGAATAAAAACCAAATGTAAGCAAGGATAAGTAAAGAAAATGTTTGTCTTATTAAGTTATGGAACGAAAAATGACGCTTCAAACAAAAAAAATGTTTACTACCAGTATAAACAGCTTTGTTTCTACCTTACTAATTATCTTACGTTAATTAATTTTTTCTGCCTAGGACGTTTTTGAGGGTCGGTAGTGTTCTTAATAGGAATAATAGGGTTCACACCTGGTGCTCATCCAACCAGGGTAAGCCCAAGGAGTCCCTGGCGCTTGCCCTGGCGAAATGTGCCACCAAGTACGAAAACTACCATTTCGTCCCTCGAGCACAGTGCTTTGCGCCATTGGTCACACTTTTCACTCGCTCATTACTCCCCCCCCCCCTCATGGGAAGAAGAATTATTCTGGCCCTGCTAGGCCCAAAGTTTGTTCCCAGGGCAGAAAGTATTTGGCGGGTGAAAAGTGTGCTTCGGGTGCGCATATTGTTATTTCTGCCCTAGGTAAAAATTATACTATTTATTTATTATTCTTCATTATTTTTTCCCTAAATAAGTGTATATTGTAGTAAAGAACAATTAGAAGACACACAGCTTATGTTCTGAGAAATCAATTATGCCCAAACTTATTTCAATCAACTTCCTATTAAAGAAGAAAAGTTGTATCTTGTCATAATTATTGCCATGTACTCTAATTAAGAATCAGAAGATAAAACATTTCCAATTCAGATTCTATCTAATTATAATATATTGAGGCCTTATACAACAATGTCAAAGTACTAACTTTGTACTTAAACTCATTATTTTACATAAAAATAGCTGTGAGATAAAAAAAATGAAATTTCTTAAAGAAGAGTAGCCTGTAAAGCAGAAGCTCCATGTGATACACTGAACTTTTTAAAATTGATTGTTAACACCGAAGTTGAGTTTGATAGTTACAAATTTCCACCTGATTACAATAAGTTTGGGCTTGATTTATAACTCAAGCATGAGCTTTGTACGTCTTCTCTTTGTTTTCTGTTAAAAGAAGAAAAAAGTTTGCCTCCTCACATTACCACTGTAGGCCTACCTTGCGTATTTTGGCACCCATAGGGAGGTTTCTAGTTTGCCAAGCTACAACTTCTAATGGGTTATCACTGCCTATGTATACTAGCACTGTGAGTATCCACCCTTCTACACTGGCAGTGACACTCTACAAGTGAAGTCGACGATCAAGCCTTTCTGAGAATATTTTTCTGTTAAAAGTACATCCTAATTAGTATTTTATCTCAAATATTCCTAATTAGTATATATTTTAATATATAGTAAAATAGTATAACTTTTCAATTCCTTTCTAAAAATTATTAATGGCTACTTCTATACAACGTTTACAGCATTCTGCCATCGGAAATCGTGTTCAACAAGATAAAGTAGTTCAAGAAAGTTGGGGTAGGACCATTTTATTTAGAAAGTCCATGACCATCGCCCATGTTATCCCATCGCCCGTCAAGAATACTTGTACAAAATTTTAGATCGAAAGTCTTCGAAGGCACAATTTTATCATACCACCAAGTACGTCTCGATCTTATTTATTAACATTTTTACTTAAGAAACATTAAGTAGTGTGATGTTCTAAGGCTTCTAAAATGAGAACTTGCTTAGGAATGCATAGTTATTCATATAGCTTCTTCTTTTACGGTTCTTGTTTTTAATTTTGCAACTATGCTTATTATTGTATATTCGTATTTATCTATAAATACAGATAGTGCTCTATTATTTTTCTAATATGTTTAAAATCTTATTTCCATTCTCTTTCTCTCAAAAATCAATGTAAACTCCATAGAATACAGAGTGATTAATTAAAAAACGCGGAGCGTGCTCAGGATTAGTAAATATGTGTATAGATTATTCCGTAAAGATTTCATAACAACGTAACTTTTAAAACATAAAAAAAATGCTTTAACAGAAAGAAGTACCAAAATGGACTAAAATTGAAAATGTTTACGAGTTTCCTTGCAAAAGAAGATATTATTGCTTATGTTTGTAAATTTTTTAGTCACTATACGTTTGTTTTTTTTAAAGCAATTTATTAATCGATTTCTTCCTTTTTTTCGACCTTAAAAAACTCAAAGCCACTTAATGGAAATTCATAAACATTTTTAAAAAGCTAAATATACGAAAAATATGCAGAAACTTCTTTTAAGGAAGTTTTCCGAGGTCACTTGAGGTCAGTAAATTGATTTTATTAAAATATTACAAATTTTTATGATTGAGCCGTGCATAAATAATTCATGAGTATTTAAATTGTAATAAAAAGTTTCATACAATTTGAATAATGCAGAAAACATGAAACTCATAGGTTTTCCATACGGATAACATATTATTACACAAATATGAATAAAATTAGAGTGAATCTTTGAGTAGACGTAGCTTAATTAAGACAAGCATTTTCTCAACAATACCTTTTTTTCTAAATTTCTGCTACTTTTTTATACACAACATTAGATTTTTAACGAAGTCTTAAGAAAATTTTATTGTGCACTACCAATAATGTCTGTTAAATACTTCTAATTTATCTGTTTACTGTATTAAAATAGCAGCATTAAAAGTTGATTGCCTTGAAACAAAATATTTTTTGAGCACTAAATATAAGTTGTTCCCACCTACAAAGGACACAAAGACAGACTTGTAGTAATAATTTTAATAATGTCTTAAAGCCGAAAAAAACTGAATTTTCTAACTATAAACATTTAATTTCTTACTTATAGCTTGCGAGATCTCCGTGATGTGATAAATTAGTTAATGTCAGAACGCTAAGCCTTAGAAGCTGATTTCTTTATCTCTTTTTCTTAAAAGGTATACCTTCTCCCAGGATTCCTGAAATCTATATTCCAATTCTTTCTTTATTTTGTTTTTCTAATGCTCCACAAAATATTCCATACTTAATTAAGGGAAGTGTAAACATATAATCCTGAATTATTGTTCACTATAAAATGTTTAAGTTACAATGTTACAACATTTGCTACATCACGGTTTTTTGAGAGTTCAAAAGTCTTGAAATTGTCACTCTGTTTTGCGTTGGATGCATTTGCAAGGACTTTCGTTTTACGTTAGGACAAAGATGTTCTCATTTAGACCATGCATGAAAAGAGAATACTAAAAATGCTGATCATAAAGGGTTACCTGAGTTCTATTCTACAGAAATATGAGTCTAAGAATTACTTTTTTTTAACGTCAACTGGTTTGTTGTTCGTATGTTTTTCAAAATAGACTCTGTATTCGAGCCAATATATTGTGAAGCAGAACTTTTTATATAGTGCCTGAATATTCCACACAATAATTTAACGGTACCTCATATATCACTAAGAATTTGCTCACACCAATTTAAATTGTCGTTGAAGAAAAGTGCGGGACAGATCGAGAAAGAGAGAGAGACAGAGAGAGAAAGAAGGACTGAGAGTGAAGGAGAGAGAAAGAGCGAGAGAGAGAGAGAGAAAGAGAGAAGGAGATGAAAAAAATAGTGAGAAATAAGCAGCTATTGGGTAGAGTAAGAGAGCAGAAAGGGTAACCACGCCTCTATCTTCTGTTTTTATTGTAGCTTCTGAAGGCTTTGTTTTGTTATATGAGTAGATAGTAAAAGGTAGAAGTCGCCGTTAGAAACGTGACATATCTGCTTATTGATTACGAGCATATCTCAGGTGGTGCTTTTGAAGCCGGAGCATAGTACCAGATTTTGCAAGCATAAAAGCATTTGATCTGATAAGAACGATTATATTTTAATTTATTACTACTATACTTTCATGTAGTAATTTATGGAATCAGTAAATTTCACAAGATACTGGTTTAATTTATTGAAGACGCACTATTTTAGAGTGACTACGATATTTCCTTTATAACAAAGTGAAAGTTAATTCCATACTACACTGAAAGAAATCATGTACAATTCTGGCTAAACATACCAACGTCGTTCCAGTGGTTCGGTTAGGCTGAACATTCCAACGCCATATCATCGGATTGGCTAGTGGTAGATGGCCGCAAAAAATGGCCTGGCACACCGCTGTTTTTGTATTACCATCACTTGTCAAACCGCTGAAACAGCATTGGCATGTTTATCTAAAATCGTAAGGGATTTCTTTCTGTGTATGTAGGCAAGGTTAGTCAGCTTATGAGATATACCATACACGT
Source organism: Copidosoma floridanum (assembly GCF_036245765.1). NCBI lineage: Eukaryota > Metazoa > Arthropoda > Insecta > Hymenoptera > Encyrtidae > Copidosoma > Copidosoma floridanum. The sequence goes on along the minus strand of NW_028321882.1, from coordinate 9,424,211 downwards.
AGGTATAGATAATACATGTTGTTTACTTGACAAGCTCTCCTAATCTTGTTCCCTTGTTTTTGGCCAATTTATTTTCTCTTGAATAATTTTGTTGAACAAACTGTTTTTACGCCATGTGAAAAGTATTGGTGTCATAAAATACAACATGACAATAGAACTTTAATTAATTAATTAAATTACTTAATTGAAATATACCTGTTTCCGTAACACCCGATGCTCTTATGCTGGAAAATTAGTTACTGAGCTCCAGTATTGGTAACACTACCTGAGATGTGCTCGTGGTCATTACAGAGATTCAGACGCATACTAGAAGACTTAGTACAAATAAAGAGGATGTAATATATAAGATCTTATTTTATGTTTATTGTTGCCCTATTGCTTTGATGTGGCTATTCTTACACCACTTAGTGTGTTCAGTCATACGATAGGAAGTAGCAAGGGTGTCAGTGCGTTTCAACAGTGTAAACAGTGTAAAAACAGATTGTAAATAAATGTTATTGTTAGAGATAAATTTTATCAATGACCTTACTATTTCTTGGTGAAAAATAAATTCAGAATATTTTGTAAATATAATGTCCAAGTTTATAGGCAACTGTCAGGTGATTTTAAAGAGCCTAAACTACCTTCAATATTTATCCATCGTGTAAAAAAGTAGTGAAATATTTACTGCTGTACAAAAATTACTATGTAACATAATTAATCCGGATCCTATCAAACTTTACGGTGCACTGTAGTGAACATTCTTTATCCACTGTAGTAAACTTTACTCTTAGTGCTTAATAATATTTAAGATATTCAAAAATACTCTTTTAATACATATAAGATAAAAAGTGATTTTGCCTAATAATGCTGATTTAATTTAATGCCTTATCAATACTTCATTTATGGTGAGTTCTTTGATATTTTAGTACTCTTTTGTTCTAGAATATGGATGGTTACTTGATTAAAGCATACAATAAAAAATGGTCTTATTTCATAAAATATGTCTTAAAAATAATTTAAATCTTGTTACAAAAAAAAAAATATTTAACAGAATGACGTTTAAAAAGTTTTGTTTAATTTAACGAATTGGACAACTTAGGGATAAGATAGTAATGATTGTCACAGAAGAGACATTACCAAAGGGATTATTTTTCAACCTAAAAAACAAGAGATTAACTCTAGCTGAAGGGTTCTTATGTAACAAACACTATTTTTACAACTAACGTAGCACTAAACGTCTAAATGAGTGGAAAAACATCTCGAGCTAGGACATAGTAGTTTTTGTTGGATAAGTGCTATCGTCTCTGGGGCCATTATTGGCTCCAGGGGAAAAAAGTAGCTGTAACAGGGTTGCCAGATTGGGCGGTTTAACCGCAAATCGGGCGGTTTTGGTTTGCCAGTTTGCGGAAAAAATTTTGAAAATGCGGTTTACCACAAATAGGGTGGTTTAAAATTTTGAAGAGGTATTGTGCAGAAGAAATTTTTTAAATCTATTTTTGTATTTTTGACACTTCACTTCAATTTAGTAGTAAAACTGTGAATGGTTATTCCAGTGACGTGTATTTTGACGACAGCGATAGCTCAGTGCAACGACTGCTCGTTATTTTGACAGCCAAGTGAACTGTCGTTATTTTGGACTCTCTCCCCTACAGTTTTACTACAAAATTACAGTGAACTGTCGTTATTTCAGATCCCCCCTGACTGAATATACTGACTCGAAAACTATATATCAGGAAATCCACAAAGAATATCCCGTGTTTGTCTCGCATTTTAATTAAAAAACTTTTTTTGAGGCACACCTTTGAAAAAGAGTTCATTTTACTCGTAATCCCATGTACTATGAGGAAGAAATTTTGAGCACGAGGTTTAGTGAGGGTGACACACTTTTTCCGCGATTTACATGTTAAAATTATGTTCTATAACTAGTGAGCTTCAAGGGAGTGAGCAGCAGAACGCGAGACCGTAGCTGATTGGTTGTCACGACTCATAAGAATAACACAGGATTTCAACCGTTATTGCAAAGTATATGTATAGATACATACGCCTTGTAGGTTTCGTAACAACTGGCGGCGGTTCCGCTGCTCACTCCCTTGAAGCTTACTATCTATAACGATCTCATATATAGACATAATATTAACATGTAAATAGTGGAAAAAGGTGTTACCCTCACTAAGCCTCGTGTTCAAAATTTTTTTTCCATAGTACATCACACAACGAGTAAAATACGCAACAGCTCAAAGGTGTACCTTAAAAAAAAAATTTTTATTGAAATAAGGGACAAAAACGGGAGTTTTTTGTGGATTTTCTCATATAACTTATATACAGATCTAAAACGATTTTGCAAACAAATATAGATTGCTAAAAATTTATCAATGTGAACTGCGGGGCACAGGAAAACTTTTTTTATTTTATAAATTTGAGTTAATAACTTGAAAGGATCATCATTGATTGTATTTTAATCATAGCTTCTACGAAATCTGTTGCCTTCAGAAGTGTTAGTACTACGTATACATTGCGAAAAATACCCTACACTTAGACAAGTCATTACTATTTTTTAAAATTAACTACATACGTTTTCAAAATTACTACTAAAACAATTATCCTCTAAAAAATTTGTGGTCAGCTCTTAATCTACTGGATTCAAAGCATTCTATTTGCTTCTCCTATTTAAATGCGCACTAGATATGAGTTGTATTTTTTTTATTTAGGGCGCACTGAACATCCAAATGTGAAAAAATGCCCGAAGTAGGAGATCGTAATTTTTTTTACCATGGGGGCGAAGTAAAAAAATCTCGCCCGAAGGGTGGGGTTTTCGAATGTTTGTGCTAAAGATTTGAACGAAATTTCTATTTTTCAGGGCTCTAAGTTGTACTTTGTGCGTATGGGCAGACTAGATCTTTTTCTAGAATAAATTTTGATACGTGGCAGCACTTTTTGTGATATTTTGATTTTTACTGCATCTTCGATAGGAAAAAGTAATTTTCCAAATGAGTGCGGTCCCTCGAGCTGCAAAATATCCTATTCAAGGCTCTTCTCAGCGCCTACAGCCTTACTTTGAGCCCTTCAATCACTTTAAGCTCCAAAGCAGGAGAGTCATTAGCGGATATAGAGTATGTCTATAGCCACGAAACAGTGCTTTACATAATCCTAGCAAAAATTTTTTTTTTTATTACGGGCACAAATTTTTATTAACCTTACAATAAAAATAAAGTGGTCTCACTTTGCACTTAAAACTCACAAGTTGTCTATTTTTTTTCAAAGACAGCACAACTCTGTTAGAAAATAATGATATCTGATTAATTTGTCTAGGATTCAATATTGAGTTAGAATGATTAATCATTGAAAATGCTTTAATTAAGAAAAAAATTAGAACATCTCGAAAATATTTAGTAAAGTTATTTATTTCCATGTAATCACTATTTTTGATTTATAAAAGCTACGTTTTTCTAAAGTAGTAAATTACAAAAAAATTGATCTTGTATAGTTTTTCCTTAAATACATTTTATCTCATGTATGTGTATACGTATATTTTTTTTTTTTTATATATTAGAGTGCTCTACGTCCGGCTCCTTTAATAACTACTATGGGCACTTAGCACTTGGGAGAAGGGAGGGAAAGAGGGATGGGAGGCCTCCCATTACTGGGAGGGGGGTAGGGGGAAATTAGGCAATTTTTGCTGCGAGAAGGTCGCCTATAAGCCCTTCTCGAAGAGCATTGCGTGGTGAAAAAGCACATGTGAAAAATCATAGAGATACTTGCCCGAAAAAGTCGCACTGGCCGGGAATTGAACCACGGTCTCCCGCGTGCCAATCCACGACCTAGCCGACTGAGCCACCGCGCGCTCTGTATACGTATATGTATCATTTCATCAAAAACACATTGCATATGGTAAAGACGTATTTTACAACAGTTGAATTATACCTAAGAGGATGAATGTACCTTTAAAGTAATGAGAAGCCACTATCTTACAGAAAATAAAAATGGTAGATCAAAACAATGAATCCATTACCCGATAGCTACTTTTTCTTGTAAATAAAAAAAAATGAACTTTAAAAGCAGGACTATTTAACTATTTCTTCTTTTCCACGAAAAAAGGGTATCATTGTTACCGTTAAGATACGAAATTATTGCATCTACCAGGTAACACCAGTAGTAACTCATCGTATCAAGTACGCATCAAACTGAAATGCTAAAAAAATGCTCTCGTGAGCTAAAAAACCTAGGAGATAAAGTATAAGGTTTGTTGCTGTGGAAAAAATGTAGAGTAAGAAAAAAGTAGGATAGAACTAGCGAAAAAGCATGGTTAATTTTGAAAAATTGCTATCAGCGTGAAAAAATCATAGAGGTAGTTATTCGATTTCTGAACAAATTTTAATTGTTTTAGACTCCAAATTGAGTCAGCTAACGGCCCAAAACAATGGTAAATGTGGTCAGAAATAGTTTGTGGCGTGTAGAAAAAAGCTGGAGAGTCAGACAAAATAGTAGTACCGTTAAAAAAGATGCGCAATTTCAAGACAAAGAAAATGAGCTCTAGTAAAATAGATCTGGCTTAGCCGTTTTTTCACAATTTGCCAAAAAGTGCTCTTTTTGACCGTTATTTTAGATCTATGTACTTGTCGAGAGTTATTCTACAAGCTACCAGAACGACGATCTATTTGACATTTTGAAAGGACGCGAAAAATGAAAGTCAAAAACAGACTTTTTTCCGTGGATGTGGCGGCATGGCGAGCAGCTCGCAAACTCTGGAGCTATAATGCAGAGAGGGGCCATGGCCTACTGCGGCGGCAGTAGGCCATGATTAATATTGATATTAGTAAGGTAGAAGTCCAGTACTCTAGAATAATGTTTCCGGAAAATCTTGTTTTGTGACAGTGCTCAATTAAATTCAATTTGCACAATAACAAATCAGTTGCTTTAGTAGTAAGCTTACATTTCGACGGTTGGGTGGAAGACAAAGCCAACTCAGATAATTGGTGAAAAAGGAACCAACTCGAAATTTGGGTTGAAAAAGCAGTCAACTCAGATTTGGCTTGAAAAAGGAGCCAACTCAAGTTCGGGTTGAAGAAGCAGCCAACTCGGGAGTAATTTTTTTTCATCAAGTTTTGTCGTGATAGCACTGAAATTCACAATATAGGTATACCTATATAAACGAACGAAGATTTTTCATTAATCCAATGGTTCAGAAAAATAATTTATGTTATTGTAATAGAGTGTACTGTACTTATTAAATTATGTACTTTTTATACGTTATTTTTTTATCTGTTCTTATGTTTGCCTTTCAAATCTGATTTAGTAATACCATGGTCATCCTTTATTTTATTTTCAAAATTGTTCAAATCATATTGTGCTAAATACCTAAAACAAACATAAAAAATGTTAGGGTTTTAGGTTCGCTGCTAAATTATTTAAGAAGAATAATTCATGTTGTAATAATACGCACTATATTATTTAATTGTGTGCTATATTAGTCTAAATGTGATCAATTTAAATGTATTTAAAAATGTAGTTGATTTCCAAGAATGTTTTACATAGTAGAATGTATTACAAAGTAAAATGTTGCTATCACTTTTATTTAGCACACCACAGCAATTAATGTCCGCTTTAAACTCAACAAGCCTTACGAGTCATTCTTTGTATTAAAACGATAGAGGTCATTTGAGTTTTGTAGTATTTTTGTGTATGTTATTTTTAAAATTGTTAGGGATTAGTATGGTGTAATGTTGCGAACATGTGAGGGGATGCACTGATTTTTTGGATTTTTTCTGCAATTGTAAGGTTAAAATCGATGGTTTATGTTCGTGAATGTATTGAAAATATTTAATTAGTGTAGTACACTATATTACAATAACATAAATTAGTTTTCTGAACCATTGGATTATTGAAAAATCTTTGTTCGTTTATATAGGTATACCTATATTGTGAATTTCAGTGCTACCACGACAAAACTTAAAGAAAAAAAATTACTCCCGAGTTGGCTGCTTCTTCAACCCGAACTTGAGTTGGCTCCTTCTTCAAGCCAAATCTGAGTTGACTGCTTTTTCCACCCAAATTTCGAGTTGGCTTCTTTTACACCAATTATCTGAGTTGGCTCTGTCTTTTACCCAACCGTAGAATTTTCTCCATTGATGCAAAAGGTAAAGACTTTTTTTTCATGTCATAAATAAATTTTTATAATACAATATTATTTTAAGGTCTTTTTAAACAAACACTAAGTAGATAAAAAGCATGTTCAGGTACCAGTACTAATAGGTATATTTCACCCGGTTGTTAAAAAGCCTATGTTGATTTAATGGGCGAAAGGTTAAGTTAGTTACTTTTTACTAGCTTCCATTTCGATCATAAATTGCAAATTTAATTGATAAAATATATTTCATGTATTTTTGGTTGCGTCTTATCAAAGCTTTAATGACAGTCTTGACATTCTACTATTGTTGCGATTTTTATTTTTTTTCGCATGTTTAAGTTCTGTCGGTAGACAAATTCAAAGGTACCAAAGTCATAACAGTCACTTACAAGCCCCTTTGCACAACTCGTCCAGATAAATAAGTTTTTCTCCCTGAATGTACATGCTTGTTTAAATATAAACTTCGATTTATTTGAAAGGTCTAGGAATGTCCAAACAATTTTTTTCTACATCTTATGAAATATAAAAATAGTCGTTTCAAAATTATCTACCTACTAGTACAAATAGATAAAGTGTTTGAATGTACACATACTATTACCTTAGTAGAAAATAGCTAGAGATATTTGCAAAAGCCGAAAGAAACAAAGTTTATACATTTACGAATAACAGTAAAGTGGTACAAAAAAATTTCATGATAAAAATATGCCTTAGAAGATGTTAAAGATAAATTTTAAGTTCTAGGGAACCTGGTTTTTCAGTAAAAGTAATAATTAGCGTTTGTTGCATTTACTTTTTCACGTTTTAATTGCTTTAAAGAAATTATATAGGACTGTAATTAATTGAATCGCTAATTAACTACTTTACTGTTGCATAGTATTCAATATGTAGCTTAAAAAGAAGTAATATACTGCTTAATAACTGTTAATCAATGACAGCGATTGGCGAAGACTTTGCAATTGATATGATTTGTTTATACATTGAAGTTTGCTAAAGCAACATAGTATATTTTTTCATTTGAAAGTGTTTACTGTTCATGTCAAAGTATGAGTTATACATTTTTAGAAAAGTAAGTATAACATTCTGTAACGATTTTGGGCACGAAGGGTCCTATTTTTTGCATCTTGCTATTGGGTACAACTGTACCTTAATATTATATCGCACATCTAAGGTATAGAGTTAACTAGACATCGTTTATAAGGCTAACTTCTATCCCCAAAGACAAGAATAGTAAAGGCACGAGATTGGTGATATGAAACTCTTTTTTTTGGCAAGACAAAAATTTCAAGAATCCTTCAACGGAATCCCACTGTGAGCATACTTATTCATAGTTTGCATGAAACATCCACGCAGCACGGATGCAATAAAATACTCATACAAATCGTATTGTAGTACTGTAGTTGAAAATAAAAAAGCCTCAAATTATTTCTAAACTTATCTAATCTTGTAAATACTAGACTTGCTACTTTTATAAATGAAGGCCTATTGTTTAACTCCCTTGTTTCAATTACACTTATCTACATTCTTCATTGAGAGTCGTATTTGACATTATTCGAGATCGCAAATTAATCTACTAATGGCGTAAAAATGATTAATTACATAAATAAATAAGCTATGAAACTATCAGAACGGAATACGAAAGAAATCAGACGATGGGAGAAACAGAGAGATTATTTTTTTGAAAACAGAAAAACACAACGTTTACTTAAAGGCTCAGAAGAAGCTCTTGTGCTTGTTTTCCTAGCGCGAAAAATGAAACGAGAGATCTGCAAGCCCTTGACTATAGCGCGGGAACGATAAATTGAAACTCCTCTCGCCCTATACAAATACTTAAGAACTTGAATGGTCTCTCGTGTTTGACAGTACCTCATACTTCTTAAGCAAACCAGCTTGTGCCAGATAATAAAACTTATGAGACTTACTGTTACTACGCTAGGTTCTCCGATCATTTTTTTCTGACCATGCACTGGATACTACAGCTACATCATTGTAATTTTACCTCGTCATTTTTATTCACGTTGTGCTTTTGAATAAAGCTTTTTATAGTTAAAATAATGTGTTGCGTAACAATTAAATTGTTCAAAGTACAATAACACTGCATTGAAAGTATGTAAATAGTAACAAGAAACGTATTTAAGTGTACGCTTGAGCTAAGATACTAAATAAAGAAAGGAATGACAGAGAGACAAAGAGAACTCAGTGTAAGAAAAATATTAGTTGCCGAGAAAAGTATTTACAGCTCGTGACGAAGAAAGCCGAGTTTTCCCTGTTGAACTAAACGCATTTACAATGCTGTTTTGTCAAGCCACGAGTACATGATTCATGCACATCTTTCTCTTTCTCTCTCTCTCACGGTGGAATGACGAACGTGAGAGCACTCAGTTTCGTTTGCCAACACAAGAATTTCCTTTTTGATTCACTTGAATCTTGAAACTAACGATTCTTAAATGTTAAAGCAAATAATTTTCTTATTGCTGCAATTCTCTTCACTTAAAAAAAAATTTTTTCATTAACTATCACTCAATTCTTACAGCATACGCATTAATTATTGTATATCTGTCTATACAAAAATGTTTTGAACTTATTATAGCAACTTTCTAACCAAAACTTGATGAACATGTTTTTTAATTCCTTACTAAAGCAGTTAGAAGAAAAAATTTTTGTACGACTGGTAAACATTTATATGATTTTTTGCACCAGCGTCAAAAAGTTATTCAACGCGTGCATTTGAAACTAAGGTACATTAAAAATCTTAAAGTTCAAAGTGACGTACACAAAATGCAATAAAGTTAGCTTTCCGAGCACAAATAAACAATGAGTATGTTTTATTAGGTGTTAAAATATATGTCAAGGAAAAAAAAGGGGGAGAGAAAAAGAAAATTAATTAATAGTTATAGGATCACTGCAAACATTGACTGTGTGAGGACTTCATTACATTTTTCTCAATGTAAAAAACGATGAAAAAATTTTCTGCTTAAGATCTTAGTCCTAATAGATAGATATCCTGCATTCTTTTGGGCAATAAAAGAATCGAAATAATATTGTACATAATTTAACACACATTTATGTGCGCACGTATCAACCCTTTAGCATGGTGTGCCTTCCGTCACTTTTATTCAATGTACACTGTTTAACAAAGTAGATTTTTCAATGCTCACAGTTTCATATCATCGGATTTTTATGGCCTTTAATATATAATGAGCAAAAAAATTTTTAACAATATATATTACCTTATGAACATTTTTACTGTCATTCAGATTCATTTAATGTTCACTAAATTCGGTAAAAAAACGTATTCACTGCCTACCCGTACACGAGCACGAAAATGAGAAAAGAAAAGTGAGGTGAAGCCCAAAATCTGCACACTACTTTAAGAGCTACCAAGCTATATTGACAAATCCTCCACACATTCTTAAGTACTTATAAAGTTATCACACGTGACGATTATCTGAAGCACTAAGTATACACTTGTACTTGCTATCTATGTTACAAAATATAAGTATTATAATAAGGTACAACAATTAATAGGAATAAAAGATTCTTATTCCACGCTGGTAACTCATCGAGTAAATACTATTACGAATATAAGCAATAACTCAGAGATGCCCTTCAACACATTTGATATCCGTTTACGCGAGAGAAGATAAGAATCGCGATTTTATCTCTCCGTTTGCACAATCAACAACGCTCACTGACCCATGTGGATCGGCACATGCTTGCTCACTAACCTGGCACCGATAGGTGAGTGTGGAGCTCCAGGACTCTGCTCCTGCTGCTGCTGTTGTTCTTGCTGCTGCTGCTCTTCCTGATGCTGTTGTTGCTGGGTGTGGCTATGATGTTGTTGATGATGATGATGATGGTGGTGGTGGTGGTGGGCTAGGTGGGCTTGAGAACTCGGCTGGTGGTAAATCGGATCAAAAAAAAGCTGACTAGTGCGCTCATCTGGCAAGGAACTCACAGTCAGAACGGCAGGCTGCAGGTGGGTTAGATTTTGTAAACGACCCTGTTCCTGCCCTCCAACAGGACTATAATTACTATTGTGTCGGTGTGGTGAAGCCAGCTGTTCTTGGTGTTGCTGTTGTTGTTGCTGTTGCTGATCCTCGTTGGGGCTGTGGCTTGAGTTGGGTGAGCTCGGAGCAATACACCGTACTGTTACCGGTGATTCGGTTCGGATTGGCAGATACGGTGACTCGGCATTGTGAGATACCTCGGGTTCAAGATGCTGCTGCTGCTGATGGTGTTGATGAGCGTTCATACCAGGAAAGAGGCTGCCAAGAGAAAAATCACCACGGGCAGTTCGGATGACGCGCTCCTGATGGTGCTCCAGTTGTTCCTGTTGTTGATCAGGGTGATGGTGGTGATCGTGATGGTGCTGTTGCTGCGGCTGGTTGAGGTGATGAGCAACAGGCGATACGGTGGATTGAGAGTGATGGTGATGATGTTGTTGCGACGAGGATGCTGGTGAAGAGCCAGCGTGCTCGGTCGAGAGTGTTGAGAGAGCAACCTCGTAGCGGTGCATCGTAAGAGGCATGTGAGCGTCGGGACTCGACTTCTCTTGGTGCCTTTCCGCCGGGACTAATGAGACTTACAAGGCCTCGGCACTGCTCGGAGCAGTCGGATCATAGCTCGGCCAGCGCCGCCAATGCCGCTGGCGCAATTCGCCCCCTCCTTAAGAGCTTTGGACTGACGAGAACTCTGTGCTGTGTACTTGTCTGATGTCTCTCTGGCACTTCCCCGCCCTGGGCGCTTGCTTGCAGTGCTATTGCTTCAGGGCCTGAAGGATGACGGACTGTGTGTTGACGATCCCCTTGGAACCCAAAATCCCATTTATTTTGTCTCTTACGCTGCACCTATGTTACCAAGAATAACTTTGAATATAGGCTTATTATGATTACTATCATGACTATTATTAGTATTACAATTAACGTAATAAATATCATACAAAAATTATTATAAATTATAGTTTTATTATAATATTGTTATTTTATTACTATTATTTTAGCTGTTATTGTTGTGTTAATTCTTATTATGAGATCTATTATTATAATTATTGTGATTATTGTAGTTAATATTCTTTTTTTTCTAAACGCATACTTTAAACACTTGCACTGTGTAGCTTACACCCATAATTACATAAATGTGTACTATGTTAACGGTTAAAATAAATCAGATGCTATAAGAATCAAACGACAGCACTAAAAAAAATACGTTTTTTCGTATCTCTATAGACTTGCCGTATCAGTTATTAAAATATGTGCAATTATCGCAGTCAAACATACTTATTCCACGAAATCTATATGATTACACATTTAATTGATTATTAATACTAACTTTAATTAAATCTATCGAATTGATTAACTTTAAATTACGTAAGAACCTCATTCACTTTCATCTTAATTTCTAACAGTTAGACGAAAACATTGTCCTCGAAAATTTTATTTTACCCAATCTAATAATTATTTTTTAATATTTCTAATCGAGTGTCTATCACAAAAACTAAGGTAAATTTTTATTATACTAGGTATTATAAGCTTGTGGTTTGGTAAAAAGGTATACAATAAATATAGAAAATAGAGTAATAAGGCAGTCACAAGTTTCAGTGAATTTACAATATTTATTAAAAAATTACTTAATTATTTATATAGTTTTATATTCATTACATGTAAAGTTGTTTTATTATTTGTTTTTTTTGCAGTTAGTTTCATTGTATTGTTTTTAGTTTATTGTTAAGAAAATCCTTATAAAGACTTAGCACACTAAACTTGATTTCACTGAATTTGTAAGGTAAATAAAACACTCGAGGCAACGAACTGTCTTACACTTTTACTTTTTTAACGACTTAAAGAAAAGTGGTCAGAAAAGTCTGTTTACGTTTCATTTCCTAACAAGTCGTAGCACAGGTTACACACTTTCTATAACTTAACTCGTTTCAATCAGATATAGTTGTTATTTTCCAGATCTTAAATGTTCATTATTAACACACTTGTCCCAAAGAACTCGAGGTAAAATTAGTTAAATTAAATTATATACTTAGATATAAGATAATTGAAACAAGCTGAGTAAACAAATAGTTATACTAACGCACATTTATATTCATAGGATACTGCAATGTATTGTTTCATACGTTTAGATAAAATTGGGCAAAGCAGTCGATCTACTGAGTGATGGTTGAGGACTACACACACACATAATATGAACAGTAGACAGGATGCTGCTTTTTTTTTACTTAGAATAAGCAGAAGAGTTAAAAGTACATCTAAAAGTCACTTTCAGACATTATTTACTTGGGAAGAAAAAATAAAAAATGTCTCAGATGACATGCATTATTGAAAAATACAATCAGAGGTTTTCTTTGTTTTCTTTTGTAGGTTGTACATAATATTTTAGTAATGCCATATACCGAGAGATAAAGGTTCACGAAAAAAAGTTCTTTTTTTGCTACAGTAAAATAAAAAGTATTCTCTCTCGCTGTTGTTTTTCGTGACCTATGCACGTTTATTTTGGCCTCAATACGGAAAATAGCATTCATATCTGATGGACCCACACGTAAGCACAGTAACGAAGGCCCATGGGCATATTTTGTTACGTATGCACATTCTTCAGGTATTTATAATATCCTGGAGGACCCTGTTAACAAGAACAAAAATCATAATTCCTTGTTCATACTCAGCTTTACGTACAATAACTGATTTTTTACGGACAACTGCTTCTACAGCAGTTCACTGAAGTCTCCTTAAAATGCAATGAAATCATGATACCTTAAACTCCTACGAACAAAGCAATTTGGACGAATGCGCTTGTATAATCTATATTAATATTGATATTGCTGTTAAAGAAAGTATAACTGTATAGCTAAGGATTTACTAATTAAATTTAAGTAAAGTTCTGACAGCACAAATGAAAATTTACCACAGTCATTACACCATTTTGAAAATTCAATTCCTAAAATTTTATCCTAACGAACTTCTTTTCCACCTTTTTTTAAACTGTGAATGCTCATACAATGAGAAGCAGGCAAGTAATAAATATGTAATAGTAAATGTCAGACTAATTATGAATGTTGTGCTTATCAACTAAGTGTCTCTAAAGCTACTAGATCGAATTGAGCTGGAGGCGTTTTTACCTTAATTCTATCCTCGTTGAACTTAGTTGGCTCTTCACACTGATTCGGCTTTTACTGGCCTTACTAGAGCTGCCTGGTATCGATCAATTATTTCTTAACGTCATCAAGCCTACCGCTGCCATTTTCTGCCCCACACGACTAACAGGTCCCGCCTACTGGCTGGAGGAGCACGCCCATCGACTCCCTCTCCGATGCATCTGGATTTGCGCCTGCGTGCATGCTTTTAGTACGTATAAGCTTTATGGACAGCTGTGCTGTATACGTGCCACGATGCATTGCAAAACTTAATGCATGACTCCATGATAGACGAACGTATGCTGTATCGTGTGTTGTATAACATATCGACGCTTCGTACGAAGACCAGCACAGTTCAAAATTTTTAATGTTATTTTAAATAGGAAAATCTGAACTGTGTTGGTCTTCGTACGAGGCGTCGATATGCTGTAAGTGTGTTACTTGTGCATAAAATTGTCTAATCTTTATTTTGATCTTTTTACTACAAAGCAACCGTATTAACAGCATTCAGCTTCATTTATTATCAAGTACTGGCGAGTTTAACGCATTTAAACCCTCCCTTCATAACAGGCTAAAATTTTGAGTTGCGGTAAGTACAACTTGTTTTAATGGCAAGTGTCGAGTTGCGTCCCATGTAGATAAAAAAGTTCGAGTTACTTCTCGGTGATTTTATCTCATGAATGAGTCGCAACCTCGTTGATTTTATCTTATGGTCGAGTTGCGTCCACGTTTATTTCCTCTTATGGTTAAATACCGTCCTGGTCATTAAGCCGATAAGTCATAACAACTTTTTTGGCACACTTTATCTAGGCTTTGGACTTTTAGATCCACATAATCTTATTGCGAAGTCTTTTCTATTTAAGTATCTGAGTGTGAAATATTGCTTTCATCATTCAACCCATTTACTACTGTTTTTATTGACTTTGAATTAGCAGTTCATAATGCTACAAGTGAAATTTTACCAAAAGCAAAAAGTTGTGATTGCTGTTGCCATCTAGGCCAAAGTTGGTGGTACAAGATTCAAGAGCCTGGTCTAAGTAAAGAGTACAAAGATAGTTCGGAAAGAGAAAATATTTTTAAATGTTTTTTTGGACGGTTTTTTTTAAATCCCGATGATACAAGCGACTGCTTAACTCATGATTCGATAAGTATTATGCCTGACAATCCAAAGGTTAAGAACTTTTGTTACTAAATTTTGAATAATTATATCAAAAATGATGTGCCCAGACCTCCATATTTTGGGCAAGATTTTATCGTTCCATTTGCAAAACAACAAACAACTATTTTGAATATTGAAATGTGTAATTATCAAACGTCAACTTTTTTCAGAAAGTGCCCAAAAAATTTCAGCCAATACAGTAATTGCGACTGTTCAATATTATAATGTCTTTATCTTCATCTCAGTGAAATTTTTTCTATTCAACAACATTACAATTGTTTTCGAACCCGCCAGTATTTATAGTGCCAGTTCGCAGCCTGAATCAAGTGTGACGAGAAAATTGTTATGACTCATCCGGTAAATAACCGGGACCGGGACGTAGATGTATAAATGATTCTATTAAAACCAGATTAAAGACTGTAGTGGACAAACACTTAAAACGGGTTTTCAATTGTTTAAGGTGGCTCCAGCGCCTAGTGTCGTATCAAAATGGAGAGACTAAAAATTAATCATTGTTTTCTTTAAAATATGGTATAAAATTATTGTAGAGACTGTTGTAAGCCATATTCTACATTTTACCTGTTACTTTAGTGAGTTAATATAAAAAAACAAAAAAGTCTTATGGTGCCCTAATTGATGAACTGTTACGGTACGCTCCTGAGTTCAAAAATGTGGCAACATTGCTCAGCTGTAGTTATACCTATATATATGTACTCTGCAGAATGCAGACAGCTGAGAGCTGACTTGCACTCGCAACTGTATACTTAGTCTCCGATTATTTAAAGATCTTGTTCGATAACAAGACACTTTTCTCATGTCATCGAAAACTGCGTAATAATATGTACAAGATAGTTTATTTTTTACATTTTACGGGTTATTTATATGAGGCTCTTTTACAGTCAAGCTTGAATCAGATGGCACCAGGGTACGTCGCGGCTGTCATGGCCGTCTCACTCACACAACATTACTTTTCAGTATTGTATGTATACAGGAAATTAAAGTGCAGTGGTAAAGCGCCATATTTGAAATTTTGAAATGAATAAGGAAGACAAGAAAGAATATTATGGGAGCTTAAAAGTTTTAGAATTTAAAAAGCTTTTAAAAGGGAAAGAAGCAAGAGTCAGTGGAAGAAAAGTAGAACTCGTGGACAGGTAAATGTACATTTTAGGCTATATTTACAAGGCTATTTATGTATTTGTTTACTAATGATTGGTCTCCCAATTGCTTCGAGCCACTTTTTTTTATCACACCATCAGAAGGAAATTTAAATTTCACTTTCTTATCGCAGGATATTACACTACAACTTATTTTTCCTACTATCTTTAAACATAAATGCAAACAAAAATTGTCTGCAAACAACAGCAATCATTTACAAAGATTATGTCTTCTGCTTTGCTCATCACACAGATAGGCTCACGGACACAATACACAACTGTAAATTTGACGGTGTGTAAGTGCGACGGCCATGACAGCCGCGACATGCCCTGGCGCCATCTGATTCAAGCTTGACTGTAAAAGAGCCTCATAAGTGCAGCAGTAGGTTGTATATCACGTAAGATTGCATTTCCTATTCAACCCGTCTTGAAACTACGATTTTGTAAGCATGATTTCTTACAACTTTCATCGTCAACCTTAATTTTTTTTTATACGAATAGAAAGATAGGAATTCAAAGAATATAATTCAATTTTATTAACCTCGGTTGGGTTATTTATGATTTTAACATTGAGGCCACTGGAGCCACCTAAATACTTCTTTCAAATTTTTCATGATCTGAATCAGTTACAATATTTTGGGTCCAGCTAGGTCTACACAGAAAAAGCTTCTATAACACCATTGTTTTATTTTATTTCAGAAAAATAGAAGCATCTCAGGCTGTTATAAAATCTCATTATAATAGAAAAAATGTTACGAGTTCTAATAAAATTGATATAAAATCAATATTGTGATGCATCAAATAAAAACTTAACATTTTTCTTGTGCTTAGATCATGTAAAATGGTGCATTTTAAGTCATCATCTTGTAAGTTGATAACCGAACGCTTGAAAAAGATCATCAAGTAAAAGAAGACTGCATTATGCTTCCAGCAATACTTTGAGTATAAAAACTATTTATGCAAGTACCCGTACTATACAGTATGTAAACATGGCTATATTTGCGGTACTGGGCCAACAAAAAATGGAAAAGTATTTCTTTGTTATCTCCTACGGTTAAGACCGGAGATCCAGGACTTTCACTTGTTGAAGTAAGCTTCATGAACAGAAATGGAATAATTCTCAATATAAAAGTGGAATTTCAAATCATTAGTGTTTTAATTTAGGTATTGGCTAATGAAGTATTAATAATAAATTGTTTGAAAATAATTGTAACAATATTTAAAATCTAACAACTAAATTAAGATTTTAATGTCCAAAAAGTCTATTTTTTCGTAAAAATCATACATGATAAATGAATCGTTATAATTTGTTCATAAGCAGCTATTGAATTAAAATATTGTATAAGTAAAATTTAAATGTATTTGTACTGAAATGATTATTTTAGTTAATTAAGTATTTATGATAAACTCTTTAAAAATTAATGTTATAGTCATCAAAATTAGTTCACTGACAATAGATTTGAATGACTAAAAAATTGTATTTTTAATAAAATTTATAAAAAGTAAAGAAATCATAAGTTTTTCATACATAAAAATGATCAGTAGAATATTAAAGCATTAATATCAAAATAACTGTATTAGTTAACAATGTATCTACAAAAAACTTTTTGGAAATTAATCTTACAATCATCAAAATTAATGAATGAAAATTAGCTTTTAATGTCTAAAAAATGAATATTTTTTGTAAAAGTCATGAAAATTCATTTTTATGAAATTTACGGTTTTTTTATGTTTTTCAAGAAAAATTAAAATTTTTCTAACATAGAACTTTAATAAAATCTTATAGTTTTTAAAAAATGTTAAAAAAAATTTCATTACATAACACGTTGTTTGTAATATAAATGAAATAAATTTCTATTTTGTTCATATTTTAATGATGTCGAAAAAAAGTTACTGAAGTATTGCAATAATTTTAAGGGATTATATCGAAATACTTTAAGATGACATAAAATTTACTGACAGTATATTTTTATTATTTTTGTTTGGATTTAATTTTATTAATTCTGGGCTTCTTTATACGTAATTAACAATGATAGGGATGTGTGAAAAAATTTTAATTGAATATTTCAAAATGCACAAGTTTTATCTATTACTTTTTTGCTTTAGTAACAATTTCGTACTAATTGGATAACTTTTATTGGATAAGCAAATTTAAAAAAAAAATTATCACTCTTTATTTACATTTACTCTAAATTTATTACAAAAACTCGTTAAGGCCTTTGCTCATCTATAAACTGCTAGATTGTAAAAGTTACCTCGCTTCTTATACTTTTTTTTTTTTGGTTGCACTTGCAAGGTTGATAGATAGTAAGAATCTTAAAAATACATAGTAGTTTTAATAAAAAAATGATGAATTTTTAGGTATTAAGAATAAGTTGTTACCTCTGTATGATTCCTTAAGTTTTTCCACATTTAGGTGCATAACAGTAACCAAAATGTAGTAACTACGGAAAGTTATCCGAACACCGCTGATATTATCAGTGCAACGAGTTATAATTTTTTTGTCTAGTATAACATCAATTATCGTATACTCGTCGTACAATAATGATACTTAAAATTTTTTACTTAGTAATACACTTGTAAAATAATTAAATTTCAAATACCTTTTTAAATCAGTGACTTTTACCTCTTACCATTATATAATAGAATGATCATATTTAGCATAACTCATTAAATTATATTATCGTTAGTAATTAAGGACTGTAACGAAAATTTTTGTTTATTCTTTTGATAGCCGTGAAAAAAAAAATGTGCTTGATTTACTCATACCAATTATAGCATGAGAATATTAAGTTTTTTCACTAAAATAATTTATTAGTATGGGAAATACCGCAAGTCTTGTAGGTATTTGATCCCTACAAAGTTTACTAGCAGCTTCATACTCGTTTTCAATTACTTCATGTTCATCATCATTAGTTTTTATATACGTTTTACACCACAATGTCGCGATTTTTTTTACTTTTTTGCTTAGACTATCTTTTAAATTTTTTTAAAAATTAGTTGCAATACAAGATATTTATAACCACCTATGGCTAGGATTTAACTTTTAACCCTTTTCATCGGTATCAAAAATTGTCTGACGTATTTTTCTCCAAGGGCCATTTTCCATGTCAATTACTTTGCTTGTACCTTTTTCTCTTTACGACACAGCTGCCAACTAAATAGTGTTACTTTTCGTGTCTGAAATAATAAGTCTTAATACAATAAAACTTTTAAGAAATTAAAAATTAATAAGTTTTTAAACAGTTAATTAAATACTTGATGTTGATTAATATAATATTTTTATAAAATACTGTTTAATTCCTTACCTTTAATTGAAAGTACGTGAGTATGCAAGCTTTTAGTATACTATAGATTTGATATTCACAAACAGGATAAAAAAATTACTTTCAATACGTGAAAATCAAGCTTCGAACCAGAAAGTTTTTCTGAAAAATCAATTAAAAAAATTAAAATAAGCCCAGTTTATGAAAATCATTCTATTAATCGTAGTAAAGAGATATTAAATTCTAGTTATAAGCAGAAACCGTACTTCTAAAAAAAAATTTCACTACTTAAACCTCCAATGTACAGTGATTGATAATAAGATTAGAACCCATTTTTCTTATGTACTAATTCTTAAAACTTGAAACGGTATCTTCAAAAATAAGTCTCTTTCATACAAATTGAGATTTCATATCGAATTTTAAGGTAGTCCTATTTTATGAGATGTCACTGATGAAAGCTGTCTTTGTCCCTCTCACGCAACTACACGATAGTTTTTAACTTTGGAGAGCTGAAATACAAAAACTGTTCATCTAAGCCTCTTGAGACTTGGTATTTAGTTTATTTATAATATCAATTAACACATCATTTTTTTGAAAGAATTGATCGTTTCGTTTAGGAGTCGTTTGGAATCATACCCCAAACCAGGCGCTTTCCTATCTCTCACGTATTAAAAGATCAACAGTAAAACTTTAATATCTCTGAAACTATACGGCTCGGCATCTTAAAATTTGGACTCCTGATAAACTATAGCAAACTTAAGCTACACGCAAAATCTTAGAAAAATTTATCGTCTAGTCGTTTTACTGAACTACTACCTTAAATGTTATAAAACTTGGTATAATAGAAACCGAAAAAATAAGAGTACACCTAATTTCAATAGATCTTTAAGAATCCCATTTTAAAATAGTAAAAAAATTCAATATTATTACGTATTCGAGCACGTGTGTGCATAGAAGACATATACCCTAATACACTACTTATATTATGATTCGCGAATTTTAAGTTCTTCCATGTTCACTAAGATATATGTAATACATGTACAAATTGTTGGCCATGTAATGCAGAATGAAACAAAAATTTTTTACTGTACTGCGCCGAAATAAGGCACTTTTGTCCAATTACGCGGGATGGAAATTCCTTTTTTTTTTAAATTAATACTTGTACATTTAATATGACGTCATGTGCGTACAATAAGTTCTTGTTGAAATTTTTGTATCTGATGAATAAAAATTTTTCTAAATTTTGGCTATTATAGGTATGATATGTGAGGGTTGTAGCTTTGCCTTCGAGATATGACTTATTATTTTCAGAATTGTTACGATTATTTGTATGAGCATGTAACATATTTTTGCGACTAAATAATTATTTTCTGAACGTGGAATTATTTTTGGCCTATCTGGCTTCCTTTTCGAGGTACGACTGATTTCATAATTTTGGGACGTTATGTTGTAACAAAACTTCGTCGAAGATTTTGTCAACGTACGCATACATTTTTCAAACATGAAATATAATGCCATATTGAATAAAAAAATTTTTTCTACTTGTTCTTTTCAAGATATAGTCGAAAAACGAAAAAATTGAGGCTCACACAGTCCAACTCGTCTCTATTCGTGCGCATCGATCATATAGATTTCCTTTGGGGGACCCGTAGAAATTGTTATTTTCAGCCAATTTTGCTTCCTTTTCGAGATACTGCTTTTTTTTTTGTTTTCAAAAGTTAAGTTGTCGTATACATGACAGTACCTTAGCCGTAACAGTGGTTTAGTTAAGCCCGTATTACAGCCACGTTACGATTTCCGCCATGCAGCGGTAGGTTTACTGACTACCGACACGGTGGTGCAGCGTTAGTGTAGAGTTGTAGTCTTATCAATCCGAAAAGTTAAGCAGAGTTGGCCACGGTTGGTAGTTGGATGGGTGACCGCTGGACTTTCAATCCGTTCGCTTGCGCTGGTGATTTTTCAGATCAATTGACTGTCTATTATATATATAGGGATAAAGAGAAGCAATGTTGTATGTATAGATGGAGTAATTGCGGCGCACTACTGTGCGCATGCGAGAGGGAGGAAAAAAAAAGGCAGAGAGACAGACAGAACAGATCTCCTGCCTGCGGCGCAGCTAATATACGTACAGATAATATATATAAATTTTTTTTTTTTTATTATAGTGCTCTACGTCCGGCTCCTTTAATAAGGGCACTACTATGGGCACTTAGCACTTTGGAGAAGGAAGGGAAGAGGAATGGGAGCCCTCCCATTACTGGGAGGGGGGTAGGGGGAAATTAGGCAATTATGCTGCGAGGAGGTCGCCTACACCCTCCTTGAGGAGCATTGCGTGGTGAAAAAGCACATGTGAAAGACACAGAGGTACTTGCCCGATAAGTCGCACTGGCCGGGAATCGAACCACGGTCTCCCGCGTGCAAATCCACGACCCAGCCGACTGAGCCACCGCGTGCTCTAATATATATATATATATATATATATATATATATATTTTTTTTTTATATTAGAGTGCTCTACGTCCGGCTCCTTTTAATAAGGGCACTACTATGGGCACTTAGCACTTTGGAGAAGGAAGGGAAGAGGGATGGGAGGCCTCCCATTACTGGAAGGGGGGTAGGGGGAAATTAGGCAATTTTTGCTGCGAGGAGGTCGCCTAAACCCTCCTCGAGGAGCATTGCGGGGTGAAAAAGCACATGTGAAAAATCACAGAGGTACTTGCCCGTAAAGTCGCACTGGCCGGGAATAGAACCACGGTCTCCCCGCGTGCCAATCCACGACCTAGCCGACTGAGCCACCGCGCGCTCACTAATATATATATATATATATATATAAATGCATATGTGCACGGCAGCGTTCGATCGCTCGCTCGCTCGTGTTATGGGTTAACTTGCCATGAAAGAAGCGCCTAAAAAAGTTTTATTTCAAAAAAAATTTTTTCAAAAAAAAGTTAAAGGTGTTCCAGTAATCTTATTTCAAGATTCATTCGAACTTTTTAATTCTATCAGATAAGAAAAAAACCAAATACAAAATATAAGCTGTAAACATGTCGCAAGCACGCATTCCGGACTATTAAAAAATTAATTTAAAGAGCAAACAATGAGTTGCTTTGTATAAGAAGCAATAATTTGATCACAATTTCACTATCCTAAAACTGTTAATGACTTAAAAATCCTTAAAACTAATGGTAAAATGAACTATGACAATGTTATTAAAGGTTCACAAATTGTTAGTTGTGGTGATAATGTAGGGAGCCATTTACTTGGAGGCGTCAACAAATATTTTTCGTCCACACAACATTTTTGTCACTTTTGCCTTGTAACTCAAAGCGATCTTTTTTCTCAGACAGGTTTTTACAACTCTCATGAGAACTGAACAGTAGATTCATATAAAAGAGCACCAATAAATGATGTTGCCTGTGAAGAAATAAAATTTAATTCGAAATTTAATTGATTGAAAAATTTTCATGTTTATTTACCAGGTTTGCCGCCACGTCTTAGATACGATTTATCTCAGAGGAATTATAGCTCATGATTAATAAATACTTATTATTTGTTTTATTGCATCAAAGTCATTAAATTGAAATGAATCAAATATTTTAATATTTAGTTCTAATTATTGTTCTTTATAAGATAAAAAAGATCAGCCAGTGAAAATTTTAAAAAATAGTCAAAAGAATTGTAGGAGGAGCATTTTAAATTTGCAATTTTCTCTATTTATTTCTTTTATTTGTTAAGGATACAATTAAAGATTACAATGACAATGTTTGGGTAGTGTTGTTACTATTAACAAAAATAACAGAATACGTTTATGCACGAAAAATTTTTTAACGAATGCTACCTTATCCTTAAAATATTATATTTAAATATTAAATAATAAAAAAGATTAATTACTACAATGTTATTACGACCAAAGCATGTACATTTAACTTACTATCCAAAATAAATAAAGAAATTTGACCCTCATAAAAAAAATTTGTATTTTAAGGTTCGAAAGTAAACACCAATACTTTAAAAACATTATAAGACACATCCTCAATTTTAAAAATGTTACAAAGTCATTAAAGGAAAAGCATGAGCTTAAATAAAGTTTAATACGTCTTGGATTAGATAAAAGATTCGAAACTAACGTGCGTAACGTTAGTGATTTTTAAATGGTTTTATATAATAAAAAAATTATAGTAGCAAAATATAGTGTATAGTTCAACGAATCTTAAAAATATTTAACGATATACGAAAAAGCATCTTTTACGGGTACAGAGTACACTATGTGAACCCGTATTCATGAACTGGAAAAACTGAGGCTCCTTAAGATGAGTGTTTCTAATACTCAATGGGAATGCTAGGTAAATTAATCTTCTTCAATAACCCATTAGCAAGCCCAAAAGATCGCTTTGAGTTATAAGGCAAAAGAGACAGAAACATTGTGCGGACGAGAAGTCTTCGTTGACGCCTCCAAATGAATGGCTCCCTACATTATCGCCACAAATTACAATTAGTAAACCTTTAATAACATTGTCATAGTTCATTTTACCATTAGTTTTAAAGATTTTAAGTCATTAACAATTTTAGGATAGTGACATTGTGATCAAATTATTGCTTCTTAGACAAAGCAACTCATTGTTTGCTCTTTACATTAATTTTTAAATAGTCTGGAATGCGTGCTTTCGTCATGTATACATGCAGCTAATATTTTATATTTGGTTTTTTGTATCCGACAGAATCAACGAGCTCAAATAAATCTTGGAATAAGTTAACTGGAATACCTTTACAATTTTCTTGAACAAATTTATTATTTTTTAGGAAAGTTTCATTAGTGACATCTCCTAAAATAGGACTACCTTGAAATTCGAAATGTAATTTTTATTTATGTTACAGGCATTTATTTTTAAAGATACCGTTCAAAGATCTCAATATGTATATCCAAAAAAATAGGCATTTATCTTATTATTAATCACTGTAATCACTGTACTTTAAAGGTTCCAGTAATCAAATTTCTCTCTGGAGTACAATTTTTGCTCGTTATAAGAATCTAGTATCTCTTTATAACGATTAATACGATGGTTTTAACAAATTGTTTTCATTAGTTTTTTAGTTTGTTTTTCAGAAAGACTTTCTGGTTCTAAGCTTGATTTTAACGTATTAAAATTAATTATTTTACCGTGTTCGTGAAAATCTATGAATTCAGAGAAAATACATAGAATTGGAGTTGCGGGAATTAAAAAAGTAGTCTCTTGTTGAAGTATAATTGTGCAAAATTATTTATAAATGAATCTTTTTGACACAAATCATCAGTTTGTATTTTACAAACAAATTCAAAGTTCTGGCTTGTGTGAAAAATCTACTGGATATAGAACGTTGTGTTCATTGATCGATATTTCGATTATATTTGCTACTGAAATTTTATCCGGTACAGTGAAATTTTTGTGTATTTTCGATAAATGACTAGTAAATGACGATACGTATTTAATATTTTTGAAGACATTTCCTGCATGGATATTGAATTTGCTGCTTTTGATATAAATGAGACTTGATGTGCTGGATCAGATACGTAAAAAAATCAAATTGTTTTTTACATAAATTGACAGTACACCCGAATTCAGCTTGAGTGTTGACAGCGCTATCATCAAAAGTTCTTTTTCATTATATTACTCGATGATTTTACATTAAGTGTCGACTTAGGATCAAGCAAAATTAAAAAAAATTTTTGCAGGTTAAATCTGCACATTAAAAATATTTATGAATTTACTGCTGATATTTATAATAATTAATATAACTTCGAGGAGAGTAAGTTTTGGAAGGACAAAATGAGCAATAGAACATTATACCTAATGAAAATATTGAGCATCAATTTTTTGTCTTAAATGAAATAAAAAAAACTTTAGGATCATTTGTACAAAAAACAAACGTAGCAAAAAACGTGTTTGGAAAAACTTTTTTGAAAGTTTAGTTGGAAAAAAGTTTTTTCAAAGATTTCCAATTACCCATTTCCACAGTTTTCCCAAACCAAAAAAAAACTTTTGACAAACTTTATATCTAATTATATTAAATTTTTGTAAAACGTGGCTATCATATGTGAATGAAAAACAAATCTCTAAAAAAGGTAATAGAAAGTTTGAATAAAGTTTTTTTAAACTTTACTGTATACAATTAAGAAGAAAATTAAAATTCTTTCTTCATTCAATTTTGATATAGTTTTACATTGACAAAGTTTAGAAAAACATTTGTCAAATTTTTAGTGTTTTTATCTCATCGATAAAAAAAAGTTGTCTTTTTTTAACAAAAAAGTCATAACTATCAATAATTACTTATGAGTTTATGAAGTACATTTTTTTACATAGACAATGAAAAACATACAGATTTATTACATAAGTGATTTGAAATTTAACTATTTTGAATTAAAATAGATCACGGTAAGAGTACATCTAAAAAATCAAGGGCCGCGATGAATGAAACGTCTCACTCAAACATCGAATGCGAGTATCCTAAAAAAACAAGAAAAATCCACAATGATCAATGATCTTTTGAATAAAAATACATTTTCAATATTGGTAGTAAAAAGACAACTTATCTGCTTTGGCTCTGCTGTAGAATCAATTAAAAAAGAACTGCTTTCCACCATCAGCCAATAAATTAATTCAACCCGTAGAGGAGCAACATACGCAAAACTCAGCAGTGTCCCCATCAGAAATCCCAGCTTACACGTTTGTTAAAAATGGCTCGATGGAGGTTAGAAGACTGCGAATTTAAAAAATTGGAGTCAACGTTACAATCCGTTTAGCACTTTAAAATCAAACATTGCTCTCCAAAATGTAAAAGATAGTTCGGTAGGCACTTTCATTTGCACGCGTGAGTTTAACCTGGAGAGGTTATTAACAACAACAACTACAACAACAACACCTGGGAATTATCATTTTTCTTCAATAGCAACATCAGATTCTCCTCAAGTTTTTCTGAATCCGTTGTATTACTTGGCTGAAAAAAAGGGAGAACTAATCAAAGCTGATCTACAAATTGAAAGGCTGTCGAGACGCTGTAACGTAAAAATTTTTCTGACATATACCGATTGTCAACATGAAAAAATTGAGTGACAGTTTATATACTATATATGTTTAACAAACAAACGCTCGACGCTCGATGTTGGCAATTGGTGTAAGATGTCGGAAAAATTTTCACGTTACAGCGTGACAGCCTTTCAATTTGTAGATCAGCTTTGATTAGTTCTCCCTTTTTTTCAGCCAAGTAATACAACGGATTCAGAAAAACTTGAGAAGAATCTGATGTCGCTAATAAAGAAAAATGATAATTCCCAGGTATTGTTGTTGTAGTTGTTGTTGTTAATAACCTCTCCAGGTTAAACTCACGCGTGCAAATGAAAGTGCCTACCGAACTATCTTTTACATTTTAGAGAGCAATGTTTGATTTAAAAGTGCTAAACGGATTGTAACGTTGCCTCCAATTTTTTAAATCTGCAGTCTTGTAACCTCCATCGTGCCATTTTTAACAAACGTGTGAGCTGGGATTTTGATGGGGACACTGCTGAGTTTTGCGTATGTTGCTCCTCTACGAGTTGAATTAATTTATTGGCTGATGGTGGAAAGCAGTTCTTTTTCAATCGATTCTACAGCGGAGCCAAAGCAGATAAGTTGTCTTTTTACTACCAATATTCAAAATGTATTTTTATTCAAAAGATCATTGATCATTGTGGATTTTTCTTGGTTTTTAGGAAACACGGATTCGATGTATGAGTGAGACGTTTCATTCATCGCGGCCCTTGATTTTTTAGATGTACTCTTACCGTGATGTATTTTAATTCAAGATAGTTATATTTTAAATCACTTATGTAATAAATCTGTATGTTTTTCATTGTCTATGTAAAAAAATGTACTTCATAAACTCATAAGTAATTATTGATAGTTATGACTTTTTTGTTAAAAAAAGACAACCTTTTTTTATCGATGAGATAAAAACACTAAAAATTTGACAAATGTTTTTCTAAACTTTGTGAATGTAAAACTATATCAAAATTGAATGAAGAAAGAATTTTAATTTTCTTCTTAATTGTATACAGTAAAGTTTAAAAAACTTTATTCAAACTTTCTATTACCTTTTTTAGAGATTTGTTTTTTATTCACTTATGATAGCCACGTTTTACAAAAATTAAATATAACTTGATATAAAGTTTATCAAAAGTTTTTTTTTGGTTTGGGAAAACTGTGGGAATGGGTCATTAGAAATCTTTGAAAAAACTTTTTTCCTGCTAAACTTTCAAAAAAGTTTTTCCAAACAGATTTTTTGTTACGCGGGAAGCTTATTTTTATTAAACGCTAATTTTATTGAAATTAATTATCACGCTATATTTAATTGGTAATCTAAAATTGGTTCCCGGAACATTTTCCCAGACATAATTATTATGGAGTTGGTTACCGGCTCATTAGAATTCATACTGGAGTTGGTTCTTGGCCGTTAAAATTATGTGTAATGTCTTCCATACTGATATGTTCAATATTCCTTTTGTCACACTTTCCATTTTACACAATAACAAGATTACTCGTAAGCTTATTAAATACTACAGTTGCTTCTTTAAGTTCTAAGCACAATGTTATTTGAAATTAACAGAATGTCAATAAACTTACACTGAGTATTATTAAAGAAACACTTTTACATACGTCGTGAGCCCAAAATAAAATGTGATCAGCTGCGAGTCACGTTTGTCTTTTATAAATATACTTTCAGTCAAGCTGTATATACTCTATACCTATCCAGTTACTTACAAGATCAATTATTACTTAGATTTATTAGTATCATGATTATGAGAACACTGTCCACTAATTTTCGTGAGAATTTTAAGTTCCAAATGTTCTTTCAACTCTTTACACAATTTCATGTATTGGGAACCGATTTTAGTATACTTCTCAAACACCCGGGAACCAACTCCAGTATGCATCCTAATGAGCCAGGAACAAATTGTATTGTTTTTTTGATTTTGGGAACCAACTCCATAACGGCCTATTTAATGACATTTTGAAAATAAGACTTTATTTGTATTATGTGCAATTGTTAAAAGTGCACCGCAAAATTGATTTACATTTCTTGAGAGACATTAAATTATTCAAATACATGTATTACGTATGTTGGTTTTTATAAAAAAAAACAAAATTTAGAAAAAAAAATTCAAATTTTAACGAATAAATTAAAAACAATGATATTGAAAACATGAAAATTGCTTATAATTAAAAAAAAAAAAATTTAAATAAAGAATACTAAAGTAACTGAGCATAAATTTTAAATTAACTTTGAGAAAAATGCATTTTTCAAACTGTATATTAGAACGAACTTACATCAAAACTCATGCCTGTTATTTATTTAAAATCATATTTGAAAAACAATTTTCAATTTACATATCGACGCCCCGTGCGAAGACTATGCCCTGCTTCGAAACCTGGACGAAGACTATGCCCTTTGTTCGCGCTCGGACGAAAACTATGCCCTTTTGTATGTTCTAGACGAAAACTAAGTTCTTTTGGAGTCCCAGACGAATACTATGCCCTTTTCCGGAGTTCGGACGAAGACTATGCCCTTTTCTTGCGCTTGGACGAAAACTATGCCCTTTACTCGAGTCTGGACGAAAACTATGCCCTTTTTTTATAGTCCGTGTGAAGACTATTACATTTTTTCTGAGTCTGGACGAAGATATTGACTTTTTCTGGAGCCCGGATAAAGTACAATTCATTTAAGCTCACCTTAAATTTGTGTTTGTAATTAGATATATAGTCAATTATAGTTATATAGTGATTGTTGTTTACATTTGTACGAAATAATTGTAAATAATTAAACACCATTATGAAATAATAATACAAACTCAGGCATGTTTTTTTGGGCATGGTAATTTGCAATTAATGAATATAAAAGACTCTTTTATGTTTTACTTCCAAATTTATTATTTTTTCTACATTTTTGTTGATTATAATAAGTAACTAATATAATTATTGTAACTTGAAGTTAAAAAATTAATTGAATTTGTACAATTCGTAATATAATAAAATATAATATTCGCAAGAAAAATGTTTGTAAGACATGCATATTTGAATTACAAAGCATTTTTTAACTCGTGAATAAATTAGCAAATTTAAACTAATTAAAGTTATTGTTACATAAAATTTACGAAATCTTTTTAAAAAAAGCCACAAAACCCCTTTTTTCAAATACTTATCAAAACTCCAAATACTTAAGCCGTTAGACCTGCTAAGAATAATGATAGCATGTTTTTTTTTCACAAAGGCGTCTGTAGATTCACGTACATATCAATCTTAATGTGAAGACAAAACTTACATCGATACAAATATACACACAAATATCGAGAAACCTGAAAATGTTAAATCGTTTTCAGAAGCTTCGTATTCGTGAGCTTTTTTCAGCGTACTAGTAGCTATAGTAGAGGGTTAAGTAAATAATATTGGGGTGTTTTTTAATTTAGTTTTCGTTTGGACCCGAGAAAAAGACGTATTTGTAGCCCAGACTCAGAAAAATGGCATAGTTCTTGACCAGACTAGAAAAAAGGGCATAGTCTTCTCCCGGGCTCGAAAAAAACGGGCATAGTCTTTGTCGGGGACCAATAAAGGGCATATTCTTCGTCTGGGCGCGAAAGACAGGCATAGTTTTCGTCCGGGCTTGAGAAAAGGGCACAGTCTTCACCCGGACTCGAAAAAAATGGGCATAGTCTTCGCCGAGGACCAAAAAAGGGCGTAGTTTTCGTCCGGATTAGAAGAAAGGGCATAGTCCTCGCCCGGGTCGTCGGAAGGGCATACTCGGAGGTGTCAAATTCGCTCCCATGACTCAGAAAAGTGTCGAGTTGGCTCCCGGGTAATTAGAAACTAGGGTCGAGCTGGCTCCCGAGTCATTAGAAGCTAGGGTCGAGTTGGCTCCCAGGTGGGTCGAGTTGGCTCCCATGCTATTACAACTTCCCAGATAAACATTTTTCAATCTGTTACTCAATCTTCTGCGGTTAAGAAAATCTTTTTACAATAACAAAGAATTAGATAAACAAACAATTTAAAAAAAAATAAAAAAAGTAGCTTCGTCAATGTAATCGTGTGAATGATCGGTATATTTCTCGATTAGTGTGTTGCTTGAGTCAAGTTTAATAAAACTTTTGCAACCTCTTGTTGTGCACTTCCAGCGCTGGACATCTTTGCTTAGCACTTTATGGAAACTAAAAGTATACCAATCTAAACAAATAAGAGTTTTTCCTTTCTCGCTGGTAAAACATTACATCGTCATAGAATTAATAAACAACAACAAAATTTACAGACAATACACACAATCCGATGGACACACTTTTATGAAGACAGCGAGAGCACAACTGACACAAAGTTTAGTTTCTGCTCAATTCTGCCCTACCACTGAGCTTACTTCGTATAACACACATACATATAATTTAATGTTTTCATTTTAAAGTCCATCTATCCCAATGAATACAGTCCCATGTTTTAATTTTAAGGCTTATTGACTCAATAGAATTCTGCACAGTACTATGTAAACATACTACAATATCGAATTTGAATTTCGAGATTTGAAGTCTTTTTAAATAGTTGGAAATTTTTATTTGTACGGGAGCCAATTCGACCGAACTTTCTAAAGACCCGGGAGCAAATTCGACCCTAGTTTCTAATGACCAGGGAGCCAATTCGACCATAGATACGGCGTTATCTGGCATTCGGGAGCCAACTCGACACCGGCCGGCATAGTTTCCGTCCAGGGTCAAGTAGGGCATAGTCTTCGTCCGGGGCGTCGATATGTACTAATTGAGAAACGAAAAAAGAGAAAAATTTCAAACTAATTCTTTGATGGCGCACAAAGAATGTATCCAGTATTTGAAAGCAACATTCAGTGTAGTGCATGCATTTGTTTCAATAGATAACACAAAAATCAGTCATAATTAAAAAACAAAAGTAATTTTGATAAAAAACATTAAATTCATTCTTTTGAAAATGTATAGTTATAAAAAACATTAAATTAATAAAAATTAAAAACATGGGTTTTTATAAGAACACATTAAAATTATTGTAAAACCTATTATAATTAATTTTAATAAACGGCATAACAATTGCTACATACGTAATTTTATGACACTTTTTAAATACATTAGAAACCTTGCAAGAAGCACAGACAAAAAAAAGTTCAAGAAAAAAATTTACTTACTGGGCCATTTTTAAGCACTTAGTAAACTGTATGTATCTAATTAACAAAAGCTGACGATAGAAAACTCGTGCCAAATTTTCAGGACGAAGATGTACCCGGCACCCGCGAGTAACCGAGGTCTTACCGCGTCACTGCACGTTCCGACGTTGATTTATACTACATCGACTAGCCTGGCAAGAAACTTGTGGAGAGTTTCTGGACTTCGTTTCTGGAAGTCTTGCCTTCGTGAAATCGATAATTTTGAGTACCACTGCACGTCCTCACTAGTACCTTAGGAACGTTGACAAGACTGACACGAAACTCGAGGCGCGTTTCTGGACGAGATCTTCTCCTTGTAAAATCAAAGTTTTAATCAAATATAACTAAAATGTACACGCTACTCAAAAACCGTTGTGCAAACGCTTGAACACTGCAGCTACCTTAGTTTCCCATGGACAAGATCCAACACTGCAAACGAAATGCTCGGTTATGAGCAGGCATCTAAATAATTACTTCTACAAAATTGGACGATTGTGCTGCTTTTCTTCCAGTACCCTTCCTCCCCCTTTACTTCACCATCTTGCAGGCTCTTCACGCTTACGGTATTTTGCATCAGGTAGAATGTATTCCAAAATAATGTAAGTTAATAAAAGTTCGTGACAAA
Source organism: Copidosoma floridanum (assembly GCF_036245765.1). Classification (NCBI taxonomy): domain Eukaryota; kingdom Metazoa; phylum Arthropoda; class Insecta; order Hymenoptera; family Encyrtidae; genus Copidosoma; species Copidosoma floridanum. The sequence continues at coordinate 9,392,550 of NW_028321882.1, read as the reverse complement.
ATTTTTTTTATTAATTTTAGTGATCTTTTATAATTAAAATGATAAATATTTATTAAAATTTTTGGCATACACACATTAAATACGTTAAATTTTCAAGTAACTATATTTTTAAATACTTAAAATATATACGATAGTTCAAACTGATTTATTTAAAGATATTGCTCCGTACGATAGTGTATAGATATGCATCCAGGCGCCCATTCTGGAGTGGGCCCAAAAGAATAACATAGCAGGGAAAATAACGAGATACGGGCTTAGAGTTCGACTCAGTCAGAGAATATCTAGCAAGAGAGATGGTCAATAGTAAGGGTAGATCCTTGACTTCGAACGGTTGAGCTCAACGTGCCTCTTTTCTCGTTTTAGATTATAATAAAGTACTTGATCCTAACTCTTTGGAGTTATTTCGTAAGCACCCCGAGGCCATAGAACTCCACGTTACAATTTGGGTGTCAAAATTGGGATGGTTTTCACATAATAAAGAGATTTTTTTTTTGTCTTCTTTTTCTGTCAGGCAAACGCGTACGCGATTTTCGGGAAACACAAATAGTGTCGTGCCACGAGATATGAAAGATCACATAAAGAGAAGGTGACCGTCATTATCATTGCAGCATAACCACTAACAAAGAAAACTTATCTCCACGAAGGAGCGACCGAAGGACAAGAAAAAATCACCAAGGGGTGGGCGTTACCTAGAAAGGAGGGTCCAAATAGAGCAGCAGCAGTGATCAACTGGGATGTGGGGTATTACATTGATAGTCATCGTTCTATCAGGGAACACCAGGTAAGCACCTTTTATTTACCACTGAATGTATTGATATTTTCCCTGGAATTAAGCGTACATAAAAATCGAAGCTTATTAATTTGTCGTGTTCGAGAGCTTTTCTCTTTGCGTTGTGTTAGATTTCTGTATTATTTTGCGGGCAGGCTAATAGCCAAATTGCTAAAAATAAAACTAGGTGCAACCCAAGCACAGTGAAGTTAGAAACAAGATAGCAGAAGATAAGCATTATTTTTAATAAGCTCTCAAACGACGCCGTTTGTGAATAATAGTTGAGAAAAAAAAAAGAAAAAAATTGATATACGTATCATGGAGAATTTAATGGGAAAAATAAGCAATAAAGAGGTTGATACGGACGAAATCATTATACCTGCCCAAGAGGAGGCGAAAACAATCGCTATCATACTTCAGCATGACTCAGAGTCTTATGCTTTGTGAGAAGAAGCCGATAAACATATAAGTTACTTATGATAAAAATGTTTGAAGACGTGAAAGTCGTACTTTTGGCTAGACCGAAAAATTCGCTACAAAGTACAATGAGAAAAAATGAAGCCACTAAAAGAGAGAACTGTGGAGCCGAATTAAAATTTATACCAATGGGGGAACAATTACAGAAAAAAACAATAATCATGGAGTCAATTTTTAGTCAGCAAACCGAAAATAACAGTGACAAAATAACTAGAAAATCAAGGCATAGTGAGGTACACGTAGGGTAACAAGCAAGACAGGCGTCAGAACAGCAAGTGGAGATAAATACTTCCAAAAGGGGAACTGTAACAGTTGATCCAAAATAAAGGAACCTCACAAAACATGCTTGTAAATACTCGAACGAAACGGGCAGATAACGGAGGTCCCTTTAGCGCAAATCACAACGACCCGTTTAAGACTTTTTTGAGAAAGCTTGAAGATGAAAACAGATTTTAGACAAATATATTACTCAAGACAAGACGGATTTCCCCAACTTTTGTACTGCAATCAAGATACCCAATGCTATCCAGATCTGACAGACAATAGTTGAACTCAAAAGATACCCAAATCACGACCATTCCTCAAATCCGTGTGATTAGCCATTACATAAGCATAAAAAGAAGCAAACAAGCCTACTCCAGGGCAAATGAGATAATTTGCACAATATTGTCGAACAGCAAGGGATACACTCAAATATGTGGACAAACCAGTGGAAGTATGAGCCACTTATAACAAAGGCGTCTAATTTTAACGTGCTCAATTATCTAAACAGCGCAGTGAGCGGGATACCACCATTTAGTGGGGATCCTATATCGTCACCGTCATTTGAATAAATGGTAAGAAAGGCAAAATTGGCAATAGCTCCACAGTGTGAAAAATATTTTATGGGAACGTTGGCTCATAGATTAAGCGGTATAGCGTCTGATAAATTTTGCACGCGTCTTTCTCTGTTTAATATGGTAGACAAGTTTTCGCTCGCACTATCTTCACGGTTCAGATACTTCTAAAGGGGAGGCACTGATACACTGTTTGTGCAACTTAAACTACTAACTCAGCGAAGCAATGAGACGGTCATTTAGTACGGTGGTTGGGCGCTACGATTGCATTATAGGGTAATAATATCGCATGATGCTAGCCTGCACTATCAAATTCAAAGAATTGCGTTAAAAGAAGCTGCCGATAAAGAATTGAAATAGCAATTAGTATTTTGCCTAAAGGTGCCATGTAGCTGAAATGTTGAGAGTCTTAAAACTACAACGTTGGAAAAAGCAATTGAGGTGGCTTTAAACATGGATGAGGAGCTGAGTTAACGCCAAGTAACACATTAAACATACGGGGCATTTAAAGGGGGAATTCATACGGGGGAAATAGTTATGCAGATGAATTTTTATAAGCCAAACAAAGTGAATAACAATTTTGATAGTAGGAAAAGAAATAATAATACAAATAGGGTAATAATTTTATGGAACGTTTATTATCGAATAGGTTATGATAACCAGAGCCAACAACAAGGAAATGAGGCTACGCACTTCAGAAATAAGTCGCAAGACGCAAGAATAAGTCATTATTGCGCAAAGAATTTAAAGTCTAGCAATGCCCGATGCCCTCCCTGAGCGTCGAGCAACCTCAATAAGCAATAAAATGGTGAGCATGCTCAATGGTCGAGAAAACGATAATGCAAGTGAAGTAATGCTCGTAAATGTATACACACGACAGAAGGAGATAGTGGACGTTGACAGTGGCACTCCAAGCGTAATATGGGCTGCTGAAAGGTTTATTGATGAGACAGATAATGCTAGTACAAAAGTAAGAGAGCCACTGATTCAAATGTTGGGTTATTACAAGGGTGCAAGAAAATAATTTACCTAAAGAGGATTGACGAATGGCAAGAGAACAAAAGGGCATTGAAAATAAATACATTTCAGGCAGCTATGACACCTTCTTCAGTAGTCTTCAGTTGATAAACGGAGAAGTTATATCTTATGCTGATACGAGAGGGGAAATTTTGATTACTTAAGAGGACATCATTTTTTGAAATGTACCCATTCATAGAAGAAACCGAATAAAAATTATAGGCGTAACACATGGAGAGCAAAATACGATAGGTATTGTTCGAACATCGTTAAATGGCCTTATGTGCTAGCTGCGCGTAGTACCGAATAACTTTGCAATTGACGTGGAAGACATCATAGGATGGAATATTTTTAAATTATATAAAGGCCGTGAATCTGTTTTTATTTTTGTGACAAATAGGAAATAAAAAAATGGCAAGGTCATTTATAGTGTAATAAACTGTCATGGAGGTAATAAATAAAATTTCGGCTTTCTACAGACTTATCGTGTTGATAGCTTGTGATATGAAAAAATGAGTGAGAGTTAAAAAAATAACGCAAGTTATTATTAAATCAAGCTGTAATTGATAAGAGAAATCACACGTTCGGAAACTATAATAGCATGACCCATTCATATCTGGCCTGGAGAGTAAATCGCTGAAAGCTACTAATGTATTAAAACACCACGTAATAACAACAGATGAACCCGTAACGGTGAAGCAATACAGGTATCTAAAGGTGTAAGCGGTACAAGTCAACATAACGCACACCCTTATGACTTACTAGACGGTAAAAAACGAGAAGTTGAAGGGAAATGAGAATTGAGAATAGATTTTTATAAAGATAAAAGTGACTTATCCAGTGTAGAAAAATTCGAAAAAGCTTTCAACAGATGATGTAAAATAAAGTGATGCAGTATTAATTAAGATGAACGGAGAAAAAGATATAAAAACTTGTAGGTGTGGACATAATTGCGCGAAGCCACAGAAGATACTAATAATAATCAATGTACCCCAAGACGGAAGCTGTCTTTTCAACTGTCTCATACTTTGATATGGTGTGAATATTCTAATACAGTCTGAGGGAAACACTTTTTAATTTTGAATGGATAGACGAGTGCAGGGATCCAGAGGGTACAGAAGTTATCTTAAAAGAGAGCCACGTGTTCAGGGATGGGGACTGCATTTTTGTATTTTAAAAAAAATATGAGGGCAATATTTGCATTCATTTCCAGCTATCAAAGGAAAACAACTCATCAACAGTTTAAAGGAAAAAAAAGGAAAAACATTCAAGCACATACACCTCAAAACTGATTATTATCAGGCTTTGCCGAAATACGACAGAAGTAATCACCTGACGACAGACCACGAAGCAAATGGCAAAAAAGGCTTGGGTTTTGGGAAAAATTTAGATAATTTAGGAGTCATTTTGAGTAAGCAGAGCAACAAAGAACATAATAAAGAGCAAAATAAGGAAGGAAGTCATAAACCGAGTTGAAGTGATGTGTGACGCTTAAATAACAAGCGGAGTTATAGTAATGATTTAGAAAAGGAAAAGAAAGAGATAAGCAGTAATAATTGTACACAAAAAGAGAAAGGCAGCACAAGGAAAAAGGTGCCCGAATATAAAGACACACTACCACTCGATTCTTCACAACCCAATATGGGTAGCACGTCAGGGTTGTCATCAGAGAACGAGGGAGAAAGAAGGGGACTTAACATAACTCTAATAGAAGTAAGCGAGAGTAACTCCAAACAGGAGAATAATCTTAAGGATTTGAGTACGCTGGATAAATATATAGCATGCAGGATCCAACAACCACACTATAAGCCACCATGGATCCCCAGCCATAGCTTAGATCCCCCTGTGTTCTAAAAAGTAAAAAACGTTGAAGATCATTCATTAAGATATTGAGATGACTTAGTTTTCTGTACAGTGAAAAATGTCTCTGATACAAAAACGATTGATGTGCTTAATGAATGAGCTTGTATTGATCTAATAATAATGAAGAGCAAAGAAAGAGCAGTTGAAAATACTATGCTTTTCTAAAAGAGAGAAGTATTAGTAATACGCATGTATGTAAAAAAGCTCTTTGAGGATAATGCACTGAGGGCAGGTATTAAAACTTAATTGAAATCTCTCCAAGGGCTGATAATGAGTAACCATATAAACAATATAGAAACAAAAAGAGGCCTAGCAATTTAAAAACCAATTGATGGACATATCTAATTAAATAATTTAGAAGATTTTCTTAAAATATAAAAATTGTACGTACGCTGTATACAAATAGACTAGTTGTACCACCAGCAGACCCATAGTTTAAGGTTACCAAAAAAAATCATGAGTCTGCAAAGGGAGGCCGTAGAGAAATCAATAAAACGTACAATAAAATCTCAAAAGATTTTCATAGGAGAAACGTAAGGCCAGAGGACAGGCAGTTTATTCTTGTATGTGACTTATGTCACACCAAAAACTCATACGAGTTAAAACTAAATAGACAATGACTATTACTGATATACTGAGTAGGCCATTTGAAAAAAATTCTATAGATTTTTACGGACTCGTAAATAAGCCATCAAACTACGGAAACACGCATTTATTGTCAATTCAAGACTGGCTAGCAAAGCTCGTACATCGTATTAGTATCTGTAAAATGATTGATGGCTCAAGGTATGGTGAGAGCATTAACAGATAAATTCATAGCATATTTTGGCACCCGGGAAAAATTACTGTCAGACAGAAGAATGCACTTTATGAATAAATCGATGAAAAAACTGGCAAGATTATTAAAGAGCAATTAAAATATCAGCACAGCATTTCACCTATGGAGTAATGGTGAGATTGAGAGAATGTACTATGCTTTGTGTGAATATTTAAAGGCGTATGTGGACAAAAACTATAAATGGTAAGAATTACTACCTTTATGCATGCTAACATGCAACACATCCGACCATGAGACCACGGATTCACACCATATGAGTTACTCTTTAGGCGAAGAGCTCGTACTCCCTTGAGCTGTCAATGGATAAAAACGGTTTTAGCATATGGTGAATACTTTAGACAGATATCAGATACTCTCACACAAATTTGAACAATAGTACTATTAAAACAAGTTTAAAGTAAGAATAGACCAAAATAATACCATGATGGAAAGGTTAATACCAAATTTTTTATGTAAGGAGAAATGGTCTATGTACTGAAAGAGCCGTCAGAAGGAAAATATGATTGTCAATATTAAGACCCATACTAAATAACAGGGATAAATTATAACACACATGATGTCAAGTAACAAGGAAATAACTCAATAAGAATAGTATACGTAGATATAATTAAAAAAGCATGCGTTTTAAAAGTGTGAAACGAAGATGGGAAAAAAGTTCAAAGTTAAAGACGTCAGGTACAAGAAAAAGGGAGAGAGAAAAGAAAGAAATAAAGAAATACTGAGCGAGCCCAACAGTTAGCGTGACTCAAGTGATTGCAAAAATCTGAGCACATGCTTGATACGTGGATGTACATGTTGCTTGAGGGACGGGACTAATATAATTTATACTTACGCAGTTGCCTATTGACAAATATGAAGTTTCGTGTTAGCGTATTACTATGTGTAAAATAGAAGGTAGAAGCACGAGACAGAATGTTAGAGTTAATTATGGTTTCGTCCAATTTCAGCAGCCTCTGGATGTGTTATGAAAAAGCATCAGAATCATTGATATTTCTAAATAAATCTGACTAATCGTCTTAGATACACTGCTTCGTGTAGAATTACAATGATGTAAGCATGGCTAGGTAATACTTGTATTCTCTGATCCTGTTGCTCTTTAACAAATTTTTAAAATATCCTTAGATTGTTAATGGCATTTATATAAGGCATAATTGAGGCAGACTTAGGTGATTTATGAATGATATTAATATTTATCTGATACAAAAAAAGCAAATGTACATGTAGTGTAGTTTTCTCTCAAAATATGGTATCTGTAAGAAAAAGGAAAAAAATTATGGGTGTGTGCGTGGATGTAAAAATTCTGAATCATGCTAACTGTCTGTGTAAGTTTTTAATCTTATAAGTATATATTTTCAAATCACGTACAGTCTGCGTGAGTTGGTTGTTACGTATCCATGGATGTGTATTGTATATATGTATGTATCGTAATAAAATTTTTTTTATTTACATAAATTAATTATTAGTTGTGTAAACTTGGAGCATAATAATTATGTTAAAGTGAATTATAAATTAGCCTTGACCAACAATGTGTTACTGTAAGTAAAAAAAAAAAAAAAAAAAAAGTGAACGCAAAATGAACACAAAAAAGAGACATTAAAGAAAAAAAATAGAAAAAAACAACACAAAATTAGTAAACAGGTACATTATTATTTTTTTTATGGCCTAATGGGAGCTATGGCCCTTAAAACAACAACACTATTGGCTAGCCCTCCCTTTTTTACGTCACCACCCACGACCGAAACCCCCCCCCCCCCCAACGCTTCTTCACAATTCTCTCCCAGCTTTAACGTCTGTAAACGCTGAGCACAGTTAACATAACCAGACGGATGGTCGTTAGTAACAGTGACTAGCATAAGAAGGACAAAGCACCCACCAATGGAACCTTATATTTAAAAACAAAAAAAACAGCAAAATAAGTGATAAGAAGAATAATCATTGGTTAATTTGGATAAGTTGTAGAAGAATCAGGTATCTGGACGATCGACCAATGACCGTAGAGGTAGTAGGCAGTTCTCTCGAAGATGACGTCTACTACCAGCCCCAGGATAGTGCTATGGGAACTACAGCCGACAGCTAAGAATGACGAAGCTCCCTCCGCTGGAGTGTAGTAGTGTAGCCATAAGCAAATATAAAAAAATAATATAATGCAATTTGAAAAAAATTAGACAAGAAATTAAAAAAAAGACCAAAAAAACACGAAAAAGAATTTTTTAAATAAAATAAAAAGGAATAAAATGAAATATAAAACAATAATGAAATGAAATATAAAAAAAATTGAGCAAGAAATAGAAAAAAAATACAAAAAAGTAATGAAAAACAATATAAAAAAATAACGAAATCAAATATGAAAAAAAAATAAAACGGGAAATTAAAAAAAAAAACAAATTACAAGAAACAAACCAGGGAGAATAAATGGCTTATGGGACCCACGGTAAGAACGAAGTTCTTTAAACATGGCATGAGTATAAAGACACACAATTTCTCAGGTAACAAGGGGGTTGCCAGACCCATAGGAAGAACAAAGCTCTATAAAAATAAGTACCGCATTCATGTACTTCACTAAAACAAAAACTTGGAAAACAAATAAAAAAAAATTTTAAAAATTCAGTTCAGTACTCACGATGGTTGAACTTCGTGAGTACGTCATGCATAAATACAGAACTCACGAAGTTCAACCATCGTGAGTACTAAATTTAATTTTTTTTATTTTTTTTATTTGTTTTCCAAGTTTTTGTTTCAGTGAAGTACATGAATGCAGTACTTATTTTAATAGAGCTTTGTTCTTTCTATGGGTCTGGCAACCCCCTTGTTACCTGAGAAATTGTGTCTTTATCCTAATGTCATGTTTAAAGAACTTCGTTCTTACCGTGGGTCCCATGACCCATTTATAGCCCCTGGTTTGTTTCTTCTAATTTGTTTTTTTTCTTATTTATCGTTTTATTTTTTTTCATATTTCATTTCATTATTTTTTCATATGGTTTTTTCTTACTTTTTTGTATTTTTTTTTTATTTCTTGTTTTATTTTTTTTCATATTTCATTTCATTATTTTTTCATATTGTTTTCCATTACTTTTTTGTATTTTTTTTTTTCATTTCTTGTTTTATTTTTTTTCATATTTTATTTCATTATTGTTTCATATTTCATTTCGTTTCTTTTTATTAAAAGAAAAAATTTTTTTTTGATTAATTTTTTTGTTTTTTTGTTATTCCTTGTTTTATTTTTCTTTTCATGTTTTATTTTATTATTTTTTCATAATTCATTATATAACTTTTTTTTTTTTTTTGCATTTCCTTTATTTCATTTTTTTTATTTTTCTATTTAATTTTTTTTTTTTCATTCCATTTTTAATTTCATTATTTTTTCATTTTCTTGTATTTATTCATGTCTTTGTTTATTTTATTTCATTTTAAATTTATATTTCATTTCATTAATATTCTTAAAATTTTTTTTCTCACTAACTTTTTTGCAATTGTATAGCCAATTAATACAGTTTTTGTTTTATTTTTATATAATTACTTAATGACATTTTGCCAGTATTTGCTTATCAAATGCAGAATAAGCGCCCTTAAAAACCATAAGAATGATGTGTAACTTGAAATATACATGTAAGTAATAATCTTACATAAGTTATTTAATAATTTACTATATTTATATGATTATGTGACATTGTAACATAATTTTTTAAATGAATTCGAAATAAGCCCCTTAAAAAATTACGTTTTTCAACTCTATTGTACGTGTTTATTTTAATAATTTATTTATATACTATATAATTTATTCATAACAGTAATTATTAGCATTGTTCTAATGCAAAAAAAACATCAGGTTTGAGAAAAATCGGTTGTTATTTTGTGCATTAGATGCATAAAATACTTATATTTAATGTGTAATAACGCGCCTTATTCGATTTAATCTACATCATCATATTTATGCTAATTTAATTTTTTGTTTTTTTTAATTTATTATTTAAAAAAAAATTTTTTTTTAGAATCAAGAGACTTCTAGTAAGCGACTTCCGTTTAATGGAAATCTGTCGTTTTTAAAATAAGCCCCCAAGCACGCTACATAAGAAATAATTGAATAAATAATTGATTATTGGTTCAATGTATTACCAGTGAATGCATATAAAAATAAAATATTATAGTTATGAACCACACGGTAAGTACAAGAAACTGAGTATCTATAGTCGGCAGCGCTTGTACCAGAGTGGATAAGGTACCCGACTCATATGCATGAGGTCGAGGGTTCAAATATCTCTATGGGAAAGTGTTTTTATTTTATTTTTTTTATTTTTAAAGAATTGTTAAGAAAAAAAATTCAAAGTCAAATTAAAATTATTGTGGGAAAATAAAATTAAAATTCGTTTAAATATGAATTGCGGGTGAGGGGAAGTGTATAGTGAACTGTTGGTGAGGGGGACGGGGTAAGGGGGAAACTTGAGAGGAAGTGGCGTACGGTATGCCACTTCCGTTTTATAAAATCTGTTGGTTTTAAAAATTTTAGTACGTGACGTAAAGAACTTTGTTCTTAAAAAGATTGCACGAGTAACAATAAAGGATAGTGATAAAAAAGAAGCACACATGCAGTGGAATCAAAAGTAAACTTACCGAACCATGTTGGCATGCATATAATCAAGTATTCTGCAATCTAATTAATAGGGCACACCTATTAAAAAAGGAATTATGTATACATTGTGTATATATATATGTCACTATACAAAAACACTGATATTTTCACGCCCTCATTGAGATTTTTGAAATCAAATGTTCAGAATTTTTTAAATATTTTTTCCAAGTCATGTAATGTCCTGGCTAGATGAAACGTCGACAGCACGACAGGTGACGAGTAAGTCAACCAAACTTACGAATTCTCGCGTACCTGCACCTGATGAGGCTGACGCATAGTGTCAGTGTAACGTTGCGCATCAATTAATCAACGCAAGAAAATTAAAAAATAAAAATATTCTCAGAAAAAAACAAATAATTACTAAAGTCTAACTGGGAGCAGCTGCACTGAGTTATAGAGCTAGAATAATTAAGAATTATTGTACGTAGATTAAAAGCAATAAGAAATAATATTAAATGTCACAGTTATTACATATTACATAAAACAACTTATACATGTTATTGCTGTTGCAAGTAGCAGACATAGAAGCGTCAACTACGGCGAATCTAATGGAACGACTTTGTTAACTTCCAAGGAGTTAACCGATTTCCACTGTTCATGTTCACAGATACATGATTCACCAAGTATTCTTTTATTACACTGATGATTTAAAAACCAACTGCAAAAGCCTAATTTGTAAACTGGTTAGGTTTCATCACTTTTATCAAATGCAAAGGAAAACAAGAAAGTCTCGCCCTGACTCTGATAAGGCAAAAAAAAAATCCACACACCCACCTTTAATGTGGGCAATAAGATTTGCTTCTTTCGGGGGCATGCGTGATGATTACCCATCCAACTACCAACAGCAAAAGCATTCTTATCTAAATCCTACTAAAACTTTGATTTATTTATTTTTCTCTTTTTCTTTTACAACATTATAATCAGCCGAAAATACCCATAAACGTAGTTATGTTAACTCATAACGAACGCAGTACTATTATCAATTTCTTTTATTTTTCTTATTATTACTATTATTATTATTATCATCATTATTACTATCACTAACATTACAATTACCAGCTGTTATTGTGACAACCACTGTTATCACTGCCTAAGATTAGTGCTATTTGATACATCATGACACATTGATCATTTATTTATCCATACATCTCTTAAAATCTTAACCGATTTTTACCGTTTTTTTTTCAATGAGCTCAACTGAATGAACGAAAAACATTTAGCGTTAGTAAGCACGAACCACGAACAATGTTCTATCTTAAGGATAATATTAAGTAAAATTTGTAACATCTTGATGTAAAGGAGAAAGGAAGACCTTGAATCAATGGATCATCTTCCCTTCTTTTTAAACGTACAGGAGAAAAACTGAGTGTGGGTAGTGTTAACACAGTTCTAGCCGATTAAGTTTTTGGCTGTTATCACTTCCTCCAGATTTTCCCCCTGGAAAGATTTCCTGCATCAATTCAGAGCCAGTGTGTGGTTTAGGTCCAGTACTCTATATAAAAAGCACATCATTATTTGCTACGATAGTAGTACTCGTGGATCACCGGGAAATAATAATTTTGTACGCGCACATCATTACTTGCCACGGTAGTGGTACAACCAAAATACCCAGGAATAATCGGATGAACGTGAGCAAGTGAATTAGGATATTGCATAATAGTCGCTTTAAGTTATGTGAAAACAGTTGTAGTTCTTTGCAATGACCATGTCGTTTGATTGAACTATTCTTTACCCCTACGTTCCACCTACGCCCCCAACGTGATTCCCGAGTCATTAAGCGAAAGCTTTGACTCAAATAAATCGTCACGCCGACGTAACATAAAAATTTATGAGGCTCCAAAGGCATATCACTGGTCTTGTAGTGTTGCACGGGCATTGTGATAGTATTGTTCCTTTTCAAGTTTTTTCTATTTCACATATCGGTACACGGAATCGTATCTAGGTCACTTTGGCAAAATACGTGCGTTGAAGTGCCTTGCAGTGTTCCTGAAGCACATTATTTTGTTACAAGTTGACTGAAAGGGCAAATACCCAGTCTAGCGGTTTTATTCTACTATTTTATTAATCTTTTTTGGTACGCAGAACCGTATCCAGGCCACTTTGAAAAAATATGTGCGTTGGAGCGCCTTACAGTGTCCCTAAAGCTTATTATTTTGTTAGGAGTTGATTGAACGGACAGCTACTGAGACTAGCAACTACGTTCTATTACTCTATTTTCATCTCTGGTATAAAGAGCCATGTTCAAGCAGCTCTGGCAAAATACGTGCGTCGGAGCGCTTTGCAGTACCCCTGAGACAAATTATTTTGTTGAGAGTCGGCTTAGTATGATTTCGTATGTTGTTTTGTTTCTCAGTGGCAGGGCATTGAGCTGGGAAGATTCAAAGAATTAGGAAGACTACGGCTCTTAGAAATATATTAAATTATCCAAACGCTCTTGAATGGCCTACCCAGGTGGTAGGGCCCACGAAAAGACCAGTGGTAATCGTTAACGAGCCACCGGTAAAAGATCTTACGTGCCATCTGGAACCCCCCGTTGTGGTTATCAGAAATAAAGCCATCACCCTTACCAATGAGCTTACCAGCTACCAGAGAGCCGTAGTAGAGCTCTTTAATCCTATCCTCAGGGCATTCGTGGCCTCTATTCTGAGGATCTGAGTCAAGTAGTTAATATTTTTACTGCCTTCTGCGGCTTAAACTCGTGAATTAAGTTCCAAGCCCTTTATATTATTTCTCTCCAGTGGATTTTGGTAAACTGCGAGAGGTCACGCACAGACAAATCTACCAGTCATACCTTTGCAAGCTAATTGATGAACACTTGCCACTATGGGGAAAGAATTTTAATTGGCGCACGGCACCAGAGCATGTACCTCCATCCCACCGTGCAGTTAACCTAGCTTCGAAGGAGATCAAGAAGCCACCAAGCAAGCCCCGTATGATTAGTGACAGTCTACTGCTTGCCTACGTAGCTGTGAAATTAGCAAAAGCCACTCTGGCTACAGTTTCATACGACTCGGAGCAACCAACCACAACTGGAAAACTAGCAAATGTCAGGCGAAAGTTGAAGGTCTTCGGGGAACAAAGAACCGCTTTGTTGGGTCCCTGGGAGAAGCTTAAAGGGGAACCTTTACCCCCCCACCGTTGCGGGCCGTATCAGAACTCTCTGTTACACCAGAAAAGTATTATAAAAGCCAACTATGACCAGAGAATTTTAAAAAATGGAAGTCGGGACATGTAAAAGCCCTATTTTAATTCAATTGCCTACTCCTCTGACACCTGTGTATCACACATCATAATAAGCTCTTTTTATACATAAATAATTAACTGCCCTACTGATAAAAAAGTGGGAAGGAATGTAAATAATTTAATAAATAAATGGATGAAACTGTAAAAATGGAATTTCACAGTGCTTCATACAGCTCCCAAATTTTTTTTTTTTTTTTTCTTTCTTTTTACAAATCCAATGATTTGCAAGCTAACATTAAAAAATTTCAAATATCTATGTATACCGATGTATAAATAAAATTTGTTTCGTCTCGGAATAGAGTATAACTTCCAAAAATCTAAGTATACGTCATGCCAAAACATGCCCCCCCCCCCAAAATTGAGCGAGTTCAAAAAGTAGCATTAAATTTACACGTTGTATCAGCTGGCCAAATTTCACTAGCATTAAAAACACCAGGTAATATACTTAAGTATACTTCTGGGATAGAGAATCCAATAAAACAGAAGTCGATTAATTTCCGAGGCCAAACAATACGGTACTTTGAACTCCATTGCAGCTGCATTACTCCGGTAACTTTCAACGCTATTCCCAAAGTTTTTGGTAGACGATTGAGAGCAGCTGCGTATTGCTTGGAGTTACTGTGGTCGTTTCCCAGCACACTTACGCTTGTAAAATCCTACGGTTATCACCTTAGTTTGAAACAAATCAATCAGTACATACTTGACGCACTGGAAGAGATACTGTTCAAAACGTATTCTCAAATTTGGCAAAAATACGAGAACCAACTAGATGAATGCTATTTTTTTAGTGTTAAAGAAGATATTCCTTCTAAAATAGTAAAGAACGTATTGAGGCTCTGCAATTGTCAAACCAAGCAATAACACCCTCGAATGCGCCAGCTATAACCATGTTTGAAGTGGATGACATCCATGAGGTGGAAATACACATAGTGCAAATCGAAGCAATAATGTGGCATAATTTAGCTACATGACGTCAGCACATCGTAACATATTCTAGACTTAACGATGGACCTAACGCTTTGGAGCTATTCAACAAAGACCACTGGGTAACAGTCCAAGTTCATAGCCTATGAACCTATATCACTACCTTGCACACAGCTATCGAGCGCCTATGCATTAAAAATAATGTTACCATAGATGAGTTAACTCCACTGCTTACGAAGTTGATCTTGCGCAATTAAATATTATATTTTATCTACTCCATGAGCGATAGGCGCATTACTCGCCAACAGGCCCAGTGTAACAGCGAGTTGCGAGAAGAAGTCAACAGGCATGCAGCCATACAACTTCCAAGCATTCCCCATGCATAATTAGAATTACTTGACCCTTTCTCACCATGCAAAATTTTTGAAGTGCAGGTGGCCTAAATCAAGATGGTACAGACAATTTACAATGTTGAAACTCGTCTGTAGGCGAAGCCGCAACAATCACGCAAGCTATCGGTTTAAAGGGCGCTCTTAAGGTAGTCCCAGAGCTTAGTGGCAACAACATACTATTAAGTATGTTTTTAGAAAGCTGCAATGAAGCAATGATCATTGTAAACACAGCCAATAAGGTCAATCTTACAAAATTGATTAGATGTAAGTTAATAGGAGAAGCACGAATTGCCATAAGGAGAGCAACCTTCGCAAATGTCGAAGAATTAAAAAATTACATTAAGACCATGTACACCGTCATCAAAATAATACATCAATTGCTTGGTGAGATGGGTAGTGAGTTCCAAAAACCCAAAGAAATAGTTCCTCACTATGCCAACAGAAAATAAAATTAACAGCAGTAAATACTTAAAGTAAAAAGGGTTAAGGATGATGAAGTAGTTCCAGCCACTTACATCACGCCTTTACAGTCTGGGGCAATAGAGTGTTTCTGGAACGGACTAAGCCCAAAAATTGAAGCTAATTAAACATGCTAGACGGTGAAACCTTGAACAACCTTATTAAAGGAACTATTGAGGTAGAAAAAGCTCTACGAACTAGGCAAACATGAAGAGGCCAGTTAAATGTAAATTTACACCCAGAAAGACGGCGTTACGCCCTATACTGTCAATTATGCCTATCTTATAATCATATGGATGCTGATTGCGAATCTCGAACCATCTGTCGGTTATGTACGCAGAAAGGTCACACTGCTCATAAGTGCAAATCATCTTCTACAACACTTGGCAGTAGTACTACCCCCAACCCTTCAGAGCACCAGCCAAAAAAAACCCCTACTATTTGTCAAGTATGCAGAAAACGAGTCCACGTAGCCACCAAGTGTTTCAAATACTTAGGGCAAAGAAATATCAAAGGAGCTGGTACACTACCAGTGACATGCCAGTTATGTAACACCATAGGTAACACTGCCTTAAAATGCGCAAAAATAATCGATAATTCAGTAGTTTGCTCCATTTGCCAGGGACAAAACCATACGATCAATTACTGTATATTGATATGTAACAATACGTCCAATGAACACAGTAGTCTGCCAAATATGCAATTTAGCAAGGCAACTGCAGACAGTGCCAGCTGCCACCTAACGCCCAACCAAGTTTTACGCAATGCTGAAACAGAGGACACCTTGCAGCAAATTGTAAAACTAGTGCCTTCTATTCTAACCATGGCCATACCGTATTAGAATATAGAAACTGTGAATATAACGAACAGATGAGGTAGAGAAACCCTTCTGGTGTCCAAGATATGAATGCAGCTCTGCGCAGCCCCGGAGCATTAACGCACTCGGCAGATACGAGTCAAATTCTTTAGGAATTAATGCTCTCAAGTTAAACTCTAAGCCAAAATATGTGCCCTATTTTGATTTTCTTTTAGGCATTACTGCTGGGGATGCTGGGGCGTTGCTGGGGAAAGATGCCTCATGTAATACATAGAGTATTTATATTAATAAATTTAAGTCTATTACGGTTTGAGTTGCCTATTTCGTTCTTCTTTTTTGATTTTTAACGCATCTCTCAAAAGGCACGTGACATTTACTTGTAAGTGAGAGTGTAAAGTCAAAAATGCATGAAAAATATGTAAAGTATTATAAAGATAAGTATTGTTTCGTTCGACGATATACTGTCGGTCGTCCCCCCCTCCTGATCGTCTCGGCGCTTCATTACGCCGCTGCCGCTGGCATCGACGGCCTGTGCCGGGACCAGCTCAGTTCGTCTCCTGATACACAGGTTCACGCATCAGCTGGCCAGCTACAAGCCTCTACCAGCCAAGCCACACCAGCAGCAGCCAGCAAGCCGCTCGAGACAGCTAGTCCACCAAAATATCAGCAGAGCATAGTACGCAGAAAGCACGCTATTCATTGTCACCGGGTCCGCTTCCCTTGTACTCAACAAATAAAGAGTTTCTTAAACAAGTATAAAATGTGGGCAGTGGTATGTTCCACATGTGTTTTAGTAAAAAATTTATTCAGATGCAAAAGGATTTAAAAGTTTTATGAGAAAGAAAGTTCAGCACTTGATGGTAGTAATTATAGTTTGTGGAAAAAGAGAATATCGATGTAGTGTAGGTTGAGAAAATGTAAAGATGTAATTAATCAAGATACAAAAACAAAAAATCAAAACGAAACAGAATCAGCTTGGGAAGAAAAAGATTTAAAAGCGATGAACTACGTATGTAGTGCATTAATTGTAAATCAATTTAAATTGATACATGAGGAAGCAGACTCGTATAAGATTATTAAATAATTAGAGTTATACTTAAGAGAATCAACAGCATCGAAATTATGTGTGAGAAATAAATCTAGTAATATTTTTAGTGGATTTGAAAAGATTATAATTGAGTTAAAAAATGCTGGAGCAATGGTTAATAGATAAAAAAAAGTTTAGTATTTACTAATAACATTACCTACCGCATTAGAACAAATTGGTGATTTAATAGACGTTTTTAAAGAAAAGTAACAAACAGTTAACTATGTTAACATCAAACTGAAAATTTAAGAGATAAAAGATCAAATATACAAAAAAAAACATAATAATGAAAATTCAGAAGCGTTTAAAGTGAAAAAGAAAATAAATAAAAAACTGTTAAAAGTGTTGTAAAGCAGAATATTTTAAAAATCAATCTTATTATAACTACTATAATCAACGACAAAATATATCAAGAGGATCGTGGACAAATGTAAACAGAGGAAGAAGTAATCAACAGCAAAGAGGTGGACGAGGTCAGTTTGGCAATCAACAACAGCAAAACTTTTACAGCAACAACCGATGCCATGGCAGAGCACAGCATGGTCGTGGTGGATATTAACAGTGGCAGAAATAATATAGGCAACAACAAAATTATCAAGATAACAGTGCCAATTATGGTAGAAGCGATGGCACAAATCAAAGTTCTAACAAAGATTCATTTTGTACAATTTGAGATAACAATGTAAGATCTAATAAGAATCAAAATCTTGCCAATTGCAAAGCGAATAATTGTAGTAATAAAATGGAACGAATTTTGGATAGTGGTTGTACTAATCATATTATTAATAACTTTTATTATTTTTTTAAATATATACATCTACAACATCCAGTCAATGTTATAATAGGCGATGGAGAAACATTGAGAGCTAAAAAAATAAAAAGTACAAATCTGTTATTCAAACTAAATGATAAGATTAAAGAAGTCCATACGAAAAACGTTTACTATGTTGAAAAAATAGATAAAAATCTAATGAGTGTTAGTAAAATAACGAATCATAATGAAATTACCATGGAAAATAATACTGTAAAAATATTTAATAAAAAAAATGAATTGCTTACAACAGCATATATAATGAATTATACATACAAAATTTTCAGCATAGTAGATGAAAAACTGGCATACGATGTAACATGTAATATGAGTCATAAAAAAAAGTATCATAGAATGCTAAGCCATGTTAATTTTGATTATTTAAATTTTTTGTGTAAAGAAAAGTTAGTTGAAGGTCTGCCTCATAATTTAGAGAGTAATTATTTAAAATGTGGCTCTTGTATCCAAAATAAAATGCATAACATTAAATTTTATAACGATCGACGTAGAGCAAATAATACCTTAGAAATCTTACATATGGATATAAATGGGCATCATTAAGACAGTTTTAATAAAGATAAATATTCTTTAATTGTTTTTATCGATTACAGTAAAATTGCTAAAGTATACATTATGAGGTTTAAGAGTAAAACTTATGATTGTTTAGTAGATTGTATAAATAAGTTAGAAAATTTGACAGGAAAAAAAGTAAAAAAGTTGAAATGTTATAATGAAAAAGAATTCCTAAGCAAAAGTATTTATATATTACCAAACAGAAAAGTATTATAAAAGATCCATTCTTTTCATATGTGCATAAGTTAAACTTAACTGCAGAAATATAAAATTGATCAATAATGAATACAGCAAGGTGTCTATTGTCTTGCGCAAAATTAGATATAAAATTTTGGCCAGAAGTAGTAAAAACGGCAGTTCCCATCTTAAACAAATGATGGGTCACGTGGTAAAGCCTGTTTATTCGTGATTGGCTGAGACTGATCAAGCGTGGGTAGATTTGAAAATAAGATTTTGAAAAATTAGTAAAAAGTCATTTGTACATAGAAAATAAATGAGTAATTAAATTTCGAGGGTTGGCGCGTGGAGCGTGCAGAAGGTGCAGCCCCCTAGTTACTTAAAAAACAGAACCTTAGCAAATACTTTTGAGAGGAAAACTCCATATCAAATTATGATAGAAGTTAAGCCAAACTTAAATAATAATAAATTGTATGGAAGTAAAATTTTTGTAAATGTGCCAGAGGTTAAACGAAATAATAAATGGGATAAAAAGGCAGAAGTAGAAATATTAGTATACATATTTAAAAAGTTTAAATTTTAAAAGAACCAAGAATGATCATTGTTTGTAGTATTATGTACATGATAGATATAATTAAATTTATGTAATTATCTTTGTGGATGACTTATTATTATGTAGTATAAGTCAAAATAACATTAATAGGTAATGTTAACATATATGCTTGGTATAAATATTGATTACGATCGTAAAAGTGGTATAATGACACTAGATAAGGAAAGATATACAGAATCTTAAGCACAAAAGTATGATGTAGTAAACGCAAAATTATATGAAACTACAATGGAGCAATGCTTCAAATGAGAGTCCACACGGTCAGTATCTGAATTTTCAAAACTACAGAAATTTGACAGGACCACTTCTATATATAAGCTCAGGAACAAGACCAGATATCAGTTATAGCATAAACTATTCAAGTAGATTTGAAAATTGCTTACATCAAACTCATTACAATTATGTAATAAGAATTTTAAGACATTTGTGTTTAACAAAAAATATTAAGCTAACGTATGAAAGAAATTTCAAAGTAGATATCTTGACTTGTTCTGTTGATGCAGACTGAGTAGGTGATAGAGTTAATTGAAAATTAACTACTGGTTACGTCATAAAGCTGTTTTATAATGTTATTAATTGGAAATTTAAGAAACAAAGAAGTGTAACAAAATCTTCGACAGCAGCTAAGTATATGGCTTTGTCTAAAAGCATAAGCGAAATCTTATGAATGAGATAAATATTATAAGATTCCTTCATTTTTTTAATGAACCAACCAATGTTTCTTAAGATAACTCTAGTGCAATTAGTATTCCTAAATTCAGTAATAATACGAAGAACTTAAAATATATTAAAACACATTTTCACTTTGTAAACAAGAATTGTTTGAATGGTATAGTTATTATAGTTAAAGTTGACTCAGAAAATAATAAAGCAGACCTTTTTAATGAGGCATCAGGGAGAATTCAAATGTGTTAAATTTAGAAAGCATTTAAGATTGATTGAAAATGAAAACATTAGATAACATAATTTATAAAAATTTGTAACATGATAAAATTTCAAATTTAAGAAGACGTGTTAGAATGTAAGTAAATTTGAAATTACTCGCACGACGCTAGGATGCTAAGGCATTAAGGATGCCAAGAAGCATTTGAGTTCTGTGATTGATATATATTTAATGATGATACGTGTGTTTTTAGGTAACCATTGCTGAGAAAAGATGCCTTATGTAATACATGGAGTATTAATATCAATCAATTAAAATCTATTATAGAAGATGTTGTTAAGTATTTGACAAGGTGATAAGGTTCCTCTTAGTATAAGATACGAAAAAGTACGACCATCCAATGATGGAGAAACAACCACAGATAACATGACGCCTGACGATAGAGGCACTGACGACTCCTTTGGTTGCTATTTTGCGGTTTCGGTGAAAGGGAGACTTTCCTTAAGTCAACTGACAAGCTATATAATAAGTTAGATATCCCAAATATGGGCGACAGCAAAGCTGGTATCTGCCTTGTTCAAGAAATCACCTACACTTATACTAACAATTACCGGGCTATGGTGGAACAACAAGGAAGTCTAGTAGATCTAACATCACTCGAAGCCAACAAAATGGCTCAAGCTAAAAGATTAATAGAACGACTCTACCAAGATTTCTACCTTGAAGGAGACAAATTGACAGCAACCAACGTAGCGACCCATCGTTTACCTACGATTGATGACATACCAGTGGTTACGAAGCAGTGCAGGCTACCACATTTATTAAAATCAAAAGTAGAACATCCAGTACAATAATTACTTGAAAATAGCATAGTAAGACGATTTTGATTAGTTTATAGTACAGCTCTACATATTGTATTCAAAAAGAGCACTGACGAATATATTTGACCAAGTTAAGGACTACAAATATTACTGCGTTCTTGATTGTAGGTCAGGTTTTCACTAAATCCTGCTACATCCTAAAGACGCTCACAAAACCACGTTCTCAACCTCCAATGGGCATTACGAGTTCGTCCAGATGCCTTTTGGCTTACGTAACAGAGCAGTGAAGTACTAAGCCGCTACAACAAGAACTCTTGACAAATTAATTAACAAGGGTATGTTCGTTTATACGGACGACATAGTCATTTATGCCACAACCCTTCAAGACCACGAAAGCCTTTTTGACCTAGTAATGGAAAGACTTAGCGAAGCCAACTGGAAATCAGAACCCAGCAAATGCAAACCAGTGCAAAGGAAAGTAGTGTACTGAAGCCATTTGTTAAGTGAAATAGAATTAAACCCTGAACCCAAAAAAATTGGAGCTGTAAGATCATACTCTTCCTCGAAAAATCTCAAAAACGTTTGACAATTTTAAGGATTCGCTGGATATTACAGACGTTTGATTCAAAATTTCGCAAGGGAGGTCAAATCACTAAGCAAGCTCCTTCAAAGCAATGAAAACTTTTATTGGAATGACGAAGAAGAAAATGCTTTCCTAGGATTAAAAAATGCTTTGTGCACTGCCTCTCTGTTGCAATTCCCAGACTTAGATCAGCCATTTATAATAACATTCGGTGCATCGGGTTACGCTATTGTTGGTATCCTTTATCAACGTAAACTCGGCAGCAATCGACAAATTGCCTATACTTTGCGTTTTTTACGAGGCCCGGGACTTCGAAACGACATCTATGAAAAAGAAGCTCTTTCAGTATTATATTTGGTGTGGACCTTTCATCCCTATGGATATTGCCCCAAGTTTACCATAGTAACGGATCGTCAACCCTTCGTATAGTTTCAGACCGTGGATCTTGACACCAGAGTGTAGAAGTGGAGGTTTAAACTCTCTGAGTATGGCTGTAAAACAATCCATCTCCCCGGTCAGTTAAATACACGCACAGATGCGTTATCGAGAAACCCACCACCCGTCACTTAAGTTAACATTGTAACTAGGTGACAGGTAGCCCAATAAAACGGTGATAACAGCCCCATGTCAATCGATGACCCTAAGCTATCAATACCACCTGATAAGGATGAAATCTGCAGACAAACCTTTAAAAGACGAGAAAGTCCTAGGAAGTCCACAAGCACCTGAAAAGACAATACCGATCGAGTAAATGACATGGATCAACAAACAGTAAAACAAGGTAAGGTGAAGAAAAAACGAGTGTGCCCTAGGAAAACCACAATCACTAAAGAACCTCATACTGAGCAAGTAAAGGCCTCAGACCAACAAACAATAGAATAAGGTAAGGTAAAGAAAAAACAAGGGCGCCCCAAAAGGGTCCCAACCCTTTCGAAGCCTAACTTGAGTGATCCCTCATCTAGCGATGACACTCTGTCAGAAAATGAAGCTGACAATCATCCACTCAATAGTGATAAAACGCCCTTGCAGAACAAGAACACCAATGAGAATCAGAAACCAACCGTTAGCCTACAACATTGCCATTTTGTCGAAACAAAATAGCTATTAGATTGTCAACATGACAATGTGATGCTCTTCTCAGATACAGCCGGTCAACTTTTTGACAAAGACGCTTGTAGACTCATTAAGGCAAATAAAATAGCTGCACTTCATTCCACAGAGTTAGGAAGCATCAGCATAAGAAAAATGACAAACAGGAGATATCAAATCAAAGTAGATATCAGTATAGCCAAGAGCTATTCCATATGCAACTTGGATTGGTTGGTAGTGATTAACTTATTAAAGGACAAATTCTCAGACAGTGACATTAAGTTTATAATTTGTAAGAATACTTGTATAGTATATACATACAACAATGATAAGGACAGAATATTTTATAAAGCCTATATGTCCCGTATCGGAGGCCACCAAGGTGTGTTCAAGACATTTAGGTGTAAGTGGCAGGAATTTTACTGAAAAGGACTAAAAGATGACATTCAAAGACGTATCCAGCAATGCTTAGAACGTCAGTTAAAGAAACTAGTACGGGTGAGGACTAAACAACCTATGCTAATAACTGATACGCCTGGAAAGGGTATTTAATAAGGTATCTCTAGACATTGTTCGCTGATTACCTAAGACCAAAGGCGTAATTAAATATATACTGACAGGGCAGGATCAATTTGTCAAGTTTTACTTAGCAATACCGCTAAAAGACGCTACTATAGCAACAATTGCCGACGCCTCTGTAAAAAGTTTTATCTGCACCTTTGGAGCACCTAAGGTTGTTCTCACCGATCAAGGGAGAAATTTTCTAAGCAAATCTGATGCAAAACGTCACCAAACGCTTTAAAATAAAAAAGGTAAAAACTACCGCCTTTTACCCGCAGTCCAGTGGATTGCTGAAAAGGTCGCGTCACGTACTTAAAGAATTTCTCAAGCAATATGCTGACAGCAACAATGATTGGGACAAATGGATAGAGTTGGCCATCCTCAATTACAAAATTGCGTATAGGGAAGCACCAAGCATACTTTTTATGAAGTTGTATTTGGAAGATTAGCCAGACTTTCATCGTCCATACCACTGAGAGAAGAGACGTCTACTTACCTGTAACGATTACATTAAAAGTTAAGTGAATAAGCTAACTAGTGTAAGAAAAGTAGTATACGAAAATTAAGTAGATTAAAAACTTGAATCTAAGAAATATTACGATAAAAATATGAATGAAAAAATATTCAAAGTATGTGATAATGTCTTTTTATTAAAAGGAGTCAAAAAGGGGGGATTCGGAGACCACTTACTAGGCCCCCATATGATTTTAGAAATATTACGTAAGCAAAATATAAGAATCTTCGTAGGTAACGAAAATAAAATAGTGCATGCAAATAGGCTACGACTGTCAAAAATAGACCTTAAATGTTATAACCCCAGCGGATCTGATAGCAAGACCTCTGAGTCTGTAGGCTTATAAACATGGCGAACCTTGGCTCTTCAATTTCCACCATTTTTCCTTTTCTTTACTCCTTTTATTTTATTCAATGAACCCCAATAGTACGTAACCAGATACTTCGTAGATTTCAGCTTAAAAAAATGAAGCTACTCTGCGTGTTGATGTTCCTCGTGACTCCAGTTGCATTAAAATTAGGGGAATACGACTGTGGCGCAAACAGTGTGAATGTCATCACCCTATAGTTACTACAAGTTGATGCTTGCGTTATCCTGATGGATATAGTTAAGTGCACGAAGCGTTACATGCAGCTGTTACAAGTAATCCATTACGTGCAGACGCACGTCGTTCAATGTAAGGTGGTAATTCAACGCCATATTCGTAATTGTGGTATGCATTCTCATAGTTACGCAGTTCATAATGGAGATAGAAACTGTATCAAAGAGATGGATTGAGGCTAATATATGGGAATATAAAACTCAGGGCTATACAGGGGAGACTTGTTAGCCCTGCCAGGAGTTGGAATTCACAAAACTACTAGTACTCTAGCCACCTTTGCAGGATCGCTCACATCCGATGAAAACTGCAAAGGAGCCTACTATGTGGTTTGCTACGATTCTTGGAGCGATATAACAGCACAAGGGACGCTTAAAGTAAAGATCCAAGAGTATTATGCTAGAGTCTTCCTGCTTGAAGATAAAATTGTAATAAATTTTGGTACACGTTGCTCATTTAGCGTGGGTCAATGCACAGACCAAGCCGAAAGTAGTACCTACTGGAACGTCCTCCCTAAAACTAACTGCAACTTTGAGATGTACGACCTTCTGTTTGAAGGACTTGCCGATAGTTCTGAAGACTCCACTGATCCACAGGAATAAATAATCTACTCTTTTGAATAGAGGATACAACATTCGCCTTAGTAAAGGAGAAGATAGACCAAATTTGCGATTATAGCGTTATTGAAACTAAGCATCCTAAGCTCCTTATCTTCGAGACGCAAAGGAAATGACTTATGTTAAAAAAGGGCTCAGAAATCCTGAAAATATGGACTTTTTTGCATATATAAACTCAAAATTCGTTTATGCCAAGAGACATGTCAGATCACAAGTGAAATCCTTGTACCGAGATATCAGGGTAGAGCACTGTAGAGTTAAGCGCATGACATTAGAGAACGCTCTCACCATAGCTGATATATCTCCGGATCAGTTTGCTTACACAATTATAAAAGGACCTGGATACATGGTGACTGTAACTGGAGAAGCCATTTAAACTATCGAGTGTATACCCGTCAAAGTGACTCTAGCGAAAGAACAAAGCTCTCACGCCAAACAACCAGTAAAAAATAACGCTACTACCATGTTCTTGACACCCAAAATGTGACATCAATTTCGATTCAAAAAGTAAAAAACAAGAATCGCATGTGATCCTATATTTCCTCAACTATACAAGATAAACAGCAGATGGTATCAAGTATTCGACACGCTAACAGAAGTGAGGACCCCTAAAGCCTTAAAGCCAATGATGAAAACTACCTGGCATTATGCCAAACCATGAAACCTAGCAACAAGTGGCATATACACACCCAGTGATCTCGAGAGGTTGAGAGACTAAATAATGTTCCTAATCGAGCAGCCTGCGTTTCTTAACGATATTGCCCGAGATATGCTCCGACAATCAGCAATCGATTATCAAAGCTTAATTCTCAGGCTCTTGAATGAAGCATCGCTGGAGGAACTGGCTGATAGTGCCTGGAAGCGTTTATGGAGAAAACTGACGGCTTTTGGTAACGCTAGCGTAGTATTCGTAGCTATATATTTGATTATCCATATTACCAAAACAATGGTGGAAGGACTAATCAATAGCTACCTACTGCATCAAACATATGGTTGGTCAGTGCGTATGTTTGGCGCAATTTAGAACACACAGTAAAAAAACTATTACTATTCATGGGACAAAACCACTCTTACAACCGAAGAAGTAGAAACTGCAAATCACGGGAAGCAGTCGAAATGCAGTACTAAATACACGCGCCAGAATACATGCAGAACACAAACTTAATCACTCCTAAGACCCAAAATACTCACCCAAAAGAGGGCTCACTTCATGCCATTTCATAATAACCCATAAGAGCGTAGCGCTCAAATAATATACTGTTTTCTTCCAAAACAGGTACTGAGCAAACTATTCCTAGACGTTTTTATGGAAAACCCTAGTACTAGTTACAGGAGGGGGGTGATCTGGAGGAGCACAGTCCCGTATGTATGCAAAAAAAATCAAACTTTTTTCTTTTTCTTTTTACAGTGACCTGTAGAAGCGTTACTAAGCCTAATTGTATTATTAGTTCTAGTAAAGGTTTTGATTACTGTTTTTTCTTTCCCTCAGAGTCCCTCATTGTTTTTACCATACCCTAAGGTATCCTGGGTAAATGCAGGCAGACCATTATATATAAATCATAGATAAATAAGAATTTACTGACCTAAGTATGTACATAAAATGCATCGTACTGCAAACTATGTAAATAAGTTATAAATATTCAGCGAACTATTTCCAGACCTTTTTTCAAAAGTCCTAGTACCAGTTTTAGAAGGGACGTGTAAACGTTGGTAGACTACAATAACTAATAATTTTTTTTGCTCGCTTGTGCTCATTGAAAATGGAAAATAGTATTACTCCATACAAAAATTAAATAAAAACATTCCCAGGGAAAAATCAAAAATGACAAAAAGTCTAAGTAGGAGTAGCTGCACTGAGGTACAGTGCTAGAATAACTTAGAATTATTGTACACAGATTAAAATCAAAAGAAAATAATATTTAATGTCACAGTTATAATGTAAAGCAACTCGAACGTACTATAACTGTAGTGAGTAGCAGCCATAGAAGCGTTAACGACGGCGAATTTGAAAGAACCATTTTGTTAACTTCCAAGGAGTTAACCGATTTCTATCGTTCATGTTCGCAGATATATGATTCACCGAGTTATCCTTTTGTTACACTGATAATTCTAAAAACCAACTGCAAAAGCCTAATTTGTAAAGTGGTTAAGTTTTAATCACTTTTATCAAATACAAAGGAAAACAGGAAAGTCTTGCCCTGACTCATATAAAACGTAAGGAAATCCACACACCCACCTTCAATGTGGGCTATGAGATTTGCTCATTCTAGAGGCATGCGTGATGATTACCCATCCAACGACCAACGGCAAAACCATTCTTATCAAAATCCTACCAAAACTTTGATTTATTTATTTTTTTCTTTTTCTTTTACAACATTATAATCAGCCAAAAATACCCTTTAACATAGTTATGTTAACTCATAACAAACGCAGCACTATACTCTTCACTACATTGTTTGAAAAAGTTCTGACATGAAATAATGTAATCCGTTGTTTTTTAATATGGGCTTTATAAAATATCGCATTTTTTGTGAAATAAACTGCATTCATAAATTACTGAAAAAAAAAGATTATCCGCATTGTTAGTAAGAGATTCAGGTATCATGTAACAAACTTGACCATTAATTTTTGAAATATGAATAGTTTTTTTGCTTTACTCACGACATTGGTACTAAATAATACAAAGGAGAAAATATTGTTATAATTTTAAATAAAACATCTTAAACTACGACCGTTGTAATGATTATTTTAATTTATTACTATACAAACTTTAAGCAGGTTAAAGTATTTTTCCACGCTTATAAAAATTCAGTTTTTGTCATTTAGAAATCTTTGCCAGAGTTTTGCACCACAAAATTTAGTATATTAGTATTTTAAAATAAGACTGTCTTATTTTAGTAACAGAAACTTGTGTGAATTGCAAAAGAGTTCAAAATAATTTACAATAGGTTGACTTAACATAATGTATTCCAAGAGCTCGGAACATTGTTTATTTAAGCTTATTTTAAATCGCAATAATAAAGCAGAATCTTTTGAAATGTTAACAATAGTTGACAATCTACTTAACAGCGCATTGAAAGATACTGCTATTGCTTTAAAATAATTGGAATGACTGGAAAATTCATAATATTTAAAAAAAAGCACGTAACGTTATGCTGCTATGCTAATTGAGAAATTTTTTGCGTCGTGTTAAGTGTCTAAAGATATTTATGGCAAAATTTATGAGAAAAATGTATGTTACTTTCATGGAAAATTCTAAAGAAGAAATAGAAAATGATACTTTATCACATCTAAAACTAATTTTTAAACATAAAGCAAGCTCTAAAAAAAGTTTCCAAAAAGCCTTTGGTTAAAAAAAAATATTTTTATAACTATTATTAGATATTGCAGAAGAAAAAGTAGACGCATTGCCAGTCCTGAATTAATAAAAAATGACTGTTGTGTGTTCTGATATTTTGGGTAGGTATATAAACTCTTTAATAAATAACGTTGTATTAATTTTTCTTAATTAATATACTTACTTTTTGGATAATGAAATTTAAAATCATGTAAGAATATGAATAAAAACATATCACATCATAGACTAAGGTTCTTACAAAGTGAAAGATAAATCTGATAGTGATATTAACAAAAATTTTCAATTGAATTTCTAAACAATATTTGTAAGGTTTTAACTTTACATAAGCTTTATTGAATAACTGAAACAAATGTTATTTTGATATGAAATTATGCAATAAAAATTGAACACAATATAAATGGTAAACACGATTAAGATTTACCTTAATAAAAGCAGTGACTAAGAGAGGGGGTGGCAGGGGCTGAAAAGGGCATTTTAAAATCGAGCTATAGGCTACGGGGAACAGGAGAAGAACTGTGTGGAATGACCCTCTAAAGTTACAATGTAGTACTCATAGGAAGATATATTTATATGCGCATTTGCACGCACGCGTGTATGTGCATGTATATTTGTCTGAGTGCTAGTATTTATTTAAGATGACGTATGCAGATCTTACATGCTTTTTGGATGTATACTAAAAACAAAAAGTTATGGCCCATCTGCCTAATCACAATTAAACCCTCATAGTAACACTTTTTGAGCTAATAATGTGTACATAAGTGGCCTTTGATCAATAAATATATATACATTGAAAAATAAACGAGTACAATATATACAAATAAATGAGAGAGTCTGATATATAGAACATACCTAAAGTTACACTTTAACTGGTACCAACGTCTGTATTGGCCCTCGCTCAATAGCCAAGTTCGATCTTAATCTTTTACTTTAACAATCTAGTTAAAATTTCTGATTAAGAATACATGTTAACGTAAGGTTACCAAACGATGCAAAAATTTAAAAACTGAATGGAACAAAGAATATTCTCTAAACTAAAAAGCATTTGAAAAATTAAATGAGCTTGCTCGAAATAAAAGTACGTAAAAAAGGAAGGAAAATGTATGAGCTATTAATTATATACAATTAGAATCAAACAAATCAACTTTTATTTATTTCCTACGAATTAAATAAAATAACATTATGGAAAGATAACCAAAAAAAGAAATAATTAAAAAAGAATCTTTCGTATTAGATTCTTATAGCAGCTTTAATTTTTTTTATAGATTCAACGACCGTTTTTTTAACAATTTGAACACAAAAATAACTTCGAACACTATTGTTAATGATTGAAGCAGATAGAGTTCAGTTTGAAAAGTTATACTTATGTAGGCACGCTTCACGCTACAGAGTAAGCCAACGACCTCAGATTTGGAATTTTAAGAAAATAAATTTGAAGTAAATTTTGTACATTACCTCTCCCTTGCACCGGAGCTTCATGGTCTGCCACTCTGTTCTACGCAGACCACTGTGCTGCAGCATACTTATGAAGATCTTGACTCAGGACTACTTCGTGTCACACCACCGATCGAAGCGCAAATCTTAATATTTCATAAAAGCAAACTGTGACTTTGATTTAAATGACTTTTTCCAAGAAGTGAAGCAATTTTCCACTCTACTATAAGCGATAGCGGTTATAGAGAATCTGATACTTTTTGTTGGACGAGGGCTTGCATCTTACATTTATTAAAAATATACATTAACTGTTTGGTAATTAAATTAGTGAGGTTATGAAGTATATTCGTTACTGAATTATTCATCGACTGAAAAATTTTTTTTCTAACTATGCAAACCATTTACTTAGTAACAGGTCTTTCATGAACTATTGAGGTTATTTTTTTGTTCAAGTTTTTTATTCATTTATTACTGGTTTATTCAAACAAGATTTTATCGATACATTATTTAGTCTTTTGTTATTTTACTCTTTCTTATATTTTTCATTTGTAAAAGAAATTATTTCTAAGCTACTTTCAGCACGTAAAACTATTTTTCGCAGGATAAAGAAGTACTAGAGCATAATTATCATTTTAGATAAGAACGAAAAGCTTTTATTTTTTACTCTTACTATCAGAAGTGAACCGTGTCATATTTATAAAATTATTAAAAAACATAAATGGATTTGATAACAACTTAGCCGTACAGACTAAAAGTAAATTGTTCAAATACATCCTAATTTTCAAAGTTTAAATCATCCATTATTCTTGTATGTACTATAATTATGTTTGTAACATATTTTATTGACAAAAAATTAATCGTCGTTTTATAAAGTATAAAATTGAGGTTTCTCATATTTCTTAAGCCTCCTCTTAAGCCATTATCGTAGGTGTTGCATACGTGACTGATTGTAAGAATAAGTGTGTCAGCGCCAAGACGTAAGCGCGTTATTAAAAATGTTATTAAGGTCAATAGTTGTTCTAAAATAATGAAGGGATCTGATAAAACTACCTACTTTCATACTAGACAGCCTAGCATAATTTGTGCCATAAGCGTTTTCTGTACTTTATGAAGTTATAATTCTATAATCCTTGCTCTCAAGTGTCTTTAGTTTCTAGGGCACTCGCTCAACTGCTGAACTTACCTCTAAAAAAGGTAAATGTTTTATTGTCAGGTGTTCGAGGTCAAGTGTTTGCTATCGCTAACCACTCAGTTAGCTTTCAAATCAAACCCCATTTCAAAAATCAAACGCATGAAGTAAATGCTCTTTTAGTTAATAAAGTATCGTCTTACCCACCATCTTCGTCGTGTTTGACTTCAAATCTCGACCCTTTAAAGGAATTATAGCTGACTGATCCCAATTATCTGAATAATGACCCAGTAGAATTATTACTTAATGCCACTGTCCGTACCCAAACTATCGAGGGCTCAATTAAAAAGGGCAACTCAACTGGCCCAATAGCCTCTAAATCTGTATTAGGCTGGCTTTTGTCCGGCTCTTCCTGCGGTCAATCTTATTCTAACGTAAGTCGTTTAACAACTCTTAACGTCAGCGAGGAAGCATCCACTCTATTCGGTTCATTGAAAAAACTTTGGCAAGTTGAGGAATTTGCCACCTAAACCTACGCCACTCTCAGTGGATAAAGCAGAGTGTGAGAGGTTTTTCCAAAGAACTTATTCTTCAGAGCCGTCAATGTGCCTTACGGTTAAACTTCCGTTTAAAAAATCTCCTAAAATTTTATATGAATCCCAAGCTGAATCATCAAAAAGGGCTAAGGTCCTGTCTTCTAAGCTGGAGTCAAGCTTTGAGTCCCATGCTCAGCTTCGTGTGTCATACAGAAAATTTATGGTCGAATATTAAAATCTTAAACTCATGACTCCAATAGACAATCACAAAAATCCTGTTCGGTATCTCCCTCATCATGGAGTGTTGCGTGAGTCAAGTACAACAACTTCACTAAAAATAGTTTTGAACGGTTCTGCCACTACTCGCAGTGGCATCTCTTTGAATTCTTGTCTTCATACTGGGAAAGATTTGTTGCTGAATTTATTAAATTTCATTATGAAATGGCGTGAATACAAAGTTGTATTTTTGGCTGAAGCAGAAAAAATGTTTTAACAAATTCTCCTGCATGAATCAAATCAAAAAGTTTCAAGTCATTCTCTGGCGTAAAAATCTTAGTAAACCTGTGAAATTATACCTCCTCACAATAGTCACTTACGGTCTAGTTTGCTTGCCCTTTTTAGCCTCTCGAGTATTTAAAGAATGAGCACTATTAGGCCATTAAAAGTATCCTTTGGGAGCTCGAATACTTCAGGAAGAAGTTTATATGGACGACTTCTTATCAAGCACTCATTCAATACCAGAGACTGTAAACAAAATAGACGAGTTGACAAAAATAACAAGCTTAGAATATCTTCAGTTGAGAAAATCGTGCAGCAATTCAGCCCAAATTCTCGAAAAAATATATTTCCCAAACATCGCTCTTTTACGGCTTTGGATTTAGCAGAATCTAGTAAATCTACTTCAGTGTAAGGTATTGAATGAAAGACCTGCTCTGATGAATTTTACTTGTAAACGAATAATAGTAAGGGCACCAGAGCTTGGACTAAACGCTCTCTTTTAGAAGAGAATTATCAGAACCCTTAAAAATCTTAGCTACTCTAGCTCTCCTTTTTGATTGAAACTAAATAATTTATACGGATCGACCTTTCCTTTGTATACCACTTCTAGTGAGCTTGTAAAGAACTCAAATATTCGGAAGCCTAGCGTTTCCAAAAACTTTGTAGAGAGAAAGAGATCAGCTTCCAGCGCCTAAGTAGCGTGAGCTCCTTCTGATTAACAGGAAGCTCAGGAATCAAATAAGCTGGTTTTGCATTTATGAAATGAGCATGAGCAGGAGTCAAAGGGAGAAAATCCTGAGAATCATCTGAGAGAGCTGGGAAAAGTCTAGAATTAAGACATGCCTCGATATGACAAAAAAGGATAGAGAACTCTATAAATGTCAGAACCTGCTCCCCAATAAATATTTTGATGTGATACTCAGTTGATCTCACCGCAGCTTCACACAACCCTTAAAATGAGAAGCGGAAGGTAGGTTAAAGTGCCAGTTGGTACCTAAATTTTAGAATTAGTACACTAGTTGATCTGGTGATAGCATTTGATCTAGAGCTTCTTTAAGTTTAGAGGCAGCACCTACAAAGTAAGTGCCTTGATTGCTAATAAAGGTCAGTACATTGGCCGCAACGACTTGAAAAACGATGAAAAGTGGCAAAAAAAGCCAGAAAAAAATAGTCCTCTACTATTTTTAGGTAAACTGCCTTGGTTGACATACACACAAAAAACACTATGTCCTCCTTTTGAGTTCTGCGGCCTCGAACTTTAGCTAACCAAATTGGGAAAGGACTGGCATAATCAACGCCTGTTTTAGTTAACGCAGAGGCATGAACTACACGGGATCAAGGCATACTAATTGAACCTATATTTTTCTGTACCAAAATAATAAAAGCAACTCTATGAAATTTATTGAAAAACAAGAAAAATCTTTAAGACTGAATACCAAACAAAATTTATACAATAGCTATTAACATAAGAGATAAGCTGACAAAAATAGTAATACCCACACAAGAACTTGAGAATTTTAATGTCATGGAATCTGGAGACTTTTTCGACACTGACTTCAAAGAAAACAATTTCAACGATATGAAAGATTAAATTGAATTTATTATGGATAAGCTAAAAAGACCTTATCACTCAAAAGCTACTCCATCAGAGATAAAAACAATTGTAGGAAATAACACTCACTTATTTTACATTCCAGGCGATCCAGCTCTTCGTACTTCTATTATGACATATAGAATACCTGTAACAGGCGGCCTTCCTGTATAGATCAAACAATACCGCTACCCTTTATCGTTACACCAAGAAATTAAAAATCAAACAGAAAAATTATTAGCAGATGGTACAGTTATAAAATCAAACAGCCCTTAAAGTAGTCCTCTCTGGATAGTACCCAAAAAACAAGGACCTGATGGAACTAAAATATACATGTTAGTAATAGATAATTGTAAACTGAACGAAAAAACCATCCCCGATGCTTATCCACTATCAAACATTACTGAAATTTATGAGCAAATCAGAGGCTTAAATATTTCTCCACTCCTGATCTAGCCAGTAAAAGTTGACCCTGCAGATAGCCATAAAACTGCTTTTAGCACATCCAACAGTCATTATGTAGATATGAAAATGCCGTTTGGACTATGCAATGCTCCTGCAACATTTTAACGATTAATATACGTCATTTTATCAGGACTGCAAAGCATTGAGTAGTTAATATTCCTTGATGAATTGGTTGTATGTTCAAAAATTTTTAAAGGTCATGTGACAGTAATTACTCATTTATTTGAAAAACTTCTGAAATCAAATTTAAAGTTACAACTTGACATATGTGAATTGCTAATGCCCGAAGTTACTCATTTGGGACATAAAATGAGAAGTTACGGAGTCAAACCAAATTTTAAAAAATTAGAAGTTGTTGAAAAATTTCCGAAACCAAAAAATCAATCGAATGTTAGACAATTTTTAGGATAAGCAAACCATTACCACCGTTTTGTCAAAATTTTGCAGAAATTGCAGAGCCTTTAACGTCCTTGTTAAATAAAGGAAAGGAATTTGAGTAGACAGATACTTAACAAAAAAACTTTGAAGAGTTAAGGAGAATATTATCCTAAGCACCGGTGTTAGCTTGCGTTGATTTAAATAAGCTATTTATATTAATGACAGATGCATCTAATATAGCTATTGGGGCAATATTTAGCCGAGGAGAAAGCCGCCCAATTGCGTATATGTCAAAAACTTTAAATAACGCTGGAAGAAGTAATTCTAAGATCGAACAACAATGCTTAGCAGCAGTTGTAGCATTCCAATATTTCCAACACTACATATAATGGACTATTTTGGATTAAGTCTATCAAAGATCCTATAAGTAGGCTAAATAGATGAAAAGTAAGACTTTGAGATTATAGCTATAGTTATTTATACAAACCTGGTAGACTATATACAAACGTGGACGCCTCATCAAGAAATCCAACAGAATAGAATGAAGACAAAAGAGATATAGATAATTCTTTGGACGAAGAAATATCAATTGAAGCTCTTTTGTTACCTATGAAACCTAAACAAACTAAAACTTTAATAGCTCGCTAAAACATGTCAAAAACTAATCAACCTCATTCCAATACGATTGAAAGCATACAATCAGCACCTACAGTGAGAAAAAGTTAACCTAGAGATACACTATTAAAAGTACCTGAGGGTATGGAAGGCAAATAAGGTGAATTTAATGCAGCTACGATTGCGGAAAGATTGAAAGTGAGACAAAGAAAAGAAACACCAACAGCTCAAATAAAAGACTTGTCAACCAAATTCGACATCGTATCTACTTCACAGTTAAGTGACCTACAATCCGACGCACTACAACATACCAGTACCATAACAAGAACGATCGCTTATACCATGCTCAATAAATACACTTGCAGAAGAGACCTCTCAGAATATTATGGAAAACTAACGACGAAAATTCGGAAATTAGTAAAATTGAAGAAATAATAAAAAAAAATGTAGATTTTTCACCAAGACGAACTTATATCGTAGTTTAACCCAGTTTATTTCAAGCCAACGACGTTAATCAAAAGTCTGTTGTGTTTTAACCAGATAAATACTCTACTTTTTCTGACGAAGATACTTTAAATTTATCTACAATAAAACTAAAATTTCAATTTTCTTTTGGATGCTCCGTATAAGATAAAGTAAACTATACAAATAGAAACATAGAGCAATTATATAATTCAAGAATTAATGTATACAGAAACAAAGATTGCAACATAGAAAAATATATTGAAGAATGTAATTAAAACTCGTAACAGTGGAAAAGTTACAATAAGAAAAATGAAATACCAAGTGTCAACGTTCTTGGAGGAATACAATCTTTACGTACATCCTCTATCGAACGTCATGACGGCAGTTACTTAAATCAAAAACAAAGAAATTCACTCCCATCGTCACATCAAAGTTCAATTTTTCCTTCTTTAGTAAATAAATTGATCGATGGAACAATGAACAAATTTATTGCAAACAAAAATCCTGTTAGGGCGAAACCTCTAAATAAATCACACAAATAGTCCTACCAAAAATAAATAACAAAACTCTCATAATGAACTATACACAAAAACTGTATCACCTATAGAACAAAATAAAAATAAAGAAAGAGACGACAACCTTTCCCAATCAGAAAACATAGGAAATGAAACTGATTACGATGCCAAGAAAACTTTTAATTAAAACATTGTGCTGCAAGTAAATGACACAGCAGCGTTAAAACCCATACATCAAAATTGGAACTCACCTCGTCACGAAAAGATAGTCAGAAATATAAGCTCAGTTAGAAATCCATTCAATATTACTAATAGAGCAAATAAATTAACATTTTAAAATACTCACAAAAATTTAACTTACACTAGAGATAATTTCATTACATCCATTATATTTGTGAAACTATAGATTCAAGGTTACTAAACAATAAACTACTATTAGATGTAGGAGCTCTATTAGAAAAAGAATTATTAGATCTTCAACCAAAATTGGGAGACGTTAGTACTACAAAAACCAAGATCACTACATATTTTCACTAGTCGTTAACAAAAACTTTACTGATAAAATAAAACCTAGCATTTTACGAACCTGCTTTAATAATCTTGCAAATGCTATATCAGTAAAAGAAGTTAACACTTCTCGTATTTTCAGGAAAGGTGAACACACTGATAATCTTCCTAGAAGAGAAATGCCATTAGTTTTATTCGAATATTAACGTCACGTTCCCATCACGGTGGAAGTTTGTTTTATGCAAGTTCTTATCTAACCCTAGAAGATAGAAAAATTAGTTAAATGTCATACGAGCTTATTCGGAGGTCATAGAGAAGAAGTTAAAACTTATAGTCGAATGAGAGAAGAATATTAATGAAAGTGAATGTGCAACGACATTGCTGAATACATACAAAAATGTAAAAGTTGCCAGGAACAAAAATTAGTCCACACACAAACCAGAGAACCTACGCTTATCACAGACACACCATCAGAAGTATTCAACAATGTCACAATAAATACAGTAGACCATTTTCCACAAAGCACATCTGGAAATAAGCACATTTTTACAATGCACTGATCACTTATACAATTTCTTATTGCAGTTCCTGTTCCTAAAATACTCTTGCAAATGTTTTGTCAAGATATTTAATTTCAACTTTTAATATTTCTAAAATTATTCTCAGTGA
The DNA here is from genome assembly GCF_036245765.1 of Copidosoma floridanum. NCBI lineage: Eukaryota > Metazoa > Arthropoda > Insecta > Hymenoptera > Encyrtidae > Copidosoma > Copidosoma floridanum. Next base: position 9,355,204 of record NW_028321882.1, on the reverse strand, counting down.
CAGATCAAAAAGTTTCATTAATCAAGTATTGACAGAAGTGTAAAAAATTTTGGATTCCGCTTAGATCTCACTAATGTATATCACCCACATTCAAATGGTTTGTTAGAAAGAGGTCACGCTATGCTAAACGGTTTTTTGAGAAATTAAGCTAAAAACAAAAATGACTGGGTTGTAATGGTTCCCTCTGCAATGCATAAGTATAATAATTTAGTTAATTCAGCAACAGGCTTCACACCTTTTGAACTTGTATTTGGTAGACAGTCACGTTCTCCAAATCTACACCTAGACAAATTCCAACTGAAAACGTACATCTTTATATGCTAGTGACCTTGCCCACTGTTAACGTATAATCCAAGAAAAAGCTCGCAATAGACTTGAAATATCCAAACAAAATACAGAATAACATTATGACAATAAGTCAAAACTACAAAACTTGGAAGTTGGAACGACAGTCTATATGCTCAAAGAACCCCAGAAAGGAAAATTAGATGGATTTTATAACGGAGTTTTAAAAATTTAAGAATTACATAGTAATAATAACTTTATATAAAAATTAGAAAATGGAAGCATAATTAATAAACATATGGACAAAGTAAAATGCTGCTACTAATAAAAAAAATTTTAAATGAAAAAAAACAATAATAATAATTTTACTTACGTATTTTATAATAATGAAATATTAATATGATATCTAATTTTCAGAACAACTTTAAATGTTTGATTTCAAGCCAAGAAAATCTACAAGATAATCAGTAATAAAGCATTTGATCACATTGTTCGTCTTCTCTTTCTTTACCTTCTCTTTGGTATTGTATAAATTACGATTTTACAGTATTAGCAAACGTTATCACCACTATATTCACTGCATGTCACTGAAAAATGAAAAAGATTCTAACTGCACTATTTATTTAATACTTTATTAAACAAAAGTATATATGAATATTAAAAAAAAGTTATACGACGTATTTAATATGTAATGCACACAATTTTGTTAAACAACTGAATACCTACACTGCTTGAAGATAAAAGCAGGAGTGTGAAATGATTGATCGATTATTATCCTAACAAAAAAAAAAAAAAAAAAAAAAAAAGGAATTTATATCTAAAATGATTCTATAATAATTTGTCTTATTAACTCTTGTGAATTCTTGATCGATCTATAGTTTCCAAGGGTGGCAACAATCTAAGAAGGGGGGTGTTACATCCAGAGTTAAAACAGACGAATCATATTATAAGTAAAAACGCAATTCATCCATAAAATTTAACCAAGACGTACTGTGTGTTCCATAACATGCTTACATATAATACGGCCAGAATGCATGTGTATATTACATCTGTACGTAACATGTATGAAGGCACAAATCGTACTCTATGAATGAATTAAAAGTTAAAGTGATCTTAAAAGCTCAATCATCTTTTGTTTAATTTTTTAGAAAAATGCAATCTTCTTTCACGTCTGTCACCTAACCTCTAAAGTTTTAGTCTACTTTTCACTTTCACGACTCGCGAGTACCTCATGCACGTAAGGCATAACGTGTTGACTAAGACAATTTGGGTGTTTTTTGAGAACATTAATAGTATTGGACTATGCTAAGAAACGAGGAACAACGAAGAAGGCCCCCAAAAAGTGGTTCCAGCTATAGGAAAGAAAGCAGAAACCACAACATCTTACCAGCCATAAACTCAATTGTGTAGTTTAAGGAACTACTTAAAATTACTACACAAAGTATTAGGGAACTCTGAAGCAGCAGTCACACTAATCAGTGATTGACGCAAGTTATTTATCAGTAATATAAATAATACCAAAACCTTGCGGAAGTGATCTGAATAGATTGTATTTAAAACAATAACAAGGTTAATTGTTTAAGTATATAAATACAACACTTAACATTAATTAAGATCATCTATATTATTTAAAGAAATATTTTTACTTAAGAAAAAAGAATAAATAGAGCTCAAAAGCGAAATCCTAAGAGACGCGTGAATCGCACTAAAACAAAACGGTTAAGACCATACTCTAAACAAGTCCGGTCATACCACAAGCAGGAAAGGATAAATCAAAAAATTAATCAATACTACTACCAGACCAGTACAGCGATAAGAAAAAAAACTGCATATCAAGCCAACGGATCAATATACCAAAATACAAGGACACCTACCAAAAACTACAGCCAGGAAAATACAGACAAAGTAAAACATGGTATAATGGTACACCAAGCCCAGACAGCAGCCCCAGACGAGATGTTTTGATGTTTATTGATGTTGACTGATGTTTACAGATGCTTACTGATGTTCAGGGTTTATGGTTTGCGTGCAAATGTTACAATTAGTTGTTTTCATATGTACAATAAGTTCCAAAAAAATTTTTTGAGTATAGTTTCTAATGTCATAACTCTAATTCTACTTTGATGAAAGATTTCGTCAAGTTTTTCACAGTCGTACAGCAGTTAATGGTGATAAAGATCCGTCCTGTTAGTATAAAATAAAACAAATTTTCTAACTTTCGCACTAAAAACTATTGTATACATTACTTTTTCGCAACTATACGTAACAACATTATAAAAAATCATGAAAAAAAAAAAAAAAAATTGAACAGCTGCTGCAGAGAAAGTAAATTTTTACCTTTAAGTACGAATGTCGAATAAAATGTGTGCAATAAAAGTCAAGAAATAAAATTTTTCGTACCCAGATACAAATACATTTCGATGAAATAAGTGTGTTCATCGTTCTATCAGAACATGGCTGAGAAAAAAGTTGTATAAATGTTAATAAAGGTACGTGAATTAATGCAAATAAAAAAATATGTGTAGGTCTCGGGACCCCCAACAGAAGTGAGACTTGTAACGTAAGTGTTAAAGCTGAAAAAATTGAATTACACCTGACTTCAATAGGTCTTTGAGAATCTAATATTGAAATAGTAAAAATGTTATTATTACTACGTATTTCAGCACGCACCTGCATACAATATATATATATATATAAATATATATATATAAATATACATATATACACTTACGTCACATTCAACACATAATACACACATTTCAAATACTTCTATGTTTGTTATAATATGTGTATTATTCCATGTACACGAATTTTTGGGCATGTAATGCAGAACGAAACAAAAATTCCAACCGTAGTGCCCCGAAAAGGTACTTTTGTCTAGATACGCTGGACAAAAATACTTGTTATTTAAAATTTCTTATTTCTGCATTAAATATGATATATACGAGGCGTGTTCAAAAAGTAACAAGAATTCTTTAATTTTGCAGGTTTAGAGAGTCTGCCTGTAAAAAAATTTTTTTTATTATGTTGGAACACATGCCTTTAAAGTACAATAAAATTTTCAGCAGTATTCATTGCTTACTCTTTAAGTGGCAGCCGCTAACGTTAGACGTGTTTTTCAAGCTCAGCGATTTTCGTTTGTGAAAAAAAATGGATCAAAGAATTTGTATTCAATTTTGCGTAAAAAATGAAATGAAGTGTAGTGATGTTTGTGAAATGTTAACAAAGGCACATTAGAAGTCTGCTATGAGTAAAGCAAGGATTTACGAGTGGTATAAGCGTTTCCAAGATGGTCGCGAAAACGTTGAAGATGACGAACGACCCGGACGCCCAAGCACCTCAACAACCGATGAAAACGTGAGAAAAAAGGCATAATGCATCATGAATTCTTGCCCCAAGGTCAAAAAATCAATAAGGAGTACTACCTCCAAGTTTAACGCCGTTTGCGTGAAGCAATCCGAAAAAAACGCCCGGATTTATGGCAAAACAATTCATGGCTTTGACACCATGATAATGCACCTGCTCACACTTCATTGCTTGTTCGTGAATTTTTGGCCAAAAACAGAACTGTAACGATTCCTCAGCCTCCATATTCACCAGATATGGCTCTATATGACATTTTTCCATTTCCAAAAATAAAGAGAACTATAAAAGGCCGTCGTTTTATAAGCATAGATGACATTAAAAGCTAATTGCTGAAAGAGCTAAAAGCTATTACAAAGATCGAGTTTCAAAAGAATTTCGAGGATTGGAAAAAGCGTTGGCACAAGTATATTATATCTGAGAGGTATTATTTTGAGAGAGACAAAATAGATATTAATGAACAAATAAATATTTTTTTCATAAAACGAAAATTCTCGTTATTTTTTGAGCATACCTCGTACACGTACAATTAATTCTTGTTAGAATCATTGTATCTGACAAAATTTTTTAGATTTTGGGTACCATAAAAATAATAAAATTCACACTCTATTTAATTAGGATTAAGGAAAACAATTGACACACAGATATTTTCCATTTTAAAGTTTTAATTTGTCATTACATTCTTTTTCTATAATTATTTATAAGTTAATATTAAAAATTCACTGGTGCTTATTACTAATTTCTACTTATCTTAAAAAGAATAATGAGAATATAGGTTGTGGTCACGTGACAATTATTCTTATAATACATGATAGAGAATAGAATGTAAATCTATTTAAAGCTAGCATTTGTAGTATGTAACGTTGCCTTTGAGATATGACTTATTATTTTGAGAATTATTAAAATTATTCGAATAAATCCGTGTATCGTATATTTTTGTTCCTTAATAATTATTTTCTATTCGAGGAAATATTTTTAGTCTATGTGGCTTCCCATTCGAGATCTGACTGTTTTTCTAACTTTAATAGGTTATGTTGTAAAAAAAATTCTTCGAAGGTTTTGTCAACATTCTTAATAATGTTCTAAACATGCCATACTAAATACAAAAATTTTTTTTTACTTGTTTTTTCAAGATACAGTTGAAAGAGAAAGTAATTAAGATAATGATTATACATGGTCCAAGCACTTTGTATTTGAACACCTGGATCATGTAGTTTTAGGGAGCCCGTAAACTATAGCTAATTTTTCTATCCTTTCGAGATACAGCGTTTTTTTTCTTGTTTTCAAAGGTAATATTGTCGCATTATACATATTTAATACCTTATGCACGCTTTTTTACGAATATGTATACACATAAACATGTATGTAATGACCAAGGCGTACAACAATTATATATATGTACGAAATACATACGTATACTTTGCCTCTATTACAGATACAGCTGTTGTTTTTTCTTTCTTTTCTTATTTATCCATAACTGTACCTCAGCTTTAGCAAGCACATTGGTTAAGTGTTTAATTGTAGCTTATAGAAATATCCATACTAACATACCTATAATATATGTATACATTTATAGGTATAGTACCAGCGTCAGGGGAAAGGAGCTTGTGACGTACAGACTGCAGGCGAGAGAAAGAGAGACGAAATGGTAGACAGTAGAGTGGCACGCGCTGCGAAAGAGAGAGACGGAGCGGAAAAGAGTTTATAAGAGAGGAGATTGAGAAAAGGACTTGGGTCACAGGATGGGTGGCTACGTTTTTTCGTAACGCACTTCTCCTCACGTGGCTGTTTACGGCCCAGCATAAGGAATTTCACTTAAAAAAATTTTTTTCTACAAAGTGAAGGGTTATGCCTATAAGGGCTTTAACATAGTGTGATAGATTTACTTTATTCTTTTATAAAAACAGCATGCATGTATGACAGCGAATGTACGTTAAATAGTAAGGTATTCTTTACTATTACAGAATCAATTCAGCTGGCCATAAACGCATCGATAGAATGTAAGTTAAAATATCTAATACTCGATTGCTTTTAGATACTAAACAGACAAATAACCTATTTTACGGCCTGATTTTTATATTATAATGCAAAATTATATTACAACTTATAGTCCACTTATTTATTAATAAAAAAAAATTACATTCTAAGCTATTAATTTCACGTCAAAATGTAAATTTTGAATAGTGATTATATGAATCTAGTAATGGACCTATGGGGTTTTAGTGACAGGTATAGTGGACTACCAGAAGACCAGAAATAGGCCCACCTAAAACAATAGTATTATTCTTGTTTCCATTAAACTAATTTAGAGTTCTGATAAAATGAAATGGACAAAATTTAAAGTAACAAGAACAAAAAAAGTTTGTTATGCAATTGTAAATTCTATAAGTACTCTTTTTTTATGAATGTAGCTAGACATATCGTCGATTTGTTTCTTAGTGAAAATGTTTAAGCTTGGTATATTTCCTGCCATATACAAAATGTGAAGAAAAAGGCAGCACCACATAAAACATGACCTTAAGATTAAGGATTATTATTCTATCATAATTCTTATTTACTTAAAAGAACTTGTTACTTTCTCTAAAGATTAAATAAACTATTTATCATATGGTATCGCCTCTTGCAAAAACATTGTACGAATGAAATTTATTATTTTCGAATAGATTCAATTTCCATGTGACTCCTATACATAAGTTTACGTGTTACGTTAGAGTTTTTAAAATATTCCATATCTTAAATACAATGTTGTTGATAACTGTAAGATAGATTCAACTGTTAGTTTCAATCACTTTTACTTGCACCTACGATTTCCTACTCGTAATAATCACAACTCTATAGTGCTACTGTTACTAATTTTGACTTTTACAGTCATAAAAAAGAAACCAAACATATATTATCTGCAAGCAAAACTTAGATTATAAATTAATGAGTTTTTCAGCTTAACTGTATAGTAATATAGATGTTCCACGAAAGAAAGCTAATAATATTATTTTAAATGTTGGTAGACTAATGTCCAATGTAGTAAAAGTCATTAAGTAGATTTTTTTAAATAGCATTTATGAAATTTGTAATATTTGTAGGTGAAGTTTGAAACTTTATTTTTGAACTGGTGTTACTTAGAAATTGCATTAACTCAGGGTAGAAAGTATACGGAAAACTTTTGAAAGCCTTAACACATATACAAGTCCTCATAGTATTTAAATTGAGAAGAAAATAGAAAACGTCAAAAGAAATCGTATGTAATTACTTCAAATAATTTTAATCACAATATAATTAGTACCTCTTCGATATCATTTGGAGTTATTTATAGAAATTTCTGAAACATACAACGAGACTCTCAAAAACGTCAGTTTGTCAAAAGAGAAAAACTGAGATATAAGTAATTTTACGCAACGTGCTTTGCAGCAAAAATTTTTTTAGATTTTAAGGGTAACTAAGTTTTTCTTTTTTACTTGATTACGATGTATTGTAAGCCGAACAATCCTTTTTATTCCATGGTAGAGTTTAAATGTGAAGCAGTTCACATAAGCTTACTATGTTTACCAGAGCGTATGCAATTTAAACTGTAAATGATTTTTAAAGTCATTTTATTTCATCTTTTAGGTAAAATAATCTATCAAATGAACAAGAGTATTGATTTACAGAAAAAAAAAAAAACATGCATTGAAATTGTTATAACATACTATATGCGGGACACATCATACTGACTCTCCCTGGTCACAGTGAGGCTACTTTAGCAAGAGGGCAACGAAGAGAGGGAAACGAGGTTATATAAGGCCCAGCGAGCCTTAAATTGTGGTACTCGAGTGTTACTAAATCAAGTCACTGTGTGATAATAACAGAAGGACACGACGAGCCTTAAAAAGAATCACATGCGCAACTTTGTCTTATAAATATGGTATATTAAATAAAGGTCTTTAATGTTAATAAGAATTTGTCAGTCTCGTAACACACCTCCTTACCAATCTTTTTTCCACGTAACATCTATTACGTGGGTTTTACGGTGCGGGGATAAATAATAGGCCAACTTGTAGTTAACTTGTGCTTTATTAGAATTACTTATACTCGAGGGACATTGCGCCTGTCCTAATCTCGCGGGCCCGGTCCTTTTGCTGTCATGCCTCTAGCTAATATCTCCTTTACTCTCTTTCTTCGCTCTCCCTTTTCTATCACTTCTCCTCTATTCCCCTACCTTTCGGATTCAAGTCAGTGGAGGCGCACGCACGAATAGCTATATGCTATCATATGTAACCGCGGTGTAAGATAAGACAAGTGGTACGAAGTACCACCTCTGCTGTGTTACAATTTTGTAGCAGTACCAAGTTTTTCACTAGATGGATCAGTGCCGAAAACGTAGTCTATGTATGTAGAAAGTATTCATATACATTTGTGTATATATATATGGAACCGTTTCAATATGTTTGTATATATATACTACCTTTTTGATACTAATATACCTGGTGGAGAACTTGGTACTGCTACAAAATTACGACATACCACACAAAGCATAGAGGTGGTACTTCGTACCACCTCTCTTATCTTGCACCGTGTACGTAACACGTCCGAGGCCGCAACGCTGAAGTCCCTGCTGGCGATTTTTTTCTCTACCTGTATGTTTGTGGTAGAGTAGTGTCTGTGTTGTGTTGTTTGTGTTGTATAGTATTTCTGGTTACAAAAAAGAGGGTGGTTTAAAGAGCTCTGTCCCTATTATCTCTAGTGATTTATTTTTCTGTATTTTATGTGTATACATTTTTGTTTATTGTTTCCTCGTACAAAAAAAATTGTTCAAAGAGTCTCTTAATAACTTATGTTACATAATCACTTAATTACACTTTTCTTGTTTTTTTATTTACGTACAAATGCACTATATAATGGTTTATGATAATAATTTGTTGTCGCGGTAAACAATAATTCATATAATTATCAATTTCAGCTAAGCTGCAAGACTTATTAATTTATAATCTAAGTTTTGCTTGCAGGTAACATATGTTTGGTTTCTTTTTATGACTGTAAAAATCAAAATTAGTAACAGTAGCACTATAGAGTTGTGATTATTACGAGTAAAAAATCGTAGTTGCAAGTAAAAGTGATTAAAAAAAAACAGCTGAATCTATCTTACAGTTATCAACAATATAGTATTTAAGATATGGAATATTTCAAAAACTCTTACTTAACACGTAAACTTATGAATAGGAGTCACATGAAAATTAAATTTATTCAAAAATTATAAATTTGATTCGTACAATCTTTTGGCAGGAGGCAAGACTATATGAGAAATAGTTTATTTAATCTTTAGAGAAAGTAACCAGTTCTTTTAACAAAAAAAAAAGGTTTTGGTACATGCATACAGGTATACTCATTTATGCTAAACAGTTGCTGGTACTGTTGCATGCTCACTTTTTTCTTACTGTTCTCAATAACTTTAATAAGTAAAATAATACTGTATTACTATGGTCTGCAAAAATATAAGGCAAACAATGTTTTTAGGGACTTTGGCAGTGCTTCTTACAACATTTTTTTTATAGACTGAGAGCTGACCGCAAATTTTCCGAAGGATAACCGTTTGGTTTGTGATTTTGAAGACAGATGTGAAAAATCACCAGAATTTAAAAGTACTTGTATGCAAATCCAGGGCGTTTTTGCAATAAATATGTATTCATAACAATTTACTGACGTGAACCCCAAGGCAGTAGAAAATGCACGAAACTCGTTGTATATTCATACTGTGAATAACGTAGAAGCCTCGTTGACCTGTTCAAGTAAATCTATCTATGGTTTGATTTTGCACTGATGACACTGCATACTATGCTCTTCGCCTCTTTTGCTCCAATACATATCTCTCTTGTACAAGGACTATATGGATCACTTGAGTAGATCAACGAGGCTTGTACGTTATCAACAGTATAAGTATATATAGAAGAGTTTCGTACATTTTTTACTGCCTCGTAGCTCACGTCGGGAAATTGTTATTAGTACATGTTTATTGCAAAAACACCCCAGATTTGCATATAAATGTTATGTATAGAGTTTTAGAATTCTCGTGATTTCTTACATCCGTCCTCAAAATCACAACCCAAAGGATTATCCTCCGGAAAATTAGCGATTAGCTCTAAGTCTATTTATTACTTAATAGTAGTGCAGGTACAAGGGATCGAGAATTTTTGTATTGTAACGCCTTTCTAGTACTCCAATGACTCAATTAAATAAGGTTTAATTAATGCCTGTGTGTTTACTTAATTTTAACCCTTATCTGGAAACAGACAATCGTAGAAATCTCGGAAGGCTTCATAAGCTGGCAATTAATACTCATTTTCTTAACGAATCTATAACTTTAAAAAGTTCTTTAATTAAAACATCAGAACAGTCAAGTTTTCTTTGGCACAACATACATTTTGTATGACACTCGCAGTATAATACTATTTAGTAATCATACTTTCATTTCATTAAAGTACGAGTACTAGACAGTATTGCTCGCTACGTGCACAATTTGAAAGCAGAGCTGACAAGGAAAGAATAAGAGCTATTGACCACACACAGTATAAGGCAACACTCGCGATACATGTTTAATATCCATACGAACATAGCACTTTTAAGTGGTTTGGGTTGTTAGTACCGTACCTAGTGTAGGGTGCCATAAGGGCCCCTAAGAAATCAAAGTTTTGTAAGGGTCAGTTTTTCAATAAATATGGTTATTTCAATAAAACCAAATTACAAGATCAAGAAATTGCCATAAAAGTACCGTAAAATTACAATTGTGACAATTGGGAGATGTTGCGAGGCAAGTCAGATTAATATTTCTTACTTTTCTTCTGATTTTCTCGTAATTTAAGTCGTTGTTCATTTATTTTTAAGAATTTAATATATTCTTTGTAAAAAAATCCACAAGAACTAGTTTCAATTTTTTAAATTCATTAAATATTTTCAAAGATATAGTTGATTTTATGACCACTGTCCATAAGAGTAGGTATTTAACTGGTGAGCTTTCAGTAGTGATTTGCAAAAAGATAAGGTTGTTAACCCCAGTCTTTTATCATCGCAAATGAATTTGGCATATTTCATTGGCATAATTTCACAATTTTAGAGGTTTTAATCAAGCCAATAAAAACCACCCAAGCCACCTTAATACATGCTTTTTCTTTGTTTCCAGAATCAGAGATTCTGAATCTTTGCAGGTTAAACTAGCTCATGTAGTTTCAAAAAGTACACAGTATAAAATAGGTTTTATTGCGTTTTGATAAAGATATTCTAACGAATCCAGCTCGCCCGCGAGAAATCCCGATCATACCGTAGCACCTGTACCCACGAGTCACCCCAATGTTATCCCGGTGTCAAGAGCACCCTATACTTGCTTAATTACGCCCTGTAGTCGGACAGGCAGCCATACGCTGGCTGCCGAGGTTCAGGTGACGCTTCGAAAGTAACGCACACGAATTTCGTCCTCTCGCAACAGATTGTCGGCCCCTTGCCGACGGCCGTTACTCGGACACCGCTTTACGAATCCCGCTTCACGCCCACACACGATTGGCCCGCTTTATGAATACCGCTTTACACACCCCCACGATTGGCCCCTCACCTCGAAGGGTACTCTCTACTGGCCTGCACCCACGGGGTGCCCACGGGCACGGCGATCAGGCACGTCGGGCTCTCATCCTGAAACTGGCGTCGTCACCTCGGACGGTCCGGATCACTGGTCTGATTCTCACTCTTTTTATTCCTCTCTGTAACCCACTCATATCTACTCTCCATTACCCATACATCACCCCTTTATGCTTCCCAGTCCCTCTTTCCAGCCCAAACGTCTTCCTCTCGAGCAACTAATTCTCGCTCTTTCACTTTTTCAGCAATCTCAATTCCTCGTTTACACTTCTTACTCTTCTCCACAACTGCAGTAAGATCCCCAGTACCTTCAACCACACACACTCATCCACATGCCCACTTTTTACCCGTATCTTTGAAACATCCTACACTCGCACAACCTCACCTCGGCGCCACATAATATTTCCCTCTCCCTCACTCTCCCACTAGTCGCTAACCTTTCCATGCACTACGCAAAATACCTCCAGGCCACCATCTCCAGGAATTTGTTAACGTCGCGTCCTCGCAAGGTCGCCCACTGCCATCCTGCTTCTCGTAATTGCGTAGTCTTTTGCCAAGCTGCAGATGATGCTTCCCGTATATTGCCAAGAGTTGGTGACGGACGTAGGTTGGACGACGTCTCGATGGCGTACACGCCCTACATCCTTCCTTCTTGAAGGCCGGTCAAGGAATTCTCTCAGTCTTGCTGCTTGCGTCCTACTACCTCAAATCTCTTCTATCTCTTTCTTTCCCCTACTTTTCTCATACGACCTAGCACGCACACGTCTCGTTTTTTTTTTAACTACATGTATATCCAACTCCCTATATTCCCGGCGCATTACAATTTTACAATACAGTAAAAATACAATCAATAATTACAATAATCATAACGAATCTTCAACTCATCTATTCTCCCAATAACCTACCCATTCACACTAAAATGTACACGTATAGATATATTTGCGCACACAGTTTTAACGTTAACATCACTTAAAGTCCTTTAAATACATATTTCTTCTTATTATTCTCGCTTTTTCCGCGCGCGCTTCTCTTTGCTTGTCTCACTGGTTATATGTCTCCGTAGTCCTTTCTTCTTTCCTCGCATGAAACGATCGTTACAGATCGTCTTAACGATATAGACTGAGCCTGATGAGGTTGGCGTTAAGACCAACGAAACGTTGCTCAAACTAACACCTGACTTTAGAGTTTTTATTCTCACTCCTAAGTAAGCTCTTACTAATCGTGGGCTTATGCACTAAACCTCAAGAAATCATGGAAACAATTGGGAGCAGAATGGCACGTTCAACAAACACCGTAAAAAAAATATTTATTTAAAACGCCAAACTATCCCAGTTCTAACACTAGATCTCTAACATAAAGTTCTATAGTATAGGAGAGCTAACAAAATAACTATAAGGAGTGAGAATGAATTACTTTATTAATATGCAAAACTAAAGAAGAGGCGCGTTGAGCTTAACAATTTGAAGTCAAGGACCTACCATTACTATTGACCAACTATCTTGCTAGATTTTGTTCAACTGGGTCAAACTTTTAGCCCCTATTGGTTTATTTTTTCTGCTTTCACACCCTTTGGGGCCCACACTAGGAGGAGCGCACGAATTCATACTCATATTATCGTACGTAACACGTCCAAGGCGGGGACATTGTTGTCCCCAACAGCAATCATTCCTTTTTGTCTATAGGTGTTATATATGTGTTATGTTGTTTGTATTGTGTTTGTGAAATCCAATAAGAAGAAAAAAAGGTGGGTTTTAATGCCTAGTCCCTATTTCTCCTACTGACATTTTACGCTGTGTAGTCAGTGTATACATATATGTTTATGTATACGTTCTTCTCTTGTATAGTATTTCCTTATTTAAATTTTTTTTTTTTTTCTCACATGCCTAAAGACGTTATATAAGAAGTTATTAACAAATTTTCTTTACTTTCATTTTTTTTTGCCTGTTCTACAGAACATACATCTTCGCTGATTACTCTTTTTATTCGTACATGTAAAAGTTTTACATGTATATTGTTGTATTCATGATGACAATGACCAAAATAAAGATTTTAGTGATTTTTTTGTTACATATTTTTTTCCCAGCGTACAATACTATACCATTTTTCTTGCATTAGCAATTACTTTTTATTAACAATAAATTTACAAAGGTTCTCTGATGTTTCATTATTATTAGTATCATGATCGTTATTTTAATTAGTGATATTATTATTGTGTTTGTTATGATAATAATACCAATTATCATTATTGCTACTATTATTATTATTATTATCGTTATTGCTATTACTATTGTTGCTATTGTTATTATTCTCATTATTATTGTTATTATTATGATTGTTATTGTTACTATTATCATTACTATTGCTCACGATCTTCTCTAATATCTTCATTTACAGTTTTGTCAACTCTGCACGTCTACGTTTTTGTTTATAAACTTGAAACAAACCAGAGTGCCGATTAATTATTATTTTAAAAAATACGTCGTACACTTAATTTACCTTTCTCACTCGTAGCTGCTTTCACACATTGCATTATAAGTTTATTTTTGGATGTATCGTCATACATACGTCTGTAAAAAGTGCTTTTTGACAAAAAAAAATATAAAATACGATTCATTTGAGTTAAAATAAGAAAATTGCAGTAACATTATATCAAATCTTATTTCAGTATGCGCTGATTGTTGACTCTTCCTTTGACTGATCTTACAACTGTTTTTAGTATCACTATGTTGTTGAAAAGTTTAAGTTAAAACCCATCACAAATCCTTCTTGTCTGACAATGTAGTACAAGAAAGTGTAAATTTTGAACTAATTTATTTATCGATAAAAATATAAAATCACAACTCCGCTAACTACTACACGTTGTACGAATGTGTGTTTCATAATTATTGGCAATACATAACAAACACTAAATAATGCTGATTGAATGTATTCTAGTAATAGCCTCCTTATTAATTGGTGTTGAACAAAGAAAAAAAATAAGTTAGATTAGCAGCTCACAGACTATTTTATTTAAAGAATCTCTGTTTGACATTCTATATATCAACAGAAAACTGTTTTTACTTTTAATAAGTTCAACGATGCATTCGATGAAGAAGAAAAATGCGGATTTTGTACTTCTCACGAATAATCAAATGCCTTACATGAAAATTTGCACGGTGTGTATTATATATATGCACACACACGTGTATGTCATTTGAGACTTTCTCTCTCCTATTATATATATATATAAATATATATATATATAAATATATATATATATATATATATATATATATATATATATATATATATATATATATATAAATTTACATAAAATGCGCTAAGTCGGAGAGAAGTCCCAAGCTCTCTCTTTAGTGCACTTTCGCCTTTCAGGCTGGTAGAGAGTTACTTGTTGCTCGTCTGCGCTCCTGCCACACTGAAAATGAAAAGCGGCTAGTATAGCTTGGATGCACGGCTACTTTAGCATGGTTGACTAAAGCAGCTGCTGTTAGGCTAGATTAGCCTGAAAGCCAAGCAGAATCTGCTTGGCAGCTGAGGCAAACGTGACCGGTCACAAACTAAGTACTGTGTATACCTCGGCACGTTGGCATACATTAGTTAATTAATATTTTGTTTGCTTAACATTAAATTCTATTCCATATTTTCATTTAATACGTTTACTTTTTATTTCTCCACATTAATTACTTATAACAAAAATAACTGAGCTGATCGTGCCATTTACCAGTTTGATTGAAAAATTAATATTTCTTTGTATTCTTGTCTTCAAACCTATTCTTATCATAAGTACACAATCAATACTTTAAAAGTTGTCCGTAATGTAATTAGAATTTTTCAAAATTCAAAAAAAATTTGCTTCCACATACATATATCATTAGTAACAAGATTAATTTCTTTAGTGTAAGTTGTAGTAAACACGTCTTCCTTGATTGCATTGCGCATGTCATTTGTACGCAGTAGAAGCACTGTATTAGTTAATCAAGTTGGAAAATATTAACATAACTTTTAAACGTACTTTAAAAAAATCCTGACTTGCCAAATAACTTTTTACGCTACACGAGTCCCGTATAACGTTTTTTTTACCAAGGGCGCAAATTGCAATTTTGCGTCCATAGGCACACTTTATGCCCAGTGAATCATTTTGAGCCCTAGAAAAAACTTTACTGCCCGTGGGCCCAAAGTTATAACAACGGTGCAAAGTATCACCTGAGGACGCAAAGCTGCAGTTTCACTTTGAGCCCATCGTAAGAATTAGTAGTTTTTGTTGGACAAGTACCAACGTCTTTCGGGCTTTTTTGCGGTCCGAGGGACGTAAGGTAGCTGCGGAGTGATGGTGCTTAAGTGACGAATCCTATTTTTCCTACCAAGAGCACACCTGACCCTCAAAAACGCCTGAGGCCGGAAAAATAATTGATTATTCATTGTAATAAAGAAGTTACCTTGAATTATTAGTAATTTTACATGTTTTATAATCAAGAGTTTGTTGTTTATTAATTTTAACAAATAAAAAATTTAAAAATGAGAGAAAGTCGTACAATATCGTCAAGTATAAGAATATAAGTTTTTGTAAACTATTCGTTTTTTTTCTGATGTATTAAATATATCAGTAAAATGTTAAAAAATGTTAAAAAAAATTTTATTTGATACTATTAGGTTCTCATAAATTATAATAAAATAATCGTTCTTTCAGGTTTGTCTGATTTGTTTTAAGGGTGAGATGTATAATTTTTTGCACTTTACTATACTACCATATTTTACAGGAAGTTGTAATCTGTAAATTGTAAGACTTTGAATATAACTTGCAGCTATTAATGTAAGTGATGTAATGGCTTTATCTTTAAATTACTGTTGTTCCGGATCAATCGAGTATATAGTTTAAAGTGAAATGTGTCAAAGTTTTTTTGTATTTTATGTGTAGTAAAATAAGACAAACTTGTTGGAATGTGAATGACGAGCGTTGTCTTGTTTAAAAAAATGTTGTTTTATTCTGAAAAAAGTGTGCGTCCTCCTCAGTTCAGAGAAAATACTAAAACTGTTGAGATCAAATTAGTTATTTTTATAAAATAAGATTTTTGTTTTTAAAAACAAAGATCTTTTGCCTTCATCTCTCGAATTTCATGCGCGGTAGTTATGTTAGCAACGGCTGCATTATATTTTGCTCTAGCAACTTGGGGTCTTCTGGCCATTCTTTTCACCAACCTGGTGCTGCTACCATGGTAGATTATATGACAACAGCCTGCCAGGGACAATAACCCTGAGTTTGGGCAGCCACAATAGCCTCCTCAGTGGTTCGTAGAATGGCATGTCCACAGAGAAGATATTTTCAAGGCCCACTTTACTGACTACCGATGAGTGATTGGTTATCCGGAGAACCACCCAAAGACAAGATATTGTTTGGCCAGTGCCGTACCTTCCTTCAGCACGGTCTCTGTATGCAGAGACTCCAAGGGTTAGAGTCAAGCTACTCGCTCAGCCAGCTCTCCATCATTAAGAATAGTAAAATGGAATGGCTAGAAGTATCACTACGGGTTTTTTAGGGCCATAATAAGCATTAATGTTACCTACTTAACCATCAATCTTATCGATTCTTTTACGGGCCACCTAACGTCAAACTACCTTGCCAAAAAATACATTTTTACTACCATTTTTGCAAAGATTCGTTGACTAAAAGGCTATATTAAGCCAGTTACTATTAAACCAAGTCAGTCATTCACTGGCAGAGGTCACAAGCAGATTTGTTTGTTGTAACTTGATCAAACGGTATAGTCCCCAACGGAAAAGCATCATGAATCATTCTCCCCACCTTACATTATCAAAACGACTGAGCTCCGCAAAAAAAAATGCCTTAGCACCAAAGTCTATGAAGTCATGCCAGGAGACGTTGAGAAAAATCTCTATGACTAGCTTTAATACTTCAAACGTATGTAGTTTTCCTCCCGATAAGTCTGGTGCAACAACAGCAGGAGAGAGATTATCACCTTCAGGGTGCTAAGCAGTCAGGCTTGCTGGAAACCTCCGTCAAAAAAGAGTTTAGCTCACCAGTGCTTCTTTGGGCCATTAAATGTCAAACTACTTTGCCAACAAATGTATTACAACTTAAAAAGTTAACAAAAAACAGCCTTTAGGGCTCACTAAAGTTTTAACCATGCCAATTGTTGCAAGAAGGCAAATTGGAACGACAACTTCAAATGCTTCAAATGCTAGAAATTTTTAGCGTCAAGAAACTGACGCAGAACATTGATCGAAATGTGAACAGTGGCGTCAAATTTGACAAATAAAGAATCCATTATGTGAAAGATCAACTTTCTGTCAAAACCCTGCCAGTAATTACCTAAATCTTCCATGTTTTCAAATAGGTAGAATGATAAGTATTCGTATTCATCGTGGCAATTGAAAATGAAGAGATTAAGCTGAAGGACTTTGTTGCTGTGGTAACAAAGTTGTAACACTGGAAAAAACAATTTTTTAGTTATAAATTTTTTGTTAGTTGTAAATGCTTATACTTATAACGAATATCTCTTTTTATTTATTGTAACGTAAGAAAATGCAAATCAACATCCCTGTAGGGCCAGTAATGATTTCATGGCATAAGGAAAGCACGGTACTTTTCACTACAATTGTATATTTTTTTCGCTTTTTACAGCTCATTATTCGACTGAACAAATTGCATCGATTCCAAATAATTATGTTTTTAATAAAAAGACTATTGTTTCAAGAAGTATCAGAAATAAATGTCAAATTTTTTACTGGAATCAATTTGCATTGCGTGTCAACACGCTTCAGAGTTCCATTCAGTGAACTTCGGGTTAAGCCGAGACGGGGGAACTGCTAGTTCAATATAATCTGTAACATGTCATGCATAGCTTATTTTATGTAAGAAGCAAGGCATGGCGTATGGTTATGCTATAACAGAACTGACGAAATAAGGTGGATATTTAGTACATTGATGCACATTAATGAAAGATACCAATTACAGTATATAATTGTTCTTTATGTTTTTACACAGCTAAATGCAACTACTGCATTTATACTTATTCGTTGCTCTACTATCTGACCTTGCCTTACTGTAAAAAACCTTAGCCCACTGATGCAGGTTCGGCAGTTGCTTTTACGCACAATGTTCACGTGTTATTGATAAAATAAAAGGAAGCAGTCATACTGTTTTACTGCTGCAGAGGTGTTAAGCTCTCATACTTGATGCGGGCACTGAGAGATGCGCTGGTCAGTTGTTGATACTGCAACACAACAGTCCTTGGTGGCATGTAAATGAAGGTGGTTGTAGCAGCCCAAAGTGGTCACCAGGTAGTCGCTTCTGCGTTTTATTCTGCCACTTGGTGCTGAACAACGTTATATGCTTTGCACAAACGCCCAGGAAAAATGCCGTAATAAATGCTTACTTAGGAGAGCACGTATCGACGGTAGGCAGAAAAGGGCAAGAGTGTATCTCTAGCTAGCGCACCTACGCACGCTGCTGCAGTGCTCTCTATGTACAGGTAGGCGTAATAACACACATAACAGCTGTTGTACTTGGTATACTATCAATATCAGTAATGGATATGCGTACACAAGCATAGGATAGAGGACGGCTAGGTAGCATCGTGCCACCTCTCCTCTTGTCTGCTATGCTAGCATTACCATGATGTTGATTTACTATGTCACAAATCGATATCACTATTTACAAAAAATTCGTTTCTCACTAAAATAATTAAATCACTTTCACATTTACATGCACAGTCAATAACTGTTAAACAGTCAAACTTACTACCACCATTTGTATCACCATATCATCAGTGTCACTATTTATTAGAAATTTAGTATCTTTATCATACTTATCATCGTTATTATTACATCTGACTTCACGGATAGGCCTTATTTTTAATTAATTTAAAAAAATATTTTTCAGGCATTTTCACTAAAATAAACAATCGTGCATACCTATTGCAACGATGTCCATACAAACAGTTTTACATAGTTTAAAAAAAATTATTGTTTTTTAACTAGTCTTCCATATTTCTAAATTCAACAATGGCCTATTACCAAATAATTATTTTGACCGAAATAAATCACTGCATGCACTGTTTCGCGATCCTTTTGCGCCCTAAAAATGTTTTTTAGGGAAGCCATTGCAGCTTAACGAGTCCAAAATCTCTTGCCACAGAGTTAAAACTTGTTTGATACACTTCACAATAATTCTGGTACAACAAAATGTTACTAATCACGTGAGCTCCCTAAAAATTAGTGAATGGATAATCTTGTTCTTGACACATCAGAAAAATTTCCGGAAAAAATTGAATTAACTTGCGGTTTGAGCACACTCTCGGATATAAAATCACTATTCGGAACTGTCTCAGCCTCTGAAGGTTCCTTATTTTCCGAAAGCATATGTCAACTGACTTGATAGTACACATCATATTAAACATGTGGTAAGTTGAAGTTTCATAATCAGCACAATTAGAATCGCAAGACACATACGAACATTTATCTTCATCTGATATACTGTTTACTTTTGTTACTACATAAGATTTTCCTTCGTTGGACGAAAGGACGACAGATCACATGTAAAAAGTAATTACAAGCATTTACACGTATGTTTAATTCCCACCGTGCAAAAATGCCGTGAGACTTAAGGAAAAGAATCTTTATGGAGAGAGAGAGAAATCTTTAAGGAGTGGCTGTTACTTCATGAAAATCAAAAAACTGTAATTAGCTTGTTAAATATTTAACGAGAAAATAGAAACCATTGTAGACTTTCTTTGTTAATAGGATTCTTGTGACCTACAATCTTTCCGTCAAAATTATTTCAGAACAGTATTTTATCAATTATTATAAGATGCAAAAAATGCCAAAGTTATATGTCTCTTTCAATGATAATCATGTCCTACAATACGAACGTTTCATGGAAACAGTCTGCCTAAGGTTCAAAGCATTCAAAGTTGCATAAATGCGCGTTTGCACTTGACTGTGCAAATATACCTGGATAAATAGTAATAAGAGATACTTTTTGCGTTGGGGAGAACAAATCCACTGTAAAAGATATTTGACTATCAGGATAGAATACAAAAACTTTCCAAAGTCGTAATTTTCTTCTTTATAACCATTGTGAGATAAAAAATACGCTTCGGGAGTCTCAAATGACGTACCCGTGTGTGTGCATATATATAATACACACCGTGCAAATTTTCATGTAAGGCATTTGATTATTCGTGAGAAGTACAAAATCCGCATTTTTCTTCTTCATCGAATGCATCGTTGAACTTATTAAAAGTAAAAACAGTTTTCTGTTGATATATAGAATGTCAAACAGAGATTCTTTAAATGAAATAGTCTGTGAGCTGCTAATCTAACTTATTTTTTTTCTTTGTTCAACACCAATTAATAAGGAGGCTATTACTAGAATACATTCAATCAGCATTATTTAGTGTTTGTTATGTATTGCCAATGTTTATGAAACACACATTCGTACAACGTGTAGTAGTTAGCGGAGTTGTGATTTTATATTTTTATCGATAAATAAATTAGTTCAAAATTTACACTTTCTTGTACTACATTGTCAGACAAGAAGGATTTGTGATGGGTTTTAACTTAAACTTTTCAACAACATAGTGATACTAAAAACAGTTGTAAGATCAGTCAAAGGAAGAGTCAACAATCAGCGCATACTGAAATAAGATTTGATATAATGTTACTGCAATTTTCTTATTTTAACTCAAATGAATCGTATTTTATATTTTTTTTTGTCAAAAAGCACTTTTTACAGACGTATGTATGACGATACATCCGAAAATAAACTTATAATGCAATGTGTGAAAGCAGCTACGAGTGAGAAAGGTAAATTAAGTGTACGACGTATTTTTTAAAATAATAATTAATCGGCACTCTGGTTTGTTTCAAGTTTATAAACAAAAACGTAGACGTGCAGAGTTGACAAAACTGTAAATGAAGATATTAGAGAAGATCGTGAGCAATAGTAATGATAATAGTAACAATAACAATCATAATAATAACAATAATAATGAGAATAATAACAATAGCAACAATAGTAATAGCAATAACGATAATAATAATAATAATAGTAGCAATAATGATAATTGGTATTATTATCATAACAAACACAATAATAATATCACTAATTAAAATAACGATCATGATACTAATAATAATGAAACATCAGAGAACCTTTGTAAATTTATTGTTAATAAAAAGTAATTGCTAATGCAAGAAAAATGGTATAGTATTGTACGCTGGGAAAAAAATATGTAACAAAAAAATCACTAAAATCTTTATTTTGGTCATTGTCATCATGAATACAACAATATACATGTAAAACTTTTACATGTACGAATAAAAAGAGTAATCAGCGAAGATGTATGTTCTGTAGAACAGGCAAAAAAAAATGAAAGTAAAGAAAATTTGTTAATAACTTCTTATATAACGTCTTTAGGCATGTGAGAAAAAAAAAAAAAATTTAAATAAGGAAATACTATACAAGAGAAGAACGTATACATAAACATATATGTATACACTGACTACACAGCGTAAAATGTCAGTAGGAGAAATAGGGACTAGGCATTAAAACCCACCTTTTTTTCTTCTTATTGGATTTCACAAACACAATACAAACAACATAACACATATATAACACCTATAGACAAAAAGGAATGATTGCTGTTGGGGACAACAATGTCCCCGCCTTGGACGTGTTACGTACGATAATATGAGTATGAATTCGTGCGCTCCTCCTAGTGTGGGCCCCAAAGGGTGTGAAAGCAGAAAAAATAAACCAATAGGGGCTAAAAGTTTGACCCAGTTGAACAAAATCTAGCAAGATAGTTGGTCAATAGTAATGGTAGGTCCTTGACTTCAAATTGTTAAGCTCAACGCGCCTCTTCTTTAGTTTTGCATATTAATAAAGTAATTCATTCTCACTCCTTATAGTTATTTTGTTAGCTCTCCTATACTATAGAACTTTATGTTAGAGATCTAGTGTTAGAACTGGGATAGTTTGGCGTTTTAAATAAATATTTTTTTTACGGTGTTTGTTGAACGTGCCATTCTGCTCCCAATTGTTTCCATGATTTCTTGAGGTTTAGTGCATAAGCCCACGATTAGTAAGAGCTTACTTAGGAGTGAGAATAAAAACTCTAAAGTCAGGTGTTAGTTTGAGCAACGTTTCGTTGGTCTTAACGCCAACCTCATCAGGCTCAGTCTATATCGTTAAGACGATCTGTAACGATCGTTTCATGCGAGGAAAGAAGAAAGGACTACGGAGACATATAACCAGTGAGACAAGCAAAGAGAAGCGCGCGCGGAAAAAGCGAGAATAATAAGAAGAAATATGTATTTAAAGGACTTTAAGTGATGTTAACGTTAAAACTGTGTGCGCAAATATATCTATACGTGTACATTTTAGTGTGAATGGGTAGGTTATTGGGAGAATAGATGAGTTGAAGATTCGTTATGATTATTGTAATTATTGATTGTATTTTTACTGTATTGTAAAATTGTAATGCGCCGGGAATATAGGGAGTTGGATATACATGTAGTTAAAAAAAAAACGAGACGTGTGCGTGCTAGGTCGTATGAGAAAAGTAGGGGAAAGAAAGAGATAGAAGAGATTTGAGGTAGTAGGACGCAAGCAGCAAGACTGAGAGAATTCCTTGACCGGCCTTCAAGAAGGAAGGATGTAGGGCGTGTACGCCATCGAGACGTCGTCCAACCTACGTCCGTCACCAACTCTTGGCAATATACGGGAAGCATCATCTGCAGCTTGGCAAAAGACTACGCAATTACGAGAAGCAGGATGGCAGTGGGCGACCTTGCGAGGACGCGACGTTAACAAATTCCTGGAGATGGTGGCCTGGAGGTATTTTGCGTAGTGCATGGAAAGGTTAGCGACTAGTGGGAGAGTGAGGGAGAGGGAAATATTATGTGGCGCCGAGGTGAGGTTGTGCGAGTGTAGGATGTTTCAAAGATACGGGTAAAAAGTGGGCATGTGGATGAGTGTGTGTGGTTGAAGGTACTGGGGATCTTACTGCAGTTGTGGAGAAGAGTAAGAAGTGTAAACGAGGAATTGAGATTGCTGAAAAAGTGAAAGAGCGAGAATTAGTTGCTCGAGAGGAAGACGTTTGGGCTGGAAAGAGGGACTGGGAAGCATAAAGGGGTGATGTATGGGTAATGGAGAGTAGATATGAGTGGGTTACAGAGAGGAATAAAAAGAGTGAGAATCAGACCAGTGATCCGGACCGTCCGAGGTGACGACGCCAGTTTCAGGATGAGAGCCCGACGTGCCTGATCGCCGTGCCCGTGGGCACCCCGTGGGTGCAGGCCAGTAGAGAGTACCCTTCGAGGTGAGGGGCCAATCGTGGGGGTGTGTAAAGCGGTATTCATAAAGCGGGCCAATCGTGTGTGGGCGTGAAGCGGGATTCGTAAAGCGGTGTCCGAGTAACGGCCGTCGGCAAGGGGCCGACAATCTGTTGCGAGAGGACGAAATTCGTGTGCGTTACTTTCGAAGCGTCACCTGAACCTCGGCAGCCAGCGTATGGCTGCCTGTCCGACTACAGGGCGTAATTAAGCAAGTATAGGGTGCTCTTGACACCGGGATAACATTGGGGTGACTCGTGGGTACAGGTGCTACGGTATGATCGGGATTTCTCGCGGGCGAGCTGGATTCGTTAGAATATCTTTATCAAAACGCAATAAAACCTATTTTATACTGTGTACTTTTTGAAACTACATGAGCTAGTTTAACCTGCAAAGATTCAGAATCTCTGATTCTGGAAACAAAGAAAAAGCATGTATTAAGGTGGCTTGGGTGGTTTTTATTGGCTTGATTAAAACCTCTAAAATTGTGAAATTATGCCAATGAAATATGCCAAATTCATTTGCGATGATAAAAGACTGGGGTTAACAACCTTATCTTTTTGCAAATCACTACTGAAAGCTCACCAGTTAAATACCTACTCTTATGGACAGTGGTCATAAAATCAACTATATCTTTGAAAATATTTAATGAATTTAAAAAATTGAAACTAGTTCTTGTGGATTTTTTTACAAAGAATATATTAAATTCTTAAAAATAAATGAACAACGACTTAAATTACGAGAAAATCAGAAGAAAAGTAAGAAATATTAATCTGACTTGCCTCGCAACATCTCCCAATTGTCACAATTGTAATTTTACGGTACTTTTATGGCAATTTCTTGATCTTGTAATTTGGTTTTATTGAAATAACCATATTTATTGAAAAACTGACCCTTACAAAACTTTGATTTCTTAGGGGCCCTTATGGCACCCTACACTAGGTACGGTACTAACAACCCAAACCACTTAAAAGTGCTATGTTCGTATGGATATTAAACATGTATCGCGAGTGTTGCCTTATACTGTGTGTGGTCAATAGCTCTTATTCTTTCCTTGTCAGCTCTGCTTTCAAATTGTGCACGTAGCGAGCAATACTGTCTAGTACTCGTACTTTAATGAAATGAAAGTATGATTACTAAATAGTATTATACTGCGAGTGTCATACAAAATGTATGTTGTGCCAAAGAAAACTTGACTGTTCTGATGTTTTAATTAAAGAACTTTTTAAAGTTATAGATTCGTTAAGAAAATGAGTATTAATTGCCAGCTTATGAAGCCTTCCGAGATTTCTACGATTGTCTGTTTCCAGATAAGGGTTAAAATTAAGTAAACACACAGGCATTAATTAAACCTTATTTAATTGAGTCATTGGAGTACTAGAAAGGCGTTACAATACAAAAATTCTCGATCCCTTGTACCTGCACTACTATTAAGTAATAAATAGACTTAGAGCTAATCGCTAATTTTCCGGAGGATAATCCTTTGGGTTGTGATTTTGAGGACGGATGTAAGAAATCACGAGAATTCTAAAACTCTATACATAACATTTATATGCAAATCTGGGGTGTTTTTGCAATAAACATGTACTAATAACAATTTCCCGACGTGAGCTACGAGGCAGTAAAAAATGTACGAAACTCTTCTATATATACTTATACTGTTGATAACGTACAAGCCTCGTTGATCTACTCAAGTGATCCATATAGTCCTTGTACAAGAGAGATATGTATTGGAGCAAAAGAGGCGAAGAGCATAGTATGCAGTGTCATCAGTGCAAAATCAAACCATAGATAGATTTACTTGAACAGGTCAACGAGGCTTCTACGTTATTCACAGTATGAATATACAACGAGTTTCGTGCATTTTCTACTGCCTTGGGGTTCACGTCAGTAAATTGTTATGAATACATATTTATTGCAAAAACGCCCTGGATTTGCATACAAGTACTTTTAAATTCTGGTGATTTTTCACATCTGTCTTCAAAATCACAAACCAAACGGTTATCCTTCGGAAAATTTGCGGTCAGCTCTCAGTCTATAAAAAAAATGTTGTAAGAAGCACTGCCAAAGTCCCTAAAAACATTGTTTGCCTTATATTTTTGCAGACCATAGTAATACAGTATTATTTTACTTATTAAAGTTATTGAGAACAGTAAGAAAAAAGTGAGCATGCAACAGTACCAGCAACTGTTTAGCATAAATGAGTATACCTGTATGCATGTACCAAAACCTTTTTTTTTTGTTAAAAGAACTGGTTACTTTCTCTAAAGATTAAATAAACTATTTCTCATATAGTCTTGCCTCCTGCCAAAAGATTGTACGAATCAAATTTATAATTTTTGAATAAATTTAATTTTCATGTGACTCCTATTCATAAGTTTACGTGTTAAGTAAGAGTTTTTGAAATATTCCATATCTTAAATACTATATTGTTGATAACTGTAAGATAGATTCAGCTGTTTTTTTTTAATCACTTTTACTTGCAACTACGATTTTTTACTCGTAATAATCACAACTCTATAGTGCTACTGTTACTAATTTTGATTTTTACAGTCATAAAAAGAAACCAAACATATGTTACCTGCAAGCAAAACTTAGATTATAAATTAATAAGTCTTGCAGCTTAGCTGAAATTGATAATTATATGAATTATTGTTTACCGCGACAACAAATTATTATCATAAACCATTATATAGTGCATTTGTACGTAAATAAAAAAACAAGAAAAGTGTAATTAAGTGATTATGTAACATAAGTTATTAAGAGACTCTTTGAACAATTTTTTTTGTACGAGGAAACAATAAACAAAAATGTATACACATAAAATACAGAAAAATAAATCACTAGAGATAATAGGGACAGAGCTCTTTAAACCACCCTCTTTTTTGTAACCAGAAATACTATACAACACAAACAACACAACACAGACACTACTCTACCACAAACATACAGGTAGAGAAAAAAATCGCCAGCAGGGACTTCAGCGTTGCGGCCTCGGACGTGTTACGTACACGGTGCAAGATAAGAGAGGTGGTACGAAGTACCACCTCTATGCTTTGTGTGGTATGTCGTAATTTTGTAGCAGTACCAAGTTCTCCACCAGGTATATTAGTATCAAAAAGGTAGTATATATATACAAACATATTGAAACGGTTCCATATATATATACACAAATGTATATGAATACTTTCTACATACATAGACTACGTTTTCGGCACTGATCCATCTAGTGAAAAACTTGGTACTGCTACAAAATTGTAACACAGCAGAGGTGGTACTTCGTACCACTTGTCTTATCTTACACCGCGGTTACATATGATAGCATATAGCTATTCGTGCGTGCGCCTCCACTGACTTGAATCCGAAAGGTAGGGGAATAGAGGAGAAGTGATAGAAAAGGGAGAGCGAAGAAAGAGAGTAAAGGAGATATTAGCTAGAGGCATGACAGCAAAAGGACCGGGCCCGCGAGATTAGGACAGGCGCAATGTCCCTCGAGTATAAGTAATTCTAATAAAGCACAAGTTAACTACAAGTTGGCCTATTATTTATCCCCGCACCGTAAAACCCACGTAATAGATGTTACGTGGAAAAAAGATTGGTAAGGAGGTGTGTTACGAGACTGACAAATTCTTATTAACATTAAAGACCTTTATTTAATATACCATATTTATAAGACAAAGTTGCGCATGTGATTCTTTTTAAGGCTCGTCGTGTCCTTCTGTTATTATCACACAGTGACTTGATTTAGTAACACTCGAGTACCACAATTTAAGGCTCGCTGGGCCTTATATAACCTCGTTTCCCTCTCTTCGTTGCCCTCTTGCTAAAGTAGCCTCACTGTGACCAGGGAGAGTCAGTATGATGTGTCCCGCATATAGTATGTTATAACAATTTCAATGCATGTTTTTTTTTTTTTCTGTAAATCAATACTCTTGTTCATTTGATAGATTATTTTACCTAAAAGATGAAATAAAATGACTTTAAAAATCATTTACAGTTTAAATTGCATACGCTCTGGTAAACATAGTAAGCTTATGTGAACTGCTTCACATTTAAACTCTACCATGGAATAAAAAGGATTGTTCGGCTTACAATACATCGTAATCAAGTAAAAAAGAAAAACTTAGTTACCCTTAAAATCTAAAAAAATTTTTGCTGCAAAGCACGTTGCGTAAAATTACTTATATCTCAGTTTTTCTCTTTTGACAAACTGACGTTTTTGAGAGTCTCGTTGTATGTTTCAGAAATTTCTATAAATAACTCCAAATGATATCGAAGAGGTACTAATTATATTGTGATTAAAATTATTTGAAGTAATTACATACGATTTCTTTTGACGTTTTCTATTTTCTTCTCAATTTAAATACTATGAGGACTTGTATATGTGTTAAGGCTTTCAAAAGTTTTCCGTATACTTTCTACCCTGAGTTAATGCAATTTCTAAGTAACACCAGTTCAAAAATAAAGTTTCAAACTTCACCTACAAATATTACAAATTTCATAAATGCTATTTAAAAAAATCTACTTAATGACTTTTACTACATTGGACATTAGTCTACCAACATTTAAAATAATATTATTAGCTTTCTTTCGTGGAACATCTATATTACTATACAGTTAAGCTGAAAAACTCATTAATTTATAATCTAAGTTTTGCTTGCAGATAATATATGTTTGGTTTCTTTTTTATGACTGTAAAAGTCAAAATTAGTAACAGTAGCACTATAGAGTTGTGATTATTACGAGTAGGAAATCGTAGGTGCAAGTAAAAGTGATTGAAACTAACAGTTGAATCTATCTTACAGTTATCAACAACATTGTATTTAAGATATGGAATATTTTAAAAACTCTAACGTAACACGTAAACTTATGTATAGGAGTCACATGGAAATTGAATCTATTCGAAAATAATAAATTTCATTCGTACAATGTTTTTGCAAGAGGCGATACCATATGATAAATAGTTTATTTAATCTTTAGAGAAAGTAACAAGTTCTTTTAAGTAAATAAGAATTATGATAGAATAATAATCCCTAATCTTAAGGTCATGTTTTATGTGGTGCTGCCTTTTTCTTCACATTTTGTATATGGCAGGAAATATACCAAGCTTAAACATTTTCACTAAGAAACAAATCGACGATATGTCTAGCTACATTCATAAAAAAAGAGTACTTATAGAATTTACAATTGCATAACAAACTTTTTTTGTTCTTGTTACTTTAAATTTTGTCCATTTCATTTTATCAGAACTCTAAATTAGTTTAATGGAAACAAGAATAATACTATTGTTTTAGGTGGGCCTATTTCTGGTCTTCTGGTAGTCCACTATACCTGTCACTAAAACCCCATAGGTCCATTACTAGATTCATATAATCACTATTCAAAATTTACATTTTGACGTGAAATTAATAGCTTAGAATGTAATTTTTTTTTATTAATAAATAAGTGGACTATAAGTTGTAATATAATTTTGCATTATAATATAAAAATCAGGCCGTAAAATAGGTTATTTGTCTGTTTAGTATCTAAAAGCAATCGAGTATTAGATATTTTAACTTACATTCTATCGATGCGTTTATGGCCAGCTGAATTGATTCTGTAATAGTAAAGAATACCTTACTATTTAACGTACATTCGCTGTCATACATGCATGCTGTTTTTATAAAAGAATAAAGTAAATCTATCACACTATGTTAAAGCCCTTATAGGCATAACCCTTCACTTTGTAGAAAAAAATTTTTTTAAGTGAAATTCCTTATGCTGGGCCGTAAACAGCCACGTGAGGAGAAGTGCGTTACGAAAAAACGTAGCCACCCATCCTGTGACCCAAGTCCTTTTCTCAATCTCCTCTCTTATAAACTCTTTTCCGCTCCGTCTCTCTCTTTCGCAGCGCGTGCCACTCTACTGTCTACCATTTCGTCTCTCTTTCTCTCGCCTGCAGTCTGTACGTCACAAGCTCCTTTCCCCTGACGCTGGTACTATACCTATAAATGTATACATATATTATAGGTATGTTAGTATGGATATTTCTATAAGCTACAATTAAACACTTAACCAATGTGCTTGCTAAAGCTGAGGTACAGTTATGGATAAATAAGAAAAGAAAGAAAAAACAACAGCTGTATCTGTAATAGAGGCAAAGTATACGTATGTATTTCGTACATATATATAATTGTTGTACGCCTTGGTCATTACATACATGTTTATGTGTATACATATTCGTAAAAAAGCGTGCATAAGGTATTAAATATGTATAATGCGACAATATTACCTTTGAAAACAAGAAAAAAAACGCTGTATCTCGAAAGGATAGAAAAATTAGCTATAGTTTACGGGCTCCCTAAAACTACATGATCCAGGTGTTCAAATACAAAGTGGTTGGACCATGTATAATCATTATCTTAATTACTTTCTCTTTCAACTGTATCTTGAAAAAACAAGTAAAAAAAAATTTTTGTATTTAGTATGGCATGTTTAGAACATTATTAAGAATGTTGACAAAACCTTCGAAGAATTTTTTTTACAACATAACCTATTAAAGTTAGAAAAACAGTCAGATCTCGAATGGGAAGCCACATAGACTAAAAATATTTCCTCGAATAGAAAATAATTATTAAGGAACAAAAATATACGATACACGGATTTATTCGAATAATTTTAATAATTCTCAAAATAATAAGTCATATCTCAAAGGCAACGTTACATACTACAAATGCTAGCTTTAAATAGATTTACATTCTATTCTCTATCATGTATTATAAGAATAATTGTCACGTGACCACAACCTATATTCTCATTATTCTTTTTAAGATAAGTAGAAATTAGTAATAAGCACCAGTGAATTTTTAATATTAACTTATAAATAATTATAGAAAAAGAATGTAATGACAAATTAAAACTTTAAAATGGAAAATATCTGTGTGTCAATTGTTTTCCTTAATCCTAATTAAATAGAGTGTGAATTTTATTATTTTTATGGTACCCAAAATCTAAAAAATTTTGTCAGATACAATGATTCTAACAAGAATTAATTGTACGTGTACGAGGTATGCTCAAAAAATAACGAGAATTTTCGTTTTATGAAAAAAATATTTATTTGTTCATTAATATCTATTTTGTCTCTCTCAAAATAATACCTCTCAGATATAATATACTTGTGCCAACGCTTTTTCCAATCCTCGAAATTCTTTTGAAACTCGATCTTTGTAATAGCTTTTAGCTCTTTCAGCAATTAGCTTTTAATGTCATCTATGCTTATAAAACGACGGCCTTTTATAGTTCTCTTTATTTTTGGAAATGGAAAAATGTCATATAGAGCCATATCTGGTGAATATGGAGGCTGAGGAATCGTTACAGTTCTGTTTTTGGCCAAAAATTCACGAACAAGCAATGAAGTGTGAGCAGGTGCATTATCATGGTGTCAAAGCCATGAATTGTTTTGCCATAAATCCGGGCGTTTTTTTCGGATTGCTTCACGCAAACGGCGTTAAACTTGGAGGTAGTACTCCTTATTGATTTTTTGACCTTGGGGCAAGAATTCATGATGCATTATGCCTTTTTTCTCACGTTTTCATCGGTTGTTGAGGTGCTTGGGCGTCCGGGTCGTTCGTCATCTTCAACGTTTTCGCGACCATCTTGGAAACGCTTATACCACTCGTAAATCCTTGCTTTACTCATAGCAGACTTCTAATGTGCCTTTGTTAACATTTCACAAACATCA
Source organism: Copidosoma floridanum (assembly GCF_036245765.1). Classification (NCBI taxonomy): domain Eukaryota; kingdom Metazoa; phylum Arthropoda; class Insecta; order Hymenoptera; family Encyrtidae; genus Copidosoma; species Copidosoma floridanum. Next base: position 9,323,883 of record NW_028321882.1, on the reverse strand, counting down.
CTACACTTCATTTCATTTTTTACGCAAAATTGAATACAAATTCTTTGATCCATTTTTTTTCACAAACGAAAATCGCTGAGCTTGAAAAACACGTCTAACGTTAGCGGCTGCCACTTAAAGAGTAAGCAATGAATACTGCTGAAAATTTTATTGTACTTTAAAGGCATGTGTTCCAACATAATAAAAAAAATTTTTTTACAGGCAGACTCTCTAAACCTGCAAAATTAAAGAATTCTTGTTACTTTTTGAACACGCCTCGTATATATCATATTTAATGCAGAAATAAGAAATTTTAAATAACAAGTATTTTTGTCCAGCGTATCTAGACAAAAGTACCTTTTCGGGGCACTACGGTTGGAATTTTTGTTTCGTTCTGCATTACATGCCCAAAAATTCGTGTACATGGAATAATACACATATTATAACAAACATAGAAGTATTTGAAATGTGTGTATTATGTGTTGAATGTGACGTAAGTGTATATATGTATATTTATATATATATATTTATATATATATATATATTGTATGCAGGTGCGTGCTGAAATACGTAGTAATAATAACATTTTTACTATTTCAATATTAGATTCTCAAAGACCTATTGAAGTCAGGTGTAATTCAATTTTTTCAGCTTTAACACTTACGTTACAAGTCTCACTTCTGTTGGGGGTCCCGAGACCTACACATATTTTTTTATTTGCATTAATTCACGTACCTTTATTAACATTTATACAACTTTTTTCTCAGCCATGTTCTGATAGAACGATGAACACACTTATTTCATCGAAATGTATTTGTATCTGGGTACGAAAAATTTTATTTCTTGACTTTTATTGCACACATTTTATTCGACATTCGTACTTAAAGGTAAAAATTAACTTTCTCTGCAGCAGCTGTTCAATTTTTTTTTTTTTTTTTCATGATTTTTTATAATGTTGTTACGTATAGTTGCGAAAAAGTAATGTATACAATAGTTTTTAGTGCGAAAGTTAGAAAATTTGTTTTATTTTATACTAACAGGACGGATCTTTATCACCATTAACTGCTGTACGACTGTGAAAAACTTGACGAAATCTTTCATCAAAGTAGAATTAGAGTTATGACATTAGAAACTATACTCAAAAAATTTTTTTGGAACTTATTGTACATATGAAAACAACTAATTGTAACATTTGCACGCAAACCATAAACCCTGAACATCAGTAAGCATCTGTAAACATCAGTCAACATCAATAAATATCAAAACATCTCGTCTGGGGCTGCTGTCTGGGCTTGGTGTACCATTATACCATGTTTTACTTTGTCTGTATTTTCCTGGCTGTAGTTTTTGGTAGGTGTCCTTGTATTTTGGTATATTGATCCGTTGGCTTGATATGCAGTTTTTTTTCTTATCGCTGTACTGGTCTGGTAGTAGTATTGATTAATTTTTTGATTTATCCTTTCCTGCTTGTGGTATGACCGGACTTGTTTAGAGTATGGTCTTAACCGTTTTATTTTAGTGCGATTCACGCGTCTCTTAGGATTTCGCTTTTGAGCTCTATTTATTCTTTTTTCTTAAGTAAAAATATTTCTTTGAATAATATAGATGATCTTAATTAATGTTAAGTGTTGTATTTATATACTTAAACAATTAACCTTGTTATTGTTTTAAATACAATCTATTCAGATCACTTCCGCAAGGTTTTGGTATTATTTATATTACTGATAAATAACTTGCGTCAATCACTGATTAGTGTGACTGCTGCTTCAGAGTTCCCTAATACTTTGTGTAGTAATTTTAAGTAGTTCCTTAAACTACACAATTGAGTTTATGGCTGGTAAGATGTTGTGATTTCTGCTTTCTTTCCTATAGCTGGAACCACTTTTTGGGGGCCTTCTTCGTTGTACCTCGTTCCTTAGCATAGTCCAATACTATTAATGTTCTCAAAAAACACCCAAATTGTCTTAGTCAACACGTTATGCCTTACGTGAATGAGGTACTCGCGAGTCGTGAAAGTGAAGAGTAGACTAAAACTTTAGAGGTTAGGTGACAGACGTGAAAGAAGATTGCATTTTTCTAAAAAATTAAACAAAAGATGATTGAGCTTTTGAGATCACTTTAACTTTTTATTTATTCATAGAGTACGATTTGTGCCTTCATACATGTTACGTACAGATGTAATATACACATGCATTCTGGCCGTATTATATGTAAGCATGTTATGGAACATTTACCTTAAAGCTAATATACACACACACATGCAGATAAGTGACGGATAAGCTCCACTTGTCATATGAGCTTACAGTATATACACAATACGTCTTGGTTAAATTTTATGGATGAATTGCGTTTTTACTTATGATATGATTCGTCTGTTTTAACTCTAAATGTAACACCCCCCTTCTTAGATTGTTGCCACCCTTGGAAACTATAGATCGATCAAGAATTCACAAGAGTTAATAAGACAAATTATTATAGAATCATTTTAGATATAAATTCCTTTTTTTTTTTTTTTTTTTTTTTTTGTTAGGATAATAATCGATCAATCATTTTACACTCCTGCTTTTATCTTTAAGCAGTGTAGGTATTCAGTTGTTTAATAAAATTGTGTGCATTACATATTAAATACGTCGTATAACTTTTTTTTAATATTCATATATACTTTTGTTTAATAAAGTATTAAATAAATAGTGCAGTTAGAATCTTTTTTATTTTTCAGTGACATGCAGTGAATATAGTGGTGATAACGTTTGCTTATACTGTAAAATCGTGATTTATACAATACCAAAGAGAAGGTAAAGAAAGAGAAGACGAGCAATGTGATCAAATGCTTTCTTACTGATTATCTTGTAGATTTTCTTGGCTTGAAATCAAACATTTAAAGTTGTTCTGAAAATTAGATATCATATTAATATTTCATTATTATAAAATACGTAAGTAAAATTATTATTATTATTTTTTTTCATTTAAAATTTTGTTTATTAGTAGCAGCATTTTACTTTGTCCATATGTTTATTAATTATGCTTCCATTTTCCAATTTTTATATAAAGTTATTATTACTATGTAATTCTTAAATTTTTAAAACTCCGTTATAAAATCCATCTAATTTTTCTTTCTGGGGTTCTTTGAGCATATAGACTGTCGTTCAAACTTCCAAGTTTTGTAGTTTTGACTTATTGTCATAATGTTATTTTGTATTTTGTTTGGATATTTCAAGTCTATTACGAGCTATTTCTTGGATTATACGTTAACAGTGGGCAAGGTCACTAGCATATAAAGATGTACGTTTTCAGTTGGAATTCGTCTAGGTGTAGATTTGGAGAACGTGACTGTCTACCAAATACAAGTTCAAAAGGTGTGAAGCCTGTTGCTGAATTAACTAAATTATTATACTTATGCATTGCAGAGGGAACCATTACAACCCAGTCATTTTTGTTTTTAGCTTAATTTCTCAAAAAACCGTTTAGCATAGCGTGACCTCTTTCTAACAAACCATTTGAATGTGGGTGATATACATTAGTGAGATCTAAGCGGAATCCAAAATTTTTTACACTTCTGTCAATACTTGATTAATGAAACTTTTTGATCTGTCACTGAGAATAATTTTAGAAATATTAAAAGTTGAAATAAAATATCTTGCTAAAACATTTGCAAGAGTATTTTAGGAACAGGAACTGCAATAAGAAATTGTATAAGTGATCAGTGCATTGTAAAAATGTGCTTATTTCCAGATGTGCTTTGTGGAAAATGGTCTACTGTATTTATTGTGACATTGTTTAATACGTCTGATGGTGTGTCTGTAATTAGCGTAGGTTCTCTGGTTTTTGCGTGGACTAATTTTTGTTCCTGGCAACTTTTACATTTTTGTATGTATTTAGCAATGTCGTTGCACATTCTTTTTCATTAATATTCTTCTCTCATTCGACTTTAAGTTTTAACTTCTTCTTTATGACCTCCGAATAAGCTCGTATGACATTTAACTAATTTTTCTATCTTCTAGGGTTAGATAAGAACTTGCACAAAACAAACTTCCACCGTGACGGGAACGTGACGTTAATATTCGAATAAAACTAATGGCATTTCTCTTCTAGGGAGATTATCAGTGTGTTCACCTTTCCTGAAAATACAAGAAGTGTTAACTTCTTTTACTGATATAGCATTTGCAAGATTATTAAAGCAGGTTCGTAAAATGCTAGGTTTTATTTTATCAGTAAAGTTTTTGTTAACGACTAGTGAAAATATGTAGTGATCTTGGTTTTTGTAGTACTAACGTCTACCAATTTTGGTTGAAGATCTAATGATTCTTTTTCTAATAGAGCTCCTACATCTGATAGTAGTTTATTGTTTAGTAACTTTGAATCTACAGTTTCACAAATATAATTGATGCAATGAAATTATCTCTAGTGTAAGTTAAATTTTTGTGAGTACTTTAAAATGTTAATTTATTTGCTCTATGAGTAATATTGAATGGATTTCTAACTGAGCTTATATTTCTGACTATCTTTTCGTGACGAGGTGAGTTCCAATTTTGATGTATGGGTTTTAACGCTGCTGTGTCATTTACTTGCAGCACAATGTTTAAATTAAAAGTTTTCTTGGCATCTTATTCAGTTTCATTTCCTATGTTTTCTGATTGAGAAAGGTTGTCGTCTCTTTCTTTATTTTTATTTTGTTCTATAGGTGATACAGTTTTTGTGTATAGTTCATTATGAGAGTTTTGTTATTTATTTTTGGTAGGAACATTTTTGTGTGATTTATTTAGAGGTTTTGCCCTAACAGGATTTTTGTTTGCAATAAATTTGTTTATTGTTCCATCGATCAATTTATTTACTAAAGAAGGAAAAATTGAACTTTGAGGTGACGATGGAAGTGAATTTCTTTGTTTTTGATTTAAGTAACTGCCGTCATGACGTTCGATAGAGGATGTACGTGAAGATTGTATTCCTCCAAGAACGTTGACACTTGGTATTTCATTTTTCTTATTGTAACTTTCCCACCGTTATGAGTTTTAATTACATTCTTCAATATATTTTTCTATGTTGCAATCTTTGTTACTGTATACATTAATTCTTGAATTATATAATTGCTCTATGTTTCTATTTGTATAGTTTACTTTATCTTATACGGAGCGTCTAAAAGAAGATTGAAATTTTAGTTTTATTGTAGTTAAATTTAAAGTATCTTCGTCAGAAAAAGTAGAGTATTTATATGGTTAAAACATAACAGATTTTTGATTAACGTCGTTGGCTTGGAATAAACTGGGTTAAACTGAGATATAAGTTTGTCTTGGTGGAAAATCTACATTCTTTTTGATTATTTCTTCAATTTTACTGATTTCCGAATTTTCGTCGTTAGTTTTCCATAATATTCTGAGAGGTGTCTTCTGCAAGTGTATTTATTGAGCATGGTATAAGCGATCGTTCTTGTTATGGTACTGGTATGTTGTGGTGCGTCGGATTGTAGGTCACTTAACTGTGAAGTAGATACGATGTCAAATTTGGATGACAAGTCTTTTATTTGAGCTGTTGGTGTTTCTTTTCTTTGTCTCACTTTCAATCTTTCCGCGATCGTAGCTGCATTAAATTCACCTTATTTGCCTTCCATACCCCCAGGTACTTTTAATAGTGTATCTCTAGGTTTACTTTTTCTTACTGTAGGTGCTGATTGTATGCTTTCAATCGTATTGGAATAAGGTTGATTAGTTTTTGACATGTTTTAGCGAGCTATTAAAGTTTTAGTTTGTTTAGGTTTCATAGGTAACAAAAGAGCTTTAATTGATATTTCTTCGTACAAAGAATTATCTATATCTCTTTTGTCTTCATTCTATTCTATTGGATTTCTTGATAAGGCGTCCACGTTTGTATATAGTCTACCAGGTTTGTATAAATAAGTATAGCTATAACCTCAAAGTCTTACTTTTCATCTATTTAGCCTACTCATAGGATCTTTGATAGACTCAATCCAAAATAGTGCATTATATGTAGTGTTGGAAATGTTGGAATGCTACAACTGCTTCTAAGCATTGTTGTTCGATCTTAGAATAACTTTTTTCAGCGTTATTTAGAGTTTTTGACATATACGCAATTGGGCGGCTTTCTCCTCGGCTAAATATTGCCCCAATAGCTTTATTAGGTGCATCTGTTATTAATATGAATAGCTTATTTAAATCGACGCAAGCTTACACCGGTGCTTAGGATAATATTCTCCTTAACTCTTCAAAGTTTTTTTGTTAAGTATCTGTCTATTAAAATTCCTTTCCTTTATCTAACAAGGACGTTAAAGGCTCTGCAATTTCTGCAAAATTTTGACAAAACGGTGGTTATGGTTTGCTTATCCTAAAAATTGTCTAACATTCGATTGATTTTTTGGTTTTGGAAATTTTTCAACAACTTCTAATTTTTTAAAATTTGGTTTGACTCCGTAACTTCTCATTTTATGTCCCAAATGAGTAACTTCGGGCATTAGCAATTCACATATGTCAAGTTGTAACTTAAAATTTGATTTCAGAAGTTTTTCAAATAAATGAGTAATTACTGTCACATGACCTTTAAAAATTTTTGAACATACAACCAATTCATCAAGGATTATTAACTACTCAATGCTTTGCAGTCCTGATAAAATGACGTATATTATTCGTTAAAATGTTGCAGGAGCATTGCATAGTCCAAACGGCATTTCCATATCTACATAATGACTGTTGGATGTGCTAAAAGCAGTTTTATGGCTTTCTGCAGGGTCAACTTTTACTGGCTAGATCAGGAGTGGAGAAATAATTCAAGCCTCTGATTTGCTCATAAATTTCAGTAATGTTTGATAGTGAATAAGCATCGGGGATGGTTTTTTCGTTCAGTTTACAATTATCTATTACTAATATGTATCTTTTAGTTTCATCGGGTCCTTGTTTTTTGGGTACTATCTAGAGAGGACTACTTTCAAGGCTGTTTGATTTTATGATTGTACCATCTGCTAATAATTTTTCTGTTTGAGTTATAATTTCTTGGTGTAACGATAAAGGGTAGCGGTATTGTTTGATCTATACAGGACGGCTGCCTGTCACAGGTATTCTATAAGTCATAATAGAAGTAGGAAGAGCTGGATCGCCTGGAATGTAAAATGAGTGAGCGTTATTTCCTACAATTGTTTTTATCTCTGATGGAGTAGCTTTTGAGTGATGAGGTCTTTTTAGCTTATTGATAATAAATTTAATTTAATCTTTTATATCGTTGGAATTGTTTTCTTTGAAGTTAGTATCGAAAAAGTCTCCAGATCCCATGACATTAACATTCTCAAGTTCTTGTGTGGGTATTACTATTTTTGTCAGCTTATCTCTTATGTTAATAGCTATTGTATAAATTTTGTTTGGTTTTCAGTCTTAAGGATTTTTTTTGTTTTTCAATAAATTCTATAGAGTTGCTTTTATTATTTTGGTACAGAAAAATATAGGTTCAATTAGTATGCTTCCTACTATTAATCTGTTTGACCCATAATCGATTCTAGCGTTTTCTTGTGTAAAAAACGGATCTCCTAAAATACATACATTATTTATTGACAATTCCGGATTTATAACATAAAATTCGTGATTTGTATTAAAAAAATTAAACGTTACAGTACCTAAAGTGCATATAAGCTGTAAAATTATTCCTTTTAATTTAATTGTATTCTTACACTTAACTTCTGTGCCATCTTCTAATGCATCATAACTAAAAACATTTACTTCTGCACCTTAATCTAATATGAAAATTAAACGTATGGTAACTGTTAGAGGGAGGAGGTGCTACTATGTAGCACTGGCGATGCAGAGAAAGAGAGAGAGAGAGTCAGCCAGCTTAGTGACCCATCAGCCCGAATGCCTAATCAAAAAGCGTGCACACTGGAAAAAGAGAGGGAAGAGAGCCTGACTGCGCATGGACTTATCAGCCAGAAAAAAGTGCACTTTTATGTTCACTGGCTTAAAAAAAAAAAAAAATTTAAATTAAAGAGACATGGATTACAATTGAAGTGCAGAAAGAATGTTTGCAAACTGATGTTATTTAAATAAATAGAAGTACTCGCTTGTTTGGACTACGTACACACGACTTTTATACCCATACAAGGCCAGGTGTCACAATTACATAACCAGTATGTTGCTAATGGCAAATGTAAATATTAGAGTTAAAAAAATTAATGAAGAGAGCAAGCATTGAGTGCGGGTGTGTGCACATACCAAGCAAGTGAACATTATAACGCAATACGCATATATTCCTGCGGACTCGTTGGCAGAGGAAGAAGTACTACGAGGGAGCTCATTTTGGTAAACAATGTACTTAATCATTTTCGAGATATTAAAATTATAACTTGAAAATATAAAAATCAATGCTTTCTGGCTGCTGGGTTCTCGAGCCTATGATACATGACAAATGTATAGGGAAGACATATGTCACTATAACCCGCAAAAAAATCTGTATTAAAGGTACAGGTATTTAAAAATCTTGTATTTTTTAGTATACATGTGATTTTTACAAATATATACGAGAACTTCGTTTTTACCGCTGGTCTTTGAATCCCACTCTTTTTTTTCTTACCACAATTTTGACAGGTAAAATTGGAAGTACATCTTTGACCTATGTGTCACAAAACAATTGACATATAATTGTGTCTTCAGAAGAAAATTCTAGTTTCCCTTTTATGACAACGATTTAAAAGAGGTACATGAGTGAAGTTTGTGCTCTAACTGACAACAAGGACATGCCAACTTTTCAGAGATCACCATTCACTGAAAGAAGAGAATGATTTGTTTACTTTTACGCTCTGATTAATTTGCAAATTTACTTGTTTTCACGTCTGAGACTCGAGTATTAAAACCTGCGAGGAAACGATCGAACGCAATCGTGTGAAAGTGGGTACATTGCTACTATTGCCTAACACCTTAAGTCAATCCCTATAGAGTCTAAAAATCGAATGTACTCAACTAAAGCAATAAGAAAATTTGCATTCCCTATAGTACGCTCCAATGGAACGAGGGAATCCAGAGAGCGTAGCATTTCTTGTGACATTTGCTTTATATGAGGACAAAAATCTTCTTTTTTGAATTGACAACTAAGAGCTGTAAACGTCTAAGTATTAACGAGTCACCTTTTGTTGTCGTAATACTATAATACTGTATTAAATCATCTCCTGCTTAATTACAATTTTTCTCTGTGAGGAGAAAATTTTCGATCAAATCAAATGCCTTACCTGTTAGATGTTCTTTAAGATGTTGGTACATGATGATGTTACAGATCTCTAGTTTTTTATGCACTTTTTCCCTAAATGTAAGATGGAAATGTTTTCACGATGTAAGATCACCAAAAAAACGAGGTAGATTCATTAAAGGCAAATATGAGTGGGTGATAACTGGATTTAAGTGATATTATGGCAAGGGAAAAAGATAATTCATATCACCTACAGATAGCAATAAGTCTTTAAAATATTTCTGTACTGTATAAGACTTATCCTTAGCTATGTCCAACATTCTTTTCTTTAATTAATCACGATTCACTGGTAAAAGAGTGGATTGCAAATACTTGCATGATTCATCTGAAATAAATTAAAGACCACCCTCAACTGTTAAAGCCTAGAGGCTGCCTGATCTCTGGTCATTTTACTTTGGCGCATTTTCTTAAAATTAATAATGAATTGTTAATTTTGTTAAACAACTACACTTGTTCCTCATAAAAGAATTCTATTTGGATAAATTCAATACAGTGAAAAAAACTAGAATGTGGGACGCGGAGTTTACTAGCCAGAATAAAGTTCTCGCATATATGTAGAAATCACATGTATACTGTAAAATGCAGGGTTCATAAATATATATGAATTCAATTCAAATTTTTTTTCGTGAGTTACGGTGGTATGTTTATGTCTTTTCTGTCCATTTGTCATGTATAAAGAGTTCTGGAACTTGTTAAAATAATTTGTCAGGTTACTGTTGGGCAGAAAACGAGAAATATAACTCACATATTTGTAATAACTTCACAAATATAATATAATTTTTCCACATATATTCTACCATGGTTATATAGAAAAATATTAATGATATTTATATTTCAGGTTATGTCTTCACATAACGAAACATCTCTTCTTTTGTTTACCACGATTCTTTTTTCCCTTCAGAAAACCTGTAAGACTTTTTATTTTTTCCATATCTTGCTTCCATTTAAAGATATGTTATATGTTTAAGGTTTTAAGGGTATGTGCACGCATAAATATGTCAAATCATTTCTGCATTATCAAAAATTACTTGCCATACATGCAAAAATTATTTGTCAATAGACTTTATTTGAAAAATATAATAAACAAGTGTTTGCAGTACTAATGTTATTTGTTTTATTTGTTTTACTGATTTAAGTAATTAAATTTTTTACTAATTTCCCAATTTAATTATCTTTAAATTATCTTTTTTTTTTTTTTTTTTTTTTCTAGCCAGCGAAGAAGGAAGTGCACGCTCCCTGGTTCAAAGGTTCCTATGATAGCTGGCTCTCTCCCCTCTCTCTTTCCGTCTGTGTTACTACTACTGTTTTGTCGTCCTCCTTCTTACAAGTGCACGCTTTTTAATTACGCCTTCGGACTGATGGGTTTCTGTACTGGCTAGCTGGCTCTCTCTTCCTCTCTATCTCTCTTTCTCTTTGTATTACCACTGCTGCTCTATATCTTCCTTCTAAAAGTGCACGCTTTTTTCTTACACTTCCTGGCTAATGGGTCCCCATTCCCAACTGTCCTTATATATAGAAAATGCACATGGAATATATATTCCATAGTAACCTGCAATAAAGAACTTTATTCTAAAAACAACTAAATTACTTAAGCTTTAAGAATCTGTGCATCAAATATGGCTTATTTAAGTAACAATGGCCAGCAAATAGATAAAATGGCTGCCAACATCACTGGCTGTAATAGAATCTGCGCCAAGGGCTATTAAAAAAGGCAGCAGCAGCACGCAGCAGATGAAGAGGCCCGTAGAGCAAGCATGATTAGGAGTGGTGCTGAAGACAACGGCCTGCAGAAGAAGGCAACAGTAGCTCGCAGGAGATGGAGTGGCTTATAGGGTGAGTATAATCAGCAGTAGCGTTGAGAAAAAAGGCCTGTAGAAGCAGGCAGCAGCTTCATGTAGTAGATGAAGAGGTCCGCAGAGCGAACACAACAGCAGCGTAGCCGAGGATGGTGTCCAGAGAGTCAAAATGGTTGACTATAGCAAAGACAATGTCGTCAATAGCCCACAAAGCAGGCCGCAGTAATAGCACAGTGCACGATGTTATAGCCCACAGCAAGAAATGTGTTGTGCAGCCCGTTCTCAAGCCATAAAGCAGAGCAAGAGCGGGAGACAATAGTTGTGTGTGCGCACGTACAACGTGCAACGCTAACTGCGTCTGTTCCGTTACCTGAAAAGATAGTCAAGAAGACCAACATGGCCAAAAAAGTGGCCACATGTTTAATAAGACCACGTGAGTTATGCAAAATGCCTATCACACTCTCACCCCTCACATTTTAGCTCGAAAAACTTGTTTGATGTTGACTCAAGCTTGGTGGACTATAATTTTATATTTTTGATCTCAGAGGAAAGGATATAAGTAGTTTAAATGATAGGCTCTAAGAAACGAATGCACGGCACACCCTTTATAATAATCAAACTGTATATCAAACAATATTCAACAAACAATAATAAAACTCTTACTGCTAACTAAATGAATAGTGTACTAGTTGCGTACTTAACAACGAGGCAAGGTCAGTATACTTGCATGTTACAATAATTTGTTGTTGTATAATGGTCGACACATAAATGTAAGGGAAGATGTAAAAGAGGGTAGATAAAAGCGCAAAGATTGACATATTCAATTATCAATAAGACTAGGAGCAGATATTTATTCTTATCATTGAAGATATTAAAAAGAATTAGAGAGATAGCTAGAGTTTCTTGTTTATTTTCACAGTGATAGATTGTATTATCAATTACGAATAAGATATTATTTTTTAATGCGAATTCTAACACACCCTGTTCTTTGTTTGTACTTTCTTTACGTGTGATATTGTTGTTATGTACGCTAAGTTTAAAGGTGTTAGTTAACGTTATTTCTCTTAGCAGAATTATATCAAGTGAATTCAAAATATTTTTTAATGTTCTGTTAGATAAGCTTTGACAATTCTATTGAAGTATTTTTAGGTTGATTTAATCATTTTCTTCCAATTTATTTTAGTAGATTTCACTAGAACTATAAGTACATAGAGTAAGGGCGAAGTATGTTTAGAAGTGGCTGTTATTTATGAAAATTCTGTTACATTTGAATTGTGTATTAAATATTCAATCAGAACTATATTCAAGACCAAGAGACCGTTTGCATTTATGCCTCCTTTTCCAACACTAATATTATACTTATTTGTGATTCAGACTCGAGCTTGTTGATCGGCTTCAGATGAATCAAGTTAGACTTAAAATCTTAAAAAGAGGGTATATTCATAATTAAAGTATTTTTTTAGTGTAAAGTTGGCCATTTGGACATGTACAAAGATTTTGGAGTTTATTTCTAAGATTTGGTAGAAATTTAGGGGTAGGTTGGTTTTTTTAGAAATTTTCTTATGGTATAGTTAATTTTTGAGAACGTGAGAAAATTGTTTTCCAAGCACGTATATTTATGAGCTTCGATATCCAGGGGTCTGATTTAGGTCTCGAAAATCTGCAATAGTCGCAATTACGTTCGAGATGGACCAACACGTCACCGGCGGAAAATTCAAAAATGCGATTCTTCCATACCAAGAGTTTAAAGCATTAGTTAGAGAGCAAACTTATTAGCAGAAAAATTAAATAAAATATCTCTTGTGTAACTTAAATATTTATTGTTGAGGAAAACAATATAATCATTAGTCATTTATTTTAATTCACCTTTGTTTTTTTTGTTGTCTGAAAAGTAAATCTTTCAGTTACACAAGGGATTTTGTACTTAAACTTTCTGCTAGTGAGTTTGCTATTTGCATAACTCTTTGAATAGTTAGTATGGAAGAATCAACTGTTTGAATTTTCCACCGGTAACGTGACAGTCCATCTCGAATGCGATTGTTTTCGAAATTTAAAATTCGGAGAAGCGAAAATTTTTCTTGTTTCTTGAAAGATTTTTGTATTAAAACTTATTTTCTTGTATACCAATTAATTTTCTAATTGGTAAAGATAGAGTAGCATGTCTAACTTTTTTAATCCTGTAATTTTTATCAATGGGGAAGCAATTTTCTTTGCAGTTGATAGAAATTTTGTCTTGCTCTTGCAGGTACATCTTTCACTATTATTTTAAGTTAGTCCACATTTAATGTAAATGGTATTGGATTCACAAGCAGATCTGACGTGTCCATATCTGAAGCATTTGGTACAAAGTTGAGCTCTTGAAATATATATGTCAACTGGGTGTCTTACTTTGTAGATGGAGGCTGAGTCTGGCAGCGTTTGAACAAGATAAGTAATTCGGATAGAAATTGATGGGACGTGCCAAACTTTTTTTCTTTTATTTGTTGTTCTACCATTAAATGTACTCATATTTTCTGCTTTAGGATTGTAATTTTAGTAAGGAAATGATAGTTTGATATAGTGAACCATTTTGGCTTTTGTCAGATCCGTTGGGACTTGTTTTATCAATGTTTTTATTAATTATTTTACGAGTTTGGTACAAATTTGTTATATTTGTTTAATTTTTGTTTCATTTAAAAATTTTGTTTGCTGTATTTCTGTTCTATGTAATGAGTAGGCCTTTATCTATATCTGAAGACTCTAACTCTTGGATTTCTTTGTACGTATATTTTTTGTGCAAGCAGAGTTCTTGGTGGAGTTATATCTCTTTTGTTATAAGGGTAGCTGTCAGTTTTCATATTTTGAATGTCCTAAACTGTGTCCCAGATTAGAGACATGTCTATCTGTGGAGAGCTACCGTATAGGGTCAACTGATTTACTGATAATAGGTTGTGTGACAGAAAAAGAGAATTTGTAGTACTACAATTAATAAAATTGGAGGAACAATTATTCCGGGTATTGTACGGCGTTATTATTACATAGGTATCATCAGAAAATAGAATTATATGTTTAAAATATCTTTGAAAAATTCTTAATATCAAGGGTGAGAAAAAACTGACCATGCGTTCTGGTAGCTTAAACTTCACCAATAATTTTTGTTGAAAAGCAAAGTTGTATCAACTTACAGATTCAATAAAGGGATTAAAATGACCTTTCCACGCAAGTTATGTAACAATTACATTAGCGTTGGATTAACGATAAGAGAAGGTTATTTTTACCCCTTTATTGAATCTGAAAACTGCTGCAACTTTGGTTTTCAATATAAATTTTTGTGAAAAATTTAATTGACAAAGTTATAGCTGATAATAATTTAATTTTGTGTTAGAGGATTGATTTTTAGGCTTATTTTCTGGTAAAATATAAATTCTGATTGTGCCTTATGAGGCATTTCCTAATGACAACTTTTTATTTCTTATCCGTTGGTTTAGGTTGCGGCTGGTGAATGGAATCGTCGGTATAGTACTACTTTTTTACTAATCAAACTTACCTCTAGAACAATGTATGTTAAAAATATTTCAGATATCCACGATTCATCAGGTTTCTTAATTTTGGCAAAAGTTCTGGCTGGTTTCTGTTTTTGACTTTTTAATACACATGAAATTAAAAAAAAAAAAGTTCAAACAAATAGTTACAAAAGTTTTTGCATTAGAGTTAACCAGGTGTTACAAGCCAAAGTTACTTAAAATATAAGACATCTGGAAAAAAGCGTTTTAATACTATAAATAAGTTGTGGGTACAAATAAAGAGCTTGTTGTAATTATAGCAACGACCTCAGCATTATTGGTAGAAAAAAAATTAACTTACATAAACTGCAAATTCTGTGTACAGAGACACATTGACTGCTTAATAAGCTGTAGTTCTGGGGAAAACTTCATCTATCCATGCAAAAAATCCTCTTGCACGGTCTCCAAACTGTTTAAGTGCTTCCAATATCGATTTTATTGTATTCTGAAGACAAAAGTAGGGTGTGGCATAAGTTTAAACGCCTACATGCGGTTTATTTCATACAAAAGTTTTCAACTATTTACCGGCTTTTAGAAACGTTGGAGGTTTTCAGATTTAAAAAGAGGGGTGCGCGCACTTATGCAGGCTGACTGCATAGCACAGACAGTATGGTACAAGGCATCAGAGAGAGAGCAGAGCGTAGAAATCAGAGTCAAGGACTACAGGGAAGGTGACTGGTGATATAGGAGAGAACGGCAAAGAGAAAAAAATAGAGGAGGAGGGTATCTTGCTAGATGAAAGAACAGCTGAAGCACCTGAAGCTAGTGGTGTGACCGAGCCACCACCGTAACTAAGACGAGCCCCAGGTAGTGCATCGTGATTGTGAGGATATTATAAAGGTACTGGGCATATAATTTTAAAGTCAGGTACGGGGATAGAGGTATTCGGGTCATCTGAACAAACGCGTGTATGAATACATATGGAGATAAGGTAAATGTTAGAAACGCGTGAGGGTAATCGAGATTTTTCAGGTTAGTAACGCGCACTTGGACGGTGACCGTTACGAAGTGTACATGACATGGTGCGTCTGGGTATATGCGCGTGTATGTAAGGTAGGTGCGGGCCTCTGACAGCTGAGCCAAGGAGAAATTCGACAGTGAAGACGACCAGAGCACATACATCGAGGGGCACACTGACCTTAAAGGTACCGTATATTAATGCTCATATTTATAGAGAAAAGAGAGAGAGAGAAAAATTGTGTTATATTCGAGTGTGTAGAGGATAAATAAATTTACGTCAGTAATTGTGTTTAATTTCAATTAGTGCTCCCTTTCCCTTCTTTTAATTTCCTTTTAGGAGTGTTTGGCGTTTTCGAGCTAGACACCTACAGCAGACCTCCGGGAGAAGAGGAATCCAGTGTCGGGACTAGGTAAGTGGCATACCAGAAAATTTTTGTGACAGGATCCAGGTGGCTGTTCATTGGCTGAAAAATTTTTATCACACATTTGGCTATTTATTCAGCTGTTTACTTACATATTGTAAGTATTTAATTATTTGGTTAATACTAACTATATTTTAATGTAATACTGTATCAGCATAAAAAGACTGTATGTCCTTATTATGATATTGAATCATCGATAAAACTGATTTGTTCATTGAACTGATACTTTAAAATTATAGTTGTTGTCTATTAGATAAGACCAACGAATTCGCTGTCAAACATAAAACTGATTTTTGTCAGTTAATTAAATTTATTGTTTCTCAGTTGCTGTAAATTGAGCTTTGGTAGTTATTAATAAGATACAACGTTATAACTGAACGTTATTGTAGCTTCCTTACAGTTTCTTTGTTACTGAATTGTATTTTTGATAAAGTTATAAATCTTCAACTTACTTTTATTTTTATCTCATTTTCTGTGATAATAGAGAAGTTTATTTAAGAAGCAAGAGTTGTAAAAATGACTACGTATTACTTTTAAAAGTAGAAGTATATTACTGTGAGGTTTTATAATTTCAATGAAATACTACGTAATAAAAGTGAACTATGTCTGAAAGAAAAACTTTATAGAGATAACTCATATTTTTGATCTTTTGACTAAGTTAATCAATATTTTGGCTATTTAAAATAGTTTTGCGGTTAGGACTCAAGAGTTACGATTTTTCTAGTATTTGAAATTTCACAGCATTAGAGTAGTGGGATCTAATGAGATTTTTCTCAAATTATCTCGTTACCTTCGTAAGATACAAGGTTTTCAATACTTAAAACTAAAAATTTATCACATTGAGAGTATAGCATTTTTACAGAATTTTCATTGAGCTAATCGGTCTACTTCTCATTTAACTGTCTTGAGGATATTCAGAAGCCGTTTTACCACAGTTATTTTTTATTGCACACTCGAGTTGGTTATTATGGTATGCTGCTTAGTTCCTTAGTTAAGGTTGCTGATTTTTACTGAATCACTTGTTCTGGTAAACAACTTATGATTTATTTTTGTTGCTTATATCGTCTTTTTTTATTTAATCAAGAATTAATAGTTTTGTTTTTAGTTCTTATCTTATGTAAGTCAACAATTAAAAGACTGTTTTATATAAGTCTATTTGGTTGGTCTCTATTACAGAAATTCTCCAAAAATATTATGTGTGGCAATCAAACTAGATTTACTCGCTACTGGTACTTTAATTTTTTCAGTTTTTGTTAAAAACTTGTCATTTGATTTTACAGTTGATTTTTCTGTTTATTCTTGTCATTTTTGAAGTAAACAAGCAATCAGTAAAAGTAAACCTCGTTAACGTCAACTTGATTATTTGACATAGAAAATTAGCTGTCTAAATCTAAAAAGATCAACACAAATTCATACATTTTCGCTATAAAACTTGACAAATAACAATTGCTGGCATAAACATTCCAAAATCTTATTTATGGCTCGAATTCAACAGAATTATAAATAATTTGACGAGGATACAGAAACAACTGGCAAAGAGAGTTTTTAAGGGACCTGCCTCTATTATAAATGGAAGTAATACATGTTATAAATGATAAAAAAAAGTGACACGTATTTGTTTTCAAGCTAATAAACTTTATGAGCGGTGGAGACTGTCCTTAATAACCACCTCTTAAAATAAGTTTTTTACAATGTCTTAAATTCTCATTGAGATATTTAAATGAAACAAACTAGAGATTTTCTTATTTCTGGCACATTCTTCATGGTTTTTCCCTTTTAATTTTGTCTTTTTATTTATGAGCATAAACATTTTTTTCTTTTAATGTTAGTTTAAAGAATTATAAATAATTTTGTTTATTTCCAAATTAATGTTTTTTCGGACGGAAACAATAAAACTATATGTAAGGTGTTTCAAAATTTGAAAACTACAAGTGATCAGCTACCCCATTATTAATTTCATTATTAAACATTTTTGTGAAAAATTAAAGACGGATACTGGTTCTGGTTTCAAATTTTGAAATTTCAAAATAGTGTACTTATTGACAAAAGCTCTATTGACAGACATTTATAGTGACGAGTTAAATCAAGTTGAGCTCAAAATTATAAAATTCGTATTATTTGTGTACGTAAATCAAAAAACCCAAAATCATAATTTGTCGTCTCAAAGCTACTTTTTTTTATTTTTAAACTGATTTGAGACTTAAAATCAGTGCGCTTAGATTATAATTAGGTTTAAGAAGTTTCCCAATACGTACAGGAAAATGGAAAAGTTAAACCAGCTGTAGTCCTTTTCTCTCTTCATAACACAGAGACTTTGGGAAAGAGAGAGACAGATAGGGAGAGAGAGAGCGAGAGAGTGAGAGAGAGAGAAAGAGTGATTTGAAAATAGAAGGAGAGAGAGAGAAAGACAGAAAGAGCCCAAACTGCTGTCTCCGATACAAATAACAAAACTTTTGAATTTTGAGGGCACGATTACCGAATTCCCTTTCTGGTAACTAGCAGTAAAAAAAGTTTATTTAAATGCGACTTATATTTATAAAAAATTTTCAACAAACCATCTGAACAAAAATTGCCTCTGAATGTAATTTGTTTAAAAATGAGCAACTGACGGTTCATGACAAGTGCCTTACTATTATGTTTATTACCACTACTACTATTATAACGTTAGTGAGTAGAATCCGTTTGTATCACCCTACTGTCTCCACAAACCAACCATACACGAAGTAAAAGTTACGGATTAGTGTAAATCCTTCTTACTGAGCTGCAGAGTTTATCTGGTACTTGGCTACTTAAGACTAGGGATGCCCACTCACTGGCTCATTTAGGTATATCATCTTAAAATTCGTAAATAAAAGTAAGTTTTTCATATTTGAATTCTTTTATATCCTCGCTTTTTTTAAGGCTCTGCTAATTATCAGGTGGATCAAAGTATTTTTTATGTGGACTTAAACTCTCAAAAGTGGACGATTCTTTTGTGACGGCGGTAGCATCCTCTAAGCCACTCCAGAAAGGCGAAATACTTTGCTTCATTTGCTTTAAAGTATTTTGTACGCATGCTTGGGATATCAAGAGTAGTAAAGAGCCACGTAAAAATGAGAGGGTACGTTTAGCCCTAAGCCCCTTGATGTTTTCTTGCTTTACAATTCAATTATGCACCTCATGTAGATCCCAGGCTATGAAGTGTGAACTAAGGCTCAAATAATACATTGCACATGTGTAACAGTTGTATCTTACAAGAAAATTGCAAAAACGCGGAGCAAATTATTGTTATTCGATAATTTGAACTATTGCACAAACAAATCGTTATCATCCAAATGAAGCTGTGAAAAATTGTACTTTTGGTATTTAAAAAGATGTCCTTTCACCTATTGAAAAATATCAATCATTTTTTTAAGAAATACTCTTATAGGCACGTTTTGTGCTATAGAGTGAAATAATGACTTTTAAATTATGACTTTAAAATAATGACAAATGTTTTAAAATCATTTGAAGATTCGATAAAAGTGGATATTCTCGTACCGCCCACTCTAGAAGCACGTCATGAAATGGCTATACTCTGTATTTTTCTCATTCACATGATATATACCTTATAATTGTTCGTTTTTAATTATTAACGGTCAATCTCTTCCCCGTTAAGAGAAAAGCTGGTTGATCTAGTGCATGTAACGAGAACATGAGGTTGATCAGAATAAAAACTTAAATGCGAATAGTTGAGACACTCAATGGTCCTTCTCTTGAAATTAAATTTATTGTCTTTTGTGTATTTAAGAGGTGTAAGTAAGTCACAGTCACTGCAGTACCGTCGCTTCAATAAAATTCAACTCAGTGAGAGTGGGTATACATTGCCATGCTAGAAAGGGCACCACGCATAAGCTAGAAGACGAAAGCGTGACCACAGCTGCCGTTTTCTGTCCTCAGACCCCAATCCTTCTGTATTATCTCTTTCTCTCTCTCCTTCTCTTTTTCTCATGTGTGTGCATAACAATATATATGCACTAGTGGGGCTCCACCCCCCTGTGCGCTCCACGCGCCAACCCCCCCTTTTATTGTATTATAAGTGTAATTTTTTTAAAATAAGTTTTGTATTAATATTTTTTAAAGCCTTAAAAAATTATAAAATTAATTGTTGGTATAGTAATAATATGTTGAAGTATATTTTACAGAATTCAGAAGACTATGGCATTTTTCGAAAATACTCAAGGATAAATTTTTTACGCTGTGGAATGATTACTCGTCTGCTTTTAAGGAAATATGAACAAGCTGGTAATTTTAAATAAAAGTGGTAAAGTTAATTTAGACAGAGAGATGTGCCCTTGACTTTTTTGTTAGTGAGCTTTAATATTTCTTCTAGTGGCTCCCTTTTTTAAATGAGTTGTCTATCCTATATGTGACAATAGATATTTCTAAGCTCTTATAACTATATATACCCCCTGCGTGCTCTGCGCACCAACCCCCGTTATTGCAAATTAGATTCACGAAGTATGGAAAAAAACGCGAATCATATTAAAGGTTTCTTAAAATTTATATATGTAATAAATGTATATTGATCATAATTAATTACATAAAGTTTTAACAATCAATTTTGATTTTCTCTG
Source organism: Copidosoma floridanum (assembly GCF_036245765.1). NCBI lineage: Eukaryota > Metazoa > Arthropoda > Insecta > Hymenoptera > Encyrtidae > Copidosoma > Copidosoma floridanum. The sequence goes on along the minus strand of NW_028321882.1, from coordinate 9,303,358 downwards.
ACTAATGCATAATTCTTATATATTTAAAATGAGAACGTATTAAAAGATTTTAAAAATCGTCAAAAATTACAAAATTACGATATTGTTAGAATCACAAATTAATTTCAATTTAACAGTATCGTTCGTTAAATGTTTTTTTTCTATTAATTATTAATAACCAAAATTTTAGCCTATAGGTAAATCTCTACAACCAAAATTTTGGCCCATTGATTTTTTTTCTTCGCTTACTTTTACTTCGTAAATTTGTTTTAAAAAGTTACAAAATGTCTAAACGAAAATTTGACAGTAAATGAGACTCTCAAATTGCAACGAAAAAAAAAATTTTTCATTTTACATCTACAAAGAAATTGAAGTCTAAATTTAAAGTTGGAAATAGATCTGTGTAAGAAACTCATAAATTACTACTACTACTACTTTTTACTATTATTATTCTTATTACTACTATTAATACTATTTCTACTGCTATTACTATTAATACTGTTATTACTACTACTACTATCCTGCTTTTATCATTAATTTTTTTTTTAAATGTTTTTTTTTTTACTACTTCTGTTATTAGTTCATAAAATATATTTATATTTTTATTCAAACTCAAAAACATCGCAAAAACAATGTAGAAAGTGAATAATATTTATTTTATAATAATATTACATTTTATCACAGTTTTTTATTTGAATTCCATTTATGTATATGACGATTATAATTGCTCTTGTTTGAAAAACTCTTATTACATGTGTAACATACGTCCACTTTCGAATTATCATGTGAGTATTATCACCAGTTTGGGCCAGATAAACAAAAATTACGTAATGTAGAAGTAATTATTTGGGATGAAGCTTCTATGATACAAAAAAAGCGTTAGAAATCGTTGATAGGACTTTAAAAGATTTATCTAGTAGTAATAAGCCTTTTGGAAATGAAACAATAATTTTAGGTGAAGACTCTCGTCAAATTCTCCCAGTAGTAAAAAACGAAAGCAAAATTACTTTTGTTCAAGAAACCATAAAATTTTTCAATTTTTGGCCTTTATTTAATATTTTTTATTTAAAAAATAATATACGTTCAATTGATAAAACATTTTCTTCATTGCTACTGAATATAGAAGAAGGCAAAATTCAAACTTTTATAATTTCTCAGACATGAAAAACAAATGATGTATGTTCTAAAATTTTTAATAAAAATGATGATTCTTTTATAAGTAAAGCTATATTAACATCTCACAATGAATACACTCATTTTTTGAACAAAAAAATTTTAAATAATAAGGTAGGAACATTAGTAACGTATTATAGTATTGATAAAGCAACTCACAAAGAAGTAGATCAATCAGACGATAATATTTGTATTAATTTCCCTGCAGAATATTTAAATGGTATTAAAGAAGGTCTTCCTCTACATGAATTGAATTTGAAAATGAACGCTATTCTTATGTTGATACGAAACTTTAACATATCTGAAGGACTTTGCAATGGTACAAGATTACGAAATACAGAATTGTTAAAATACAACATCGAAACTGAAATAATTACAGGAGAAAAAAAAAATAAAGTCTTTATTCTAAGAATAACACTACGAACAAACAATTCTTCTTCGCTACTATTTATATTGTACAGAAAACAGTTTCTTTTTACCTTAGCTTTTTCTATGACTATCAATAAATCTGAAGGTCAAAGTTCTGATGCCTTAGGATAATACCTTAGAAAACCGTTATTTTTTCATGGGCAATTATATTGTTTAGATGTAGGAACCCAAAAAAAAATTTTTATATAAATTGAATCAGAAAACAAGTTTGAAATGAAATTGTAGAGTAACAAAAAAACTATTTTATAGTTCATTACTATTTTTATACTTTCTTGCAAATGTTTTCTTTCATCAAAAAAGCAAATTTCAATACCGTCTAGTACCCAGACTTATGTAATCATGAACAATTCGTTTTTTGTAATATGTTTTCAGATACACCATCATGGATGCAAAATTTTATCAGTGTGACAAATGTAACTCAAAATTTTTAAATCAAGAGTGTCTATCATCGCACGAAAAAATTTACAAAAAAAAATTTTTCGTATGTGATCTGTGTAGCATTATCATATTCGACAAGAAAAACTATTTGCGTCACATAAAGAAATTCAAAAACATTGAAAAAAATTTTAAGTGTATTAAATGCGAAAAAAGTTTCAAAAGAAATTATCACTTACAGAGACATTTGAAAAGTCATGAAAAAAACGTTCAAAAAAATATTTGTCAAAATTTTGGAAAAGGTTATGTTAGAGCAGAGCACCTTAAAAGACTCTTTTGAGTATGTAATCAAAATAAACATCGTTAGTAAGATAATTGTAATAAAATTTTTTGTTATGGTCAAATAAAATTATATGTGAAAATTAGACCACTTGCAACAGTTAATAAATAATATTATTAATATATAATATAATTCGGCTTTACGAATATATGTTTATTATATATGGGGAAGCTGGGGGGAGCTGGGGTCTGGGGGGGTGGTGAGGGGAGCTAGGGGGAGCGGGGGGGAGCTATCAAAAAAGTAGGATTACTTAAAAAGTGCAAAAAAATAAAAGAATAACTACTTTATTTGGGTGGGAGCTATGTGGGAGCTGGCGGGGGAGGGTAGGGGGGGCGGGGGAGAGAAAAACCTGGCTCTAAATCTTATGACTATATAATATAAGAAGATAAATATATTAGGGCTCTGCCCCACTGGGCACTGTGTGTGCTAACCCCGTAACGTAACATAGTGTGAATTGTATGCAAATATTCAATTCATTCTAACTTTAACAATGATTACTACGTGTACAAAATTGAGTTTTTTTTATGTAACCCTAACATAATATTATTACCAAAACAATTTATGATATAAAAACTATAATATGTTTGATACATAACAATGCTTCAAAAAGCACAAATCATAGTTTGCAATGTCACTTTAGATAAGAAAATATTAGTTGTTATTTGATGTTCTTGAGGCAGTGCACTCTTATAAGTGCGGTCTGTCACCATAGTTTGCTACTTTCATGAGACGCGTGCTTTAAATTTTGTAGTCCATGTTAACAGATGTATTATAGACGTAAAGATGTACATTCATGTACAGTCATAAGTTTATAAAACATAATCTTAAGTGATAGGAAAGGTGTTGTGACACTCCTAGAAGGTTACTACTTGTATCTACCTGCAGCATCTCATACGTTGCCCAACAATTAAACTTCGGTACTTCTAGACACGTTAGTCGACGTGCCTTAGGCAGCGTACGTATATATTTGCATCGTCCACTGTGTTTCTCAACAACTTAACTCGTGTATTCTTGGACTTGCCAGCTATTATCTTTGAGGCGGAGTACGCTTATTTACCCACATTGTCCCTGCGGTGGTCAACAACTAAACTCTAGTGTTGGCTGCAATGGTTAAAAGTTTGATACTAAACACAACCTTCAGGTAGTATGTTGGTGAAGCCAAGTAGACCTTACCTCAACGGCTGATCAAGTCGTGAACTTACATTTAGTCTGCTGTGTAACTATAAATAACAATTTTTTTTTTTTACAATAAATGAAACAGGAATTTTTTTTCTAGTTACATGTTTGTACGGTTTGAATAATATTTTCTTATGTTAACTTTTTTTGTCTTACTTCTAAAATAATCGAAAGGAGTGTTAATATTACTTTACGTGGTAATATCTTTTTTATAATAATTTAAACTCTTTTTTCACTTCTATTTTCATACAAATGTTAAAAATGTCGTGTAAGGAAATCTTTTCTTCCAAAATTTGTGCCACATTCATAGCAAATATTATTATTATCTAAAGTATGTATCTTTATGTGGCCTCGTAAATGTGTTTGTCTTTTAGAATTTTTTTTTACTAGTTAAACAACTAATAACTTAACTATTCTCATGTTTTTTTCCACGACGTACATAATAGCTTTTTAGTTCTGTAGTAATGTAACAAACATTGGATTAAAAATAATAATTCGAATGAGTTTTTTTATGCATTTTTAATTCATCTTCATCACCAAAAACATAAGTGAAAAAATTTAAACTTTAGTAAATGCTTTTTTCTAAAGAATACAAACATACAACTTTCTTAATATGTTGCCGACTAAGGATTTTTGTAAGCCATGAATTTAAATTTAGAATGTATAGTGTAAGGCTCAGTAAGTCAGTCACAGTAACGAAGCGAGTATGAATATCGACCAACGTCATCGTTTTATGTATACGTATGGAGTATTCATGCACGAATCTTCCACATATACACCAATACATCCTAACACATAATAATATGTATTCAGACTGTAAGGCCCTAGCGCCCCGTAGCCTGGGCTTTACTCTATACATTTTTAACAGGTACACTATTTGAATTTAAAAAAAAATATGAGAGTAAAGAGAAAACAAAAAAAGTTCGCTAATTTTATTTTCAAATTTATAATTTTGAAATTAAAAATGCTAGTGGTAGAGATATCAAGCATTCTCTTTGAAAATTACTTTTTTAACAGCACTTTGAAGACCTTAAGCACCTCCGTTAGCTCTACTAAGACTATTTTTAGATGAATCAAATCGTAAAACTGAAAAAAAACAGATTGTTCCGGAAAAAAGCTATCCGTTCCTTGTTTGCTAGTGCCTCTTTCATTGCAACCCTTAAAAATAGCTAAACAAGGTAGTGTCAGCTTTGTGAGACTACCGTAAGTAAAGGGTACGTATATTTGCTTTTTGCAGCAATTTGAAGCAACGTTCCTTGTAGTGAGAAGATATCAATTCTAACTAACAAGAGTACATATCCCAGAGCATGACATTGAAGCTTATTTTTAACAGTGTACTATTGAAACGATCCATTGTAAAAAGTGATAAAAAAATGACTTAAATTCTAGAAAATAAGATAAAACTTGTTTTGCAAAAGGAGAATTTTCTATTTATAATCATCAAAAAGTTCGTACTATTTGAGTTTTAGCTTTCGCTTAATAACTCGGGACACACTCTGGGCACATAAATGGGACACGGGTCTAAAGGGGTAATCAACGACATGGTATTTGCAAAGGGGGCTACTGCTTCACCCGACTAAAACCGACTACTGTGCAGTATTCCGATGCACTTGCTCACGGCTCGTCTGAGTTTGGTTGATTTTACCCGGAGCGGCGTACCAAAGGGTATTATATCTGCGATCTAGATGCTACCAGCACCCTTAAGGGTGAAAGTATCATTTCTGGAGGTTACGTGGGGGTAAATGGTCATTTGACTCGCAACCTGACTCAGATGTACTAATACCATCGCGAGAACTGATTTTCATGTTAATCCGATTTTTTGTTGCTCTGATGGTACCACTAACGTGGCAGATAATGGTGTGCACGTAAAACAAGCTTAGTGATTCCCAGTGATCTAGGGGCACCAATACCATGGTGGATAATGATGTGTGCATAAACCAAGCTTAGTAATTCCCGATGATCTATGGGTAGCAGTACCGTGGCAGATAATGGTGTGCGCGTAAAAAAAATTAAGTTATAGACCCAGCTGAAAAAGAGGAAAAACGGAAAAAGAGAGAATAAAAAAAATTTGGGATACAAACATTAACACTTACTCTCATTTAAGTATAAAACAGAAGTAAACGGCGAACCAGTGGAAAACAAGGCGAGTGACGTATTTGAAATGTTCTGCGCTCGTGGGAAACTTAGTTTTAGTAGAAGCGGACTCTAACTGTCACTTCTCACATCCAGTTCACTCTTCTCTTTGCGCTAAGAGAAGGGAAGGAGATTCACTTGCTCATGTCCTTCCTTTCCCTTTTACATACAAATTTTATAGGGTTTCAATATGACTTAACATTAACATTAAGACAGAATATTATAATTATTTACTAATGCTAAACACCAGTGGTTTGTTTAACTGAACTCGTTGCAAAACGAGCGGTGAAAATCGCTTAACAATTTTATTAATGCTCGGGTGAATAAACAGTTTGTATGTTACGATTTATTAATAAACACTACTATTAAAACGCTAAAATGGTGGCTACTGCCGTAATAACTTATAGTAACAATATTAGTGGTGGGAGTTATTATGATAATAATAATAATAATAATAATAATAATAATAATAATAATAATAATAATGATACTTGTAGTTATGATAAAAAAACAGCAGTTATTAAAATAATGATGAGAATAATAGTGCTTTGCCCGTCGCAAGTTAACATAATAAGGTTTACCGGTAGTTTCGCATATTTATAATGTTGAAAAAATAATGCGAGATTTTGATAAGATTTTAGTCAACATGTTTTTCTGCTGCTAGTCATTGGAGACGAAGTTATCTCGTGGTACCCTACAGAATTAGAAACTCCGTTACCCCTATTGGAGGTAGGCGTACAGACTCTCTCTCTCTCTATCTCTCTCTCTCTCTCTCAACATCTCCAAATCAAGCAAAGGGGAGGGTTAACTTTCCGTTTTCCTTTACGTTTAGAAAAAAGTGCTAGCAATTAACTAGATTACAAATCAGACTATTGCAGTATGTTTATAAAATTATTAATGCAATGCAAAAAGGGTTTCTTGGTAAATCATGAGCTTGCGAACTTAATTGGTAAAAATCGGGTGATCCCTTAAAAGTTATTTATAAAATGTTGTTTACCAGACGTGTCATAGTTATTATGTAATGAAGGTGTTTGCTAGTGGTGTAGTGTGTACTGGTTGTTTGTGACGATTCTATCTTTTACTAATATTTTCACTTATTTATATGTAATAATTGTGAGCTATTCCTATATTTAACTTTATGTTAATCTTCAATTTTATTTGCTTTTAATATTACCCTTTAGTTAAACTGTTTCCAATTAAACTTTTGTACTTACGGTTGTTAAAAAATATTTTGCTTTTTACTTCTGGCCAGTATAGGCCAGCGAGCATGTACATGAATCATCATTATACTGAAAGTACGATTTCAGCTTATACTGGTAGTTCATCATGGAAAGTTGCAAGATTATCACCAAGTACCAGTTTTATGACTACTGCTGTCCTGAGAACCAGTACCAGTGCTGAATTGCACTCCAATACAAGTGCAACTCATACAAATGATTCTAATGTCCAACATAATAATTTAGTTATAGAAAATCCAATTTTAGCAGTTCATTACACGATGAGATCCACTTGAACTAACTGTGTCATGCTAGATCAGAATATTTTGAAAAGTGAAGACTCTTTTTTACAAAGTGATAATCCTATAACCTAAAATGGAATCCTGAAAAGTAACAATCTACGGGTATTGGAGAATTCCTTACCTCTTAAAGGGGATTTATCTGAAGATTTGGCTTCGAAAGATTTGAAGGATGAAAATGATGAAACATTTTGAAAAATGTTTGAACCAGTTTGTAAAGAAAAAAAAGAAAAAAATTTTGACAACTAATTTTTTTAACTCAAATATAGAGGTACAGTAGTTTTACGTATGTAAAATGTTTATTTATTCAATATGGTCAAAAATTTCTTTTTTTTTAGCCTGCAAAGACGTCTTTTTTAGCGTGCTCAAAAGACGCACAGGAAAAGCAGCTATCGTTACTGTTAAAGAGTACATGGCTGCGTTAGAGACTGCAAAAAATAAAAATATAAAACCATTCTCAAAACAGCAAAAAAATAAAAAAAAGCTTCTAAGTAGTTGTACTAATACGATGAATAATTAATCAGCTGCATGAAAGGTCAATAATAAAGTTATTACGATTAATTCTCCGCAGGACATGAATCCGAACTTTAGTTTACCATTAATGGTCAAGCTTATCCAATATCCAACAACGTTCCTTTACAATGAAATCACTAAAATTTTTTCGGTATTAAGTATCTAAGAGCATTATGAAAGTCAAGGATACTGATGATAAAATATATGATGCGTTTCGATGAATATCTTTAAATTGTGAATGCTAAGGTTGGATAGTATATTACAACACAAAGCAAAGAAGTAATGCATTCCGGTTTGTGTATATATTCACTGGCAAATACGCAGACGGTGATGTGCTATTTCCCTGCCGAATGTCGTAAGCGATTTTTCCTTATACCCGGCGAGAAGTTCGTGACCTCAAAAAAGGTATTTTTTGCTTCATTTCATATAAAATTAACTAACAGTCACTTCGTCGTTCATTGTGAGCTCTTATACGTTTGTTGATTTAGGGGCTCTAGAGAAAAAAGAGCAAGCAAGATAGAAAACAATATATAGCGACTCAGGTACTGTACGCTGCAGCAACGCTCGTAGAAGTTGTTCAATTACATATATAATTCAATTACTTACGAAATTTGTGTAAAACTATATTATACTGGTACTATGGGCATCATATGGGTGTGTTATGCTAATGTGACAGTCATTCTCTTACGTGAAAAGTCTACTTGGAAACAAAATAAATATATAGGTATGCCACCAAAATAAAATATAAGCTGTATTCATATAATCACAGAATCGCTTTTAGTATTCAAACGTATAGAAACTGAGTACTTCAAAAGTTCAGTATGACACTATTCACTGGCTAAAATCATTGATCTTACACTCAGCAATCTGCATCTTCACGAGGCATAAATGTTAAGATTATGATCCGAGTGTTTTGGTCTTTGTCAGCAGATTATAGTACATTGTTTATTGTAGCTAGATATACATGAGTAGCTGATGACTGACATGAGAGAATATCTAGAAGAAAGCTGCACAGTATGTTAGTTCGTAACAAAAAGATTTATGTCCTCGTCAGGAACGCATAACTTCCCAGCCTAAAATCAGGACGGGAATGCAAAGCACCCAAACTTTATTATGCCCACATATACATACATATAGAGGGTGCGATGGCTTGGCCAGCTGGTTTGTGGGATGGCATGCGGGAGACTGCGGGCTCGTTTTATGGCCAGTACGACTCTTCTCAGCAAGTACGTTTGTAAATTTTCAGATGTGCTATTTCACCACGCAACGCTTCTCGTAAGGGAATAGACGCCGTTCATGCAGCCAAATGGCCTACTACTTAGATCCTTCGCTCTCGAGGTGGTTTAAGTAATATCATCACCGTACCAATGAATTGAAATTACTGTATCTAACTCCTTCAAATGTTTGAATGGAATCTGTTCGAATGCATCTATGATTTTTTTTTTTGTATCTATAATGATACAATAAAGATGGGGCCAAGCATGTGTGAAAGCGTGCACGTACGTAAGCTGATCCATATAAAAAAATTACTCCCAGCGTTGCTGCATGTATTTGCGCTCCTCCCATCTCTCTGAATTTTGTGAAAGAAAAAAACGCAATCAAAATCAATTATTGTACTTATACAGTACTAAAAACTTTTTTTTTCAAGTATGAAAATTATGAAAAAATGTGGAATTGTATAAACAATCATTAACTTCTTTTAAAACAAACATTGATAATAAGTGAATAACTGTTTATTATTACGTATGAAAGCTGCTCTGCTAAGGAATACTAATTTCCAAGTTTTTAAAAAAAAAGCCTACCATAAAGTATATTTTAATAAATAAGCTATTTATTTATTTAATGCATAATTAAACTAAAAGTAAATAAAATTTTCCATTAAAAATATATTACGAACTGTAACATAAAATAAAAGAATCTGTTTTTCCATTGTTGGGCCTACTCGTAGCAGAGTGGGTAAGGGGCTCGCCCAGTGTGCAGGAAGTCGGGAGCTCAAATGTATTTAGAATCTGTTTTTTTTTTTTTTAAGAAATTGGTTAAAAGAAAAAATAAGTAAAATTCAAACGTGTGGTGTGGTGTGCTGAGATGATGTCATGTGGTGTGGTGCTATAATGTTGTGTGGTGTAGTACTGGGGATCGGGAGTACATCAAGAGGGGTGGGGCGAAGAGGGAGAATCATGTAAAATCCACTTCTGTTACACTTTTTCTCAAGGTCAACAATCTAAAATCGTTGATTTACTCTGTAGGGCAGAAAGTGCCTATAGAAGTATAACTTAAAAAAAACTAGGTGTGGCTGTCGGGACCCCTGACAGAGTCGAACATTAAAGAAAATGTTATTGAACTCGGTTGTATTTGATTGTCTATGATGAAAATACTTTTTTCGTCAGAAAAATGCCATTATATCCGAGGCTTTTTTGCACCCCGAGGGACCTGCAAAAACCTTACGAATTTACGAATATGTATTTTTATTAGTAAATATTATAAATTAGTTAAAAGGCAATGTTAAATTATGTTTATATTTTTTTTGTTCATTAAGATATAAGCAACGAGAACGAAAAAGAACAATAATACATGGAGAAGAGTCTATATACTACTTTTCTACACATAGGTACATACAAGTTTAACAATACGTATAGGTGTATTCCTTTTTGTGTATCTCTGTCTCTTTTCAGATACCTGTGCGTAGTTGTGCACTAGCGAAAATTTCGTTGACTCTTTACTCAAGATAAGTTAAGATGGGGTTTGAATAAACATAATTGGAAGACCCTGGAAAAACTTTGCATTATTGTCAAATATCTATATTTTAAAATAATTATGTTTACAAAGAAGAAATTTGTAAAAAATAATAAAAGAATAATAGTATTTTTATGAATTCGTCATTTTCTACAAGCGCAAAATATTGAGAAAAGCAATGAAAAAGGCTTACCTGTATGAGTGTAATAAAAAGAGAGCTAGTGCGACAGCAGACGATCCATGCTTCTCTCCATCTCACTTACTGTTACAGGTACTACCAAAATGCTTTTTTCATGTTATTTTTCTCAACATTTTGCACTTGTCGAATCAAAAGTAAAAGTGCTTATTGATGGAAAATTTTTTACACTACACGCTGATATTTTTATTTATTTTGTACATCAAACCTTAACAAGATATAAGCTGCAGTAACTTGAATATTTGCGCCAATACGGTGCGAATTGCACGCATCTCTCACTGCGAGCATATACCCAAATATTTAGCTGTGCGACGGCATAATTGCGTAAATATAGATAATCAGTACCCATCTGGTCGTCATAGATAACAGTACGCATTTATTATGAAGGATTATGTAGTCTATATGGAGTACGTGTATCTTTTTGTGAAATAATAAAAATTTATATTAAACGCAACAAATATTAACGGTAACTAAATTACTTGTGCTACTGAATAATACCTATTAATTTAGTATAATTGATTATAGCAATGGTGACGAGGATTAAAACAATAATTAATATTATTTAACAGTGAAATTTACACTATGTGCCAAAAACGTATACTAAATATTAAAAATATGAATTGAATGAAACGTAAAAATATTAATTTTATAAAAATTCAAGCGTAGATACTAAAAGTAAAAGTGGATTCAGTTCAATATAACATCAAGTACAAATTGACAAGCTATACCTTGTGCGACAATACAAGTACGCGGTGTACAAAACAAGTCTTAAGATAGCGTGTCACGGATGGTTGAAGAAAATATTGAATTCATTTAGAATGAAATCGTTTATAAACGTACCTCGTGGATTAATACGTTAAAATAAATAAAATTAAATAAAAATGTATCAACACTATTAAGTTCCTGCCAATGATTCGTGCACAGTTGATGATTTACGTTAAACATTAAACAAGTTTATCAACACAATTTTTATTGAGACTAAAAAAAAGGACTGTTTAACTAATTGTAACGCAAATTCATCAACGGCCTCTAACAAAATTCAAAAAGTTGCGCTGCTTGGGCACGTAGAGTCATTAAAAAAAAAAAAGAAAATCTAAAAAGTTTTTTGGATCAATTAGTAGCATACGTAAAGCTCAACGATGTAAAAGAAGGAAGAAAGCCAATATTGTTGCTAACATCATTATCTGCTGAAGTACATTCCGAATTAAAAGTATACTACGAGCTGATAGATACAAATACAAAGACGTTCGAGGCTATAATATCAAAGTTGACAAAGTTATATAATCCGGATAAAGGCGAATATTTGGCGTGTCTTACATTTCAAGAACGTAAACAGAAGCCAAATGAAACGGTGCCACAATATTTACTAGCGTTAAAAACGATGACAACAGCATGTAAATTTTTAACATCTGAGTTAAAAAGTCAATTAAAAGACCACTTAATTTCTGGAGTGCATAACAAGTTAATGAATTATGAATTGCTCAAAGAATCTGGAAAAACATCTGATAAACTAATTGAGTGAGCAAACACAGTTAAGATTGCCAATGGGAGAAATTTCGATATAAAAAAGAATGGAGAAAGTTTGAGAACCATCGATGAAGCAGTAGGAATACACTTTGTATCAAGATTGTACGGAGATCAAGGCAGTAAATAGCGTTACAATGGAAATTTGAATTCGGGAAATCAACAACAACAACAGAGGAAGACAGACCCGCTACATACTGGGCAGCAACAGCAGCAACAGCAAGGAGATAGGCGTGCGAATATAGTTATTGTGGTAAGAATAACCATTTGAATGTTGAATGTTCTTTGCGATTAAGGTTTTGTTCTGAATGCGGTGTAAAAGTACATTTTTTTTGCATGTGTCCAAACAAGAGAAATAATTTTCAAAGTAACCAAAGAGTTAATAATATGCAAAACACTACCGAATCAGAGCAACTTGGAAATTTAAGCAGTTTATCGATTCAAAATAGTGATAATAATAACGGTTCAAATTACGATCTCAAAAAATTAGGTGAATCACAACGCTACTGATCTGATAATATTTACTTAATTCACGAAGTTCAATGAAATTTAAAAATCGTTGAGATTATTAAAATACTATATAAAACAATCAAACATCAATTTAAAAATATTCATGTTAATAATGTACCTTTAAAAGTGGAAATGGACTCTGGTTGGCTGATTTCAGCAATATCTTTGCAATGTTACGAAAACAATTTTTCTAATTGTTTACTAATTTTTGGTAAATGCAACATTGTGTGCGTATAATAATCAAACAATACCTGTAAAAGAAAAAAAAAATTGTTGATATTTACCAGTGCAATATTAAACAAAAACAAATATTGTATGGAATAAATAAAGGCAGATGTCAAATTTTGGGTCGAGAATGGATGAATGTCTTTGTATATCCTTGTGATACATCATTTAATGTATGATTTTGGTGCCACGGACTAGAAACCAAAAAAAGAGAAAAATAAAACAAGAAATGAAAAAAAAAAAAAAAAAAAAAAAAAAAAAAAAATTAAAAGAAACAAACCAGGGGGTATAAATGGGTCATGGGACTCACGGTAAAAACGAAGTTCTTCAAACATCAGATAAGTATAAAGACACACAATTTTTCAGGTAACAAGGGGGTCGTGAGACTCATAGAAAGAACGAAGCTCTATGAAAAATAAGTAAAATAACCAATTTTTGTTGGGCTTAGTACGAAAAACGCACAGGGGGGCTGTATCTCCCTAATATATTCATTCTTCTTTATTATATAGTTATTCAAAGAAACACATAATATAAATAAATAAATAATATATTAATGGTATACTATAAAAAATACAGTTATTTGAAGAGAATTCTCTTTTCCTAACGTATAATTAATCCCCTTCTATCTCCCACCTATCTAACCCCATTTTTACTTGTATATTTAACCATGTTTAAGTCGTTCCCGTGAAGTTTATTTGTTTACCTCGGGGTCGGTTCAAACGTTTAGGGGTGAACTGCATATGTCATTAAATCAAAGGTCTAGTAAAGTTTGATGGGCTTAATAGATTAGGAAATAATAGCGTTTTGTTGGGTAGTTGACGTTCATAGATTCGATTGCACCAATCAGTTTGAGTCTTTTACTGGAGACTTTAACATTTTTAAAAGTGTCTGAAGCTGATATGATAATAGTAAGACTTTCAAAAATAAAATCCTGTTATAATATAGAAAAATAATTTATTCGTGTAACAGAATAGTAATTTATTTGAAAAATACTATTTGTTGTAAATTTTTAAACTGTGAATTCCCATATGGCTTTTCAAACTTTCTGACCTTTGAAATTCTTCTCCAAATTTCGTACAAACTTTTTAAAGTCCACATCAACTGTAAATTTTTGTGTTCCTGTCTTGAATTTTTATTACATCTTTTGCATTTAACTATTTTTTCTAAATCATGTTCCTTTTGACGTCTAATCAAATTTTGTTTTAAAGTGAATACAGTTTTAGAAGTATACATATGTGTTGAGTGCAAGTGACTTATGCAGACTGAACATGCTTCTTACATATATGTTAATAATATGGTTAAATTTTTATTTGCATAACTACCCTTACCCTGTGCATATAATTTACCACATAAGTCACTTTCTATATACACGTGTTCTTGTATATATTTCCATACATTTGTATTCATATGTATAGTCGTGAAAAGAGTCATTAAAATGCCCCCTCCTTAATTCTCTGCCCCCCCCCCAAACGCCACTTTCTATATAACTTTATAGGGATGATAAATATATGATGCTCATTTTTATCGTTTGTGAAATTTTTTTGATTTTTTTATCATCCTCCACCCACCCTTGCTACCTTTATGATTCTATATAGCCTCTCTTTCTCCTTACAAATCTGCTTATGAAATAATAGTTTGAAAAACTAAAAAACCTGCTTTTAGCACGCACTTAAAATAACAAAATAATTTGTAAATTCAATTTGATGAGTCAAGAGTTTTCCCTGTGCCTAGTCTTTATTAGATCGCAGGTAAACATAAACAATTTTAGTTCGTGATAAGCGATGAAAAATTACCTATGCAAAATTGTTATGAGTAGGTAATTATCTTTATTAAATATTTACTATGATTTATTATAAAAGAAAGCGTGGAGCGTTTTGTCCAAAAAGAGTAAAGATTACACAAGCGCTCTACACTTTCTTTTATAATAAATCATAGTAAATATTTTAAAAGGTAATTGCCTACTTATTACGATTTCGCATAGGTAATTATTTATCGTTTATCATGAACTAAAATTGTTTATGTTTACCTGCGATCTAATGAAGATTTGGTAAAGCGAAAAGTGTTCGTATTAATTTGGAATTTTTAGTCCTTTAGCACATGCTAAAAACGTATTTTTTTGTTTTTTAAAGTATTATTTTTATTTTATACTTTTTAGTTTTATAGATGGTCGACCCCCCAGAGGTTCATATAGGGGAGCAAGGCTAATTATAATAGGGTTACGCTCGGTGCCCTAAGGTGACGCCAGTGGCATGATATTTTTCATCATCCTCATACCATTCAGCCCTCAACGCGTATCCTACCTTGGCTTTGACGGGATCTCATAGACTCAAAGTCCAATCTTCGTATTCCTCTCGTTGAATCTTATTGATTGATACCCATGACATGATCATTTGGTAAGAAAACGTCGTTTCGCATTATTTCCAGCAAACCAATTCATATTATACTTTCATTATAGGGCTGCATTTCAAATAACAATTTCACCACCTTGGGATGGCCGCCATGTTGGATTGAGGTCAGGTGATTTTTTTTCATATTCCTGACAGCAAACCTTTTTATTTGATATCCATATCATGGATGTGTATTTTAAATAGCCTATCTACCATCTTGGACGTCCGCCATATTGGATTTAAGTCATGTGACTATTTTTTCGTATTCCTGACAGCAAACCCTTTCATTTGATATCCATATCATGGGGGTGGCTTTTAAGCAGCCAAAACACCATTTTGGGAAGGCTGCCATATTAGATTTGTAATAACGTTTCTTAGCTTGTCATGTATTCTCATTAGAACTCGGAGCGCGTGCAAAATATCATCCCAATTAAAGACCCGGAAGTGGGTCAAATTAGGATTTCAAGATTTTCTGACATACATAGTTAGTTACAAGTGAAACTAATAAAAAAATGTTAAAAACATAACTCTATTACTGTTTGAATTATGTAGAATTGAAGAAAAGGTAATTAATTTGATTAAAGGTAATAAGGTAATTAATAGTGCTCAATAATTTTAAAGTAGGTATTTTAGCGCCTACTTCTGGCGCAGTTTATAATTGTATGGGCAGTTTATAAATTTCAAAAAGAAGATATAAAATTTTTTAATAAATTGTAGAGCTCACGGAGTTATTATTCTATCAGCTTATTATAATAACAGGCCATAAGTTACTTATGAAGAAACAAAATTAAATAAATCCATAGATAATAGCGACACTTCTTTAACAGTTAGGTTTGAATTGTAAAAAGCTGATTGTTTGGCAAAGAATTATAAATTTAATCTTTTTAATGATCGTAGATATAGAAAAATTACAACAACGAGTAGAAAAAATTATAACTGTAGTCAGATTAAATGTTTTTTTTCCAAAACACTAAGAACATTTCTTTTATTATTCGTAAATAAAAAAAACTGCTCTAAGCTTATGAGATTAACAAACACGTTAAAAAAATTTGCTTAAAAATCGTAAAAAACTTGCCATCAATATTGGTTTAATAGAAAACAATTGTGTAGTGTACGAGATTAAAAAAAAATCAGTTACTATTGTAAGACCATTCTATATATGAAAATTATTTGCGTGACTTTTATTTAAAAAAAATTTTTTTTTTGACCAAGTTCAAAACAAATGTGAACATGAGTTTTCAGCTTATTTTTCAAATCATAAAGAAGGTAATAATCTTTACAGTTAAACAAGATTTTTTATTCGAAAAATAAGATGTGTTACAATTTTATTTAATCCATACCCGTAAATAGTTGTAAAGAAACAAATAAGTAAATAAGTGACAAAACGTGTAGCATAAAAATGTTAAATAATTTGCGTTCTCTATCAAACTCTAAGTAAAAATTAATTTTCGATTAAGTATGGGACAATTAATAAAATTTATTTTTATTGACGGTCAAGATGGTATAGGAAAGGCATTTTTTAATGCAATTTCGATTTCTTATTTTAATTTAACCAAAAAAAAAAGTTTTGCTTCAGGAGTTGACAGATAATGCCTTTACATTATTTCTTAAGAAAATA
Organism: Copidosoma floridanum; assembly: GCF_036245765.1. Classification (NCBI taxonomy): domain Eukaryota; kingdom Metazoa; phylum Arthropoda; class Insecta; order Hymenoptera; family Encyrtidae; genus Copidosoma; species Copidosoma floridanum. The sequence continues at coordinate 9,286,531 of NW_028321882.1, read as the reverse complement.
ACAAGTAAAGAAACTTCAGAATTACAATTAGAATCAGACAATGCTGAAAGTACATTCTTGAAACTACAGTCCAAAAAAAATTAGTTGTAGGCTAACTAAATCATTTGAGATAAAGCTAAAAGGATTCCAAAATAATTTAATAAGTAGATAATAATACATAACAGAAATTTATCAATGCAAATGAAACTTTTGAAAAAGAAAGAATGTTTTTAGGGGGTCATTGTCAAGAAATTTTTTCTTTAATTAAAACGAGGATTAGAAGTAAAATCATATGAAATTTAATAAAACATTCACTTCTGTAGTCATCATTAAAAATCTATAAATTAAGTGGTGATCTTTGTTTAAATGCTGCCAAATTTTCAAAACTATTATAAAAAGTAGAAAACATAAATATAAAATATTTTGTCACTCCAACAAAAGGGTAAGCAGATGGTGTATCTCTTTAAATATTCAGTAGAAAATTAGGTTTTAATTTTTAAAGTGTTATTTTATTAATACATAAATAATAAATATATTTTTCAGATAATACAATTTCCAATTGCAGTATAGGAGGAAGTATAACTTATTATATTGTTGATAAAGCAATATATAAAAAGTGATTTTATTTAAAACAACTGCTGCAAGATTTTTGTGAATAAATTCTTACATTTATAAATGGACTTGAAGGTGTTTTACTACTTTAATTTGATACTAAGGATAGTGCAGTAGTAAAATTAATTAGAAATTTAATTCTAGTCAATTGATAATGTAAAAAAAAAATAATATAACAAAATTATATAAATATAACACTCAGGCAACATTTCAATATTTGATATAGATACATATGGATTCATATGGTAAGTCATAATAAAAACATCCAACTAAAATACCTACATGCATAGCATTACTATTAACTGTACATAGGGAATAGCATGCTAAGTAACTTCAGAACTAATAAAAATCTGAAAAAGTTCATTCCATTATAATTTTTAAAATATATTAGTTATTTAAATTGTTCTTAAAATACTAGAATAAAGATTTACAAGGTACTAGATATATAACAAGAAAACATCTTAAAAAGGGAAGAAACTTTAAAGTCATAACCTATCTATGCGTGGTAGCATGGAACGGACACAGGGTTAGAGTCCCTACTAATATACATATATGTTTATTCAAGGAATGTCACCCATACCATCACAGTTTCTTCACAAAACTTTTTGATATTGCACAGATACATATATAAATTCTTTGTTTTCCGCAAAAGCATGAAACGACAAATATATGTGGAAATCAGTGAGCAAAGCATGTGGAACAGTGAAGCCCCTAATATACATATATGCACTATGAGAGCTTCGCCTCCCTACGAGCTTCTTGCACAAACCCCCAAGTACTTTTTCTCAAAAAGAAAAAAGTTGTGTAATTAATTCAATTTTAGTCTTTAAGTATGAGCCATGCAGTTTTATATTTTTAAAAATAACATAAAGTACAGAAATATTTCATATTTTAATAACTTATACAAATTATTATATCTTTTTTGGAAGTTTAGATAAAATTGCCTTATTATTCATGTGCTGATCCGTATACTTGATCTATCTTAGATCTGGTAATATCACTGATACTAGTAATGGATTCTATTTAAATAATTGTTTTAATTAAGGTTAGTATTAGAACCAAATGTAGATGTTTCACTTTGCTATTAAATAAAACTTCCTAAATATACAATGAAAACAATAGGAAAACCGACTCAAAAATGTAATGCACAGTAATTAGGTCATTAATTTTTACTGCGATATACTAAAACAATTGAGTTTCAGCTGTTTGGTTATCCAAGAATTTTTTTCCCCATGATTAATGAATTAATTCTTATAAATAAATAGATATTTATTTGATGCTTATTAAATGCTTTTATCTTATATATAAATAATTATACATCCACGAGATGGCACAATTTTGCCAAAGATAAGCACGAATGGTTTCCGTTCAAGATACTTTTAACTAGCATATTCTACCCATTATCATACGTAACCACCCGAATGAAAACAAACTTATTTACTCTGTATCACTATAATATAGTCTCGATCCATGATTTTTGTAAGGATCAGGGTAATGTCACATGGGACATGCAGTCGTAATTACAGAATCACCTTAGCTTATGAGAGTAAAAAAGAGCGCATTATTACAGCAAGAAAGATACCTCTCTCACTCTCATGGGTTTAAGTTATACCGTATTGCGAACTGCATGCTCCATGTTACTGAAGCCTTAGTTAGCACTATTCATTTAAATTTTTCATTTTATTTTATTTTGGTCCTTAAAAAAGTATTATGGTTTATGACCTAAATGTACAAAAACATCAGAGCATTTAATCAAAAGAACTATTTAGAAAATTATTACATGCCTGATCCAGACTGGATTTATCTATCATGCCTTACACAAAAATACTAACCCTTAGGTAGCGCTACTCAGGTCGAAAGTTCTAAGCAGTACAAAGTTTTTTATCATGAAAGCAGCATAAGTTGAAATAAAAGTGGGCTGCTAATGTAAATCAAATAGGCTAATTCAAGCAATCAAGCCTGGCTACAAAGAGGATTTGTAAAAACATTACCAATTTGAAATGGCAGTAATGCAAAAATCCAGAGAATCTAACTTATTTATTATTATTACATGGAACCTTAAATGGAAAGAAATAAAGCAAAATTTAAAAAAATTTTTCAAAGGTATGACTCCTAACGGCATACAAAATATTACTGTTAGATTATTTCATATAAAACTAAAATCCATATAAGATGATTCAAACTAGCCAAATACTTTTGGAAAAGTTATTTCTTACGCTTACATCATTCAATTTTAAAAATAGAATAACTCCATGCTCACAATATTGATACATATCATTTTAACAATAAACTGTTTACTTTTACAGATAGTGCTAATTTTATATTAGTAGTGTTACGGTGAGATACCATCAAGCCATCATCGCTAAGCTAGAATAGATAGAGAACGAAGGAAAAGAGAAGAAGCAAAGAGGGCAGATTAGCTGAGGCCTTCTTGTATGCTTGAGGCATTTTCCAGGAGGAGCAATTGTTTTAATTTTTACGCGAAAAGCGTTTTTCTTTATACTTGTGAGAATGGACGGTTCTCAGCGTTTTTCCGAGATCCGACGTTCTATTGGAGTGTTGATTTGGTGCCCCTGGTTTTCATGAGCACGTTGGGAGAGAGGCTGACGACAGGCTAAAGGTCAGCGAGTCGATGAGCCACGAATAGTGGTGCTACATCTTGGTCAGCAGGGATGCCTGCTAACTCAAGCTGGTGCTCCTCGACGACGCCGCACCACACCGATATAATATCGCAGTGGCAGCAAGGTCGCAACAGCACCACCGTAAGTAACTGCTAACAGTTCGTCTTTGTAAAGGGCAGCAACCCTCGAGTAGCCCGCATAGATCTTTTCAAATTCCGAGTTTGCGATGCGAGCACACTTACACACACATACACCTTTGAGTAGCTATTGTGTTTTATTACATTTTATTGGATATATTTATTTCATTCTAAAATAATACTTACCAGTGTTTATTTCATAGTGTGTCCAATTTTCCATGTGCCATGTTTACAATAGACATTTATAGAGAGTGTCGCTGAGGGTATTCAGGCAACACAGGCTCAGTTGAGGTCGAAGCTTCCACTTCGTTACTCCGCATCGGCTACACTACGGAACAGTAAATGTTCTACTTAATTTAGATATGAAATAATTGTGTATCATACAGATGCTAAATAGATCTTACAAATTTCAGTTGACAATATTTACAAAATGATTTATTTAACTGACTTGACAAAAACTAACTGACGACTGACTATAACTGACTTATTTTATGCACAGACTTTATAAAGTACAAGGAGAGCTAAATGTCACGTGTGTACTTGACTATGGTCAAATCAGAACTAGACACACACCTGACAGGCGCTGTACATGTCTCTCCTCTAACACAAACACACATACGCTCGCGCAGACGTGCATGCATACAGCCTATTAATACTGTCATGCACTTCAACACTCCCTCCCGACTTAAGATAGCTAATGAGATATAAAAATACAAAAACAGATATAAATTTAATTCACACAGTCATAATGTTTTAATCATCTATTTTCCATTTCACTGAAAACAAGATTCAAACAGGCCAGGGATCACGATCATCCGACGAGCACCTTACTTTTCGTCTGAAACAGAGGGTGTCATATTTATCATTTATTTTAGTTAAAGACTTTATTAAAGAAATGATTTCTGAATTTTTCGTGGAGCTTGATGGGCAAGGGTTTTTTAAAAATGGCTGCGTTCACAGTGGTAGACACTAGTATAAAACTAGTGTCAGGGCTGAGCGTGTAACTTGAGCCATGTCGTAAATATAATTGGCATCGGGTCAAATATTATATTTACGACGTTTCATAAAAAACAAAATCTTAAATTTGGTGATTTTACGCCACATGTCCCATTGTTGCTGTAAAAAGGGTGTGTAGACGTGCAAAAAATACTTCAACACCAGCAAAAGGATTTTACTGGGGCCATTCGGGTGTAATATTTGTTCAAAAGTATCTTACCACTAGGCATGCATTATCTTAAAACTCGGGCTGAATTGAAACTTAATTTGATTGTTAAGACACGTAACAGAAAAAAAAAATGTTAAAGTGTGCGATCTATTTCTTACTAGTTTGAGGGCATTCGGTGTAGGTATGCGTCTTACCTTACGGGCTCCACTAGTTTAGTAAATTGTAGCGCGCTCGCCAGGAATCGATATTAATGGCTTTTTGAGAGTTAATCGCGACCGGTGACCGGTCACAATACACTCAGAAACTCAGTGGTTCAATCGGGGAATCCGATAATCGTCGACTTCGACGAGATAAATCAAAGTAACGTGGCGTTAACTTAACCTTTTATCCCATATTTGAAAAGTAAATAACGTTACAAGACCAATACACTTTCCGATTTATCGAACTCACTGATTGATCCCCTGTTGGGGGATCTGATCGCGATATTTCGATACAGCCTGATACTGTTCTATAAATCTCGAAAATAGCGCTCTAATTGGTTAGTTCCAGTGATATTCGATGGAATACTTAGTTCAGAATAACTGACCAATCGAAGAGCTGCATCGAGTGATATCGGGCTGTACCGAAGTATCGCGATCAAAAGCACAGGAACGTAAGAAAAGCATTGGTTGATACATATGTATGTGGGGAAGTATGGGGCACTACCGGCAGCCCAACTTTATTAATTAATAATGACGAAACTTCTTGGAGTAAAGCTATGAAAGAAATGTCATTTCAAATGCACAGTATTATAATCATGTATACTAAACATTGCCGTGTCAAACTGGTATTTGAAAATTCTCGTACGGCCATTTTTTTCGATTGACAATTGTAACCGCTACTTCTACTAAATTACTGTTATTATTATGTTCGTAATTTAGTTTTTTAGAAGAATCAGCAAAAAAAATTCAGGACAATCAATTCAAAATAATTTTTTTTATTAATTCCTTGTTAGTATTAGAGACACACAGGGTGAAGGAGTGACCAAACTTCCGCCGCATGCACCGTTTTCACACTATCTGTGAAAACGTAAGTGCATAGTGCTTGTGTATGCACGTGTATATAGATGTACTAAACAGTGCTATTCTTACGTCTTTGCATATCATGTTTATGCCAATTTAAATTTGGAATCGTTATGTTGTGGTAGCCCCATAGATGCAGGGTAGAGCTGCAAGACAGAATTCTCTCTATAAGCTGCTATGCTTAGTCTATCCTGGGGCTCTACAATAGTAAACGATGTATCGTCATATTGCAAAATTCCTCTCTAAAATTTCTTTAGTTTTCTCAATTTTCTCAAACCTTTTTTATTCGAAGACTTTCAAGAGAAGTTTGTGATATCGTGATATATATTTAAGTTGGTAGAGCCTCTTGTGACGAGTTTCGATATATCGAAAAAAATAGTTTTTTGCGATATCCCATAGACCACGCATGCGGCTTAACATAAAAAAACTAAAATCGCAAGCACAGTCTTAGGGAATATCGCACAATTTTTTAGTTTTTTCGATATATCGAGACGTGTGACAAGGCTCCTTGAGTGGCTTTGGGTATCTAAAATATATGATTTTAGCTCTGGTCTCAACTTCAACATAAAAACCTGACGTGGCGTTAACATTTAGATATCTGTTTGGACGTGACGTCAAGGTTCATGGTTGATGCTGCGACCGCAGCAAAACCCAGATACTTAAGGGTGCGTTCGATTCACATCGGGTGATCGCGTATTGATCTCTCATCGGTTAGTTACTCCCAAGTACAGTATATCTACAAATAATACTGGTACTTGTACATGAATATACCAGACTATATCCGATCAGCAATCGATACGTGACTAATACGCAACCGACTGATGTAAATCGAACGCAGCCTAAGGTAACGCAATACCACCGTTACTACAGGATAGACCTTTTGCACTGCAGGATAGACTTCACACGGCAGCTTATGGAGAAATTCCATCCTGCATCGCTCTATTGAGCATCATGTGACTGGGTTCGTATTTCGTAACTTGTCCAGCTTACATTTACGCTTACTACAGTAGACTCCAGTTAGCGCAAGTGTCAGCAACTAGCTAGCTATTGCATGAAGTTACCCCCGGGGTGGTATTTTGTAACGTGTCTAGCTTACATTTGCCCTAGCTATACTAGACAAACTAAACTTGACGTCATGTTACAATGCTAAAGTGAATGGTAACGTTCTGTCAAAGCTAGCTAGTCTATAGTCTAGCGCTAGGCTAGCTGGTGCATGAAGTAACGGGATGCAGCCTTTGGACTTACACTGGACGTATTAGGTTATGCCACACAAGCTTATCCCCCAGATGGCGCGATCGTGCCTACGAGAATGTGGCGTCTTCAAGTGTAAGCATATATACAATGTCTACATGTATTCGTTTGTATTGGGATCAGGTTATTGAGTTATTTAGAACTCAAAAGCCTAATATTAAAGTTTCAAATGTTTACCACAATGTACATGGATAGAAGGAGGCGTGGCGCTGACGTCGGAGAGCCTACTCTCGCGGAGTCTCACAGCTTCCAAAATTCAGCACCTCACGTAAAACTACATTGGTAATTGGCGCTTGAGCTTAGTTTCAATCACAATATATATATATATATATATATATATATATATATATATATATACATGCGAAAACTATATGTATACACGTCTTTTTGCGGTACACCGTACTTCCACGTGAGGTGATGCGTCGATGTCGCGCGATGCATTAACATGCGTTTTAAATGGGATTGCTTGACGTGACAATACGGATGGGCAAAATATATATCAATATACCGGAAGTACCGATATTTTTTTACCGATATATCTACACGTTTTGCCGTTACATTTTTCCACCGATCTATCGTAGATCGATAGATTTTTAACGGTATCGAAATAACATCACGAACAATACATTTTCGTCCATACAAACATTTAACTGTCAAGATTATTAAAAACAAGAAAAACGGTGGAAAAAATTACGCACTTGAAATATACGCAGTGCGTTTTTTATCAGTTAATTATTTTTGTATGTGCTAATACTTGAAATTAAACCCAATTTCCGTGTGCATTTATATACACATCTATCGGTGTATCGGAATATGGGTGTACTATTCCGATAACATTGATATGCTTCAGATATATCATTAATATATGGATATATTTTTTGAGTTGGCTCAAAGTAACTCATTGTACACTACACTTACACTGCCATCTATGCAACTCAACTACCCTATGTCTTTAAACGAATTTTGATACTTTCGAATGTATATGTGATAGTCTCCCAGTGTCCGGACACCGTTGAGACTATCATATATATATATATATATATATATATATATATTTTTGTCAATACACTGACACTGCCATCTATGAATCTTGGGTGCTCCAACTATTTAAACAAATTTCGATACTATCGACTATATACGCCATACTCATACAGTGCCGACCCATCGTTGAGACTATTAATTTTGTCGAGTCACTGTTGCGTCGTGTCGCGATACTCTCGCAGTGTCGAGACACTATTGACACTATGGTTTTTGTTGCGTAGCTGTTGAGTCGTGTCGCGACAATTAAACGTCGGTACAGAAGGATTCTCGGCATTTTTGCATTTAGCGATTTAGACAGCTAGGAGCTTCTTTAAGAATTCAGTGAAAATTAACCTTTGTATTTAGTTATCTATATATATAGGTGATCACTTGTTTTTTTGTTTTTCTTTTTGTTTTTATATTCATCATCGCCCCTTAAGGGCTCAGACATGGCTATTTTGACACTATGAAGTGTATTTAGCCATACGTTTGGTTTAATAATAGTAGGGGGAAACGGTAGATAGATTGGTAGGTTCTTTGAAGTACAAATCTTATTCTGAAAAAAACCTCATTTATTGATGAAATTTTTATCCAGAGTGGGATTTTGACCCCGGACATCAAGATCTGTAGGCAGACACGCTACCGACAAAGCTATCATGCGGCCCAAGGTGCTCAGTTGTGTTTATTATCATCGGATCATACTTATTGATACTTTATTTTATGCTCCTGGGGTAGAAAGAATAAAAGAACGATAATATTCACAGTAGGTGTACATACGGGTTTGTGTACCATGTTTTGATGTTGATGCGGGGTTTTATACATTTAAACTCTGTTTACAGACAGGTAGTGAAACATAAAGTTGTACGTACGTAGTATACAGTATACTTTAGATTAGTACTGTAGTAGTGTGCAACGTCGTCGTCGTCGTCATTAACCGGATGGTACCTACAAATGGCTGTACAATTTTTATTTTTTAAATAATTTTATAAGTCAAGAGAATCCAAAGTTACTATGGGTTGCAATTGTGCGTATAATATATATCTAGTAAATCAATATATTTATATCTGTAAATACGGCATATACATGTAGAAAAAGTTCCAAATGCAAAAATGCCGAGAATCCTTCTGTACCAACGTTTAATTGTCGCGACATGACGCAACAGTGACTCGACAAAATTAATAGTCTCAACGATGGGTCGGCACTGTATGAGTATGGCGTATATAGTCGATGGTATCGAAATTTGTTTAGATAGTTGGAGCACCCAAGATTCATAGATGGCAGTTTCAGTGTATTGACAAAAAAATATATATATATATATATATTAGTCTCAACGGTGTCCGGACACTAGGAGACTATCACATATACGTTCGAAAGTATCGAAATTCGTTTAAAGACATAAGGTAGTTGAGTTGCATAGATGGCAGTGTAAGTGTAGTGTACAGTGAGTTACTTTGAGCCAACTCAAAAAATATATCCATATATTAATGATATATCTGAAGCATATCAATGTTATCGGAATAGTACACCCATATTCCGATACATCGATAGATGTGTATATAAATGCACACGAAAATTGGGTTTAATTTCAAGTATTAGCACATACAAAAATAATTAACTGATAAAAAACGCACTGTGTATATTTGCAGTGCGTAATTTTTTCCACCGTTTTTCTTGTTTTTAATAATCTTGACTGTTAAATGTTTGTATGGACGAAAATGTATTGTTCGTGATGTTATTTCGATACCGTTGAAAATCTATCGATCTACGATAGATCGGTGAAAAAATGTAACGGCAAAACGTGTAGATATATCGGTGAAAAAATATCGGTACTTCCGGTATATCGATATATATTTTGCCCATCCGTATTGTCACGTCAAGCAATCCCATTTAAAACGCATGTTAATGCATCGCGCGACATCGACGCATCACCTCACGTGGAAGTACGGTGTACCGCAAAAAGACGTGTATACATATAGTTTTCGCATGTGTGTATATATATATATATTGTGATTGAAACTAAGCTCAAGCGCCAATTACCAATGTAGTTTTACGTGAGGTGCTGAATTTTGGAAGCTGTGAGACTCCGCGAGAGTAGGCTCTCCGACGTCAGCGCCACGCCTCCTTCTATCCATGTACATTGTGGTAAACATTTAAAACTTCAATATTAGGCTTTTGAGTTCCAAATAACTCAATAACCCGATCCCAATACAAACGAATACATGTAGAGATTGTATATATGCTTACACTTGAAGACGCCACATTCTCGTAGGCACGATCGCGCCATCTGGGGGATGAGCTTGTGTGGCATAACCTAATACGTCCAGTGTAAGTCCAAAGACTGCATTCTGTTTCTTCGTGCACCAGCTAGCCTAGCGCTAGACTATAGACTAGCTAGCTTTGACAGAACGTTACCATTCACTTAAGCATTGTAACATGACGTCAAGTTTAGTTTGTCTAGTCTAGCTAGGGCAAATGTAAGCTAGACACGTTACATAATACCACCCCGGGGGTAACTTCATGCAATAGCTAGCTAGTTGCTGACACTTGCGCTAACTGGAGTCTACTGTAGTAAGCGTAAATGTAAGCTGGACAAGTTACGGAATATGAACCCAGTCACATGATGCTCAATAGAGCGATGCAGGATGGAATTTCTCCATAAGCTGCCGTGTGAAGTCTATCCTGCAGTGCAAAAAGTCTATCCTGTAGTAACGGTGGTATTGCGTTACCTTAGGCTGCGTTCGATTTACATCAGTCGGTTGCGTATTAGTCACGTATCGATTGCTGATCGGATATAGTCTGGTATATTCATGTTCAAGTACCAGTATTATTTGTAGATATACTGTACTTGGGAGTAACTAACCGATGAGAGATCAATACGCGATCACCCGATGTGAATCGAACGCACCCTTAAGTATCTGGGTTTTGCTGCAGTCGCAGCATCAACCATGAATCTTGACGTCACGTCCAAACAGATATCTAAATGTTAACGCCACGTCAGGTTTTTATGTTGAAGTTGAGACCAGAGCTAAAATCATATATTTTAGATACCCAAAACCACTCAAGGAGCCTTGTCACACGTCTCGATATATCGAAAAAACTAAAAAATTGTGCGATATTCCCTAAGACTGTGCTTGCGACTTTAGTTTTTTTATGTTAAGCCGCATGCGTGGTCTATGGGATATCGCAAAAAACTATTTTTTTCGATACATCGAAACTCGTCACAAGAGGCTCTACCAACTTAAATATATATCACGATATCACAAACTTCTCTTGAAAGTCTTCGAATAAAAAAGGTTTGAGAAAATTGAGAAAACTTAAGAAATTTTAGAGAGGAATTTTGCAATATGACGATACATCGTTTACTATTGTAGAGCCCCAGGATAGACTAAGCATAGCAGCTTATAGAGAGAATTCTGTCTTGCAGCTCTACCCTGCATCTATGGGGCTACCACAACATAACGATTCCAAATTTAAATTGGCATATACATGATATGCAAAGACGTAAGAATAGCACTGTTTAGTACATCTATATACACGTGCATACACAAGCACTATGCACTTACGTTTTCACAGATAGTGTGAAAACGGTGCATGCGGCGGAAGTTAGGTCACTCCTTCACCCTGTGTGTCTCTAATACTAACAAGGAATTAATAAAAAAAATTATTTTGAATTGATTGTCCTGAATTTTTTTTGCTGATTCTTCTAAAAAACTAAATTACGAACGTAATAATAACAGTAATTTAGTACAAGTAGCGGTTACAATTGTCAATCGAAAAAAATGGCCGTACGAGAATTTTCAAATACCAGTTTGACACGGCAATGTTTAGTATACATGATTATAATACTGTGCATTTGAAATGACATTTCTTTCATAGCTTTACTCCAAGAAGTTTCGTCATTATTAATTAATAAAGTTGGGCTGCCGGTAGTGCCCCATACTTCCCCACATACATATGTATCAACCAATGCTTTTCTTACGTTCCTGTGCTTTTGATCGCGATACTTCGGTACAGCCCGATATCACTCGATGCAGCTCTTCGATTGGTCAGTTATTCTGAACTAAGTATTCCATCGAATATCACTGGAACTAACCAATTAGAGCGCTATTTTCGAGATTTATAGAACAGTATCAGGCTGTATCGAAATATCGCGATCAGATCCCCCAACAGGGGATCAATCAGTGAGTTCGATAAATCGGAAAGTGTATTGGTCTTGTTACGTTATTTACTTTTCAAATATGGGATAAAAGGTTAAGTTAACGCCACGTTACTTTGATTTATCTCGTCGAAGTCGACGATTATCGGATTCCCCGATTGAACCACTGAGTTTCTGAGTGTATTGTGACCGGTCACCGGTCGCGATTAACTCTCAAAAAGCCATTAATATCGATTCCTGGCGAGCGCGCTACAATTTACTAAACTAGTGGAGCCCGTAAGGTAAGACGCATACCTACACCGAATGCCCTCAAACTAGTAAGAAATAGATCGCACACTTTAACATTTTTTTTTTCTGTTACGTGTCTTAACAATCAAATTAAGTTTCAATTCAGCCCGAGTTTTAAGATAATGCATGCCTAGTGGTAAGATACTTTTGAACAAATATTTAATATTACACCCGAATGGCCCCAGTAAAATCCTTTTGCTGGTGTTGAAGTATTTTTTGCACGTCTACACACCCTTTTCACAGCTACGATGGGACATGTGGCGTAAAATCACCAAATTTAAGATTTTGTTTTTTATGAAACGTCGTAAATATAATATTTGACTCGATGCCAATTATATTTACGACATGGCTCAAGTTACACGCTCAGCCCTGACACTAGTTTTATACTAGTGTCTACCACTGTGAACGCAGCCAATGTCTGCCGTTTGTTCTTTAGTACTTAACCACCTTACATTCACTCTGCCATGAGTCACACATTCTTTGACATAATGTTTATGAATTTTTGCCATATGTCTCAATTTTCCACTTCCCACTTATTTTCAAATTTAATTTAGCTACCTTAATATCGCACCATAGGTCAGCTCGACAATAAGTCTAATTTAGGATAATTTTGAGAGAATTATCTACTGCTATCAATTATCTACATGCTTTACTTAGTGCCACAAATTCAGCCTGACATGTTGACAATGCTACGTAAGTCTATTTGTGAGTTCTCCAGGCTACAGAATCTCCGAAGAGTTTGATGACATACCCGCTCGTAATCAGAGAGCCCTTGCAATTAACAAAATTGGCATCCAAAAACGCTTTCAAGTTGTCCTGCCTTCCTAAGAACCTTAGACCAAGAGACTAAGTACCTGCCAAGTACCGGATCACTCTTTTGACCATGTTCTAATCTTTATCAGTTGGATTTATCTAATGTCAACTGAGTACATTAACAGCGTAGTACTCTCAGTAAGGAAAATTTTCTGCCGATTTTGTCTCTTTTAAATTATCCTGCCTTACAGATTATTCTCTTTGTTTCCTTTGTTGATTCAATACATGTCCAGTGACCATAGGAGTTTTCACGGGTCTTGAATTTTCGAACACAAGTTTAGCTAAAATTTTATCTATATAATCAGTCTGAGTCAAGGTCAAGACCTGTCTCTACCTGTTTTTTCTGACTTCGATACCTAGAAAAGATTCTACATCTCCGAAATCTGTCATCTCAAATTCGGTTAGCAGACTTTTTTTAACAGACTTTAAGCGACTTGGATCTTTACTTGCAATAATCATATCATCTACATATAGAATTAAAATAAAATTTTTGTCTGCCTTGTGCCAAGTAAACAGGTATGGTTCTAAAATGTGTGACTTCAAACCTTTTTTTAGAGCTGCTTCTGAAAATCTTTCATGCCATTTTTTAGGACTGACCTTTAGCCTATACAAGGCTCTTTGCAGCTTACAGACTTTATTCTGACGTTTTTGGTCTGTGCAGTTCAAACTTTCTGGTATCTCCATAAATATTACATCATTAAGAGTACCATTTAAGAAAGCTGTCTTTACGTCTAGCTGACATGTATTTAGATTCAATTTATTTAGCAGAGCTAGAACTGTTCTGATCAAGGTCAATCTCAACACCGAAGCGTAGGTTTCTGTCAAATCGTATTCATTTTTGTCTTTGAATCCCCGAATGATCAGTTATGCCTTGTAATTTTTCTGCCCTTGAGAGTTGATCTTTTTCTCAAGTACCCAGCAAGAATCAATTATATTTGGGCGTCTACCGTTTATAAGACCCACACGTCTGTCTGTAAAAATCCATACATCATTTTTCGCTATTGAATCAAGCTCATCTTGTATCGCTTGATTCTAGCCTTCCCTATTTGCTACCTTTATTGCTTATTTGTATGAAGACGGGTCTTCATTTATTTCAGCCAGAAGCACGTAGTGAGTGAGACGTATCTTTATCTGCCATATCTGTATCATATTTTTAAAAGTTAGATTTTGTATGAGGTCGTCAGCAATAGCCAAACCCGGAAAACTGACATCTATAACTGGATTTTCACACTTTAGGTTCGTTTATACCAAGTTTGCTTCTAACTCTGTTGACTTTTTCGGCCTTCCTGGTCTTCTTCGTACGACTTGAGGCTCTCTCTCCGATGTTGTCATCTTTTTCCTCTTTTTCTCAAAGATCAAAGACCACTCATCTAGTTTTATATCTACTGTCACGTTCTCCCAGTTTTTAATCGAACTATTGCCATATATATCTCTATATACAAAACGTTCATTGAATCTGACGTCCCCGCTCTCGTAGAATTTTCCTTCGTCAGGGCAAAGCAGCCGATGCCCTGTGGGTGTGGTAACCACTATAAATGCTCTCTTTCCTCTGGCCTGGAGTTTTGTGTCTGTATTTCTCTGAACTCTTATATAGGAGACACAACCAAATCTTTTCAACTGACTTATGTTTATCCCTTTGTTTGGCACAAGCTTCGCCAAAAGGCTTCCATGTTATTTAAATGATGTGGAGAACGATTGTACGCAAGAACTGCCGCGTTCAAGGCCAAGTTCCACATCTTTTTCGGGAGTCCCGAATCATACATGACAGCTCCGACTTTTACTCAAATGGTTTTATTCAGCCTTTCTGACGTGCCATTTAATTCGGGGGTATCCGGACAGATCAACTGGAGTTCCGCTCTAAGACTATCTAACACCTTTTGGGTGGATCCTTCCGTAAATTCTGTACCCTGGTCTGACCTTAGGTAACACACTTTGGTATTATATGCTAACAAATTTTTACAGCCTTTGACGAAGTTTTCTTAGCATTCACCCGTATCACTTTTGTTTTTCATCGGGTACGCCATGGCAAATCTCGAAAAGTCATTAATCAATACAGAGATAAATCTGTACCTTTTCGGAAAAGATGACGGACTTATTACTCCCATTGTGTCTGAATGGATGATCTAAAGTGGTCTGGCTGCTCTCTCTCGCACGGAGGGGAAAGGCAATTTTTGAGACTTTGTTCTCAGACACACGTCACACGTCCTTATTGTATTACTAAAGACAGCCTCCTTCAGACTTTTAATATCTGGGTATGCTTTCTGCAATTCTCTGAAATATTCCAGTGACGCATGTCCCAACCTGACATGCCACAGCATAGCCCCGTTATTGTCTTTAAATATCTTATATTTTTCAGAGAATGGACTTTAAATTTCGTTTATTAACTTAGTCTCAACTGTCCCGACATCGTTAAACTTTCTATCTTGTATCAGAAACACGTCGTCAAAAGAACTATTATCTCTATATATATTCTTCCGATCGAGCTCTTCAAGTTATTTGTTAAGTTCATGCTTTCTGGAGCTGAATTTTCAGGACTAGTTTGTGCTTCTGACTTTGCCGTTAGTATTTTCATTCTTTTACCACTTACAATCTGTCTTTGACCCGGCTTTCTAGTGTTATCCTACTTCATGAATTCGACTTCCCGTACGGTTTTTGATATATTCCTGATATCCAGACATTTTCTGTTTCAGGGTCGAAGATGCTAATCTCTTTATCATCTTAATAGATGGACAAACCCATGTCAGCAAATTTACGTAAAGAAAGTAAATTCCGGACCAAATCCCGAGCACAAACTACTCCGTTCAACTCAACCTCGATGTTACTATTTTCAAGTACCATCCTTCCCACTCCCTCAGTTTTCAAATCTGCAGATAAGTCCGAATTTGCACATTTGATTTTTCCAATTTTTCTTCTATCAAGGTTTTCGAATAATTTTTCTGACTAAGTAAAATGGTACGTTGCTTCTGAATTGGCGATACATTTAATTTTATCAGTCTCATCTGATTCTAAATTATTTACCCAATCTGCAGAGTTCAAAAACAGAGTTTTGAGAGGCTCAATCAACGTCAGAGACTCACCTTTATTTGAACCCAACGCGTTTTGTTTTCCCTTAGTATTTCAGTCCTGATCAGAAAGTTACCGTTTTTTGGAGTCTCTTTCATCTCTGACGTTGCTAGAATCTCTTTTCTGCCCAAAAACTCGGGAATTTGAGCGGCCTCGACCACCGCCATGGCCGCAGCCGCGGCCATCTCGATTCCCTGGGCTTCCTCGCCCCTGCCTTTTAAAATCCCAAGAATCTGACTTAAATTTCTCACCACAAATTGGGCTGCACTTTTCGTGGGCTGGTATGTCGTTTATAAAAGTGCCACAGGTGTAGCACTTCTTAAGCCCGGTTCCAGCCTTCGGGCATTAGTCGGCCATATGATCCCAGTCGTCACAGTTAAAACACCGAAGGCGATCCTGGGGCCAAGATGCTGCCAACGCCGTCCTCTTGGATAAGCCTCCGGCTTCTTCTGCCATGCCTTCAGACTTAACCTTAAACATGTACGACATAAGATTTTCGTACGCCATACCTTTTCCATCTTTGCTTTGCATCTTAAGGGTGAAATCTGTCACTTGTACGCTAGGTACCACTCCCACTACAGCGGTAAAAAAAGCATCCCTCTTTTTTTGTTTAGAAAAGGGACCAGACGTACTTATCACCTTATAGTTTCTCGCCAATTCTTCAAACCTTTTAATAAATTAAGACACCAATTCTTTCCCTTTATTAAATTTTATTTCGTGCAATTTTCTCCGAATCACCGCCGTAGTGATAGGTGTTTCTCCCCTCTTAAAATCTTTCAGACTTTCTAAAATTTCAATCGGGTCTTGCAATCGCAATAATCTGAGATGGTATCTCTCAGCTACTCTGTTTAATAGTAGATCTCGGACTTTTACCTTATCATCACGAACCACGTCTTCACTTATTGACTCTAAGTTTTTAATCGAAAGATCAATAACATGCAGTAGTCCTTTTGACCGGAGATCTGACTTTAATTTATCGTTAAAGACTTCAAATTTAACCTCTTAAGTTGGACTATAATTAAAAAAATTTAGAGACTCACGCACAAGTTTGGAATTTATTGAGTTTAAAATGGTTGTAGCAATAAGTTTCGTGCCACTTTTGGATATGTTATCTGCCTTTGTTTCGTCAAAGAAATTTTTAAGTTTTTCTTTTATGCTCACCTGGTTTCTTCCAGGTCTTGGCGTGGAGTGTGAGGGAGGTCCGGGTGTGGCTAGTGCCTCGAGTCTTACCAGCCTATCGTTCCACCTATTTAGCCTTTGATCAAAATTTTTCAGGACTGAGTAGAACTCCTCCCTTGCCCGCTCTGCTTCCTGCCTTTCCCCTTCAGCCTACCTCCTTTCCTCTGTCACCTTCCTCCTTTCCTCTGCTACCTTTCTATTTTCTACCTCCTGTTTTTTCAACATCCGGTTGAATTCGGTCATCAGGTTTTCCAGCCTTTGCATTGGACTGTTTTCTGCAGTTTTTGAGAATTTATTTTCGTCGGACGTCGACTGCCGTTCAACTACTGCCTTTGACCATTTATATTTATTTGGCACCGTTTGTATTTTATTTATACTTATTCGCGGAGTTTCGCTTGTGTTTAGTTTGAAAACGGTTTTTGCTCGTTTTTCTGACGTATTCTTAATGCCTGCCTTTCTGTCTAATTTAAATTTCTCGTCGCGTTTTCTGCCATTACCGATGGCATTTGGAGCATCAGTATCAGACGTCTTATAAACCGACTTAATGTCATAAACTGTCTCATTCACATCGACCGACTTTACAAATAACCCGTGTTCATTTTGAGCAGAATTTCCATTTTTTAAATGTTCCTTAAAAAGATCTTCTGGTAGTGTTAGTTTTCCACCCTTAAAGTCGATAAAATTCAGCAAGTACAAAATGTCGTTTTTAATCAGGAATTCTGAAACATAACAAATATCATGAGTTTTTAGAGAGTTAACCTAGACCAACCAAACACAAGTTGCTTCTAGTCACTCGGCCAAGTGCACACAAACGTACTTAACCACCAAGCACTATTGTGTCCTGGGCACCTACTCGGTCCTGCGTAGCCGAACACAAGTCTCACGTGACTGTGCAGGTCTCAGCGAAAAATTTAAGAATGTATATTACACACCTTCGACGTTTATAATATCACTCCTGACACGGGCCCTGATGCAGCTTTTGTCCGCCGATAACACAACTTACGAGTCTCGTACATTTGGCCCTACGTGCAGACGAATGCCGTGACAAGCTCTTGACAGAGCATCGGAAGTCCGCTCATTAAAATAAATTTGCTGCCTTTTATACGGAAAATATTTAACGGACTATCTCTCATTTTTATTTAATATGAGATATCTGCCTTTTTTGTATCGATCCCAGAGTGTTTATGTATCACCCTTACTGCCTTGGCTTAAGCCAAAACAAAGCACTGACCAAGCATGCACATGGTTACTACGCCGGAAACCGAGAGAGAGAATTATTTATGGTTAGAAATCGCGCATCGTTGTACCATGCGCGCGAGAGGGGCCATGTGGTCTCATGTTAGTAAGACAGAGACCGAACGCTTTTCCTCTGCTCGTTACCTCCCTCAGTTTTTTTCCCGCACCTTCAAAAACAACCGAGCACGCGCCCACGGCGCTGTTGTCATAACGTGCGAGTAGACATTTTTTTTTTTCCCAAGTTCTTCTAGGAACTCACTGACCTTTTCTTGTTTTTGACTGCCTCTCGCCGTAGCACTGTCTCCGAGATTTAATACAAAACCCTTTATGATATATTGCTATCGCTTCCCGACATTTTGCACCTTAAGCTGAGCTGTGCTTGTCACCTTGGCAGATCCTGGTGGTAACACCATCGCTACGGCCACATCATGAGTCCCGGTCACCGTGAGCTCCTCCTCGACTGAAGACGCGATCTTCTCGCTTTTCTGCTCAGCCAAAGCTGGTTTCCTGTTCACCATTTTCCTCCTGGGGACACGAAAAAGTAAACCACACAAGAGAGAAAAAGCGTGGTGAAGCGTGCTGGGGCCCGTTACCTAAAGGGTTATAGGTTAAAAAAATAAGAAGATGACTGAAAGGATGGGTTTGACAAAGTTATTTATTTAACTAACTTGACAAAAACTAACTGACGACTGACTATAACTGACTTATTTTATGCACAGACTTTATAAAGTACAAGGAGAGCTGAATGTTTCGTGCGCACTTGACTACGGTCAAATCAGAACTGGACGAACACCTCACTGGCACTGTACGTGTCTCTCCTCTAACACAATCACACATACGCTCGCGCAGACGCGCATTCCTACAGCCTATCGATACAGTCGTGTACTTCAACACATTCAGTCTTTTCTCATTGTGTGTTGAGTGTATAACAATATCGATTTTGTATGCGCTTTGCTTTATATTACAATTATATTTAAAATTGCTGTGAATTGAGCATCTGCTTAAGACTACTTTACATTAAGTGTTGTTTTGCATACAAAATAATAAATTTAGAACTATACATTACGTTATTCTACATGGAGTTCTTATTTTGTCATTTTCCATACACCTATTTATCATTTGTCTATTTTGCAAAAAAAAAAAGTTTTCATATAAATTTCTTACCATTAGTATAACCGAGAAAAGAAAATTCTTTCTTATCTTTGTCCTACGGACTGCGCCCCTTGATACAGTCAAGCAACTCCCGGCGCTCATTTTTGTCTGCTTAGTCTTATAGTTATAATAGCTACAATTACCATGTATTGTGATTGACGATAGGTAGTATTTTTTTTCTTAACATTAAGCTTTATCATCATTTCCTTGATATTACATATTTTGGAAAAAAAATTCTTTCTGAGTCTTGTCCTAAGGACTGAACCCTCCAATACAGTTGAGCGACTCCCGGCGCTCATTCATGTTTTTCTACCTAACATTATTGTCATTGTTACTCTTATGATATTAGTACCTTATTATTTATATTATCATTACAGAATTATTATTAAAACATAGTTATTATTGCCGTTTGCAATATACTCGTAATTTTACTTATGTATTACTCACTATCTTATATTCCTTAATTTTATTTATTTTTTCTCTGGTAATGAGAATCACTGTATTACGTTACGTGTTTTATGCAAACTCGCAACTCTTAAAGGATGCTTCCGGGCTGATTACTAGGATGTTAATTAGGCGTCTTGGAGTCTTCTTCTGCATTCTAAGGGATGTTGGCTGAGGCGTTGATGAGTTTACTGCCGTGGTCCTATCTCTTTCAGAGTTATTTTCACGCTGACTACCTGCGAACATTCTATAACATATTAGTAGTAGGGGCCCCCAATAGAGAAGGCACTTATACAAAAGAAAAAGAAATCCCATTACAGTGATTATTACTCCTGCCATTCGGTAAAAGAGATATTTAAATTTTGAAACATCTTTTCGCATTTGTTGAATTTTCGCAAGCCCGCGGGCCTTTTTAATAATCTCTTTTAAGGGTGTCCCATCAGCTAGGGTTGGTCCTAGAGTGCCCTTGTTTATTAATTAACTTAAGTTCCCCTTGTACAAATAGTGTGCTCACACCATCTTAAACCTTCTTATTTTTCAATGTTCCGTCTAGATTTTGTCATATTCCATTGATGCTCATGTTTGCCAGCCCAAAGTTGGTGGTATTAAGCCTTTCTTACTAATATATGAAGAAAAGTTGTTAAAACCGTTGGAATCGCTAACAGCGAAAACTACTGAACCGATTTCGCTGAAATTTTGCATACTAATTCTTGATGATTCTGAGATAATTTTCACATAGTTTTTTCTTGAAAAAGTTTATAACAATAGCGATAAATGGGCTTACAGTTTTGCTAACAAAAGCTATCTTTGCGCTTTAGTTAAGTAGGATCTGCTAGGTAGCGTCAAAAAAACTGAAGCTACCCGCAATCAAAGATAGTGAAGAGTGGTTATAAGATGCCCAATTAAGTTAACAATGACTGTAGTCGATCATCGGCACTACACCAAGAGCAGAGTAACCCATCATGGAACTGGATATTCCGGCTACCGATGACACTCTTTTTTCATGGGCAAGCGAAATTTATCGGGTTTTACCCCAAATCGCAAAAATAACTGAAGGCCACGGAAAAATAGGGGTTCGGAACATCAACGTCTTCGATGGGATACAAGAAAGCGTGTCTAGCCAAAGCACAACCTTCTCCAACACTTCAGAACTTTGAGTCCGTTCAACCATCCAACCTGGTGTCGTCAGATATTCTCTACTTTAAATGCAAGCCAGGGAAGATAGCCCTGAAGAGTACGGGCAGCCACAACGGCCTCCTTCTTAGTGGTCGTCCCAACGGCGTACCTTCAGAAAAGGTAATCTCCAGGCACACTTTTCTGACTCACGATGAACGGTTGGTTATCCAGGGAACGACCTGGAGACAAGATTTTCTTAGGTCAGCGTCGTACCTCCCTCCTGTACGGTCTCCGTACATAGAGACTCAAAGGATAAGAGTCAAGCTATCTGCAGCTGGCTCTCTACTATCAAAAATAATAATAAGAAATAGCTGCAAGTTTTACCACTGGCCCTTTCCAGGGCCATTATAAGTATTTACGTTTCCCACTTTACCATCAATCTTATCGGTTCTTTTAAGGGCCACCTAAGTTTAAATTACCTTGCCAACAAATACATTTTCACCACGATTTCTGGAGACAACTCTTCAACTGAAAAACCATGCAAAGCCGGCCACTATTCAACCAAGTCAGTTATTTACTGGCAGACGTCACGAGCAGAGTTGTTTGTCACAAGGCTACGAACCCTGGTAACCGACGACCCTATATTGTCCTCTCAACTTTACGCATTTAACTAGGAGTCACTGATCCTCTCCAAGGTCTGTGTTGGGAGAAAGAAACAGCTATGAAGAAAAAATAATAAACGTAAGCCAACAGGCCAGCTTTCAACGTGCAAGCATCACGAACCAACCTCTCCACCTTAGATCACCAAAACAACTGATTCTGTAAAAAAAAAACACCACTATTTTCAACAATGTATCAAAAAACGTTGGAAAATAGCTCTACAACTTACTCCAAAGCCTTAAACGTTGTACTTTTATTTCCAATCAGTGTGGTGCTGCAATAACAGGCCAGAGAAGATCACCCTAAGGTACAGAGGCAATCACGTTTGCTGGAAACTTCAGTCAAGAAAGACTGTACTTAAAAAGCTCACTGGTCCTTTACAGGCTGATTAGACGTTGAACTACTTTGCCAACAAATATATAACAACCTTAAAAAGTTGAAAAAACAGCCTTTAGGACTCACAAGAGTTTCAACTATGCCAAAAGTCACAAGAAGTCAAATTGGAAGGAAAACTTTAAATGCATCTTATGAATACAAGTTTAGGCTTCAAGAAAATGATAAAAAAATTTATTAATTCAGAGATCAGCTTTTTACTGTAACTTTCATAGTAATCTCTTTAATCTTTTACATTTCCTTAGGTAAAGTATGTATTTGTATTTTTTCTGTGATGAAAAACGTAGGGATTAAGCTCCAGGACTTTGTTGCTCTGGTTTAAAAATGTGAGATAAAAGAAAAAAATTTTCTAATTATATATTTTCTGTGAGCTTTGAATCTTCACAGCTTAAGAAAATAGCCCTGTTAATAGATTATACGGAAGAAACTGCAAATCAACGGTCATTTAAGGCCAAGGTTTCATGGCATAAGAAGTGCATGGTACGTTTCAGCAAAATAATATTTTCTTCACTTTTTACTTGACCATATAAACTGTATGGATTCTGAACAAATGTGTTTTTTATAAGAAGATTTTCGTTTTGAGAAGTCAGAAATAGATGTAAAACTTTTAACTGAAAATGTTTCACATTATATGTCAACACACTACGATGTTACATTTGAAGAGTCTCGGGCAAAGCCGAGACGGGGGGGGGGGGGCTGCCAGTCCTCTATATTTGATGGAGCTGCTATGCGCACATTTGTGTTGTGAGCAGCACAGCCTTTGTTAAGTCATAGAATGCCCGTGCTTTTGAGTAAAATTGACCTATGGTTTGAGCCATAGCACTCTCTAAACAATGGCTTTTTTTGTACTGTTGTAAAAGCCCAAAGATTTGGTGCATAGAATTGAGTCCAGTATGTATCTTGTAGTTTGACGATTTTAACCAAAAATTTTTTTCAATTGCTACTGCTGTGTTGCACTATAAGCCGTGCTTTGCACAAATAATGTTAGCTTATCTTTCTTATTGGCTCTGTATGGTCGCAGACAAATAACTTGCACAATTTCTTACGGCTTAAGACTACGAGAGCCGTTATTATCATATATGTGTTGATTGTCTTTTTTATGGCCATGTATTCGTGCTCTGACCATAAATAGGCATAAGTATTTGAACTGACTAGGCCATCCTGCTTTATTAGTAGGGGTGAAATTCTGTATTGATTGGCGTAGTCTTTGTCTAACAGTGTGATGCTTACATGGCATATTAAGTGATTGTTCTGCATTAAAATTGTTAACCTAGATATGTCTATTATCTCGAGTGGACTTATTTAAGATCCTGCTTCTGCAAAAATTAGCTCAGGTTTGAATAGTTTTGCCTGTATTCTAAAGTTATCAAAAATTGCAGGTGATATGAGCCTTGGATGTACTAGTCCTTTTACCGCAAAGAGGATTGCATTTATTATAGAGTCACAGTCTGACATTTACTGTTTCACGCTTTTATCCAGTATATTTATAGCTGCAATTGTTGAACTATCTATTTTCTGTAAGTCGTTCATGTTTTGCATCTTCTTTATATCTGCTTCTATTTTTTGCACCCTGTCGTCTACATCGCTTACTCTGCTAGACATTAATTCTATCTGTATGGCCAGAAGTTTTGCTATATCATGATCATGTGTATTGTTTTTATTTACGTCTAGTGCATCTGTTAATGCTTCATGATCGTTACTGTCCAACGTTCTGAAAAGGAATTTTAGAATAGTTCCCCGCCCCCCCCCCAGTGCATCATTGCTCTTTTACGGCGGTTGTCTATTCCCTGCAGCAGGTTTTTTAATCGCTTGTAGGACTCTATTGCTTGCATTATTTCATCTCCTATTGTTTGTAGTCTGGATCTCTGAGCAGTTTTAGGCACTAGTTGTTCACTTTTTTTCCACAATTGTCTGCATATCAATTTTAATTTGGGTCCCAGTGAGAGATGAAATGATAAGTCTATTTTTCGTACGATTTTTTAATTCGTGCTAGTTGTAGCCAACATGGAAATCTTTTCCACGATCACTCCTAAATAATTTTTTATTTGTGTTATCGACCACTGTAGCTGTTCTGGTACCTACAATTGTGCCCTGCAATACATAAAGCTGTTAGTTATACATTTGCGCACTACGGACCCGCGCTTTAGTCTCTGTGTTAAATACTTGTTCTAACACTATTTATACCCCATCGATAGTTATTTATTTCAGTGTATTACCGTATGTCCCTTACCCTTTCTCTCATATTTCTCCTTTATTCGGTCAGTGTTAAGCTGCGAGTGTGGCTCTCTCCTTACATAAAAAGTATATGATGGTAAACGTTTCATTTAACTATCTTGCTTTTTTTTTGTACTAATATTATTGCCTATTTATCATTTTTATTCATGTAAGTATTCATGTAATTCTTTGTTTTTTTTCCGTGCGGCTTCTACCCTAAAATTTACAACAACAAATAAATGGATACTTATCATAATGACTCTTACGTTCCACTGCTTTTCAAACTACTTCATAATCCATTTAAAGAGACAGAGAGGAAGGAAAAAAAAATTTACCCATAAACGTGCCCCATGCGCAGCTCCAACTTACCCTTTTAAAGCTCAATATTTTGTACAATAGCCGAAGCACTATTTTTACTACATGAGAAGGTTGTATATCACATGTCAAGTCAGAAGTATCGCTCTACCCTTACATATCGTTCTGCTTGTGCGCTGCTTAAAAACTAAATACTATATGATGAAATATTTATAACGTTATTGCACGACTGAAAATAAAGAATAAATAAGTGCTAGTTGATAACGATCATACAAAGCTGTTCACATTCGACATTCTTATAAAACTTTTTCGAAGAAAGAAAAAAAAAGGAGGAGAGAAAGAAAAATCCTTTTGTTTTTGTTTTTTCGAGTAAACGTATTGAATACTGCTTTTTTCTATCTTAAATAGCTACAATTCGTAGTAAATACTCAAAATACTAGCCTACTTGTCATTTCCTTATACGTGCTGTTTAACATCCATGTTGAATTGACATGTATGAGTAACGCGAGCAGATTGTTGAGTCCGTTTTGCTCTGTCATATCGCATGATGCTGCGTATCATTCATAACAGAAAGGCCCATGTCGTGCTGCAGGATTTTTTCGTATTACCCCCCTTCCCTTCTAAGTTTCTTTATTGTTTCGTGCCCTGGCGCTGTCGTATTGCGTTCTCTGGATTTCTCTCCATTGCTCTTTGATTCTTTTGCTCGTCAAGTATTCGGCTTCCGTTGGTTTCGACCATTGCTTATTCTGTTCGACACACTGTTTTCTTTTAACGTTACCTTTCTTTTATTATTTCTCTCTTTTATATATCATATCATCCTTCTTTGTAAATGAGTCTGGTTTTGTAAGCCGATTCCGAGACTTCGTGAGCTTGCCTCACGATAATACGCGCAATCCGGGGTTCGTGGCTGGAGATGGCAGAGTATGCGCTGTCTTGGACAGTGCCATGATGGAGGAGGCGTTGGTGTGCCACGAATGTACTGCTGAACTTTCTTTGTATTAATAAGTTCCAATATGTAACCAATTGTAAATTCCTTGCCTTCCTTCTTTAGTCTATTCTGCTGTATATTTGTCGGTGGGTGCCATCCATTTGATATCGTCTGAGCCCGATGTGACGTCCTGGAGTCCAGGACGTCCTATGCCGTCACAGCGGGCTGTTTGTGCCATGGCACCATTCTTGCCCTGGAGGTCGATCAGGTAGCAGAAGATCCTGGTGTATTCCCCTTGGAAGGGCAGCCCTGCATCTGCGTGAGTACTGTTTTTTTTTTTTTTTTCTTACATTGTTAATTTTTTTTCGGCTTACGTTGATTTTACTGTTTGTTCTTGGGTTTTCCTTTTTTTTTGTGTAGGTCCAGCCCACTGACGGTGGGCTATTCGTTGTTAGTACAGAGGCTGCAACGCCTCCATCTTGCCTAAGCTGCCACGGTGTCCTCGGTGCCAGGCTGACTTTGCCCAAACTGGGCTATGCCCAGCCTATGAAAGGAATGCTGGATGCAACTGACGCGCGTCAGTCCTGGGGATGGAAACGAAGGCGAGAGGATGCTTGAATGGGTGAAAAAAAAGAAAGAAGAAAAAAATTTTTTTTCAATTTAACGACAGAAGTTACGTATGTATGTAAAAAAAAAAAGAAATACACCCCCTTTTTAAAATAAAATTTTATGAAAAATTTACCGAAACCAACGGCTTTCATGTTTTATTGTACCACTCTTCCACTTTTTCTTTGTGCCCCGTTCTGTTATATAACTTTTCTTGGTTACGAGAAAAGAACACATAGTTCTATTTAAATAACGATAACTTATATACTTATTTTAATGAGACGTTAGCATTAGTTTGTTGGCATATTTTATTTTTCACGTTGTACATGTCTAAATGTTCATATTTTTATACAAGTATCTAATGCAACTTTTACTTCGCAAGGTCTGGAATAATGCACGTATTTGTCACTTAATTCTTTCTGCTACTCTATTAAATAGCTTGCACTAATTTGATACAATCTATAACTTGTAATACATAATACCGCGCTAGTGTGTGTCAGGAAAAAAAGAGCGGTTAAAAAAGATTTTCTTTTTTCTTGTACATGGATGAAAAATGATCTACTATGCAGATGACTCTCTGAGTGTATCAGAGGATACACAGTTTCTTGTTCATGCTTCTTTTTTTTTTTTTTTTTTTTTTTTAATTACGCTAGTCTCCGTATTTATTATCCGAGGGACCGCTTCTCCCTTTCTAATTAACAAATTACTCGAATGGTGTAGCACTATGAGCACCCCACGTTTGTGTGGCTTAAGTTATTTGACATGTTAAAGTCCTATTTAATTCGTTTACCATTTCCCTGATAATATTGCTCTAACCATTGCCTGTACTACTTGCTAACCTAACCCTTGCCTCTTCTTTTCTTTAGCTCTTTCTATCTCTTTCCCATTTTCTACTTGTATTTTCGCGCGTCCAGAGGCCACAAAAATTTTGTTGTTATCCTACTTGATCCCTTTTTTTTGTCGTATTTTTGTGCTACGTCTGGAAGCCACGAAAATCTTGAGCGAAGTCAAATGTTTAAGTCTGTACCTTCTTGTCCCTCACCTTGCTCGCATCCTCTGGCAGTGCCCTTACAATACATGCTTTTTTGAATTTATCCACGTGGAATACTCTTATTTCGTCACCTTTCTGTAGTTTAACGTTTCTGTTGATATAATTGATACCTGTTATTTTATACGGGCCCTCGTATTGCGAATCATATTTACCCTTTGATGGCTCTTTCAGCACATAAACAATTTCTCCTTCTAAGAAGTAACTTGTATTCATTTGGTGGTCATGGTAATACTTTGATCTATATTTCGACTGAACTTGGTTTATTGCTGCGATGGTTCTCATTTCCATCAGGGTCTCAACTAACTCTTTGAAATATTCATCCGAAGTTTGGCCCTTAGGTGGCAGTTTGATACTTGATGGTGTTCAAGCTCTTTGTCCGAAAACTAGTTCGTGTGGTGAGTATCCCGTACTCTGATGGTCCGTGGTATTGTATGAGTGCATCCACATAGGTAAATATTCGTCCCAGTGATCATTTTGTTTAACGTAGGCCTTGATGTATTCCGTGAGAGTATGATGCATACATTTCATGGTGCCCTACGTTTGGGTGTGGAATGCTGAGCTACCCATTTTCTCTATTTTAAACAGCCTTGCAAGTTCATCCATACTTTTGTTCATAAAATAAGTGCCTTGGTCTGATAATAAATGTTCCAGTGGCCCGAAATACGCTATAAGCTCATCTGTTATCGCTCTTCCCGTTTCTTCGGCTGTTGCTCTTTTTCACAGGTGCGAGTACTATAAATTTTTTTTAACACGGTGTGTCAGTGATGAGAATGGCTTGTTTAGTTTTAATTTGGACGACTTTTTTCGTTTGGCATGATGTACATCCCAGGATAACTTGTCTCACGTCTGGGTGCATGTTTTTCTAGAAGTGATCTTTGGCGATCCTGTTATATGTCTTATTTATCCCCCTTTGTCCGCCTATTGCCACTTCGTGGTATTCACACTGCTGGTGGGATTACTAGAGTATTTATGTAGAGTACTGCTGCTAGTCTAATATTTTTAAAAATTTACATAAAGGTATCGATAAAGTATCCCCACTGAGTCAGATTGAAGATTGCTAGGTCCCTAACAATACCAATCGTCTTTTTTTTATTTGCTACTATTATCTCTTTAAGGACCTTAATACATTTTTTAATGTTTGATTTAAGCGCAGTTTCTTTAAAATGCTGCTTTACATACATGTGCATGATTTTTATATTCCTTGCATTTATTGTTTGAGTTTCTTCTACGCTTCTTTCTTCGTTATTCATGCGTGTCGGATCAATGTATCCCCTTTCGTGCAACACATCTATGACATCTCTGTGTTGGGTAATGCTTCTGTTATCTTCATTAACGCTAGATTGTCTAAGTACTTAAATGGATGGCCCTCAATCCTGTTTAGTTTTTGTAGTAGGGGTGGATCTTCCCCCTCTTTTGGTGCCCATGGTAGCCTAGCCGTTGGTAGGCGTGTTCTGCACACTCTATATTTTTCCATTGATGGTGAGTGTATGACTGTGATGGCTTCGTTCTCACTCTCTGTTTCACATAGCACCTCATTCAACTTGTTGGCTTGCTCTCCTTTTTTCTCTGCTGTTCTTTAATTGCTGTTGTTGTCGCTGCTTGTTTGCTGTCTGTTCTCTCTCCGTTTTTCCGTATACTTATTTGTATCCACTGCTCTTTCGGAAGTGTCTTGCTCTTTCTCTGAATAACCTTTGTCCTTCCTCCCCCACTTGCCTCTGTCCAATCTCTTGTATAGTTCGGACCCATGCTTACGCTCCTCACTTTCTTGACTACTGCTACGGTCTCTTTGTAGAATCTGTACCCCTGACTTAAGTTCTGTATTTATCGAGCTAAAAACTTGTATAAGAGGCGTATAATGTGCATTTTCACCCACGCCTTCTAGATGTAAATGGCCAAATTCACCGTCTGTCGTAGCAATGTAATAAGTGTAAATATAATTTCTATTGGTTAGTGCAAAATGTACAGAAATATTTTTCTTAAATTCTTGAGAGAACAGATAAGTACAATCGCTGTTGTTATACGCTGTTAGTGACTTTAAAATTTTCTTTGCTTCTTCTGGCTCTCTGCATTTTTGTAATAAATTAGAATTGCACCGAATCGTTCGTATTTCAGAAGTTGAGATATCAAGTTTATACAACTATATAAGGCTGTGAAACAAGCAGTTTAAAGGTGGGTTGGATGGTATTTCCGATATTTTTGCCAGAGTACTACCAGGTTGTGCGCATTTACAAATTTTCCTTCGCGTTTTGTCTTTTAAACATTCTAGCCATTTATCTGTGGGTGCAACTTTTTTTAGCTGCTCATCGTGTTTGTAAGCGTAAAGTGTGCTTATTTTTTTCTGAATAAGCCATACTCCCTCGGTTTGTATGTTTCCGTTTACTTCTCCTCTTGTGCGTAGCGCTGCTTTGTCTGTCGTTACTATCTCGCTAGGCTCCCACATATATATCTTTATTCCTGGTCTGTCTTCTACATCTTGCTTTTTAATGTCAATCATAACTAGAGCCCACAATTCATAAGACCTTTCCTCCAATAAGTCATGTATAATCAGCTCTTCTTGTTTGTCCGTTAAAAATTCCTTCGCTTGCTTCGTGCTTTCTTCTTTTTCTCCTATATCAGTTCTTTGCTTTTTTGTAACTGACTCTTGATTTTTATTTGCAACACTAGGTAATGGTGTGTCACAATCCGCTATTTTTTTTCTTTTGACGGGTTCGTTGTCAGTTACGTGGCTAAAAAATGTGGTTTGTGTCTGTACAAAGTGTCAAGTTGTCGTTTACGTGCTTTTCGTAATTTTTTTTTGTTTTAATATTGTTTTTATGCTTGTAGCCATTATGTACTTTCAAATGCCTGGTTTTTTGATGATATAGCCTAATTTTCCATCTGCTGGCCCCTGTGAAATAAGTCCTCCTTTTTCTGCAGCACCTCGTGTTTCTAATTCGTTTTGCTTTTTCAGTGCTTGCTGCGGTGGCGAATTCTTTTTGTAAAGCTCCTCTGATTCATAGTCAACATCGCCATTTTCTTGACCTTCTGTACTCATATCTATACCTTTTTCAATATTCTCACCACAATATCGCGTTTTTTTGTATTATGACGTTTAAGTTGTGTGAGTCGGTACAATGAACTTTTATTTTCTTCGGTTTACCTTGAATTCTCTTCCTAAGACTTGCCCGTACTTTAAATATGCGCGCCGAAGGTCCGTTGCTATCAGCCAGTTCTTCATTCTCTTGTTCGTTTGCCAGCTAATATAGCTCTTGGTGAGGCCGTTCGGGGCTCACTTCCCCCTCTTGTAGTTCTGGGTTTCGTGATAATGCATCAGGTAGTCTGTTGTTTACGCTGGGGTGGTATATAACCTCAAACTCGTACCCTATCAGTTCTGCTTTAAGTCTGTTAAAGCGAATGTCAAGTGTTTTAGACACATTAAAGTGCTTAAGTGGCTCGTGGTCTGTAACCATCGTCAACTTGCGTCCGTATAAATATGGTCTTAATTGCTCTTTTGCAAATACAATCGCCAACAATTCATTGTCATATGTTGGGTAGCGGAATTTGCTCCTTTTAAGGCAGCGAGACGCGTACTTGCACGGTCTATCTTTTTCGATTTTTCCTTGCCTAAGAACTGCTCTGATCGAGTAAATCTGATGGGTCCGTTGTGACGATAAAGGGTTTTTCCAAATCTTGGGCGACGAACACAGGTCCACTGCACAGTGTATCTACCAGAGTTCTAAATGGCTGCTTCTCTTCGTCACCCCATTTATACGCAGTGCCCGCCTTTAAGAGTTTTGATAGTGGTTGGGCAATTTGAGCGTGATTTTTGACAAATCGCTTATACTGGCCTACGAATCCTAAAAACTGCTTTACTTTCCTTACGTTTGTTGGTCAAGGGTAATTTCTACCCACTTTAAGTTTCTTGAGGTCAGTCATCATTCGTCCGTTGCCTACAATGTGACCAAGCAGTTTCGCTTCTTTTTTTAAGAACTGACACTTTTTAGGTTCAATCGTGAGGTTTGCAGCTGCCAGCCATTTGAACAGTTTTGTGTATCGTCTCTCATGTTCCTTAAGGTCAAGGGCAAAGACCATTATGTCATCAAGATATGCTTCTATTTCATGGCCTTGTAACCCTGCAAGTACTCGTGCCATAGTCCTTAGAAATGTGTTTGGCGAGTCTTTGCATCGCATCGGCGTTCACTTGTATTGGTAGTGCCCGTCTGGGCATGAAAATGCTGTCTTATCTGCATCGTCTTCGTGTTTTTCCACCTGCAAAAATCCTGATTTGAGATCCACTACCTTGATGTAACGTGCCGACGCTAAGTTCTCTAAGTTATCAATCTGAAATGGTAGTGGGTAACATAAGCCTATCGTAACTTTGTTTAGTAGTCAAAAATCCGTAATTACTCTCACCCTTTTAACATTGTTTTGCCCTGGTTGTTTTGCCACTATCCAGGTGTTCGAGCTTTATGGCGAGGTGAAAGGTTTAATTATCTTTGTTCAAGCATCTTTTTTATTTCGATTATCATCCGATCCCTTACCACCGCGTGGGTATCTAAATTTTTTCACCACGATGGGTTCATTTGACGTCATCATAATTCGATGTTTTAATAGGTGTGTTGCCTTGAGAGGTTTTCCATCAAGGCTGAATATATAAGGGTTTGACTCAATCAGTCTTCTTACATGTTCTATTTCATCATCGTTGCAATCAGCTGTGTCTACAAGTTGCATTATCTTGTTCACCAGTTTTTGTTTCTCTAACTATTCTTTGTTTTTTCAAAAATTTTCCGTTTTTTCTTTATCATAATTTCTTATCTCATTAAATAACCTTATTAGTGATTTTTCTAAGCTAAGACATTGTCCCCTTTAACGTCTTTTGAGTGATTCCGGTAAATTTCTTTGTAATCTAGCAGCTCTACTTCCGAAACAGGCACGTATTTTATCTCGTCACTCATATTAATGCATTTTTCGATTAATTTCCCTTTAGTATTTCTTGCTATAAAGTTTCCAAATAATATTTCTTCCTCCATCTCTTTAAGGGGTATCCAGTCATATTCTGCTTCATTCTTGTTTTTTCTTATTCGTGCATTAATTACTTTTCTCGATTTTGCAGGTATTTTAAAACACTCCAGCCTTAACAGTGGTATTTCTACATCATCTAATCTAATCATATTCTTGGTGGTGCCTGTATAGCCCCAGTATCCCTCAAAAGTATCCCACCCTATGATTCCCTCCACGTCAATATGGAAATCATGGGGGATGACATGTTATGTGCACTATAATCCAAGCAACTGAGCCTGTATTGTGCCCTGCGTTTTTCGTGCTCCATAAGTCACGCCGATAACGGCTACTTGATATCAACTGTCTATAAGCATGTCTGTGATAAGAAAATTTTCCTTCATAACTGAAATCTCTGCGCCTTTATCTGCATAAAAAGTCACCTTTCCATTCTTTCATTGTGGTCTCCGTAACAGGACCGATGGTGGCATATGCGCTGTTCCCGAAAGTTTTATAGTTATTTAGCGAAGCTGCTCTATTTCTTTGTCACACTCTGAAAGTTTGGGTTCGTCATTCTCTACATATGTGTCTGGCGCCTTTATCCGATTACCCTTTCTGTGGGCTTTCCTGCTTTTTTCGTGTGTCTGCCCCCCTGTTGAGTAGGAGTGTCTTCACATTCTGCAGTATTGCATTCTGTACTTCCTTGCATTGCGTTAGTACTCGGGCTGTTGATGCGCGTTTCTGACTCCACTATTTTTTGCTCCGTCCCTTGTGGCCTCTCTGTTGCACGTTCTCTCTCATTGGACAAGCTTCTCTTCATTTCTTTCTCTAATTCACGTTTAACGTTTGAGAAGCACGTTAAATATCTTGCAAGTTTAAAGCTGTGGGTGCGTTTCTTTTATTGTCAGGGCCATAAGCGCCGTCTTTCCGCTGCTGTGGGCCCCCATTCTGTTATGGCCCATTTCTTACTAGGTCCCTGTTATAGCCGTTCCTGCTGTCTTGATTCTTGTTGTTGTTTCCATAACGGTTGAATGTTTCTCCGTTGTTTTTTTTATGCGAGTCACCGTAGCCGTGGATGGTGTAATAATCACTGCCTGTGGGATTGTAGTTATTGTACCCGTTATTATAATTATTTCTATCATTACAATTGTTATTTCTATTGTTGTAATTGTTATTTCTCTTAATTCCGTTTTGTAGTTGTTGTTTCTATTATTGTAGGTGTTATTACTGTTGTAGTAGTTATGACTTCTGTTATAAGGCTCTATTGGGCCATTGTTATACCCCTGTTATAATTATTAACATTATAGTTGTGACGATTATCATTTCCGTTCTTGTAATTATAGGTGTTTCTGTTGGTATTGGTATTATCTAGGGGTTGGTCATGCCCCTCGTTTCACTGTCTCTCCTTTTTATCTTTGTATTGCTCACGTGAGTGGCAGTCTCTCGCATAGTGTCCTGCTCTCTGACAATAATTGCAGTTTCCCTTTGGTTTTTTCCCGTTATCTCTTGGCGTTTTTCTGTCGTTTATCACCGCTATCAGTTTTCGGCATTCCACGACTGAATGCCCGGTTTGGCCGTTGCAGTATATACAGCGTTTTACGCTTGCTGCTGCTGCTCCTTGTGCCCAATTGGTGATTTTTGTTGTTCTTTATTCTATATTTGCCAGGTTTACTCTTGGCCCACAATCGGTTGTTGTTTTATTGTGTGCGGGCAGTGTACTTACTGGTATTGCATGCCGTAAGCTGAGGTCGTTCTCTACTTTCAGCGCTTTTAAAGTTGCTTTTCAGAGGGTCCTCGAATTAAAGCATGAAATTTTACATTCATATATTGTTTATAAGCCACATGTGAATTGCTTTACTGCCTTTGCCTCTGCGCTTTTTTTCAGAACCTGCTTCTGAATAAGGAGTAGGCTTAGATTCGAATCATGCAGCATCGTTAGCCTGTTATACAATCCTTGTTCTCTTCTGCCGTAGTCCTCTGTTGATTCCTGGTTTTGCTGTCTAATTATCTTCAACTGTGCCATCAGCGTTTACGAGTAACTTATACCCCCATATCTCCTCACAAGTTTCCGAAGAAATTTCTCACTTTTGTGAATTGAGCCGATCTGGGTGCGAAATGTTCAGCCACGTTCCCCTTAGTCTACTCGCAAGACTGCCGAGAAAAAAAAAATTCATTTTCTGGGCCCACCCTTTCCGCAGTCATTCTTACCATCCTTTCGAATAGTGGCAGGTTGATTGGATCTTCATCAAAGAACAGAATGTTGCTTGCCATAGGACTGAGCATGGGCAGAATCTTTAGTTGCGCGTTCTGCGGTCTGCATCGTTGGTTATGATTGTGCGTAGCATGTGTATGTTCTGTATATTAGAGCGTGGTAAGTGCTGTATAACTCCGTAGTCTATTCCTATTCGTATCCAAGTCTGCCAAATTTGTGTAGTTATCAGTTAGTGGTGGTACCGTTAGTCTAAACGTGACTTGTTTTATTCTTCAAGTTCCTCTCTCATATCTTTTATCCTGTCCCATACCTGTAGATTACGTACGTCTCCTACCCTGGGGTTTCTTGACCCTTAATATTTATAACAAAATGTAACAGAAGTCAGCCACTCCGGTTTCCCTGGCATGCCCCACTGCGTCAGTACATGTTTGCTTTGTCTGTTCAAGCTCTGCATATCTCTTCAGCTCTTCTTACATTTCGCTGGCTTACTCGTCCGCCAAAAAGAAGACCCACTTCTTCGTTCATGCGTTTTATGTTTACATCTGTGTCACCAGATGTATCCCTGTGATCTCTACCTATCGGTGGCAAAATTCAAATAGTCTCTGTCACCACCGTATAAGGGAAATTTATCTCCTCTGCTATTTTTAGCTTCACTTTAATTTTTGAAAATAAGCCCATTACTATTGCTTTAATGTTTTCGTCTAGAGCATCTAGTTTTTCACACCCCTCTGGTTCAAGCTCTAATTCTAACATTTGTTTTGTCATACTTTTTCTTTGCTGTTTTTTACTGAGCCCTGGCCTGCTCATTTCGATTATCATATTATCACCCGGGCCCTCGTTATCTCTTTCCAACTCATGGGTTATATCGCTAAAATAAATCATTTTTCTTTCCTACTTTTTTTTGATATATATCGTAAGTTGTATCTTCCTTTTTGATTACACTAGATCTTGTGTGTTCTCCTATATTTGCGGGGCTACGTTCAATAACCTATGTCACAGCTTGATAATAATCGGACGAGAGGAAAAAAATTGTAGAGGGCAAGATAAGAGAGTACAAGAGCAGTATTCGTCTCTCACTTAGCTTCTTTGATTTTACCTTGTACTCTTGTTTAGTGGTAAAAAAGAAAAAAAATTTTTTGAAAATCTGTTATCTATTGCCGTTAATAAAAATTGATGATAAAAATGGTAATAAATTTTTCAGTCAATATGGATGTGAGTAGTGATTTCTGGATGTTTCCTGTGTCTTACCAAGGCTAATATTAAAATCCCTCTGATTTACGTTCGTTGTGCAAAAGTTTTTCTAGTCCACTGCTTTTTTAAGTCTGTTATCTCGCGTCGTTTTTGTTTCGGGTTTTTAAAAAATAGAAAACACCAAAAAGAGGAGCAAACGGAATATTATACATACATCATTGATGAAAATTTCTCATGACCTTATCTTCGCTTAGTGAGTGCCTTCTCTATCTTGTCTCGGGGGTTAAGGATGAAATTAATTTTATCATAAATGTACTTGCGTGCTCGTTGATATGCACGCCAATAAAAATGAAATTTTGGCAACCATTTTCTTTCAGCGCTCGCCACTTATTTCCTTCATCCTGGGATTATCTGCAATTGGTATCCTGGTCCTGTTGGCTTCCAGGCTGTTGTCACCGCTGCTTGTCCAGTATGACTGGAACTGTCGTCTTTGATCGACTCCTTGGCTTCCCGATTTTTGATTGTCCTATTCTAGTGGCACTGCACTATGCGTGCTTCTCGATGGAATTTTTTTTGAAACTCGTGCAATGAAAGCAAAAAAAAAATTTTGACTCTTACGAGACCTTACACTTAGCACCAAAACTGTTACGTAGGGAAGATATTGGTAAGGAGGTGCATCGCGAAAATGATCAGTATATATATTTTCTTAAACACTTTTATTCAAAATACCCATCTATAAGGCAAAGTCGCGCGTGTGGTTCCATTCTTGGCTCATTGAATCCTTCTATAGTTATTGCTCGGTGTCTTGATTCGGTAACGCTCGAGTCCCTTGGTATTGCCCGACCCTCTTGATAGCGATTGACTACCGAAGGCTGAGAGAGCTAATCAATTCCTGAATGCACGAATGCCCGACCATCGCAATTTGAGGCTTTCTGGGCCTTATATTACCTTGTTTCCCACCTGTCAATGTTTTTTTGATAAAGTAGCCTCGCTGTTACTAGGGAGAGTCAGCATGATATGCCTGGCATATCGTACGTTACAAATGCTTTATTGCAGTTACAAATTTGCAAATTTAAAGATATTTTATGCAAAGTGTATGCAATTTTTAAATCAACTTTATCCACAATTTTCAAAGATGATAAGGAAAACAATTCAGTTATTAATTTAGAAAAATATTTAAAAAATCTTTTTGTTAAGCTGAATATTAATTTGAAAAAATTATTTCATGAAATAACTAAAAATGTTCTAAAATTAAACTTAATTGATGGTTTGGATAAGAAATCGAGGAGGTTCTGCAAAAGAATGATTCCACAAAAATTGAGTTTATTATTATTTCTTATTTATGATAAAAAGATCTATTTATTCAGTTTGAGTTTGAATAAATATAATTTTATTACCCACAGATATGAAGAATTATAGAACATTTTGATTACTATTAGGTGGGAATAACATCGAAAGTTTTTTTTTTTAATATGAATCTGATATTAAAAAAGTATCTGTTTGGGTTGAAGCTTCAATGAAAACTTAAGCTTATTTAAAAAAAAATTTATGAAGATCAAGATGGTTTAAAAAATAACCTCAACAAGGTAGTTCTTACAGCTTGTAGTAAATTATTTTACATTTTTAACAACAAAATTCTAAGTCGAATTTAGCTAATCAAACTTAAAAATTACACTTTTAACTAAGAAAAAACATAAAGGTAGTTATTACACAGATGATAATGCAGATATGAATTTTCAGATCGAAAATCTCTAAAATATACATGAAGCCAACCACCACATAATGTAACTTTGTATGTGAATAAAATTACTGTGATAATAATAAAATTAACTTTATTTTATAGTTTGTACAATAAAAAAAGACTTTGCATAACTAAATTAATTAAGTCTAACAGTTTAGCAGATATAATAACTGGAGAGCTATCAGACAATAAAGTTTTCATACCAAGAATAACATAAAATACGGGTGATAATAATTGGTCTTTACCGTTTTTATTATATCGAATATAATTTTCTTGGGTTCTGCTTTTTCTATGATAATTAATAAACCATAGAACAAAACTCCTAATGAAATTAGGATTTCAGTATAAAAGATCCTTATTTTTTCTTAGACAACGTTATGTATTACGTTCAGCATGTAAGAATCCTAATAATACATTTATAAAAAATAATTTAAAAAATAAAATAACCGTAAACATTGTAGAATAGGATAAAATTAGGTGTATTAAAAAATAATAAATTTTTTTCTAGAAAACAGCCACAGACAACTCTTAAACTAATAAAATTGCTTTCTACACCCTATTAAGCAAAATACTTTCTTTTCTGTTTTTTTCACATAACTCTTCTCAGAGTATTTTTTACACGAAGTTTGTAAATATCGAATCTTTTTTTTGTGTATAACACAGCATTATTCACAAAAATACTAAGAAAATTGTTAACCCTAGTATAAATTTCTAAGATTAACACAACTGTGTCATATTGATAAAGTCATTACTAAAATGATAATTTTATTATGTAATGTTGGGTCATTTTATCATGTAGTCTTAAATTGTGATTAATTCTTTGATTGACACAACTACTATTAAGGGTATCAGAGAGGGGCCAAAGGTGAAGCCAGATGAGGCCACTTAAAATGTAAGGGGGGTTCGATAGTCTTTTTTTCGTAGAATATTCTTTATTGGGTAACAGAACAGAGAATTTTTCAGTTTCTTTCCTTTATTCAAAGGGGGCTAAGAGAAAAATTCTGAGTACTGAGGGGGTCTGGGAAGGTTTGTGACTGAATTGGGTCTTACGACGATACAATATAAGATGTGTGTACGTACATTTATCTGTATTAGGAAATTTCTTGTGTAGGGAATTTTACAGAAAACTCCAATCCCCCCACTTATCTCCATTGCCCTTCCCGCTCCCCCCTCAAAATAAGATGAAATTCCGTTGTTTTCTTCCTTTTTTCGTCTTATTTAAGATGCTACCTACTACTATGCCCATAATGCCCCCACAGACCACCCACACAACATGTATAATATCCCCCACGCCCTGACTACTACCTTTCCAGAGCTCCCCTCATAAATTTAGTGTCCCCTGACAGAAACTTGCAGTATTTTCAGAAAACGTTATGATTTCGATTTTAACGAAAATATTTTACAGAAGGGTTCGTATGGGATATTTGCCCACCTTATAGCCCTTATACACATTCCCCCACAAAAACTTAGAATATATTGGCGGTAAGTGCGTAGTGGCTCACTTTGCTAGGTCTTGGATCAGTACGCGGGAGAGGGTGGTTTATTTTTTTGTCTGTGCGACTTTTTCGGGCGAGTACCTCTGAAAATTTTCATATGTACTTTTTCACCACGCAATACTCCTGAAGAAGAAGCATTGCAGTAATCACTAGTAGAGCTCTTATTAGGAGCCAGATGTGTTGCACTATAATTGAAAAAAAAAGAAAATCCATTGTACAAATACTTCATCGTAAGGTCAATATAAATAACTTACCCCAACAACTCCTCAAAGGCTCTTAAAATTACCTTTTTTTTTGTGAGATTACTTTATGGCACATGTAAGAGACGCTGATTTCCCTACAACCCCCGCTCCCCCATAAAAAAATTAAAATTTGTCTCAGATACCTGCTATTTTTAGATTTGTTAATACCTCACCAACATTGTACAAGAACTTCAATTTGTGTTTCTTTTGTTTCATTAGTTTCTGCCTCAATAACAGAAAATTCAATTTAAAAGAAAAGCTTTATAAATAACAGTTGCTTATGAGGTTGATAGTCTCACTGATGTATTAAATTATATTATGTTTTAATATGTCTATATTTAATATTTATCCTGGTGTACAAGTACTACTTATATAAGTCTTTTTTATCGAAAATTTTTTTACCTTTTTGGTAACACTTCCACGATACCCTCTCCACGCTTTTTGTCGTAATTAACCCCTCTGACTCTTACATCAGTTACTATTAGCTGTCTTCTTATATTACAAGAATAAAATTTAGAGAATAATGATGCGTTTTAAAAAAATTTCATGTGTCAAGGACAATTTTATTTAGTGTTATGACGATGCAAAGCTAAAAATAGTATATGCACATTTAATAACAATGACAATAATAATTAGGTGTGTATTGTTGTGTAGAAAGACAGTTTCATTGAAAATGTACGAAGTAAGTATTCACTGTTGGTTAGTATTTAATACCTTAACTGTCAAACAAAATTTTTACAAAACATTATTTAAAGTATTTTAATCTTAGTCTTTTTTTTAGGACTAATTAAGACAACATTGAAATAGTGTTTTTATTCACTCTTAACTCATATGAATAATATACATATTTGTGCTTAGATCAGCGTAAAAGTTGTACATTACGTCACTAGGACGCAAAGTACAAACATGAGTGTCCGAAGGGCATTGTTGTTGTACGTTAGTGTAAGTTGTGTATAATATTTTTTTTTTACCGAAGGCGCAAAGTACAATTTTACGCCCGTGGGCAAACTTTGCACCCAGTAAACTATTCTCGGCCTTAAGGCAGAGGAGTACTTTGGGGCTAGAGGGTACAAAAAACTTATCTACCACAAAGTCCAAACTGATAACCAGGTTGCAAAGTGTTGCCTAAAGGCGCAATAAGGCAGTTGCATTTGATCATAACGGCAAGAAAAAAAAGACAAAATTGGTATTATTATAAAACTTAAGAGAATTTTTTAGAATTAAGAGAAACAAAATGTAATAGAATAATTTGAACAAAAATTAAAAAATACTTCGTATAAGGAGAAGGCAGTGGTGTAGTAGAGAAAATCATCAAACTGCTGTTATAATCACCATTTGCATATTGTCATAATATTTTTGTTTCAAATGTTTTATAAAAAGTAAAGTAAAATCAATTTACCTTTTTTCTATGTCCAATGAAGAACATGAATAATAATGTATAATACGACTACTCAGGCTTATAGAATTTCACAGGTGTGCAAAAATGCAGCGGCTCGATAGAGCCTGCCGGATCGGGGAGCAGGCTGGACGTGGTAAAATAACTTGCAACAACATCACTTTATTTCGACACACAAAAATAGGTTCATTTTATTACAAGAGGATCTTTTTAAAGCTAAATTACTTACACAGTACAAAGGAGAAACGAGGAGATTTGTGATCACAAGAAAAAAAAAACAGATAAGGCAAGAACAACGAAAAAACTCTTTTTCTTGTTGACGACACTCTGCTCTCTCCCGACTCCTCTTCTTCCCTCTCAATTAGCTTCTTTGATTCGTCCACCAGCTCTTCTTCTGGCGCTGCTATCGCCGCTTCTCCGCACCTAATTTGACAACATTTCCGGCTGCTGACGGAACATACCACCACCCGCCTCGTCCCTGGGACAAATTCTTTGTAGATAATTTCCTCTAGTTAAGCTTTGGCCGCCCGCCGAGAAATCGATGTTTCGCCGCCCGCCATGAGAGCAGCGTTGAGCTGCTTATAAACGCCAGAGGCTTTGACTGGCTCCTCAAGTATTGGAAGAAGAGTGATCTTCACGATCGGTCTAGTGTATTCCTTGCCTGCGACTTTTATTTTGACGACTCTCACCAAACCATCGTTACCTGAAATGACCTCGATCACACGACCGAGAGGCCATTTGCCCGTTAATGTAATGAGCGTGGGATCCAAGGCTAGTATCACGTCACCGACAGCGAGTTTTCTCCGCCTTTTCGTCCACTTTGACCTCTGTTGCAACGTGTTTAGATATTCCTTAGCCCATCGGCGCCAGAGCGCATCGCGTACACCTCGAACTAGGTTCCACTGGGACAGGCGATTCAAGTTGTCGTCTTGCTCAGCACCAGGCAGACTAGTAAGCAGACCTACTATGAGGAAGTGGGCTGGAGTTAGAACGTCCAGATCGTATCTCCAGCAAGTGGATCAAGGGGCTGGCAATTCAGAATCATCTCAATCTTGACTAACAGAGTCGAGAATTCCTCGTAAGTCATGCGCCTCATTGGGGCGATTCAGAGCAGGTGATACTTCAGGGACTTGACGCCCGCCTCCCACAGCCCTCTAAAGTGACAAGCCGCAGGAGGGATAAAGTGCAAATCGATTCCCTCCACTGCGAGATTCTCAGCAGAGATGGGTAGAGAGATTGCTAACGCCAATGCTACGGCGTGAGACAACTTTTTTCCACTGATCGGGGCGACCCACCGCAGCCAGCTGTCGAACCAAGGTGCACATTTTTCGAGAGTGCAAGACTCGTATCGAAGAGCGTGCGCCTACAAGAAGAGAAGTGGATTCGCGTAGAAATGAGCATATAGACCCACATTTTGGCGACACGTAGAAGGGGTATACCGAATGTGCGCCTACGAGGAGAGGAGTGGAAATGTTGACTATAGCTATATATCTGAGCGCACAGCCAAAGCAAGCGACGACATGAGTTTTTCTCTTTTGACTGCAACCGAGTATATGCTATGTATATTTAACTGACTCTTGCTCTCTCGCTCTTGCTTGAATGTTATCTATCAATCTTACATTCGATTAAATCGTGAAACTAAATGCTCATAATTATAGGAACATAATTTAATATCAAAAGTTTTTTTTTTCCGTACGTTAATACTTAATTTGAAATTTAGTATTATTTTAAGAAAATGTTCAGCTAATCTTTTTAAGGATGGCAGTTCAGCTATAACCACTGGTAAATTATTTTTCCTCATCATAATTGTTATGAACTATAGGACAAGCCCCGGAGGTTATCGATTAACATATGTGACTTTAAGATCACCTTCCCTCGAAGTTTCGATAGCTAAGGCAGTAAGAGCTTATGCCACTACTGTTATTGTTTTGCTATCTGAGGATTAATTCCAACTGTCGGAAAATTTTTTTTTTTAACGTAATTCATCATTCTAGTTTATTTTCTTTTTATTTATGTTTTATTGAAATTTATAAAAAATATTAACAAACCCTTTTTTCCCTATACATTGAAATACATTCTTTTAATACTAA
This sequence comes from Copidosoma floridanum, assembly GCF_036245765.1. NCBI lineage: Eukaryota > Metazoa > Arthropoda > Insecta > Hymenoptera > Encyrtidae > Copidosoma > Copidosoma floridanum. The sequence goes on along the minus strand of NW_028321882.1, from coordinate 9,243,726 downwards.
TTATATTAAATGATCATATTAGCTGATACTTATCGTTAGCATGGCCATTTCGGAATTACATACTACTAAAATAATTTTTTAGGATATGAGTATAATTCTTACATTTAAAACTCCCAAGAAATTATTAACATCCAAAGTAAGAGAGAAAAAATCCTTATACATAATTTTTATTAATTTTTGGTGTTTTTTTTTTTGTAAGAAATGATTAAGCTGTTCTGATCGATATTTTTATCTATCCATACAATAATCATAATCTTCAAAGGCACAAGAAAACTTACATAAAACTCCCTAAACATTTATTTTCCATCTTTTGTTGTAAAAAAATTTTAAGTATACCCAGCAGCTATACTTGTTGCATTGATTAAATAAGTAATTTCAATATCAATTACATAATGTTGGTTCTAGACCAAACTTTTAGTTAGCGTATGTAAAAATCAAAGCTTAATACCTTTGAAAATTATGCAACAAAAATCTAAACAGTATTGAAAAACAGATCTTATAAATGATTGAAGATTATGTTCAAGCTTTAAACTGTTACTTTTTTGAAATTTATAATGTAAGTAACAAGTGGTTGTTACTACCAGGTAAAAATTTTAAGTAACGTAACAGTTAACTTGATATATAAGATCTGTTTTTTAATACTGTTCAGATTTTTGTTGCATAACTTCAAAGGTATAAGGCTTCGATATTTACATACGCTTATTAAAAGTTTGGTCTAGAACCAACATTATGTAATTGACATTGAAATTACTTATTTAATCATTACAACAAGTATACATTTCTTACAAAAAAAAAACACTAAAAATTAATAAAAATTATGTATAAGGATTTTTTCTCTCTTACTTTGGATGTTAATAATTTCTTGGGAGTTTCAAATGTAAGAATTATACTCATATCCTAAGAAATTATTTTAGTAGTATGAAATTCCGAAATGGCCATGCTAACGATAAGTATCAGCTTATATGATCATTTAATATAATTAGTATTAAAAGAATGTATTTCGATGTATAGGGAAAAAAGGGTTTGTTAATATTTTTTATAAATTTCAATTAAACATAAATTAAAAGAAAATGAACTAGAATGATGAATCACGTTAAAAAAAAAAATTTGCCGACAGTTGGAATCGATCCTCAGATAGCAAAACAATAACAGTAGTGGCATAAGCCCTTACTGCCTTAGCTATCGAAACTTCGAGGGAAGGTGATCTTAAAGTCACATATGTTAATCGATAACCTCCGGGGCTTGTCCTACAGTTCATAGCAATTATGATGATGAAAAATAATTAACCAGTGGTTATAGCTGAACTGCCATCCTTAAAAAGATTAGCTTAACATTTCTTCAAAATAATACTAGATTTCAAATTAAGTATTAACGTACGGAAAAAAAAAAACTTTCGATATCAAATTATGTGCCTATAATTATGAGCATTTAGTTTCACGATTTAATCGAATGTAAGATTGATAGATAACATTTAAGCAAGAGCGAGAGAGCAAGAGTCAGTTAAATATACATAGCATATACTCGGTTGCAGTCAAAAGAGAAAAACTCATGTCGTCGCTTGCTTTGGCTGTGCGCTCAGATATATAGCTATAGTCAACATTTCCACTCCCCTCCTCGTAGGCGCACATTCGGTATACCCCTTCTACGTGTCGCCAAAATGTGGGTCTATATGCTCATTTCTACGCGAATCCACTTCTCTTCTTGTAGGCGCACGCTCTTCGATACGAGTCTTGCACTCTCGAAAAATGTGCACCTTGGTTCGACAGCTGGCTGTGGCATGTCGCCCCGATCAGTGGAAAAAAGTTGTCTCATGCCGTAGCATTGGCGTTAGCAATCTCTCTTCTCATCTCTGTTCTCAGCCACTGAATCCCAACTATGCTTGGCCTCCTCCATCAATTTTTGAAGCTCGTGATCTGCTCCATGGAAGTTCGTTCTATTATCACTCCAGATCTCCTTTGGTTTTCCTCGCTGGCCGACAAAACGAGATAGAGTGCCGAGGAAGCTCGCTGTGGTGAGATCACTGACTTGCTCCAAGTGAATGGCTTTCGTGCAGAGGCAGACGAAAATGGCGACATAGCCCTTTGAAGAGGAAATGCCTCGCCCCTTCGATCGGAGAATCTGATACGGCCCAGCGTAGTCAACACCAGTCTTACTGAATGGCTGAGACAGTGGCGTCACGCGAGCAGCCGGCAAAGAGCCCATAAATTGACTTATGGGTCGAGCCATAGATCTGGCACACATGACGCATTCGTAGACGCACTTTTTCATCATGGTGTCGCCACGAATGATCCACGCTTAGCGCATGACGTGACCACAGGTAGAACGGAAGCCGCCATGTAGTGCTCGGAGCTGAGCCCATTCCACGACAACGCGCGAGAGATGACATGCGCGGTCGAGTATCGGAGGGTGCTTTTCGTCAAAGGGCAAGGGAGAGTGTCGGAGACGGCCACTGACACGAAACACATCGTTGTCGTCAAGAAATGCGTCTAGACGATTAAGAGGGCTTAACAGTGTAATCGGTTTCCTTTTCTTCAGGGTGTTGATCTCGGCGGCAAAGTAGTAAGCTTGGCTCGCTCTTGCACAGTCCAAAAATGCGTTCTGCAACTCGTGAGCTCTAATCAGAGCCCGATAGGCCAGCAGAATCTTGTCCCGTTCCTTTGAGCAAAGAAGTTTTGGAGATCTTACTTGGCTCTTGACTAAGAGCACAAAGCGACGGTGTCTAACAAGAACCCGCAGAAGGCAGCACAAGCTCGAAAACTTCTCAAAAGGCGCGCAGTGCGCTTCCAATACAGTTGAACAAACGGTAACTTAATGAGCTTTTTCGTAGTCGGTTGAGACAGCGGAAGGTCTTCGCTGATCGAGCGGAGCCAGCCACAAATCAGAGGGGAACGCCAGCCAGGGCGGGCCATGCCACCAGAGCAAGTTCCGCTGAAGTTCAATAGGTGAAGCGCCTCTGGTTGCGATGTCGGCTGTTTTCTCGCCAGTGGGTACGTAACGCCACGCCTTACGGAAAGTGAGCTCTTGAATGTGTTCGATGTAGTTGTCGACTAGACTGTTGCTGACCGGTTTGTCTGAGCCCAGCCAGTCCACCACAGTGCTGGAGTTACTCCATAGAAAATGCCGATTGCTTGGCACGTCTAAGCCAGTAGCTACCGTCCCGAGCAATTTCGCGGCTAGTAAAGTGGCTCTCAACTCCAAGCGTGGGATGGTCATCCTGGCCCTCGAATGTTCGGCTGGAACCAAGCTCTTGATGGGAGTAAGCTTGGTTTTGGCGCTGATAAGGCTCACGATAAAATTCTCATTAGCCCACTCAACTCTAAGGTAAATCGCCGCAACTATGGCCCGTCGACTTGCATCCGCGAATGCGTGCAACTGCAAGCCGCTGTTCAGGCCTGACTGGAACCATCTCGGCAAAGTGAGTGAGCCAATGTTGGCCAGATTTAATCGAAATTTTGCCCAGCGGGTTGCGTATGAGGTTGGTAAAGGTTTATTTACTCTTAATGGGCAGCGGGATGACGTACCGGCCACTTTCAGATCTGGTGTGATGCTGGGTATAACAGTCCTCACACTTAGCATCCGCAGGAAGACTTGCACTGTTTAAGGGACCTCCTTCATAGCTCAGTAGCGCTGCATGAGCCGAATGAGTTGTTAGCAACACGTATCTCGGTCCCCAAGTACTGTCGTCAAACTCGTGGTCGCTGAGGTGGAAGACTGACCATGTCCTTCGGTAATAGTCCAACCAAAAACGGTTTTCTGTGCCATGAGACTACCTTGGAGAACGAGGCCGGGAAGGAGTATCTTGGCGTAAACGTCTGCTCCAAGCACGAGCTCCATCCTTTGTGTTGTCGAGAAAGTTGGGTCAGCCAATTTGAATCCAATAAAGCGTGAATAGAGATCGATGCCTGGCTCCTGAGATGGTGTGGTCAGATCGATCTGCTGTAATGTGTAGGTGGACACATTGATGCAGCAACTATCGTCGTCAGCAATTATTTTAAGGCAAGTACGGGCGACAGAGCAACTTATTGCACCTCCGGACACTCCCACGATACCGATGGAAGACCTCTCCAGAGTGTGCCCGTACTTGTGAGCCATGGACAAGCTGGTGAATGTCGACTCCGAGAATGGATTAAGCAGAGCTCGAGCTATTCCTCGTCGTCCACTTGAGTTGTAGAGCGTGGCTACAGCTGTGGGCAAGAGGCCTAGTCATGTTGACTTCGCCTCAGTCAGGCTGGGGGAGGCCGAGTTCTGCGGATCCTGCTTCGGTCGCTTGGTCCGCACGTCAGAGTCGAGTGAGGAGCCGGGGTGCTTGACCGAAGCGTCGTGGATTGAAGTGTGGTGTTGTGCCCCACATGCTTGGCACGTCATTGGAGAGGGGCAGCGGCTAACTGGATGTCCCTCTTGAAGGCAGTCGAAGCACAGCTGTCTTTGTGAAACGAGGTGTTGTCGATCCTTTGGCGTCATCTGCTTGTACGTAAGGCAGCGACCAATGTAGTGATAGGCCTCACATGCTGCACATCGAGCCACTTCGACAATGGTAGCGGCCACCATACGAAATGAGCGAGAATTCACATTTGGACCGCTATTGCTTCTCTGAGAAGCTACTGGCAGCTTGGGTGCTTTGTTTGGAGCCAAGGAGGAGAGCATTCGACATCGCCGTTGTAGAAAGTCGGTCAATGTCTTAAAAGTGGGGTGTGCATGCCCGGTCGTTTGCCACTCCTTATCAAGAGCCTCTAGCTCTGCTTTTCAATTCCGTCTGGTGATTCCATCCATAACAACAGCCAAGAGAGAGACGAACCAATCGTCCCATTGATCGACGGGACGTTCAAGGGCTCTCAACTGGTCATGATGTCGCTCTAGGTCGTCGAGTAAAGTTTGGAGTCCTGTGGCCGACTCCTCTCTGAGTGGCCGCATTGACCTTAATGCTTTAAGATGCTCTTGGGTCAACTGACGTTGGTGGTCATAGCGTGACTCCAAAGTTGACCAAACAATTCCATAATTTGGGCCAGTTATTTGTAAGCTGTCGAAAGCTGACTTGGCCTCTCGAAGAACACTTGTTTTGAGATAGTATAGCTTTTCAACGGGTGACAGTGAATCATTACCATAAATGAGGGATTTGAATAAATCTCTGAATGCCTCCCAATTCTCTCGTCGTCCGTCGAAGGTAGGTAGCGTGATTTTTGGTAGCCTAGATATATCCCGCGTTGGATTTACCTCAGGTGCTGGCTGGTGTTCGTGCATACGGATGAATCTCGAGCGTTCATTATACAATCACCCCCTTGATTCGACGTAAATCATTTCCACGGCGAAATACTTGTTGTTGGCGAAGTAAGGATCGTTTTGAACTGTTTCATCTGACAGCAGTTTGAGATGATTCTCCGTAAAGCTAGCCCACTAACCTTCGAGAAGCTCGAGTTGGCTAGAGACGAGACCCTCACTCCATTGATCAGGTAGAGTGTTCTGGATCACTCTTGACGAGTTTTCGATTACTTGGCTCAGGGCAAGTTGAGTACTCAGTGACTCGATGTCTCTGGAAAGCAAAAGTTTGGTCGTGTAAGCTACGAGGAGGAGAATATATCATTCAATTGCTACAGAGAAGTAGCAAGATATGGTGACCTGCGCTGCCCCAAGAAAGGCGAGCCAGACGTGCATGATATTTGAGTATTTGATGGGTAAATGTGGTACAACAAAACCGTTGTTGGTTGGCTGTTGCGTAGCATTATATCTTGAGCGTTGTTGCTCGTCAATTCGTGTTGGAGGTATCGTTACTTCGAGCATAGAACAGGCATGATATTGTGATTGTTGTTAAACACTACCACCTGCAAGGAAAATTCGTTCGAGCAGCCGAAGGGGGCTCTCTCTCGGTCAGTGCGAACAGCCGTCGTTGACTGTCGCTTGATCGACGCGAGCATGTACATTTACTTCTGCTGTGGCCTTCTCCCGGGGCAGGAGAGGTTAGACACGTACAGAGCAACAAAGAAGAGGTTACAAGACAATGAAGCGTGAGAGATAATTGCTCGCCTATGACGCGTGGGTTGAAAATATGGCTAGCTACCGACGAACCTATATGCATATATGTCAGCGTAAATGCACGTCACGAACACTCAAAGAGCCTCTGCAAGCCTGTCAAGCAACGATTCAGGAGTCATCTCAACGGTCCAACATCCACATGGGCGACACAACAAGCCATCCTTACACATCGAGCATTTAGCGGCGCGCCCCAAATCCGGCTCGAAGGACCATGTGCAAAAATGCAGTGGCTCGATAGAGCCTGCCGGATCAGGGAGTGGGCTGGACTCGGGAGAATAACTTGCAACAACATCACTTTATTTCGACACACAAGAATAGCCTTATTTCATTACAAGAGGATCTTTTTTAAGCTAAATTATTTACACAGTACAAAAGAAAGACGAAGAGATTTGTGATCACAAGAAAAAAAAACAGATTAGGCAAGAACAACGAAAAAACTCTTTTTTTTGTCGACGACACTCTGCTCACTCCCGACTCTTCTTCTTCCCTCTTAATAAGCTTCTTTAATTCGTCCGCCAGCTCTTCTTCCAGCGCTGCTATCGCCGCTTCTCCACGCCTAATTTGACAACATCTCTGGCTGCTGACGGAACAACAGGTTTTTTTACACCAAATAGAATAGAGAGGAAGAAAGAGCTTCAGAAAAATGTTAACAGTTTAGTTTCCATAAAAAAAGTTACCAAAGGGGACGGCTAATAGTAACTGATGTAATCGGCAGTGGGATTCGTTAGAAGAGAATTTTGGGGTACGGGATTCTTCTTTTTTGGCAGAATGTGGTCAAGGGCCGAATAAATTTAGAGCAGGGTGTGGACAACCCCACCATACGAACTTATATACATACAATAGTAGGACTCTACCTTCTTCACGCTTCACGTGATCAACCCCACAATCATTTATTATTTAATGGTTTTTTGAGTGTCAAAAAATGTATAAACATAAAATTTATATTCAAAAAATACGAGGCGAGTTTTGCTCAGAATACCTGCAAAAAAAAAAAAAAAAAAAATCAGCACGGATCTCTTATGTATGTAATTTTTTAGATCCTTATTTTTTTTCCTTAATATTACACAAAGCAGTTTTCAATCCTTTCCTGCTTTCACATTAAATAATACATCAGTGTAAAGAATTCATTCCTGGTTAATAAAATTTTGATGGTGATTAGCTAACAGTTTTCAAATGATCCTGCTACATCAAGTTTTACGTACATATATTTCTTTTTTTAACCTTTTAAAGAAAAGACTGTTCTACTTAAATCATACTTAACTTAAAATAGAAGGATTAATGTAATTCTCTTCTCTACGTAGTTACATCGAACAGCACAACAAGTATTCATTAAATCAATTAGCTTTTTGTGTCAATTGATTAATGAAAATACGCCATCCTAATAGAATATTAGTTCTGCAGTGTGTGTTAATGTAAACTAAGTATTATATGAAATCATGTATCTAAAAATATTATGTTATACGAAAAAAAAGAAGAATTATCTTTTACACAGTCTATCACCAGTATTACATAAATAGTAAGCATACCAAAAATTTTATAGTTACGTATTACTTAAAATAGAAAATATTAAAATATTGTATTGATTTTAGTCTTATTTGTATAAATAAATGAATTATTAACTACTTGTATGCACAAAATCTATTTGTATGCATTCTGTGTGTGTAGAAAAATATACAAAAATTTTTAAGTATGTATCAGTTCAGTGAAGGGTGGTGGATTATTTCGGTAAATAGTAAAATTATTTAAAACAATATTTGACAATGTCCACTTACATTTACCATCTTACTTATACATATCTTTGTTACCAGCAAATAATTTCTATAAACATACCTACATGCTAGTATTTGTTACTTACATGTCTCCTATGAAGATAAAAATAAATTAAGCATATTATCATTCTAAGTAATTCACTTAGATAATTATTTACACGTAATAACAGTGAATAGAATTTTGGTAAAACTGTTCAATCAAAAACTTCAGCGTCTGCTTATCCAAGTTTTTTGTGATGCTGCTTCCTTCTCTTAAGTAAACTGCTGACCTAAACTGAGAGAACAGTCGAACCAATACTTAAGAGAGCCGCTAGAAATTATTGGTAAGCGTTACTTTTAACTTTTTCCCCGTGTTATAACTTCTAACTTTTTGAGATGGGAAGGGATCACTTTACCCAATATTGCATCAAGATTCTGCTGCTTATTTTTTACCATACCTTGAGATCTTTGATGGTAACCACAGCAGAGTAGCAAGTATTGTTATAACCAACTAAGTAGAAATCTTTTGACTGGCCTTTCTTAACTTCTAATTAGCTTGTTTCATAGTTAACATGATTTTTAAATCGTCACAAGATATCGATGCCCAGTATTACATCGTATTTTAGTTTGCCTACGAATCTCAACAGTGAAAATTCTCTTACCTTTTAAATTTTTAAGTTAACTCTTTATGTATCTTGTACGAAAGAGGTGCATAATTAGATGTAGATATAGTTGTCTCCAAATGGTTGAGTTTTAATAACTTGGTGGAAAAATTATTTTCAACATAATAGTGCGCTATCTTGCAATTTAGAATAGTAGATACCTTTACGCTGCTTGCATACAGGCAAAGTATACAGGTACTCCTTAATACTTTGGGGAGGACTATCCAACAATGTACTATCGAAAGTATTATTTTCTTTGTTTGCGTCATATACCTAATGAGCAGTTCTCTTGTTTCTTTTCCTAACGACGGCAAAAAAAGCTGGATCCTTCTGTATTGAGAATACTTTTGTATGACTAGAACAATCATTGTAAAGAATGCAAGAATATACTTGACACATAATAATGTACAGTAATGATTTGTACTAGCTACAGTAAAAAGTAGCGTTACTTCAGCCGATACATGTGGAGTCAAGCGATCAGCTTTAGAGCTTGCAATAGCTTCTGTTCCTTTCCTCTCTCCAAGTTTCCTGGCCCTGGTATTTTGCACTTAACGGCATCTTGATTTCTGAAGTCACATTCTATAGGTGCGTTCTGCACTATCTAGTAAGCCAGTGGTCTAAGAGTAGTTACCTTGAAAAAACATGTGATAGAAAATAATTTTTCATGTAAGTTTTCCATTGCCCCACCACATCATGATCTGTTCTGTTCTACCCCACGACTTCACAGTCATAAGATCACTACGTAATACCACCTTAAGCCCTGGGTCTAAAGCGTGTTAAAAAACGCTTTCGACGAGAATCGAGCTAGCAATTTTTTGCATGCAAGCTGAGTATCTTACTTACTCTGCCATGAGCGATTTTGATAATACAAGACCTCTTACTTTTTCTCTTATACTCTGGTTTGTAACTCACTTTTAATGTTAATATTTATTGATTTACTATTTATTCAATTAATTTGATTATAAATTATATTTGTAGCTCAGCCATTTACTATATTTAATTATTTTCTCTTAAACTTAACAAATCTTTTAAATAGTAACAATTATTCTAGATATTAAGGAATATTTATATAATGTTTCTCGTAATGTAGAGTTTTTTAACTAAAAATGACTTCTACAATTTTTTTCAGAACTTTTTTAAAGTTTTTTTCCTACTTAACATTTATTTACACAAGATCTTAGAATGAATTATTACGTTTTTGAAGCATCTTATTCTTTCCAATTTTCTTGATTTGTGAAAGAAATGATTGTTAAGCTTTATTTACAGGCATATAGTACTATCCTGTTCAAGATAGGGTTCTACTGCAGAAATTATGTACTTTCCATAAGAATGAAAAATTTATATTATTCACTTTGGCTATCATAAGCTAATCTTATTACTAGTATAAACCAAAGGAATGTACTAATCGGGTTGAAAGCTATGTATAGTTATTGTGAACCGTTCCCATTTAACTTCATTTTTTAGCTTATAATTGTTAATTATGTATACACTATCATTACGTTTGGAACAGTTTTATTGACCAAATGGTATTAATTTCTTTTATTAAGCTTACAATTTCAAAAACATTCATTTTTACAACAAGTTTTTGAATATTTTGCAGGACTTGATACTTATTGTTGAGTCGTATGTAGAACTAATTACAAGAATAAGTGTGTCAACGTATACGACCGATGTGAGCGTGATAAAAGAGAAGTTATAAAAGTACTTGATTATTTGAAAATAAGTTGAAGAGTCGATAAATGTTGATCCTCTCATACTGACCAGCCTTGTAGCTCGTCATGCCATGGTTACACTTTGTACTTTTCTTTTCTACGTAATCTATTATTTATAATCATTTACTTCTCAAATGTGAGAATATTTTTTTTACTTCGGGTGTTTTTGAGGGGGTGGTGTGACCTCAGTAGAAAAAAAAGGGTTCGCATCAGGTGCGCATCCAACCAGAGCAAGCACAAGGTGCCCCTTGGGCCCTGCTTTGCAGGTCCCTCAGGCTTGGTGCTTGCCCTCAAGACATGCGCCACTAGGTACGAAAACTACTACAATAAAACTGCCCCTAATTGATGGTCATACATTAATTATAACAATAACTGTACCACCTGCGTACATAATATCGTCTCGTAGAACGTATATTCATATTCATATATTGTCTGCCATAGAATGTCATAGAAGTATGACGTTATACTTAGGCACTATATCACTGGACACTGATTTTATATCCAATTTTCCTAGCCTTTTTAAATGATTGGCTTCGGGGCACTCGTTGACAATAACTATAAGGCTTTATTATTATTACAATAGGGAAGTAAGGAAATCAGTGATCCATTGAGGGTGACATTCAAAAAATCATAATAACTGTAGTATTTGTACTCCTTGGTTTAATACAGCAACGTTTCAAAAACCATTTTTTTCAGCCACATTAGGGTAGAAGAGCTTTTAACATGGGTACATACGCACCACAATACAGTGTATAAAATGATCTACAGTTATTTCAGATACGCGAGGGTTCGTGAGTGTTACCACTTACTTATCACTGTCCAAACAATACCATAAGTTACATGATAATATTTAGTGGCGCTTATATAGCTATCATCACAAAGGTAGACAGCCGAGTGTGTTACCTTTACTCAAGACGTTTAAGCTTTCGTAATAACAAAAGTTATATTGTAATGATTTAAATTTTTAGATTTGACCATAATCAGAAATTCAAAACATTTTACTTTTTACTGGTTCGAAAAACGTACTTCTTCAGGACGTATTTGAAATTTTTTTTCCTGATCATCTAATTGGTAATAAATAATTATTGTACTTAATAGATTTAATTAATCGATTTTACTTGTTAGGAAAAGTTACTACAGTACAAATGTTACAAAAGTGATGAACTATTTTTGCATTTTTAAAAGTTACTTTCCTGGAGTCCTTTCCGTTTTATTGATGAATCTATAAAAGCTATATGAAATAAACAAAAATACATCAATCACCGTAAGACCATCCTTAAGGTTCATCCTACATGGAAAATTGGTCTACCACATACTGGTAGCAATCCTAATAAAGTATTCAACACATCAAAATCTTACAGCATCGACATGTACCCTTATATACATAATAAGCTCAACGGCGTCATTCGTTTGGGAAAAGATGAGAAGGACAATTTCAAAGAGACTACCGCTATTTACCACTTCTACTGTAAAAGTTGTCTGGCATCTTAAGTCAGTGAGAAAAATCAAGAAACTATGAAATGCACAAAGGAATACAGGAAAAACAAAAAACCTTACTATGTCTGAAAAATAATTTAAAATAATTTCTCAACAAATAAGTTTTTTTAATCTGTAAAAAGTAAGATGTTTTTAGTTTCTAATTATGGTCAAATCTAAAAAATTAAATTATAAAATCATATATTTTGTTATAACAAAAGTTTAAATGTCTTGAGTAAGGGTAATACCCTTGGCTGTCTACCATTGTCGTACAACCTAATGAAGCACCGCAAAGCCTTATCATTCAACTTTGACTTTTGTTCGTCCAGTGACAAGTAAGTGGGAACACTCAAAAACTCTCGCGTATCTGAGATAATTTTGGCATATTGTGAATAGTGTTGTACATTGTATCGTTGAGCATATGTAATAGTATTAAAATCTCTTTTGGCCAATGAGGCTTACACAAATAGTCAGAAAAACGTTGCTGTCATAAACTAAGGAGTACAAATACTCCAATTGTTACTATTTCTTGAATCTTGCTTTTAACAGATCACCGATTACCTTATTTCTCAGTTAATGAGAAGGCACTTAAATAACTTACACAACGGTTATTAAAATAGTTTACTGCATCTGTGCTTGATCCAAATAAAATACATTTGATTTGTCAGCAATTACCTTGCTTTTTTACGTTTCAAAAAATAAAATAATAAAAAGTTGCATAAAAAATACTTATAGAAAAATCGCCTAACTGCTTATGTATTTTTTCTATTTGATATAAGAAGCCTTAGGTCAAAATGATGACAAGAAATGGAAGTTGCTCTTTGAAACGTTATATTTTGCTCACTGTTAAAAACTATTCAATTAGTCTTAGCTCCAGTGAGCTAAAAGTTTGCCTCTGATAATGTAAGCAAGTTCCTATTGCGTCAGTTGACTTAGACAGTCTGTGATATTCTCACTTTAATAATGGAGTTCAGAAACCCTTTGATGAAAAAATATCGTGGACTTAAAATTAAAAGGTCATTAAAGGTGCCAGTGTGTGAAATGTATCACTGACTTTTAAGTCTGAGCTTAATGATTACAAACACGGTAAAAAATTTTTTGTATGTCAGGTTACCAAGGCTAATAGTGCGTTAAAGGTAGCCCTTAATCGACCTTACCCCAGCCTTCCAGAGGTTACCGAAGTATAGAGCTTAAGTAGGAATAGAGTGTCACTTGGTTTCTTGATGGGCAAAGCTTTTATTGGGATATAGTATGGAAGGAACAATTATTTATAAACAAAAATTATTAGATAAAAAAATTAAAACTCAAGAAAATTTTATTTTAATTGTTATTTTGTGTAGCAAACAGTGCTAGCACGCACAAAACATCCTATGAATTAAAAAGTTTTCGCAGAAGTTTGATCAGTGTTAAACATGACATCTTAAAAAATTATATTCTCTATGAAACAGTTCTGAAACGTAATAACCATTGTAAGAATTTACTAAATCGTATAGTTGTATAAGTAGATAAATTGTACATTAAGGTGCAGTTTGTTTTACTGATAATTAAACCTCCAAGAGAGTGTGTAAACTGAAAATTTTCAAAATTTTATTTTATTAGTCTCAAACAGTATGTGTTTGAGAAATTTCATAAGATCTTTTTTGTAATTTTTGATTGACAGTAAATTAAATAGTAAACATTACTAGTTGGCTGAACTAGTCAGTTCAACTAAACAAATTTGTATAAGTCCCTAATGATGGAACGTACTAAACTAAGTATACATAAGCGAAAAGTAGTTGCATTAATAAAATATTGTATTATGGAAGAAGATGTATAATATAGATTTTTTTAGATCATATTAGCTTTTTAAATTATTTTGGTTAGTAAATATAATGATTTAATGATCAACTTTTTTATTACAGATTTTCTATTTTTTTGTACTTGCATATTAAATCTTATAAGCTACATAATATTTATTATACCTATTAGCTTAAAAGCTTCTTCTGTATGAGAAGTACAGCATTAATACTTTAGCATGAGATTTGTAGATTAATTTCTGTTTTTACTAAGCAACTTATTACAGGACTAGAGTTGATTTTTAAGTAACGAATGGTATTCTTATTTCTTGCTTTTTTAAAAAATTTTTTATGTGATTCAAAGCTTCTGTGACTGCTAATTAAAATATCCCATGATATAATGATTTAGATCTACGGAAAATTAATTTCTTAACAAAGGTAGGATAGGTGTACCATACATAAACATTGACACACATCTTTGCTGTTTTAAGTAAATAATGTTTTGATCTCACTGAGTCAGGATTTTCTTTACCCATTATTGTTGAAAAAATGTTGTAAGCTTATTCATTGAGCTATCAGTTGAGTTTTATGATTTTTGATACATTTTTTCCTTTCATAAAAAAAATCATGTGCAATATTACCTATGTTACTAGCTTGTGCTCCTTGTCTGCACCAACTGTATTTTTTGTTTTGGCTTCAGTAGACTATAAATGTTTCGTGATTTCTTATTTTTTATTTTATCATTCTCAAAGTTTGCATACATTCTTAAGAACACTTTATTTTGTGAATAACATTAACAGTTATGTACAGCTGATTGCATCGTCATGGAAAATGTTTAGAAACGTTTGCTGTACATAAGCGTATATGATTAACAGTGAAGCATTGATAACATATACATACGCTTTCTTTATTATGCAATGAATGACATTGTTCCTCAGAAGTCCTTATAGAAACATAAAATTTGTCGATTGAGCGTATTTTTACATTAAAAAGATCTATGGTTGCACAACACTAGTCTACTAAGTAACATGTTTCTTTTAATTCACAACACACGTTTCTTATAACGTTGTGCGAAATACAGTGTTGCAACTATACATTTATCTACCTTTAGATATATAAATCCAGATGTAATATACGAATAACGATGTAACCCCGGGTGGGGTTTTCGCTAGTTTCTCCATACCGGGCGCTTCCCCGGGTGGCGGATAGGGGCATCCTCTTAAATAAGAGGTGACGATGGGCAGCTGGGGTGGCTCTCTGTGGTGGTGGTCGGGGGCGTGGATCGGAGGGCGTGTGTGGCGTTAGCGCGTGTATCTGCAGCGATGTGGACGGGGGACTAGTGCCCTATGCCTCCATCGGTGTGGATGCATGGGCCGGCTCTGCTTGTGCTTCTTGTTCTTCGCTTTTTGCTGCTTCCGCGGGTGGCACTCCATTGCTTGATGCGGGCCAACAAAAACTAGCACCCGTCGTGTATAGAAGTAAACGGCGGTTAAAAAATTTTTCTCAGATACATGCATCACACATTCTTACTAAATAAACACAGGGACACTTACGGATTGTTCTGGGTTGCGTGTGGCGGGTCCTTTTCTGGGCTTGCGTTGGGGGCCCGGCGACGGGTGAAGCCAGATGATAAGGCCCGGGTAAGCCTGGGTAACCACATCTGATATGGCTGTACGCCTCATGAACAAAAAAGACGTGGTGGGCCGACTAATCTAGGCTTACAACCACTGAGGAGGCTATATGGTGGCACCTTAGTGCCTTACGCCAGCCCGTTTTGTTGGGTTGTCTGCGCGGTCTCGGGACTATACACCTGCCGCTCGTCTCGCTGGGATGACCGTTGTGTACCAACAAATACATACATTACACACGAACACCCTTCTCACACTTGTTACTCAACGCCAGGGCAGTCTCCGCGGGTGGGACTGAGGGAGAGTGGCGACTCCAGGCCGGCCCGAGCAAGTAGCGGTCTTCTCTGGTGACAGAGAGGGCTGCTGCCCTGGTTTTAACCCTTTCCAAATACTTTTTTCCAGAAAAAAGGGTAGTGCTGGCCTTCGCGGGTCAGTACGACACTAAAAAAATGCTAAAATAAAAAACGTCGATGTAAAACAGGTACCCCAGGCGGTAACCTCTCTGAGGGAATCCGCCGTCAGTTCCGATCCGGTGAAAGCCCAGGTGACTGACTCAGGCCCCACGGATTCTGGGGGGGGGGGCACAAAGACGTGTCTCATGGCCAACAGGGACTGCTAAATGTTCCATGGCCTTTTCTAACGGACAAAGGACGAAGAGGAAGCCTGTCGAGTATAGGCACTAACGACACCGAGGACAGCAACGTGTCAGTATTCAGCAACCAGACAAGGGAGGAGCTTGCCTCTTTTGAAGAAGATGGTGCTAAGCTTAGAGTTAAGCGACAGAAATCGGCTGATAAAGTCCAATCAGCAACGAAAGATATAACAGAGACGCTACAATTAATTAACGATAAGTACGGCAACACAGCGAACGCTGTTAAGAATGGGCTAAAAGCCGCGCTAGAACACCTTCAAGAGGCAGAGGTGCTAAGAAAAGGCTTTCTTTACGAAGAAGAAAGGTACGTAAACGCTTGGAAGTCGTCATTTGAATCCCTGCAGTGGAGGGAACAAAGGCGAGATAATTTTCGACGGCACGTTCAGAAGAAGACCCTGAACACTGCCCTAAAACAAATAGAACGTAGTAAAAGAAACAAGAGCCTATCGGACAGCCCTGAGAAACGCCAGCATATTATGTCTTTAAAGAAAAAGAAAACAGTTAGTGGCAAATAAGAAGAAATTTCCCTGAATGACAAAACAAGCCAGAAGAAAAAAGTAGACGCCACAACAACAGTAGTAGTGAAGATGGCTGGAGGACAAACCTTTGCAACGGTGCTGAAGACGATGAAGGCGAATTTTGACCCCGATAAGACTGACGTGTCAATCCAAAGTGTTGTCACTACAAAAAAAGGAGACATACTTATTAAGGCCAAAGGTGTAGAGAATGCTACTGCATTCTCACAGCAAATTGAAAAGTCGGTAGCCAGACAAGGTACTGTCAAAATAAGCAGCAGAAAAGTGACTTTAGAGGTCCGAGACCTGGATGCCATTGTTAAGGAAGACGAGGTCAAAAAGGCTTTCACTAGCACTTTTGAACTTAAAAGCCAGGAGCCAGAAGTAACTCTCTTAAAGCCAAATGCCAGAGGACAGAGACTGGCTTTAATCAAGGTGGACGAAACAACCGCCAGACAAGTAGAAGAGGAAGGCAGGTTACGAGTTGGCTTTGTAAGCTGCTGAATTCGAAGAAGAATCGAAGTAACAAGATGTTTAAATGCCTGGGATATGGACACGTCTCGGGCAACTGTAAGGAAGAAAACAGATCCAAGCTGTGCTTCCGGTGTGAAAACACAAACCACCGGAAGAAAGAGTGCCTAGGTCCAGCACGGTGCTTCCTTTGCCCAACAACGGACAACAAGCACGAAGCAGGCAGCGGAAGCTGCCCTCTATTTAGAAGAGCTCTGAAAGAGGCCAGGGATAAGGCCCAAGCAGGATCGAAATAAGGCAGAAAGGCCTTAAGTTGAAAGACAGGCTTATGTGGACCCACGCTGCACTGGGTACTTCTTACCTATCAGCAAGGGGAAGCATTAAGCTTATAGTGGTGCTGGCTGAGTAGGCGGCTTACTATGAAGCGCTAGACAAGTTGCTGGTCCTCAGGGATCCCGAGTCCTTTTCAGGACTCGAGAGCATCAGCACCTCTAGCAAATGGTGGCGAGTTAGCTCGTTAATGCTGTGAGACGCGATGGTCTTCCTGGTGGCTCCACCCTGAAGTAATGCTAACGCGGTTCCGGGGTGGATCAAAAGCCACGTGGCATGGGGGGGGTTTTAGTTGGTATGGGTGGTCTAAAAAAAAAAATCCACCAAGTCCCACACTACCGCTGTCCCTGCAGTGTGCCTCAATGCATTTCCCCTCCCTCCACAAAAAAAAAAAAAAAAAAGATGTAATATACGAATGCTAAGTGTAATACCACGTGCGAGTTAAGTACCGTCTGTGTCCGTGTGATTGCGTTTGCATGTTAGTCGTTAAATTGGAGTCTAAAATGCAGTGCACTGAATTTGCTTACCAGTACTTACAAGACTCTGAGATGGAGTGATATTTCCGTAATAGCTGAATTATATATTTGTGGAGTTCTCTTCTACATACCTACATGTTTGTGTATATTTAGGATTGATTGTAATAAAGAAAAGTATATCTAGTCTTATAAAAACATAATTTTGATTATTGGATGCACATTATACATTTACCTTTCAGACAGTATCGCTATTTCTAGGATCCTTTTATACATGTGCATTGATAACGAGTCATCCATTGATAACAAGAAAAAAGTTGGGTTTAAAGTTTTTTAATTCAAATGCTTTTATAGCAGGTGTAATTGATTATACCTATGATTCATAATGATTATACCTATGATCATTGGATGGAGTTGATGACACTGATTTTTTAGATGAACCTATCTAAGTGCTTCTGTATTTTGGTCACTTTTATACTTTTGTTTTCAAAAAAAGACTAATAATTTTATAATTTGGGCAACGGTAAGCTGAGTTTTTCAAACTTGCAAAAAAAATTAAAAAATAAGTTAAGAAAAAGTATTTAAAATACGAGGAACTATTAAAAAAAGTTAAAACTTTTTTTATAAACTACTAGTTGACCCATTTCGGCTTTGCTTAATAGTCACTTTCTTACGTTATAATATATCAAAAAAGTCTGTCAGTTTAAGCTGTAAGGATACAATATCAACAAGAAATATATAATTTAAAAATTTTTTTTTAAACCACAGAACTTTTTTACCAGAGCTACAAAATCCTGGAGTCTCATCTCTCGCCACAATATATACGAATTCGGAATTTTTCATCCATTTATGTAGCTTGAAGACTTGAGTAATTAATGGCAGGGTTGTAATGGTAAGCTTATATGTCAATTTCTTGATTGTTTATTTATCGAGTTTTACCTTGTTGTTCAAATCTCCATTAAGCGTTCAGCGTTAGTTTCTTGATGTCTAAAACTATATACACTTAAAGTATTTTAATTTTCAGTTCCCATCTGTCCTCTTGCAACTTTATGCATTGTTAAAGACTTTTATAAGTCCACATGGCTGTTTGCGCCAATTTTAGTATGTTGTTATATATTTGTTGGCAAGGTAGTTCGTCGCTTGATTGCCTTGAAATGAACTGATGAAATTAATGGTGATTAGGTAAATATAAGGCTTCATGATGACTCTAAAAAGGGCTAGCAGTGACACTTTTATTCAGAGGCTGATGGAATTTCCAGCAGATGTGGCAGTTCAAAATCTTCAAGGATGTTCTCCTGTCTTGCTATTGTAGCATAAGGTGCTTAAAAATTCTCAGGTAGGTTACAAGAATGCCCAGGATGCCCTTAAACGTTGAAGTTGTTTCCGGCCAGACTTCTTCTAGTCTTACGCTCGGGATTTTGGCGTTCCAAACGGCTCTTTTTTGGTGCAAAGGTATCTTTTCTTAGCGATCCAGCGTGAAAATTGAGCTACATTACGTGCCCGTTGCAGATACTACGATACCCAGCTGCACAACCAGGAACTGTTCTTGACGTATTGCCAGAAAGCAACAACGGTCATCGTTATTTTGCTCGAGAATATTACCATGAGACTCACTGTCTTCGATTGCAGGAGGCTTTATCTGAGAGAGAGTAACTGAGAAGAGTTACCCAATAAATATTAAATGTAATGATTAACTATTAGATACTGATTAAATATATACTGCTTAATATTGGCTTTTAAATTACAATAACATAATCTATAATACAATTCTTTTAGTTTTATGAAAAAAAAAAATAAATAAACTACACAATAGCAAAACTTTGATATTGTATTATTTAAAATAATAATTGAATTTTGTTTTTTATAACCAATTATATATTTACTTTGTGTGTTTGTCAATAAAATAAAAAAAAAATTTTTCTTAAAGAATTGCAAGCGTTTTAATAAATTTATGAGCAGCAACATAATTTAAAATTTGGAAAACGCCTAACGATAAGACTTGCAAAACCTTAAAAAAATGCTATTGGTGTGAATTTCAAAAAAATGATTTTTTGGTTTGATAACATTTTTGAAGAGGCTAGTGTCATAATACTTTTTTTTTAGTTGAAAGAGTATTTTGTTCGTTTTGCATGAATAATATTAAAATAATTATTTTACAGATGATTTTAATGTAAATAACGTAAGTTGTAAGCTTTTTGTATAAATACAATTTTAAAATTTAAATATAAACTTTGTCACTCAAATAATGTATTGATTAGCGTTGAAATAATTTTCTTATTTTTCATGAAAAAACAATATCTATGACTTGGACTAGCATTGAGTTTCTTAGTCTTCTTAGAAGTGTGACCACAACGGAACTTTTTGTTTAGCTTCAGATTTAACGAATAGATTAATCGTTTTAAAAGAATCAGAATAAAAAAGAAAAAAAAAAAGTGGATTTAATTATATGAATAATACTTGTATGATTTTACAAAAAAGCAAAAGGCGTTTAAACAAGACTTAACGTGATCTATTTATACAAAAAGTTTTTTTAGAAACTAATGAATAGCTTAAGAAAGAGCTTCTTATTAAATACTTTTCGTATTAAAAAGAAGTAATTAAAGCATAACAATAAAATAAACTTTTTTATAACCATTTTGTTGCCTTTTTTTTCTAAGTCAGAATCATCTGATTCCTCAGATTCACATTTAAGATTAAGATTTGATCTCTACAATGTGGAGAGCAAGAAAAACTATAACTACGATTTACACTTGTTCCAAAATTTTATCTCGTCTAATTTTTAAAGTTTATTCTGGAGATTGTTACATGAGGTACCGAATGAACATGTTACCTCATGATCAACGTTTCACGTTGGATATGGAGTTGGAAATTTGTCACATTGTACTAAGATGACTTTTATGGCAAGTGTTAATCTTAATTCCAAGAAAAACTTTAAGTGTTCATTCGTAGTAAGGTCTGTTAGCTCTTCTGAGCTGGAGCACTTTCTGTGTTTAGAATCTAGTGAGGAGTTTAAAAGTCTAGCTACTTACCACTTACATGCATTTACTTGCAGTGAAACTTTACATGCAGTGGGAGGTGTGCATGTATGTGTGTGCAAGTAAGAGAGAGAGAATGAGATAGAGAGAAAAAAAGGAAGAGAGAGAGATAGAGAGGAAGAGAGAGAGAATAAGAGAGAGAGAAGGAAAGATAGAGAGAGGGAGAAAATGTGGAAGTATTTTGGGTTCTCAACTGGCAAGCACTCATGCGGGTTTCATTTGATTGACACAGTAATAATATTCTCTAAGGACAGCTCTATGCTCACAAAGAGCTACTAAGGGTGACATATTTATCACCCTTGTGATTTCAGGATTTTTATTCTACACAGGATTCCTGTTGACAAGCTTGGCATCTTTTGCTACTTATTACCGTTCTCTGTTAGCTCAGCAGGATGCATTTTCAACTGATCTCTATCAGTTAGTTTTAAATACCTACTTTTGGCAGCACGTTTCTACTCTTTTAAGGTAGTAATTACTTTAAGCAAATAATATCCACAGGCATGCAAAGCATAGTGCATAAATTCTCTATTTAAAAAAATTTTTGACTCTTTTACTTATTTTAGTTCATGCATACATTTAAGCATACAATTATTCACGTAACCCTGGGCATTTTTAACTTCTCCTCACCACTCTAGTACGTCAGTTCAGTTGCAGGCTAGATGTCAGGGGCTTACGGTTTACTCCTCAATACTTCAAGACTTTTGAAGATGTTATAATACCTTTGGTGTGTGAACTGCAGTAGCACAAGCATGTATTCTGCCTTGGTAACCAGTTAATCGATGCTCTGTCTCAGTACCGTCATCAATCTATAAGCAATAGCGATGTCACATGCAATACCAGAGGCACGATTATAATTTGTGTTAGTGAGTTTTGATAATGTACTGTTTTGTATAAGTCCCAGAATTTAGTGAAGAGCAGTCAGTTTTTTGCAGTAGGACGTACTGGTGTGTATTTGAAGTGCACAGTTTATTTGAGTTTTGGCAGTTACTAAGGGATCGTCTCTCCATTATGATAGGACGTTGTAGAGCGTTGTAAAGTAAGTATGTTCATGTCATATATTTTATCCACTTCTCAGTGGTTGGCAAAGGGCCGACTTTCCGTTATCGTAGAATATTATGCCTATATATGTATATATATATATCGTTTTGCAGGATTTTTCTGTGGTAAAATAAGTCTGAGCAAAAGAGAGATAAAATAGTGCGTGCTCTCGGTCGTAAAAATTCTACATAAGATAGTAGTGGATCAACTATAAAAAAATTTTTATCTATTATTGATTTGAATCCACTACAGGAACAAGTCTCCTTAGTAAATTAGTCTTCTCACTGGATTAGAATCCATACTGGATTTTAATACTTTCTGGAGTTTTTTTAGATGTGCCCCTGCTTCTCCTTACTCCTATTACCCTTTTGTCTCCCTTTTGCGGACTTCGTTTGGCCGTGGTTGAAGGAGTACAGTTACGTTTTCATCAGTGGCATTAATCTACTGAGTTAAAAGTTATATTACTTTACTATCTTTACTGTTTATTGGGCACGTTACCTCGCAGTATGAGTTGAAAGTTCCTACTACCTCTCACTCAGCATCCTACTATCTCCAATCTTTGCTGCGTACATTTCTACGCAGTAGCAGAAAATAGCATGCAAGTACTGTTGCATTTAGCACCCAGCTGATTCGCGGCTGAACTTGCTACTGGTATCGTTAGTGCTACTCTTTAGTATTGTCAACAACTCCTACTATCCTATTATTTCTTTTGTCGATCCAGCTTAGCCGAGTTTAAAAAAGAAAAAAAGATTTAATTCATATGACCAATAAGAAAAAAATCTAACAAATAAGGAAATTAGAACTTTTATTCAAATTTTATACTTAACATAAGCATAAAATTAAAAAAAAACTATGGGTTATGGGACCCACAGAAGAAGCAAATCATAGTTGAGATTTCTTATTAAGAAACTCGATCTTTAAATTATGTATTTTTTTTATTTTAGCGTATTAACATTGTTTTACTTAATGAAAAAGAAGAAATGTAATAATGCTTATTTATGATTTCATTCTACTATTGACACTATAAAAATTTATTTTGGCCTTCAACATTAGTCACACTGGGTTTGTGGTCCGAAAAATAAAAAAATATAAATCAACGATTTAACTTTATCTCGATAACGAGCAAAGACGGCATCGATGAT
The DNA here is from genome assembly GCF_036245765.1 of Copidosoma floridanum. Lineage (NCBI taxonomy): Eukaryota > Metazoa > Arthropoda > Insecta > Hymenoptera > Encyrtidae > Copidosoma > Copidosoma floridanum. The sequence goes on along the minus strand of NW_028321882.1, from coordinate 9,221,042 downwards.
TGTTCCATATTAAGTGGTGGATTACAATGGGTTGTTAATTATATTTACGGGAGCGCGCGGTGGCTCAGTCGGCTAGGTCGTGGATTGGCACGCGGGATACCGTGGCTTGATTTCCGGCCAGTGCGACATTTTCGGGCAAGTACCTCTGTGATTTTTCACATGTGCTTTTTCACCACGCAATGCTCCTCGAGGAAGGTTTAGGCGACCTTCTCGCAGCAAAATTGCCTAATTCCCCCTACCCCCCTCCCAGTAATGGGAGGCCTCCCATCCCTCTTCCCTTCCTTCTCCAAATTGCTAAGTGCCGTATGTAGTGCCATTTATAGGAGCTGGACGTAAAGCACTATAATATAGAAAAAAAAAAAAAAATTATATTTACGACAAATTTATCTTTTAAAAATCAAATTAATAGTACAGCAGCTTTGTAAGAGAATTTAACATTGAAATTTTCGCTTACCACTATAGGAACCTTATAATCTTTTTTCAGTATTACAGAGCCCTTTTCTGTATACATAAATAGTTGCTCGTTAATAGGTTTAGTGATTTTAATAAGAGAAGTGTTAGGTGGTATATAAATAACTTCAATGATCATTTTTTTGTTCTTTTGCAGAAGGCATTTCTATTGACAAATTTCTCCTATTGAACTCTCATCAACATTAACACTTGTTATATTTGGAATTGGTTAACTTTTCTACTTTTTAAATTTTTGCGTCGTTGGGTAACGCGTTACACGGTTGCAGATATTTTTTAAAATTTTATATTGAGATTTCTTACGTTTGATTTTAAAGCTTCTTCAGTCTAATTTCACTCTATAATTTTTGCAGTCAAGAAGACAAACTAGATTTCTTTCATCTATCGTGGAAATAGCAAACTAGATTGAAAAATTCTTTGTTGAGAGTTTAGACTCAATTTCAAGAGAAGAAAAAATAAGCCACATTAGGCTAAAACCAGTCCAGCCGTTTTTTCGCAAATCGCAATTAACTGCTATTTTGCGTCTTATGCTCAAAATTCAACACCGCGGCTTCCAATTAATTTTAAGAGCAAAACCTTAGACTAAAGGTAGATATTATAGCTCTTAACGTACATAAGAAATTTCAGCTGAATCGGATGTTAACTTTTTGCGAGCCGTAGACAAAATCAAAAAAAGATCCCAAACCAGTTTTCAGACTATGTAGGACAATTTTTTAAACGTGATGCTTTTCATCAAGAAGAGTCACTTTCTAGTTACTCTATAGCCTGGTAAATTGTCAGAATCCTATTCAAATTAAATGCGCCGTTAATAATAATTGAAAAATAATGTATTTTAAAAGATACCGATGCCTCAAACGCTTATGAGCCGCTGAGGGAGGCCACGCCCACTTACAGCAATTTTTGTAGAATATCTTCAAACTAAAATAAACGTAAAAAAAGCTATATTTATAGACAAGAGCATCAAAAATCAATACTTTGTTTTATCTAGGGTAGCTGTCAATAATACTAACATTGCATGTATCAACAAACTACTAATAATGAACATAGTCGTGGTTAATAAACCAGTACGATGACTGCATAACTTATCTTTTTTCTGTTTCGCTGCCATATTGTGGTGTGTTTTTTGTGGCAGTAACCTATTAAAAGTTACATGTTAAAAAAAACCAATCAAATGTAACATTACTAACAATTACATTATTGATAACGATTGAAAAAAAAGATTTATGTTATTCCTGTGAATAATTTTTGAGTAACAAAATGTAACGTTGCATGTTTATTAACAATGATAACTAATTTTGTAATTAATAAAATCACATACCAACTGACCCTCAACATACGTGTAGTTGACAAAAAGAAAGAGAGAGAAAGAGAAAGAAAAAGAGACCGTGTGTGGGCCACTGTATACATGTATTGTACGCTATACCATACTATTCGCTTTTGAGAGAGCAAGTGGTGGTGGGGGGGGGTAAACAGAAGCGAAGGGGGCAAGAAAGTATGTAACGTTTTCCCGTACTTTTGTCTAGCAAGGGCCTTACATAAAAAGCTTTCTTAAGAAAAAAGTAAATTAATGAGGTTTTTATAATTAGCATTTCCACGTATTCCATTACTTCAGGTAAATCTAGGAAGAACTTGTTGTTCAGTCTTATTTTATAATGTGTACAGTTGGCCTTGTATGCCCTTTTATAATGAGGAAAAACAGTGGCTCGTTGTATTTTATTAGTTTGAGGATAGCTTAAGTCTGTAATATCGTAAACTTTAATTTGTAGTATGTTCAACCTTAGCTTCATAGCTTTCTGATTGCACCAAACATATGCACTTTTTTATCATAGCGCAGGTAATCTTTAAAAATTGTTTCTACAGTATTGTACGCAAAATTTTTCAACTCTCACAGTTTACCATGGAAACATAGTTCCAACCGTAAGCTCTCTGATCTGTACTAGTCTATCAGTCGTTGCCATGAAAACGGCTATTTGAAGTTAAATACGATAGGCTCACCATGAGAGAAAACTGGTAGTACAGCTTATTCCTTGAGAACCAGATTGTTGACAGGCTGTTTAACGTCTTGAATATGAACAACATAGTTCATATTTACAAGTGCTCGGTATATTTAAATAACTCCTACTCACTAACTTATTTTTTTAATACTTCATATTCTCCTCAAGTATATATCACTATTTTCAATAACATTATAATCATCATCCTTCTCAAATCTATTTCACTTAACTTGTTTTTGATTGTTTTCTTCTTCTTCTCTACTTAAGCTGCTGATGCTCTAATCTTTCTCCATGACTATTGATAAATAAATAATGTTAAGAGAGCTCGATATGAATCTTTATAATTTCACCTCTACTGCCACTATCTACCCCCACCATGTCCTGTCTCAGCTCATCAAACTATATTAAACGATTTAATCGTGTAGAATAAAGCGATAGGTTAGTATGTTGACAGAAAATTTATAGTAGTATAAAAATTTATAATGTACATCAACTAGAGCAGTTTTTAATGATTTATCTCACTTGGAGCAATCAATAACGATGAGAGGTATATGAGATAGGAAGTAAACTTAGCTCAACAATGAGGCATGATCTTTATCACAATATGAACTCGAAGATTAGCATACATAGTGTACAAAAATACAAACTTACTGTTTTCTGTATCAAGATCGAGTTCACTGTAGAACAAATATTGTGAATCAAAATAGAGTTTAACATTTTTTAAGTTTCAACGATCAAACATGCTAGCACTTACTCCTCTTTAATTCTTATGGTTTGGGTAGATAGCTAAAACTTTTTATCGTGATTTTTCTAACTAATCGGACATTCTGAAAACTGAACAAAATATCTTTTGATGTTGTGGGCAAGAGTGGATATTTATAGAGCTTTTAATTTTGGAAACTTATAGATGTAAGCTTATTTTTTTGTAAATAATTAAGCAGTTCAATTTCATAAAAATCAGACATCGCTACTCAGAGCAGATGCTATTCAAGTTTTAATATTTTTATCTTAAATTCTTCCCAGACTCATCATGCGCTGGCACCATTAGCCACCATCTGTTATTACGTGACTGCATTAAAACAAGTTCTTTATCTCGTTAATAAGAGTTTATGTTTCACATTAATAACAATCTTATAACAGTTTTTAGTGGAATTATATTCAGGGGAATTAACACATCAAACTAGTTATTTATTATATTTAGAGTTGTCTTATCTAGCATTCCAAATCAATTTACATTTTCAGTCATAACTTTCTGATAAAGAGTAAGTGTAAGTCAATTTGTCATTAGGGTTGTTAGGCCTACTTCTTATGTTTCTCTATCTCTGTAGCATTTATCTCATACCGTTTTTTTTAACGAATAAAACATGGCATTGGTTACCAACCAAGTACTCGCTGTTGCCACACAACTATCTGATGTTATTACTTTTTGATGAATGAAGAGAAAGTTGTGTGACGGTAGCAAACATAGGTTTTAATTACAAATCAATGTACAGATTATTCTAAGTTGTAGATGCGTATGGTCGATCAGTGTGAATTTCATAGTGTTCAACGGACTCATAAAAGGTGACAGGTTATTTAATGCTTAGGATTATTTCCATGTTTAATTCAACAAAATAATAATGTATAAGTTAGTTTTTATCAGGGCTTTTTATTTTAGACTTATAAGAAACAAGTAGATTTGATGCGATAGCTTTTAATACGAAGCTGCTTGTGTAACCTTCATTGTTGCAAACGGTTCTTATTATGATGAGGGTTTTATGTGCAACCTTCTTGTAATAGCTTCTATCCAAAAATTAACTAATTCTCTCTCCTGGTCAACTGTACGTAATAGTTTGTGATCAAAAGTGCACCGAACGATCGGTGAATAAATTATCTGTAAAGAAATTTCAACTATTTTATATCCTTGTAGAACTGCTAAGCAGAATTCGTGACTTTTACAAGTCTTTTTTCCGTTTATATAGGCTCTAGTAGTGATGTTATCCTAAGCTTAAAATGGGTTTACTTTGAGAATAGCCACAGGAAAATCTGAGTTACGCGTGATGTTATCTTTTAAAGTTCATTTAGTAAGACCTTAGAGTTTTTTTGTAGGATTTTTGAGGCTGAAATCAATAGTAGGATTACCCGTTACGACACAGTGAAGTGTATGATTGTCGGGTTTTAAATTAATAGCAATATTACCAGGCCGTAAAAACTTACTAAGAATTACTCGATATCTTGAGTTTCGTAGCTGCCTGCTGAAAAAATGACTACTTTATCAGCCACGTACAATTTGTCATTATCTTTGTGAATGTTTGTAATCAAAATCAATGTTAGGAGTTCTACCAAGCCAAAAACGTATTTATGTTTTGCGAATAATTATATAGGCGGAAAACACTATGTTTCTAATACAAAAGAGGTACCAGACAGACTAAATGTCTACTTATGTATTTTTTGACAATCTTCCCGACAAGAATTGCTTGCATAAATTACCATAATTAGAAGAATTAAAGTCTTGATATTTTTAACAGTTAAACTTGATCTTTTTAACTCTCCAGTACAGCATTAAATTTGAACGTGGCTACAGGTCACTAAAGCTGTAAAAATGAGTAACACTATTACTACGTTTTGGGTACGCTAGCTCATAAGTTTAAGGTCTATCTTTCTCGTAAATATTTACAATAGCAGTTTTAAGGTATTGTTGTTCGTTTGAAGGTAAGTTGCGTTGCATAAATATCCTACGAAAGTTAAGAATTGATGATTTATTTAGCACATTTAAGTAAACAAATATCAGTTGAAGCTCAATCAGACGTTATTGTTTCATTAACTTTTTTTTGTTTTAACCTTTTCCAGCAGATGGCTTTCAAGTAGACAACTATTCCAGTATTATATAGGTATAATTTAGGATTTTTTCTAAATGTGATAGCCTTGATAGTTAATTTAACATTATTTAACAGCCTCACTTGCACTTCTACTTTTTAATATTCCAGTTTCACCATTAGCTTGTGCAATGATTGCACTCAAAGCCAGTAAATAAGGATATTAGAAGAATAGCACTGATAATTTAAATAAGAAAAGATAAAGTACGTGGTACTTCTAAGTTTCTCTTACCACCTACTTTCTTTACTACATGCCCCCTACACTACGTACTTACACTACGTGCCCTCGTCACAGCCGAAGTAATAATTTTATGTGCATTTTTGCTACTAATATTTTTTTTTTCGTGATGCAACCTAAAACATTATATTTATGGCAGTGTATAATCTTTTGCTACTTGTTCCACCGGTACCAAAGCTACTTTTGAGCATCATAGTACTCGCAATAGCTGAAGTGGCTGCTTTTTCCCCAATATTGGTTCTCCAGCTTTGTCAAGCTTTCAGGGCTAAGATTCTATTTGCCAAATTTCCAGCATCAACGTTTTCTCAACTCTGTAAGTGAGCTACATCGTGCTCCTTGTACGATTTATCTAGTAGATTTATACTTTCTGAACCGCAGTACTGACGGTCTAGTGAGTAAAAATCAACGGATAAAGTGGTAATAAATAATTTAGAAGATTCTTCATTTATAATATCTAATCATCACTCTTTGGAGGTTAAATTATAACTAAGCTCTAGGGAAAAAAATTATTGTATTTATGGTCTGGGCCGCAGTCCTGATCACCTGGTATGTAAAACTCAATGGATAATGTGTTAATAATCTTACTAAGTAGAATCATCACTCTTTGGAGGTTAGATTGCAACTGAACTCTAGAGAAAGAAATCATCGTATTTACAGTCATAAAATTCAAAGAGCAATCTGTAACATTGTAGGTTCCTAATTGTCGTGAAACAAAAAAAGCACTTAAATTAACATGGTGATTTACCATCACACAGTATTAAGGCTGTTTTCTACTGTTTATCTAATTATAGTAAGATGAACAGCTGATTCGCACTAACTATACATCCTAACGAACTTATATTTGAAAATATCTATTTATACTTAAAGTTGCTTAATCAACCAAAATATAAGATTTTAAAAGATTTCTTGGAGCCATCAGCTGAAACGCAGTACTTTCCTTCAAGTAAACATGAAGCGGTCATGTCTGTAAATAATGCTTTACAATAGCTCTATTATAATTTTTAATGATGTTACATGTAAAAAACAGGATAATGGGAGAGCTTGTTTTTGCATGAATGAACGTCGAAATATTTCATGCTTTTATCTCTGCCAGTCATATGTACTAAAGCACTTTATAAGAGTAAACATTAATTTTCTAGCTCTATTTTATCAAGCTAAACTCAATTTAAGAGATGTGTTCGATAATCGCGTCAATTCTGATGTGTCCTATGGTAAGTTATAAGATCTATGCATAAGCTTTTGAAATAATGGTGAATATGGTTTTGTTCTTATTGTCAAGGATATACGGATAAACAATGGCCTATACGAACGACTTCAAAAGTTTTGCGATGAATATAAGACGTTTATAGGGCAAACTAATCAGTTAAATCTGAGACGTCAAAATGTCAACATGTGCATGAAGGAAAAAGATATTTTTCATCAGCCAACGAAGACAGAAAAGAAGTTGCCAAAAGGAAGCATAGATTATTAAAACTTTTAAAAGACAAGAATGAATAAGTAATAATGGAAGATTTTGAACCTATTATCAAATCTTTACAACCAATCGTGACATGAATAACGAAAGAAAATAAAAAAAGTAATTCTGTGATTACTTATTATTAACATAATACTCTAACACTAATGCTGCTCATTAAACTATTAAAAAAACCAGAGATACAGTGATGATATAGTTACAATGTTTAAGTCTGCTAATAATCGAAGTAACATTAAATATAAAGACAATCATGATGATATAAATGATGCCATTCAAACTCAGGTGAAGGTGAAAAGAACATGTTTAAAAATTGACCGTTATATTTAAATAGCAATAAAATTAGAATAATTAAGACAAGAATTTCTCTGTCTGTTAGATGGATGATACTGCAGGTACTTGCAAAAATTATCCTGAAACATTTCACATCGCTTAGAGTAAATTAAGATAATATTATTTATTCCTGAAAACTTTTAAGAGCACATCAAAAGACATCGGGCAAAAATTAGCCTATTTAAATGCATACAACAGATAAATTCAATAAAATTGCAGTTTTAACGTTAAATACTGTAGAAAATAAAGAGGAAAAACCGTTGTTACCTCATTAAAAAATTACTAAGTCAACGCAGCAGCAAGTAAATGACATACACTGAAACAATCTTAATGATCTGGTGAATTGTCTTTTCTTACTTTAAGCTGAAAGATTGGCAGAAAATTCAAGCTATGATCATTAGATAATATGAAGTATTCGAGAGTTATGCTAAAAAGGGTATATGTTTAGTCATAGATGAATTAAGGTCAGTATCGTAATGACCTTCAACGTGCTTATACGCAAGTTAAATAAGACTGAATGCAGTAGCTAAAGTCTTCCTGATTTTTGATACAAAGTTACTGCTGATGCTCAGTATGATTAGGAAAACTGGAGAATTTGCAATGCTTCAGCAGGGGTTCTATCAAACTGAGCGAAATGTTGATAGAGTTAGAGATAATCAAACAGCCAAAAAATATAAATACCTCGATACAACGAAGGATGTGACTGTCGTGTACGCTACATCAAAAAAACTGGTCGTCAATAACACGTAAGAAACATCGCAAAAACAACTGATAAAGTAGGACTCGGCTTTAATAAAAAACAAATGCAATCGGTAGGTAATAAAACCGTTTTTTTTTAATTTCATTTTTTTCATTGTTTTTGTAACAAAACACGTTGTATTTATCATTGAAATTTATTTAAAAATTATATTAAACACTTATACAAAGTATTAAAACAAACACAGTATTTTGTGCTTACAGACTTAGATCAGGCAGTCAAAACAATGTTTTTTTTAATTAAAATGCACATTAAGACGAAAAATAAATAAGTAAATTTTCTAACTCATAATAATATTTTTTTTTCTTTATTTAGGCATTTCTATTAATAAATCTTTATGTTGTTTCTGAAATATAAGTAAGAGAACAAAATCATCTAAATAATATTTTGTTGTTCGTATGTGGAAAGAAATGAAAAAAAAAAAAAGTTTGAAAGAACAGTTTTGCAATAATGCAGTCTGCGTTTTCATGCTATTATCTTATTGTAACAGTCAACAGAGATTACTGAGGAAGTTAGTTTCACTTGATCTGAGTTTAAGCAGAAAATATAAATCGAAAATGATCATTCACTTGATGGAAGTTACACGTAACTACTCGTAGAAACTTACATAGGTATAAAGAACATTTTTTTCGCAACGCATACATAGTTTGATAAAATAAAAGTTGTATAAATAAGTAACTTAAATAAGTATATAGAATTACATAAGCAAGGTGTAAAGAAAATTACACTTACAAAGTTGTACAAAGGATATATTTATAAATACAAAAAAATTAGGCTCTTAATCACTCCGTGAGCTTACACTGGATATTTTGGACATAGTCGAGCAAGTAATACTATTTGTGCTTATTAATTACTCTTAAGTAAGCTTTCTTTTTTAGTACACTTTTATCGAATTATTATTATTTTTTTTTTCATTAATTCCGGATCTGCTGCAAATTTTTTTTTTCGCAATAAAACTCCATAAAAATGTATAAAACGAACAGATTTCTCTTGTTTGTATGATACTTTTTGCATAAGACACAAAAAATAAAAACGAAATAATATAAAAATACCGAGAATATAAAAAATGTATGCTGGTGATACGCCACTTCTTCGATAAGTTTGTCACAAGCGTTGGATTTATTGATGATGATGGTATTCATTGATTATTGTCAACCATAAAGTGCTCACGAATTATGTTTGTTCTTACCCTCAATCCTTTTATATACTCTTTATCAATTTAATTGTGTGGCACTGGATCATTATTGTCTTCTTCAATAGGAACCAGCATAGGCATGCTGTTAACATAAAACTCTTCAATAACTATTAAAATATATTTTCTTGTTAGTGTGTTTTTAACCCCTGTCTCCGTAAAAAATTATATAAAATCGCACACGTGGTAATAATATCCGCTCAAAATTTTGGAGTATACTGAAGTGCCCTATCGCTGTTAAGACATCTAAATATCTGTTTAAGTATTCCAAATAATTTTTCGATAACGCATAGCATCCTACAAAAGCCCACATTGAATCAAAAATCAGGTAAGTTTGGAGGAGCGCTTTGGACTGGAATAAGCAAAATTTTAGGTGGGTTGTAGCCCTTATCACCTAAAAAAATTTTGTTTGATGTATTGAGAATATCTTGTAAAATCTATATACTTATTACACTCTTTACTGGGGCTGTATTGCGTAACTATAGTTTTGTATGTATAACAGCCTATGCTATAACATAGATTCATGAGCTAAAAAAAACCTTATGACTCTATGCTCAAGCATGAGCTGACGTACAAAAATAATGACGCAGTACAACTCCTGGCTATTTTGTTTTAGTTAGATGTCTATTTATTATACTGTATAAGTTTGCTTACCAATTACAAAGTATTACCCTTTCGGTTCTTGTTATATTATCATCTGCTCTGTAATTTATTAATCGTTCCCTTATGTCACTCCATCTCTAAACAAACTTGTCATTAGTTGAATGAGAACAAACTTTGACGTTCAAAATCATGCAATCAGCATCAGATATCTGTGAATAAAAGAAGTTAGTAATGATAATTTTAATACCAACGTAGAACTGAATAGCGCTAAATATATTATACCATTTGCACTTTGATGAATAAAACTGTTAGTGATTAATGTAGGCATTTTCGTGTTCGCTTGGAGTGTATATTTGAGGCATAGTGCAGTCCACTGCACCCAAAATTTGAGCTGGAAAATTTAATTTCTCGGTAAATCTGTTGCAAAAATGATTATTATTAAAACGAATATTATGATTAAAAAATGATTATTATTATTGCTAAAGACAAATGTGATAAGCAAATTGATTATGACTTTGACACACCTTTGGGATACAGCACGAAGTTGTTTTTGTGTATTTGGAAACACAATATATTGATCGGACAACTGATTTATTGCATTTATAACATCATGCAAATAATTACTAAATAATAGTTGAGCCATTCGGTAATTATAATCAATACCAACTCTTTTTTGATAAGCACCTTTCGTTTAAAAGTGAATGACAGCAAGCACTTGCAATTGTGGTCTTATGCCAGGTAAAGAATCACAAAAAAATGGCATTGGCAACTAGATAAGTGTGATTGCAACACTTGAAGTCATTTTGTATAATTTTCTGAAGTTTTCATCCCCAATCATGAATGGATCACTTGTATCTCTCAACTCCCTTCTTTACGTCATCAGCCATCTCCTCAATAACCGCTCTTGTCATCGAATACATCCATAAATTCGCTGAGTATTGTCGGCACTGCTATGTTGATCTAGAAGGTTTCAAGTAAATGAAAAAAATTAAACATGGGATGCACCGGTGTACTGTTTAAAGTACTTTTTAGGTTAAATCAAGTTATATAAATAACATAATATCTGTATTTAAGTATTCTGAGACCAATCGTGCAAGTAATTGAATACCAATGTATGAGAAAAACGTAAAAGGTAAATATTAAGAAGCTACTTACGGAACTATTCCCTTTGATGATTATTGACGTTTATTTATTGCTTATATTATACGCCCAAACACCCTTACGCTATTGCTTGTTGGTAACGATTTATGATCGAGTTATTCTATACATATCAGATTCCGTTACTCAAGCTCCCTCTGCCGTTCATACTTGAACAAACCACGTGCGATCATTTGGAACACGTCCTGTGGTGGTATTGAGCTAATTTTTTTATCTAGACAAGCATCTGCACAAACACTCATTGTTTAAAAAACGCCTTACGATGTCTTACGATGCTTTTAAGATGGCAATAGGTTTGTCCAAATGCTTGTCCAGACAGTATTACAGTAGCAAAGTATACCTGCATAAAGCGGACTACACAAAACCGGTTTTGTATACATAGGTATACCTGTATAAGGTGAACTACACAGAACCAGTTCTGTATACATAGGTCTACTTCGATAAGAGAATCAGACCAAGCCAAAAGGGGTTGGGACAAACCTAATGATGTTAATCGAATGCACCTCGTGTGGTCACACGACTTATAACTGTTGGACTTTGGACTTTGGACGCTGATAGTTAATTAACTCTGAACTATACTAATTATTATTTAATACAAAGGTTTTGATTATACTCTAAAGTCATCATGTTTTTAAAAAAAAATCAATTTAAAGTTGATTCGTTACTCTTAATATGGGCGATTCCCGGTCTGGCACACGACGTATTACCCCTGGTGAAGATGCGTAAGTAGCTACTATTAATGTTAACAGTTTATGTCTAAGCCCCATAGGTGTGGCTTTTTTAGTTTGGTAATCCATGTTGGCTTTCAACATTACCTACTACACATAATATTTAAAAATGTTAATTTTTTTAATGTTAGTGCAATGTAATCAAATTGCAAATTATAAACTAAGATCAATGTTTTTTTGCTTAAAATCACATACCAAACATTATTTCTTCGTATCCGTTTGAATATCACTGTATATTACACAAGTTTTAATTTTAATTGCTAAATTGGAATGTTTCAGTAAACTGTGCACTGGACATGTGATTAAAAAAAACGATTTAACCTATCCGATGTGACATACATTTTGCTGTGATGATTATTAAAGATCAATATATCAGTAAAGCAAATGTATAATACATTGTCAGATGTTTATATTAAGCTATGCAGGCTTCGTAATGTCACAAAACTATCCCTGAACTGAAGAGTTTTCATAACGCTTTACACAAAAGAATATTATTGCTTAAGGTGAGTCTATAATTATTTATAGTTTAGTTTATTACAAATTAATCAATAATTTTGTGACGAAATACTGCAGACAAGTAATATCACACCTAATGGGGGTTGGAGTATACTAAAATCATTCTTAACATTGCAATTTGAGAGATTATTAAAAATAAATTTGCAATTTATGTTCAAGTTGGTTTATGTATGTTTATTAGGTCACTGAAGACCAATTCACTAGAAATTTATCGACGACATACTAAAAGAAAAGTAATACGGAGCTACAAAAAAGTTACAGTATAACAATATTACTTCTTTAATTTAAGTTTTTTTTAACATTCTTATTGGAAGATCAATATTTCCTAAGATTACATCATCTTGTTTTTAAGAACAGATTAATTAGTGTCTTTGTGAAGAGTAGGTCACTTAAATTATTTGTAAGTGCTACATGGGAAAAAAAATACAAAACAAAAATTAGCATAAATATTTTTTATGCAAAATTTTTGTTTGCATTGATAATATTCTTTGAAGTATGTCTATAATTATTTTCAACGTTAATAAAGATGAATACATCAGTGATTTTGTGACAAAAAAAATGAGGAGATGTATTATTATACTATAAAGAGGTTAAGTAAACACTAATACAATTGAGTCAAACTCTTTGCATATTATAAATGTCTAATTATCATGGTTCCTCAAAGTTTGTTTACAATAATTTTAACGTCTCTATTTACAGTATCACAAGCATTTGAAGTAGCTCACTGTCAATTGAGTTTTGCTTACATAAGATTATTTTTAAAAATATTTGTTATGTACATTTGATTCAATGACTAGACAATCTTGTTTTAGCAACGTAGAAAAACTTTTAATTTGTGTTATTTGCAAAACTTCTATGTTTTAATAAAGTTTTTTAGTATAGCTTATTTTACCCCCGTACTAAGCTTAATGATACTTTTCTGCAGTGTGTGGTCACAAAATCATTGAATGATTTGTCTTAAGTGTAATTAAAAATACTCTTAGACGAACTAATAAAAACGTTATTCTTTGATTTCAAGTGATACGGAAATATTTTAATATAGGGGTGGTTTTGTGATATAAAAAAGCATGTATAGGTTAATATTAATATTTGATAATGTATTATATATTTGCTTTATTTATGGATTGATTTTCAGTAATCAAAAGAACAAATACGTACAAACTTGAAGGTGTATAAGGTGCAACACACATTATAAGAAAATATTAATTGTAGGGGTAGCTGTGTATCATGTCAACCCATGTATAGCTTTATAGCAATTTTCTTAGAATTCATGTTATGAACTGCATGCTGAATCGTTTTCGACAGTAACGTCATGAAAGCTTAGAGGAGCATTATTTATTTTATCTCTATAATACGTGCAATAGCCATTTAGAGGTTGTTTTGTTGAGTGTTAACCCTCTGCACCATAATATAATCTGATCATTTTGTTGTTATATCGAATTTGTGGTTTATTCCTTCTCAAAAAAGTCTATAATAATTTTATACAAAATCGGTAAAATGTTATTTACTTGACGAAAAAAAATACTAATGATTGCAATTTTAGGGTAAGTTTCAAAATTTTTCAATCCTTGTAACGCTAAACAGTACTTTTTTTAGTACTCGGTCACAACATACCTGGGGAATTCGTGAAATATAACATAATTTATAGACTAAATCACAGAATTGTTATTGATTTATTTTTGACAGCACAAAAATTTGCATGTTAGGGGTAGTTTTGTATTATTTCAGCCCATTTACAGCTCAACAATTATTTTATGATAAACTGCAGGACGATAGTACTAATAAATTCGTTTTCAGTTATCTTGCAAACAATTCATGATGATCTAAGCAAAAGTATGATGGTGTGAAAAAAACATATGTATGCATAATAATTGTGAGGATAGTTTTTAGTTAATTCAACCCCTGTGTATCCTTGCAGTAGTGTTATCGCTCTTTTCGTTACAAATAGTAGTTTTGTGACATTACAAAGCCTGCATAGCTTAATATAAACATCTGACAATGTATTATGCATTTACTTTACAGATATTTTTATCTTTAATAATCATCACAGCAAAATTTATGTCACATTGGACAGGTTAAATCGTTTTTGACAGTTACGTAAGAAAAAGTTAGAGGAACAGTATTTATGTAACCTGTATAATAGGTAAAATAGCATATTTATAGGTTGATTTACGACATTTTTTTACTGTATATTGGAAATGTACGATTTCGCTTTTTATCATACCTAGTTCCTAGTTAATTTATAATAAGTGCACTCCCTTAACAACAAATACAGATTAACAAAAAAAAAGGAACAATATTTAAGATAGGGAAAGTTTTGTAGTATTTTAATCCGTTTACAGCTTAACAATTATTTTATGATGAACTGCATGACGATGGTTCTAATAAATTCGTTTTCAGTTATCTTACAAACAATTAATGATGATCTGAGCAGAAATATAATAGTGCGAAAAAGAATATATGCATGTATATCAAGTGTGAGAGTAGTTTTTGGTTAGTTCAACCCCTGTGTATCCTTGCAGTGGTGTTATCACACTTTTTGTGACAAATAATAGGTCAATTAGATATAAGAAGTAATATGTTGCAAACTTTAAGAAACATACTCCACTTGACTTAAAAAACACGTGAATTAACTTTTGTAGGGGTGGTTTTGTTAAATTTTTTATCCTTTACACCACAATATTAATGAATCATTTGTTATTATACCGAATTTTTGGTTCACTCCTTCTCAGTAAAGTTTATAATAATTTTTTACAAAGTTGAAAAAGTCTTATTTATTTGACACAAATATCACTGAAAATTGCAATTTTGGGGTAAGTTTCAAAATTTTTCAACCCTTGTAACGCTTAGTGGTACTTTTTTCAGCACTTGCTTACAACATAACTGGTAAATTCGTAAAATATAAAATAAATTGTAGACCAAATTACAGAATTAATAATAATTTATTTTTTACAGTAGGAAAATTGAGATTTAAGGGGTAGTTTTGTACTATTTTAACTCCCACAAGACCTATAATAACCCATTGCAATATAATTTGTTAAGA
This sequence comes from Copidosoma floridanum, assembly GCF_036245765.1. Lineage (NCBI taxonomy): Eukaryota > Metazoa > Arthropoda > Insecta > Hymenoptera > Encyrtidae > Copidosoma > Copidosoma floridanum. The sequence continues at coordinate 9,205,686 of NW_028321882.1, read as the reverse complement.
TGATGCTTTTTTATGTGAGAATGTTTATATTTATTCATTTTTAAGTCTTAATGAAATCGTTTAATCGAAACTATGAGCTCTTTCTACCTTTTTTTCAATCCTTAATAATAGTTTCAACCCCCTCCACACTTTTTTCTCGGGTCAGGACCACTTTTCTTGTATTTCTAGTGCATTTGCCTATATCACCTACAATTTAAAAAAAAAATCATGTTGATTGGTCCACATTAGCTGGTGCTATTTTATTTATGTACAAAAAAAGCCCGTTTCACCGCACTGGGCGTCGTAAGTACAATTATGTAAAAAATTAATTATTCGATTAAACAACATTTCATTAATATTTAATTTATAATTTAAGAGACACAAAAGTAAAAAAAAATAGGCATTAAACGTCATATCATTTTATTTTCATTTTTTTTTGACTTATACATGTACTTTCTTATAAACAATAGAAATCTTTTTGTTAACTACATTCTTATGGAGTTTTCTTGCAAAAAAAAAGATATTTGCAGCATATGCGGAAGTAATGTAAGAAAAAAAGAAAAAAAAAATTGATTGGATGAGAATGTACGAAAAAAGTAAGCTTACTTGACAGTAAGTAATAAGTACTAAAAGTATGACTTGCTCCCTACTTTGTAAAAGGGTTTCAGATGATTTTGTAAAAAATTTTGGTAGTTTAAATCACGCTTTCTTTCACAAAAACAATAAAAAAAAAACATATATTCAAAAATCGGTTTTATCACTCAATAATTGAATTTATTTTTTTTTTCAGCTGATTCTTTCTTTATTAGTTGTTTTGGCAATGTTTCTTACGTGTTATTGACACGCTCTAAGGTCGTGACTGATCAGAGCAGTATCCAAAGGTTAGTTAATATTAACAACCCAACTGGGCAACTGTCAAGATGGGCCACGGAGCTTTAAAGCCATGGCTTTGAGGTTTAACATTGGAAAGGGACACAATACTGCGTACCTGACACCCTGTCGTGAATATACAAGGATGACGAGAGCTGCACCGTGGCAGCACTGGTATGTAAACACCCTGTTGGTGATTCTTGGTTTTAAGAGATCGTACAAGAGGTACGGGATGAACAACGATGACATCTGCCATAAAAAATTATTAGAAGATACCTATAGGCATACCACCCTGATCTTACGGTCAAGGAGACTCTTGGTGACATCAAAGCTTCGAAGCTGGTGGTACCAAAAAGCCAGTGTAATCAAAAATTTTGGAGTGTCATGACATGCCTTGTGCCAGTCATTTTCGCTGAAAGAATATATTTACTTGTGTATCCCAGTTGTACTACTAAAAGAAATATTACCAGGATGTTTCCCCATATAAACGGAGCTGCTTGGTTTAACAACAAATCAAGGTAGACCAGGGGCTACTTTCAGGACATATGGGGCGTAAGGTCATCAGTGCTCTATGGCAAGTAATTCCAGCTGACTTGATGGGTCCCCTATCTAAGACGATACACGGCTACAAATACGCTCTCGTGATTGAGGACTTGTTCACTAGGTGGGCCAACGTTAACGGATAACAGCACTGAATTTTAGAACAAGGACGTCGTTGGAATCTCGGAGAGCCTAACACGCGGTACACGCTAACGCTGCCGCATTATCAGCAGGCAAATCCTGTTGAGCGCTTGAATATCACGATCCAGACCATGATTCGAGCTTTTATCCAAGCCAATCATAGGTCATGGGACGAGAAGTTGCACGAGCATGTGTTCACCTAGAAAATGGAGAGGCAGACTTCAACAGGTTTCCCCCCCACACTGCTAAACAGCGGTTGAGAACCTGATGCCCTAGGTATGATGCACCACCAATTAAGATCGATTTAAAAGCCTAGTAACATCTGAAGGAAGAAGCACTAGAGAGCTGAAGGCAACACAGTGAGCTTTTGCCGATGCTGTACGTAGAAGCAGCCCAGCAAAACGACAAGACACAGGCCATTGCTACCCAGTATTACTATGTATATCACCATGACTTGGTTTACGCCCACCAGGGTAACCAGGTTTGGTGGGAGAACAACGTCATTTCTTAGGCAACTTAGGGCGTGGTGGCAGAAGTAGCTCCAAGATATGTGAGCCTCTTTACCGTCACGTGGGCATTAGATTCCAACACGCATGAGTTGGAATCTGAAGAAGGCATGCGCTCACACGTGAGGCAATGGAAACCATGCATAAGTAGAGTCTTAGCGACGGTGGAAGAAGACCTCCCTTCTTACGACTTGGTGTACAAGAAAAAGTGGTCAATGCTCCTTAACTACCGTTGAAAAGCGGAAAACAGGTGAAGCGCGACCCACCTAATGTGAGCCTACCTTATCTGAGCGAGGTTGCCCGACCAGCCAGGCCAAAACAAGGCCTCCCTCAAAAAGCGACTGTGATGTTTAAACCATCTGCTGCTACCAAGTCACTGACTGTTGATGGCAGACCATGCAACGATCTTCTGGCGTGTGACCAGGCGATGGGTCAGCAGCCGAATGACGCACAATGTTGGCGACTATGAAAGTTAGCGAAATTGTAGAGTTGTAAGCACTCTTCATCTATGCCAATGTCTAATCCCATCTTTTTATTTTTTTCCCACTTTTTTCGTTCTCTTTGTTTTCAAAGGGCAAAATTATTTCAGATAGAAATGGTGCCTCAAGCATTTCTCAGATGAGCAGGTGGCCAAAAAACTCATCGACGCCATTTAACAAGGCCCTAACGCGCAGGCAGAGGCAGAACCACGATTTATTATTGAGCCTCCACGTGATAACCAAGCAGGCCACGGAGAAACTACAGATGCTGGGTTCTGACCAATGAAGCCCAACAGCTTAGGCACCAGAAGGCCCGGCCTCCACGTGGAAAGGCATTTAGGAATGCCTGAACTAAGTCCACAGTTGGGTCGTAACGAGTCACTAGGAGGCGATCGCTGCGTTCCTGGAGGTTGAGACCTTTGTACACGAGCACAGGTCATCGGCCATGGCCGCAGAAGCTGAGAAGATGGCCATCATTAGCTGTTCAAGTTTCGGGCCTACTTCCAAACCTGGAGGGAGACGCAGATGTAGCTCAAGGAGGAGGAGCGTTGGCATATTAAAGAGACTTGGCACATTAAGGAAGAGCACCACAAATAATGTGAGGTTGAAGCCAAAGCTCAGCAACTTCGCAAGGAAGCCAAGCGTCTCTTGATAAGGGTGCACACAGTGGATGGTGAGGTGGGTGGCGAAGCTAGCCAATCTCGGAGCTGTTACATGTGTGGCATACGTTTGCAGCATAATAATAGTGGTCATCAAATGTGTCACTTTCGGTGAGTTAGCTAGTAAAGTGTTTTTTACTGTAGTGGGAGAAAACTAGATGAAAACTACCCCTATTTGATGAAAATCTAGACTAGGCCAAAAAAATTTGTTTGTATAGATCTCAAGCCCAAAAACATACATAATCACTTTCGGACAAAAAAAATGTCAGCAAAAGATCCAAAAAAAGTGGTAAAAATGTCCAAATCAGGTTTTTTGCTTGTATCGGGAAAGCTGTAATTCAGCGAGAATAACATTCTACATAAAAAAATGCGCAATTTTAAGACGAAAAAAATGAGCCCCAGTGAACCCAAATAGGCCTTACCACTTTTCCCGAAATTCCCAAGAAGGGCCAATTTCACCCTCTTTTTCGGTATTTGATGACTAGAGTTCTAATTAATATTTTGACTTCAAATTTAAACAGAACATGGGCTTAATCATTCCTAATTAACCTACAAAATTTCAAGACGATCGGATGCAAACTTTTTGCTAACCATCAAATTAACTAAAAAAGGTCTTTCCGAAAAATGGCTCTAGAAAAGTTGTTAGACCACATGGAAACATTTTTCAAAATGTTCTCTCTTAATAAGATGTTAACCTAACTTTGGTTAAATTTTCATATCTCTAATGTTTTCATTAGTACCCTAAAAATGTATCAAAAATAGTGTTTTTTTGGAAAGTACCAGCAGCGATACTGGATTGGCACGGCGCTGCGAGGAAGTGGGCGTGGCCTCAATCCAGCGCTGCCGCGAGCCACCACTAGTACTTAACGAAAAAACACTTTTTTCCGATACATTCTTAGGGTACTTACGAGAACTTTACCAGTGTTAGCTCAACATCTCATTAAAAGAAAACATTTTGAAAAATGTTTCCATGTGGTCTAATAACTTTTTTAGAGCCGTTTTTAGGTAGAACCTTTTCTTAGTTCGTCTGACGGGTAGCAAAATGTTTACATCCGATCGTCTTAAAATTTTGTAGGTTGATTAGGAATCATGAAGCCCATATTCTGTTCAAATTTTAAGTCAAAATACCAGTTAGAACTCTAGTTATAAAATACCAAAACACAGGGTAAAATTGGCACTTTTTGGCAATTTGCAGAAAAACAGTAAGGCTAATTTGGTCTAACCAGGGATCATTTTGTTTGTTTTAAAATTGCGCATCTTTTTCGTTAAAAAAGTTGTTTTGGCCGAATGAAAGTTTTTCCGATAGCAGCAAAAAACCTGATTTGGCCGTTTTTAACCATTTTTTTTGGACCTCTTGCTGACATTTTTTTCGTCTGACAATGGTTACATTTGTTATTGGGCTCGATATCTATATGAAAAATTTTTTTTTGACCCAGTCTGGATTTTTCAGCCGAAAATCTAGCTTTCTTACACCATGGAAAATCGTATGTCTTTGAGCTTTTCAAAGGACCTAACAGAGTAGGACGGAAAAATCCCTTACCTTAATAAGAACTTACTTTCATCTGAAGTGTAACTATCTTGTGAAAATGCCCATAAAGTTATATCGTATTGATCAACGTAAGATGCTAGCTCTCCTAACGATGATGGCATAAATTTAAATGAGTCAATGAATCTAAAGTTGATATAACTATCATCAATATATTTTGTTCATGACATGTTATTTTTTTCATTTCTAGCAACTAGGATAAAACAATCTTTCAAATTAAAAGCTGTTCTTTTCTTCTTTATTATGAAGTAAGAGTCATGATCAGATTGTAAAATACAACAGGTATGTATCTTAAATTTTTTAAGTTAATGTTAGATTTATTATGAGCAACTCCACCTAATTTTCTTATTAACTTGTAATGATCCCTTATTTTTTTTCTGAAGTTTTCCCCACAAATATATCATAATAAGGCTCACGTAAAGTTTAACATTTCTTTATTTGTAAGATTAATTGGCTTTGATTCCTTGTACATACGGTCTAGTTTATCTGAAAGAATATAATATCCTGTAATATTGTAAGCTTGAGTTTTTTTAATTTTCTATCATTATTTTCAACTGGCTTTAAATAGCACTTAAAGTCAGCATATGTACTGTAAGGAACTTCTTTTTTACAATTAGAACTATCGAATCGGAGCACACTTTGGTCATTAGTTATAAGTTTAACCTCACACTTGTTAATTGCTACACAATGATTTTGTGTTTTTCGTATTAAGTCTCATAGAAATTTTAACCTCCATCACAAATGTATCAGTTACGTTTATTGCTCATTAATTGCCTTGTAACTAAACTTGATCACTTTGTTGTCTACTTATAGTGAGTCTTGAAGCTTCAAAAACTTTATCACGCTCTTTTATTTCTCTTTCATTTTTAAAACTATTGTAATTCTAAGCAGTTAATGAATTGGCATGGTTTTCTTTCTTTGTCAAAGTTATTTAGCATGGTTATTATTTCCAACATTTTGGAAAATGCAGTAATTGACAGAGACAGGACTTTGTTTTTCAAATCTTACAATATCTCTCACTAGTATAAGAAACTTTATACCACTATACCACTTAAATTGAGCTCACTTTGATACTGCATGTACTGATTGTTCCATTTACTATGTGCACCTACGGAATAAATGGGAGATACCGGCTGTATAAAAAAGTTACAATCATTGTTTTTCATATTATCGCAGGCTCTGTCATTTGGAATAATATGCAGTAATTTAATATATGAACTACCTTTTATAGGATTAAACTTATTAATATTAATGACAAAATGTGAAATCTAGTGCAACGATGAGCGTGAAACTCTTCAAACTTCTTCAAACTTTTTCAACTGCTAATTTAATAGCTGACTAACAAGGTAATCAAACTTCTTACTCAGATTTGTTGATTCACAAATTGATACATTTTTAGTAATAAAATATTAAATATTACTACTCTCAGTATCATCTTTATGTATCATATATTTATTTGAGAGCTTAGCGTTCAACTTTGATGTACTGTATTCTTGAAGAGCTGCTACAAAACTTTCTTTGTATGAAAATTTTGCGTCATCTAAAAATTATTTACTGAGTAAGTGTGCTAGATTCATAGTACTCCTTGATTTTACACATTTATCCAAAGCCAACACAACATTCTTTTACTGCACAGTATTTTTACATGTTACACACGGTTGCCTTTTTACTTTGGTCGTTTTTGATGCAGTGAGGAACTGTTTTAGTGTAGCCATGCCTCTGAAGATGATTGCAGCCATTTACGAAAGGTTGAATTATCTATATTTATACTATCCTTATGATCTAATGACTGCAGCAACATTTTTTTGTCCGTTGAAAGTATCGCAAGTCTGTCATTAATCATTAAATAAGTTGACGTGACTCCTAGAAATTGCTAACATAAAATAAATAAATTTATTAAATCACATTTCTAAGGTATAAATTAAATGTATTGAGTATGTATTGTATGACCTTCAGCTTTTATAATATTAATAAATATAACATAAATAGAAAAAAAGTGGAAGGGAGTTCTAACCACCACTCCCTTTCTGTGTTACACAATCGTACTATACAACTACTTTATAAATTTTTTCTTTACTTTTTTCTTTATTGATTTATTATTTTTAACATTAAAATTTTATTAAAAACTACAAACTTAATAACTTAGGACTTATTTTTCGTTAAATTTTTCTTTTCAATTGTTTCTGATTTCTTACTCTCAAACAATTGATGGCAATAAGTGAGTAGCAAATCTGAAACCGATGATCTAAGTGGAAGTGGTGACAGAGATTTCGGAAAAATTTCATTAATGAATTAATTCAGAATCTTGTCTGCAGTAGGTTTTTATTATAATAAATCCGTTGCTTCGAAGGCTCTATTCTTAAGTTTCTGTTCAAATAAATCTAATGTTTCTTAAGATGGTAGCTCAGTTTCTAGAATCGTATTTGACCAGAACGCACATATTGTTTCAATTGGATGTACTGCAAAATTTAATGCCGTTAGTGAAGATAATGTTATTCAAGAAAGTTGATCTTCATCTGACAAAAGTTAATACTATAAGTCATGTTTACTCATGACAAAATTAATAAATAATCTAATGTGGTAAGTAGTAAGTAAAAAAGAAAATTAGGATATTGAGACAAAAAAAAAAACAAGTAGGCAGTTATGGGACTGCCAACAGAAGTAAAAACTCAAAACTATGAATTATATTCTTATTAAAGTTCTGAAATAAACTAGTAACTATCCCAATTATTTACTATTTATAGAAAAAGTAATCTAAAATTAGCGCATTCATATTATTATGTGAGTCATGATAATACATATAATAACATGCATATCTCTTTAAAATACATCTTTTGAATAATAAATTACAAAATTATTACACGATAATACAGGTATTCCTTAAGCTGGAAATTCTGAAAATCATGCGATTTATTATGAAAATATTCTTCTTTAATTTTACTACATAAGATACTAAAAAGTGAGAAAAAATTCATTAAAAGAACTTAGGAAATTTACGTCTGATGTAGGCTTATTATCATTTTTTAAGAAATTCATGTGGAGTCCTCGACATGCAATTTGTAGACAATCAAATTGATTTTTTAGCAGGAACCTTAAATACTTACGTAAAAAAAATTTTATCACAAATTTTTTTTCATGAATACTTGAGTTTTCTGAGATAGTTATCAAATAATTAGTAGAATAATTGGTTATCTGTTAGCAGTATGGGATTAGGCGGGTGACTTGGCGAATAAAACACAGTGCAAATATCGAATTGAACTTAAAAACGTTTATTTATACTATCTTGAGGTTTGACTATCTTTACACTTTACTATCTTGAGTACAATGAATAAACGAACAGAAAAGGTAAAAGAAAAGCGAAGAAAGAAAGTGCGTGTGTGTACAGACTGGCTGACTGCGCGAGAGTGGAAAAAAACCGAAGTTACTTGACGCTGAAGTGCAGCGTCTCAGCGTCTCGTCTTCTTGCTGTTGCGCATGCGTAATAATTTAGTTACGAGCGCCAACAATACATTTAACACTCCCTCCCGTTCGTATCTGAATTTATTAAAAATGAAAGAAAAGGATATATTTTAACGTAAACACTAAATATAAGTAGGTTTTAGATCAGCCAATAATGCGGAGCACGTGGGCTTCTGGATCACTCATTGTGAATGATTCCGACGAGCTAAAACATATACAGAAAATACATCAATCAGCATGTCTACCATCATTGTCTATCTATTATTAATTTACTAGTTTTACTATCTCAAATCAAAATTTAATTATCATGCATTTTACGCTAATTAACATTCAAAATTTCTTTCGTTAGTCTTTCATGCAGTTCAAACGGCAGGGGTTTGGTAAAGATATCTGCTAGTTGTTCCTTGGATGGAATCCATTTAACAATTATTTTTCCTCTGGATACACATTCCTTAACGTAGTGAGCCTTTATCTCGGTCATGTGTCTCAGCCTTTTGCCACCATCTATCTTAGCACTTGCTCCGGCAGCTTTGTTGTCACACCATAAATCCGCGGGCAACAAGGTGCGAGACAATATAATACTTATAGAGTGTTCCAATCCAATCAATTCTTGACTTGCGTCGCACATTGCCACATATTCTGCTTTGCAGGTTGAAATAGCAACATAATTCTGCTTTCTTGTTTTCCAAGCAACTGTATCCCCATACAGCCTTAGGAGATATCCGCCTGTTGTTATTGAGTCTTTACAGTCTGCCAAACTCGCATCTGAATAGGCATCTAATCCATCTTTACGGCCTCTGTAAGTTAATCCTAGAGTCCTTGTGTGTTGTAAATATCGAAATACTCGTTTGACCATTTTCCAATCATCTTCAGTTGGGCTGATTTGATGTCTACTCAGTACATTCACCGAGTGTGAAATGTCTGGTCTAATTGTGTTGGCTAAATACAGCAGACTACCGACTGCTTCTCTGTACGGCTTATTTACTCTCGTTATCGTTGTGCTTAACTCTCCAGCATCTTCACAATCTTCTCTATCTTTTCTTTGCTGATTGAAAACTTGATTTGTCTCCATTGGTGTTCTTTGGAGTTTTGACTCGTTGAATCCAAATTTCTCTAACATTTTATCTATATATGGTGTTTGTGTCAGTGAAATTGTGTTAAGTTTTCTATCTCTTTCCACTTTGATGCCTAGAAATGTGCCAACCTCGCCAAGATCTGACATCTCAAACTCAGATTGCAGACCCGTCTTAATTTCATTCATTTTGCCTGCACAATTGCTGGCTATCATCATATCATCCACGTATAGGATCAGGACTAGAAAGTTATCGGCTTCTCTCCATGTGTAAAGACAGGGCTCGCTCGTATGTGACCGTAGTCTTAATTTAGATGCAGTCTCGCGAGACCGCTCATTCCATCTTTTTGAGCTGATCTTAAGTCCATAAAGGGCTTTCTCCAATTCACAAACCTGAGCTTTCTTGAAACTGTAACCATCAAGCAGGCCTTCAGGAATTTCCATATATATCTCTTCTTTGATAGATCCATTTAAGAAAGCTATCTTGACATCAAGTTGGCAAGTCTCCAGATTGTATCTATTTATTATTGATATTACTGATCTTACCAGGACCAAACCAGACAGCAGGGCATAGGTTTCTTGCAGATCGTACTTGTTCCTATCTTTGAAACCACGAATCACCAACCTCGCTTTGAACTTCGTGTTTCCATCTTTATCTATCTTTTTCTTTAGGACCCACCTAGAGTCGATGATGTTGGACTTGCCACCTCCAGCGTTCATGGTTGGTCTTTTTACAAGTTTCCACACTTGGTTTTTCCACATTGATTCCAGTTCTTCATTAATTGCTTGGAGCCATTTATCGCAATCCGGAGATGCGACAGCTTTTTTGTAGTGTGCGGGATCTTTGTTTAGTCCAGCAATCAGGGCATGTGACATTTCATCTTGGACTTCTGCGATCAAACAGTCAACATCGCCCTTCGATTGGAGCAATTCATTTAACTTGTTTCTGTCGATGGCTCCTGCAAAACTGGTATCATTTATTCTAGCGAGTTGCTTATGGCTTTCTCGATCAAGATCTTCAACTTTCTTGGGCCGACCGCGCTTTCTCTTGACTACTAGTTCTCCCTCCGTTTCCAATGACTCTTTAGGGCTAGCCTTATCAAACTTAATGAACCATTCATCTTGTTTAATATCTGTCTTGTGGTTTCCCCAGTTTGCTATTTTGTCCTTTCCCCAGATATCTCTGAACACCAGTCTTTCTTGGAATTTTACGTCTCGACTCTCATAAATTTTTTCATCTTCAGGTCTTAAGAAAGAATAGCCAGTGGGAGTATAACTAATCAGCACGACTCGTATCCCTTGTGGACTGAATTTGGTTCCAGTATTCCTTTGTATCTTGATAAAAGCGACGCAGCCAAATCTTCTGATTTGGGTTATGTCTATCTTCAGATTGGGCGCAAACTTTTCTAAAGGGGCTATCATATCATCAGACCTGTGAGGTTTACGATTGTAGGCATATACTGCACTACCCAGGGCTAAGTCCCACATGTTCTCCCTGAGCCCGGAGTCGTTCATGTAGGCTCGCACCTTGTTTTGCAAGGTACGATTAACTCGTTCCGAAACTCCATTATGCTGAGGAGTGTCTGGACAGGCCAACTGAAGTTCTGCTCCCAACCTCTAGAGAACTTCTACCGTTTGGCCTCCTGTGAACTCCGTGCCTTGATCGGTTCGAAGATAGCATATCTTTGCATCAAAACCTAACAGGTTTCGTGCGCTTGTCACAAAATTGTCCAAACAACGTCCTGCTTCGCATTTTGTCTTCACTGGGTATGCCATAGGCAATCTTGAGTAGTCGTCTGTGTAGACGATTATAAATTTATATCCTTTAGGGTAAGTAGCTAGGCTAATCGGTCCCATTGTATCAGCATGAACTATCTCAAGTGGTTTGGTTGCCCTTTCTCTTTTAGTATTGAAAGGCAATCTCTTGATTTTAGCGACTTGGCACACCTTGCATGTTGTAATGAAGCTGTCGAAGATGGCCTTACTCAAATCTTTATTGTCCGAGTATTTTCTTTGTAGTGCCTTGAGATATTCTGCTGAGGCATGTCCGAATCTTACATGCCAGAGCATGGCTCTGTTATTTCTCTCAAATGTTCTGTATTTTTCTGTAAACGGGCTTTGAGCTTCTGGAATCTCACCAATCACAAGATCATCACAATTGTTGATTTTTTTATCTCTAATTGTTTCCTTAAACTCACTTTGATGAGAGCTGTGTGGACCAGCTCTTTCTGATTCATTACTTGAGATTCCAGGGCAGCTCCTATCATTAGTGCTGACTTGCTGAACCTTCTCAGTCTTTGCTTTTTGGGGATTTTCTACCATTAAGTAGTCTATAATTTCTTTGTACTTCTCATTATTATTTGTGTTCTGGCCATCTTGCAGTAGTTCTACTATCCAGTAAGGGCTCTTGTAGACACCAGAAATCATAGTTTTATTAGAACGCGGATCAAATATATCTAGCTTAGTGTTATCAAGGTATATACTCATGCCCCTTTCAGCAAAACGGCGAAGCGACAGCAAGTTTCCAGCTAGTGCCTTAGCGCATACAACTCTATCTAGGATTATCTTGTTTTGGTTATTTTTACCTAAAACGCACCCTTCTCCCTCCGCTCTCAAGTCCGCGGAGAAATCTTTGTTCGCGCATTTAATCAATTTATTTTTACATCCATTAAAATTTTTAAAATAGAGTTTAGAATTAGCAAAAAGTTCTGTGGCACCTGAATCTGCTACGAACTCAATTTTCTTGCAACCACTATCTCGTGTTTTCTCCGCGCGCGTAGAGAGCAATATTTCGGGGTTAACAGCAAACAAACCTCTGCATGCATTAGACCTAAGTATTTCTACATTATTATTACCTTCTTCGCCTTGTTTCTTGTTATCGACCTTGGCTTTCTTGTTGTTATGATTTGTGTGCTGTTTTTTATGCTTCCGTTTATTACTATCTTTAAAATTATTCTTATTGTTACCACCACCAGTATTGCGTTTAAAATCCCAATTGTTATTTTTATTAGTATTACCTTTGCAATTGCCTATGTGCTCTCGTAGGTTCTGTACAAACCGTTGGCAGGTGTAGCACCACCTTAGGTTCTGCCCTTTTTTCGGGCAGTCCCTTGCGTAGTGCCCGTTGTCGTTGCACTCGTAGCACAGAGTGCTGGCGGTGGCCACGTTAGCAGCAGCTACGGTGGCTGGTCGAGAGCCTGCCCCACCTCGGCTTGGCCCAGCACCGGTCGCGGTCCCACCTCGACTCGGCCCTGCATTCGCCCCTCCTCGGCTTGCTCCACCCATTGTTGGTCGTGGAAGTGATCCTTCTGATTCCTGTTTCAGGATATATTGTCTTAAGTACTTAAAGGACAAGCCATCCTCGCTTTTAAACAGCCTGTTAAAATCGGCTATTTTTACATCCGGTACTCCATCGATAATTGCATGATAGAAACTATCTCTTTTCTCATCTTCAGGGAAACTGTTAGTTTTACTAATAAATTTAAAATCTCTTACCAATCCCTTAAAGAAAATCACAAAATTTAGTAGCACTTTGCTTTTTGGGGTCGAATCTAATGGAATGTATTTTGTTATGTATTTGATATGCGCTCATCTTTATGTCACCCCTTTTCATATCTTTAATTATTTGTATCATTGTTGATGGATCAGTAATGTGGTATACTTTGTTTTTGTAATCTAGGGACAACCTACCTTGTATTACGTTTAGGGCCTGTTCTTTATCTTCTTATATTTTTTCTTGAGTAATGTTCATAGTTGCTTCCATATTTGAATCAATTGTGTGGAGCAATTTTTTACTTTTTAGTTCCGACTGCAATTGTTTTAAGAATAATTCTAGTTTTGTTGCATTAGTGAGGGAATAATTGAAACACATTAGGCTATCTTTATTAATAACTTCTATCTTTAGACTATCATTAGGTGCAGTGCGTTGAAACGTCAGCGAATTATCAATGGAGTCGGAGTTTAAATTAATTAATTGCTTACTTAATTTAGGTCCTGGAGTAGATGTAGTAAATTTATTTACCTCTTGTATTTGACTCCTGGCCAGTTCTCGCTTAAGAGCCTCTATCTTTCTTTGTTGAGTGGCTATACGCTGCTCAAACTCAGCTCGAATTGCCTCTTGAGCCCTCCTATTTTCCTCTCTTTCCTTTTCCAGGGCCTTTTTATGTTGTGAAGCAACAACCTCAAACCTCATCAACATCCAGGAGCTTTGCTGATGCCTCTCTTGTTGTATCAGTTTCTTAATCTCCTCGATGTCTTTCTTTGAGGCTTCTGTAATTTTTTTTCGTGAGTATATAATTTCTTTATGTTTGATGTTTTGACCTGTTCTTTTCATTAGTTTTTTCTTAAGTTCATAATTTGCATGCGCCATTTCTTTATGCAAGCTATCTATTTCTTTCTTTAGATAATCTTTCCTATTTTGCAGGTCTTTAAATTGGCTATCAATTGAATCTAAATTTTTGCTTTTCAAATCTTTAACCTCGTTAGGAGTTGAGTTATCAGTAAAATTTTTTCTTCTATCTCTTAAATCTTTATTCTTATCTTTTGATGAGGTATTACTCGAATTTATTTTTCTATCGTTAGGGCCATTATTCTTATCTTTAGATGAGGTATCAATCAAATTTATTTTACTATCTTTCAAGTCTTTATTCTTATCTTTAGATGAGGTATCAATCAAATTTATTCTTCTATCTTTAGAACCTTTGCGTTGGATACGCTGTTTGTGGACGAGTCGAATTTGTCCAGCACATTTTTCTATCAAATTAAACAGGTCTAACATATCTTGATTGCGATGTGCATCTCCTCCCAGATATGCAACGGTTTTATTATTTACGGAAAATATGGCCTGGTTGTTTTTACGAGTTACTACCACCTCGTCTAGTTTCCCTAGATCGTCTTCAATCTTTTTATATGCGTCATTTAGCATATTGAGGGCATTTTGACTACTGCTCACTCTCTTCTTAACTTCCTCTCTTCTTACAGCTCTGCCCGAAGCCTCGATAGTAGGAGCGACGTCCGTATCTCGAGGCGATTCGGCCGTTGTTCCTCCATCTCGATCCCGATCCGCTGCCTCCTGGGGCTGTTCTTCTGCCGCTTCGGTGGTAGTCGGGGTGAGGGGACTGCCAAGCTCTTCCATCTCGCAGTGCTCGCTGCCCGATACAGAGCTCCCGGTTGCTTCCACCATTACGTTTCCCGCGTAAAAAACAGGTGAAAAAGGAAGCACACAGAGAACGCGCGACAAGCTCAAGCGCGGAGCGGAAAAAAATAAAAGAGAAGAAGAACACAAGACGCGATCGAACAGATTTCACACCCACACTACCAATTAGGGCCCATAACCTGTTAGAAGTATGGAATTAGGCGGGTGACTTGGCGAATAAAACACAGTGCAAATATCGAATTGAACTTAACAACGTTTATTTATACTATCTTGAGGTTTGACTATCTTTACACTTTACTATCTTGAGTACAATGAATAAACGAACAGAAAAGGTAAAAGAAAAGCGAAGACAGAGAGTGCGTGTGTGTACAAACTGGCTGACTGCGCGAGAGTGAACAAAAACCGAAGTTACTTGACGCTGAAGTGCAGCGTCTCAGCGTCTTGTCTTCTTGCTGTTGCGCATGCGTAACAATTCAATTACGAGCGCCAACAATACATTTAACATTATCTTTACTAATTTATTCGTTTAAATAAGAGAATAAGGATATTGAACTTGCAGTTAAATAATAAATCATATCTTTGTAAGTTAAAATAATTTAAGTATCATGTGAGATATTATAAAGCATAATTCAATTAATAACGAAGAGTGACAACGTGACGACAGTTAATTGCAAAAATGTATGTGTGTGCGTATGTGTACGGTAATACAGCTTATAGTGATTTTTTAGTCAGGAATATACACCACAAATCACGACGCCCGTGTGCAACTATACGCAGTTGAACTTGCATAGGTAATAGATACTATTGCATATTGTTAGATGTATTGCTGGCGCTCGTAACTGAATTATTACACATGCGCAACAGCAAGAAGACGAGACGCAGTGACGCTGCACTTCAGTGTCAAGTAACTACGGTTTTTGTTTACTCTCGCGCAGTCAGCCAGTCTATTAACACACGTACACTCTGTCTTCGCATTTTCTTTACAGCTTATCCTACCTTTTCTGTTCGATTAACTACTGTATTTAAGATAGCAAAGTGTTAAGATAGATAAACCTTAAGATAGTGTAAATAAACGTGTCCAAGTTTCATTCTATAATTCGATTGTATTTTATTCGCCAAGTCACCTGCCTAATCCTATACTGCTAACAGGTTATGGGTCCTAAATGGTAGTGTGGGTGTGGAATTTGCTCAATCGGGTCTTGTTTTTCACTATTTCTTCTTCTTTCCGCTCCACGCTTGAGCTTATCGCGCGTTCCCTGTGTGCTTTCCTCTTATCCTTTTTACGTGAAAACGTTATGGCGGAAGCAACCGGGAGCTCTGTGTCGGGTAGCGAGCACTGTGAGACGGAAGAGCCTGGCTGTTCTCTCACTCCGACCACCGAAGCGGCAGAGGGACAGCCCCAGGAGGCAGCAGAGCAGAGTCAGGATGGAGGTTCAGCAGCCGAATCACCTCGAGGTGCGGACGTCGGCCCTACTCTCGAGGCTTCGGGCGGAGCAATAAGGAAGGTCGAAATTAAGAAAAGAGTGAACAGTAGTAAGTACTAGAAATAGATATTGTTTTGAAGACTCGGCAATTACGCTAAGTGTTGTTATCGTTAAGTCACGTTCGTTTACAGTTTCCATTAAAAGATTGGTGTCTGGCCTTAAGATATAGCAAGACAGCTCACTTAAGATTGCATGATTGGGGTTCCCTTAATTACAAGGCTTTCCTTTGTTTTTACGGGGATTCGCGGAACTGGAGAGAGCCGGCACGCGTTTGTTTATGTGAGGGAGAGGCCCGCATCGTGACAAAAAAAGCGCGTTTCTTGATAAACCTGCCAGTCACTGCCAAGGGGGATGCCTCGAGAAGAGGAGGGGACGCGCGCCTTGGTTATGGCTTGCGTTCGGCTGAACCGAGTGTGCGCGTCTTCTCACGCTGCGGCTGGTGGTGCGCGTTGTAGTAAATGCTGTTAATCAGCCATCTTAGTTCTCTCTCTCTATGCATGTCACACATAATGCTAGTGCCATTTTCCCTCGCATTTGCTTACGCTTGATCTCCATGTTACTTCAACAAGAAAATTAATAGCCTAACGCACACGCTAACATAATATAAAACACTTTTACCTATTTATTCCCCGTCAATTTAAGGTCGAAATGCCCTCAATATGCTAAATGATGCATATAAAAAGATTGAAGACGATCTAGGGGAACTAGACGAGGTGATTGTAACTCGTAAAAGCAACCAGGCCATATTTTCCGTAAATAATTAAACTGTTGCATACATGGGAGGAGATGCGCATCACAATCAAGATATGTTAGAGCTGTTTAACTTCATATAAAAATGTAATGGGAAAATTTGACTCGTCCATAAACAGCGCATTTAAAGGAAAGGCCCTAAAAATAGAGAAATAAATTTGATTTATACCTCATCTAAAGATAAGAGTAAAGACTTGACAGCTAAAAAAATAAATTTGATTGATACCTAATCTAAAAATAAGAATAAATATTTGAGAGAAAAAAAGAAAAATTTTACTGATACTTCAACTCATGACAAGGTTGAGGATTTAAAAAGCGAAAACTTAGATTCGATTAATAGCCAATTTAAAGACCTGCAAAAGTGAAAAAATAACCTCAAGAAAGAGCTAGATAGCTAACATAAAGAAATGGCGCATGCAAATCATGAACTTAAGAATAAACTAATGAAAAGAACCAGTCAAAATATTAAACTTAAAGAAATGATAAACTCACAAAACAAAATTACAGAAGCCTCAAAGAAAGACATTGAGGGGATCAGGAAGCTGATAGAACAAGAGAGACATCAGCAGAGCTCCTAGATGTCGATGAGGTTTGAGGTTGTTGCCTCACAACATAAGAAGGCCCTGGAAAAGGAAAGAGAAAAAATAGGAGGGCTCAAGAGACGATTCGAGCTGAGTTTGAGCAGCATCTAGCCACTCAACAAAAAAAGATGGAGGCTCTTGAGCAAGAACTGGCCAGAAGTAAAATACAAGAGGTAAATGATTTTACTACATCTACTCCAGGACCTAAACTATGTAAACAACTGATTTATCTTAACTCCAACTCCATTGATGATTCGCTGACGTTTGAACACGCTGCGCCTAATGATAGTCTAAAGATAGAAGTCATTAGTAAAAATAGCCAAGGGTGTTTTAATTATTTTCTCACTAATGCAACAAAACTAAAATTATTGTTAAAACAATTGCAGTCAGAACTAAAAAGTAAAAAATTGCTTTACACAATTGATTCAAAACTGGAAGCCACTATGAATATTACACAAGGAAAAATGGAAGGAGATAAAGAACAGGCCCTAAACGTAATACTAGGTAGGTTGTTCCTAGATTACCGAAACAAAGTATATCTCATTACTGATCCATCAACAATGATACAGAAAATTGAAGATATGAAAAGGGGTGACATAAAAATGAGCGCATATCAAATACGTAACAAAATGCATTCCGTTAGATTTGACCCCAAAAAGCAAAGTGCTACTAAATTTTGTGAATTTTTTCATGGATTGGTAAGAGATTTTAAATTAATTAGTAAAACTAACAGTTTCCCCGAAGATGAGAAAAGAGATAGTTTTTATCATGCGCTTATCAGTGGTGTACTAGACGTAAAAATAGCCAATGTTAACAGGCTGTTTGAAAGCGAGGATGGCTTATCTTTTAAGTACTTAAGACAATATATCCTGAAACAGGAGGCGAAAGGGTCACTTTCACAACCAACAACGGGTGCTGGAACAAGCTGAGGTGGGGCAAACGCTGGACTGAGTCGAGGTGGGACCGGGTGCGGTGCTGGGCAAAGCCAAGGTTGGGCAGGCTCTCGACCAGCCACCAACGTAACTGCTGCTAACGCGGCCACCGCTAGAACTCTATGCTACGAGTGCAATGACAATGGGCACTACTCAAGGGACTGACCAAAAAAAGGGCAGAACCTCAGGTGGTGCTACACCTACCAACGGTTCGTGCAGAACCTGCGAGAGCACATACAAAAGTAACGATTGAAATTTCAAACGCAATACTGGTGGTGGTGACAATAAGAATAATTTTAAAGATAGTAATAAACGAAAACCTAAAAAACAGCATAAGAAACAAGGCGAAGAAGGTAAAAATAATGTAGAAATACTTAGGTCTAATTCATGCAGTGGTTTGTTTGCTGTCAACCCCGAAACTTTGCTCTCTACGCACACGAAGGAAACACGAGATAACGGTTACAAGAAAATTGAGTTTGTAGCAGATTCAGGTACCACAGAACATTTTGCTAATTCTAAACTGTATTTTAAAAATTTTAATGAATGTAAAAATAAGTTGATTGAATGCGCAAACAAAGATACCTCCGCAGACTTGATTGCGAAGGGAAAAGGGTGCGTTTCGGGTAAAAATAACCAAAACAAGATAGTCCTACGTCCTAGATAGAGTTGTATATGCTAAGGCACTCGCTGGAAACTTGCTGTCGCTTCGCCGTTTTGCTGAAAGGGGCATGAGTATATACCTTGATAACACAAAGCTAGATATTTTTGATCCGCGTTCTAATAAAACTATAATTTCTGGTGTCTACAAGAGCCCTTACTGGATAGTAGAACTACTGCAAGATGAACAGAGTACAAGTAATAATGAGAAGTGCAAAGAAATTATAGACTGCTTAATGGTAGAAAATCCCCTGAAAGCAAAGACTGAGAAGGTTCAGCAAGTCAGCACTAATGATAAGAGCTGCCCTGGAATCTCAAGTCATTACTTCATCGGGAATTAATTACATTCATTAATCGGGAAGACCTGGTTCACACAGCTCTCATCAAAGTGAGTTTATGAAAATAGTTAAAGATAGAAAAATCAATAATTGTGATGACCTTATGATTGGTGAGATTCCAGAAGCTCAAAGCCCGTTTACAGAAAATTACAGAACATTTGAAAGAAATAACAGAGCCATGCTCTGGCATGTAAGATTCGGACATGCCTCAGCAGAATATCTCAAGGTGCTACAAAAAAAAATATACGGACGATAAAGATTTGAATAAGGCCGTCTTCGACAGCTTCATTACAACATGCGAAGTGTGCCAAGTTGCTAAAATCAAGAGATTGCCTTTTAGTACTCAAAGAGATAGGGTACCCAAACCACTTGAGATAGTTTATGCTGATACAATGGGACCGATCAGCCCAGCTACTTATCCTAAAGGATATAAATTTATAATCGTCTAGACGGATGACTACTCAAGATTGACTATGGCATACCCAGTGAAGACAAAATGTGAAGCAGGACGTTGTTTGGACAATTTTGTGACAAACGCACGAAACCTGTTAGGTTTTGATGCAAAGATATGCTATCTTCGAACCGATCAAGGCACGGAGTTTAAAGGAGGTCAAACGGTAGAAGTTCTCCAGAAGGTGGGAGCAGAATTTCAGTTGGCCTGTCCAGTCACCCCTCAGCACAATGGAGTCTCAGAACAGATCAATCGTACCTTGCAAAACAAGGTGCGAGCCTACGTGTACGACTCCGGGCTCAGGGAGAACATGTGGGACTTAGCCCTGGGCAGTGCAGTATATGCCTACAATCGGACACCTTACTGGTCTAACAATATGATAGCTCCTTTAGGAAAGTTTGCGCCCAATTTGAAGATAGACATAACCCAAATCAGAAGATTTGGCTGCGTCGCTTTTATCAAGATACAACGGAATACTGGAACCAAATTCGGTCCACAAAAGAAAAGAGCCGTGCTGGTTGGTTATACCCCCACTGGCTATTATTTCTTAAGACCTGAAAATGGAAAACTTTATGAGAGTCGAGACGTAAAATTCCAAGAAAGACTGGTGTTCAGAGATATCTGGGGAAAGGATAAAATAGCAAACTGGGGAAACCACAAGACAGATATTGAACAAGATGAATGGTTCGTTAAGTTTGACAAGACTAGCCCTTAGGAGTTATTGAAAACGGAGGGAGAACCAGTAGTCAAGAGAAAGCGCGGTCGGCCCTAGGAAGTTGGAGAACTTGGCCAAGAAAGCCCTAAGCAACTCACTAAAATAAATAATACGAGTTTTGCAGGAGCCATCGACACAAACAAGTTGAATAAACTTTTTTAATCGAAGGGCGATGTTGACTGTTTAATCGCAAAAGTCGAAGATAAAATGTCACATGCCCTGATTGCTGGACTGAACAGAGATCCCGCACACTACAAAAAAGCTGTCGCATCTCCGGATTGCGATAAATGGCTCCAAGCAATTAATGAAGAACTGGAATTAATGTGGAAAAACCAAGTGTGGAAACTTGTAGAAAGACCAACCATGAACGCTGAAGGTGGCAAGCCCAACATCATCGACTCTAGGTGGGTTTAAAAAAGAAAAATAAATAAAGATGGAAACACGAAGTTCAGAGCGAGGTTGGTGATTTGTGGCTTTAAAGATAGGAACAAGTACGATCTGCAAGAAACCTATGCCCCGTTGTCTGGGCTAGCCCTTGTAAGATCAGTAATATCAATAATAAATAGATACAATCTGGAGACTTGCCAACTTGATGTCAAGACAGCTTTCTTAATTAGATCTATCAAAGAAGAGATATACATGAAGATTCCTGAAGACCTGCTTGATGGTGACAGGTTCAAAAAAGCTCAGGTTTGTGAATTGGAAAAAGCCCTTTGTGGACTCAAGATCAGCCCAAAAAGATGAAATGAGTGGTTTCGCGAGACTGCATCTATATTAGGACTGCGGTCACATACGAGCGAGCGCTGTCTATATACATGAAGAGAAGCTGATAACTTTCTAGTCCTGATCCCATACGTGGATGATATGATAATAGCCAGCAATTGTGTCGGCAAAATAAATAAAATTAAGACTGGTCTGCAATCTGAGTTTGAGATGTCAGATCCTGGCGTGGTTGGCACATTTCTAGGCCTCAAAGTGGAAAGAGATAAAAAACTTTACACAATTTTACCAACACAAACACCATACATACATAAAATGTTAGAGAAATTTAGATTTAACGAGTCAAAACCCCAAAAAACACCAATGGTGACAAATTAAGTTTTGAATCTGCAAAGAAAAGATAGAGAAGAGTCTGAAGATGCTGGAGAGTTAAGCACAACGATAACGAGACAAAATGTGCCGTACAGAGAAGCAGTCGGTAGCCTGCTGTATTTAGCCAACACAATTAGACCAGACATTTCATACTCGGTGAATGTACTGAGTAGACATCAAATGAAGATGATTGGAAAATGGTCAAACGGGTATTTAGATATTTAGAACACACAAGGACCCTAGGACTAACTTACAGAGGCCATAAAGATGAATAAGAAGCCTATTCAGAAGCGAGTTTGGTAGACTGTAAGGGCTCAATAACAACAGGCGGATATCTCCTAAGGCTGTATGGGGATACAGTTGCTTGGAAAACAAGAAAGCAGAATTATGTTGCTATTTCAACCTGCGAAGCAGAATATCTAGCAATGTGCGACGTAAGTCAAGAATTGATTGGACAGAAGAACTCTATAAATATTATATTGTCTCGCACTTTATTGCGCGCGGATCTATGGTGTGACAACAAAGCTGCCGGAGCAAGTTCTAAGATAGATGGTGGCAAAAGACTGAGACACATGACCGAGATAAAGGCTCACTACGTTAAGGAATGTGTATCCAGAGAAAAAATAATTGTTAAATGGATTCCATCCAAGAAACAACTAGCAAATATCTTTACAAAACCCCTGCCGTTTGAACTGCATGAAAGACTAACGAAAGAAGTTTTGAATGTTTGAGCTCAAAATGAATTGAGCGCAAAATGCATGATAATTAAATTTGAACTTGAAATAGTAAAATTAGTAAATTGATAATAGATAGATAATGATGGTAGACATGCTGATTAATGTATTTTCTGTGTATGTTTTAGTTCGTCGGAACCAACCACAATTAGTGACCCATAAGCCCACGTGCTCCACATCATTGGCCGATTAAACCTAATTCATCTTCAGTGTTAATGTTCAAATATATCTTTTCTTTTAATTTTTAATAAATTCAGATACGAATAGGAGGGAGTGTTAGATGTATTTTTGGCGCTCGTAACTGAATTATTACGCATGCGCAACAGCAAGAAGACGAGACGCAGTGACGCTGCACTTCAGCGTCAAGTAACCACGGTTTTTGTTCACTCTCGCACAGTCAGCCAGTCTGTTAACACACGTATACTCTGTCTCCGCATTTCCTTTACAGTTTATTCTACCTTTTCTGTTCGATTAACTACTGTATTTAAGATAGCAAAGTGTTAAGATTAAAACCTTAAGATAGTGTAAATAAACGAGTCCAAGTTTAATTCTATAATTCGAGTGTATTTTATTCGCTTAGTCACCTGCCTAATCCCATACTGCTAACACATATACACTATATACTTTTTTTTTTTTTAATATTCATCATCGCCCTCGAAGGGGCTCAGACATGGCTATTTTGACACTCTAAAGTGTTTTTAGCCATACGTTGGTTAATTAACGGTAGGTGTGAAACGGTAGGAAAATCGGTAAGTTTTAATGATGCTTTAATTCCCTGCAGGAAAAAACCTCATTTATTAATAAAAATTTCTGTCCAAAGTGGCATTTGAACTCCGGCCATTAAGATCTGTAGGCAGACACGCTACCAACAGAGCCATCATGTGACACACTATATACTAATAAATTAGTACTGTAGTAACATGAACTGTACACAGTTTACAGTATGCACATTGATACATGGCAAACAGTTATATACCAATATAGTATGAAGTTACATACAGTTAAAAGTTATTTTAGTAGCTTGGTACCTGAGTACCTATGACTTGATAGTTACGTACACCATTAACCCATACATATACGGTGTGAATCGAAATTTGAACGCGCACAATGGACACTGCGCAGCGCTTCCGTTAGATAAGGAGAGAGTACTTAGGCCATATGCATACCCACACAACCATACCCCACCGTGCCTCCAAGCTGCTCTTTCCTTTTCTACCGCTGGCCAATGCACAGAGCGGGCTCCCCCTCTCCTCCCGCCCCCTCGCCTGTACTTTATTTTCTTGTGCTCACACACGACTCTCTGCAGGGATCACCTTGTTTTTAAACGAGAGCGATCTGACGCAAAACCAAGAGTTTTTTCCCATACAGAATCGTCCAACATGTCTAAAAAAAATTTTCCTTTAAATAGCAAGGGCTCTGACTAATGCCTTCACGTACAAAAGACAACAAATTATTTGTCTTAAATTTTCCTTTTTTTTCTTAGTTGTTTTTGTTAAAAACAGAGAAATCAGCGTCACTGTTGTCAGCTGCAGTAGAGAGCACTACATTATCATTGCTAGCAATATAGAGCACCACTTTATTATCAAGAACAGAGAGTAGCGTCATTGGCTGTAGCAGAGACAGAGAGAGAGAGAGAGAGCAGCGTCATAGTCGCTAGCTGTAGCAGAGAAAATAGTGTTACTATCACCAGCTGCAGCAAAGAAAGCACTCTGTCATCATCAAAAACAGGAAGCACCACAAAAACATCACTAGCAAAGAAAGATTTGATTGATTAATTTGATTTATTTATGCTGAGGATAGAGTATCTCAATAGCAAGATTAATACATAGTAAGCACAATTGGATAATAAGATACATAAACAGTTAAATGCAATTTAATTTACAAGTTACGGTGGTGGTATTCACATACCATTTGTGCACAGTTTTTATGTTGAATAATTAAATAATATTAAATAGTGAACATTCTTAACAGATCAGCATGTACAATGAGCAACAATTACCATAGCTTTTAAACATATCTAGACAAAAGTATGTAGCTTTTATTGTGAAGAACTTTAGGTGTTCCTCCGTTTGGATGACTGGTCTGAAAATTCTCAATAAGGTATTTTTTTACTGAGCGCCACAGATCACCAATATCTGGAAAGCAGCCAGACAAATATTCGGGGACACCCATCTGTAGGATTTTGATGCGTAGAAAAACCCAAACAATACTTTCTTCCTACAGGCACATCAAGCCATCCCAGCTAATCGTAATAGGGTTGAAGCGCCACATCAGGCCTCAAACGAAAAATGTAACTCACATCAGAGTTTTTGAGTTTGGTTAGTTTTAAATCCAGATAGCCCAAGAGCTCGATGTATACTGAGCAGCAGTACTCAAGGTGGGGCAAGACCAAGGCACTAGCCAAAAGCGATGCAGAAGCCCGTGCACCCTTGAACAAATGCCAGAAACATGTACATTACAGGAGAGGTCATTACAGACAGTAACACCAAGCGTCCTAATGCTGCTGGAAAAAGGTATCTCGTAACCTCTAACCATCACCTGTGGCAGTTTCTCCTTGTCAATGTGCACATGATACTGAACTGAGGTGAACAAGATCGCACGAGTCTTTTAATCATTGAGTTTCATTCATGTGTACTATGCGTATACTCTGACTAAGCCCTACATGATTCGGATCGCACACCATAGACTGGGATTGTCAAACCATCTTGGAAAGAACGGACTCCAACGTAATCGTGATTTCAGAAGCACAATCCTGCTTACATGCATACATTTTAAAATTTTGGTACCACACATATTCATAACCATGCTGCCTGGCCCTATCTTCAACCAACTTAAACAAACGAAATGTAGCATCGGGTAAAAAGTCGATTAGCCGCACAGTGTATTCCAAAGGAGAGTCCGGAAAGTGTGACTTAAACTTTGTCTCACCCAGGTCACGTGCTGCTTTTAAAACATAATCTTGGACATGTGGCGATGTAAACTGAATGACAAAAGACGTTGGCGAAGTCGTATTACTAGCCTCGTCACCAGTTCTAGGTTCAGGCTCAGCATCCCCAGTTTTTTGCCTACAATATCGTCCTTTCAGCGTAGCAGATTCAAGATTAACAAGATATTAATGGAAATATTGGTATGTGTATGTGTTGTGTTCGATGGGATACCTGACACTTTAAACTAAGATCTGGGCACCATATTATTTCACTTTTTTAAGTCATCAACATTTGATCTAAGTTCAGTAATCTCTCTACTCTGAACCTACTGTTGATCCACAAGTTTGCTCAGCGTTCTCTTATTGTCTATCATTACCTGGAATATTGCTGCAAACCGCTGATTGTCATGAAAATTCTCCCATTCCATTGGCAGGTATGTGCCAACCGGTCCCACTCTCAATTGGTCACACGAAAGGCCTCACGCACTCATGGATTTGGCTCATCATGAATTTGTGGTCCTTCTGGCAACAATCGGCTTGCGATGTATCACGCTGGTGGCATCAAGCGGGCCCTCAAAAAATCATGCAAACCACGGTCAGGTAGAAGCTGCATATAAACAGGAAGAGGCACTGTATTACACATCTGAGCCTGTTCATCATAACCACTATGGCCATGCAGTCTCTCAATTCTCAGCAACCTATCATTGATCATGCATCATAAGCGCTAATTTATAACACAGATAAATGGAGCCCAGCTCGGGTTGGATCATCCTGCTGCGATGATGAATTACTAGAATTGCGCGTGCAGTAATCACGATCTCTTGTATTCTTTTTCTCGTTCACATAAAGATACAGCCAGAATAAAAAATTCCTCCACAATCCACACAATGTCACGCTGCAGTGGCACTGAAACATGTAGAGATGTTATGGCCTTTTCTGCTCCACCATATGCATCTGATTCCACAACCCGAATATTAAGCCTGGTATCAGCAGTTGAACTCTTATGAGGATAGAAAACAGCCAGGTAAAGACGTAGGGATAGCTCATGGATCCCCCAGCAATGTTAGCGAGGGTGCACAGCAGGAAACAGCAGGCAGACGATGACAATAACACACTCCGATGTTATCTTACCCAATCGTGGTACTTAAAATATTGATCCGGGGCCCAGGAAGCCCAACCACTGAAGCATAGGTAGTGTGAGCCCTAATTGGATTCCAAAGAAAGCTTACCTACAAAAAACACTCGAACCAGAGGTATGATCGATATGATATAGCTGACAAAAACAAAAGCAAGGAGAACACATCAGTACGACTACGCACCTAGCAGCAGAGAGAGAGAGAGAGAGAGAGAGAGAGAGAGCGAGAGAAATGTGCATAATTTGTCAAGAATTTTTCAAGCTATTACATAGGCAAAATCACACGCAAATTATTATGCTTGCAGAATTTTCAAGATATTAGAGAGACAGCAACATCAGGGAGGAATAGAGGAAAATTAAGAGAGAGAAACCTAAGAGAGAAACGCGTACGAGACTTTAAAAATCCTGCAAGCAAATACGTATAAAAGTACGTATGCGATTGATGCTTGCAGAGTTTTTGGAAAATTCAACACAGTATTTACATCCTTGAAAGTGGCATAACACGAAGATGTAGATACAAGGATGACAGAAAGATGACGGCACGAAGGCGAAGTGGTATAACCATATGCGTGCATTTGATGGCACTATGACGACGGTGATGAAGTCTTTGACTACAGCAGCAGCAATCCAAAATAATGTCAACTCCTAAGAGCGGTGTCGATGACATCAGTAGATGTATAACAACATGCTTGCACTTGATAGCACCATGACGACGATAACGCGGCACCAATAACACCAGCAGCAAAATTAGCAGCAAAATAGCTATCCACCAACCACGACAACACCTATATTATTTATATGCTTCTTGCTGTTACTGTGCAGTAAAATGTAGAAGTAGTGGGGTGCTGGGGAAGAGGTAGTAGGGACTTTCAACTCAGTGAAACTTTTAACTGAGTAGACTTATGCCATCGATGGGAATGTAGATCTACTTTACCATTGGTGGAATTTTTTCCTTTAATCTTAGCTAAGCAGAGTCCGTAAAAAAAAGATGAAAAGGCAGTAGTGATACGGCTGCCAAGCCAGAAAATCTCTATACAGATTTTTATCCAGTAAGAAGACTACGCGGACGATGTTCCTTACTGGATCAGAATTTTTATAGTTTACGTACTAATAGTTCAAGTTGAAAGTGTTGAATGGTGGTTGGATATTTAAGCGATCAAGTCAAGGGGCCGGAGATAGCCATTCCTTGTAGTGTACCTGATGTAAGTATGAATGCATGTATTTGTGAGTATTATGAGGTAGTGCTGAAGGTTGCAACGATTTTCTGTTGTTTTATCTTACGTAAAATAGTTAACCAGTAATCTCAGAAAATCAGTTTCAAATCTATGTACCATTTATTGTACTTATTTAAAATTTGTATCGTAGACATTTTCCACCGCAACTGTTCACTTCTTAACAAGCAGTATGTGGTGCCCTTTCTCTAGGTATGAAGTCATCATCGGGAAAGCAAAGGAGAGACACGCAAAAAGAACAGAAACTGTGTCGTATTGACAAATCATGTGTTTAAAGTTTGGAGTAGTTGAGTGCATGGCATTTGTGATGAACCCCTGTTAAAGTTGAGCTAATACTCACTCGTTCCAGCAATTGCATCTTTAAGCCCAAATTTCTAAATTTTAATTCATATTGAATACAAATACTGCCAGAATTTTCTTCAGTTGATTTTAATATGTATAAAAAATGTTACAGTATACTGGAATAAATTTTTAAAAAAGCCCCCTTAACTACTTTCTTGAATTATCTTCCATTATAAAAAATTTTGGAAAAAACATAGCTTATAACTTAACCATTGTTAGGTTGTTAGCGATCAGTCACATTGAAAAAAGGTCGTGGCTCATACATATGTTAACATCATTAAATGTTTAAAGTTACAGTTATTTGATAATTATTTTGTGTTTACCACTAGTTCTTATATTCTGCGTACGAAAATCTTCAAAACAATATTTAAGTCACTTTTACTGTTATAAAATGATATTTAAAGTAGTATTACTAAGAAAATTATTAAAAACTATATAATATTTGAATACGTAGACCGCTGGTTCACATAAGTCATAGGTTTATAGATTGTTTTTAGGAGAAGTAAGAAAAATAATAATAGTCTTCTGTCTATTAAATCTAATTATATTAGCAGTTTAGCTGTTAAACATGATTTATCATGTTTATAATTAAATTGCTAAATTTTATTTAAAAAATTGCATTTAATGTTTTCGTTTTCTAATAACGAGACATCGTGAGAAAAAAGCGACTCGGGCAAAGGTTTACTCATCGACTTTTTTGTTTTTCTCTTTTTTTTTTAAATTCTAGACTATGTCGTTAAACTTATTAATAATTTAACATACCCACAGGCACACACTATGATAGATTTGTGTGACAACACTTATTTCTATTTCAAAACATCTTCTTGTATTATTGATTTGATTCATTAGTAAGACCAGTGAATGCTAACTGCTAATATAAAAAGCTTTACTCATCTTTTAAGTATCTTTTATATAAACGGCTTATAAAAACGGAAATACTTTTTAGGTACGTTGCATACTGTTGACTCGGTTAAAACACTGATTAATTTTAAAAACACATACATCTTGAGAACAAGAACTCAATTTTTATTTATGACACTTATTCTGTAGTCAGCCAGATAGAGTACAATTTAAGCTTGTTTATCAAAACAATCGAAAGTAAACAAACAAGAACAAAAAGTAATATCCAAATGAATAGCAAAGATATAAAACAGTATTAAACAAGATGCAAACTTTGATAGTGCTTAATAGATAACTTACGAATCACATGAAATTATTTTGAGATGCCAATACGATTGACTGTTTTCTTGTAGAAGTTGAGAAAATGTAAATGATTAAAGAAACTATCTATCAAAGAAACATTTTTTACATCAGTTCTTTTAATCCAAAACATTGTTTCATATATTTTAATAAGATACCTTTCAAATTTATTCGAGTATAAATAAATGTCTTTGATACTTAAATACTATAAATATTAATTGAGTACCATGAACAATAAGATTATAAGGTTAAATTTAGAGACAGTATGGATGGAGCTCGTCCTGTGCAGCCATTACTGGATCAACAAACATACTTTCTTACACATTGTTTCTCAACCATTTTATACAAGTAGTTAATCTTAGAATTTGTTCTAGAATCTAATCTCTTTAAGTACTTATGGTTTACTTTGTAACCAAAACTTTCGTTTAATTAAAACTTCCCCACTTTGTTTTGTTTTAAAGTACCTATGGTAAAATACGTAAGCTATTACAGGTTTGCTGTAAATATGCTTATCAATACTACAAAACTGTATGTGATGAAACCATATGCATTAGAACCGCTGGCGTATTACTCTTAACAATAAATTACTTAGCCCTTTTAATTTTTTATTTCTTTACCATCCATCACAATAGATAAACTTAAATAAAATAACTAATTCAACAAGATACATGAATTATTAAAGAATTTGCCTTCAATCGTTAAATTTTTCAACTCACAAAGTTGAACAAACCATACCTTAGATTAACAAAATTACATTGTTATGTTTAATTTACAGACACAGTCGAACCTTATCATTTTCAATGCTAATGAAATGTGTATTTTTCTGGAATATTTATTCATACCTTTCTTGGCATACACAGTTAGATATGACTAGATTCGGTCTGATTCATTCACAAACACACTAAATGATGTAGGAGTTAGCTAATTATGTAAATTAATGTGTCAAGGACTTTAAAAACGAATAATAAATAATCTACTTACATATACACATTTTAACATAATTAACATTCTGATTAAGCTATAAAAATCCATGAGATCGCTTACCAAAACATTTGTTCCTTCTACTGAAAGCAGAATTTCGGTTTAAAGAACTTTAATTATAAATTTGTTAACTCACAAATGTGATTTGGCAACATCAAAGCACTTCTAGATCTTACAATTCTTCTACCATTTAAAGCTGAAGCTCTTATTCCTATTTTACTAGAAAATTAGCGTACTCTGCAATAGTTAAGCCACTCACTCACGTAATATTTATCGCAGATTTCTGTTTGAATTCATTAAAAAAAAAAAAAAGGAATAATAAAAATAATAAACTACATCTCAATTATTTCGGATAGCAAAGACAGTGCACGCTTATGAGAAGACAAACTTTAGATAAAAAATATCTTGTGAATGCCTGAGCAAAAGTGCAAGCTTGAGAGCAGCTTTCTCGCAAAATGCTTAGAACTCTCTCTCTCTCTTTTTTCTCTGCTCGTTTTTTATGACTTTTTTTCTACCTGCCTAGCACTGTGCTCTCACATCGCTATGTTACGCACGTTAAATATATACCCGTGTACCTGAGCTATGAGAGGTTATTGCTTATTTCAGAATTACTTACACTTATACGTTGTGCCTGCATTAAACAGACCTTATGAGCTAGCATATGGCTATATATTCGAAAAACCATTATTTTTACGACAAGAAAGATGAGTTTCTTCATAATAATATTTCTGAAACATATTCTGAAAAGGCACATCTGCTAAATATTGAAAAACGTTACTAGTCATTGACTACGGCTATTTTAAATATATATGTTGACTATAGATCAAATAGATAAGTTATGCTATGCAAAAACTGTTATTTACAACTGCTTTATTTTGTAAACAATAATGTTAAAGACAAAAGTCTTAAAAATGAATTTTCTTTACTAATTGTTTCTTCTCACTGTTAATTTATGAAATAAGAAAGAGAGTTTTATTTTCTGCACCATCTTTTTCAACACGTCATGTTTTCACGTACTTGCATGCTTGATTCTATCATGTACTTGCGTGCTTCAAATAAATTTGATATTTAAATTTAATAAGAAGATTCAACATGTTTGTTTTGGCGATGTTCTAACAGTGACTACAATCTTTTTTATCAATCTTTGTACTAATACCGACTTTCTTTTTCAATTTTAAATAGATCTTTTTTTTATCTATCTTACTGCTAGAATAAAACACCATACTGTCGCTCGAGGAATGTAAAATGAAGGTTACCGCATGCATTCTATTCATAGACAGTAAAATAAGCATTTACACATTAAGTTACATTTCTTAAAGAAAGGTATCAAAATGTCAAAGATGGTGGGTACCCTAGAAATAGCAGTAAGTTACCATTTTATAAAAATGCACAAGAAGTAAAAGAAACAATTTTCAACTATAGCTAAGTTACAATTAGGGGGTAATTATGAGCTATGATTTTGGTATCGTAAATGCGAAAGATGTTTTAGAAACGTTCGTTACATTTTGTATTTTAAACTATTAAACCGGTGCGAAGTATAAATTTTCAAGAAAGAAAACATTTTTAGCACAATACAAAAAACTTTAAGTAATTAAAAGAAATGAGCTGACCTCTCTTGCATACATTTGATTGTTGGCTGACGCCTGATTTTAAGATCCCATATTGAAAGGAGCCCCTGATGTAGAAGTCTTAGGTACCTTATTGCAGT
Source organism: Copidosoma floridanum (assembly GCF_036245765.1). Lineage (NCBI taxonomy): Eukaryota > Metazoa > Arthropoda > Insecta > Hymenoptera > Encyrtidae > Copidosoma > Copidosoma floridanum. The sequence goes on along the minus strand of NW_028321882.1, from coordinate 9,174,022 downwards.
ATTTCTTTTATCGAAATAAATAAAAAAGCATAATATTGTTAAGAATTATCTTTATTTTGACAAAATTAAGTATTCTGAATATTTCTAAAACTTCTTACAACTACACCATCTATATTTTGCAAACATTGCACAGTTTTAAATACAAAAATTTTTAGAGAGTTTTTTTTTTAATTTATGAAACATAAGGTTTATCTATACGTGGGAATTGATAGAAATAACTCGTATTAAGTAGCTGTCGTTTCGTAACAAAAAATTAAATAAATCATATGTGGTAATAATAGAAATATGGAAATAAATAAGTAAAAGTATGAATTGTACATATAGTCAATAGTTTTTCAATTATATTTCGAGGTTTTGGAGAAAAATAACCAACGAGTATTTTTTATCAGTTAGGTTGCCGTCAGTTATTGCTAATGTATGTATGCATTTGATACTATAACCATATTATTTTGTAACTTCTAATACTCACTGTGAAATACTTCATCCATGACCTATGAACAATTATGTATTTGCTTTTTTCTTAACTGACTCTTACTTAGGTGGAAGAAATACATTCAATCATTGTGCACAAAAAATAATCTTATATTCCAAAGATTAAGCTCTACAGTCACTTTTATAAATGAAAGAAGTTTATTAAGAAGTGCACCATAACTTTGAAAAAAAAAAAAAAACTAAACGAAATATAGTAAGTAATGAAGTTTGTTTTAGAAAAACGAGAATACTTTTAACTGTTTAATGTTACATGTCACGAGTCATCGAAGTAATTTAAGTGGAATATTGTTTCAGTTTTTATAGAAAGTATTTTCAAATTCAGAGGCTGTACATAGACAATATTTGAGGCACATGTATATTAAAAACTTATACCTCGAACAGTTTATTTAAAAAATATAAGTTTTATTTACATTTGTTATCTGAAGATAATCATCATTGCTCTTATTTTGAATATGGCAATGTTGGGTTTAAAAATAATAGGGGTTTTGTAAAAATATGAGCTCTTACTATGTATTAAAAAAAACACGCAAAAAAAAGTTACAATTTACAAAAGCATATCATAAAATTTTAGATTTACCATTAACTATTTTAACATAATTTTAATTCGTACGTTGTAAAGTTACTGTTACATACGTACGAGAGATTGTTTTTAAAGGTACAACTATAAAAACTGACTGTCAACAATTTTTCTGTCTTATGTGCAAAGAAACAAAAAAACCTTTTAAAAATTTTTTAAGCCAGTAAAGTTTTTTGATGTATATAATATTCACATAGTAGTAAAGCTCCTATTCGTTTTAAAATTTTTTTTTCTCTTATATTTATTAATAATAATTCGATAGTTGGCAAATATTGTAAAATAACTATCTGCGTTTTTCAATTGACAAGTATAAGAATAGTGTATCTAACAGTGCGAATGAAAAAGCAACCTATATTGTGCACAATAATTTTATTGTGTTGTTTTTATCACTTTATAAGATTGTGTTTTTTTTCTCGTTCTTTCTCTCTCTCTCTCTCTCTCTCTCTCTCTCTCTTTCTACCTTTTACTCAATGTGAGCATGCATGAGTGTGCGTAATCAGTTAGATCTCAGAATACTAATAGTGCCACAATAAAAGAAAAGAAAAAAATCAGTGGAAATTGTTGCAGGATACGTGTTTAGAACAAGGTCCTTTTAGTACGTAGGGTTCTTGGTATAATTAATTAATAACGTGCCTGGCTCTGCTTCTTACCATGTACCCCTCTCTTTAATGTGATCACGTTATCCAAGACCCCTCTTACTGTGCGCCTTGATAATTTCGTTTTCCTTAAGAAAATCCGTAAAAATTGTTATTTTTTACGTATCTTGTATTCCTTTTGAGATACCTCGTATTTTTATTTTTTTGAGGTTATGTCGTCATGAGATGATTTTGTAATTAATCCTAAATAGTTATAATAATTTTCTTAGTATTTTACTTAATTTTCTTGATGGCTTGATAAACACATATTATTAATCACATTGTATTAAGGTTATCATGCCACGTACGGATGGTATATACCTAGGGTTCCTACTGACTTTGCGCAGCATGGCCTATCTATCTTATCATACTAATATATAAAGTGAAGTCGCTAAAGCCGTTAATATCGCTAACCACGAACACTATTAAGACGATTTTGCTGAAATCTTGCATACCTATTCTTGACATTTCCTAGATCGTTTTAGTATAGTTTTTATTTTGATAAATTTAATGATAACAGCGATAAAAAAGCGTAAAGTTTTGTAAATAAACACTAGCTTTTCACTCTAGTTCAGTAGGATCTGGTAGGTAGCGTCAACATGAGATTGAAGCTACCTGCAATATAATTAAATAAGTGTGCTTATAATAGGCCTGAGCATCTCAAAAACTTCTGCAGATTCATTTAACAGACTAATTGATCAAATAATACTCGAACAAAATCTAGTTAGTGAACAGTTTGGATTTAGAGCAGGCCATGGCACTGTGCAACAGCTAGTCAAGATAACAAATCATGTTGCTGAAAGTTTTAATAAAAACAAAGTTTTGAACTACCGTGCCAACAAATGTATTAGAACTTCACAAAGTTGAAAAAAAAACAGCTGTTAGGGGTTACAAAAGTCTTAAGCATGCTAAAAGTCACAAGAGGGAGAATTAGATTGAAAACTTTAAATTTATCTAATGAATACAATTTATTGAGATTGGAACAGCAGCGTCCAAACCAACAAATTTATAATGAATCCGTTGCATGTGAGATCAGCTTTTCTTTATACCCTCATAGTAATCTCTTACATCTTTCAGATTTTAAAATGAGTAAAAAATGTATTTGTATTTTTGTGGTCAAAAAAAAATGTAGAGATAAATCTCTAGGCCTCTTGTGTTTTAAAAATAAAGTCGTAAGATGAAAAAAAGAAAATTTTTTTTTTTTTTTATATACTTTTTAGGAATTTTAAATCTTTACAGCTTAAAAAAAAAAGCCCTTTTCGTAAATGATGCGGGACAAACTGCAAATGAACGACCCCTTCTGACCAACGATTATTTTATGGCATAAGAACCACTTGGTACTTTTCAGCATAATTACATTTTTTTCATCAATTCTTACAGTGTATTATTTGACCAGATAAACTGTATGAATTCCGAACAAATATGTTTTTGAAGAGAAGATTGTTGTTCTGAGAAGCGTCAGGAATAGATGTAAAATTTATAACTGAAAACGTTTGACATTAAAAGTCACGACACGGTGTTCCATTAAGTAAGTCTCGGGCGAAGCCGAGACAGGAGGCCGGTAGTACTTGTATATACATAGTCAGTTAATATATATATACTAAATTAGGAAGCTTACCCTGTTAATTTATTTTGCTAAAGTCCCAGTTGTGCCTAGCTAGGCCGCAGGTAGGGTAAGTCAGCAGCCAAGGTAAGGCAGACCTAATGCCCACCTATAGACCAATTAATCTACGAAAAAGATGACATTAGTGTTAGCAGAAAACAAAAAATACGTTAATATAAAAGAAAATGATTCCAGAAACATAGCGTTTTTTTTCGGTTATTCAGTGGCTGAGTTAACCTAAAAAATTCGTGAAAGTCCAAAAATCCCTTTTTTTCGTGTTTGAAAAAAAATTTGACCTCTAATGCCGAAAAGTTGAATAAAAAAGTTGTAGATTTAAAAAAACCTATCGATTGACGCGCGTTAGATATAATTTGAATGTGTACTTGCTGAGGAAACTAGAAAAAACCATCGAAAATCGTCTTTTTTAAATTTGTTAATAACTTTTTTTCTTTTGAGATTCTAAGATTGGTATTTAGTCAAATTATGAGTTATTGGTTAACAAACCTTCAGTTGTTTTTTTTTTGCGAAAAATATTAAAAATTTTTCGAATTATAGCATTTTTTCGAAAAAAAACACCTCTCGTAAAAACTTCAATAGACGTCAGGTAATAATGCTGGAGCGATTTTTCAAGGCTTAATCTTTTCGTCTAGACTTATTCTATCATGCAATGTTTGTAGTGAGTAAGATTTTTTAATTTTTGATGCCGAAATCGGACTCCGAAAAAATTACTTTTTTTTTCTATCGGTTTTTTGCATTTTTTTTATGTATTTTGATAATTGCATGTATATAACTAACTGCAATGCATTGCGATTATTTTTTTACGATTAAAAAAAAAATCTTTATATTATGACCATGTGGAGCCAAGTTAGGTTTTTTTTTTTTTAAAATCCCTATGCGGCGGTGAAAAGCGTAGAACTCTGAAACTTGCACACTTTACGAACAAATACCCATTTTGCATTAAAAAAATTATTCTCAATTGTTAACTTTAGCGGAACAATGGGTATTATAACGTTACAGTTGAGTCTTTTTGCGCGTCGCGCATCGACTGCTTGCTGGTATGAGGTGTGTCTGGCTGGTTGCTCTTACTTGGGCGTTCCGATATGGCTCCGAAATGGAGTCGGAGTGGTGAGAGAAAGATGTTCTCCCCTTATGCAGCTGCTTCGGACTGAGAGTCTCTGGAGTACATTAGTACAGAAATGCAGTCCCTCCAGACAAGTTTTTATCGAATTGTAAAAATAAATAACAGTTGATCGATTTCTTAACGGTCAGTCTCACGCAAGCGGGATGCACTTATAAAATAGCAGATAAAGATGCCGATTTGCTCATTGTTGATTCTTCAATCCAATTAGCTGCAAGTAGAAATAATGTCATCTTAGTTAATGAAGATATTGATTTATTGGTGCTCCTTACTTAAAAATCGCCCGTTGAAAAAACTATATACTTTATAAAAAAGAGCCAAGGCAATAAGCCTGATTGCTGGTATACAAATGACAGTCCAATTTACTCAAGATTGCGAAATTATGTAGCTTTTTTACACGTCATAACTAGTTGTGAAACCGTATCGTGTCTGTACAGAAAAGGAAAAAACAAATTAATAAAAATATTTAACGATACACCTAAGCATTGCCAGATGATGGATGTGTTTTATCGCACTGATGCTGACAAGAACCAAATTTGCTCTAATGGATGTAAAATAATTGCCTTGCTATACGATAAACGAACAAATGTATCATTAAATGACCTTCGCTACCAACAATTCAGCAAGTGCACCGCCCGTAATACGTTTCAGTTGCCCAGTATACCGCCCACCGAAGGTGCAGCAAAACAGCATGTATTTCGAGTTTACCTGCAACTACAAAAGTGGTTGGGAAATGGCTTAGAACCAACCCTTTGGGGATGGAAGTTATCGAACAACGTAATTCTACCCAACTATACCAACGAAGCCCTAGTACCGGAGGAAATATTAAAAATAATTGCATGTCAGTGTGAAGGTACTTGCAAAACAAAAAATTGTCGTTGTTTCAATCATGGTCTAAGGTTTCCAATGTATGTGCTCACTGCCAGTACTCACAGTTCACAAGTTTTTAAGAAGAAGATCATGCTATCTCACATGAGCAGTCCTTCGTGAAGAATACGGATATTGGTGATGTTAGTATTGGACAATTTCCGATTAATGAAGACATGTTTTGCACTTTTCAAATACCGGCTTTTAATGATCCAGTACTGAAATGTACCATGGATCATGAAGAAAACATGGATGTGCTTGGTGACATTAATGGGCAACCCTTTAAGAAGGTGCGAACGGATAATATGGATTAGTTTTACTTTTTTAAAAAGAATTTGTATTATTGAATAAAAAAATTGAATTAAAATACATTGCTTTTTTTCGCTAACCCGTTACGTATTTCTAATGAATCTGTGATAACATCTACAAATAAAGTCAGGTAACCATAATAAAGGTAATATTTACAACACTTGACGTCCCCAAGCAGCATTGTTCGAGCGCCCGAGTAAGAGCAACCAGCCAGACACACCTCATACCAGCAGGCAGTCGATGCGTGACGCGCAAAAAGACTCAACTGTAACGTTGTCATACCCATCGTTCCGCTAAAGTTAACAATTGTGAATAATTTCTTTACTGCAAAATGGGTATTTGTTAGTAAAGTGTGCAAGTTTCAGAGTTCTACGCATTTCACCGTCGCATAGGGATTTAAAAAAAAAAAAACCTCACTTGGCTCCACATGGTCGTATCATGAAATTTTTTTTTTTTAAATTCGTAAAAAAATAAGTACGATGCATTGCAGTTAGTTATATACGTGCAATTATCAAAATACGTAAAAAAATGCGAAAAACCGATAGAAAAAAAAGTAATTTTTTCGGAGTCCAATTTTGGCATCAAAAATTAAAAAATTTTACGTACTACAAACATCGCATGATAGAATAAGTCTAGACAAAGAGATTAAGATTTGAAAAATTGCTCCAGCATTATTTCCTGACGTCTATTGAAGTTTTTACGAAAGGTGTTTTTTTTCGAAAAAATGCGATATTTCGAAAAACTTTCTAATATTTTTCGCTCAAAAAACAACTGAAGATTTGTGAACCAAAAAATTATAATTTGACTTAATACCAACTTCAAAATCTCAAAAGAAAAAAAAGTATTAACAAATTTAAAAAAGACGATTTTCGATGGTTTTTTCAAGTTTCCTCAGTAAGAACATATTCAAATTATATCTAACGCACGTCAATCGATAGATTTTTTTAAGATCTACAACTTTGTTATTTAACTTATCGGCATTGGAGGTCAATTTTTTCTTCAAACGCGAAAAAAGTGATTTTCGGACTTTCACGAATTTTTTAGGTTATCTCAGCCACTAAATGACCGAAAAAAAAACGCTATGTTTCTCAAATCATTTTCTTTTATATCAACGTATTTTTTGTTTTCTGCTAACACTAACGTCAAATTTAACATTCAGCCTTCGTAGATTAATTGGCCTACTAAGCTCTCCGATTGAGTGAGTACGCATTTTGGAGCACCATGTATGTTTATGAAAACTTACTCGTTAGCCCTTTGCATGTAAAGCGAGTGTGAGTGAAAAATAAATAAAAATAATTAATAAAATAAAACGCTATCTGTCTTTCACCAACTGAGGAGTAAAAAAGCGTAATTATTCAAAAAAAGAGAGCAGCAAGATTTAGCAGAGACAAACATTGTAAAATTGTCATTGTAATGCACCGCGAATAAGGAGTGTGTGTGTGTTTATACACGTGTAGTTGGGGGGAAAGACTATACGTGTGCAAGCTAGGCCCTATGAGAGAAGTAGGGGAAATGAAGAGATAGAGTAGGTTTCGGTAGTAGGACGTGAGCAGTGGGACTAAGGAGACTCCTTGACGGGCCTTCGATAGGAAAGGATGTAAACCATTTGCGCCATCGAGACATCGTCCAACCTCTGTCTGATCACCAGTTCATGGTGACCTACGAGAGGCATCATCTGCAGCTTGGTTGGAGACTACACAGTTATAAGAGGCTGGATGGCAGTGAGCGACATCGTCAGGACACGACAAAAAAATTTATTCTGGAAATGGTGGTCTGGAGGTCTTTTGCATAGTGCTAGGTAAGGTTACGCGACGAGTGGGGAAGTGAGGAAGAGGGACATAGTATGTGGCGCCAAGGTGAGGTTGTTCGGCTGTGGGATGTTTCGAGGATAAGGATAAAAAGCGGGCGTGTGGATGAGTGAGTGTGGTTGAAGGTACTGTTGATCTCTTCGTGATTGAGGAGAAGAGTGAGAAGTGTAAGCGAGGGGTCAAGATTGTTAGGAGAGTGAGAGGAAGTGAGAGTAAAGGAGAAAGAAAAACGTGGGTGTTAGAGCGAGGATCAGGTTATTCGAAAGGAAGACGGGTGTCAGGTTATCTGGGTGGAAAGCTGTATCACTACGCGTTACAGAGGTGGATCAAGAGTGTGTGTGCATGTGTGTGCGGATTCAAAGAGTCATCTTAGCTCAGCAGTCGGTGAGAGGCTACCTGCCCGTGGCAATAAGACGAAAAAGGTGCGTGCATATCCAGAGTCGTTTAAGCCTCGGTAGTTGGCGAAGGGCCGCCTGTCCATAGCAGTAGGATTTAGTAGGAAGTGTGTGTGTGTGCGAGTTCGCAGTGTCGCGTCGTCTCTGACTCGGTAAAGCGGTGGGTGAGGTCGACAGTAGGACTCAGCAGGACAGTAGGTTGAGAGAGAGAAGTGACGACAGTGCTCACTAAGGGGGGATCAGAAGCAGAGCATGAAAGGGAGTAATTATCAATCTCCTTAAATCTCTCGTTCTCTTACGGTTTTTTTTAACCTTTTTTGTTACATTTCTTTTTTTCTCGGCTAGATCTTCACACTCTAGCTGGCATAAGGAACTTTGCTGTAACAGTAAAGTCAAACAGACCAATTATATATTAATTATTAATAATATACAACTTAAAAGAAGGTAAGGACTTATTATATACTTATTATAAATAATTGACAAATAAGTATTTTATCAAAGATAATCGTTACAACTTATTTATTAAATAATCAAATTTTGTTATTTAAGTGGAGCAAAAAAATTAATCAGACTTTAGAGGCAAAATTTAATTACTTTACGGCTTACTAGTGACTTTATTAATTGATAAAATATTAATTATCAACACAAGTGACTACAACCTAATAACCAGGGGCGATTACTAGCGACTTTATTAATTAATAAGAAGGTTATTAATAATACAAGTGCCTATCACCAGATGAACCAGGGTGCTTACTAGACACTTTAATAGTTAAGAAAAAGGTTATTAATAACACAAGTGCCTATCAATAAAGTCTCCAGTCAGCGCCCCGGGTCATCTGGTTATAGGCACTTCTGTTATGGATTAACTTTTTATTAACTGATAAAGTGGCCAGTCAGTAGACTGGCTTGTTTGGTTGTAATGACTTGTGTTAATAACTCATATTTTATCAACTAATAAAATAACCAGTCAGGACCCCAGATAATCTGGTTATAGGCGCTTGCGTTATTGATTGACTTTTTATTAAGTAATATAGTGGCCAGTCAGCCCCCTGGATTATCTGGTTTTAGGCACTTGTGTTATTGATGAACTTTTTATTAGTTAATAAAGTAGACAGTTAACGCCTTGGATCATCGGGTTAAAAATGCTTATGTTGTTTAACAAGAAAGAATACAATGAAGAGTGCTAGGTAATTTGCTTCAAGCTACTTTCATTACTAGAGCCACTTTGAATTGCGTGCACTACATTGGTTGTTGCTTTTAAAATCGCTAGTACCACGTGCAATTTTGGGCCTGTGAGCATGCTTCGAGCCTATTAAATTACTTTTGATCCTACGGCAGCAAGGTATTTTGACCTTAAGGCAAAAAAACATTTTCAACCTGAAGCAGCAATTGCACTTTTTCTCTTAGTAAGAAATATAATTTTTTGTTAAATAAATGCTATCGTCTTTGGGGCTATTTTGCAGCTATTTTGGATCTGGGAAGTGACACCGAGGGACGTAACCCAGAGGGTACAGACAAATAAAAAGTACTTTTAAAGAGCTCGTCATTTGTACTAAGGTTTTCTAAGAAAGTTTAAAATAAGTATTTAATCCTAATGTTAAATGAGCCAGTTTGTGACAAGAGTGTTTAAAAAACATTCTAACACAAAGTGACAATTTGACATTTTACACCCCTTTTAAGACTCTGTTGAGGCAGAAATCATACTAAAACTAGTACCTAGTAGGTAAAATTTAGCGGGGAATCTATTGGTACTATCAAAACTTACGTATGATCAACAATTTATAAGATAAGAATCAAATACCGAAGAAAAATAAATTGGTGGTTAGAATTAGTTAAGTATTCAAATTCCTCAACGCTTGAAACATGTTAATCCACAATATTACGTAAGTCATATTAGGATTTTTTTTTTTTAAACTCATGTCTAAAATAGTAAATTATTGAATCCATCGGATTTACATTTCAAATCAGTGACACGGCATTCCATGACCACGAAAGCTAACTTCATGTCAGTCGTGTAAATAGAATACCATGTATCCATACAGCTCCATATATCAAATCAGGTTGATACAATAGTCAGCGAATGTTGAAACAGAATATAAAAATGCATTCAATTTGCAAAATCTGTATTATTGCATTAGAAAGAAGCAACATTATTATAAACAATGCTTTATCAGTCCCAACAATATGCCCCCAACAGCTTGTTTCAGGCACCACGTAAGTCCTATAGGCAAAGCGACTCTAACAAATGCGGAAATTCAACAGAATGACAATAAATATCTTATTAAATAACGTCTTCAAAAATTTGACGACAGACAATCGTTTAGTACTTATTTCCTCGGTAAAAACACTAGCAAATAAGAGTTTCGCCAGTACCCCACCGATATCTCTGGTAAGCTTAACTCGTGGGCCAAGATCGAAGTTTTCCGCGAAGAAAGCGTTTAATAACTGCTCCTTTGTAAGGAATACTGCAAAAAAATATAAATTTCACCAGTGCATAGCTGATATGTCTGGTAAGCTTGACTCGTAGGCCAAAATCGAGGTTTCCCACGCGAGAAACGTTGATAAACTGCTTTTTTAAGAGTAATACTGCCTAACAATATGAGTTTTAACAGTGCATAGATTAAATCTCTGGCAAACGTGACTCGTGGGGCAAAATCAAAGTTTCCCGCGTTGAAAACATTAATCAACTGCTTATTTAAGTGGGATACTGCTTAAATATGAGTTTTAACAGTGCATAGCTGATATCTCTGGTAAACTCAACTTGTGGGCCAAGATCGAAGTTTCCCGCGCGGGAAACGTTAATAAACTGTTTTTTTGTGAGGAATACTGTTAAATAATGTAAATTTCACCAGTGCATAGCTAATATCAGTGGTGAGCTTGACTCGCAGGCCAAGATCGAAGTTTCCCACGCGGGAAGCGTTGATAAACTGCTTCTTTGTGAGAGATACTGCCGAATAATATGAGTTTCACCAGTGCATAGCTAATATCTGTGGTAAACTTAACTCATGATGCAAGATCAAAGTTTCCCGCGCGGGAAGCGTTGATTAACTGCTTCTTTGATAGGGATACTGCCTAACAATATAACTTTAAACAGTGCATAGCCAATATCTTTGGTAAGCTTGACTCGCGGGCCAAGATCAAAGTTTTCCACGCAGGAAGCGTTGATAAACTGCTCCTTTGTGAGGGATACTGCCAAATAATATAAGTTTCACTAGTGCATAGCTGATATCTGTGGTAAGCTTGACTCATGATGCAAGATAAAATATTCCCGCTCGGGAAACATTGATAAACTGCTTCTTTAAGAGGGAAACTGCCAAATAATATGAATTTCACCGGTGCATAGCTAATATCTCTGGTAAGCTCAACTTGTGGGCTAAGATTAAAGAATTCCACGCACGAACTGTTGATAAACAGCTCCTTTGTAAGGAATACTGCTGAACAATGTTGATTTTACCAGTGCATAGCTAATATCTGTGGTAACTTGACTCGCGGGTCAAGATCTAGGTTTTCCGCGCGAGAAACGTTGACAAACTGCTTCTTTGAGAGTGATACTGCCTAACAATATGAGTTTTACCAGTGCATTGCTGATATCTGTGGTGAGCTTGACTCGTGGGGCAAGATCAAAGTTTTTCACGTGGAAAACGTTGATAAACTGCGTTTTTGAGAGGGATACTGCCTCACAATATAAGTTCCAACATTGCATACCTGATATCTCTGGTAAACTTGACTCGCGGGCCAAGGTCAAAGTTTCCCACGCAGGAAGCGTTGATAAACTGCTCTTTTGTGAGGGATACTGCCAAATAATATGAGTTTCACCAGTGCATAGCTGATATCTGTAGTAAACTTAACTCATGATGCAAGATAAAAGATTCCCGCTCGGGAAACATTGATAAACTGCTTTTTTAAGAGGGATACTGCCAAATAATATAAATTTTAGTGGTGCATAGCTAATATCTCTGGTAATCTCAACTTGTGGGCCAAGATTAAAGAATCCCGCACACGAACCGTTGATAAACTGCTCCTTTGTGAGGGATACTGCTGAATAATGTTAATTTTACCAGTGCATAGCTAACATCTGTGGTAAGCTTAACTCGTGGGCCAAGATCAAGGTTTTCCGCGCGAGAAACGTTGAAAAACTGCGTCTTTAAAATGGATAATGCCTCACAATATAAGTTTTAACATTGCATATCTGATATCTCTAGTAAACTTGAATTCTGGGCCAAAATCGAAGTTTCTCGTGAAGGAAACAATAAATAACTGCTCCTTTGTAAGGGATACTGCCAAATAATATAAATTTTACCAGTGCATAGCTGATATGTCTGGTAAGCTGGACTCGTGGGCCGAAATCGAGGTTTCTTACGCGGGAATCGTTGATAAACTGCTTTTTTGAGAGGGATATTGCCTTACAATATGAGTTTAAACAGTGCATAGATTACATCTGTGGCAAACGTGACTCGTGGGGCAAGATCAAAGTTTCCCGCGTGAAAAACATTGTTAAACAGCTTATTTGAGAGGGATATTGCTTAAATATGAGTTTCAACAGTGCATAGCTGATATCTCTGGTAAGCTTGACTTGCGGGCTAAGATTAAAGTTCCCCACAAAGAAAACGTTAAATAACTGCTTCTTTGTGAGGAAAATCTGCCAAATAATATGAATTTCATCAGTGTATAGTTGATATCTCTAGTAAGCTCAACTTGTGGGCCAAGATCAAAGTTTCCCGCGCGGAAAACGTTGATAATCTGCTACTTTAAGAGGGATACTGCTAAATAATGGGAATTTTACCAGTGCATAGCTAAATCTGTGGTAAGCTTGACTCGCAGGGCAAAATTGGAGTTTTCCACGCGGGAAGCGTTGATAAACTGCTCCTTTGTAAGGGATACTGCCGAATAATATGAGTTTCACCAGTGCATAGGTAATATCTGTGGTAAGCTTGACTCGTGGGACAAGATCGAAGATTCCCGCGCGGGAAACGTTGATAAACTGCTCCTTTGTGAGGGATACTGCCGAATAATATGAGTTCCACCAGTGCATAGGTGATATCCCTGGTAAGCTTATCTTGTGGAGCAAAGTAGGAGTTTTCCGCGCGAGAAACGTTGATAAGCTGCTTTGTGATAACTTTGTGAGGGATACTGCTAAATAATATGAGTTTCACCAGCGCCCAGCTGATATCTGTTGTAAGCCTGACTTGCGGGCCAAGACCGAAGTCTCCCGCGCTGGAAACTTTGATAACTGCTAAGTCTGTGAAGACTATGATGACGTGACTAGTTGATGTGGAAATCGATTAGAATATCTGCTCGTATTATTAATCGTAAAAGCTTGATTTGAGGTGAAATGCTAAAAATTTTCGACCAGCAATCGTTTGGTAGTGATTCTCTATGTGAGAAATACTGCTAAAAAGTAGTATTAGCAGTGCCCTGCCGATATCTCCCGTAATATTAACTACCGAGCCGATGTCAATTTTTCCCGTGTGGGAATTTTGGATAACTCTTTTTTTTTCGTTTATTTGCAAGAAACACTGCAAGGCGACAGTAGTTGTTGCATAATGTTATCAAATGGGCAGGTGGTACCTCGAAAAGCTTATTAAAGCTTGACTCTAGGGTTTCGCCACATTTGGACAAACGGAAGTTGGTCAATTGACCATTTTGATAGAAATAACAGTGATAAAAAAGAGTTTCGCAAGTGCCCTGCCGGTATCTCTGGTAAGCTTAATTTGTAGGTTTAAGTTCCCCGTGTGGTAATCTTTAATAACATTTTACTTTTTATGGTACTTGGTAGATGTATCTTATTTGGTGAGGTTTTTTTCAATCTCCACTTTTATAATTTACGGACGAGCAATCAATCGATATTTATTAAGAATAACATGTTTACAATATCTTATATTTTCGAGAAATATACTTTGCATTGACATTTTTTGCAATCAACCATTATTTTTTTGTCGCATATTTTAAATTTCCCACGATTTTGTATTGTATTGGTGTGGAATGTCATTGTATCTTGCAGCTGTCTGTTACGTCAGTTTTTTCAAAATAATGGAGTATCGGCAGAGGGGGCAGGCCGATGTTGCACCTTTCTCATTCATTTATACAATGTCATGTTGTCATGTCATGTTGATCGTCGTTTGTTTAAAAAAAAAAGTTTGATCAGCAACGGGATCGGCCCAAATTTGCATCTTACTGTTGTCACTTCTCGAGAAGCAGTAAGGCGAAACGATCTAGAGCTTCAACCCCCTTACTTGTAATTTTTTAATACGATCTCGCGTGTTTGTAATCAGCGTGCCATCATTTAACCTTTCTCCTCTTTCCTATAAAGTTTGAATTGTTAAGTTTATAACTGTTGTTAGCGTAGTTTGATTTGTCTTTCTTGAGTTATTACGCGTGTTGACGGGATATTGCAGTCTTCGTTTGATGCCCGAGCACTTGGCATCAAAGACTACTTTTTTTCATATAGTGCTACTTCTCGTTCCCCAACCTCACGTACCAAGCATAGAGCCTTTTATTGTGCCACTAGAGCCAAGAATTGATTGTGGTAAGTATCACAGCTCTTTGAACATTATTTACTAATATGCTTTATTTTTTTTCTCGTACCTTTTTGTCATTATTAATTCTTACTTTTCTTTGTCTAATTTTATTTGTTTGGTTCGTAAATTAATTTTTACATTTGTATCTTTTAATATTAGTATTAAACTGATTTTTCATTTTTATTTAATTTATCATTTTACCAGCTATGAGCCTATCGAATTTAACATCACACAAACATGATACTAATTTTGTCTTGTTAAATTGATTATCTTCTGTGCTGAGACGTTGAGGATAAGATGGAGAATGCACGGAGACTGGAACGAGACCGAAGACGTAATCAAATGTTGGAGTGCATTTTTAAAAGCCGAGAAAACGGCGTAAGCAATTATATGGCAGCCGTCAGATTGTATCAAGCAAGGTTTCCGAACGAGTGTGGCCTGACTCGCCAAACGTTTATGAAGTAATGTATATTAATATGTACATTTTGGAGTATACATTATTACACTATTTTCCTAAAAACTACATTCTTTTTAAATATTATTTTTTTCCTATACGACCGATTCCTAGTAAGGGCTCTTTTCTGGGCATTGAGCCGTTGGGAGAGGGATTTGATTTTAACTAATTTATTAGTGCCAAGGGCAATTTGCCCGAATGGCAAATTATAGCTACAAAAGCTGAAATGAGTACATAGGCTTAGAAGTTATAGAATTAGCCGTACCATTTGAAGGGAGAGGGTAGGGGTGAGTAGGTAATTTTGTTTCAAGAAGGTCTTCCAACCCCTTTACGAGGAATATTGCTCGGTAATAATGCACATATTTAATCAATTTATTTAACAGAGGCATTTTTTCGAAAAAACTTTGCCCTTTCCAAAAATTAAAGCCGCGGGATTTCGTATACTGACCCTCAACTTACTCGATGTAACCAACGTGCGCTCTCACACATATAAAAAAAATTTACATGTTGTTTCTGTAAAAACAATAGATGTAAGAACCACTTGCTAACTAGAGCTTGTATTTGATTTTGTGGGTATTTTAATAGGAATCGAAGATAATTTTAATTTATTGTTTAATCAATCAACACCTTAAATTAATTATCATGCAAGTACGTTCCTTACGTACCAAGAGCATGGCGTGGTAAACAGGCCCAATGCGTTGAGGCAACGGCCTGTTAGAGATGGCCCTTTAAGAGAGGAAGTTGAGCGAAATCTCGAGGAGAATCCTGTTCAGAGTATAAGAGCTCTTGCACGGCAATTGGGTAAATATTTTCATTTTTAAAAATTTACTAAATTTATGTATCGATTGTTCTAAAAAAAAATCTCTATTTGCAATTATCAATGCAGCCTATAATTTAATTTCCAATACTCAGGAGGTAATCAGGAGACAGTGAGGCAGATCGCGAAAGAGACGCGATATCCGTACAAATTTAGAAAGGTGCAAAAACTACAAGATGGCAATGGAGAACGAAGACTGCGCTACGGTAGATGGTTAAGAAGACGGCTCAGAAACGACGAAAATTTTACACGACGAATATGTTTTACTGATGAATCAACGTTTACGCAAAAAGGAACCTTCAATAGCCAGAATAAAAGAAGTTGGTCCAGGCGAGGAGAGAATCCACGTATGATCCACGAGGTTGAAGGCCAACGTCGCTGGAAGGTGAACGTGTGGGTCGGAATAGTAGGCGACAGGATTGTTGGCTCAGTATTTTTTAAAAGGACCCTTGACGGAGCAACATATGCTGGATTTTTAAGAAGAGTTTTGCCACGATTATTACGAGATAATCCAGTACATCTTCAAAACATGTGGTGGCAGCAAGATGGTGCACCTCTACACAACAGCGCTGCTGCCACTGCATGTCTCCGACTGTTTTTTGGCCAAAATTGGATAGGTACTCGAGGACCCAGGTTATGGCCACCACGATCACCAGATCTAACACCTCTGGATTATTGGTTATGGGGTGTGCTCAAGGAGAGGTGTTACCGAGATCCTCCCACCACGAGAGAAAATATGACGTTGAGAATCGAACGAGAATGTGCTGCCATCACTCCTCGAGGAATTAGAAATGCTCGGCGATCCATTGTACCACGGTTAGATTGTTTAATTGAAGTTGATGGCTTTAATTTCGAGAAACTTTCATGAATTTTGGCCATATTTTTTGTAAATACGTTATAAAAAAACAGTAATAAAAAAAGTTCATTGTTTGTTTGTTTCAAATGTGGAAGAATTAATTTTTTTACCTGCCTAATAAAAGAAATAAAAAAAAAATAATAAAAAAAAATTGCCCTGCTTGCTATTATAGTTGGCACTTTTGTTTTAAACCAACTCACAAGGAAAAAAACCAGTACAGATAATTTGGTTATTATCACGTGTATTAAACTACTGCTGGTCGGTATTTTAGTTTTTGACATTCTTATTTTTAAATAAAAAAAAGCGCCCCTTTTTTTTATTAGTTGACGCTTTCAAAGTATACTTACTAAGGTCATTTTGTTATAAGTACCTATGCCAAATCAATGCTCGCATATAAAATAAAGACCTAAACTTCATTGGCAAATGATGCATTCAAACCGAACCCACTCCCCAGCAATTATATTTACCTCTACGAGCAATTTGGTGGTTGGCCCTTATTTTAAAACTTAACTAATCTCTAGGAAAATGTAAATGGATGTAAATAAACACGTTATCAATGATTCCCGCGTATTTGAATATTACTCTGAATAATTTTGACGTTTGGCGAGCTTTCTCCTTCAGCGTCAAAGTTTGCTTGCCAAAAAGTGAGCTCTTTCTTCAAATAAACGTAAGAAAGTTTAAATTTCGTCGTCAACAAACGTAATCTTTGAAGACGAATTTACAAAATCCAGACAGCTAGGTCCTTAAGCACCGATACTCGCTTGCCGAAGAGCGTACTCTTGTAAAATAAATAAAAATATTTTTGTGAGCTCGTTCGGTTAATGCAAGGGCTCACTAAAAGTCGACTCTTACAAATAAATTAAAAATTGAGTCAGCTGGGTCCTTTTCAACCAAAGCTTGCTTGTCTAAGAGCTGAAATTTGAAGTATAAATTATAAAAAATATAGAGAAAATTTAATTTCACTCTATTAATTCCACAATAATAAAAGCTTGAAAATAACTTTTTCTTAATTCAACATTATCAAATTACAACAACGGGTCAATTTTTCTAACAAGTTATTTTGTAATTAGTTTTTTATGTTTTTCAAAGGCATTACAGGCCTGCATGAACTTTTTCGTATATTTAGGCTTAACATTTTTTAAATAATCATACTTGCTGCAATTGTTATAAATTTGAACGTTCTTCTTAGCTTTTGTCACAAATCCGGCATCGTTTTCTTTGAGAGGAAAAACTCGCGCTTTGATACATTTCTTTGATACGTGGGTAATAATAGCCGGCCAAAAAGCAAATATTCCATTTGTAGCCATAACATAGGAACCCGTGCTAAATTGAAAACGCCAAGATTTAGCACGGGACATGACAGGTCGGAAAACTGATGCATGAGGCAACATGAAAGTGTGTGATGGGCGTGACGGGACAGCGCGCTTTCGTTACCCCCGAGATGAGAAAGAGGAGGCGCGTGATCGTCGAGTGGGGCCAACGGGTTCTTGTAACCCTCGAGACGAGTCAGAGGCAGCGCGTGATCGTTGAGACGAGCCGGTGGGTGAAGGTGATCCTCGGGACGAGTCAGAGGTGGCGCATGATCGTCGAGACGGGCCGGTGGGTGAAGGTGATCCTCGGGACGAGCCAGAGGAGGCACATGGTCGTAGAGAGGGCCCGGCGGGAATTGATGATCCTCGAGACGAGCCAGAGGCGGCACGTGATCGTCGAGACGGGCCGGCGGGTGTTGGTGATCTCCGAGACGAGCCAGAGGAGGTGGGTGATCTATGGGACTGGCTTGCTGGTGTTGGCGACTGGCTGGTCGAATTAGAGGCACCTGGTCGTCGAAGCGGGTCAGCGTGCGTTAGTGCGATTGTCGAGAAAAGCCTGAAGTTTGCACTTTGTTATTTAAGCATTTTATTTAATTATACGACTGGCACAATGATCCACATCTACAACATCTTGTCCGTATTTCAGCAATGCCCTTCGCTGGGATATTTTCCAGCTTTTCTAATTTTTCTTTTTCTGATAACTCTCCTTCGTCTAAACTATCGTCCGTTTCAGATACTTTTATTTCTGAACTATTACGTGCACTTCCTTGACGGCCTTCTGTCATACGTGGAGCTGGTATGTTCTCAATATCTGCACCTTGCTCGACGTCATATCCACTAAAATATGATAGTAAAAATATAAAAATAATAGTAATAATATAAAAAGGCAAAAAAGCGCATAAATAACGAAACAATATAACGACCACTGAGGGCGTATTCTTCTATGTGGAAAATCAATACACATCAAAATAATATAAAAAAGATATTTTAATCAGAAGCTGCACACTTACATTATGTTTTTTAATCGACGAGTTTCATTCTCTTTCCATTCTTTAGAAGCATCTTTATAATATTTTGTAACGTATTTCAGGACTATTTGCTTGTTTTTCTTGGCAACTATCAGCAATCGTCTCACAGCTTTAATTTTTTCATTGCTGACAGAGCTCAGCTTTTGAATGCATTCCACCTCATTGGTGGGTATCCGGTGCTCTCCAACGCCATACAAAATGTTGGAAATTTTTGCTGACGTATGCTGGTTAGGATTTACACACGATGACAACGGTATAGTTGGCAATACAACACTAAAATATTTTAAAAATCACTATTTAACGAAAAGTACTTTAATATCCATTCAACGTGTAATGTTTTTGGTAGAAAAATTACTATTCGATTTATATGAGCCATCCAACCGATTATAGCCTACAGACCCTTAAGCCGCGAAGCAAAAAGGGTGGCGATGACACTTATGCACTTCTTATATCTAAATTACTTTATAATGTAGTTGATACGTTACTTATACACTATACTCACGCAAAACTCCACGCTAAGGCCAGAATATTTGCATTCGAATGGTCTAATGCTACAACAATAATGTCAGCGAAATTCTGTGTGACGACAGTTTTAAAAGTAGTCAAGGCTAATGCGCCAGCGCCTTTAACCTGGGCAATTGACTTTTCATACGCTAACCGCATGACTTGTCTCCCCCTTTCTGTATCACTGTTCCAAATATCAATGGATCGACCACGCTTAATTGAGTGACGTCGTAGCTTGATTAACTTTCCTGCGTTCCATCCTGAGCAAAGCCCAAGCCAAGTCACCTCAGAATTAACTATTTCTAAACGAATAACTAACCACGTATTAGATCAAGAGAGACAAATAAAACTTTGTTACAAAGACTAGAAAGTTTTGATGACAGCACGCTGATTACAAACACGCAAGATCGTATTAAAAGATTGCAAGCAAGGGGGTTAAAGCTCTAGATCGTTTCGCCTTACTGCTTCTCGAGAAGTGACAACAGTAAGATGCAACTTTGGGCCGATCCCGTTGCTGATCAAACTTTTTTTTTTAAACAAACGACGATCAACATGACATGACAACATGACATTGTATAAATAAATAAGATAGGTGCAACATCGGCCTGCCCCCTCTGCCGATAGGCCATTGTTTTTAAAAAAACTGACGTAACAGACAGCTGCAAGATATGATGACATTCTACACCAATACAATACAAAATCGTGAGAAATTTAAAATATGCGACAACACAATAATGGTTAATTGCAAAAAATGTCTATGCAAAATATATTTCTCGAAAATATTAGATATTGTAAACATGTTATTCCTGATAAATATTGATTGATTGCTCGTCCGTAAATTATAAAAGTGGAGATTGAAAAAAACCTTACCAAATAAGATACACCAACCAAGTACCATAAAAAGTAAAATGTTATTAAAGATTACCACACGGGGAACTTTAACCTACAAATTAAACTTACCAGAGATACCGGCAGGGCACTGGCGAAACTCTTTTTTGTCAGTGTTATTTCTATTAAAATAGTCAATCGAGCAACTTCCATTTGTCAAATTGTGGCAAAACCCTCATGTCGAGATTTAATGAGCTTTTCGAGGTATCACCTGCCGATTTGATAACTTTATGACACAACTAGTGTCGCCTTGCAGTGTTTCTTGCAAATAAACAGAAAAAAACGAGGTATCATCTAAGATTCCTGCACGAGAAACTTTGACATCAGCTCGGTAGCTGCTGGTCAGAAAGTTTTGGCATTTTACCTCAAACCAAGCTTTTACGATTGATTATACTAGCAGCCGTTCTAATCGATTTCCACATCAACTAGTCACGTTACCATGGTCTTTACAGACTAAGCAGTTATCAATGTTTCCTGCGCAGGAAACTTTGATCTTGGCCCACGAGTCAAGCTTACTACAGATATCAGCTATGCACTAGTGAAACTTATACTATTTGTTAGTATTACTCACAAAGGAGCAGTTTATTAACGTTTTCCGTGCGGGAAGCTTCGATCTTGGCCTACAAGTTGAGCTTACCAAAGATATCAGCTATGCACTGGTGAAACTCATATTATTCGGCAGTACCTCTCACAATGGAGCAGTTTATCAACGTTTCCCGCACGGGAAACCTCGCTCTTGGCCCACAAGTCAAGCATACCAGAGATATTATCCATGCTCTGGTGAAACTCATATTATTAGGCGGTATTTCTCACAAAGAAGCAGCTTATCAACGTTTCCCGCGCGGAAAACTTCGATCTTGGCCAACGAGTTAATCTTACCAGAGATATTGGCAGGGTATTGGCGAAACTCTTATTTGCCAGTGTTTGTACCGAGAAAATGACTTTCAAACGATTGTCTGTCGTCAAATGTTGGAAGACGTAATTTTATAATATATTAATTGTCGTTCTGTTGAATTTTTGCATTAGTTAGAGTCACTTTGCCTATAGGATTTACGTAGTGCCCGAAACAAGCTTTTGGGGGCATATCGTTGGGACTGATAAAGCACTGTTTATAATGATGTTGCTTCTTTCCAATGAAATTATGAAGATTTCACAAATTAAATGCATTTTTTACATTCTGTTATATTATTGGCTGGCTGTTGTATTTACCTGATTTGACATACAGAGCTGTATGGATACATGGTATTCCATTTACATGACTGAAGTTAGCTTCCGTGGTCATGGAATGCCGTGTCACTGATTCGAAATGTTAATCCGATAGATTCAATAATTTACTATTTTAGACATGAGTTTATTAAAAGTAATCCTAATATAACTCACCTAATATTGTGGATTAATACGTTTAAGCATCGAGGAATTCGAATACCCAACTAATTCTAACCAACAATTTATTTTTCTTCGGTATTTGATTCTTATCTTATATATTGTTAATCATCCGTAAGTTCTGATAGTACCAAAAGATTCCCCGCTAAATTTTTCCTACTAGGTACCAATTTTAGTATGATTTATGCCTCATCACAGGTTTTAAAGGGGTGTAAAATGTTAAATTGTCACTTTGTATAACTTAAAAACTAGTCTTTCGTAAGTTCCTTATAGTTCGTAACTTAGAGAATATATACATGGAGAAAGCATTGTATGCTCCAGCCGCGAGACGAGATGAGAGAGACAAAAGACAAATAGCAGTACAACCTTTCTCTCTCTTACACGCCTCTGATTGGTTGGCCCCCTTCCGTATATATAAGTATAGTCGTATCCATGAGTGACGGTCATGGGGGAACAGAGCAGATATATGTAACCTAAGCTCTGATGAAAAAGAACTTATACATTACCAGAGAATATAGAATATATCCTCTTTAAGTATAGAAGGCCAAAGCGGAATTCCGAGCAATACACACTAAAACAATAATCTTTCATTAAAACATCATTAAAACAACAAAATTTGAATAAAAATTTCCAATTTTAATTGAAGCCCTCATACCTGGTTAAACAGTTCATGTATGGCTAATAACTCAGTTGGAATGTTTGTCTTCGATAGCTGAGCGGTCAAGAATGCTCGATTAGCTTTTGCGCTCTGGGCTTCGAATCTGACCAATGATTTTTTTTTTTTTTTTCACGTATACATTTTCATAATACTTGTTTTATTACATTTCGTTTGTTTATAATTTTTATATATTTTTATAAATAAATTTATTTTATAAGATTTCACACTTAAATAATAAGATTTAAAAAACTACTCTTGGCTAATGCCAACAAAATACTAATGCGAGCATAAATTCAATATTATACTATTACAATACGTCGTATGATTTATTTTTTATTGGCATTACTCAATGGAAACCAACGGGAAGGTGGCAGTATGTTTTATTAGGATAGGATACATGCAGGATAAAGGGCATATTAGATATTAGAACCCCAATAAATCCGTATCGATCAATGCAGTAAGTAATTAAACAAATAATATTTACACTTGTAATAATAATAATATACAAAAAGTATTTACCCATTTTTGCATTAGTATTTTACTGGAATTAGCCAAGAGTAGTTTTTTAAATCTTATTATTAAAGTGTGAAATCTTATAAAATAAATTTATTTATAAAAATACATAAAAATTATAAACAAACGAAACGTAATAAAACAAGTATTATGAAAATGTTTACCTGAAAAAAAAAAAAAAAAAAAAAAAAAACCATAGGTCAGATTCGAAGCCCAGAGCGCAAAAGCTAATCGAGCATTCTTGACCGCTCAGCTATCGAAGACAAACATTCCAACTGAGTCATTAGCCACACATGAACTGTTTGACCAGGTATGAGGGCTTCAATTAAAATTGAAAATTTTTATTTAAATTTTGTTGTTTTTATTATGTTGTAATGGAAGATTATTGTTTTAGTGTGTATTGCTTGAAATTCCGCTTTGGCCTTCTATACTTAAAGAGGATATATTCTATATTCTCTGGTAATGTATAAGTTCTTTTTCATCAGAGTTTAGGTTACATATATCTGCTCTGTTCCCCCATGACCGTCACTCATGGATACGACTATACCTATATATACGGAAGGGGGCCAACCAATCAGAGGCGTGTAAGAGAGAGAAAGGTTGTACTGCTATTTGTCTTTTGTCTCTCTCATCTCGTCTCGCGGCCGGAGCATACAATGCTTCCTCCATGTATATATTCTCTAAGGTTCGTAAGATATTTAGGCTGTTTTACTTACAGCGAGCTCCTATTAAGTAACTAAAAGTGTTCACTATTTGAAAAATTTGAGAGTTTATAGAATTTGAAGTCATTAATTATTCAGATGAACCATAAGTTAGTTCGTTGTTTCTATTTTAAGCTTATTGATGGGTATATTTTAGGTTCAGAAATAAATTTTGAGTTTTTGGCGTATTTAATTCTCAATAACTATATAATGAAGAACTCATTTACTTGGATAAGTATTTATTCAGAATTATTTACGAACAAAGAAAAATATTAAAATTTAGATCAGCTTTTAGGCTGAAAAAGATTCGGCGCCCCCCCTACTTTTCAAGTTTAGAGGCTACTTATATTTTACCTGGCAGCACCTATACTTTTCATCGGAGTACCAGCTACTCTGATCGACGTAATTTACGCTCTGACTAAGTGTATCGACCACATTAGTCAATTGGGTTTGTTGAGTATGCTTGCAACTGAGTAGCCGTTACTCTTTTTGTTCGGCATCCATCATGAACATGAGAACTTATTACTTTAGTTCATTGTTAGTTTTTTAGTTTTGTAATTAATTTGACAATCGATGCGTTCTTTCTCAAATATGATTTCATATTTCCAAGAGTTTCGTGAAAGAATTAAATTCACTTTATAAAAAGTTTTATGGTAAATTAAAACCGAAATTTCACTTTTTAACTTACTATATCTCAATTCTAGAATATTTTGGTCCTTGTATACATTTTTGGAGTATGCGATTTGAATCGAGACATAGAGAACTAAAAGCTAATGCAATCTCTACTAGTTCAAAAAAAATTTGTTACAAACTATGGCATTAAAACAAGTTTTAAAAATGTGCGAGGTGTTTAATGTTCTTGAAAATGAGTCAAAAATTAAATTTAATCGCAATCATACTAAAAATGGTATCAAATCTTTATTTCGCTTGAATTATTAACCAACTCACATCCATATAAAAAAAATATACCTGCCTACTTTACCGTTATTATATTGTTTCAATTTATTGGTGAGGTTAAAAAAAAATTAAAATTAAATTAAGTACATGGTGCAGAATAAGGCCTGCCGAATGCATAAGAGACCGTGGGAGTGAGAAAGAGGTCTGTAAAATTGCTTTTCGGCAGACCTCTGTCTCTCTCTCTCTCTTTCTCTCTCACGGTTTCTTATACTTTAGCAGGCGCTGTTCTGCACCCTTAGCATGTGTAAAACAGCCTAACTATTACTCCAAATCGGAGTAGCCTCTACTCCGATCATACGTATCGTAATTATGCATAGTTGTCGACACAGTAGCGCTACGCGTAAAAAGCGCCTCGGTAACTCCGTTTCAGCGGATTATCCACTCATAAAGAGGGGCGCTGCTGTCACTTATATAAGAGTATAGCCAGCACGCTAAATCTTTTTCAGTGTACACGTGAACTTAATTGTAGTTTATTTGGACTATGTAGTAAATTGCAATTGATTTTAATGACGTCAAGCTTTATATTGTATATTTTTCTACTAATTATTTTGTGCACAATTTATGCATGTTACTAAATTCTTCAATTCTCATTTGATTTATTCAACATCATCTTGTATCAGCAGACTACATTATTGATTTACGATGTACAGTCCCAAACTTCTAAGATATATGTACGTGTATACACTTAAGGACGATCTTTGGGTCTTGTATTTTTCGCAAGAATTTTCTGAAATTGAAATATGTGTGGAATTAAAGTGTTATTCACTCGTGTGCAAAAATTCAATAGGCGTTTCCATACTAAACTGTTAAATACTCAGTTTTAAGGATTGTCAATTTGACAGTGCAGTATATCTGTAGCTATACCTTGGTAAAAAAAGTGCACACTTTTGAGCATAACTCAATGAGTTGTAGTATTTTCCCTAAAAATTATGTCGTAGTATTTTATGTAGTAAACAAATTTCTAAGGAAAAAGTAAACGAAAGTCTTAGAGCTCATTATACATTAATTATTGAGTAACAATAATTTTAATAACCTCTCATCTGGCCTCTACCAAGAGAGAAGCAGACGCCCCATGTAACTAGGCCACAGTTAGACATCCTCTTACTTACTGAGTACAGAACCGTTAGAAAATAGTCACGAAAAAAAACCTAACTTAAATTCGCGTGAGAAAATTCTCTTCTATAACTAAATAAGTAAGTAAATAAACATATGATAATAAATAATTAATTGTACGGCAAAAAAATCATGTTCGTATTTTCTTTGTAGTGGACATCGACTTATCTGGTAAATTTATTTGTGTATACATAATTTTTTTCTTTTTTTTAATAAATAAAATAATTTAGTTAAACAGCATTTATGTGATAGATTTATTAAAATTATTTTGGTAAAATTATTTGACTTTTCAATAATAAAATGGAAAACAAAGATGATAGAAACAAACTATTTCATATAATGTGTTTAAGCATTGTATTTATGCGTGAATGTTAAGAAAATTCAAATAACTGAGACTTAACATACGATTATAAATATTTCTATGAGTACAAGAAAGTCTTACTAATGAACATTAGTTGCACAGATTTTCCGAAAAAATTACAGGCTCCCTTAATAATTTTTTTTATCTTTAGTAACTTTAACTTTTTAAATGCCATGAATTTCAGAAAAAGTAATGATTATTCTTTTATTTACTTTTTTTCTGTAAACTTGTAATAAAAATATTCAACTAGTTTTGCGTAGCGCAAGTTTTCTGAGCATTACTGTGGAAATCACATTATTTAATGCAGACGCGTACCGCAAATTGTCATTAATTGTATAAGATTTTAATAATTTGTTCTGGCACATTCTTATCGTTTTTAAATTATCAAACAATTGATTTTTACTGTCAAGTTTAATCATGAGATCTTGCAATACTGTAACATCACAAGTATCGTCGTAAAAATTGGTGACATCTTTTACTTGTAAAAAAATCCTTGGCTAACTTCTCCAAAGTGAATTGGCTTGTCCCTTTTCTTTTAGGAAATCTTTTTTTGAGTAACTTTAGTGTGTCAGAAAATCCTTGAATTATTTTAAAATTAGCAATCATATTGTTATTGTAAATAGCTCTTGGCAATCGAAGAGAATCAAAGCTCGCATTGTGGGCTACTGATAAGACATTAACGTTGGGAGATTACGAGAATAAAAAATCTCTAAATTAACTCAACGCCTTGTTAATTTTCACAGTTTCAAGACGTTGATTTTATAAACATAAACCATTATTTCTGTGAAGAAAACCAGTAGCCGTGGAAGCACAAGAACAAATTTCTTGTTATAATTGAACGTAGACGTTAAATAAACTATTTTTGCCGTTTGCAGCAACTTGCAAAAATAAACGCATTGCCTTGTAAACCAGTCATTTCAAGATCAAAGTAGATAATATCACAGCCGTTTCGAAATAATTTTCCGACTTTTCTGCTAGCATAGATTGTTTTGATAGGAGTAGCAAGACCACATCTAATTTTGTGCATAATACCCTCTGCTTTTTCTTTATTTTTCGTTAAATTTTTTTGTTTTCTACGCAATTTTATGCTTCGCAGTTAGAAATATTTTGGTTTGACTTTTTTTGTGTGCTTAAATATTTTTCAATTATCTCTTTCACGTAATAACGTGTATTATCATCAAGTGGCAAACTTAACGATTTTGTAAATGAGCAAGCGCTTGCTTTAACTATAAGCAGGAGTAAAACAGAAAGGTATGACTTTTTAGAGTTTTTATTTTTAATTAGAAAATTAGCACGTGTGATGTTGACAACGAATAGATTCGGTCTGAACAAGCGACCTCGTTTTCTTTTTTCATTTTAACATAATTTTTTTGCTGCTGTCACCATGACCACGTTTTTTTTTGTCACGCAAGTGTCTCTGTGACATACCGTCAGTGAAAAAAGTATTTTTTTCCCGCTTCGTATTTAATCTTTCTGGTAGCTTCCAGCCTCGGACGATATTGAACCTTCTCACTCTATATCACCGTGCACGATGACCTCTCAGTGATTATATCTTTTTCATACTGTGGCGGGACACTCTCCTGTATAATTTTAAGACTCGACCATCGGTAACATTCTCTTTTACCGAAGAACATGCTGACTTTTGTTATTCTGCCAATTTAATAAGCTTTTGCGTTGGTCTGATGAAATCACCGCTTATTGTATGTACTTAAGAAACTTAAACTTGAGTATCTGATCCTGGAAAGGTTTAATCATTACTCAAAAAATATGTGACCTCAATATGCATTGCTTGAGTGGTCATACAAGTAAAAAGTACCCCATGGCATTTTTTTTGACGTCTCTCTACTTTTACGTGTATCGAACCGAAATAATATATTTAGCAATGAGTGAACAATTGTCATCATGTACCTAATAGCGTAGACGGTAATTTGACCATCCAAGAATTTGCTGGTTTTCCGTGTAGTATTTTGCACTTTATACAGCTGTCAACTAGGCTTTGTAAGCTCTGACGTAAGTTGACGATCCCAAATTTTTGTCATAATTCATTAATCGCGTGATTTGCATGAAAATATTTTTCATGGTCAGATTCAATTAATAAATGAGTCAATTGTTCTTTTGCATCTAAAATTGTTGGATTTAATTAAATATTAAATTTTGATAAGTTTTCTAAACAGCCATCTGCGCACAAAATACCTTTTTGATCGAGATACAAGATAAAAATTAAGATTGTCTTTTTTTTGATATCAGAACTTTTTGTTTCAACGTACTAATTTTTTTATTAAATGAAATGTATTGACTTAACTTTATACGACGATTCCTTGTCTTAACTCGAAATAGTAAAACAGGTAGCTGAGACTATTGCAGATAATGTATAGCATTAAGAACACTAGTTACTACGGATAAAAGACGTTTGAGAGAAGAATAGTGCTACAAATCTGTCAATAGAGGTTCAACGCTTGCGTGTGCAAATTAGCTAATGTAAGCCTAATATTTCTTTATCCGTTGCAATTAAGTGATTATTTGTATTTGATTTCAACCCTTGTAGAAAAGGGGGATAATTACTCACCTATCCATGCATGACGCAATTTGCGTGTGTGTTAATTCCTATTACTTGTGAAATCTGATGTGATGCTTCTTCTTGGGAAGTACAACTATCTAATAATCATTCATGCAGTAATTTTTGATTGTACTATAAGCCGCATCCAGATATTTAAATACCAATTCATTGACGTTTCTATTCTCTACGTATAAAGCTGTGTAAGTAGATGATTTAGCTCCGAATAGTAACGACGTCACTACATACTCTATTTGTTTACCCGATCTATTTTTCCCAGGCCACAATACCATTTGAGCATCTTGATGTTCCTTTCTCATTTTGATTCTTAGAAACATTCCGTAAATCTGCTTTTATCGTGGAGTAGTACTGCCTAAAATGCATTAAAATACTAAGTAATGGTCTTAATAAATCAGGACCCGTGAGAAAAAAGTTGCTGAAACATTTTCTCGACGTTTTTGCAGTATCATCGAATATTCGTCGCACTTTTCCCGGCTTATAATTATTTTGAACCTTAAACTTAGATAAGTATCACAGTCTTTAATTATTTTTAAATTCTCTTGTTTTTTCAGTAAATTCATTTTCAAACAGTCTTTTAACTTCCCGAATCAACTTTGACACGTAATTTAAATCTCGATCAAGCTTTTTTTCTAAAAGATATTATCTAGATGGTGCTATTCCTTGTCTGTCAGAGTAGCGCTTGTTTTCGTCTTTTCATAATAAACCGACTGTCCAGACACCAGTTTTATAGTTGTAAGTATGATCTAGTATTTTCATCGCGCACCTATCATCGTCCGTTGCTTTAATCGATATAACACCCAGTGTATCTAAATCGAAGTATGGACCAAATCACATATTGGACCGCGAAAAAACTGTTTTTTATATAAATATGATACAAATATTCTATTCTCCCCAAAAAAAAACCATTTTTTGATGGGAACTATAAAAAACTGTTCTTACCCTTAGAACTTGACGCACTTTCCTCGTAAAAAAGAGTAAGTGCAAAAATACAACTTATTCCATGGGGCCTACCCTTTTTTTACTTGAGCATCCACGGCAGTGCTCATCGACTTTACAACGTAAAAAAAGGGTAAGTACACTTTCCATGTCTGCCTGGTACGATTTCCACATTTTGTGTCCCTTACCTTTTTTATTTGATTGCTGACGAAGACTGTTAGCAATTTTTCAAGTTTTTGTTAAGTAATTACTAAATCACGTTATAAGATATTTAATTTGTAGATATGCTATTAGACGCAGAATTCTCTGAATAATCGATTAGTATAAATAACTCATTTTCGACAAAAATGTCACGAAAACCTTTTTATCCGTTGGACGGCAGAGTTGCCCGTTCGAAAACTCTTAACAGGTTGTAAATGTATGTTGTGACAGGCTACTGTATCGCAATAACTACTTGTATAGTTCTATTTCTGTTTAATTGACTAAATCAATTGCCAATTTTATGTAACTCGTTACTAAAATTTTTTGGACAAATGATTTTAATTTGCGAGTGTATAGAATGTTATGTTTGGATCGTCTTTTTTTTACAGTTCCTGTCGTCAAGCTATTTTCATTGCCAATGATGACTTGAACTTGCAGACCAGCATCATGTAAAATCTTACTATGGTTTGTTGGTTGCACTCCAGCATCCGATTTTATGGCTTTGGCACTACTTTGAAAATTGACGTAACAACTGTGTGTACTCTTCTGGTGGCGTTTTTAAAATTGGATGCATTTTTTATTCCTTGTAGCATTGTAGCATAGTCAAGTGTTTTTTCAGAAAGAAATCCAATGATAATGGTATAGCAATATCATAAGAAAAGATGATACTAGGTAAACTATGGAGGTTCTGGAACCCCCAGCTCCCCCCCCCTGAGGTAGTGGTGGGGGGAGAGGCTCTAGCTATAGCTGTGGGTGAAGAAGAGGCGATGGAGGAGAGGCGATGGTGGGGGGAGAGGCTGATCGCACGGTAGAGGAGAGGCGATGGTGGGGGAGCGGCTGATCGGGCGGTGGGAGGAGGGGGACGGGCGGTATAGGTAGTAGGGGTTGTGATTGAGGCGGACTATTCAGATGGTAACGTCAGGGGAAGGCGGCCTCTTCTAGATGCTGTGACGTTGGATGGTACTGACGGCTCCCTTCCTTTCCGACCGTGAATCGAGCTCCGACGTCATCAGGATAGGTCCAAAAGGTGTAGGTGACAAGTCCAACGTACAGCGCAAGAGGAAGATGATCAAGCATGAACGTGTATTTCTTATCAGTGGATGTAGCGGATCGCGTATCCCGTTTAGCTACGACCAACGTTGGCTTATTCGACGCAGTACCTTGCCAAAGAATTCAGCCAGCTTATGAATTTAAGTTTGACATTTTTAGGATAGTATGTAAATGGGTTTGAATAATAACAAAACTTTCAATTTAATACACATATATTTTTGGTAGCTTAAAAAAAATTACACAAGAATTTCATGGTTATTGATTTGTTTTTTAATATAACATATCCATCTTTATTTGGATAAGAGCGAATTTTTTCGAAATGATAATTTCCCTTCACTTTTGGTTGAGATGCCTCAACGTGCTTTTCTAAAAGAGGTTTTCAGCTATTTTTATCTTCCTCCTCCTGCTCCTTCTTACTGAGGCTCTCATATTTTGGTTTGCTAATGATTGGACCCATGTTGTTGATGTTGCCTGATAAATCGTCACAGGATAACTGAAGCAATACGCAAATTCTCATCAGCTTATAAGACGGCACTAATTTCTCTGCACTACCACACGGCAAGATGTGCTTTAATTTTTCGAGCTCTAATTTTATGCTTACTTTACTCTTTTTTTTTTTCCTACACACGGTCATCGTTTTTGACACCAACATGAGTATCAGTTTCAGAGTCACTATTAGTTTTAGTATCATTAGCATAAATTCCATCAACAGTATCCCAACTTGGAAGCGTTTTAGAAAATTTCTTCTTATAACTATTAAGCGCGTCTAAAAAATATTCTGAGTCTGGTTCAATGCTACTTTCCACCAAAGAGCAAAGCCACAATTTTATTTGATGAGCTTTACTAAGTGCGCAATATTGCTTTCTACGTAGACTTTTTTGTACATCATAAGTACCACACATTAACGCCTTTGTTAAATATCCCATATTAAGAATGTGACACGATGGCACCATATACTTCTGAATGTTAATCACAGTACACCCCATGGTCGATTCCAAATAAGTGGCTGTATTATCTCCATAAACGTAAATTCGATGGGCATTTTTTGCTACTGAGTACAAATGTTGCTGTAACTTTCTAATGGAACAATCACCCTTAAACCAGCGAAGTAAATGCACTCGCTTCGACTGAAAGTCGTTGTTTTGGCGCACATCCATAGGTAAGGTGGAAAAATTACACGGGGGCTGCACAATCCAATGACTGATCGCTGGTCTCATAAGTGACACCACAGCCACTTCTTTTGGTGAAAACTGTCGAGAAGCGTCCAGAAAACCTCTAATTGCAATAACATTACCCTCGTATAACTCCATCTTTATTTTGCAGCTCAAAAGCGTCGTACTAACTGCAATATACACGCGTATCCGTCGCGTTTGATGCTGCGTGATGAACTAAGCAGCACTCTGCACCAAAATAAGTTTATATAAACGTTAGTGTAGGCACTGTGCAAGTGTGTGTTTTATCAGAATGAAGCATTGGTTCTTAATATTTTAATCTTAAACTAGTTTTGAGGAAAAGGCTACATAAATAATAACAACAATATAATTCAATACATTTATTTATGACATTATTTCAAAAAAAATACAGTTTCATTGAGTTTTTTTTATTATACATTTTCTTCAGAATCAGTAACATCTTCCCATTCCATATAAAAGTAGAATTTTTTCATTCGTTTAACATTGTGGGTGGCACACATAGATATATACGCACCATTATGGTGAGGACATGCAGTAGCTAATATTGGGAGTTCAAACTCTGGGTAATCAACCATATCATTTACTTAAAAATTAAACCTTTCGAGCTACCTTTTCTTCACTTCACCAATCACATAAGTCTTCTTAGCATCTTTGAGATTCTCCCAAAGAACATTACTAATTTCTGTGTAGTCGATAACACCTGATTGCCAATCTAATACATGATAGGATAGCTCAAGCCATGAATTTTCACGTTTGTATTTATTATTTAGTTTGCGCCAAGGAAATGGCGGCTTGAAGAGAAATACTTGAGGCTCATCATCTCCATGGAGTGAAAGAATCGCCAACTCTTTAAGCACATAATCGTTGCCAGGCTTCTTAAAGTCTTGCATGTCCACCATGTACTCCATCATGATAAAGACTGACTTCACTGCTAGTATTTTTTTTTTAATTTTATATACGTGCTTAAACGAGTTTTCTCACGTCACCACTAATGGGATTGTAGTCTACGATGCGATTGTGTAGAATAAGACAGTAAGCAGATACATTTTTCGGGAAATTCTCTCGTGCTTCAAACTCCAAGCGCACGTCCACTGGCGCGCTTTTCAAGGCTTCATTCTGCTTAGAGTAGTCAATTACAATAAGAGAAATGTGTGTGATAAAATCTTTTTTATTCAGCATAGGTTCTGGCTCTTTCCCGTAATAGGTGGCTTAAAAATTCTGATGCATATTATATAATGGTAAAAACTGATTTTTATTAATATCAAGATTAAGATTTCCATAAGGATAGTACTGTGAGTTTAAAAAAAGCTTTACATTGCTGATATTACAGTGGTCAAAGAGACTGGCTTTTAAAGCAGGATCATTTTTTCGCTTATTCTGAAAGCCCAAAATAACAAAACGAGGCTTTTCCAACTGATTTAAAGTTTTGACAGTCCACACATGCCTATAAGTTTTTGGCAAAAGAGGATACTCATACAACTCCCAATTGCGGAATCTCATAGAAATAGGCTTGTCTTTTGCAATAACATCAAGCAAACGAATTTTTCGTCTGTCTGATGCAGTAATGTAAGGTGCAAGCCACTCAATCTGAGTGAATTTAAGCTTATACTTTTCGAAAATTTGATTTTCAAGTACTTGTATAAAGGCGCTAACATCGTCTCTTCATCTTGTGAGAATTAATTCATGTTTTGCATTAACCACAACTTTGCAATAGTCCTCAGCGAAACCAAATATCATACTTAAAGGTATTGACATTTCAAAATAAGAATGATCATTAATAATAAATTTTTTCTCTTCAACGTTTATCCAATCACCATTTTCAAGCATTAAACTCTGACTGGGAGAGAAAGATATCCATCCTTCCGTTAAAGTTGTTAATCCAACATTCTTACACCTGTCAATTTCTATACCATTTAGTTCATATCGTATTTCTTCAAACAGATGGCAGATGGCGTTATTAACTAGTTTTGTGTTCTCAAGAGGTTTATCATCTCCAGTTATTATACGTTCAGAAATACGTAGGGAACTTTAAGAGGGTAAAAGACATAAATCTTGATGTTAAATTAAGATGCGAATTTCATCACTGCTATTAAATGCTGATGCAATGTGGGGTCAATGTGCATTAATTTCGTAGTGTGCAACTGACTCATCAAACACGACACCTGACTGAATCCCAAGAATCTCTTTCATCACAACTTTTTCTCGTTCGCAGGCAGCAAAAAAAAGCACAAGTTATTTGCTACCAAGAGCTCTTACTTTAAGGCCTAGGTTTTTTAAGAACTGCACATTGCGACGTGTTAACGCTTTGAGCGTTCGTCGACGACTGATCCGTCTCATCCATTTTGGTCCATTCTTATAGCTTCGTCCAATTTTGTTGTCTCGTGGATGACTATTCGTCGTCACCCTCGTTAATTTGTTTTCATAGCCTTGTCCAACTTTACTATTGTTGTACACTATGCCCATTTCAGTTGAGTTGTTTCAAGTGTAGTCTTGTATTTATAACTTTTCCACGAAAATTTTTAAAGTTACCTTCCTGATCAACAATGCGTACTTGAAGATGATCTATAATTTTAACAGCAACGGGTAAATGAATGATTTGCGATGGAACTTCGACAATCTTGTATCCCGGTGGTACAGCAGGGAAAAACTCGTGGATGGTATGAACTTTTTCTCCGTTTATATAGGCTCCACGAGTGATATTACACTCAACTCTCAATGTGTTAACCTTGAGAATAGCAACAGGTAAATCTGAGATGTGAGTACTGGTACCTCTAAGAATTCGTTCAGTAAAGCCTAAAAGACGGCCTATAGAATCTTTTGGCCTGAAGTCAATAGTATGACTACACGTTATCACACTGCAAAGAGTATTATTATTTGGTTTGATGCTCATAGCTATATCTTTGGGTTGTAACACGTCGATCAAAAATGACTCAATATCTTGAATTTCGTAGCTGCCAGTTGGAAAAACAACCACTTAATCGCCTACGTAAAATTTATTATTACCTTCGTCGATATTTGGAATTGAATTGAAAGTTAGGAGTTCTACTAGACCAATAACGTAGTTATGTGCTGGTAACAACTAGATAGGTGAAAAATATTGTGCTGTAAGAATAGATGATGTTCCTGATAAATTTAATGTCAACGATTCTTCCATGACAGTTTGTCAATGACTAATGTTACTTGAGTATTAGGATGCATTTATATTGGCTAATAATGGAGCTTTTTACAAAGAAAGCTTAAGCAAAGATACCCGCAGTTGTATGTACCAAAATCTTAGAACCTTTTATAATTATATTTGACACATCTAAAACCAAGATATAGCAGTAGATCAATCGGTGGCTGTAGGTCACCAAAACTGTCGAAATACGTCACGTTATTTCCTCACTTTCTATAGGCAACCCAGTGAGTACCAGGACCATCCTTATCATCGAGATTAACTATTGCTGATTCGGAAAAACTTGGTCCATTGGCTGGCAAAGCATTTCTCATGAAAACTCCATAGAAATGCGGTATTTTCAAAATTTTTGCATACTTGATGAGGTCATAGTCTGTGAGAGCTCGGTAAGGCAGTTTTACGTAGAAATTTTTTTTTTTCATCTTTTAAGCCTTTTCCGAGCCTTAAATGTAGACTTGAGCCGTTCTTATATGGTTTTAAAATCAGCCTCTCACTCTCCTCTAGCTTTTTTTGAGCAACTTAAGCATTATTAATAGCCTTGACAACTCCAGTTACACCATTAGTGATAGTGCCTATAGCACTTAGGCCAGCAAATGCAGGAATAAGGTATGGTAGGAATCCTCCAGTTTTCTGCGGGATAGGTAATACTCGAGGTATGACAATATTTTTCCTACCACCAGCTTTTTCACAGCATCCTGAGCTCCCTTTAACGCCGAACTTATAGCTTTTCGAGCACAACGATTAGGAATCAAGGACTTTGAAGCACTTCGAATCAAGCTTTTCAAAGTAGTTTTCTTCGGCTTCATTTTGTTCTTACTTTCTTTACTAGAATTCGTACTAGGGAATTATCCTATGCCGAGTTTGGATTTCAATTTTATGGCACTGGTAATAGTAAAAGCAGCAGCTTTTTCCCCTAAACTAGCGTCTGTGGCTTTGAATCTTTGCCATGCCTTTTCAGCGAGAACTTTGTCAGCGGTGTTTCTTTCTGTAATATTTTTTCGATCCTGAGAATAGGCTATATCGTGTTGCTTGCACGCCTGATCCAATGAATAGATACCCGGATCTTCGCGAGCTTATCTCTTGGCTAGTTTAGTGCCTGGCCCACAATATTGATATCCTGGTACGTGCAGCTCTATAGGCAGTTTATTGATAAGTTTGTTTATAATTCCACAGCCTTTGAAATGATGAATGATCGTTACTTTCCAAGTGCTAAACGATAAATGAGCTCGAAAATATATGTAGAACACTATTTATAGTCTCATATTTCGGCATACAGTCACCACCGGCTCCGAGGAACAGAATATTTAACTTCCTGTCATAAATTTCAACAAACTGATAAGCAAGATTAGGAAATTCGATGACAGATGAGTTTCAAAATATATAGGCAAACCATTTACACTATCATGTTTCAGTCTCAGTTAAGTCAGCATGTAGTAAACATAAGCTTCGTAGATCAGAATAAAAAACTTCCTGTCGTGAATTTCGACGGAATCGTTAAGCAAGATAAGAAAATCCAACGCCATGGTGATTTGCTACCCGATACGATTAGAGCTGTTCTTTGTGGTCCGTCAAACTGTGAGGAAATAAACAGCTTGCTGGCTTTAATTACTCACTCCAACGAATTGAGATTTGAGAATGTTTATCTATACTCAAAGTTGCTGAATCAGCCAAAGTATAAGTTTCTAGAACAACTGTTGAAGCCCATAGATAGTGTAAAATATTTTTCATGCAGCGATCATGAATCAGTCATATCTCCGGATAAGGCACTACCCAACTCCATAATGATATTTGACGACATTGCCTGTGAAAAACAAGATAATGTGAAAGCCTTTTTCAGCATGGGACGTCACAAAAGCGTTGAATGCTTCTATCTATGCCAATCCTATGCTCAAGTTCCAAAGCACTTAGTCAGAGATAATTTAAACCTTTTAGTAATATTTCGACAAGATGACATGACTTTGAAGCACATCTATAATGATCATGTTAATACTAATATGACGTAAAATAAATTTAAAAAACTTATGTGTTAACTGTTGGAGAGTTAGAAAACATGGATTTGTCGTAATGGACGAGGAAGGAGATGTTGATAATGGTAGATATAAGAAAGGATTTGATTCTCTTGCTATAAATATTACTCATGCTTATTAAGTACGTATTAGTCTCTTGTTAACCATCAAGCGATCAACATGGACACTTTTCATGAGGAAAAAAACGTTTTTCGGCAAGTTGAAACAGCTAGAAAAGCTGTTCGACATAAGCATCGATTGTTAAAGTCAGGAAGAGAAAATTTTGAAAAGCAGATTGGAGAGACTTTTAAGCCTATTACTGATCCACTTTTTAAAATCATCGATGACACAAATAAAGTCAAAAACGTGCCACTTAGCTCTGAATCTTTACTTAAAAAACGCTTCAAGCCTTTTAAGTCAAAAATTAATAACACCAACGCATCAATGTTCCAATCAGCTAATAGTAACAGTGATGATGAAGAAGATACTTTTTCGTCGAATGATGCTATCGAAGACTATGATACCGTTGTTGAAAAAAGTGACGATGATGATTTAGCGCATGACATCGATAAAAATGAACCTATAAATCCATACTTACAAATACTTGATAGAAAGGAGTCAGAACTGAATCGAATTTATGGGATAAGAAAGAAAAAAAACGGACAACTTATACTTGGTGATTCGCCTATATATTTCAAGAATAATCAAATTCAAATAAAGGATCTGAGATATCCAATGACTGATGGATTAATGGAGTTACTTATAAAAAAGCATCCTGATAAAAAGCACATCACACCAGATAATTTAGTTAAATACATACAAATCTTGAAAACGTCAAGTGCGCATAAAAGAAAATTTGACAAAAATGAGACGATTTGTCCACACAATAGTAATAAATTCAATAATGTTATTGCCCCATTATTTAACCTTACTCAAATTAAGAAGATAGGTGGGTCCATACATTCATTTTAAATTACTAGGCTGAACATGCAAATGGACTACGTTTACTGGGAGGATCCTGACGAGCTGGTCAATCAGCTAAGATTACTAGTGGCAGTAAAATCAGCCGGTAATCCTAGTCACACTAATGAAATGAATTCAATCGTTGAGGAGCTTTGTGAAGCTAATATCATATATTGAGCATCGTTATCAATTGTACTTCAGTGTAAAAATGAGCATCGACGTGTTCGGACGTGGATCAGCTAAGTCGAAAGGTGATAGTCGAGGTCCTCGAGGAATTGGATATAATCTCACCACGGATGGTTAATTTGACTTGGAAAATAAAAGGTTGTGCAATGTTGCACCAGCTATTTAACCTTACGATGCTGTAAATCTTGCTATCTTACAGAAAGAAAAAAGTTTCATTTTGGATGAACAAAAGAAAATAAATCTACTATTGAGCAATTTAAGTGATGTATCCTCAGAAACAATACTAAATTTGCAACGTGAAATGAATACACTTAAGGAAATTGTTGCACATATATCAAGTATAATTCCAGAAGACAGTTAAGAGAGATAGAAGCAGTAGAGAAAGAGCTTCATAAATCTGCGATACGCAACTACCGTCGCCAAACGTTTGATATTTGAGGCTTGGATGAAACATGGCAAGCTTATCTTGTAGAGATGATACCTTATGCTAATGAAAATAAAGGTTATAGGTATTTGCTTACAGTTATAGATGTATTTTCCAAGTATGCATGGGCTGTGCCCGTAAAAAATAAAACCGGTAAAGATGTGACTTAAGCTATAAAGTCGATATTAACAGAGGGAAGAGTTCCCACTAATTTGCAAACAGATCATGGCAAAGGGTTTTACAATGTGAATTTTTAAAGTCTCATGCAAAAGAACAAAATTAACTTATACTCAACTTATAGTAACCTTAAAGCATCTATATGTGAGCGATTTAATCGTACACTAAAGCATGATATGTGGAAAAATTTCAGCTTGCGTGGCAGATGTAAGTGGATTGACATCTTACCTAAGTTACTGACGGCCTATAATAATCGGAAACATCGGACAATAGCTATGAAACCAAAGGATGTGTCAGCTGCTACTGAAAATGAAATTTTGAAAAAAATTTCATCAAGAACAATGGGAATGAGAAAACAACCAAAATTTAAAGTGGGAGATAAAGTGCCAATAAGTAATGCTAAGCAAGTATTTGAAAAAGGATACACACCTAACTGGTCGACTGAGGTATTCACTATAACACGAGTAGCTTACCATTTACCACCAACTTACCATTCGAAAGATTACCAAAATCAGCCAATTTCTGGAGGCTTCTACGAGCAGGAACTGCAGAAAACAAAGTATCCTGATACTTATCTTGTTGAAAAAATTCTTCGTCGATGAGGAAATCAAATATTCGTCAAGTGGTTGGGCTTTGACAATACCCATAACAGTTGGATTGATAATAACAAAGAATAAAAGTGATATGTACTTTTAAAAAATTATTAAAATTCAGAAGTTGTAAAAAAATTTGTATGAAACTTGTTGTGGTCTTTTAATGTTATCAATTATGTTTGCAAATGAAATTTTTTTACCATACATGGTAATGTTATATCTTACATAAGATTTATCGAGATAAATAAAAACTCTAAACATGTAATAGATTGTATTATTTTTATTTTTTTCACGTTAAACTAGTTTCACAAAAATAACTTTCTTTTTCTTGTATTTGTATAATTAATCATGTATTGGTTAAAAAATTCAACACTATTACCATTAAAGCGAGCTGACAGCTTCTTTTTATCAATAGATTCCAACAAACTATTAAATAATAGTTCGTTACTTACAAGATACTCAGATACTTGATTAGGTAAAAATATTTAGAAGTGATCGTCTAGTTCAGCGATAGCTTTCGTGCCGAATTAAGTGTTAGCTTTTCTCAGCTTCGACACTACATGACTTTGCCCCTTGACCATTTCGTTGATCTTCTCTGTTGGAAGAAATCTTCCACAGGCCAGCCAACTAAGTGCTGCTAAATCAGTTATCTAAAACATAAGAAAATTATATGAGTTTTATAAATAGTAAAAAAAAAATATATAAATAAGAAATAACGTTACAAACCTTTATTTCTGAGCTTTGCTGTTCCAAACAGATCTGCTTATCTCTGTAGAAATTTTTCAACTCCAAACCTGTTTTTTTGAGAGCTTGTTGTTGACCTAAGCTGCTTGCGTTGGATGATGAAGCAGTCGATACTTTTATTTGCTCACTACAGCTCTGACTTAGCTCTGCTTGTTGATGCTGCCGATGATATAGGAACTCTCCCACTACTGGAAAAATCTCCCCCTCTATATTGGCTGCTTTTTTATTGGCTGCTGGTCTGCTATGATTTTCTACACACTCTCCAGCTCTTTGTTCCTTTATCCTTTAATGGCCCCAAGGCAGCGTATCTGTAGTGTTTGATAAAATATATCATTTATCATCTCGGGAACTAAGAGCAATTTTATTTTGCCTTTCAGTGTAGAGCTTATGATGACGTGATCTTATATTAGTTTGCTCTCGAATAATGTTTATAATTTGGTCACGTAGGTACTCAGTATAGTCGTTAAAATCGATCGTTGCTTTTACGACCTTAACACCCTTTACTTTTTAATCACATTTTTATTTTCAAGAAGAATACTATACATCTTACTTCTGAGCCGAACAAATTTCAATATAATATTTTCATTGCACTCATCTTTCATGAGCCCAACAATTTTTTTATTTTTCAACGTCATCGTAAATTGATTATTTTTGGATGATCTGATGTGTCAAATCCATTAATATCCAATTTCATCATTTTATAAATATTGTGGTGTGTTACCTTATATATCAGACTGTCTGTATCAGTGTATAAGAGTTTTATTTTTCAGTTTGGAGAGCATATAATCGTAGTGAAAATGATACACAAGTGTCTTAGATAAATCTAAGACACTAAGCCCAATGTATATTGGCTTTTTCATCATCACTTCTGCACGTTGTAGCTGTATGGCTACAAAATTCTCATCAAAAATATCACAGCTGTGAAAATTTGGCTTTGCAATATACGCATGCACCATAGCGTCCATTCTAATGGTTGAGAAGTTTGACATCAATACGCTTTCTCTAATTTTCCGTCGTTTTTCCAAAAATATCATTATTGAACAGTTTGAAAAGCATTTTTTTAAACTCATTCTTAGCCTTTTTACTCTTAATGCTATTGAGATCAATATATTCTTTAAGCCATGCACTTTGCCAGAATTTTAAGGCTCGATATATTTTTGTCAGTCGTAATCCACGATTTGTGGCTTGCTTGAGGGCTTCATAATGAAGTACATATTCATGCTTGTTACTTAATGTTGTCATTAATTTAAGCTGCTTCGAGCCTGGTGATGAAATGTGTTTAGAACGAAATGGCAAATCTTTATGAGAATCATGGAGCTCCTCTGGATACTCCAAATCCACTTCTAAAATATATCCGTAAGCACTTTCATTTCCAATATTATAAAAATCATGAGGCTGTTGCTCAACATTTTTGACCCACTGAAATCCGCCATAAGAAAGTCTTTTAGTCATTGCCCAACCATACAAATAATACTATATATCTTTCAGTTTCATCTTTTTTATAATTTTCCATATAGTGATTATTAGCTTCTGCATATCTGTTACAGCACTGGCTTATTCCACTTCGTATGCCTTTTTCAATGAACATAAACATATCTATATCAGTAATGAGTTCTAGTGAAATCTGAAAAAAATTCTCAATTTATAACTAAAGCACAATTTACATTATATTCTTATTCGAAATACTTACTTTTGTTTTTTTTCAACATGGCATCCCAAGTAAAGCCTGGAGTAAAGAAATAGTGAGCAGGATCTATATTATAAACCTTGAGGCAATTATTTCTAAAGTTTTCAAATACTTTTGTTAACAGATGTACATCAGTTTTAAGGTAAAGATCTGAATACTGTCCAAGAGTTATAATATCAAGAGTTTTCCATACTGTTTCAGCATGTATTTAATCTTCACTACTTATGTATGCATTATATAATTTACTATAAAAATCATCTTTAGATGGGAGCCCGATTTCTTCAAGTTTTTCGAATAATGCTGTATAATTGTATGGGAATACACCCTTCCTCTTCAGCATATTGATTTGCTCGAAAGAGTATTTATCATCTTGACTGAAAACCTTTTCTAGAGTATCATACTGCTCTAAGTAAGATCCCAACTTATCAAGCGACGACGGCAAAAATCTATACGAGTTAATGAAGCGTAAGTTTATGCGTGTCCCTTTAATATACTTCGTAAAAGAAATGTTTTTTTCTTTAGTTTGAGGGATAACTTGTACTCTTCCGGAAAAGCAAGTTACAAGTTCTTGTATAAATAAGTGGGCATCATAATTGCTGAGATTATGAAAAATTATTGGTACTGCTCGCGAGTCCTAATGATACTTGAGATTACATACATTGTGCGCTGGGCCTCGATGTCTGAGTAAAAAAAAGCGAATTTTAGTTTAAAGGGAAAAATTCTCTCAATTACAAACTCATAAATATAATACTTACTCTCCAGTAAAATGGCAATGATCGTAAACTTTTTCATCATTTTAAATAGACTTTTCACATATGTGACATATATCAGCATTGAAAAAATCAAAGTCCTCTTCTTCAGTTAATGATCTCATTGGCACTGAATTGTTGTACATTCTATGTTAATCTAAGGCAAGATCTTGCATTTTTTTCACAAACCAGGTACCTGTATTCTCACTGCTTGCAGTTTTTTTTCTGTAGAAAATGTATCGTTATTTCGCGTTATCAAAACTGCACTTTATATAATACCCAACACTTAATGCTTCATGGT
This sequence comes from Copidosoma floridanum, assembly GCF_036245765.1. Lineage (NCBI taxonomy): Eukaryota > Metazoa > Arthropoda > Insecta > Hymenoptera > Encyrtidae > Copidosoma > Copidosoma floridanum. Next base: position 9,131,177 of record NW_028321882.1, on the reverse strand, counting down.
GTTGTATTGCTCGCTCACTACTATGCACAGGTTTTAATAAACACTCAAAGTCTGCGTATACTATAAATGGTACACGATTTTTATTTATGTGATTTTAAAATTTTAAAATTTTATTATCATACCTCGGCAAGCTTATTTTACACTTATTCACTTTAACGTACTCCACCGTATGTGTTTTTAACATTACATCAGTTGTAAAGTAATGAAGACAGCGGTCGCAAATATATATTTGATGTTGATGTTTTGTTAAAGAACTTCTAACCAACCTAGATAAGTCTTTAATATATACGTAGTGGTATTTCATATCATTATTAGCACTATTATCACCATCTTGGATTGCTTCTTAATATTCTGTTCTATTTTCTTCTACCTTATCTTCGTCCATTGTCTCAGCATTAAAAAAACCTTCTCTATCTTCTTCTACCTCATCTTCATCCATTGCCTCAGCATTAACGAGATCATCACGTTCTCCGTCAATATTTTTTTGTTTGTTTGATTTTCCCTCACTCTACGTATCAATATAAAAAATTTGTATAAGCAGCAAATTAATGTGTTTATCCTTTTTTCTGCTGTCAAGTGAAGGGGTAAAGTTTTATAACTATTTTTACTTTTCTCCAAAAAATACACGTTAATAAACTCATTATTCTGTTTTTTAAATTTTGTAACTTGCCTAGGCTGCACTAGAAAGGTGATCCCCTCGAAACTATAACTGTTTTTGTATTGAGTATAATTTGACACTCGTTGTGCATTTTTATTCACTGGATGTAAAGCTGACAAAATGGCCCATTTGAAGCATTGCTGATCTGTGTTCTGTAAATTCACGCAAGCTTTTTTTTTCTCGATAGTAGTAGAAAGTTCTATGTAAGAACTACCACTCATTGCACTGCACTCATTTACATTTACTACTAAATTTAAAATTGAGCGTAAAGTCCATCCAGAATCGCGCTCCTGAAACTCTTCTATATCTGTAGAAATAGGCTTCTGGACTTTTGTTTTAAACCATGCATGTAGGTCTGTCGTATCAAAAATGGAATCAGATTTAGTATTAAAATATTTAACTTGAACAGTCTCTGTATCATTTTTTACTGTCAAAAACTCTGCTGCTAAAACTGTATTAATTTTTAAAGCATTTTGCTCGTCGACAATTTCTCGCACTTTTAAAATGAATACTATTTCCGCAGACTTAAGAAATTTCATTATATTTCAATGCCTACTATTTGTTAAAGTAGCCGTTCTTATGCGATTTTTAAAAACACTATAAAGATCTTTCCATATCACAAAATTATAATCATCTTGATTGTCTAATTTTTCATCGAACCCTGACCCTTGCACTTCTAGAATTTTATAAAATGCTGCTAAAAACGTTGATAAAAGACACTAAATATTTAACAACTTATTTTCCACTGGCGATGACAATTTTTTAGACAGCTTAAAGTCGGAAATACTTTTAAGCACTATTTCACTATTATCAATAAAATCTCGTATCTCGGTCAAATTATCACTATGCAGCAAGCGTTGATATTCTATTCGCACTATTTCACAGAAAATCACGTAACGCTCCACGGCGTTGGCTTTACGAAAGTTCTCGCGGAGTTGCTCCATTATACTTACAGCTCGCGTTAACGTACTCAAATAAATGACAAGCTGCTTAAACTTTTCTTTTATACTGATTTTCCTCTTCGAAAGCGATACGAGTTGACACATCGATAGAAGGGTTAGTTAACTAATAATCGTCACAACGTTAAGATGACGAAGTACGTGGTTGATGTTCAAGGCTTTAAAACCATGCACAACGAATTTATTTTTAAAGAGGTCGCTATTATACCTCTACAAGAAAATGCTACACCGTCAGTTTTTGTCTTTAAGCCCCCATATTCTTGGGCACAGCTCTTACCTAAGAACAAATGTAAAAATCGATGGTTAGAGTTTAATTACCACGGTCTTCGTTGAAGCTCAGGAGAAGTTCCCTACGAGGATCTAGCTACAACCTTTCGAGTCATTATTAAAGAAGATGATGTTATTTACGTAAGAGGTCTTCAAAAAATTGAATGGTTGCGCCGTGTGCCATTTAATAGGTATATTACTCATAGTATGATTATACGTTTTACTAAATATTTGCATAATATAATTATTTTTGTAGATACATTAATGATATAAAGCAATGCCCAGCTTTAAAAATAATTAGTATGGATGATATCGAATGCATGAATCACCAATTTAATTCAGCTCATTTTGCTGTGAAGAATGCTACAGCTTTAAAAAATGGATTTTAAAAGAGCAGCAACGACAAAACGATATTTTTTAATCAATGTTCACCTGATACACAATACTTATGCAATAAATTAGTTCTTGATGAATCTATGTCGATTTTTTTCATTCACGCCTCCTTATTACTGCGCCAATTAAAATTACTTCATCGTATTTACTGACTCTATTCGTTGGCGAGGTACTGCTGTGAAGAGAAGTAAGCCAAGCAATGTTGGAATACGCTTTCGGTTATGAAATGGTATACATGTTCTCTGGCAACACGCATCACTCAATACGCCTGCTCTTGAGAAAAAAATATGATGCTAATACATTATACGCCTAAATAAGGAGCAAAAAGTCATTGGCCATGGCTAACACATCCGTAGGGATAAGAAATAATAGCTCCATCACTTGGCAAGGTACTGCCTCGAGTAAGCCAACGTTGGTCGCAGCTAAACGGGATACGTGATCCGCTACATCCACTGATAAGAAATACACTTTCGTACTTGATCATCTTCCTCTCGCGCTGTACGTTGGGCTTGTCACCTACACCTTTCGGACCCATCCTGATGACGTCGGAGCTTGATTTGCGGTCGGAAAGGAAGAGAGCTGTCAGTACCATCCAACGTCACAGCATCCCGAAGAGGCCCTCTTTCCATGACGTTACCATCCGAGCAGTCCGCACCACCCACCGGCCCTACTACCTATACCGCCCATGCCCCTCCTCCCACCGCCCGATCAGCCTCTCCCCCACCACCGCCTCTCTTCCAATGCCTCTTCTACACCCACAGCTCTAGCTTGAGCCTCTTCCTCCACTACTGACTCAGGGGGGGAGCTGGGGGGTGCCAGAATCGTCATGGTTTACCTACTGATGATATTTATTATGTTTGACAAAGCTAAATTAAAAGGACAACTCTTTGGGTTTGGCCCACTCTTTAAAGATAAGGAGATATCAAGGAGGTTCATGCTTGGCTAGATGATAACAAAAATTTCAGAATGCCTGGAAAATTTGAAAGAGATTTATTTTAGATACTGTCATAATAAACAATTTTTTTTCGTATTGAGACTGGAAATTTTTAAGTACATTATATGAATTTCATTTTTACAAGCAGGATTAAAATACGAATTACATAATCGTATATAGGTTTACAAAATTGAGTTGGAAATAACAATTATAACTGCAGCTCATATAATAAGCAATATGCATGTGACAATGAAATTCATTAGCTATCCTCACTTGTCAATGAAATAAAATTAAAGTAATACCAAAAAAGTCAGCATTAAAAAAAACGTATAAAGAAAAAAATCTTCACAGAATTCCTTCATCTCAGATATTACCAGCTTACGTTCTTTTATTACTGCTCTTTTACAGGAATTTTCAGCTCGTTTTTCTACAGCTTTATAACGATACTTTCGTGTTTATATAAATCATTAATTACAACTAGACATTCTGAACGAGCCAAAATTTTATTTAGAGCTGTCCGACTAATGCTTGAATGCACAGCCCCTAAAATAAATGTGTGGAAAATCATAAAAAACGTTAATGTTTATTGTCTACCAACTTAGTATTAATATTAATTTAGAACAATAATTAATTTTAAAAGCTACCAAGAACCAATGACGTAATAATGTTTGGAATGGTACTAGCCAATTTTGTAGTGTGCACTGTTGTAATGTTTTCACATTTCGTACATTCGATTGTTAACACAGATTGGATTCAAATAAACTATTTCGCAAGGATGCTCTGTAAACTTAAAATACCTTGATACTTGGAACATTTTACATTTCTTGCTAAAACTATTATGCGTATGCCCTTAAAATCAAGATACTTTTTTCTTTCACCGACTCTTAGACTTTTTTTTTCTTCGTTTCTGTCATAGTTTAATAAGCTTCAACATTTTTAATTGCTCCTTCTTTGAAAATCACCGTTTTTCACATTTCTTACTTCATTTGGCATTTCTGTTGTCGTATACATAACTTGATTGTAAATGTAACCACAAGCAAAAAGCCTTTATAATTGATTCACGTCACTTAACCCTATCGGCCAGAAAACATATATTTATAGTGAGATCGGTGGTGAGATGGTGCAGTGTCACCAAATTTATTTTTGTGTCTGCACACCGTTTGCTCATGTAACGATAAATAAAGAGATTCTTAACATATATAAATTATTATTCCAAATAATACTAAAAAAATGTTCAGGTGCTATTCACCAATACTTTTATGACATTCTATATTTTATAATTATTATTAATTACTTTTAAACAAATACTTTGATTCAAAAATGATGAAAAGCAAATTCTCAGCGATCTCCAAACATCGAACATTGTAACTGTTTTTGCAACTGCGTTGTAAATAAGTTACTTCTTTTAAAACAAACTATCTTCGCAAAACTTGAACTACGCGTGTAACCTCCAACTAATCTTATAAAGCGCTCATCTGACAACATCAATAATAACGTATATTTTTTCTTCCTCAAGAAGACTTACCGCTGGAGAGGAAATACCGTGATAGTTCACTCTCGTACGTCTTTACTCGATGATTCGTGCTCTTAACTCTCCTTTACTAGATCTATCTGAAAAGGGAATTCATAATTACTAGCAGCCAAAAAAAAAGTAGCAGCCTAATTATTGTCATTACCGCAAGTACTCTCGTATGGAGTTAGAATCATCGTTGCGGTCAATCTTGCACTGAGAGAAGGATTTGTTAGTAATTAACTATTAGTAACTAACTATTATATTAACCTTTAACTTACGCATAATATGTACCCCACGTGGTACCATCTAAAGTGGCGCAGGTTCAACATAATATATGGGAGTGAGAACTATCAACATGCCTTCTGTATCAGTTAAAACTTAAAAAGTTATAAAGAACATGTTAGCTAATTTTCTGTTAACATACTTGTATGTTGTCAGTAAACAAATCCTTTTTTCAGTGTGTATGATTTTCTTTTGATTTGCTTAGATTTTTTTTTTTTGATACAAGAATTTCAAGATTTTAAATTACATCTGATAGAAACATAGTTTTTTATTCGATAAATAAGTTAATTACCGACAAAAAATTCAATTTATAACAAACGACAAAAATTCTTACAAGAACGTGAGGTAAGGAGTTTCTTCGTGTCCAGCGTGCCTCTCCCCACGCTCCTACTTTTTTCCACTCCCCTACCTGCGCTGCCCCGCTGTATTACCTATACATCAGCTACAAAGCCGTTTAAAGCCAGGCGAAAAGAAAAGCGAGTCACGGCCCTGTACATCGGCACTCGTGCTTCGGGCTACAAGCTTTTTCGCGCCAGGAATTCTTTTTTCAACACTTAACTCATCTTTAACACACGATCTTGTAAGTTATTAGTTATTATTAAATATAAGTATAGGTCTATTTACGCGGAAACCCGAGTATTTAACGTTCGTATATGCGTAGTTGCTAATTTCTAATTGAATACAAACAGAACATAAAATTACTGTAAAGCTTGAGGCTCTTCGAGGAGTACATGGACAGTTTTTATGGCGCACGATGTACGCAGGCTTATATTTATTCTCATGTGAATAGATGCTTCAAACACATGATTAAAACTTATTTGTTAATTCAATGTTATTGTATCATATAATAAGTGTGAATATGCGTTTTCCAGTGATGTAAATGTATTTCCTTCCTGTCCTCTCTGATCGTTAAACCGTATATTAGGGTTAATCTAATGGATCAATCGACAGAAGAGCAGCTTATTCAAGAAGTACAAGCAAGACCAATTCTGTGGGACAAATCTCATCCCCAATATTTGAATTCAGGGCTAAAAGCAAAGCAGTGGGACGCTGTTGCAGGAAAGCTGAAGAAAGAGAGCAAGCACGTTTTTTTACTACACACAAGTTTCTTATTAAAATATATTTATTCAAGAGTTAGAGTAAAACTTTTGTTAAGTCTTATATATCGGTGTTCACAAAAATAATGGATAGCTTTCAAAACTGTAATTGGGATGAGTGTGAAGTAGACAAACTTTGGTAATTGTACTTTTGTTAATTGCTTATTTAAATGCATACCATTAACAGTTGTAGGTTTTTTTTTGTTTTTTTTTTTTTTGTTCTTTTTTTTACATTGATAAAGGCCAATAGATAATTATAAATTTTTGGACAAAAAGTTCATGTTCATCAATCAGCCCTTGACATTGAAACATTGAATATTCTACTTATTTTCTTTTTTCTGTTACTTATTAAGTATTACGAATGAAACCATGTTAGCTGTTTTCTTATTCTCTCAGAGGAAAATTCATCATTCTATTTTTTTGTCAACACTTTTGATAGTTTTAAGCAGCCTGACGTCTTGAAACTAAAATGTGCTATAACTACTGTTATACTATATTAAGTTTTGAAAATACAGTTTCAAATTAGTCCTTACATTACTGGTGAGTTAGTTGGTCATTAAAACATTAATCTTGAGTTTTGAGAATCCATATCTTATTTTCATTTTAAAATTATTGGTTTTTATATTTCATAGTTTCTATATACCACCTTCATAAGATCCACTTTAAAGCTCCATTTTATATACTCATAATTATTAATATATTTGAGAAAAATATATAACTTAATTCTGGTTTTTCAATAGAAAACGTTGTCTACAATAAATGGAAAAGTTTTGTGGCCAAGTATAGACAAGAGTATAATTTGGAAATTGGAACGAAGTCTGGAGATGGGCTAGATAGCTCTTATTCTTCTAAGTGGAGTTACTTCAAATTATTACATTTTTTGGGCGATAAAGTTACAGCTAAAAAGTCAACTGGGAACCTTGACAAATTGTTTCAAGGAGCAACCACAACTTACCAACCAAAAGTCAGCTTGGTTGAAAATCTTTGTTCCAACTTAGCCTCAACTCCGTTGGCATCCAACTCAATTAAAGTCGAGACTGTACCACACATACCATTTAGTTTCTGTAACTCTACCTTCACGATGTCTGAAAACAAGTCACGGCAAGCAATCATTTCTCCACCAAACGATGACGCAGCTCACACGACGTTTTTCTCAACATTCTTACATTATTTGAACAAAATACTGGAAGATAAGCTTCTTATCTTTAGGAATTAGGTGACTGATCTCGTCATGCATTATGCTCTTCCTGACAGGATTGAAGGAAACGTTTCATCATCACGTGCACCAGAAAATTGTGCTCCTCCCAGACGAAAAAAAAAAGTTGACGATGATGGTAAGCTTCTCTTTTGATGCATTTTGTTCCTGCACATTTGCAGTGCAATTCATTTTATTTGTTCCAGACTTTCTTGTTATTGACGTCAAACTTATACGCTCACAAGCTAATAAAACGACAGTTAAGACCGAATCTAACTGGAACATAGGAAATTAATCAAATCCCGTTTACAATCAAAACTACATCGATAGTAAATTTTTTTTCATTGTCTCAATATTTACATGCTTCTTCTGCATTGGGTGGAGTGATACGATATTTAGTTGTTCGGTAACATTTTACTATGGCTTTCATTTATGTTTTTGTTTCAGTAAAACCTCAACTACCGATTCAGCCAAGTGTTGCGTCAAACCCGTTCCACGCCACTCCACTGGGACCCTCACCTGGTGGTACACAAATAGAATTGCCAAGCAACCAGTCTAATTTTCAGCGTATTGAGCAAAATGAGATTCCACAATACAATCCACAGCTGTACCAACAAAATCAAAACATGCTGGTGTACTCTGCTCAAACTGCTCAAACTCACACTCGGCCACTGGTCAATATTCTGATCAGATAGTACCTACTTATCAAACAGGTGATATAAGAGTATCATACGACTCACAAACAGAAAGCATGAGTAATCATCCCAACGGGAATATTATTCAACAAGATGTTAACTGTGCGGCTCCACCAAGTTTTGGATCTTCTTTGAGAGTTGTACCACCATCACGACTGTTAAACAATTCCGCTACAGTTAATATCCCCACAACTTCTTGCAAAAACAGTTCTATGGATACGATTCTGCCTGAACAGTCGAGATCTCAAGATCAATCCTTGATTCCGATACAAAGTTTATCTACAAGGAACGAGTCCCTTGAAGATGCAAATGCAAGCGTACTGAAAGATTCTTCTCCATCCATCCAAACTTTCGGAAAAACAGACAGCTTTTAAAGATTTTCATAAAAAATACCTTACTTCTCATTATTTTGACGTTTTTCTAATTATTCATGACTTAAAACTTTGACGTGCAATTTGGATTTAGATTTAAAAAGAATTGTTAAACATATTAATAACGTCCAACGACCTAAGTCTTTTTTTACCATCGTAAGTTTTGTTTTTATAAAGTTCCTTGAAATTTCTTGAGCGTTGCGTTTTTTAAGAAAATCTTGAAACTTTGCTCGTTTTACCATTGTTTTCTTTTCATAACTTTGCATTAGAACTGAGTTTTGTAGAAGGGCAACTACAGATACGTTTTTTTAGTTATGAGAACTACTTTAAAAGTGCTACTTTTTGTATTAACTACTTTGTCATTTAGTTTTCAACGTAAAATATGTAAAACTCCTAATGACAATTTCAGTAAAAAAAACTTCTTTTTGAAATTTGACTTTTACTTTTATCATTTTACGTATAGAGGTCCAATGAAACAGTTTAAGTTTAATTTTTAATATAGTCTGTACTTGTTACTGTTAAGTTAATACTATGGTACGATTTTCTTAATGAAAAAGGAGAGTTTAATGAAAATGATAAAAATATTTATTAATATTAGCACATCTATTGTAATGTTAAATATTTTGTTAATTTGTGCAGTTATTATAACAATGTCAGCTATGTAAATTAAAGTAGAACTTAAGCCCTGCATTACTATTATGAACTTGTACGTTACATTTGTAAAAAAATTTGTATTGATAAAAAAAATCATGGTAAAGTATCGCTGCTTTTCGCTATCAAACTTTTTTTAAGAATTTAACGAAATCCAATTTTAATAAGTACCACTTTTATGTACGAGTACAATGATTGTAACCTACTTAATATTTTTCAATTCCTTAATGTATTGCTTTTGATTAGTAAAAACATTCTTTAATCATGACTACATACGTTTTAATAAAAAGTTGTTGCTACGCTGCCCCATTACTGGCCCATACTGCCCACATTGTAATATTGTAAAATATTATATAAAAACATAAGCACCTATCACCCAATGATCCGGGGTGCTTACCTATTAACTAATAGAATATTAACATTATATTATTTGATAAAGTGTCCAGTAAGCGCCCCGGTTCATTGGGTGTTAGGCGCTCGTGTTATCAATGAATATTTTATCAGTTTATAGAGTAGCCAGTAAGCGCCCCGGGTCATTGGATGATCATGACTAGAGTGATAAGCCCTCGTTTTAGCCTTTTTTGGTCAAGTACTGTGTTTACTGGAGCTTACTGTAACATATTTGTAACATCTTCATTGTACCTTTGTTTATCATTGCACATTTCTTATGCCCAGAATGTTTAGCAACAGTAGAAACGTCTTAAACTAAATTTTAGAAGCTACTTTTAAACTTTATTACATGATTGTCCATGCTACAATTCAAAAATGTTAGTTCTATCTAATTTTTAATTGACTAGTTCGATAAAATAAAGACAAACCTCAGTACTTGTGAATCAGCAATACATTTTTGTAAGAATTAATTCTGTACATGCACGATAAATATATATTTCTATGGGTCATTCCACCGAAAATAGTCTATTTCATATTCCTGTCAATTATATTATCGTGAAATTAGATCTGATAATATACTATGTATAATCAAAGTCATTCTATGCTCAAGGTATGACAAAATTGAGATCACCGAAAAGTATTCCTAAAATTTTAAATACAAATAAATAATTTTCTCCGATTTTTCTGACTGAAAAAAGCCAATCTTTCAGCTTTAAAACGATAATCTTGCCAATAAAAAGAAAATAACAAATAAATGCCTATTTTAAGCGTTTGTATATTCTAGCTTTTACAATGCTCCATATTTTGTGGAATGGCGCATACACGTACAAGAATAATGCACAAATACAATATATATCTATATGGCTGTACAAAACTTAGCATTTACTTAACATGTAGCCAAATAATTTTTCAAATTTTTGCGCACTTTAGCTGCAGATCCTTGAACAGATTCATTTTCTGTAGTACTAGTATGAACAAACCCATGATTACTCGATGATAATTCATTCAAAAAATTTTCTTTTTCTACATGGATTAAAATGTTGTGTACTTAGTAAGCAAGTGCACTTGACGATCAGAGATGCAACATCTGGCGATTGCTGAATAGTAGTATAAAATATTTGCACTTTTGGCACGTATGTCCAAAAGCATTCTCTACAACTACTCGAGCTCGTGACAGTCTTTAGTTAAACAAAATTTGTTTTCTAGACAAGTTTTGACCAGGATATGGCTTCATCACGTTAGGCATTAAAGCGTAAGCACCATCGCTGACAAAAAAAAAGGTGATATTATATTTGAATTAGGAAGAGGACTTTCAGGGGGGATTTCTAATTTTCCTTAAATAAGAGCTCTGTACAAATTCAATGCTCTTAAAGTACCAGGGTCAGTTTGATGGCCGTAATTTCCAACATCAATGAAAATGTAATTGTACTTAGCATCTACAACGGCCTGCAGAACAATTGAAAAAAATTTGTTATAATTATAGTATAATGACGCTGAGTGAGCAGATTTTTTTATTCTCACTTGTTGACCATTAAGAGCTCCCAAGCAATGAGGAAATTGCCACTTCTCAAAAAACTGCTGGGAAATTTCCAAAAACTTATGCACATTGGGTATAGGCATGTGCACATGTTCAAAAACAATCCAGATAACGTTCATGCATTCGTTGACAATTTGACTGACAGTTGCCACTCCCATGCAAAAAGAGAAGGCTAAATTACTGTACGACGATCCAGTTGCAAGAAATCTAGGACACATTTTATTGAAAGTATAAACTAAAAACACTATGTATGTGCATGTGTTACTTCGTATTGTAGACACATAGGATTTTTTGCAATGTTGGATGGATGGATACTCTAAGACTTCATTATTGCTTCCAGGTATGTGTCAGTAATGTGATATATGCATTGTACATGCGTATAAGTTACCAGAAATTATATCATAAATTATTAAAAATCTAAAAAAAAATAAATTTTCTTACATTGCATAAAAATCTTTCGTACATAATTGCACACACATTTCGTACACAAAAATGCATCGTACGAAAAGAAGGTTTCCAGCCCAAAATATGTGACTACAAAAATTACTTAAATCTAGAAGATTCTCATCAATTCAGTGTTTCTATGCTGAAAAAAAAATTTTTCTACGACACACCTGATTCCCTACGAAGGTGCTTTTCAATTTTTTAAGTTTTATAACAGTTTATTCGTTTTTTTACTGATCATATTAGAAACTATGAAACTTTTTTTTTTTATTTATAAATTAGCAAAAAATATGTCTGTAAATATAAATTACGTAGTAGTATTATTTTTTAGTTTCGATACTTACCTCAGCGTTAAAACTAGTCTTTTCTCTGGGAGAATCGGTTGAGAGATTAAATTGCACCAATTTTTAGTCAAGTGACTTTCCGTTTTCGATAGTATGTATTGAAAAGTTTCCACTCATCCTTAAATATTGCTTAAATTTGTCTTAGTTTTTTTTCAGTAGAGGAAATAAATGTGCATATTCGTTATCCTTTCTATCCTTGTTCATTTCGTTAGCTTGACAACTTCGTATTTTACGCAATACGGAATCAATATTTTCGTTAACATCTTGAACCAATCGCGAAACTTCAGATTCGATGACAACACGTCATCAGACTTTAAAATGATGACGTCGTCCTCAAGTTCAGACATGATATCCTCCCGTTAATATTTGGAATGCAAGTCTCTATAATCTACAATACAAAATATACCTAATTAAAAAGACAAAATTTCGAAGGGAGTTGCGATTGCCTGAGATCACTACTTTATATGGTCTGTGTGCAGACGCTTTTTGTATTACATTTTATTCACTGTCATTTGACTCATTCTTCAACAATAATGAACAATGTTTACACCCCCCCCCCTTCAATTCTCGTACGCGCATATACTAGCTTTTAGAAAAATCAGTATAAATAAATTCTAATGTACTGTAAGGGTTGCACTGAAAATGATACACATTTTTTATTATTTTTTATTATCATACAAACAATGTGTCAGAATAAAAATGACCAAGAATGAACGAAGGAGTGGGTAATTTTTCAGCGAATTTCCATTCTACTGGAAACAACCAGTAGTTGAAACACAAAAAATGATAAATAATGGAATTTTTGCCATCGAAACCGAAATTATTTCAATTGCTTGAAAATTCACTCTAATTATTAGGAAAAATAGTTGTGTCCAATTAGGGCGTCAGCATCAATAGTTGTTTAAAAGGTTTGGGAGTATCATTCAGAGAGATGAGGAACGGGAAGTTCTCCCGGCCCGCGTCGATGCACCCCATTTACATACGGCACACCCCCTCTTGCATCCAACAAACTTGAAACTGTACGACTCTAATCAATTATATTTACGAAAAATGTTGATTGAAACAACTTGATTTATTTGTCAAAAATCTTCCTTTTGTATTAAGTTATTTATAAGAATTTGTTTTTTTATTCTAACACATTTATAATTTACCTTAATGTCAATTAAAAGACAACCTAGCCTTGTTCTATCATCAGAGAACGTGTTAAGCTGTCAATATTTAATAATTTTTTTACCAAAAATGTCCCTGGTAAAAATCTGAAAAAACGTTTGTGTACTTCTATTATGCTGAAATATAACATTAATTTTTTTAGCATGATTCAACATTTTCAACTTGTCTCCAAAACCTCCTTAAACAAACTGTAAATAAAAACTATTTTTCTTACATTTTAGCTTTTATCCTCTTTCATATTGATTAAACAAACTGTGGAAGCAAAATTATTCGTAAGAAAGTGTCCTATCGATGAAGGTCTTTTTTGGTTATAAAAAAACTCTATTTTTGCAATGCTATATTTCTAAAAAGCGCTAAATTTTTTATTTTTACAATAAATGCTTATGTATTTTTAGTTTTTATTTTTATTGATGAAAACAGTTAAAAATTTAAGACAATAACGGAAAACGAAAAAAAAACTTGTCCATTGGTGACTTTCTTCTGTATAATTACGCGTGATTTTGGACCTTGCAAAAATCTCAAGTGGTGCCCGTAAGCTGAAAAACAAAAATTTGATCCTGTATACGTGATCCCTTCCTTTTTTTCTCCTTACACTAACAACCCATTAACTAAAAATGTAAATTATTTTTTTCACAGTAAGTGTATTTAAAAATGTCTGATATTGAAATAATGTATATATGAGTATGTTTTTAGTATATTTTTTTTAATAGTACAAGAGTTTTTTTTATAATTAATGAAACGAGTCAAATGAATTTATTTTAACGCCTCGTAGTCAACTACAAAAACAATAACACAATCATTATTAACTAACACGACTCAAAATTCAAGTATTATAACACTTACACATAATTATTAAAAAAAAATAAGCAGCCAAAAACTAAACAACTACAGATTTATCAGCAAAGTATTTATCATTTACGTCTATCAATGCTCTCCAGTACTCTCATCAAAAGTGTATAGAGGACTCTGGAAGTACTGAGAGGACTAGTGTGAGGATAGTCTCTTAGAAGAATAAGCAACGGATATAAGCAACCCAATAGTTTATCAGTGAATGTATTAATAAAATCTGGTTTTAGCCGAGTAAGCATGGGCCATTCAATACCTAATAGTTTCCAATGAATTTATTTATAAGATAGTTTCTTAAACGAGTGAAAATTGACGATGAGAAACCCAATAGCTTTCCAGGAAATTTAATAATAAAATAATCTCTATGGTGAGTAAGCATGGGTGATAAGAAAACCAATAATTTTTTATTATATTAAGGGATGATTTTATTTACAAATGTTCTAAAAATCTGTTGGGTTTCTAATCACCGATGCTTACTCGCCAACAATTCTTTTTTAAGCGTTAATTTAATGAAAATATGTTTGATTTTTACTCGCCGAAGCTTACACGCCAAAGAAATTATTTGAATTATAAATCCACTAAAAATCTGTTGGATTTCTAATCACCGAAGCTTACTCGCCAAAGAAGTTATATTAATTCAAATTTACTAAAAATTTGTCAGGTTTTTATTAATGATGTTTGCTTACCAAAGAGATTATTTTATCAATTAATCCATGGAAAAAATGTTTAGTCACTAATCTACTTCGTAACCTTACTTTCACGATTCATATCGTTGTCGCAGTTTTCTCTAATTTACTTTGGTCCTCTTGAATTCTCACTGTGGTACTCATAGTTCTCTTTAAGGTGGCTTCAGTAGCCTCAATGTTAAAATTATAAATAACCCAACCGAGGTTAATAAAATTGAATTATATTCTTTGAATTCCCATCTTTCTATTCGTATAAAAAAAAAATTAAGGTTGACGATGAAAATTGTAAGAAATAATGCTTACAAAATCGTAGTTTTTACAACCTACTGCTGCACTTATATAAATAACCCGTAAGGTGTAAAAAATATACTATCTTGTATATATTATTACATACTTTCGATGACATGAGAAAAGTGTCTTGTTATCAAACTAAATCTTTAAATAATCGGAGACTAAGCATACAGTTGCATGTGCAAGTCAGCTCTCAACTGTCTGCATTCTGCAGAGTACATATATATAGGTATGACTACAGCTGAGCAATGTTGCCACATTCTTGAACTTAGAAGCGTACCGTAACAGTTCATCAATTAGGGCACCATAAAACTTTTTTGTTTTTTTATATTTACTCACTAAAGTAACAGATAAAATGTAGAATATGGCTTACAACACTCTCTACGATAATTTTATACCATATTTTGAAGAAAATAATGATTAATTTTTAGTCTCCCCATTTTGATACGGCACCAGGCGCTGGAGCCACCTTAAGTCCTCTTGGTACTCTCTTTAGTTCTCTGGCAATCTGTAATTTCCCGCACGAGTCGTGATTGACTCGCACGAGTGGCTGGAGTTAACGGAAACGAGTGCCAGTTGAGCACACGAGTGCGTAGCACGAGTATTCAAAATAAAAAGAACAAAGAAAGAACGAAGGAGTGGGTGTACTTTTCCTAAAAAATAAAATAGTTTTACAGTTTTTTTGTTGTTGTTATCGGCTATGTTCGCATTAATCTCAACGCCGCACGTGGCCAAGAGACGAAACGCTGTAGGCTGGACAAACACAACTGATCGCTATGTAGAATGCAGTGTAATAGTAGTATTTTTATTATTTGTATCACAAGTAATTACATTGCGCACTACTGGATCAATTAAATTATTTTTCCACCCTCGGCTGGTTTCGGGAGGCTGGTACTTCCTCAGGCAAAACAGCAGTTTTCCGATACTCGTTCGAAAAGTCTCCTTTACGAACCTCGTTACGGACCTCGCCTTCGGCTCGGGCCGCAAACCTCTCGGTTCGCAAACAAAGACTTTTTAAACTTGTAGGAAAACTACTATTTCGCAATAGTGTGCGAAAAATACGTGTTTTCTGCACTGATATTAGTGTGGAACACCGATTTTCACACATAGTGTGCAGAAAATATTTTCCGCACAATGTGAGGAAACGGTGTGCGGCAAAGGTTTTTCTGCACAGTATGCAGAAAATATTTTCCTCACACTATGTGTGAAAATCGCTTTTCCGCACTAATATCAGCGCGTAAAACACGTATTTTCTGTTAGCGAACCAAGAGGTTGGCCCAAGCTGAAGGCGAGGTCTGTAACGAGGTTCGTAAAGGATACTTTTCGAACGAGTATCAGAAAACTGCTTTTTTGCCCGAGGAAGTACCAGCCTCCCAAAACCATCCAAGGGCGAAAACAGTAATTTTCCTACAAGTTTGAAAAGTCTCTGTTTGCGAACCGAGAGGTTTGCGGCCCAAGCCAAAGGTGAGGGACGTTACGAGGTTCGTAAAGGAGACTTTTCGAACGAGTTCCGGAAAACTGCTTTTTCGTCCGAGGAAGTACCAGCCTCCCAAAACCACCCGAGGGCAGAAAAATAATTTTCTTGATCCAGTAGTGCGCTATGTAATTACTTGTGATACAAATAATAAAAATACTACTATTACATTGCATTCTGCACAGAGATCAGTTATGTTTGTCCTATAGCGTTTCATCTCTTGGCCACCTGCGGCGCTGAGCTTAATGCAAACACAGCCGATAAAAACAACAAAAAAACTGTAAAACTATCTCATTTTTTGGGGAAAGTGCACCCACTCCTTCGTTTTTTCTTTCTTCTTTTTATTTTGAATCATTGTTTATATCATAATAAACAATGTACAGTATTTTTTTGCAGTGCCTTGACAGTAGACGATTTATTTATACTGATTTTTATAAAAGCAGCATATGCGCATATGGAAATTAAAGGGTGGGGGGATTAGACAGTTATAATTACCGTGTTTACATCTTAATTGTGTTATTAGCAGTTATCAATACTATCTTCAGGTATTTTTCAGCATACTGAGATGCTCTTAAAGAAGTCGTACCAATTTTTGAATTTTGTTCCCGGAACACTTTCTAAACTTCAGCATTATTTTTTTGAGATAGTCATTAACACGTTGAACTATGTCAAAATAAATATAAATTCTTTTAATTATCCTGAAGTAGACAGGCTTTAATAATAACTGATAACTTACCAGATCGTGTGTTAACGATGAGATTAGTGTTGAAAAAAAAATTCCTGGCGCGAAAAAGCTTGTAGCCCGAAGCACGTGTGCCGATGTACAGGGCCGTGACTCGCTTTTTTTTTGTCTGGCTCTAAACGGCTTTGTAGCTGCTGTATAGGTTATACAGTGGGGCAGCGCAGGTAGGGGAGTGGCAAGACGTGGGAGCGCGGGTAGAGGCACGGTGTACAGCGGTAACGTATAGCAGCACACAGCTTTACGCGTGTTAACGTGCCATTGGGAGGGTTAACCCGGTTAACGCGAGTGAATGTGGGGGAACACTGGTGAACGCGGGATAACGTGAATAAACGCGGGTGAACGCGGGTAAACGCGGGTAAACGCGGGTAAACGCGGGTAAGATACTCTTGCCCAAGACAACAAGTTGTGAGAGCAAGACTCATTAGTCAAAAATATAATAGAAAACGGGAACGAACTCTTGCATGTTAGATGGCACACCCAGCGCTACGAAAGTTTTCGGAGACATGGTCGTCGTATTTCAGGGCAAACTCGTCATGTATTGAGCCAAATCAGGCAATTAAGGTGTTACTACAGATATTTGAGGAGTGATACCAGGTCACGTGGTGGCATACTTGTTTTTAACAGTGCATGTTTGACTTACACGTCGTAATGAAGCCGGTCGTTGGTATACATGTGATTGAACGAGTTTCAAAGCGTTATACTCAGTGAGCATGTATACACTACATGTGCCAACAGTACTCACGCCAACAGCGTATAAAAGTGAAAAAAAGGTCTGTGCTGGTAAAATTTTTAATTGCTGCTACTATTTACATAAAATTTGTCGTCATATCACTAGATGAATTGATCTGAGGCATGTCAGAAGTCACCAGTCGCTGGCATATGCTGGCAGATGCTATATGGACGCACTGCCCTAGGTAGCACTAGTATCGCTGGCGCTTACTAGAGATTATTTAAGACTACATCAGCTAGAGCCAAGGTATCGAGCATTTCCTTTGAATTCCATCTACTATAAAAGCACCTTTATTATGTTTACCATTAACTTACGTATAATATGTACCCCACGTCGTGGCATCTAATGTGGCGCAGGTTAAACGTTAAATATGGCATGTGTAATATTAACATGCCATCTGTATCAGTTAAAACTTAAAAAGTTATAAGGAACATGTAAGCTAATTTTCTGTTATTATACTTGTACGTTGTCAGTAAACAAATTCTTCTTTAAAAGTGTGTGATTTTCTTTTGATTTGTTTAGATTTGATTTTTTTGATACAAGAATAAATTATGCTACAACAGCATTACATAAGATATAAATTCACACAGTAGGTCAACGCCAGCATAGCGTATGACACACCAACACCACTTCACACATCCTATTTGGTGTTTTCCATCATTTAGTCAGACAATAACGTGTCATTTATGTCTGTCATAAATGTAATTAATATTGTGCATTATAATACAACACGTATTTTTAATTTACTACAACTTTTCTTTTAATTACTTGCATTGTATTATAGTTATTTTATTTTTATCGTACTGTAATAATACTTTGTGAAGTTAATCTATAAATGAGAAATTATTCAACAAAGAAATTATAAATAAATTAAAAAATAAATAATAATTGTAATAATAACAGTTATAGTGAGTAAAAAGGTTCCGAAATCAAACGAAGTTTCAACTTGCATTCAACTGTAACATACTAAGGAATAAAAATCGTTTTTACGTCATTTCGTTAATTTTTGAGAATTTTAGAGATCAATTAATACTTTGTTACTTATATAATTAAGTGCGAAGGCTTGTTATCTTTGTTTATAGTGTAATTGAGTTATTCAACTATTTTAAATTTGTTAGTGATATTCACGAGATAAATAACACAAATGACAAGTGTTCTGTAATAAATACAGATCCTATTTTTTACCTGTTCCTGCTATGAGTATACAGAACACGAACGAGGCTATAAAGAGTAAAGGATTAAAGAAACTTTTTTTGCATTAATTTCTCATGAATAAATTAACTTCACAAAATATTATTACAGCACAATAAAAATAAAATAACTAATACAATGCACGCAATTAAAAGAAAAGTTGTAGTAAATTAAAAATACGTTTTGTATTATAATGCACAATATAAATTACATTTATGACAGATGTAAATGACATGTTATTGTCTGACTAAATGATGGAAAACATCGAATAAGATGTGTGAAGTGAAATTGGTGTGTCGTACGCTAAGCTGGCGTTGACCTACTGTGTAAATTCATATTTAATGTAATGCTGTACTAGCATAATTTATTTAACTTCTTATCTCACGTTCTTGTAAGGATTTATGTCGTACGTTATTTATTGAATTTTTTGTTGGCAATTCAAATCCAAGCAAATCAAAAGAAAATCATACGCACTGAAAAAAGGATTTGTTTACTGACAACATACATGTATGTTAACAGAAAATTAGCTTACATGTTCTTTATAACTTTTTAAGTTTTAACTGATACAGACGGCATGTCAACGGTACACATGCCATATTTTACGTTGAACCTGCGCCACATTAGATGGCACCGTGTGCGGTACATATTATACGTAAGATAATGGTTAACATAATAGTTACTAACAAATAGTTAGTTACTTACAAATCCTTCTCTCAGTGCAAGATTGACCAAAATGATGATTCTAACTCCATACGAGAGTACTCGCGGTCATGACAATAATTAGGCTGCTACTTTTTATTAGGCTGCTAGTAATTATGAATTCCCTTTTCAGATAGATCTAGTGAAGGGAGAGTTGAGAGTCCAAATCATCGAGTAAAGACGTACGAGAGTGAACTATCACGGTATTTCCTCTCCAGCGGTAAGTCATCATGAGGAAGAAGAAATATACGTTATAATTGATGTTGTCAGATAAGCACTTTATAAGATCAGTTAGAGGTTACACGCTTAGTTCAAGATTTGCGAAGGTAGTTTGTTTTAAAAGAAGTAACTTATTTGCAATACAGTTGTAGAAACAGTTATACAGTTCAATGTTTGGAGATCACCGAGAATTTGCTTTTCATAATTTCTGAATCAAAGTATGCGTTTAAAAGTAATGAATATTAATTATTTAATATAGGATGTCATACAAGTATTGGCGAGTAGCACCTGAAAATTCTTAAAGTATTATTTATTGATTTAATGTGCCTTCTCGTGAGGTAGCGTCAGCGTTAAGAAACCCAACGAACTTTGAATGTTTCTTCATAATAAAATGCTCCTCTTGTCGAGTAAACATTGGTAATGAGCAAACCAAGACGTTTTCCATATTATTTATTGTTAAAATATGCCCTTAAGCGATTAAGTATCGGCGATAAGAAGTCCAATTGCTTATTACTGTTCTATGTTAACAAAGTGTGCTCTTAGGCAAGTAAACATTGATAATTAGGAAACTAACTATTTTTCAGTATTATTAACTGTTAAAATTCGTTTTTTGACGAGCAAGCATTGGTCTTTAACAAGCTAACTGTTTTTTAGTGTTATTGAATGATACAATGTGTCCTAAGACGAGCAGGCATCAGTGATTAGAAGCCCACGAAAATTGTGTTTCAGTTATCAAAAAAATGTGCCCTTAATCAAGGAAGTGACGGCAACCAGTAATCTTACTATGATTCTGTAAAGTAATTGACAATATACAGGTAGCTAACTGCGTATGCTTGTTTGCTAGACGATATATTTTCTTAACTAACTATACTAAAAAACAGTTTAGCTGCTAATTAGTGACGTTTCCTTGCCCAAAGATTTATTTTTCTTACTAATTATACTAAAAAGCAGTCAGGTCATCAATTATCAATACTTGCACACCTAAGGGCTTGTTTTACTAATAAATAGTTAAAAAAACTGTTGGGTCGCTAATCGTTGATGCTTGCTTGACTAAAAAAAAATTTTCTTAACAATCGATACTAGAAATCAGTAAGGCTTTTAATCAAGGATGTTTACTCGCTTAAAGGCCCACATATCTATTATATAATACTAAAAAGAAGTTAGATTGCTAATCACTGATGCTCAGTTTGCATGCTGATTGCAAATTGCATTACTAATTTGTTAGCAAGAAAAACATTAATTGTTATTGTGATTCTGTCATTTCTATTATTATTTTTCTTATGATTATTAGTATTATAATCGCTATTTTTTTTTTTTTTTTGGCTACCACAACAGCTAAGCAGCCTCGGTACCATGTCCATCCGTTTACTACCAATGTATAGGAATGAATTGCGGCACTTATTTATCAACGCCTTAATGTGATATCATACTTATCATACTATGGGAACAGTGGGAATATCTCCAGGAAAATACCTTAGCTGGCAGTTCTGCAGCAATGATGCATCAGATCTTCTCACCACTGTGTAGCCTTTCCCAGAAAAAACTCCATGTTTGGAATGTCTAGTTTTCACTGGTTAAGCCAGTGTTCTCTGCCAAAGAATTAGATGCAAGCTAACTAGCGTGTCCGGAGAAGCTTCAAATTTCAGGAACCACTTCTCGCTGGTGAGGCACGTGATCCCTGAATGGCACATTGGATTTGCTAATCTCTACCTATAGACCTAACACTGCTCTGCATCTATCATGGGCCGAAAAAAATCCTTGAATCGTTCTGAAAAAAAACTATGTACACAGAAAAACCCGCGATTTTTTCATTATCATATCAATCCTTAAAATTCTACAAAAATGTGTGGTTCTATGGATCCTTTACATTATTCACATATATGTCACGCAACATTGTGAGCAATTTCCGTGCTTAGAAACACGAACTTATATTTGTCGGTATTTAAATCGATGAAAAATATTATCCTAGAAAATGTTCGGCTCTATTAATGCTCAATTTTGCATCTACATGTAACACGACAGCATTAACGATACAAACGCTTGAAAACATAAAGTGAAATTTCTACAAGCATATTTTTTAGATGTGACTGTAACAATATTTAAGGTCATGTTGGCATAAAAACGCTACTGCTTTCATGTGGAACCTTGATTCTGTCATTTCCTCGTGTATTTTCTTCAGATAATCTGTTAAAATAATTATTTTCTTCATGTATTGTTACTTGTCAATGTTCAATTTAAAAAAAAAAAATGTACAGATCGGCGCCAAGCACCTTAAACCAAATGACTGATTAACCTCTTAACGCACTAATTTTTGCGCTTGAGTGTGGGACATATGTATGTCTCACGCGTATCATTTCTTCACACTCTTGTGTTAACGTAGTATATAAAAATCATTTTATGTAATGATCATTAAAATAATAAAATAAAATAAAAAATTTATGATAGTTAAAAGAATCATATCAACGATTTAACAGACCTATCCAATTTTGCATTCATTAAAAGAAATAAAATTCTTGTGGTAAAGCTTCCAAACTTAAGATCTTACAGAAAATGTGTTGTAAATACTTTTGTGATACTTCATATGGATACATGTATGAACTTAATAAATTTATTAGCTTATTAACTTTTATTATTTTTGTTTTTCCTTCCATTTTAATGTAATGCTCACCTATATGTATTTTCCTATATTATATGGTTATTTGTGTTGGGCATTCCACATATCTCTACGACAGCCCCTCCACATCCCCTCCACATACCCCCCACAAATAAGCTAAAAATTTGACAGTTTTCACCTTTAAATCGAGATTTCTCATTTCTTATTAAAACCCCCCGCAGCCTCACCACAGCCCCCACACATTTTTCTTGTCCCCCCATAGACTTCCCACAGACCCCCCACGCTATTTTTCTTGTCTCCCAAAGCCTTTTCACACCATTATTCTTGCCTCTTACAACTATTTCTATTAAGTATAGATTACCCCTATTAACAATTAATATTTGACTTAGTTTCAAAAATAATTATTTTCATGTATTTTTTTCACACAGCCAAGAGAACAAATAGATGAACTTACTACGTATAGATAAAACATATAATCACTAATAAATTATGTAATAACGTTACAAAATGATTTATTAGAAATCGTAATATCATGTTTATTAAAATGTTGAAATTCATTGTTAAGTATAAAGTTCTTGGTGCATTCAACTTTTTTGTGTTACTAAAATTTTATAATAATACAACATTTCTTAATGTTAAGAAGTAATACATATAAAAAAAAATTCATTATTTCTCATACAACTACATATACAAATTAGAACGTTACAAAATGAATTGAACAATAATAACCGTGGAAGTATTGCCTAATTATTAAAGATTAAGTGAATAACCTATTGAATTAGGCTCTATCATAACCATGAAGAGACAGAACCCTCCGCTACCAGTCGTAGATTCGAATAGTTTTATAATGATACGCATGTATACTTGTTTTATGTATATTATAAATTCATACATGTTTTAGATAAATCTATAATTTAAACGTATATTTATATATATTATCTAAATTAAGATAACCCGACTGTCTCTTACTAATTGCTCCAACGTTTACGTGATATAAGTTACTAAAATATAACTAGATATGAAATTGAACAAATAGTTTTGAAAAAGCTAAAATTATTTTCTTATAAAATGTACACTAAGATATTATGTTTAAAAAAATTTTGTTTAAAATTAGAGATTTTTTTTGCCAAAAAATTCAAAACTAAATTTTTTTAACAAAAATTATCATCATTAAGGAAATATATATATTATGTCATGTACGCCTGTTCAATAATAAAATACTTATAATTAACTTTTAATTTATTGCCATAAAGATTGCCGATTTATCTATATATAAATCATTGAATTATGTAAAAATCTCTTTTTTAACAACATTTTTTTTTTTGTATTTTTTTGCCTTTTTACTTCAGTAAAAAAATTATTTTAATCTTTGTATTTTCATAAAGCCCCATATAATAAACCATAAAAAAATGAGGATTTTTTTTAATATGAACCTACATTCTCGAAGCTTTGACCTTAGGATTTGTTAATCGACATAGCAAATGCCACCATGATTGGAAATTGTTTCCCATACTAAATAAAAAGTAATGTTAAGGAATTTTCTGTGTCTAAGATTATTCTTAAAATAAAGATTTGATTTCCAGTTTTCTTTCAGTTATTATTTCTCCTTTAATTTTATACTGTAATAATTGTGTAATTCGAAAACGTGTTCCATTACAGAGTTCATCTAATGAACTTAAGATTCTCAGTAACATAACTATTTTACCAATTTTTAGATTAAGTTCATGAAAAGGTAATCCTTTACAAATATTGTACAACATTTTCAGAAAAAAATTTAAATAAATATTCACGTTCGATTTATAACCCTTTTCATAAGTTGCGGCATTCAACACTATAGTAAGTTTTAATTTCTCTAGTTAATTTGTTAGAATTGTTTTATTAAAATAAAAGGTATACTCGTTACGAAATGTAAGTATAACACTACTCATCAAACAAATGTAGATATTAAAAAGTAGTTAAGAACATACAACATTTAAGATCCAATTTTTGGAAATATTAAAAGCGTATTGTTCCCCTTTTTCCCATTTCGAATAGCAATTTTAAAAATTCTTTATGGTTACATATTAATTTACAATTTTTTAATTTAGAATAAGAGCCATTAAAATAAAAATTCAATGATTTGTTTAATTACAATACATCTATAACCGTGTTCATTACTAGGAGAATCTGACGAAAATTACCTCATAAAACGATTGATTGATTTACAAAATTTTTTTCAGTATTACATAAATCTTTTATTGTTTCGTCAACTATCTTAAATGCTTTTTTCGGAATTATTGAAGCCTCATCTCAAGTTACTAAATCAACTTTTTAAAATTTTTTTTATCTGAGTCGAATTCTCACAATACTTACAATTAACTTTCAATTTATTGCCATAAATATTGCTGATTTATCTACATAAATCATCAAGTAAAATCATTGAATTATGTAAAAATCTGTTTTCAAACAAAATTTACCTTTTTTTTGTATTTTTTTGCCTTTTTACTTCAGTAAAAAAATTATTTCAATCTTTGTATTTTACTAAAGCCACATATAATTGACCATAAAAAAATGAGGATTTTTTTAATATGAACGTACATTCATAGAACTTTGACCTTGGGATTTGTTAATCGACATAGAAAATGCCACAACAAATGGAAATTGTTTTCCATACTTAATAAAAGGTAATGCTGAGGAAATTTCTGTGTCTAAAATTATTCTTGAATTAAAGATTTTATTTTCAATTTTTTTCCAGTTACTATTTCGCCTTGTATTTTATACTGTAATAATTGTGTAATTTGTAAACGTGTTCCAATACAGAGTATATCTAATAAACTTAAAATTTTCAGTAACATTACTATTTTACCAATTTTTAGATTTAGTTCAGAGAGTAGTAATCCTTTACAAGTATTGTTCAACATTTTCAGTTAAAAATTTAAATCAATATTAACGTTCGATTTATCAACCCCTTTATTAGTTGCGTTATTTCATACTATAGTAAGTTTTAATTTGTCTAGTTATTTTTTTAGAAATGTTTTATTAAAATAAAAGGTACACTTGTTATGGGATGTTGGTATAATACTACTTATTAAACAAATGTAGATATTAGAAAGTATTTAAGAATATACATCATTTAAGATCTAATTTTTAAAAATATTAAAAGTTTTTATTTCCCTTTTTCCAATTTTAAATAATAATTTAAAAATTCTTTATGGTTATATATTCATATCTAACTTTAAAATTTGGAATGAGAGCCATAAAAATGAAATTTTAATGGTTTGTTTAAAAATAATATATTTATAACCGTGTTTATTACTGGGATAATCTGACGAAAATCACCCCATAGAACAATTGATTTATTCACAAAATTATTTTCAGTATTACATAAATCTTTTATTGTTCCATATCTTATCTTAAATGCTTTTATTGTAATTATTAAAGCCTCATTTTAAGTAACTAAATTAACTTTTTTTAATTTTTTTTTTATCTGAGTCCAATTCTCGAAATTCTCATAACCAATTTTTTATGTATTGCTATAAATGTTGCCGATTTATCTGTACAAATCATCAAGTAAAATCATTGAATTATGTAAAAATCTCTTCTCAAACAGTATTTTCCTTTTTTTGTATTTTTTCGCCTCTTTACGTAAGTAAAAAAAATTATTTTGATCTTTGTATTTCAATAAAGCCACACATAATTGACTATAAAAAAATAAGAATTTTTTTTAATACGAACCTTCATTCTTGAAACTCTGACCTTGGGATTTGTTAATTGACATAGTAAATGCCACAATGATTGAAAATTGTTTCCCATACTAAATAAAAGGTAATGTTAAGGTATTTCCTGTGTCTAAACATATTTTTGAAATAAAGACTCTATTACCAATTTTCTTCCAGTTTTTATTTCTCCTCTTATTTTATACTGTAACAATTGTGTAATTCAACAACGTGTTCCATTACAGAGTTCATCTAATAAACTTAAAATTCTCAGTAACATTACTATTTTACTAATTTTTAGATTTAGTTCATAGAGTAGTTATCCTTTACAAATATTGTTCAACATTTTCAGAAAAAAATTTAAATAAATATTAACGTTCGATTTATCAACCCCTTTATAAGTTGCGTTATTCTATACTATAGTAAGTTTTAATTTCTCTATTTAATTTTTTAAAGATGTTTTATTAAAATAAAAGGTATTCTCATTATGAAATGTAAGTATACCACTACTTATAAAACGAATGTAGATATTAGAAAGTATTTAAGAACATACATCATTTAAGAACCAATTTTTAGGAATATTAAAAGTTTTTATTTCCCTTTTTCCAATTTCAAATAATAATTTAAAAATTCTCTATGGTTATATATTAATTTCTAATGTTAAAATTTAGAATGAAAGCCATGAAAATAAAAGTTTAATGGTTTGTTTGATTATAATATATCTATAACCGAGTTTATTACTGGGAGAATCTGACGAAAATTACCTCATAAAACAATTGATTTATTTACAAAATATTTTTCAGTATTACATAAATCTCTTATTGTTCCTTCTACTATCTTGAATGCTTTTTTTGGAATTATTAAAGCCTCATCTCAAGTAACTAAATCAACTTTTTCAAATTTTTTTTTATCTGAGTCAAATTTTCATAATGCACTCTCTATGTTATTAAAATCTAAAATGAGTCCAAAAGAAGTCTAAAAGGTCATTGTCTATAAAGTTTATTGCAGTTGCAGTATCTTTAAAAGTTTAAATAGTTTTTTTCTTATATGTTCTAATATCTTTAGACGATGTCAAACCAGATGATTTGTTTAATTTAAGTTTTAAAAGAATCTATTGTGATCTTGTGAAGACACAATGCTTAGTTCACCTATTGCAATATTTGTTATTACATTTTTTCTCCTTTGCCAAAATTTCAATTAATTATTAAAAATGAAGTATTCTTGAATGCTTACATACTTTTTGGATTTTGTATAGTCATTACATTTATTTATTTTTAACAAAGCTGTTTACTGTTACGCGTAGTTTTTTATTACAGTTTTACTATCATTTCCTTTAAATACCAGATTTTGTTTGTTTTGGTGAGCAGTTAAATATACATCTGTATGACTTCTACCGCAAAGAAGAAGTTCTTGTGATCTTCATGCTGCTTCTACTAGACCTACTTATCTAGTATCAATGAACAATTAGTTTTATTGAATATCTTTTTATCTTAGTCTTTTAGTTTTTTAATTTTGATGTTTGCCCTGTCACTACCTTTATGTATATAGTCATAAATTTATTTCATGCTTCAAACTGATGCACAGAACTTGACGTTAATATGACATTTATCATTCATTGACAAAAATTTATTATATGATATGACCATCGATTTATCTTCTAAAATTTTATCTTACCTCCAAATTCTATAAACATGTTGTTTAAAAGTATTTTCTTTTTCTATATTCAGGGTTACCATTTGTTGAGATTAAAGTTACGTCTGCAAGAGATTTGGAGAAATTTTTGTACATTTTTTAACAATCATGCAAAGATTTTGTTTTGTATAAGGTCCACGAAGCATGTGTTTAATCACTAATTTTTTAGCTTTGTATTACCAGAAGAAATTTTAGCTAAAATAATTGCATCAATTTGTTCAGGTCAAATAATATTTTTATTAGGATGTAAAGTTATCAAAATATGTTCCAATGGTAAAGACGTTTGCTAATACTTTATTAAATATATCGTTTTTAATGATGTCATCCAAAACAGACATTAATTTTAAGTGAAATAGTCTAACAGTTAGTTTTGGAGTATTTTTTGTGTTATATTTTTTAGGAAATTTGGATAAAATAAACTTTAATTTTTTCCATCATAATTGCACGTTACTGTTATAAATAAATCTGGTCTTTTACATTTATTTATTACAGTCATTGCATCTTGATAATTTTCCTGCATGTATCTTAGACTTCCAACGTATGTAGATGGTAGTATAAAAAGATTTATAGTTTTTCCTTTGTCTCAAAATTTTTAGGAATGTTGGATGCACTATTAACATTTGCTTCTAATAAACCTTGATAACATTTTGTTTTTAAATTTTTTTGATTATATCATGATTCAAACGGTTATATTTAATCATAAGGCAAAAATGAATAAAAAATTGTTGTGTCAGCCGTCTTTTGTTTAATAATTGAGTAAAACTTATTTCATTTAGTCTGTAAGACAGTCTATATAAATAATGTTGTAACATTAACCAATTATTTGGTAGTCCGTATTTTGAAACTATAATAGCACCGCACTCTGCTTTTACTGATTTGTTGTATGTTTTTGATGGCTGGTTTTTCTTAAAAAAATTATTTTATGATTTGGTAGTTTTTCTACATTGGTGATTTAATGTAAATGTCTGTAATTTTTTTGCTATTTGATTATTATTCCTAGTTTTTGTCATAGTTTCGATATGTTTTTTAAGAATCTTATTATTATTAATAGATTTTAACCTTGGATCAATAATAATTTTATCATCATCATATATGTATGGGGAGAATTTTCTTAACTTCCCCAGTGCCACCCCGAACAGGCCATGTGAGCGCAAAAGACGACTTTTTCATCTCGTCGTTGGGGCTTGAGAAAAATGCTCTAAAAATCACAAACGCACCAATCACTATGCGCTTTTTCTCAGTTTTTTGATAGCGCTATCAGTTTTTACAAATTTTTACTTTATAACCTATTAACATGCAAATGTTAGTAAAAGTGCGGTAAATCTCATGATATACAATTAAAAAAATTTTTTTTAATCATCTAGATCGAAAGATGAGACAATTTTACTAAGGTGTAGTCAACAAAAAAAAAGGGTTTTTAAATATTTTCATGTATTGGACCGATGAGTGTATAGGTGCTAGTCACTGCGTGGCACGAACTGCTGCTACGCGCCCGCCGCCGCTCCTAACGCTGCTACACACCGTGAGGCATTATGTTTCATTCATTCTGATTGTAAACAAGTGCGCCTACTCTAAATATTGCTACAGAAAATTTTTGTCTTTTTATTTTGATGATACTCTTTAATTATAATTATCAGGACATTTTTATTTTTTGTCGTAAGTTGCACTTTTTGTTTAATTCCGTCTTTTCAGAAAGTTATTTGTCTATAATACGTATTATCATTAGAGTGATCTGAAACAGAGCTATGGTAATGCATCCTTGAAAGTCAGCTATTTGATTGTTATATTTTTATATTGTTACTTTTTACAATAAGTATTTAAGATGTTTGTCTGCGGTACTTCCTTGAATGAAGAAAATCATCACGTTAACAAAAGTATAGTGAAACTTTCGCAATCGCTAAAAAAAAATTTCCATTCGTTTAAGATAGGGCTATGATATGCTTACAGTGCAAAATTTCGGCTCCTCAACTTAAAAATGAAGAAAAACGCCACGACTATAAATACCTTAAAGCAGGTATCGCAGTGTAAAGCAAATCAAAGAAAAGTTTGCATTGTCAAATGATCAGAAGAAAAGAATCATGCTGCTCTCACTTGCCCTAAAATTTTTGAATCGACGTGATCTGATAAAAGAATTTGGGTACACCGAAAGAGAAGCTAGAAAAATCTTGGATTGAGTTCCAAAGTATGAAATTTTATCGTCACCTAATAAAAAAAAAAGGGAAGGTATTTTCAGCCGATAGTGAGAATCGTATACAAAATTTTTACGAACAATATAACGTAAGTCATCTAATGCCAAGTCTAAAATATTGCATTTCATTAAAGCAAGATAATGGTGATCGATAAGCATTCAAAAAAGACTTTTACTTGGCAACTTGAACAAGTTACTCATTTTGTTGAAAGATGAAAATGAAAGGAATGAAGTAAGCCTTACAAAGATTGTTTAACTAAGACCACCGCATTGCATTTTAGCAGGCAGTGGCGGTACTTACAATTTTTGTGTGTGCGTGCACCATGAGACAGTCAAACTCATATAGGATGCAATAAAATCAGAAGAATTGATAGAACACACAGTATTCCTCTTAAAACACACACACAGTATAACCTCTTAAAACTTACTGAAACTGTCTGAATCAATATGTAGTCACGATCCTTCTGAAAATTGTTTTTTAAAGAAACTGTTTAGATCATCCAAACTGTAGAGGACTTAGATCAATGTTGCTAGAGAGCTTAGAAGCTGAAGATATTTTTGAGGTAAATTATTCAACATGGACTCAAACTGACTGATGCACAATAACTTTAAATTCATTGAGAATTTGTTAATACTTGGCAATAATATCAGATAATTTATCCCATGATGTGATAGCTGTGCACGTCAATTAAAAGACTATAATTGATTATTGGAAAAAACGCTTTAATCCAAAAAAAATTTACTACGTTAGTAACGGCACAGCACAACACTTCAAAAATGAATCGAATTTTCATCTTCTTTCAACTCATGAAAATGATTTCAACATTTCAGCAGAGTGGCATTTTCACGCCACAGCCCATAGAAATGGAGCACGTGATGGAATAGGAGCAAATCTGAAACGTGGTGCTCGATGATTGAGTTTGCAGCTCCCGGCAGGAAATTATATTTTGATGGTAGAAGATTTATTTAACTGGGCTCAAAGATATTGCAAAGAAATGACGGTTTTTTCAGTAGTAAAACTGACTACAAAGAAACTGCCAAAACAGTAAAACATCGAATTTCAAACGCAAAAATAATTTAAGGAAGTTGAAACTATCACGCTTTTAAGATGGCTTTGAAAATGACTACTGTCGATAAAAAAAAAAGAAATAAGGTTAATATGCTGAAAAGTACAGAAAACAAGGTTGAATCTTATTTTTAATAATGTAAACTCATTCTTTCCAGATTATTAATAATAGAATATCATGTTGTGACTTACATGTCTATAAATTACTAAATTTCTATCGATATTTATAATTTTTTATTTATTTCATTACAAAATAAATAAATAAAAGTATCTTGCAGTGTGTGGCAGCGTTAAGAGCAGCGACGGGCACGTAGCAGCCGCCCGTGCCATGCGGTGACTCACATCTATAAATTCATCGGTCTAATACATAGAAATATTAAAAAATTCTTCACTTTTAATTGACTATACTTTAGAAAAATTGTCTTATTTTTCGATCTAGATGGTCAAGAAAATTCTAAAAACTGTACATCATGAGATTTGACGCGTTTCTACCAACATTTGCACTTTTATAGATTAAAGAGTGAAAATTTGTAAAAACTGATAGCACTATCAGAAATCTGAGAAAAAAATGCATGGAAATTAATGCTTTTGTAATTTTTAAAACACTTTTCTCAGGCCTCAACGACTAGATTAATAGGTTGTCTTTTGCGTTCATGCGGCTTGTCTGCGGTGGCACTGGGGCAGTTGAGAAAATTCTCCCCATATAGCTGACTTTTTTTTGGTTTTTTATTAAAATCAGAATTCAATGAGTTTTTTGCAACAAAAAAATTTTGTCGTTAAATTTTAATTCTATATGTACCTCTTCCTTTTTTTTCTTTTTCCATAGTTATCAAAGGTGCAAAACTAAACACATTATTGTGATCTAAGGTGAAAATTTATAAATGATACTAAAATTAAAAAAAAATATACTATCACTTTGTCAAAAATTATTTTAAAAAATCCAATAGAAAAAAATTACAAACATTTACATCAAATCATAAATGTAGAAAACCTACTAAATTATAAAATGATGTTTTTAAGAAAAACCGGCCAGCAAAAACATACATACAATAAATCATTGACAGCAGAATGCCCTGCTATTATAGTTTTAGACTCTAGAGAACCAGAAAATCTCGATCTTAGTGTACATCCGAAAGAATAATCCAATTATTATCCTAAAGAAATGTTTTTAAATAAACTGTCATATTTTATCAATTCTCCAGTATGTTTATTATGTTTTCCTTTGAAAGATTTAGGATGGAGTACCGGTTATTTTTAAGATGACTTAAAGAGGAGCAAAATCTAACTATGTTAAACTATTATTCATACAGGCTGTCTTACAGACTAAATGAAATAAGTTTTAATCTATTATTATACGGGGGACGGCTGACACAATAATTTTCTGTGCACTTTTACATAATGATTAAATGTAACCGTTGAAATTATTTGAGATATAATCAAAAATATTTCAGAATATAACATAATTAAGGTTTCTTAGACACCATGTTAATAGTGCATCCAACATTTCTTAAAATTTCGAGACAAGGAAGAAATTAAAAATCTTTTCATACCACCATCCACATACATTGAACATTCAAGATATGTGCAGAAACATTATCAAAATGCAATGTCTACAATGAGGTAATGTGGTAGACCAGATTTATTTATAACAAGAACATGCAATCGTAAATAGAAATAATTAAAGTTAGTTTTATCAAAATTTCCTAAAAATACAACACCAAAATGCTTTCCGAAATCAACTGTTAGACTATTTCACTTGAAACTAATGTTACTTTTGGATGACATCATTAAAAACGATGTATTCAGTAAAATATTAGCATACATCTATACTATCGAATTTCAAGAACGTGGTCTACCTCATGCACACATTTTAATACCTTTG
This sequence comes from Copidosoma floridanum, assembly GCF_036245765.1. Lineage (NCBI taxonomy): Eukaryota > Metazoa > Arthropoda > Insecta > Hymenoptera > Encyrtidae > Copidosoma > Copidosoma floridanum. The sequence goes on along the minus strand of NW_028321882.1, from coordinate 9,098,262 downwards.
CATCCTGATAAAAAAATTGTTTTACTTGTAAGAATTAATCCAATTATTTTATCTGTAATTCCTTCTGGTAATACGAAGATAAAAAAACTAGTGATTGAACACATGCTTCATGGACCTCATACAGAACAAAGTCCTTGTATAATTAATAAAAAATGTACAAAAATTTCTACAAATCTCTTGCAGACGTAACTTTAATCTCAACAAATGGTAACCCTGAATATAGAAAAAGAAAAAATTCTTTTAAACAACATGTGTTATAAAATTTGAAGAAAATAAAAAAATTTAGTAGATGATTCAATGGTCGCACCGTATAGTAAGCTTTTGATAATAAATTAGAAATGTCATATAAACGTTGAGTTCTGTGCATCTATTCGAACCATAAAATATGTAAATGACAATATATATGAAGGTAGTGACAGAGCATACATTACTCAAACTTTAAAAAACCAAGATAAAAAAATATTCAATAAAACTAATTGTTCATTGATACTAGATATGTAGGTCTAGTAGAAGCAGCATGAAGATTACAAGAGCTTTTTATTTGCGGTAGAAGTCATACAGATGTATATTTAACTGCTCACCAAAACAAACAAAAACTGGTATTTAAAGGAAATGATAGTAAAACTGTAATAAAAACTACGCGTAACAGTAAACAGCTTTGCTAAAAATAAATAAATGTAACGACTTTGCAAAATCCAAGAAGTATGAAAGCATTCAAAAATACTTCATTTTTAATCATTAATTGAAATTTTGGCGAAGGAGAAAAAATGTAATAACAAATATTGCAATAGGTAAACTGAACATTGTGTGCTTACAAGATCACAATAGATTCTTTTAAAACTTGCATTAAATAAATCATCTGGTTTGACATCGTCTACAAATATGAGAACATACAAAGAAAAAACTATTTAAACTTTTAAAGATACTGCCACTGCAATGAGTTAAATAGACAATGATAGAGAAGTCAATGATATTTTAAAAAAAAGTGATTGCTGTTATGTTTCTATATCAGTTAAGACCATTTTTTGCTTGGTTTATAATTTTAGAAAAGGTTCCGGGTGATATAATATGAAATAAATACAAAGATTTGTTTACAGAGTGTTTGCCTTACAAGAAAGATAATTTAGCTTTACTACATATAAACCAAATTTTAGAATCAAATAATCGATTACATTAATGCTTTAATTAACTTACATCAGAAAAAAACTAAGGGTAAAAAAGAAGATATAGATGATGAAATACGTTTTAGTAAAGAAATGTTTAACTCAATGTATAAAAGTTTAAATAATGACCAGAAAAATGTAAGTCATATTATTTGCAAACAAAAAAAAACATTTTCTCTATAGATGGTCCTGGAGTGCCGAGAAAAACTTATTCTTATAAAACGTGAATTGACTTTTTTTACTTTTAAGAATGAAAAAAATCATGTCAATGGCATAGACTAGCATAGCATTAATTTTGCTTTCGAAGGGGGATGACCAAACATAGAACATTCAGACTTCTTTTAGATTTTAATAACATAGAGAGTGCATTGTGAGAATTTAACTCGAATAAAAAAAAAGTAGGAAAAGTTGATTTAGTTACTTGGAATAAGGCTTTAATAATTCCAAAAAAAGCATGTAAGATAGTAGATGGAACAATAAAAGATTTATATAATACTGAAAAATATATTGTAAATAAATCAATTGTTTTATGAGGTAATTTTTGTTCGATTCTCCCAGTATTAAACATGGTTATAGATATATTACAACTACACAAACCATTGAATATTTATTTTTATGGCTCTCATTCCAAATTAAAAAATTTTAATTAATATTTGCTATAACCATGAAGAATTTTTAAAATTATTATTCGAAATTGGAAAAAGGGTAATAAAAACTCTCAACATTCCTAAAAATTGGATCTTGAATGATGTATGTTCTAAGATACTTTCTTATATCTACATTTGTTTGATGAGTAGTGTTATACTTACATCCCATAACGAGTATACCTTTTATTTTAATAAAACATCTCTAAAAAAATTAACTGGAGAAATGAAAGCTTACTACAGGACAGAATAATGCAACTTATAAAGGGGTTGATAAATCGGACGTTAATAGTTATTGAAAATTTTTGCTGGAAATGTTGAACAATATTCGTGAAGGATTACCACTCCATAAACTAAATCTAAATATTGGTATGATAGTAATGTTACTGAGAGCTCTGTAACTGATGGACTCTGTAATGGAACACGTTTACGAATTACAAAATTATTATAGTATAATATAGAAGGAGAAACAATAACTGGAGAGAAAATTGGAAATAAAGTCTTTATTTTAAGAATAGTTTTAGACACAGGAAACTTTTGAACATAACCTTTTATTTTGTATGGTAAACTATTTTTAATCGTTGTGGCATTTGCTATGTCAACAAATGAATCCCAAGGTCAAACTTTCGATAACGTAGGTTTGTATTTAAATAAATTCTTATTGTCTTATGGTTAATTGTATGTGGCTTTATCAAGATACACGTATAAAAAAAATTTTTTTTATTTAAATAGAAAGGCAAAAAATACAAAAAAAAGAAAATATTATTTTGAAAGAGATTTTTACATACTTCATTAATTTTACCTAATGATTTTTATAGATAAACTGACAGTATTGATGGCAATAAATTAAAAGTTATTTATCAATACTTGTTTATTAAACAGGTATACATGACATGATTTTTTTTTTTAACGATGATAGTTTTTGTTAAAAGAATTTAATTTTGAATTTTTTAGCATAAAAAATCTCTTATTTTTTTAACAAAATTTATAACAATATAATCCTTTTGTATACATGTTGTAAGAAAATTGTTATAGTTGTTTTTAAACTATTTATTTAATTTGATTACAGGTAACATCTTAAAAGGTAGTTATACAGTCAAATTTTTATTTATTGATTTACAAAAGTAAAATAGAACAATAATTAATTTATGTTACGTATACGTTGAAGCAATAGGTAAGAGGCAGTCGGGTTGTCTAAATTTAGATAATGTATGTAAATATAAGTATTTAACATTGATTTATTTAAAACATGTTTAAATTTAGGTAAACATGAAACAAGTATACATGTGTATCATTATAAATATCCAAATCTACGGCTGACTGCAGAGAGTTCTGTCTCTTTGTGGTTATGATAGAGCTTAATTTAATAGCTCATTTTCTTAACCTTTTTTAATCGGGTGATACTTCTACGGTTATTATCATTTAATAATTATAGAACGTTCTTATTTGTATATGTAGTTGTTTTATGTCATGTATGTACGTATAAGAAATAATAAATGTTATACTGTTTAAAATATACGTAATCCGAGAAAAGTTGAATACACCGAGAAATTTATACTTATCAATGAATTTTAACAATTTAATAATTATTGTATTACGATTTTTATTAAACTATTTATTAACACTTTTACCTAATTAAACATGGGTTTTATGTTTTCTCTATATGTATAAGGTCTACCTATTCGCCTTCTCAGCATTGTGGACAAATAGATGAAAATAATTATTTTCAAAACAAAGTAAAATTTATATTCTTTGTTAATAGGGGGTAACTTATACCTAATAAAAAAAAATGTTATGGGACAAAAACTTGGTGTGGAACGGCCTTGGGAGACAAGAAACATATTGTCGGGGGTCTGTGGGGTGACAAGAAAAATGGTGTGTAGGATATGCGCCCTGGAAACTGAAACTAAATATTTAAATCATATAAAGTTATGATAAAAGTGTTAGTCTTTCGTAGAAAGAAACTTAAAGCTGATATCTTGACTCCTCAATAAGATAATCAAAGAATTACAGTTAAAATATCACTTCTGTTTTTTATCTTATTCTCAATTTCACATTTAAAAGCTTCTTCTTGGAAAAAACTTAGCTTTTTTGCCATATGCTTGCACATACATTGTTAAGTACGAATGTCATAGGTTACATTTATACCACAATAACATACACTTTTAATCTATAAGCAAAAGTTTTTGTCAAATACCAAATGTCCCACGATTTGAATTAAAATGTTAGTGATAGGAGAAATTGCTTTAAAAATCACTCTGCTGTATTTCGTGATACTTTGTAATGGTGTTTATTCTAATTTCACATCATAACAAGACAAACGTACATGACTTTTTAATTGAAACTTAGGTCACTTAAGTCAACTACAGGCCCTAGCACTCTGTTACGAACAGATATACGTAAAACTTTTTTTTCTTGTACTGTTTATCAACGATATATTTTATAAGCAGAAATTTGTTATAATAAGTCTACGAACCACCATAATACTTCAAAGCTTGAAATGTCAGTTCCGTTTCCCTAAGTGGTAAAAGTGTTTTTTTTTTGTAGCTTTTATGCATCACTTGATAACTCTTTTTCTCCTGTAATGTTTAAATAAAACAGGCAAAACATATTTTGGCGTTTGGTTTAATTGGCTTCTTCCGCAAAATACATCGATGGATTTTAATTCCACGTCTAACGCTAACAGCGAAGGGGTGCACTATTTTAGGTAATTCAAAATAGGCTTAAATGTTTTGCTAAAACAATGCTTTATTGATTAAAATAAACATTTGTTGAATTTTGTTCAACACCAATCGAGAGTCATAGTGATTTTCTAGAAAATTACAAATTTTTGGCAAAAATCTACGAAATCTAATTTTTAGTGATATTTATACTTTCTCTTCAAACAGCTTTAACTTTTGATTGCTGGCACTAAATAAAACAAAATTTTTTCTATCAGTATAGTTTAATTCTAGCTTTTATTTTAATTGGCTTAGAACACTTGAACTTTACACGCAGCTTAACTACACGTATCAAAAGCAGACGTATTTTTTCGAAAATTGACTAAAATTGACTTACACGAAATCACGTGAACTTTTTGACCAAAAACTTTTTAGTATAATCGGCTTAAACCTTTGTTGTGGATGGCATTTAAGGTAGAAGTACTACAAGAAATAATATTTTTAACCAATTTCTTTCTAAACGATTTTTCAAGGCATTTTGCGCAACTAACGGCAGAATTGCCCATATATATCACAGCTAGAATTTATAGTAACTCAGAGTCTACTTACACATGCTCTTTTATTGATTTTTTATTAAAAAACATGAAGTAGATCTACTAAAGTCTTTATCAAGCATCTTATAAAAATTAACTTTTCTCCATAACCCTACTAAAAATTTGTTTTGTTTTTTTGGTTTTGGGGAGCAAAATAAGTCACTTTATTAACTCATTTTGCTACGCAGAAGCACAATATGCATGTGAATTCGTCTTTACGTCGTCAGCCTCATGCAAAAGTACATTACTGTATATACTGCTCTGTCTCGTTAACTATAGGTGCGACTAAGAAGTAAAAAATAAATGGAAGGTAAGAGAAATATAAGCATTATTTTAAAGGAGCAGTGTGTTGAGGCAGTGACAACCGTGAAAACGTATGTATAGTATTATATGGCAAAAAAGACGAAGAAGATAAATGAGATATAGGATACCATTAGTTACTACTTGGAGTGATACTACTAATTAGTGACACTTCACCTTTGCAAGTGCAATAACTACTATTACTTTACTTCAGAAGTGCATCTTCAGCCAAACTCCTGTTTAATCACTCTTGCTGACAACAAAATCCGTGTGTCAGATGAACGAGGAATACATAAAAGAAAAGATAGAATTAGGTTAATAAAAATGAGCTTATTTCAAATAAACAGCTGTGTATGATGGCCGGACGCCAGCGATTACCTACGCCAATCGCTTTCCAAAGGCTACTGCCTTATCCTACGACGGTTTGTCTCGTCTCTCCTCCACTATCCTTCCCCTTCCCCGCTGCCCTTTCTACGCTTTAAACTAGACGACCTGCGCGCGCCAATTACTGACATCCAGCTTACATGAAGCTTAAATATATTTGTACATTTTAGCGATATAATTTATAAGTATGAACGAGGCCGCGTGAGCAATATTTCGCGACGGTCAGCTACCGACTGTGACTGTTTTAGTCTTGACATCCTCTACTCGTCAATCCGTATATTCTGGGGCAGAGTACCTTTCGCCTGAAGGTCTAAGGTAGATCACATTAACTACCTCCCTGAAAGTTCGATCCACATCTCATTAACTCCCAGAGATCTCATGGTTACAAATTTGGGCGTGAAGGCAAGCGGAGATACAGCTCCGCCCCTGATCTCCGTGTCTCCGCCACCGTGAAATAATTACCGACCTCATACGGTCACTCGAACGGTCCTAATCAGTCGCTTACCTATAGTAAATAAAATACACCAGAACATCCAGTGGTCACAAACTAAGTTCTTTTCGTATCGGACCAGACACATGCCTGCATCTCCCACTCCTCACATCAGAACAGCGGCGCAACACTCCCCACCGTACAAGCAGTCGCACCTGCTTGTACTTTCTCTAGAAATAGTACAATGAGTTTATGCGTCGCGCGAACATACTCGCTTCCATTCGACCAAACCTTTGCCGCACGCACAGTGCCATCCTTACCGGGGTGAATCTCGACAACGGTGCCTTTTCGCTACGTATTTCTTGGCACTTGTTCATTGATAATCATCACTAAGTCGCCACATGCGACCGTATCAGTTACATTTTGCCATTTTGGCTGTGCTTACAAGGTGTGTGCGTATTCACGCAGCCACCGCTGCCAGTATAAGTCTGCGAGGGCACGCGCGTACTTCCAATCCTTACGCGTACATTGATGAGGTAAACTATAGGCGGCCAAATTTACCGAACCGCTCGCTGTTTTTATGAGGAAGTGATTGGGAGTAAGCGCTTCCTCGTCCCCGGGATGCACTGACACGTGCGTAAGAGGGCGCGAGTTCACTACATGTTCCACTTCAGCGAGCACCATGCACAGAACTTCCTCGGAAGGCACCTCGTCCTTAAGCGTCGCGTGAAGCGCAACTTTCACCGATCTAACCAATCTTTCCCAGGAGCCGCCCATATGGGGCGCTTCGGGTGGGTTGAAGACCCAGCGTATGCCGTTTTTAACGCATACTTCTTTTGTCGCTGTCTGTCTAAGCGAGCTACTTCCGTCTGAAGCTCCGTGCACGCGCCACGGAAGTTGGTCCCGTTGTTGCTATAAATCACTGCCGGACAGCCTCGCCGCGCTGCCATTTGCTGTAACGCCATAATCATCGAGCTTGTGGCTAAACTGCACGCAATTTCCAAGTGCACCGCTCGTGTCGTCAAACACGTGAAAAGGACTCCCCAGCGTTTGATGTGGCTGCGTCCTATCTTTACCAACATGGGACCAAAATAATTCACCCCACAGTGAGTGAACGGGCGCTGCTGATACGCCAGCCTTCCTTCAGGCAAAGCAGCCATTAGTGGCAGCTGTGGACGACCACGTCGCACCTTGCAAATCAAACACTGGTTGCAGACGGCTCTCAGCGCGGGCCTTGCTCCGAAGACGACGTACCGTTGCAACAGCTCGTTCACGACTGTTTCGTGATGACCATGTTGCCAGTGGCAATGCAGCTTCCGCACGATAGTCCTAACGGTATTCTGCTTTCCATCCAACACTATTCGAGTATGATTAAACTCGGCGCCCGCCACGCAAGTCACACGACCCTTGATTCTAATTAAACCACGGTCATCTAAAAACGGCAAAAATGGGATTAATTTACTTCCAGCTGGAATCTTTTGCCCCTTTGTAAGCGCCTGACGTTCCCGTGCGAAACTATCTCCTTGTGCTGCTCGTAGGACGTACTCCTCGTCTAACTGTCGCGCTAGATCTTGATTTTCCATCTGAGATTGCTTTGCTGCAATAGCTCTTGTCCTTTGTTTCAAGCTACGCGCACTGCCTTTAATTGTTTCCAATGCATGTACGCCCTACACACTCTTTGCGTCGCGAGTAAATGCCCCTCCCAGCCAAAAACGCAAGCTACAAAAGGCACATAATTCAAACTACCTACCACTAGCGCAACTCTCTCCGGTCATCGCTCTGCCCCTTCTAATACCTCCCTTTCTTTATGCGTCAATTCTCGCGCGGTCGGCCACTGAGTTTCAGGTAGTACCAAAAAGTCGGGTCCTCGGAACCATCGCTTCTCTTTGCTCTCACTTAACTGCTTCCCGCGCGTAACTGCGTCTGCCGGGTTTTCCCTAGTAGGTACCCACTTCCACTTCGCGTTGGCGGTTCTTTCGGAGATTTCGCCTAAACAATGAGCCACGAAAGCCTGTCTAACCCGTGGATCCCTCTGGATCCAGTGCAGCACCGTAGGCGAGTCGGACCAGAGGTACGCACAAGAATAGGGAATTTCTATCTCGGAACTCACAGTGTTTAAGAGCCGTGACGCCAGCACTGCGGCCTGCAACTCTAACTTTGGCACTGAATGTGGTTTGTCCGGCGCGACGCGGGACTTTGCCATAAATAATGTAACACTTATGCATCCTCTCATCGTCTCGCATCAGAGATAAGCACATGCCGCGAAAGCGCGCGTGCTAGCGTCGCAGAACACGTGTATCTGCGCTTCTTTAATATCTCGCCCCTTGGGGGTTATACACCTTGATACGCGCAAAGAGTTTAACTTTTTCACCGTGTCTAGCCACTCACGCCACGCCTCATCCTCTTCGTCGCGAAGGGGTTCATCCCATCCTGTCCCACTACGCCAGATTGCTTGCAGGATTAATTTTGAACTAATGGTGTACGGTCCAAGCAGACCGAGTGGGTCGTACACCAACATCATAAAACGAAGATATTCGCGTTTCGTAGGTCGGACACATCCCTGTAGAATACTTGCAGGAACATGTGTCAGTCCTACGTTAAACCCTAACGTGTCTGCTTTCGGCTCCCAGTACATACCGAGTACGCGTTCCGCGGCTTTATTGCACAATACGATGGCTCGCTCCTGTTGCGCCGACGTTGTTCCCAGCGGCCCACCTATCCTCATCACCCTGTTGCATGCCCAGCCGTGCATTTTAAAATTAGCTTGCTGGTTAATTCCCACTACGTCCTCGACAAGCGCTTCTAGTTGTTCTACACTCGGTCTACTCACGAGGAAGTCGTCATTGTAAGAGTTTTTTATAATGCTACTCGCCACCTCTGGCTTGCTCGTCTCGAAGCGCTGCGCGTTTGTGTCTTTCACGAAGTGTGCGCTACACGGAGATGACTTAGTGCCAAACACTAATCGAGTCATTTCGTAAGAGTGAGGGTTCTTACCTTGCAATGCTCCTCTCCACAAAAATCTCAACGCACTCCTATCCTCGGGCCAAATGTATACCCGCATGAACATATCGCGTATGTCTGACTTACACGCGACCGCATATTGCCGAAATCTCAGTAACACTCTGGGAAGCGACTGCAGGAGGTTGGGGCCTGCATCTAACTGATCATTAAGACTCACGCCTTTCATTGCGGCTGTGGCGTCAAAAACTATCCGAATTTTGCCCGGCTTAGCTGCGTTTACCATCTAAAATGGGGAAGATACCACAGCCCTGTGCAATGAGTCACTCCATTTCAGGATAATACAAGCGAGCGTACTCTTGGTCGCGGTCTAATCGCCTCTCGATGCTATGCAGTCGCTTCAAGGCTGTAGCGCGACTGTTAAGGGTTGGGGCAGTATTACTCCTCCACAGTAGGCCAGTGTGTGGGATCGACGCGTTCAACTTCGCGCACTCCCATGCTTTCGATTTTAAAATATTCACGGACTAAAGCTTCGAGCCCTTCAGTTTGTTCCACGCAGGTGACGCATGACACATGAGCACTCGTTTCTAGTGCTCGCTCACGCTAGTCCTTGCTATTTACATGTCTCTATCCGCAACAGCTTTAGAAGAAATGTCATACTTCGCTGTCTTAGTGCGTAGTATACTATTTCATTTACTGTGCTGTCAATGAATAGCGAAGAAATCTACTGTCATAAATATATTGCAGATAGAACATTATAGCCATTAAAAGAGTTATCGTAAAAACAAAAAAAAGACAAAATTAAGAAGTTACTGAAATAGACATGATACTATTGAAGGGATGATTTACATAACTATGAGTGACTGGCAGAGAGTATGAATGTCACTATAAGTATAAGTGTATTTACAACAGTGAATCGATAACCAATGTTATTGGTGAATAAAAAAAATTCATCAATTATTTTAGAAGTTAATACTTAAAAAGAAACAACATTTACATTAGAAACTGCGTTAGATACTGACAAATGTGAGAATAATGCCCCTGATATTCCTCTAAATACCGTTGCAACGAACAAAAGTGCTTTCTAACCAACTCTTATCCCTAAAGTAGAAAATAAATGTATATTTAATAATAAGTCAACACATAATGAATTTCTACTAACCTAAATTTAAAAAAATTTACATAATAATTTTACAGATGGAGGTTATAATTCTTTAGACGTATATTAGTTACAAGGAAAATACGAGGGTAATAACATTGGATGTAGATCAACAAACACTAAAGATGTCAAAAATATTCCACGAAAAGCTTTGAGAGAGTGGCACATAGACTGTGGAACTGTAATGCGTTGCTCGGTGACTAAACTAAGGTAAAGGTACTAGTTACTGGCCTAAAGTACTAGTAGCTGTTATCAAAATAACATCATATATTTTAAACATCTTTTTAAACTTCAACTTCTGTTAGGTATCATTTGAAAGCTATGAATGTATTTTAAACTATACGATAAATATAAGTCGTATATCCGACCGTAGACAATAATAATTTTTGATAATCTGAGTATGTCAGATGCTTTAGTACATGGCCACTGAAAAAAAAAGGTTGCTTTAGTGGCCCAAATTTAAGAGCCAGTAACTGGCCACCCCATGCTTAATGTACATAAATCTAGGTGGTCGGCTACTAGTGCTCGCAGAAGTGAGGTTATGTACACATTTTATGTACAAGTGCTCTAGTACTAGGCCACCACTTTTTTAAAATTATTTTTAAAGTGGCCAGGTACTGGTCGCGGCCAGTAACTAGTGCCTTTACCTTACCAAAAATTCTTTAGCAAAAAGGTCGTTCTGAACTATCATCCAATTGTCGTTCACTACTTAAAACATCAAGACAAACTATTGTGGTTAATTGTGGATCCTGAGACTACTTTCACGAAAAAAAAATTTAATAGATGTATTAAAAATAAAAAAAATGATAATAACACTGTTATTGACATAATTATTGATGGGTTGCCAAAGATAAGATCAACTAATAGATGCCTCTTGCCCATACAAGGACAAATCGTTAATAATCATAGTACTGATCCTTTTGTACAGGAATTTTACGTGGATCTGCTAAATCAAAATCTGTCACAGAACATAAAACGCTATTTTGAATAGAGTATTTGTAATTAAATTAACAATGTTTTTTGTAATGATACAGCTCATAAGGTTTTTTTTAAATGTTTTGTACGTGATTCTTTGGCCCAAAGTTTTTGTACCAGCACTAAGCAGCTAAAAGACTATTTTGGGTATAACAAATGTTCCGAAGAAAAAAGCTATTTAGGTTAAATAGTTTTCCTTACTGAAAATGCTATCTTGAGAATTGATGAAACATTTGGTACATCATATTAAAACACTTTCTTTTGAACCGTTGTTAATAGATATGATAAAAAAGTTTTCTCTTGATTACCAACATTTCATCTGCTTAGCCATTACAAAGACAATGATTACTTTATGGCTCAAGTACTCACCTCGATAATCATTTCAAGACACTGAATATTTGATGGAAAAACTATGTGATCTAGAGAAGTACAAACCTTTGGTGTTTAATCAAAAAATTGAATCTCTAGAAACTTTTAAAAGACGAAAGGCCAATAGTTTACAAATTTTTTTGATGTATGTAGGGCCTCTTGTTCCTAATAGTATTTTATCTAACGATTAATTGTTGCATTGTAATTGTTTAAGCTTCGTTATTAGGCTTTTATGTTACTTACATTATTGTAAGAAATGCAAGATGTACGCTTCAGATCCATTAAAATACTTTGTACGTCAATTTAAAAATGATTATGGGAAGGATTTTATGACATATAATGTCCACGATGTCTACGTATCTAACGATGCAGATATGTATGGGCCCTTAGACAACATAAGTTCTTTAGAATTGAAAAACTACATGCAATTTTGGTAAAAAAATAGTAAAAATAAACGAAAATCATTTGCAACAAATTTATCAAAGGATAGCTAAAAAATTGCAGCTAAAAAAAAAAAATTAGCAATGACACAAATGTACTGAAGTTGCCAGGACGTATCAATAAAATTTTACCACTTGGATATTATAATTTTCACAAAAAATAAGTGTACAAGAATTTTACATTGATCTATTAAGCGCTGGGTAACTGCTGTGTTTCAAATGGTGAAAGTATTGTGATTATTAAAGGTATAGGTAGAAAAAATGCAACCATAATCGCGCGCCAGGTACTTTGGGTGCGCCGCGCGCCCAAAACAGGCATGCAGCGTGACCAAGAAAGTGAGTGCATGGCGTGACTGTATTCGGTGGCACAGGGCGACCAACTTTTTTCCAGTGTAGGAAAGAAGAAACTGAAGAACTATCCTACAGGTTTAATTTTTTTTAATGACAGTAAAGTAAATAAGTTATCAGATATAAAAATATTTTCTGCGTATAAAATAAGGACTAAAGCCTGCTTATTTATGCATGAAAATGAATACTACGTATTACTATTGTTACATAAAGAACATTAGAAGGACATAAGCAGAAAGTGCCAGTATACATCGTAATATAATATGGGTTAAAAATGCTCTAAACATACATCAAGAGTGGTTTGATTGGCGAGTTTCTTTTGTAATACATGGAATAAATATACATTAGACATTTCGAGTGTTAAAACCAAAAGAGCCAATCTATGCTTTGTTAAAAATGATCCTTAAATGTTATGAACAAAATAAATAATGTGTAGTCTGCATACAAAAGTTAATTATTTCATTTCAAGTCAGCAAATTTAAAAAGATAGTTTTTTAATTCCTTTACGTTCTTGTAATTACAAGTTATTCTTATTTTGCAATTTTTTTTTTTTTTTGGTTACGATATTCCTGTATCTAAAAATAACAACGAAAAAGTAGATAAGGAAAAAAACGCCGAAAATAGTATTTAATGTAAAAGTATAAACTGCAAACGGAGATAATTAAGAATAATCTAAATTTCACCAAAGTACAGAATGTAGTTTTTTATAATTGTTATATAAAAAATGCATATCGCATTTTAAATAATGCGTCTCTTGGATCTTATGTTAAAGGTGTAACGTGGAGCAAATACAGTTATACAGGCTCAAGTGTCAGTTCAATGAAGAATGGCAGGAACGATGTAGTAACTGAATAATCTAATAACGTGCATAGACCTAATAGTATGGGGCAGATCAGACATTTATTGGGCAGAATAGTTTTGATTAAATTTTTATGCCATCTTGCTTAAAATGTGCCATTTAACCTACCTAGAAGTGCATATTGCTAGACCAAAATGTGGTCAAGTATTGTTTGAAAAATTTTTGTTAACAAATTAGCCAAAATTTCTTCTTTGGTCCAAGTTTTTTTTTTAATTTTACAGCCTTAGAAATAAAAGAAATATTGATTTAACTCTATTTGTGGGGAAACATATGTTGCGCTCTGAACACCAACCACCTGATATTTATAAAAAAAGATTTTCTTAATAAAATTCAAGGTGTTAAAGATGTAAGTACTATCTACAATTTATTCGGTTGTTTTAACGTACATTCAACCAAAAGCATACTAAATATTACTAGTACTATTCATACGTATATTTATATATGAGTGTGTTGTGTTAAAACGATTGAATTCAAAGTACACGCATTTAGTATATCATATAATATTTCTTCTTTATCGATTTTTCCATACAAAGAAATTCATCTTATGATTGTGATGATAAAAGAGTGTTCAAGTGTGCATTATGTGAAACGTAAGTTTTTTCAAAAAGAAATGTGTTCAATTACTTGAAATTTTCATAGGGCTTCCAAAGTGAAAAGGCAAACGCAACTATTCTCATAGTTTTACAATTCTTGAGTTCAGAAATTAATTTTTACTTCGAACGGCACTAATAAAACCTATGTATGAATCGGCACATGTTGAGTAGGTCAATCAAAAGACACTCTTTCATAATCATTAGATGTAACTTTTCGCTTTTACTTCGCAAACGGGTTGCATGGAATTTGAGCTGAACTGTTTCTTTAAAGCAAAAGCTTATGGCATGGACCAAAATTTTATTAAGTTAAAGTATAAAATAAGACACGTAAAGTTTTTTTTTTTGTGTGGAATTGAACTTAGTAATGTATTATAACAAGGGACTTTGATAAAAGCTTTTAGTTTTAATATACTTTCAGTGTATCTAAGCAAAAAAGCATTTCAACGATATTAACTAAAAAAACATTAAGAGAAAATTGAATACTGTTTTGGTTACGATGAGTAATATAGTGTTATCAAGAGACTAGTTACCAGCTAATGAAACGAAATCTATTTTGCCTAAGCTACCAGTACAAACAGTCAGAGAACCTGATCATCTAAGCCACTTACTTAAAGATAATATTTAGGCAGAAGTTGAATTTGTAAGAATTGTATATTACGATGAATAAACAATACGCAAAATTTATCCTTCATTCTTTATACACACCTTATTTTACAGAACCAAATGATCATTAAGCTTGATGGCAATAGTGAAAATGACTTAACTTGAAATGAATTCAGACATGTTTTTAATGATAAGCTTGTTTACTAAAAATATTCTTGGACCAGAGCAAAAAAAAATGCTTTAGTAAGAAATATAAATATATGAGCAGTTACTTGGTAAGTCAAGTTTCATTTTATCGTGACATGGATGCTTTTTTGCAAAATATTGCAGGAAACTTTTGTTAGCACACTATTTGAAAGTTTTAATTATAGTGCACGTCTTTTTTTGAAAATGAAAAATTACAAAAAATGGTAATGATAAGGCGTGAAGCTAAAATGGACTGTCAATCGCTTGTTCATAGCATCATAAATAACTATTTTTTCTAGATGCTATGAGTGGTGCATGGCCTACGTTTACAAAATCCATTATTAGCCATACCGTTGTCATGGGCCCAAACAGGTGGTGAAAACAGCACACTGGAAAAAAAAAAAAAAAAATTAATTAAAGAGTGATCCAACAAACAGATTTTTTAATAAAATTGCTTTAAAGTGCGTAATAAAAAAAAAATTTTTAAATTGATGTGTCTTCACGAGTGTTTATAAAGTATATTCTTTAAAGATTATTTCATGCCATGAATATTAGAAATAAGTTTATTTGTGACTAAGAACTCATGATTAAAGTTCCAAAATCATAAGTAACGTATCTCATGTAAGCTACATGTTATAGTAAGATATTTAAATGATGTGATTAACATCATAAAGTATGAAAAGTTAACAAATGTTTGTCTATCAACAATAATTTCTCTTTAAGATTGATTATAGTAAAAGTCAACAAGTCCAAAGTAAGGTTAAGGAGGTAACTACAACTGCAATGAATAAAAAAAAAACATCAATTATTTTATTGAGTAGCAATTAGAAATTCAAATTTTCTGCTTTGTTCGTTCATTAAATGTATCAATGTAAAAATGTAAGTAATGTATTGTATAGGTATTCGTAGACGTGATTTGTTGATAACATGCATTAAGTTAGGGGAATTTGATTATCAATGTTTAAAAGGAAGTTAAAATTACAATAAAACACTTCAATTAAAATAATTAATTACTATATTATCTCTGTTACCGTATACATTCTATATACAGGAGTGTATTAGAATTAAGTTAGTGTCAAAAAAAAGAATACATATTATATTAGTGCTTAATTCGTACTACTTACTTTAGTAATTGTGTAACCTCTTAATGATACGTTCGTCTTAAGTCTAAAACTAGTTTTTTTACAGCCCTCACATTTCTAACATTCGAAATGAGAAAAAAAGTGCAGAGAAAGTTCATGAACAGTTCATTTGAGGTTACATAGCTTGAATATGTCGAGTATGAATAACAAATTACTTTGTGAGTTATTTCAAACACATCAAAGAATTCGTTGTGATTTTCATAAATTCGAAAATAGCACTTTAATAACTGTGGGTACCCTCTACGTAAATAAGCTGTAGTACGATGGCACTTATGTGGCAAATCCTATGTTTCCTATTAATGCTGGGCATACTAGCCTCTCAAAAATGCCAGAAGAAGAAAAAGAAATAAAGAAAATTTTTAAAAATGAGAAAAATGAAAAGAAACCAACCAAGGGATATAAATGGGTCGTGGGACCAACGATAACAACGAAGTTCCTTGGACATGAGATGAGTATAAAGAAACACAATTGCTCAGGTAACAAGGGGGTCGTGAGATCTGTAAGAAGAACGCAGCTCTATACGAACAAGTACTGCATTTTTTTTGTTATTCATTTTTCAAGTTTTTGTTTTACTGAGCCACATAAATGCAGTACATATTCTTATAAAGCTTCGTTCTTCCTATGGATCTCATATTGTCAACACAAAAAAGAAATTGTATTGTGCAGCCCAAAACCATAATTCTGCTACTGTCTTGTTTTAAGTTTTAGTTATTGATTATTCGCAGAAGGTCTCAAAATTTAGTTGCTACCGTATAATTATGTTGACTACGATATCCATTGAACACATTTTTGTGACTAAAAAATGTGTCAGTACACAATCACACAACAAATAACATGTACCACAGTTACGTATAAATGAATTTTCCTCACGACTCAAGGTTTTACTATTGTTGGTTTACTGTTTTGCCATGCCAGTAGAGTTTAGTACTACAGCAAAAAAAGTAGTGTTAAAAAAAGTATTATTACTATACTTAACACTACTATATTTTAAGAAAAGCTGGGGCATACTCAACTACTGACGCAAATCATGACGTTTATTGTAATTTTGTATTATATTTTAAATAATTATTATTATTATTATGCAGCAGTCTCACAAAAATAATTACACAGCATAAAAGAAATTACTATATCTATAATAGTAAAAATCATGACAGTATGATTTTTACTATTGTGGCGTACAGTATCACGTGCAACATAGTTAGTTTTATTACAATCATTTTTAAATGTTCCACATTCTAAAGTATAACTCACCATGTAACACAATAAAGTTCCTAATCCCTCTGCATTGCTATTCAGTAAAGAAAAACTATGTTTAAAAGTAATTTTATATGACGTTAAGAGGTAAACACACCTATTGAGCTTTAAATTTGAGGTTAAACTTATATAATTATTACAATGAACACATTTTTTTATTTATGAGGCTCTTTTACAGTCAAGCTTGAATCAGATGGTGCCAGCGTACGTCGCGGCTGTCATGGCCGTCTCACAACATTACTTTTCAGTATTGTATGTATACAGAAAATTAAAGTGTAGTGGTAAAGCGCAATATTTAAAATTTTGAAATGAATAAGGAAGACAAGAAAGAATATTATGGGAGCTTAAAAGTTTCAGAATTAAAAAAGCTTTTAAAAGGGAAAGGAGGAAGAGTCAGTGGAAGAAAAGCAGAACTCGTGGACAGGTAAGTGTACATTTTAGGTTACATTTACAAGGCTATTTATGTATTTGTTTACTAATGATTGGTCTCCCAATTGCTTCGAGCCACTTTTTTTTTATCACACTATCAGAAGGAAATTTAAATTTCACTTTCTTATCGCAGGATATTACTCTGCACTTCA
This sequence comes from Copidosoma floridanum, assembly GCF_036245765.1. Taxonomy (NCBI): domain Eukaryota; kingdom Metazoa; phylum Arthropoda; class Insecta; order Hymenoptera; family Encyrtidae; genus Copidosoma; species Copidosoma floridanum. The sequence goes on along the minus strand of NW_028321882.1, from coordinate 9,080,621 downwards.
TTTTTCCTACTATCTTTAAACGTAAATGCAAACGAAAATTGTCTGCAAACAACAGCAATCATTTACATAGGTTATGTCTTCTGCTCTAATCATCACACAGATAGGCTCACGGACACAATACACAACTGTAAATTTGACGGTGTGTAAGTGCGAAGGCCATGACAGCCGTGACGTGCCCTGGCGCCATCTGATTCAAGCTTGACTGTAAAAGAGCCTCATAAGGATTAAAAATTAATACGTGCAGACAAATAATTGCGAATTGACTCAGTATTTATGGTCAACTTCATGTTCTACAAGACACCTTTTGAATCTTAACTTTATTGTGTATATTATGAACAGCAAACATTTATCCACATATACTTTATGTACCACATATACTTTATCATTGCTAGAACAGACATAATATACCGTGATCTAGTGGTTACGGAGCCTAATTTGAAAGCCAAAGGACGGAGGTTTCACTCCCAGTTAGTGCAGATCTGTTCTAAAATAAAAGTATTTTAAAAATGCATATATATCTATAACCTTAAGGAAAAGAAAGTATCCGTACAAATAAAAACCATATCTTTAACTTCTGTAAGTTATGTATTTATTGTGCACAAAAAATATCAATATTTATTACTCTTTTTTCAAATATAAAAATTATTTTAGAACAAGCTCAAAATTACTATTTTGAATAACAAATTTTTGTTATCTGGTTTTACTATGTAGCATAGTAATTTTTATAATACTGTGAATGTGTCTTAGCTTCCCTTATAAATATATCAGTTTTAGTTATAGTTATAATACTTTATAAAACACAGTAGATGCGTATAAATCTTAAACGTGGTGCTTAGCTCTTAATAACCTTGTATTTGGCGCACTGTTTAAGCATATGGAGCTTAACAACGTAAAATTATACAATAGACCACGGACACTAGACGTAACATAATTCAGACACCACAAAATTTGAGTGCTTTATGTATTTAATAATAAATAAGAAGCATAACCACTAAAAATAACTATAGCTGTGCTCAGTAATTATCTGTATCATAGTGACTGTTATTGTGTTTTTACTTTCAGATAATAACTGTTACATAATTTCTTAATATTATCAATGATTAGTAGTATTTGAACTTTACCCTGTTTGAGTAAGGGTCTGTATGGTGTATCAATTAAGTTAATAAATTAATATTTGTGTGTTTGATCGAAAAACTCTAATAATATTGTCTGTGTTGAATAAATTTTACGAAAGAAGATTTTTTGTACTCGCATTTTTCTCGATATTATTAGTGTAGGTATAGCTAAAGTTACAGTTGTGGTCGTTCTGCTATTAATGTTGTTGTTTTTTTCTCTTCCTCTTATTTTATTGCAATAAATTTTATTGGTCAGGTTATTACTGTTGTTTATACTGATATTATTATTAACAAATAATTATCAAATTAAAAGATTCATGTTGGCAACTATTAATAAAAAAAATATTTGAAAGGTCATTTGCAATAAGAGAAACTCTAATCTTTTGATCGATTTGGCAAGACACTGAAATAGTTGAATATGCGTCCAATGTCCAAAAGCCAAATGGAATATGGCATATATTTAAAAATCAAGCATTTGAACTCCTAATAACTCAAAATTTCCTCAAGCGTTTATTTACATTCCATTTACTATTTTAAAAGTATGTATTTCAAAACAAAATCTTTCGGTAAATAGATCTGTATCAGTTAGGGTTCAAAGTACGTTTGCCTCTAAAGTAACTGCGAATTGTTGGTATAAAAATTTGAGCGTCAAAATGCTGTTAACGTCAAAAGTATAATATGATTAGGTAAAAAAAATTTAAAAAAAAACAAGTTTACGGTATAATTAATTACTACCATAAGAGTAAGTAAAATAATTACATAACTATTTTATTTAAATTCACTTAATAAATGAATTGTCTCCTTATTCTAACTATACTCTAACAGCTTAAGGTTTTCATTGCCTTGATTCATCATCAATGAGTTTCAAAAGATACTATTGAGACAGAGCGCAAGGCCTTAAAATCTTTGGTTAAGAGCCTATTTTAGACCTAAAGTAGTCGTAGGAGTCACAGGAAAAATTGTGACTTCAGCTTACTTTCATTTTTTCTTTGAAACACTGATGTAGTAAGTTTGTAAATTTTCAACTGCTGATATGAATGGGAGTAATAACCATAGAATCTATTTGTTTTTAAAAACTGTTAAGGTAAGAAGCATTGTCTGAAGAATCTGAAGGGATCTAAAAATATGAAGTCAAATTTGTGTTTTAACAACTTTTTACGTTAAAGCATAAGTTATTTTGTTCTTTTTGTTTGATAGCTTCCTTATTTATTCAGCGTGAAAATCAGTAAACAGAAAGCGCTGGGGTAACCGAGTAAAAAGTTATATGTTCAACCAAAACCTTGTCAATGTGTCAAGATCTCGTAGTTATAAAATTTATAAAAAAGAAGATTTATGAATAAAACACTAAATTGTGTGAAAAAGCTTTTGAGCATAAAAAACACAGTTTATTAAAAATAAACGGAAACTAAACAGTTTTTGACAATGAAGCAACTCATGATTGCACAAACTTCAAACAACAAAATATAGTATTGACGTGAACAGCTAATTTAATTAAATACAAAAAAACAATACAAACTTGATGAAGGGTGAACCATATAATTGCTACTCTCCTAAGGAGAAACGAGTCCCCCGACCTGTAGAAGAACGCTGTCTGGCAATGGCCTTCAAATAACGACACAAAATGCGGATTTCTCGGATTATTAAGTCAATTTATTCGTTATTACATTACGTAAGTGTCTAGGCCCGGAAAATCTCGTCACGATCTGGCGCTACGCAACGGCACGAATACCGCAATCACGCTTCTCTCTCAACCGCGCTTGCTCTGCGATCTCTAACCCGGGGGCCGGTTCTTGCGGCTCGCCCTAGCTACACGCGGCCGAAACACGCCCACACTTGATCCCACGCACTACTTCACGCGACGACACTACACGCTACTTTACCTCGGGGTTTACCATAGTACTCTCTGCTTCCACGGCTCCTCAGCTAGTGACCTTGACCTCATAGTGCTCGGATGACGGTGGTAGTCGTTCCTGGGTCGTTGGGCACAAGGTCGGGTACGGCTGGCTGATCGTGGTCGCTGGCTCCCCTTGTCCATCTCTCTTTCTTTCTCGATTCTCTTTCTCAATTACTACAAAAGACGCGAAAAACTCGGAAGCTCTGGTTCGCTCGAATGCTACTACAAGAGTGACGCAATAGTCCCACCAATTAGTACAGCCTCGCGTATTACCACCCTTTATCTCTGTACATAGGTATCGACAGTCATACTAGCGACTCCTACGCCTATACATGTACTTTCGCTCATACACATACTCTTGGACGCGGCGCTGTTTATAACAATAGATGGCGATACCTTTGGTACATATACGCGGCGCGGTGATTATAAGTATATACACATAAGTGGTGGGGTATTATGAATCCTTACTGACTAAGTACGTTAGTGTATGTTTTTGTACACCGTAACTCTTGATGCATGTGTTTCCGCAATTCTCTTGTCCTCTTTCTCTCTCCTTGGCACTACTCTTGTATCTGATTATATTCACTTAGTACATGAAACACACAGACTCGGACCTTTATTAGCTCTTTATAAACACAAATAGACTCCACCTTAATGACGCATTTTGGCACTTAATGCTATAGGGTCAGAGAAAAATGACTCCGTCATAACCACATCTCTAGTAAGAAGGCTGATCAGCATCATGTATCACTGCTAGTCATCAGTGACATTAGAAGCTTCGAGAACTACCTCTTCTTGGGTGATCCAAGCAGCAGGTGCATCGAACTAGAAGCAAGGAATTTCTGGATTAGCTATTACGGTCTCATAACGCTGCTGATAACGTCCAGTTACGAGGGGGCCTCCAGGGCTGTTGCTGACAATGCTTGTGCCTTTGTTTTATCTTTCCGTTCTTGTTGTTGCACGGTGGCAGAAACTTGATATAGCTTGGCCTGTTCTCTCTGCTGCTGTCAACGTTGGGCATGCTCATCACGCGTTGATACCTTCTTCTCGTCAGAGTGCTTCTGAGTTGTGAACGCAGAACCACCTATTTTGCAAGCTACGTATCACTTGGTAACAGATAACACGGTAGAGGAAGAAAGGTGCACTGTCAGCTTGCGTGCTGCCTTCAGCACGGGCACGGATGCACGTTAAAGTAAAAAAAAATTTTATTTTTGGTGGCTGTGTTAGCTATGGCTCTTACCTCAGCTCAGTGAATCGCTCATAAAAAGAATAATTAGAGAAACGTTATTGCACTGTGCGTTTATGTAAACAAGAGAGCCAAAAAATCTACCGTGGTATTTCATGAGCTAGGATAGCCAACTTATAGCGACGATGGCTTTATTAATAGTGGCGAAAACAAAGAGTAAAGCTCTGTCAATTGAGCACTCTCGTGGCTCCTGTTAAGTAATAAAGGTGGTGAGCACGTGGTTGGTGGCCACATGTCTTTTTTATGCTGCAAAAGTATCCTGCGTATGACTCTTCATCTCTGATGTCAAGGACGTGGTGGACAACAGGACGATGAGGACCCAAGAAAAAGAGAGGGGTGGCCCAGTTATGTATGGTGCCACCGTGGCTTTTTGTTTAAGGTCATCATTATACTGGCACTAATTATATCGAAACAGATAGATATATCCTGGCAGGATCGCCGCATCAAGTAATGTCACGTGTGAGCGAATTCCAAGTGCTAGAGGATGTAAAGGTTATAGGCTGGGTATCTGAAAAAAGAGGCCGATCCCTTACAGTAAAATAACTATTTATTGCATGCGAATAATATAAAAGTGCTTGGTTTCGTACCACCATAACAAGACTCGTGCTGTCACTCGTATTCGTTGGTCAAAATACAAGACCAGTCAGAAGTAGCTCACGCCACCTTAATATGAGCACTACCAAAGTAAGCGGGGGCTCGCTCTGGCAAATGGAAGTCCCCGACACAGCTCGCTATTACTGCGCTCTTGGCATCAGATACTGCTTGTGGCGTTAAGCTTAAGTTAAGCTTTGACCTCTAAATAGTGCCACATGTATATGGGTGATTTGTAAGTATAAAAAAATCCACAAGAAATATCCCCTTTATGACTCTCATTTCGATAAAAAAAAAAAAAAATTAATAAAACAAGAAATAAAGAAAAAAAAAAAAAAAAACATACAAGGGGGGATGAATGGGTCATGGGACCCACGGTAAGAACGAAGTTCTTTAAACATGACATGAGTGTAAAGCACAATTTCTCAGGTAACAAGGGGGTCACCAGACCCGTAGAAAGAACGAAGCTCTATAAACGTTAGTACTGCATTCATGTAGTTCACTAAAGAAAAACTTGAAAAACGAATACAAAAAAAAAATAAAAAAAATAGTTCAGTACTCACGATGGTTCAACTTCGTGAGAACGTCGTGCATAAATACAGTACTCACGAAGTTTAACCATCGTGAGTACTGAACTATTTTTTTTATCTTTATTTTGTATTCGTTTTTCAAGTTTTTCTTTGGTGAACTAAATGAATGCAGTACTAACGTTTATAGAGCTTCGTTCTTTCTACGGGTCTGGTGACCCCCTTCTTACCTGAGAAATTGTGCTTTACACTCATGTCATGTTTAAAGAACTTCGTTTTTACCGTGGGTCCCATGACCCATTCATCCCCCCTGGTTTGTTGTTTTTTTTTTTTTCTCTTTATTTCTTGTTTTATTTATTATTTTTATTTCTTGTTTTTTTTTTTCATATTTCATTTTATTACATTTTTTTCATTTTTTTGTATTTCCTTTATTTAATTTCTTTCTCATTTTCATATTTAATCTTTTTTTTTTCATTCCCTTTTTTTCATATATCATTCTTTTTTTTCATATTTAATTTCATTAATTTTTTTTTATTCTTTTGTATTTCCTTTATTTCATTTCTTTTTTCATATTTCATTTCATTATTTTTTAATATATTGTTTTATTTGTTCAAATTTCATTTAATTTCATTATTATTTTTTTTCATATTTTATTTCTTCATATTTCGTTTCTTTTTTTTTAAATTTAATTTTATTACTTTTTTCCATTTATAACAGTAATTATTAGCATTCCTGAAATGCCAAAAAAACCTCAGGTTTAATGAAAATCGGTTGCTATTTTATGCATCAAATGCATAAAATACAAATATTTAATGCGTAATAACGTGCCTTATTATATTTAATCTACATAACCATATTTATGCTAATTAAAATTTTTTTTTGTATTATTTAATGTTTTATTTAGAAAACAAATACACAATTTATAAAACGAATTCATAATTGAATGTATTATCAGTGAATACATTTAAAAATGGAATGTTATAGTTACGAACCACAGGATAAGTACAAGAAACCGAATTTCTATAGTCGGCAGCGCTCGTAGCAGAGTGGGTAAGGTACAGGACTCACATGCAGAAGGTCGAGGGTTCAAATCTCTTTGTTGGAAAATGTTTTTTTTTTTTTTTTTTTTTTTTTTTTTTTTTTTTTTTTTTTTTTAGGATTGTAAAAGAAAAAAATTTAAAGTGAAATGAAAATAAAATTAAAATTTGTTTAAAAATTAATTGCTTGGGAGTGTGAGGGGAATTGGTGGGTTAAGGTGTGCAGAAGTGTAACACGGCATGGTTGACAGATATACATATATAGTGAGGAGAGGGGAAGTGTGTAGTGAACAGTTGGTGAGGGGGACGGGGTAAGGGGGGAAACTGGAGAGGAAGAGATTTCTGATTAAAAAAAAAAAATCTGTTGGTTTTAAAATTCCAGCCCCCCAAGTAACGCGACATAAAGAACTTCGTTCTAAAAATTTTGAGGCACACCTTCGAGAGAGGGTTCGATTTGCTTGTAATTTCATGTACTACGAGAGAAAAATTTTGAGCTTGAGACTGAAAGAGGATGACACCATTTTTTCATAATCAACTTGTTAAAACCATATCTATAGCTATCATATACGTAGATATAATTTTAACATGTAAATCTCGGAAAAAGGGTGTCACCTTTACTAATACTTCTGTTAAGAATTTTCCTACACTAAAAGTAAAATGTGCTCGGTTTCAAGGATATGCCTAGAAAAAATTTTAGAAACTAAGTTCTTTATCGTGGGTTACGATGGGATGTAAGTATACTCCTCGTGTATTTCCCATGCATGAGGAAGGTTGGGAAGGGGGCCCATCAGCCATTCAGTGTAAAAAAAGCGTGCACTTGCAGGGAGGGGAAAGAAAAAGTAGTAGTAGCGAGTGAGGGAGAAGGAGAGAACCAGCCAGCACAGAGACCCATCAGCCAGAAAACGTAAGAAAAAAGCGTGCACTCCTATTTTCACTCGTTAAAAAAAAAAAAATAAATAAATTGAAGAGAATTCGCTAATGAATCGATTGCAACAAGAATTTTTGCAAACAGATGATATTTATGAGAGCACTTTTTTAGTCGACAAGCTCACACACGACTCTCACACCCATCTAATCTCAGGTGCCACAATCACATAACTAGTAGGAAATTGGTGGAAAATTGGAATATTAAAATTAATAAAATAAACAATATTAAGACTATAGACTCTAGTTAATATTATTATTTTAATAAAGTACATTAACAAATTACTTTTGTATGTTTGGCAGATTGATGCAAGTAGCCAGTATTAATTAAACCTGTATACTTCGGTATAACCTCCAAATATTACAAAATACGCCATATCTTTACAAGGGAACAAGGTAAAGCAAAAATAACGAGTTTCACGGGTTTTTTAAGGTGGATAAATATATTGTGACACACAAAAACAGAGGTATTGAGTTTTTAATACACATTATCTTAATATTTGATGTTTTCGATGTACCTTTACGGAATGAAGAGGAAAAATTACGGAAAAAGCTCTTCTACGCTTAGTACAAAGTAATAATAATGCAAAAATGGTTTTCCATGGTCATGCGTGCTCATAACTTTCAAATATTAAAAAATATGTTATATCTTTAAAAAAAAGCAGAATACAGAAAAAATAGCAAGCTTTACAGGTTTCCTACAGGGTAAAAAACATCGTGGAACACAAAAAAAAGGTGTTAAGTAATGTGAAGACATAAACTTCAACATTAGTATTTATAATATTTTTCTATAAAATCAAAGTGGAAAATTTGTGAAAGAATTATAACGTATTTGCAAAATTATTACGAACACGTAGAATATATTTCTCGTTTTATGCCCAACAGAAGCCTCAAAAGTTATTTTAAAAAGTTTCCAAGCCCTTCATACATGATAAATGGACAGGGAAGACATAAACATACCACGGTAACCCACGAAAAAAAATACATATTGAGCTCACATATATTTACAAACGTTATATTTTACAGTAAACATGTAATTTCTCCATACATACTAGACCTTCGTTCTTATCGGGGGACTCCAAGTCCCACACTCTGATTTTTATCAAAATGGAGAACAAACATAAAGTTTTTTTTTGTAGATTTCCTCATATACGCTGTCATTCATTTGAAAAGTTGGAATAACATGAATAGCTTTAAAAATTCATATTTTTATAAGTGTTTTTTCAAAATAAGATAATATACACCCAAGCAATTTGGATTTTTTAAAATAATTTATTCACAACACATCAAGTTCCCCTGTTTTACATTGTAGTTTTTCTTTATCAGAACATTTAAATAAAAATGTATAATAAAAATTCAAAACTTTTGCCTTACTTTGATATAAAGCTCCCTCAAGAGTAACTGTAAGAGAGAAAATATTGTCTGTGAAGATAATAATGTTCCTAAATATTATCTAGTTAGTTAACTATTAGAATTAAAATTGAGAAAAATTATATCAATTGATAATTGTATGATTCAGTAGTAAATAAGAAAAATAACAACACATGGTACTTTTACTTTATATAGATGTAAATTGGCGGGATAATATCTCATACACTCTGGCCAAGCAATAAGATGCTTGCCTGATAAACGGGGGGCTCGAGTTCGTGTCTGATGTTTGCTGAATTTTTTTTTTTCCTGCAACTGTAGATATTTTAGGTAATCATTTCACTAATGCATAAATCATAATCGTTGCACAAAATTTATTTATTTATTTTTCTTTTAGAAATCTCACTTGAGATCTCAGATTAGAATTGGGCATGAGATCTCACTGGAGATCTCAGGTAAGAGATCACATGAGATATCAGATGAGATCTCGGGTGAGATTTATCAGGAGGGTAAGTTCAAAAAAATGCATCGAACACTAGGATTTGACAACGATCATAAATCAGGCGATGCCACCATATTATAATTCAATTTTGTATACTACACTCCATCATTTAGCTATAAGCAGAACTGTTTAATTATTTAAAAATACTATGTAAAAGATTTTTTGGTAACTACTTTAAACCCATTTTTTTAAGCCATTTTCAGTCAGTTACTGCAGAAGCACCCACATAAGCACGTGTAAATAAGGGTGTAAGATTTTGTATGGGTATGTGTCATTTATTACAAATGACTTACTGTCCCTTTACTTATTGGAATTGTATACATTATAACTTATGAATTTTTATGTAGTATAATTTAATTACCATGCTGTACTATTCTAGAAAAACAGAATTTTTCTAAAATTGCTAAATTATCTCGTAATCTAACTAAAGTAATATCTTTCTAATTATACTGTTCTATAAATGTCAACAACATAAATTGATATTTTTCAATAGATTCTGAATCAGTTAAAAACTTTTCTTGTCAAGTAAAAGTCTTTTATAACATAAGAAAATTTGCAAAGTTTTAAAGTCAATAGGAAAAAAAAAAAAAAAAAAAAAAAACAATTAATCTAAAATTTATTGCTATAAATTCTTGAAAATACCAACAAATTAGCCAAAAGAAGTGTCTTGACTTATAATACTCTAGTTTGAAAGGCATCAAACAAGTCAAAGAAAATGTTTTAAAATAGAAGATAATAATATGTACATTAAGTACACCCAGACATAGGAATAGCCTAAATAAGAAAAAGCAAGAAAATTTAATTTTGGTCTTGATACCACCAATACACTAGTGGTAGGAGAAGGTATTCTTTCTGTTGCTCCAATTGTAATGGAACTCTCAAATAATGCGTATATTTTAATTGAACTGACAAGTTAAAGTGAGAAAACACTTCAAATTATTAAGTCCAGTTATAGAGTATCTAATAATTTGGGCTTCAACTTTAAAATAGCGATTAAAACTTCAGATTTGCATAGTAAAGTATCACGTCTGCAATAAAAAGTGCACAAATAACTCTTTGACTATAATGGTATTGTTGTGGATACCCCGTTGATTTATCACTAAAATTGACCTTATACTACGTTTACAATAAAACATACAGGCCCGCTATAATACCAGCATTGGCAACTAAACTTTTAAATTTGTTTTTCAATCAACATTTATGCGTTCATACATTTCTAAAAGTAGAATTTTGTAGTTTTCAAGTTCAATATTAATAAAAACAAAAAAAAAATTACAACGATTTGACAAAACGAATTTCTTAGATAAACGTTTAAAACTAGCCACTCAGAAAAAATCACCTGGTACCCTTTCTTACCCCTATTCAACGATAGACACAGAGGGAGACATCAAGCACTAACTGTGAAATTATTCCCTTGCTGTAACCAAGGCAGCGCAAGTCCTGTATTAGAAGACATGTTACCATTTTTAACTATGTATCAGTGAAGCTGCTTTCACTGTTACAAAATTTTCTGGTAGCTGAGACTACTGGTACTCTTAAACACCATCTGGTCCTAGCACTGATCACCGTGATTTCATGTATTAAGGAAATTCCTAAAACTCTAGGTAGCTAAGCATATTTAAAATCAGTGACTATTTGCAGCCTCAGCTATCTTTGACTAGCATGAGATCCCACCGTGAAAGCAAAAGCATTGGTCAACATCGTAGCTTTGCACAGCAAACTACTATTAAGTAGACAATTCATATTATTTAATTTTCTCGAGGATTAAGAAGTTACACTCTTTCATCCTTGGGTTACGCCCATACCATCTCGATCACCACCTGGATAAAACCATACAACCAAGACGGATATGTCAACGGACCTTCTGTTAGCCCCAAAAGTAGCTCGATTATAAGATGTAAACCTATGGCAATGCCTTGCTTAACTTGTGTATATATTTGTAGGCGACTTAATTCCTTGTTAAGATAGTACATTCTAGCTACATTAAGCCTACAATTTTGCTATCGTAGCCCCTTGAATTTGAATTCCGAAATTATACACACATCTAGTGTGTTTTCGATACCTCTTATAAGCCCCTGTGTAAAGACTATGCGTACTGAGCACGTCTTAGCGCTACCATTCTTTTGCGTATGACCAGTGATTCCAGCATTATTTAGGTACTCTTGGTCATTATTTACTTGTCAGATATTGTTCGATGGCACCCAATATAGAAAATATACTTTCGAATATTTCTCACGAGTGCATAGGTTGAGGTAGTACTAACGGATCTATTTTTGTTCAGTGTGGCCGCTTTCATGTTAGACAAACTCTAGAGCTACCTAACACGTCTTGGGGTCTTGAGCACGTCACAGCATCACATTAAATTGTTCCTACACTTCCTTACGTATTAACTGTGCTTAAGTGCAACTTAATTTGTCTCTCACAGTAGAATGCAAATGTCAAGCAAAACATGGTGAGAGTATCTTTTACCGTAATACCTTATGTGCTTTAAAGCCAGCCAGACAACTATCAGGTATCTTTTACAATTCTCCAAGCGCATCCAACGAATACTAGTGTACATGAACAGTTATGAGGGTATGCGAGTGTTCACAAGCGTGTCCAAGGAACATTAGTGTAGGCAAGAGTACGTCAACACAGCTGAGAAATACTAGCGTATGCAATTGCATCTGAGTGCATCCGAGGAATACAAGCTTACACAGGATTTAATGCTTTTTTTTCGTTTTGTTAGTATTTTTTTCTTCACAATAAGAAATTTAAAAAATTAACTCCAAACAGCTCATGAATTTATAAAATAATTTATTAGTAGTTATAAACTCGTGATTTGAACAATGTGCCTTAAGTTTACCCTACACAAAAAAAGAATCAAAAAATATAGCATGAACACCATTTATAATTTAATTGTATGCGTTAAATCCTTATCACGAAGTCCTTTTTTCTTTTCTCTCAGCCACTAGCGTCAAAACGAGTCTCAAAAAAAAAAATGTCGTAATTTCTAATAAGACTTATTAAGGCCTGAGTCTGTCCGCTATTTAATTCATGTGTGAGAAATTGGAGTGGAGATGTAGAGCTGAAAAGAGACCAAAGAACGTTGAGAGATGCAGAACCGTGTGTACATATATTATAAAATTGTGACGTCTGAATATACTTACATAATTATTGTATAGTGACATATTTGTAATTGCCACGCCTGTTGTGGTATGCCAAGTGATGCTTGAATCAACGCCAAGTGTTCCTATGCCTGTATTTGTATGTGTCTAAATATGTGTAAGTAGACTCGTTGATGAAGTGTGCATATCGATGTAGTATTACGAAACGCAAGGCCACACTAATTGTTAAGCCTGACGTATCACTTCTACAGAAGCCCACATGCAAATCAGAGCTTCTGAGTGACTCACTGTTAGCCGTAAGAGAGAAAGTAAGAAGAAAGACAGAAAAAAAGGCCGTTCGTATGACCTTTTTGTCAATTCGTTTCTGACCTCATGGCCACCATCGCGTTCCAGATCATCACCTGCGTCAGCCAGTGCCAGGACTCTGATCAGTAGCTGATAAAGAAGCTGAGTAGTATCGCAGTAAAAATTGTGTTACCAGGGTAAGCCACGAGAGTCAGCCCCAGAGATTATGAAAGTGAGAGAGCGAAAGAAGGAGAGGAGTATGATTGTTGCATGCCCTATTGCGTGCGTAGCACCATATCAGACTAAGATTTCTTGTCCTAAACGCCCGCGTAGATGTTTGTTGTGCCAAATAAAAGTAATTTTCGTTAACTTAAATAATTCTGCCTCCTTCATGCGTGTTATCATATGCATGTCGCTCTTCAGACAGCGTCATTTTCAGGTTGAGTGCACCATTTCTCCTGAAAAGAGTAGCTTGTTCCTGGTGGGCTATCACCGATGGGACCTCCTGTGGGTGAGAGTCTTCAGCAGCCTAGCAGTAAGCGTCGCCAGCGATGGGGGGCGAGGGACTTGTTTCACATTGAATGTGCAGTGTGCGCATCAGTAAGTTTATATAAATGTTTATGTGCATTGCTTCGGGACCACCCTGGCCGTGACACCTTAAGTGTCTCGGGGTGAAAAGACGAAACGTTACATTCTACACAAAACACATCGACTCATACGGTCACACTGTGAATTTTAGATGTTTACAGTGTAAGATGAGTTGGAGTGAGTATACGATGTGATGCTAGCTTATAGCGTATAATCTTCATAGGTGTTGCTTGCAGAGTCTACGCGCAAAATATTTTTCGTGTACCCTTTTTGATTTTCTCTTCAAGCCATACTTGACAGATACAGACTTTTGAGGAATCCTACATGATTTGCCTCGTTAGAATTCTGAGTAATCTTGCAAAGTATATAATTTCAGTTTTAAAGTACCACCATTTTTAAGTTTGTTCGGCACTTTTTAAATAAGTAGAATATTGTCAACTTGCGATACTAAAAATAAGAAGATCAAAAGAAAAGTACCAAAAAAAATCGATAAAAAGAACTGAAAAAAAATTATAGCATAATTAGTGAATTACTGCATGGATTTGAAACTATTTTTAAGTAGCTTTGTGATAACATAAATTTTAAGACTAGAAAACGTTTTATCTGAAAGAAAAGGCAAGATCGCTAAAAAAAAAAATTTGTTGTTCAAAGCTATCAAAACGATCACCAACATTATTTTTTGACATTGCAGATTAAAACAATTTTTTTAATACAAATCAATAAATTTTTCTACATACAAAATAAATAAATTCATTCGCATAGTTATTAATTGAAATAATAAGCAAAATTAGAGAGAAAGGTGGGTAGAAGGAGGAAAGAGTCATGCATATTTCTCATGGCCCATGTGCAAATAAACCAAGATAGTAAAACACTTGCGTTGAAGGCATCAAGCTGTATGCTCTTATATCAATTCAATCTATGATCCGATTGCATGGACTGAACCGTGGATTACGGGGTTTGCTTAAAAAAAATTGCTCTCCATGCGGTTCTTGGGAAATGCCACCGTTACATATCATGCTGTATATGACTGACTATACTAAAACTTACTGTTTAATCGACCTACCCATTCCTGATGCACGTACTGAGGTTAAATGTATTGATGTCAAGGTCATTATGTATGTGACAAGTTACTTTCGTTTAGTTGATATTATAAAAAACGTTTATAGTTGTTTTGGTAGTCAAATTGGTAAAACATGTTTTTTTGTTAAAAGATCAGGTAACAGTTATTTTAATGTTAAGTATAAATCTTTTTATCGATTAAACCGAAAAAATAGAAAAAGTGACTGTGCATGCAAAGGACATTTTTAACTTTTTTTTGCGAATGTGACTTTTAAACCAACTACAAACGTTGGTTTTTATGATTTTAACAGAAATAACGTACTTTTTTACATAAATAATGATCTTGGCATTTATACATTAAACCTCAGTACGTGTATCAGGGCTGGTGACGTCGTTTAAACAATAAATTGCAGCATACTCAGTCATATAAATATATACAGACACAGGAAGAGCGTGACAAAACGCAAGAGAGCGATGAAAAAAACCCATGCCTTTATAAGATTTTTCTCTGGTTGCAGCTCATGCGCTTACAGAATCGACTATTATGTAGTAAGGCTGTATATAACATGTGAGTGTACCCTGCTGGTTCATGCGTTTCATCTTCTCGAGATACGGTACACTATGGATATGGGCTGTGGCTAACATAAAAACGTACCATCAGTTTTATGACCGTAATCCACGGTTCAGTCCATGAAATCGGATCATAGATTGAATTGATATAAGAGCATACAGCTTGATGCCTTCAACGCAAGTGTTCTACTATCTTGGTTTATTTGCACATGGGCCATGAGAAATATGCATGACTCTTTCCTCCTTCTACCCACCTTTCTCTCTAATTTTGCTTATTATTTCAATTAATAACTATGCTAATGAATTTATTTATTTTGTATGTAGAAAAATTTATTGATTTGTATTAAAAAAATTGTTTTAATCTGCAATGTCAAAAAATAATGTTGGTGATCGTTTTGATAGCTTTGAACAACAAATTTTTTTTTTTTAGCGATCTTGCCTTTTCTTTCAGATAAAACGTTTTCTAGTCTTAAAATTTATGTTATCACAAAGCTACTTAAAAATAGTTTCAAATCCATGCAGTAATTCACTAATTATGCTATAATTTTTTTTCAGTTCTTTTTATCGATTTTTTTTGGTACTTTTCTTTTGATCTTCTTATTTTTAGTATCGCAAGTTGACAATATTCTACTTATTTAAAAAGTGCCGAACAAACTTAAAGATGGTGGTACTTTAAAACTGAAATTATATACTTTGCAAGATTACTCAGAATTCTAACGAGGCAAATCATGTAGGATTCCAAAAGTCTGTATCTGTCAAGTATGGCTTGAAGAGAAAATCAAAAAGGGTACACGAAAAATATTTTGCGCGTAGACTCTGCAAGCAACACCTATGAAGGTTATACGCTATAAGCTAGCATCACATCGTATACTCACTCCAACTCATCTTACACTGTAAACATCTAAAATTCACAGTGTGACCGTATGAGTCGATGTGTTTTGTGTAGAATGTAACGTTTCGTCTTTTCACCCCGAGACACTTAAGGTGTCACGGCCAGGATGGTCCCGAAGCAATGCACATAAACACTTATATAAACTTACTGATGCTCACACTGCACATTCAATGCGAAACAAGTCCCTCGCCCCCCATCGCTGGCGACGCTTACTGCTTGGCTGCTGAAGACTCTCACCCACAGGAGAACCCATCGGTGATAGCCCACCAGGAACAAGCTACTCTTTTCAGGAGAAACGGTGCACTCAACCTGAAAATGACGCTGTCTGAAGAGCGACATGCATATAATAACACGCATGAAGAAGGCAGAATTATTTAAGTTAACGAAAATTACTATTATTTGGCACAACAAACATCTACGCGGGCGTTTAGGACAAGAAATCTTAGTCTGATATGGTGCTACGCACGCAATAGGGCATGCAACAATCATACCTCTCTCCTTCTTTCGCTCTCTCACTTTCATAATCTCTGGGGCTGACTCTCGTGGCTTACCCTGGTAACACAATTTTTACTGCGATACTACTCAGCTACTTTACCTCAGTATTCACCATATTTCCTCGATGCCTTGGTGCGATCTCTTGGCAAGCCTTAATGATAGTGACCTTTTTGAAGGTGAGCCTTCCTCTTTTAGAACGTCCTCGTCTCACAATGGGATGGCTGGTAGATCAGAGTCCTGGCACTGGCTGACGCAGGTGATGATCTGGAACGCGATGGTGGCCATGAGGTCAGAAACGAATTGACAAAAAGGTCATACGAACGGCCTTTTTTTCTGTCTTTCTTCTTACTTTCTCTCTTACGGCTAACAGTGAGTCACTTAAAAGCTCTGATTTGCATGTGGGCTTCTGTAGAAGTGATACGTCAGGCTTAACAATTAGTGTGGCCTTGCGTATCGTGATACTACATCGATATGCACACTTCATCAACGAGTCCACTTACACATATTTAGACACATACAAATACAGGCATAGGAACACTTGGCGTTGATTCAAGCAACACTTGGCATACCACAACAGGCGTGGCAATTACAAATATGTCACTATATCATAATTATGTAAGTATATTCAGACATCACAATTTTAAAATATATGTACACACGGTTCTGCATCTCTCAACGTTCTTTGTTCTCTTTTCAGCTCTACATCTCGACTTTAATTTCTTACACATGAATTAAATAGCGGACAGACTCAGGCCTTAATAAGTCTTATTAGAAATTATGACATTTTTCTTTTGAGACCCGTTTCGACGCTAGTGTACTTCTCGGGTACTTCCCAAGTACTAGATTATTGCAATTTATGAATGGACTTGTTCTTAATCGTGTACAGACGACATACCCGGGAACGTTAGCAAGACATACTCAACAACAATATTTTTGGCCGAGAGCTCAACTATTTTTGCAAAAATACTATCGTGTAGAGTGGAAAAATCTCTACTGATATGGTACTTACTTTCATTCGAGGTAACATTACTTAAGTATAAAAATTTAAAGATGTTTTTGTTCAACATGAGAGTGAGAAAAACAGTAAGCGCGTGATGGATAAACAACGGACAACATAAGGAGCAGACAATATTTACCATAAGGTAAAAATTCTTACATCCAACCTTTAAGTTACCAGCAGTTGCTGACGCCCTTGCATGCGCACAGGGATATAGTTCACACTGTTTACCGACTAAGCTCCAATAACAATGTGGCAACGTCGCGAGTTTATGCGGGCGCGTTATAGCTTTTCAACCCCATTTAGGGGTTGTTTGGAACGTATTTTTAATTAGCTCTTATTTAAAAGCTATTTGCCCTAAAAAATTAATTCCATCGGGGTTTGCATCAGAAACAATCGCTCTACACGTGGTTCTCGGGAAATGCCACCGTTACATATCATGCTATATACATATAGACACAGAGAAAGTGCTACAAAACGCAAGAGAGCCATAAAAAAAACCCATGCCTTTAAAAGATTTCTCCATGGTTGCAGCTTATGCGTTTAGAGAATCGACTGTTATGTAGTAAGGCTGTACATAACATGTAAGTTTACCCTGCCGGCTTGTGCGTTTTATCCTCAGCTACTGTCCATGCGCTCGAGATACAGTACATTATGGATACGGGCTGTAGCTAATATGAGAACGTATCATCAGTTTTATGACCGTAATCCATGGTTTCAGTCCATGCAAACGGATCATAGATTGCATTGACATAAGAGCATATAGCTTGATGCCTTCAACGCAAGTGTCCTATTATCGTAGTTTATTTGCACATGCATCATGAGAGTTATGCATGATTTTTCTCTCTGTGTAGAGAGAATGAGAGCCTGGCACGTTAATGAGCAATCATACCAACCCTGTGTGTATACAGAAGGGACTTTGTTTCAAGGGTGACACGTTTGAGTCTTATTTTTCTTTCTGTAGAAGCGTTATAAGTCCATCTTCTTTGAAAGGCTTTGATTGCCCTACTTACACGTTAAAATAATTCCTTTCTTAAAATATATCCTTAAGATTCCAAAAAGGCCCCCACTACTGTTAGAGTTATTGGTTTAGAAGCATTATAAGTCCATCTGCTTTTGAAGGCTTTGATTGCCCTACTTACACGTTAAATTAATTCCTTTCTCAAAATATATCCTTACGATTCCAAAAAGGCCCCCACTACTGTTAGAGTTATTGGTTTTTTTTGCTTTATTAGTTATTAGTTTTTAATTCTTTTAGAATTGCTAGAGTAAGTTTTTTTTTTATGCCTGATTTTTTTCAAAATGTTTTCGACGCTAAAATGTAACTCTTCTCATAATAGAATATGAAAATTATGTTATAAGTTTTAATGAATTTAACAGTTTATTTCTCTATTTGCAAATTTTTTTAATTATTTATAAATATTTTTATTATAAAGAGAATCGTAATTTATATAATGTTAAAAAAATGATTGTTATAAGTCAAATAAAACTGCAATTAATTATCTGTAATCTTTAGTCACTTGTGAGCAGGAAGAAGTCCGGTAAATATCACTGACATAAGTAAGAATAGGATTCTTGGTAAAACTTAAGTATCAAAATAATAGATTTTTAGTTTAAAAGAGTTAAGATAAGTTTGATTGTTGCATTGAAAAATGTTTTTTATGTTTTTAAAATTCAGACAGAAATCAGAAATATTAAACATCAAAGTAGTATCTTGCTTTAACGGTTGGCCACAAATAAATCATCTTTAATGTTGTGACGAATACTTTTTTTGCTACATCAGGAATAATATGGTGTAAAAAGTCGTACAGATAAATAGTACCGAATAAAGTTTCGGTGACATTGTTATTTTTGAGTTCCCAAGCATAGCCAAACTTCAATTAGTGTCTCATAAACTCCGTTGTGGAGTAATGTACTGGCAGACTATTAATAAACATTATTGTTGCCTAATGCAATAATAAATGTATTTTCGGAAAAAGTATTCAATATAACTTTTAAAACAAATTGTTATGTTTTATAATTTGTATTATAGCCATTTCTAATGAGCCTTTCAACGAAGAGGGAGACGTCAAAAAAGCAACAATTCGTTTGAAATAAATATAGGACTTGCAATGCTCGGTTTTTGCTGGAATAAGAGCACCTATTTTTAATGTCAAATATGTAACTAAGCCAAGGAATTTAGAAGCAAAGTGTTTAATTTTTATTTTTTTTAAACCTAATTGTTATCTACAAGATGAATTACTTGAGGCTTATTTTTTAATTCCACTTCGCCATAATCAAATTTTTTAATGAGAAAACATTTTACACGAGATTTGGACTTACCATTTGGGCATTTAAAAATCTTGAAGCAGAGAAAGAGAGCAAAAGTGTGTATATGTGTGTGTATACATGCAAGTATGTAGTGCAGTGCAGCCATCGACAGTCGATATGTTGATAGTGTCAACACTCGACCTACAGGTTCGAGTATAACTCTACATAGTGATTCATATAGGTACAACTGTCTTATTTGTGCACGTACTTGTTACATTTGCTACATAATTAATATTGCGTTGACCATGGATGACAACAATGGTGATATTTCATCAAGTAAAATAACAGCTACAGGAGTGATTAAAAATACATTGCAGTAAAACAATGAAAAATAATTTTGTTTCAAACATCCAATCATAGTTCGTATAATTATTAACGATTTGCTTTCAAGCCGCTCAAGGTTCCACTAATATTGCTACAGCATTTTCTTCAAAATAAAATTATAAGCTTATAATTATGCAATAATTTAATTTTACAAAATTTAGTTTTATAGTAAAACTATGGATGTTTCCGTCAGCGACGTGTATTTCGACTGTTCATTATTTCGACAGCCAATTATGGAGCAGTATAGACAAAAAGTCAAAGTGAACTGCCTTGTGATTGACTGTCAAGATAATAAATAGTTGTCGCCCTGAACTACTGCTGTCGTCAAAATGAATATCACTTAATTAAACATTTATAAGTTTACTAAGAAATTAAATGCACTGTCAATATTCCAGACCCCTCCTAAAAGCACAAGCCGTATTAGATCATTGTTTTTTGACAATCATCAGATTGATAAATATGCACAAGTGCTGTTCATATTTATGAGATTCTTACTTTATTCAAAATTTAGTGTTAGTATTAAAATGATAAGAACTAAAAAACGATGCCTAAGCTTTCACTTCAACCTGGCCATAGTGGCACCTACATTAGAAGATGATTGATGTATATTCTATTTTAATCACTATGATTACATACAAATCTTTCTATTTTAATGATTGCAACGGTACAGTAAAATATTTAAAGAACTTTGTTCCATTTCACAAAAAATACATAATTACAGCTTTAATTAAATTAAATAAAAAATTTGCTTTTTATTTATTTTTTCTTTTTCTTTTTAACACATTTCAAATCTGTCAACTCTTGACGCAATGCTGTAACAGTAAAATTTTTATCAGGCACGTTTATTTCAAAAACAATTTTTTAAATCAGAATCCACGCATAATTATCAATTATTGAATTGAACATCTCAGAACTGTACCTGTTGCAAAACATATGTTTATAGCATCGGTCACGAATGCAATTTGATACATGACATTATGCAATACAACGTAAGCGTATTTATTTGTCGTCAGACGTTCACCTTGCAAAACAACATAAGGATATAAAAATGTTCGTAAGGACTCAGCATAAAAAGATAAAATCTCTTTTGGGAAAATGCCTGTACCACGTGACATAGATATATATATATATATATATATATATATATATATATATATATATATATATTTCTAAAGGAAAAGTAGTACAGGCTCTATGGGAGAAATTAAGTTTTTATTATTTTTCGTAGTGGAAAAGGTGTTGAACAAGATAAGTCATTAAATAACATATTTTGAACATTATGAGAGTTAGGTTGTTATTTTTTTTATACAATGAAATGGTTTGTTAAGGACGTTAACAGCGTTTTAAAGGTACAAAGAACAGTTTTCCCTACATTGAGCTACTCGTTTCTGCTGCTGCTGCTGTCGCAGTCGTGCCTGCTCAGAGGTAAACAAGAAGCTTGATGTAAGATTGAAGTGTACTTCCTACCTCTAAGAAAATGTTTTTGGCCTTAATAAACGATTTAATAATATAAAAAAAATTAGAACCGAACTAAAACAAATAAAAAATATGTAGTGCAATAACTTTTTGTGTTCAACACCTTTTTCACCATGGAGAAAAATGAAAACCGAATTTCTTTTATAAGGCCTGTACTACTGTTTCTCCTATTGTCAATCATATATATATTTCGCCATGTCACGTCATACAGGCATATTTCCAATACTTGACTATTTCAGATAATCGTATACGTTTTAAATGCCCTGAAATGAAAAAAGTGCGTTATTATTTCTCTATGTAGTAAGATGTATCCTCAAGATGCGCATTAGTGCTTGCATTTTCTAAGTTTATAAAAGCTTCAAACACGTTATAATCGAGCTTTAAAAATTTACTAGACGTACGATGCACTTGCAACTTTAATATGGGTACATAATACGAGTATATGAAAAATTAAAATCAGTTCGAGTAAGGAAACAATCGTACATAAATAACCTAAGGTAATAATAACCTTTATATGATGTACGAAACACTTGACTGTATATGCCTTACTGGGGTCCCAACTTTTTTTGCCCGTGATCTGGCTGTCTATTTTGGGATTTAATTAACAACTTTTTTTTTGTTTTTTTATTTGTTTGATGGAGTGGCATAAAGAAAACCTTCATAGACGCCCCAGCTAATCTGGTGGTAATATTGGATTCACCTGGTGTGCCTACCAGCTAAGAACTAACTTCCCCACGTGAGAAAGGTCCGTGAGAGCAATTCCTCTAAAAGAAAAAAGGGCATAAAATGAAAAGGAAGAAGAAAAATAACGGAAAATTTTAGAGGCCAGCTCGATCTCAAAGGGATAAAAGAAGGGTACTTACGTATGTTTTCGTCTGGGGTATTATTTTAATGATGATTATATATTTAAATAACCAGTTTTCTTTAAATTCGACCATTTTACATGAATTTGAGTTTTGAAATATCACGCACAGCTCCGACTTCAAACTTTGCACTTAATAGTACCGTCTACCGCTCGCCAGGTGGTAACTACTGGTCTTTAGTGAACATCGCAAGTAAAAAGGCAACGTGAAGTTTATAAGAAGGACTGCGTGACGACCATCGTGATCGCCTCAGATCATGCATATACGTGCAATGCATGAATCACTAACTTTGTATAATCAAAATATACGAAATAGTAATAGTAGAAAAGTACATATTCAATAAATATCACTGTACCAATATAAGACACTTGTCTATAGTTTCTTTTTCCTCAAGCCTCTTCCTAAGTCCTATCTTCGATTCTGGGTGCTCATAACCTCCCCCCCTGATTAATCCCATTGTATCACTCAGGGATATGCAGTAGTCACCTCCATAGAATTACAATCAAGAAATGCTACTCGGGACGTGGCTAATTCCCTGAAGACTTTTTTGAAGGTATAACCCTACCTTTCACCGGTCACACCAGAAGTGATCCCACTCAGAGGGTACGGACCACCCCTTTGAAGCCAAGCACCTTTGTTCCCTGACTGCCACCTCCACCCAGTACACCCTCTCCTGCTATGAGCCCAGAGGTGGTGGAGGCTCCCAAGCCACTCATCCGGAGTGTAGTCCAAGTATTACCCCCACTCTAAGTCCCCGACACCTCTCGACATAGAGAAGATCACCAAGGCGAGACCAAGAGACCCCGGCGAGAGTAGGAGAGAGGGTGTCTTGCAATATTGTCAATTTTTAATATAAAAAAAAAAAAAAAAAAAAAAACAAACAAACAAACAAATAAAACAAACACCCACTGGTCGACCTGGCGACCAACTCGTCAAGGCCTCTACGAATTACTGCTAAATCACCAGACCTCTCCGAGGAGCTGGATTCCGAGGAATCAAACGGAGCCACAACGCCAACAACCTCGGAAGCAGTGCCACCATCGTTGTTTAACTTGAAGGGACAGATCGAGTCATTCGAGAGTGACTCTGACCTCTTCCAACTGCACTTTCCTACTCAAGGTCGTCCAACCCCAACGGCCACTTTTAACAATTTGGCGCTTGACGTGGGGCCTCCTCTAAGGAATTTTCGGCTGCTGCAGGGAAGAATCTGCCTCAGAGTTAATCTTCACCGCCAACTGACACACGCCTATCATCAACCAACAACACTCCTTCTATGTGGGGAGAAACACCTAGTGGCGCTTGACACACCTAACCTACAACCCCAGAATCAAGCATGGGAAGGATATGGACCTGAAGGACCAACCAACTTAGAAACCCGTGAGCACCAGTTACACAGCAGGTTCTTACATCTTGCAACGAGCCTCCGTAGAAAATGGAAAACGGGTATCAGCCTTTGCAATCAGTGGTAACATTGCCACTGAAGTCTCTCGGGCCCAACTTAGGTTGAAAGGCAACTTCTTTTCTCAAGAAGCAGAGAGTCGACAAAGGGCACGGTCATCCTTAAGAAATAGGCAGAGGCCATTATCCACCCAGGTCAACGAACTCTTCAAATACTTCGGTTCACAAGCACAACTGACTGACTCAAAACTACACCACCTCTACCTAGGCTCACCCGGATAGAGGTCGCTGTTTATGTCAAGCGCCAAATTGTTAAAAGTGGCCGTTAGGGTTGGACGACCTTGAGTAGGGAATACGGTTGGAAGAGGTCAGAGACACCATCTCTCCTACTCTCACCGGGGTCTCTTGGTCTCGCCTTGGTGATCTTCTCTATGTCGAGAGGTCTCGGAGACTTGAAGTAGGGGTAATACTTGGACTACACTCCAGATGAGTGGCTTGGGAGCCTCCACCACCTCTGGGCTCATAGCAGGAGAGGGTGTACTGGGTGGAGGTGGCTGTCAGGGAACAAAGGTGCTTGGCTTCAAAGGGGTGGTCCGTACCCTCTGAGTGGGATCACTCCTGGTGTGACCGGTGGAAGGTAGGGTTATACCTTAAAAAAAGTCTTCAGGGAATTAGCCACGTCCCGAGTAGCCTTTCTTGGTTGGAATTCTATGGAGGTGACTACTGCATATCCCTGGGTGATACAATCATCTATCTGTTGGCCTGGGGTCAACTGTCTCCTCTCCTGGAAGAGAGATCATAAGGTCGAAGTGCCTGGGTTTGAGGTTCGTGAGTGTGGCGATGGTGGGGTTTAGGTGGTCCATAATGGAGGCACGAGTTTTTGACGTAAGAACAGCGTCTGCTTGAATTGAAGGGACGATGTTTAGCTTTTTGATAATTTGGAAATTCCTGATGTACCATGGAATACCCAGGACCCAGGAGAAGGGTAAAAATGACGCTTTCGGTGATTTTACTAGGCACCAACAGTGAGCTAATGGGTCTGTGGCTTGAGGGACTTCTGAGGGGTCTTCGTGTTTCGGGAGGCAGATGACTAGTTCCACCTTCCACGCAATGGGGAAGTAACAAAAGCGCATCATGGCGTTGGTGATGGTGCAAATTGCTGGGATAAATTTTTGAAGGAGGATTTCCAGGACGCTATTGAAAATAGCGTCTCTGCCAAGGGCTTTTTGAGTTCTTAAGAAGCGGGTTATGCTTCTGATTTTAAAGGGTGTGCTGTGTTTAAACTCTAGATTTTCAAGGACCTGTTGTTGCACCGCGTGGTTAATTTTCGCGTGTTTGTGCGCTAGTTTTTTAGGACTAAGGTTTAGGGAGAATTGATCTTGCAACGAACCTGCAAACATCTTCTCTTTGTCTAAATCTAGCAAGTAGAGTTTGTTCTCGTGTTAAAGGGGATGGTGGAAAGATGTCCGTTTGTTACGAAGTTTTTTAACTACCTTCCTAGCATTTCTTGAGTGGGTTTCTGCCTCAGCTATGAATTTGTTAAATTTCTTGTCATGGAATTTGAAGACTTGGAATTTGACTTCTTTTTTGAGGAAGTTAAGGTGTATTTTGAGTTCAGGGGTTCTCTGCTTTGGTGAGAGTTTCTGATGTTGTCGTGGTGGCGTCTTGTGTGCACCTGTTGAGTTTGTCTGTAAATTCGTCACCTGCTATGTTAAGTTTCGTTTGGGACCTGATGGGACAACATTTAAGTGGGGAGGATTCGAGGTTATACGTGAGGTGGATCCTGTCTACGTGGCTGGTGATAATAGGTATGGTGAGGAGGGATATAGGAATCTTTATATAGACTGGATAATGGTTGCAAGGAAGGTTAAGGAATGTTCGTGGTTCCGTTGGGATGGTCAAGTTTTGTGTCAGGAATATGTCTAAGATGTCTTGGTCTTGGTCTGGTGAGCTAGGATAGTGGGTCATTTTACTCAGACCCTCAATGTTGATGTTAATGTTACGCAAGTGTTTGATGAAGGGTATAATTTGGTATGTAGAGTGTTTTTGTATTGTCTAGGGGTATTTCTGTAATGCATGCAGTGTCAATGTCTTTTGTCTGGAGTATGTGTATAAGTTCAGTCGTTTTGTGTCTGATGCTGTTCGCATTCTAGTTGAGTAGCGTGAAGTCTCTGTTTAGCATACTGCTGTTCTGTTGTTCTTGAGACCAGACACTTTTTTTGTCGAGGCGAGTCAGCAAGGTCATTAATAGTGGAGGATTGTGTCGGTGGTGGGGAGTGTGTTGAGCAAAGAAGTCAGGGGCTGAGCCCCTGATTGGTGATGTTGAGAGGATGCCACATTTCCGCATGCCATCCCCGGGTGAATAGTTTTCGAGCCTTGGGCTGTTGTCCGAAGGGTAGATTTCACATAAAGGGGAGAAGGGGCAGTTACTTTCTTCGGAGCATGAGCTCCTTTTTGGGGGATTTTTGGATATCCCTGGTAAAATGCGTGGTGCTCGCCACTGTAATTTCCACAACAAGGGGTGACTTGGTCCTCGTCCTTTTTTGGACAGGTTATAATGGCGTGGTTTAAGCTACAAGAACTACAAACAAAAGCAGCGTGTCAGTAGGCTGCCGTGTGATTAAATTTTTGGCAATGGCAATATTGTGGAATGTCGTTCGATTTTTGCTTCTGTTTTACTCGGACACAAGTGCCACTAAGGGACCTGTGGTTGTAAATGTCGTGAGATTCAGCATCTGACGCATCAAGGTATTTGGTGACCAGGGAGCAGGTCCAATCACCCTTCATCATGCGATAGACATGATTGGCTGAAGGTGATTTTCCCTGAATTATGATCAGGATTTCTAGTTCCGTGTAGCCAATATTAACTCCACGGATGATGATTATTATTTCACGGTCATCCTCAAGCTGATGGGTGGTGAACTCAACCTTTTTTTCGTCAAGGTCGTGGACGATTCGTCAAAAGTTGTTGACGTTGTCGAGGTACACGGGTGTTCCTTCAGAGGTCGTAATGATGCGGTGGACAGAATTATTCTCCACGATGAGGATTTTGTTAATCTTGGGTCGTAATTTCTGGTCCAAGATTGTGATCGGTGGGAGTGCTTTCTTTTTGGGCATGCTGCTAGCTTTCTCCGTGTCATGTTGATTTTGGCCCTCAAGATAATCGTCGAAAGCGCTTTTACTTTTTGAAAAAAACTAGGTGGGGGTTGGGAAACTTGTTCCAAAAACTTGTTCCGTTGCCGAAGTTTGGCAAGCTCAGTGGCGATTTTGGTTAGTGTTTCGTCTCGAAAGCGTGGGGTACAGTT
The DNA here is from genome assembly GCF_036245765.1 of Copidosoma floridanum. NCBI lineage: Eukaryota > Metazoa > Arthropoda > Insecta > Hymenoptera > Encyrtidae > Copidosoma > Copidosoma floridanum. The sequence goes on along the minus strand of NW_028321882.1, from coordinate 9,053,748 downwards.
CCGTTGATCGTCAATTTAGGTGATGCAAGGATCTTGGCTGTTTGGTTTGAGAGCTCGGGAGCCTAAGAGCCGGCCATCTAAAATGCTGGACATCGAAGGAAAGTGGAAAACACTAATGATACTTTCACTATTATTTGCACTAACACTGGCACTTATCACGAGCATCTCGGAAGATGATAAGTCTGTTTCTGATAACAGCTCTTTGAATGAATTGATCATAATGACCATAAGTAGTGGATTTGCCACTGTGTTATGTGCCCTAGAGAAGGGCGAGCTATGTGGGCCACCCCTGAGGGTAGCATTTATGCGGGTGTAGGATTCAGTGGAAACACAGTTGCGAGGCGTGATTAAGTCACATTCACTGAAAGAGAATAGAGGGAGCCCTAAAAAGGCCCGTGCGCAGAAAGCGTGCGTTTAGTACAAGTGCTTGAGCAAGACTGTTAGAAAATGAGATACGGAAGTGCAAGAAGACAACATTTTTTGATGATTTATGAAGAAATTTCTACAGAACATATGTTGTACGAACCTTCATTGTCCAAAACCAAAGATTTTGGGATAAGTTAGAGAAGAAGCAGATCCATAATTCGTCTTTGGGCATGTTAAACAATTAATTTGAAAATTTTCTTGCCATTTTTAATTGTGTTTTGCAATAAAATATTAAAGGCAAATTTAAAATCAGCTACACAACAATGAACGGTATCTTGTTTAGAAAAAAGAACACATTTTACTTTTTTTTTAATACGCATATGTATAATAATCATAACAAGAGCGTAAGCAAGAGGATCACGCAAGAAGAGGTACGATCTTAAAGTTTCAAAAATTTTAGTTTTTCATAAAAAATGCACCCAAACTTTTTTTTCAATAGAGGTCCTGTAACGTTGCGTTTTCTCACTTTGGGACACGTTGGTTGTCATGGCCAGGGCGGTCCCGAAGCAACGCACAAACACACTCAAATTCTCACAGATGGCTGCACTGAAAACGACGTGGATGTCACTGCACCTGAAAAACGAAAAATACCACTGCTTGACGATGCTCGTGGCTCGGCCAAACTCAGCTTGGCTCCTGAAGACTCTCACCTGATCTAGGTAAACTAGAACAATTTGTTGTTTAACTTGCGGGAATAAAAGTTAGAAGCACAATAGCAAAAGGTACACCAGGGATAGTCCGTCGGAAAGCAAGCTACTCTCCTAGAGAGAAACGAGTCCCACGACCTGAAAGAAAATGCTGTCTGGCAATGGCCTGCAAATAACGACACGAAGGATGGATTTCTCAGATTATTAAGTTTATTCGTTACTACAATTACGCAGGCGTCTAGGCCCGGAAAATGTCATCGCGATCTGGAGCTATGCCACGGCACAAATTCCGTCAATCACCCTTCTTTCTCACACGCTCTCGCTCTGACGATCTCTTCAATGCACGATCCCAGGGGCCGGCTCCCGCGGCTCACCCTGGCTACATGTGGCCGATACACACTCATACACGCTCCCCCGCATTACTTCTCGCGACAACACTACACGCTACTTTACCTCGGGGTTATTATCTCACTCTCTTCTTCAGTGACTGAATCGGCTGGTAACCTTGACCTCACAGTTGACAACTAATGACGACGGTGATGATTCCTCAGTCGTCGGGCGCAAGGTCGGGTACGGCTGGCTGATCGTGATCGCTGCCTCTCCTTGTCCTTTTCTCCTTCTCTTTCGATTTTTGAAACCCTTACCCATTAAAAAAAATCAGAATGTCAAAGGGTCTCATGCGTTGAGCTTGAATACTCAGTGAAACTCTAAATCTTTTACAGCTTTAGTACTTAAAGATAGAATTTGAATTTTTTAGATAATGGAGTAACATACAAAAAAATTATTCAAAAAAGTAAAAAAGCTTGCGCTTGAAGCACTTTTATTCAACACATCCCCTACATACTAAGAACGGTAATCAATCATCGAATTTGTATTTTTTATGAACTTCTAAAGAGCCATAACGATGATAGTTAAAAAAGGTAATATGGTTGCACATGGAAAAAGCATCGAATAAGCACAAACCCTTCTTTTTATTTTACTTTTCTTTTGTTATTAATTCGTATAAAAATAAAATTACAATGAAACTAGAAATAATGCGTTCATTTAGCGAAATTCTGAGTGTCTTCACAGTTACATCCAACACAACAAGTTTATTAATTTTTTTTCCCAGAAACTTTTTCGTTGAATTAAAAAAATAAAGGAAAAAAAAAATAACACGAAAACACAAGATTAAGCGAATTAAGTACGATTTCGTAGCATCGCTATTACCCACAAAAAAACACCAACATTTAATTGTGTGAGAAGTTCTTGCACTCTCAGCGTGATTACTTAGCGCCAAAGCTCTTATCGCAAAAGTTTTTATGATTACAGCATCATTATCTAATCTTAACACATAATTATTCTTAACTCCTACAACGTCATAAAAAATAAAAGTTAAAGCAGGTAAAAAGGTCAAGCATGGAAAGCCTGTATGATCAGCGAAAGACCAAGTTTTGATTATTTTACTAGTTTTTTTTAACTTTTTCTCGTCAACTGTAAAAAAAAAAGAATTAAATTCGGAAACTGTTTACAGAATAAGAAAAAATGTCAAAAAAAAATAACGCACTGTACACGCATTTGCTTAGTAAAATTTCTTTATCTTGTTAAATTAACTTGTCTGATTAACCAACATTAAGTAAGAAAAATCAATTCATACAAACGGAATTCTGCACAACGTGTACGCTTATGAAGCACAGCTCTACAGAGCTAAAGATTTTACTGAAACAGATTTGTTTTACATTCATAAAAAAATTATACGACTCGTAAGAAAAATCCAAAATTTAACCATGCGAGAAAGTATCGCGCACTAAGCGAAATTACTCATCACAAATCATTATAAATTTTCTTACAACTACATATCGATAGGTATTAAGCATCTTGGTAACTGTAGTGCCACATTACGAATTTAAGAATTAAATCAAAAAAATTATGCGTGTCAAGCTTATTTATTCATCGCAAAGCTCCTATGGTTTAAGTATAATTATATGAGTGTCCCTACAAGTGTGGGGACTCTGGAGGACTGAGAGTACTAGTGTAAAGACTAACAATCTCTTACATAAATATGAAACAGCAACAAAGAAACCTATTGGTTTATCAGTTAATGTAATAATGGAATAATACTTTTAACGACTTGACATCGGTGATATAAAACCCAATAGTTTATCAGTGGACATGATAATAAAATAATCTCTTCAGCAAGGGGGCATCGTCGATAAGAAAACCCTATAGTTTATCAGTAGATATATTAATAAAATAAATTTTTTGGCAAATCAGCATTGGCAATTAGAAACCCAACAGCTTTTCAGAAAATTAAACAATAAAATAATCTTATAAGCGAGTAGAAATCAGCGATTAGAGACCTAACAGTGTTCCAGGAAATTTTATAATAAAGAATTTTTTTGGCAAGTAGGCATCGTCGATAAAAAACCCGATATTTTATCAGTAAATGTACTGATAACCTAATCTCTGTGACAAATTAGCATTAGCGATTGAAAATCTAACAGTTTTTTAGAAAATTTTATAATAAAATCATATTTTTGGCGAGTGGGCATTGGCAATAAAAACCTAATAGTTAATCAGTGGCTATATTAATGAAATAATTTTCTTTGCGAATTCGCATTAGCCATTAGAATCCCTACAGTTTTTCAGAAAATTTTATAATAAAATAATCTCTTTGAAGAGGAGGCATCAGCGATAAGAAACTCAATACTTTTTAAGAAAATTTTATAATACAATAATCTCTTTCACAAGTAAGCATCGTCGCTAAGTAACCTAATAGTTTATGAGTGGATGTATTAATAAAATAATCCTTTTCGCGAATTAGCAACGGCGATTTAAAACCCAAAAAATTTTCGAGAAATTCGATAATAGACTAATCTCTTCGGCTCGTAGCCATCAGCGATAGGAACCCAATGCTTTTCCAGGAAATTAAATAATAAAATAATTGGTTTGACGAGTAAACATCATAGCTAAGAAACCCAAAAGTTTATCTGTGGATATAACAATAACATAATCGCTTTGGCGAGTAGGTATCTTTAATAAAAAGCCTTCTAGTCTATCAGTGTGTGTATTAATAAAATAATCTTTTTGGCTAATAAGCATCAGCGATAAGAAGCCCAAATGCTATTCATAAAATTAAATAATAAAATAACCTTTTTGGCACGTAGGCATTGACGATTACAAACCCAACAGTTTTTCAGAAAATATACTAATAAAATAATTTCTTTGGCGAGTAGGCATCGTTGATAAACGACCCCATAGTTTATTAGTAGATGTTGTATTAAAATAATAATTTTTTTGGCAAATTAGCATCCGTGATTACAAACCCAACCGCTTTTCAGCAATTTCAATACTAAAAAAAATCTCTTTGGTGAATAAGCATTAGCAATTCAGAACCCAACAGTTTTTCAGAAAATTTTGTATTAAATAATATTTTTGGCAAGAAGGCATCAGCGATAATAAACCTTATAGTTTATAAGAGGATGAATATATAGAAGATAACTTCTTAAACGAATTAGTATTAGTGAACGGAAACCCAACATTTTTACAGATAATTTTATGATATGATTATCTCTTTCCCGAGTAGGCATTGTCTATAATAAACTCAATGTATTATCAGTCAATATGCTAATAAATTATTCTTTTTGGTGACCAGGTATCGTTAATAAAAAATCCAATGGTTTATAAGTGGATACAAATTAATATGATAAACATTTGGGCAAATAAGCATCGGTGATTAGAAACCTGACAGTTTTTCATAAAAATTCATAATAAATCAATATCTTTGGCAACTGTCCATCAACAATAAGAAACCCAATGGCTCATCAGTGGACGTGATAATCAAAGAATCTCTTTAGCAAGTAGGCGTCATCGATGAAAAACCCAATAGTTTATCAGTGGATTAATGAGTAAAATTATTTGAGGAACAGTTTTTTAGGAAATTTTATAATAAAATTATCTTTTAGGCAAGTTGGCATCGTCGATAAGAAACCCAATACTTTATCAGTAAATATACAAATAAAATAATGTCTATGGTGAGTAGGCATTTTCGATAAGAAACCTTATAGTTTCTCAGTCAATATATAAGTAAAATATTTTTTCTTGGCGTATTAGCTTCAGCAATTAGAAACCCAACAGCTTTTCATAAAATAAGGAAATGAAATCATGTTTTTGGCAAGTTGGCATCAGCAAAGAGAAGCCCAATAGTTTATCAGTGAATATACCAATTTAATAATGTCTTTGGCAAATTAGTATAGGCGGTAAGAGACTGAATAATTGTTTAGAATATTTTATAATACAATAATATCTGTAACGAGTGGGCATCGGTAATAAAAAGCTCAATAGTTTATGAGTGGAAATATTATTAAGATTAATTTTCTGACGAACTGGCATCAATGATCAGAATTTCAACAGTTTTTTAGGAAACTTCATAATAAAAGTATCTTTTTTGTGAGTAGGCATTGTCAATGAGAAACCTAAAAGTTTATCAGTATACAAACTATTTAAATAATCTTTTTGGCAAATAGGCATGGTTAACCAGAAACTTAACAGTTTATCAGTAAATATATACTAATAAAATGATTTTTTTGGTGAATTAGCATCAGCAACTAGAAACCCAATCGTATTTAAAAAAATTTTATGATAAAATTATCTCTTTGGTAAATAGGCATCGTGAAAAAAAAAACCCAACAGGTTATGAGTGGATATGATAATAAAATAATCTTTTTGGCGAGTAGGTATTTTTGATAAGAAACCCAATAGTTCATTAGTCCATATAATAATAAACTTTCTTTCGTGGCAAATAAGCATAGGTGATTAGGAACCTAACAGCTTTTCAGCAAAAAAAAAAAGTAAAATAATTTATTAGGTAAGTAGGCATGGGCGATTAGAAACATAACAGATTCTCACGAAATTTTATAAAAAAAAAATTTTTTTGGCAAGTAGGTATCGGCAATTACACACCCAATATTCCATCAGTGGATATACTAATAAATAATCTTCTTGGCGAGTAGGCATCGTCGACAAGAAACCCAATAGTTTATCAGTGGATAAATTGATAAAATAATCTTTTTGGCAAATAAGCATAGGCGATTAGAGTCCCAACAGTTTCTTAGAAAATTTTATAATAAAATAATATCTTTGGTGTGTAGGCATTGGTGATAAGAAACCTTATAGTTTATTAATGGACATATTATTGAAATAGTCTTTTTGGCGAAATAACATTAGCAATTAGAAACCTATCAAATATTTAGGAAATGAAATAATAAATTAATCTCTTTGGAATCGTTGATAAGAAATCCAATAGTTTATTAGTGGATATAATAATAAAATACTTTTTTTGGAAAATTAGCATAAGTGATTAGATACCTAACAGCTTTCTAGGAAATAAAATAATAAGATAATCTCTTTGGTGACTAGGCATTGACAATTAAAAACTCAACATAGGGAATTTTATAAAGAATCATCTTCTTAGAGAGTAGGCATCGTAAATAAAAAACCTAATTGTTTATCACTGGATATGACAATAAAAAAATCTTTTCGGCAAGTACGCATCGTCGATAAGAAACCCCATAGTTTCCCAGTAGATGTATCAATAAAATAATGTTTTTGGCAAATTAGCATCCGTGATTTTAAACCCAACCACTTTTCAGCAAATTAAATAATAAAATAATCTCATTATCGAGTAGGATTGAGATTCAGAAACCCAACTCTTTTTCAGGAAATTTGACATAAAAATCATTCCTTTGGCAAGTAAGCATCGCTAATAAGAAACCTCACAGTTTATAAGTGGATGTACTAATAAGATAATCTGTTTGGCGAGTAGGCATCGTTGATAAGAAACCCAATAGTGTATCAGTGGTTATATTAACTAATCCATTTTCTTGGTGAATGTGCATCAGTGCTTAAAAACCCAACAGATTCTCAGAAAATCACAAAATAAAATAATTTATTCGATGAGTAGGCATTGGTGATTAGACACCTTTCAGGTTCTCAGGAAATTGTATAAAAAAATAATTTCTTTGTCCAGTAGGCATCGGTGATAAGACGCCTAATGTTTTATTAGTGGATATACTAATCAAATAATCTTTTTGGCGAGTAGGCATCGTCGATAAGAAACCCAATAGATTATGAGTCGATATATTAATAAACTAATCTATTTGGCAAATTAGTGTTGGTGATTAGAGTTCCAACAGTTTTTTACAAAATTTAATAACAAAATAATATCTTTGGCGTGCGGGCATTGGTGATAGGAAACCTTATCGTTGATAATGGACACATTATTGAAATAGTCATTTTTGCGAAATATTATCAGCAATTAGAAAAACTCAACAGATATTTAGTAAATAAAATAATAAAATAATCTCTTCGGTGAGCATGCATGTGCGGTAAAAAACCCAACAGTTTTTCAGGAAATTTTATAATGAAGTTATCTCTTTGGCGATTAGGTATCATCGAAAAGAAGCCCAATAGTTTATCAGTGGATATACTCATATAATAGTCTTTTTGGCAAATTAGCATCGGTGATTAGAAACCCAACAGTTTTTCAGAAAATTGTATAATAAAATTATATCTTTGGTGAGTGGGCATTGGCGATAAAAAACCTTATAGTTTATCAGTGCATGTATTAGTATATTAATCTCTCTGGTTGGTATGCATCGTTAATAAGAAACCTTATAGTTTATCAGTGAATACATTATTACAACTAGCTGCCCCCCGTCTCGGCTTCACCCGAGGCTTAACTAAATTAAACACTATAGTGTGTTCACATGTAATTTATAACGTTTTGAATTAGAAACTTTACATCTATTACTGATACTTCTAAAAACAAAGATCTTTGTATTGAAAAAATATCATCCGGAATTTATACAATTTATTTGGTCAAATAATAAGCTTTAAAAATAAAAATAAAAAATACAACTATGATGCAAAGTACCATGCGTTATTTATGCCATTTAATATTCGTTGGCCATAAGGGGCCGTTGATTTGCAGCTTCTCCCGTATAATTTACAAAAAGAGCTTTTTGTTAAGCTTTTGATATTTAAATTTCCCTGAAGAATATCAATTATGAAAAAAACTTGTTTCTTTCTTCATCTTACAAACTAAGATCCAGAACAACAAAGTCCTGGAGCTAAATCTCTATATTTCTTATCGCCAAAAAAAATACAATTACATTTTCTACTTATTAAAAAAGCTGAAATATTTAAGAGAACTGTAAGGGTACAATTAAAAGCTGATGTTTCACGTAATGGATCCTCTTCTTGTCGATTTTGACGCTGCTGTCCCAACCTCCATAAATTTTCTATATCAGTTTTTTGACGCCTAAAATTGTATTTACTAGCCACATTAAAAATTTTACTTCCAATTTACCCTCTTGTGACTTTTGGAATGCTTGAGACTTTTGTGACTTCTACATTTCTGTCAACTTTGTTAAGTTTTAATATATTTTTGGTAAAGTAGTTTAACGTCTGACGGCCCTAACAAAGACCGGGGAGCTTCTTAAGTAAACTCTTTTTTAACTGAACTTTTCGGCAATTGTGACTGCCTGGATACCTCAGGATGATCTTCTCTGGCCTGCTATTAAAGCTCCAGATGGATTGGGAGAAAAATTACAAAGTCCAAAGCTTTGAAGCTAGTTGTAGCGATCTCTTCCAACGTCTCTTGGTATAACGTTGAAGACATTGGTGTCTAAAGCACTTTTTTATTTGAAGACTTAGTTGTTTTGGTAATCTAAGATGAGGAGATTCGTTCGTAATGCTTGCCTGTTGGAGATTGTCCCGTTGGCTCAAGTTTTTTTTCCTTCATAGTGGTAAGGCTTGCCTAGCACAGACCTTAGAGAGAATCGGTGATTCCTGGTTGAGTGCTTAGAGAGGGTAATATGGGTCGACTGTCACTGGGGTTCCCAGTCTTGCGAAGAACAACTCCACACGTGACGACTGCCAGTAAATGACTGACTTGGTTTAATAGTAGCCGTCTTGAGTCATAATCTTTTAGTTGACAAATCGCTTCCGAAAACCGTAGTAAAAATGTATTTGTTGGCAAGGTAGTCTAAACTTACGTGGCCCTTAAAAAAACCGATGAGATTGATGGTTAAGTAGGGAAGGTAAATCCTTGTAAGGGCCTTGAAAAGGGTCAGTGGTAAAAGTTCCATATATTCCTTATTATTCTTGATGATGAAGAACTGGCCGTGGGTAGCTTGACTCTAACCCTTGAAGTCTCTATGTATAGAGACCGTGATGGAGAAAAGTACACCGCTGACTAAAGATTATATCGTCTTCGGGTCGTTCCCCGGATAACCAACCGCCCATTGTTAGTCGGAAAGGTGGGTCTAGAGAATACCTTCCCTGTTGGTGTGCCGTTGGGATGACTACTGAGATGAAAGCCGTTAAGGCTGCCAGTGCTCCTTGGGGCTGTCTTCCCTGGCTTGCATTTGAAGTATAACATTCTCTGACGGCACCAAGCCGGATGGTGACGGTCACATAACTTTGATGTGTTGGAGCAGGTTGTGCTTTGGCTAGGTACGTCTTCTGGTATTCCACCAAAGACGGTATCGATTAGAATGATTTTGTATTAGTGGCACTCACGAATCCTGGAGGTTCAGGATTTAAGATGACCTAGGTCACTGGCCCATATGAGAAGAGTGTTATTGGTAACCGGGATACCTAGCTGCACAACTATCATCTAAATTCTCCATGCAGTTTGATGAACTGCCGACATACGACTACACAAGTTATTGAGACACTCTGGCCTATTATAACCACAGTTATTCAATTCTGTTGCAGGTAGCCTCGATTTTAAGTCAACGCCACCTAGCGAATCGTACTAAACTAAAGTGAAAAGCTGGCATATTTTTGCAAAACTTTTAACTTATTTATTGCTATTGTTATTGAATTTTTTAAGATGAAAACGATACTAAAACCATCTAGGAAGTGTCAAGAATCGGAATGCAAAATTTCATCAAAATTGGTTCAGTAGTTTTCGCGGTTAGCGATTACAACGGTTTTAGCAACTTTGCTTTATACATTAGTAAGATAATCTTTCTGGTGATTTAGCATTGGCAATAATAAACCCAATAGCTATTCAGAAAATTTGTTAATAAAATAATATTTTTAGTGATTAGGCATCGGTGATAAGAAAACCTACAATTTTTTAGTATATTTATTAATAAACTGCTAGAAAGAGGATTTTATCTATAAATGCGCTAAAAATCTGTTCCGTTTTACATGGCCAAAGCTTATTTGCTTATGAGTTTATTTTATAATTTACTTTTCTTTCCATCTGTTGAGTTTCTCATCGCCGAATCTTACTTACCAACGATTCTATTTCATTAATGAATTTGTTAATAATTTTTTAGGTTTTTAATTGCAGAAGCTTACTCACCATTGATTTTATTTAATTATTGAATCCACTTGAAATTATACATAAAATGTTGGGTTTCTAATCGTTGAAGCTTACTCGCCAAAGAAATTATATGACATATAAATCTACTGAAAATTTGTTGGGCTTGTGATCGCCGAAGCTTACTCCCCAAAGAAATAATTTTAATTATAAATTCCCTAAAAATCTGTTTGGTTCCTCATCGCTGAAGTTTATTTGCCAAAGACAATTATTTAAAAGATAAATCTTCTAAAAATTTGTTGGGTTTTTAATCGCCGAAGCATTCTTGCTGACGATCTTATTTTATTAACAAATTTAATAAAAATCTGTTAGGTTTGTAATCGCTGAGGCTTACTCGCCAAAGTAATTATTTGAATTAAACATCTACGAAAAATCTGTTGGGTTTTTAATCACCAAAGCTTACTGGCCAAAAAAATTGTTTCAATTATAAATTTACTAAAAGTCTGTTGGGTTTTTAATTGCTCAAGTTCACTCGCCAAAGAAATTGTTTGAATTATAAATCTGCTTAAAATTTGTTCGGTTTCTATTTGCAGAAGCTGACTCGCCGACAATTCTATTTCATAAATAAATTTTATAAAAATTTGTTAGGTTTCTAATCACCAAAGCTTACTGGCCAAAAAAGTTAGTTTGAATTTAAATTTACTAAAAATCTGTTGGGTGTTTATTGATGATTTTTGCTTACCAAAGAGATTATTTTATTAATTAATCCACTGGAAAACTGTTATGTAACTAATCTACTTTGTAACCTCACTTTTACGATTCATATCGTTATCGTAGCTTTTTCCAATTTACTTTGGTCCTCTTAAATTCTCACTGAGGTAGTCTTGGTTTCCTTTAAGTCCTGTTGGTACTCTCTTTAGTTCTCTGGCAATCTGTATATATTATGTATTGTGACCACAACTGAAGTGCATAAATGCGGACTCGAGAGGACAGAGAGGACTCAAAGAGTGCTAAGAAAACTATTGAGCACTTATTTAAAGAACTCTTAGAGGAGTGAACGTAATTAGCACGAAGTAATTGCGCTTAGAGCGCTAGACTTTCTCGCATGATTAAATGTTGGATTTTTTTTTCAGGTAGTATAGTTTTCTTATGAATGTAAAACAAAGCCGTTTACGTAAAATCTACAGCTTTATAGAGCTGTGCTGCATAAAAGCATATGTCAAGCTGAATTTCGTTTTTATGAATTTATCTTTTTTTTTTTTAAGTATTTAAATATCAGACAGACAAATTTAACAAGATTAAGGAATTTCAGCAAGCAAATGCGTGTAATGCACATTACTTCTTTTTTATTCATTTTTTGTTTTTGATTCTTAAAACAGTTTTAAAATTTTATTTTTTTTCTCTATAGTTGATAAAAAAAATTGTAAAAAAAGATAAAATTTGGACTTTCGCTGATCATACACGCTTTTTATGCTAGACCTTTTTGCCTACTTCAACTTTTATTATTTATGACGTTGTAGGGGTTAAGAGAAATTATATTCAAATATTAAATAAACATACTTCAATTACAAGAGCTTTTCGATAAGTTAACAAGCTCAAAGCGCAAAATTTCCTCAGTCTAATTTTTAAATTCGTTATGTGGTTCTTCATGTGCCAAGACAATAAATACCTATCAGCTTGCATCTGTAAGAGAAAGCATGATACTTGGCGCTGAGTGATCGCGACAAGAGTGCGAAACCTTTTAACACAATTAAACGTTGGTGTTTTTTTTATACTTGATACCAGTGATACGTAATCACACTCGATGTGCTTAATTTTGTTTTTTTTTATTAATCTTTTTTTTCCTTTGTTTTCTTAATTCGAAGAAAAAGTTTCTGAGAAAAAAAATTATTAATTTTGTTGAGGTCAATGTAAGTTTCATAAATATTTAGGATTTTGCTGAATGAAGGCATTATTTCAAGTTCATTTCAGTTTTCATTCTTATACGTATTAAAAGCAAAAAAAATAGATAGAAAGGGTATGTGCTGATTCAACACTTTTTCCATGCGCTACCATATTATTTTTTTTGACTAAAATCAGTATGACTCCTTCGGACTTCATAAATAATACAAATTCAATGTTTGATTACCTTAAAATGTAGGGGATGAGTTGAATGGACGTGCTTAATGCACAATCCTTTTTTTTTTTTTTTTAATTTTTTTGTATGTTACTCTAGTATCTAAGAAATTCAAATTCTATTTTTAAGTACTTAAATGATCAAAGATAAAGAGTTTCACTGAGTATTCGATCTCAACGCATGAGACTCTGTCACATTCTAGTTTTTTTAATAAGCGATGCATGTTCAAAAAAATTGAATTAAATCGTTTGTTTATGAAATTTACTGAGAAAAAAAAATATACTTAAATTCAGATTTTGGGTTATAATACTTCGGCCTTGCTTTTTGAATTTTGTGCTGGTATGGTAACTTATCAGATCTTTGCAGTCAGAAATCTTGTTTTCTGGCATACCTATTACCATCTTCTCCACAGAGAGTCTAGCTATGCATAGTTGTCCCTGCACGATGCTTGGGCCCCGCCCCCTGAGGCTATGTGCTCTGTAAATAGAGGGATCGGTTGATGTTTAAATTATTAATGTCTCGTTAATTATTCATCAAATCCAAATTTTGTAAGAAGGTTTTTGAGAGCTTTTGATGAGCCCAATCACGTGGTATAGTTTTCTGGGCTTTAAATCAGAACGCCTGTATGAATTGATTCACGAAAATTGATGTTGAAAGAAAGTGTACGTAAAATAATATGTTTTGTGGATCAGTATAAACAGTTGAGTTTGTCGGACGCATTGATTTTTGTTACAAACTACATGGAGACTGTAAAAAAAGGTTAGTTAAAAATTTGTATGTGCAATCTCATTCACTTTTTTTTGAGACGTTCAAGCTGACATATCTGTCCCTTTTATCCCACAAAAAGCTCGGTTTTTGTAACCTTTACATTTTGTCGATTTTCTGGTTGCCCACGGCGCCTCAAAAACGTCTATCTAAAGACACAACATTTTCGTGACGACGAAAACGTGGATCTGCCTGGCCCGCAAATCTACAACTTAGAGCAACGGCTCGCCTTGATCGACCTTCCCCTTTGGAAAAGAATTTGGTCTACAACCCAACCAAAAGGTATTTTTACTAACTTACGCATCATTTTACTTATTTTCTTTTATCGCATACTATTAAAGTTTATCACTATTATTATTTATAATCGTAATGTAATTTCTTTTACTCAAGTAAGCCAGGTTCTTTTGCCAAAAGGCTTTTTCCTGTCCACGCTGTTTTTCATTGACTCGATAGCCGTAAGCGTTTTTTGAACTTTAATTACGTAAGTGACAATTAAGAGAGCGACGCCTGGCCCCTGGGGTCTTACTCTCTTTGTGACGCAAATACACACAATTATTTTATTTCATCATTTTTTAATGCCTTACTTTTTTTAGAAACTTCAGAGTTTAAAACCGTCGCATACGCAACATTTACAAAAACTTTTAGAGCGATGAAATAAAAAGAAAGTATTAAAAAAAAAGCATATAACATACCTTTCAAGCTTCTTGATTTTTATACACTCTCTTAACATTATAGTACTGCAGTAAAAATTCTCCAACTCAATAATCTCCTAAAAGTTGATAAACAGAATTTTCTTCAGGACTTTAGGAAACTTGAAAAGAGACTTTTGCTGAGTAAACCATCAGCAACGTTCTGATCATTTACGATTTATGTTAAAGTTCAAGTAATTATACATATTTTAAAACACAGCATTAATTTAATTTGTTCTTTTAAAGACTAACCTTTTAGGATTAATCGAAATGGTTTCCAAAGCCAATGATGGGAACATGCTAGTCCAGGGATAATCAGTAAAATAAGGTACGTTAAATACTTCAACGGCAGCACGTTGACTTGTACATGACTTTGAATCAATATCAGATGCATCTACAATCAACAAAATAATTATAAAGCTTCCTATTTAAATGACATACAGACTGCAGTTAAGGCATCGGCAACTTTTGTAACAATGTGATAAATATTAATTTAGTCAGACATCATATGATTTACTGAAAAACACCTATTTTTGAAGAAAACTTTTTCTCAAACAAATCTTTAGTTATTGCCGATCTGAGTCGTATATTATTATGATAAAAGAAAATAGACCCAGAATCTGATTACACAAGATGTAAAATATGAAATACAGTCTTTATGTAAGCGTCATAACTTATGTCACAATTTTGTAATAATTCAAAAACTTGTTATTGGTAGTTTGTCTATAGTCAATAAATTTGAGATCTCAATGCGAATGACTTACTTTAAAACCAAATTTCTACTTGACGATTGATACTTATACAGTTATTCAAATGGGAAAATCTGTCAAAAGTTTCTAACTATCCGTTACAAATGAACTCAGAACTTCATTGTTACTTACATTAAGTTGTGAAGACGATATAGATGGGGTATTTTCGTAATTGACGAATTCGAAGTAATCCATTATACTGTGGTAATAAACATACGGATTTCAAAAATGTGAGGAAATGGTTGATAAATACACCATTATCATAAAAAGACATTCATTCGACCAATAGTATACAAGCGAATGTTGATACATCTGAGTCATTATATCAAGAGGTGCATATGCATAGATGGCGGCACTTTCAATACAAGCACTCTATATCCTCCATACATGCCTTTTTTTAATATCCAATATACTTAAGACTCATAATACTAAGCCACAAAGCTTCTTTTTCAAGAAAATTTTTTTTAAAAATAAATAAGAATGAGAAAAATTTTCTCCCCGGGTGCGGATCGAACACACAGCCTTCTGTTTACCAGACAGTTGCTTTACCACTTAAGCTACCGAGGAGCCGTACATTCACTCATGCCATAAGTTTAGATAAGTCTCTCATTCTTAATTTTCAGAGCTGTCTTTCACCTAAGCTTAATAAAGTAGTTATGTATTTCTAATGCTTGTCAGTAAATTAGAAATCGATACGACCAATAGAATACAAGCAAATTTTGATACATCTAAATCATTGTATTAAGAGGTTTATATCCATAGATAGCAGCACTTTCAATACAAGCACTCTATGTCCTTTAAACATGCCCTTTTTTCAACATCCAATATACTTAAGACTCATAATACTAAACCGCAAAGTTTCTTAGGTGAAAGACAGCTCTAAAAATTAAGAATGAGAAAACTTATCTAAACTTATGCTGCAAGTTAATGTACAGCTCCTTGGTAGCTCAAGTGGTAGGGTGACTCTCTAGTTAACTTTAGGTTGTGTTTTCAATCCCCACCCAGGGAGAAAACTTTTCTCAATCTTATTTATTTCTTAAGAAAATTTTCTTGAAAAAGAAACTTTGTGGCTTACTAATATGAGTCTTAAGTATATTGGATATTTAAAAAAGGCATGTATGGAGGATATAGAGTGCTTGTATTGAAAGTGCCGCCATCTATGCATATGCACCTCTTGATACTATAATTAAGATGTATCAACATTCACTTGTATACTATTGGTCGTATGAATTTCTAATTTACCGACAAGCATTAAGGTTACAGAACTATATCATCATAATAACTTAAAGTCTTATTGTATGTTTAAAAATTAAAATTTTATCATATAGAGACAATTATTGCCTATAAACAAGCTTAATACAGTCATGTAAGGACTTATACACCAACTACAATTTTAGTTTTGTATGATACAGTTAAAAAATTGTATGAATTCATGACCTTTCACTGACCAAAGCACAAAGAAGCTATAGCTTCAGATAAATTTGATAATCAATTTTATTAATTGAAAAGCAAATTAATTCATTTTCATATTTTTTGTAAGTGGAATGCTGAGTGAAAGTAGTTTTTAAGAGGTTATTTGTTGATATACTTTAAAACTTTTTTGCAACGCAGACTTTGTTTGGGAGTTTTACCTCATGCTACAGATTTTTAATTAGATATCAAATCTAAGTATTCATTTTCAGCTCTTGAATTTTTACAGAAGCTGATATATCACAAATGTATAAATATTACCGATGAACCCTGTTCTTGTCAAATGTGCATATGACACAAACTAACTGTATGTTACAATTCTCTATGCTTAAAATACTACAAGACAAATGAAGTAACGATTAATATGTGCTCCTACAGTTTCTCCGCTAAAAATTTTATTTCATGTCACAAGTATGTAAAGTTTGTGAATAACAAAAATCCTACAACACTGTTGTATGTCTATTGATAGATGCAAGATATGCCTCAGAATACAAAAAAAATTGCACGTAATATTGTTATAGATTTAAAAGAAAACCAAAACACGTGAGAAATAATGGCGTATAAGTTTGTTTCATGCTAAAATAATGAATATTGTGACATTTTTACTAGAGCATGGATAAATTTACATAACAAGAATATCATAATATGGTTAAATATTATATTTTAAGCCATAAAAAAATTTATTCAGAAAATACTTTCACATACTTTTTAAAGTAAAGTTTGTTTTTAATATATATTTTTTATTAAGTTAAAAAAAGTTCTTTCGAAATAAGAAACTTGTTCATCTATTTTTCCACACCAATCAGTAGGTAAATAGATGGACCTTATATATACTTATAACATATATAGAAATATATGAAGTTTTACTTCTAATAACTGTTTATATAGTAAGTCTTATGAAAAAATGTTGAAAAATTTTATTAGCAAGTATAATGTTCTTGGTGCGTTAATCTTTTTTTTTGTTGATAACCTAATATTATAGTGTGCCTGCATTTTTCGCAGTTATCAAATGATAGAAACTATAGAAGTTTTACCCTATAAATATGACTTACTTGTGCAAACTATGTTGTACAGCTCTGTAACATCATAAGAAATTATTTTTTAGTACCCTTTGTACAATTACAAAAATAGTATAGGAAAAAAGTAAAAATTTAAAATATTATTTCTTTAACCTTTAGTCTACTTATCTGTGTCTCATTTTCATAGTTATGAAAAAATAATTAAAGTATACATATATCAGAAAGTTAAACATATTTAAGAAGAATTGTATAACAGAGGTAAACATTTATCAAAAATGTTTCTTCAAACTATGTTCGTCATAGCTTACACATTCTTTCTTTCTAATCGAATAAATATCTCTTTTTTATTATTGCATCTTAATTATTCTACAAAAAATTGACTATTCGAAAACGAAGGTTTCTTTTTTCACGAGCAATTGGGTAAGTATCAACCATTGTAGAAATGTTTAATGTGCAATTCTCTTACTTTTTTCAGAATCCAGGTTGAATTATTTTTGAGGGAACATAAAGTGTTAATGCATATTAATTAATGTATTAAAATTAATTTCAAAAAAAAAAAATAAATTAGATAGTAAAACTAATAAATTAGAATATTAATTGTAGAAATATCTCAAGTACATTCTAGATTTTATTTCATAACGATAAATAATGATGTTCCATTTACATTTATTATAAACCTTTCTTAACTGCCTAATACATTACAACTGAAGCTGGTTTATTGAAAACAACGCTTATTTACTAAGGTAAAAAGTATTTATTATATCCTATTATGTTATTACTGTTAAAACTTATACAGTTTATCTTTTCATGTCAAGAAATTTTTTTATTTATTATTAAAAATCCTCTTACCTCATAGACTATGTACAGGATTATAATTTATTCATGAGATCTAGCGCACGAAGGGTGCCGGGGGTAGAGGTCCACTGGTATGTATACTAGTGGGACTTTGCACCTCATAAGCTCCGCGAGCCAACCCCCTTTTTAAAGTCTAAAATTGAGTATTAAAAATAAAAGTTTTTTTTTTTTTTTTTTTTTTTTACAATTTTGTATCAAAACCTTATCTCATTTAAAATATTAACACCTTCAATTTAAAGGTAGAATATCAAAGCACAATAATTTTCAATATTTTTGCAATGCTTTTGACAAATTTATTATTTATTGTATTTTGGTCTTTGTGTGCTCTGCATGCCATCAAAATCAATAAAAAATTCGAGACAGTAGATACAAAATGCTTTATACTTATTGATTATGAAATAAATATTACAGAGCAGTATCCAAAAAAGTTACAAAAAGTTATTTTATAAGGTTAAGAGATACGTATTTATTATAAAATGATAAACATTCGTTATTTGTTCTATACAAACGAATAATTAAAAAAAAGTATTTGCGGTAAAATTTCTGGAAAAAACAGACTTTTATAAGAAGTAGACGTACCCACGAAAATAATTATAAAATACAGCAATATTTAAGCGTAATGTAATTCAATATACCATTGAGATTATTAACCTCACAAGCAACCGTTGTTTGAAAAGTTATTATTTGTTATAAAATTTATTGTTATTTGAATAGAAACAGGTAAATCCAAAGATACACAATTAACGTTATTGCCTCTTCAAAAAAAGGTACCAACAAGTATGAAAGTAGTAGGTATCTAAGAAATATTCCAATTTTATGATGAAGGGGGTAGCAAAATTAGCCTCATTTATCCCTATCCTAAAGAAATATCACAAAATTATAAGTGAATTAAAGGGAGTGGGGTTAGAGGGGCTGTTGTGGTGAGTTACCTATATTGACTTTACCACAAAGTATCCTTGAAATATTTTTTTTTTAATTCATTTTTTAATAATAGTTCTATACATCCAGCTTATAGTAGGGGTCCTACTTGTAAGCACAGCGTGGCTCCTCCTCAAATAGTATCGCATGGTGACAAATCAGATTTCAATATTCACAGAATTACTGGCCTGAAAATGTCTCACTGGCTGGGACTTAAACCATGATGTCTCACGTGCTGATCCATGACCTAGCCGACTGAACCACCATGCGCTCACTTACAATTCATTCGATGTTTTTGTAGGGGGATCTGGGGGAGGGCTGTGAGGTAGAAAAATACCCCATATGTACAGTTCTATAACATTTTTTTGTTAAAACAAGATAATTATAGCGTTTTCTGAAAATACCTTAAGTTTTTGTGGGGGTGTGGTCGTAAGAAGGATGTGCGGGGGTAACTGAGTTCGCCTTTATAAGGGGTTATAAAGAAGTAGTGGAGGGTGTGAGGCTTCCACACATTAATTTACAGAAAAATGTTGAAAATGTTCCCTTGATTTGTGGGGAGACTGTGGAGCAGCTGCAGGGGAGGGGTTGTAGGAGGGCGTGGGAAATGTGTATGTAAACCCATATGTATATATATATATATATAACACGGTTCAGCCTATTGTAAAGGCATTAAAAGCAAAAACTAAAACTAAATAGTACACGTTTACAAGGCGCGCACTAAGTATAGATCTTACAGAAAATCAAGCTCAATTTTTCTTTAGTTAGCACATATTTACAAACACTTTCGTATCTTTGGATATTTTCATGTGCCTATTAGATGCGCCAGCGCGCTTCTGGTAGTACCAGCGGGCTCTTAGTTGCGTCAGCGCTCGTTTGATTGTGCCTGCATGACCTTGGACGCACTATAATGCTTTCAGATTGCTAAAGTATCTTCGGGTGCTCTTGTGTACGCTACACTTTTTTGGATGCGTTTGCGTACGCTCGCATCTGCAAGTGTTTCTAAGACACACTTGCGTACGCTAGTATTCTTTGGATATGCTCGTGTAACTAAGTTCTTCTTTGATGCACTCACGTGCACTTTTACATGCTAGTATTTCTCAGCCTTGTTTAGATATTATGGCGTACGCTAGTGTTCCTTAGACAAACTTGTGTAAGTTAGCATACCACAACAATTGTTTGTGTTCACTAGTATTCATTAGATGCATTCGCGGGAGTGTGAGAGACACCTGATAGCTGTCCGGCTGGCTTCAGAGCGTAAAAGGTCTTATAGTAGAAAACACTGTTACCAGGTCTTGCATGACACTCACAAATTTCTGTGAGGGACAAACTAGGTTGCACTCAAGCACAGTAAATGCGTAAGGACGTATAAAGACCATTGCAGGTGATGCTATAATCTGCCAAACTCTCAGGGATTTATTAGGAAGCCTTAGGGCTTGTCTAACCTGAAGGTGGCTGCATTTAAAAATAAAAAATTAGTTGCTACTTCCTTAAACATTGTACATGCTTGGAATAACTGGAAAATATTTTCAGTTATGCTGAGGTATGTCTGATTCGTGGGGCCATGCATCGGGAAAGTTGTATGCCACTGGAGAATGTCTGACAAGTAAGTAATCACCAAAGGTGGCTAGGCTATGCTGGAATTAAAGATTGTATACGGATAATGGGTGGCACTGAGACATCGTCGGTACGCATAGCATAGAGACAAGAGTACGTCAGACGGTACTAAAACACACCAAATGTAAGCATAATTAGGAGATTTTAATTAAAAAAGCTACGGTAGCGTATTCATATGCTTAATGTTGTAAGAACATACTATCCTGATAAGAAGTAAGGTTCGTCATGAGCACATACGCAGGTTAAGCAAGTTTAAATTCTTAATTCTTTAGAAAGTTAAATAATAGGAATTGTTTACTATATCATAGTCTTCTGGGCAAACCCAAGGTAAACTATAATAAACTTGTTTTTATGATGGGACCCAACGCTAGACAAGATTACCGAGGCTGCAGATAGTCACTGATTTTGAATATGCATAGCTGACTTAAGTTGTTAGGGATTTCTTAAACACTTGTGATCCCACTAGACAGTGCTAGGGTTACTTAGCGTTCAAGGGTTCCATAGTATTTGCGGTTGCCAGAAAATTTTGTCACTGTGATCGTAGTCTAAAGAAAAATTAGGAAATTGCTGTCACGAATGTACAAGATGTATACATAATCTATGTGCTCGCTCCTTTTTGCAGCCCTTGCGTTAATAGTTATAAAATAACTACATTATAATATGTCATTTAAAAAAAAACAATGGTTGTTTAAGAACAGCCTTTTGATTCATTAAATAATAAAAAAAAAAAATTTTTAAAACAGTGAGTGCATGACTCGGGTAATAGGCTTTAGTGCATATTTTAAATTATTCTTATTGAAATGTGTGTATTAATCTTATTCTCAAAGATATCTTTAATATTATATGTTACATAATTTTTTTTGGACGACAATGCATGGAATCCCGTGTAAAGATGATTTTCAGTCTTATGATTTTAAAAATTATTACATTTTCAAGTTAGGGCTTGATGCACATTATTTTTAAATTATATATACTTGCACAAAAATTTTTATACATTCATCATTCATTTTCAAGTCTTACATAATTTATTCATAAGTCAAATAAGTAACACCCAATATTTTTTAACCTTTCAAAAGTAGTGAAATAGACGACGTTTTCATAATTTCTCCCTTTTTCATTTTCTTGACTTTGTTGAAGGCATATAATTAAATGTTAATCCTGCTGTGCAGAGTATTATTTTTTATATAATAAATGTATGTACTAAAGATTCACAAACAGTTTTATTTACAATACTAAAAATATTTTGAATCATATAAGCATCGTTACATACAAGAAAATCAGCACCTCTTCCTATACGCTTGTCTCTAAAGCTTTTTTACATATTCATCCTTTAGTACGAAATATATTGGTATCACAAATATGAAAACTGCGGTGAATAAAGCACCTGGGTTCCACAGAATCTCTAAGCACGTGTCATTCAAGTTCGTTACTTGTTTTAAGGTTTCCAAATAACCCTATAATTTTTGTTTGATATGTGTATCCAGAAAAGGTGGAGAGAGTTGTGAAGTCATGAGATGAGAAAAGTATTGCTTTAGTTCTGCACAAAATTACTAAATAATAAAGTGAGGTATAAAGATCCCTATTGAATTATTCTAAGACTGTAGAATTAAGATATTTAATTACAACGATTACCATTTAATTTAAAAAGTAAAAAGGTACGGGAAAGCAAAAACATAAGCTAAAATAAAAAAATCTCTATTAAAAAGTGTAGGCTGTTATTATTCCCTGTATTTATTTGATTAAATAATAATTTAAAAGTTTTGTCTAAATAACCTGTTAACCTTCTTAGAATATAAATAAGTGTATAATTTTAAGTACAAATTAATGAAACTTTCTAAGGGCAGTTGCAGCTTGCTTTGAAAAGATCTAAGTTTTAAGTTATCTATAACACAATTAACATATTTAAAATGTCATGCTCTTTGCTCAAGACTATTTCAAGCATATTTTGTTTGACAAAATCGCCTTTAATTTCAAAATGCTATGAAAGATAATCTGATGATTACAATAGACTACCAAATTGCACTCTTTTATATTAAGTACAAATTAAATGAACATCCTTTTCTATAGAAATCCTGTTCATGGACTTTAATGCTACAAGATAGAGTACGTACTTCTTTTCTTTATTTCGAATCTTATCCTACTACGGGACAACTGGTAATGCTCAGTGTAGTTTTTATATTTACAGACGTGTAATATATGGGCCTATCAATAAGAACTATGAGTTTTATTTGCTTTTCTTATAATATGATAGGAATATGGTAGTAACATGAAACGTTAGTCAAAATTGCGATAAATAATGATATTTTAAAAATACATTTTATTCTAATACAAAATAATGTCTTACATACATTGGATTGTGAAATCGTAATAAGTTAGGTTAGCCTGTTTACTCCTCTATCATTAAACAAGAGAATTTCATTGTTACAAATAAATTTCTTTTAAAAACTTTTTCCTGCTATCACTATTTTTATTCATATAAAATGTCTACAAACTTCGTGGATTCCGTTACAACTCCGAATAATAATTTTTACCAGACTTTTGTTTAATTTTGAGCACACTATTAGATTTTGATTGATGTTTCACTGGTTTTCTTACTTAAAAACAATTGACTAACTAATACAGCAGTTTTAGATGATAATTTTTTTCATCTCTTTGACATAAGCTACGAGGTCTTTCGGCCAACTATTTGTTACGTATGACCTAGCAGTTACTTCTGAATGAAATCAATCTTATGAAATTGAATAAATTTTCAAAATTAGAAAAAACAAAAAACTAATGTATTAATTTTGTACGTAATAGATAAATTTACTTTTTTTTTGCCAAAAGATTACAAGATATTATGTTCTTCAGTTTTAAATTTGTATAAAAAAAATTTCTCATTGACAAACCATAAGGAAAAACGTGTCAGGTAATACACAGGGTTAACACAATTAATTTAAAATTTATAGTAAAATGATAAAATTTTTGAGGTTTTATGGGTATTTATTAACATTAAAACTATTAAAGCCATTTTAAAACACATTTATTTGATCCAAATATTAACTGCGTTTGCTTCAATAGTCTCCTAGTGGTAACACAAATTTTAAGTTTAATTAGTATTTCTTTGTTAACCTGTTAACGTGGCTCATTCTGAAATTAAAATACCTTAAGTATTAACGAAACTTAAGGGCATTTTACTTGAATACAAACCGAATCACCTTTAAAAATTTTAAGCTGTGTTGCCACGCTATTTTTTTAAAACAATAGTCTTAAAAATTTATGTTTTACATCGGCTTTTATGGAAGGCCATACAATATTAATTAAAAATGTTACGGTATCTATCAAAACGTACCTTGACCCTTTGTATAAAATTAGAAATTGAAAGTAGAAATCATGAGCTTCTCAATGATATCGAAAAAATTTGGGTGCACCAGATAATATTTTGGTATTAGCTATTAAAAAGGTGTTAGCTATCATCCCATGTGAGCCACCTTAATAAATGTTTTATTACTCATTTAAAATCAGTGCAAATTAGTTATCTGCATTCAATGCTTGGTATTAAATGCATTGTGCTTGTTTCCATATGATTATTTAAACATAATTTTGTTCTAAGAAACTTAATCAAGAGTCATCTAAAACTTTTTTTTGCATATTTTTAATAAAATCTGGCTTCCTAACATCTTTCGAAAACAAGTTTTTTTATCAAAATCTAGCGGTAAATGACCCTATTACTGCGCAGGCACAAATTACTGCGCACTTGACGTTAATAGAGTATACGAAGAACAGACTAGAAAATTCAGGTGCTTAGATATTGTTAGACGTACGGACATTAATAACGTTCAATCCAGTATCATACTTTACATCATGACATTTATAATCGTTTCACTGAGTGACTCTAAGCGAATCTAACCTACAAAACTTTGTAGTCGCGCGTAGTAATCGGTGCGCAGCAATTAGGTCTGGGGCTTCAGCATGAGAACCTTGCGGGAGGTACCCGCACAGTAGTTGGAGCCGCAGTGACTGGTGCCAATTTTATAACCGTGCGAAGTAATACCAGCAAGTTATTTCAGCACTACAAGAATGGTTTAAAAAAAAAAAATAACAT
This sequence comes from Copidosoma floridanum, assembly GCF_036245765.1. Taxonomy (NCBI): domain Eukaryota; kingdom Metazoa; phylum Arthropoda; class Insecta; order Hymenoptera; family Encyrtidae; genus Copidosoma; species Copidosoma floridanum. Next base: position 9,029,080 of record NW_028321882.1, on the reverse strand, counting down.
ATCAGAAAAATGTTTGTCGTTGTAATCGCATAACTTGTTGAAAAAGATTAAGTAAAACTGCTCTAATTATTATCAAAAAACATTGAGAAATGAGAAATTTAGCACAGTTGAAAATTTTAGCGCACCATAATGGGGTCATTTACTCCTACTGAATACATTTTTTGCTATAGTATTTTCGAAGAGGATATCTACAAAATTTCTACTTGAAAGATATTTGGGTTACTATACAGCATTTATTCAAGACTTACTTTTTTCATTTTATGTTTAAGAAATATTCTTCTGATTTCTTCTTTCATAATGTTTTTTAATCATAACAATAATGTCTCATGGCAGGTTTGCAACTGGTTTTTATGACAGAAAGCAGATTGACATAACATTGTACCACAATTAAAGTGTGGTTATTTCTTGAAGAAGAAGTTTATCAGCGTTAAGTGATTTGTAATCATACAATTCAAATAATGTTTATTAATAATTAGACGTAGTAAAAGTTGGCTTAAAAATTGCAAGAATCTGAACTACAACAAAACAGTTACATACATTTTGTTATTCTGTCTTGACTGTAGTTATACACTTATGTAGAAAAATGTATTGCCAATATTAAAAATGATGAACGCCAAATATTTGTAACTTATTATTACGTTTTTTGCTGCCGAAATGTACCCATCAATCATAAAAAAAATGATGAAAGATAATAGAGCATTACCATTCTCGTTACAAGTATTACACAAGTTATACTTTTGCAATTTTTTGACAAAAAGCTTAATGTTTCCATTTAATGTGAGTTACCTAAATAAAATTGTGTTTATTGCACTTATCACTATTTATATCAAATTTCATCTTGCTCTCTCATTCTTTACGTTTTTTAAGTACTTTTCTAAGTTAACTACGAGTTATAGTTGTTAAAATATGTAAATCAAACAAAAATTACGCTGGTTCATTTTAATATTTTCGTATGAATTAAAAATGCTTATAAGTACTTCTTCTAGAACGGTAGTTATGTTTTATATATTTACATTTTTTTTTAAACTTGCTGGCGTGTTATTTTATTATAACTATTGCAAACACGTGCATGTTAAGTAAACGCTGATTTTAACTATTACATTAGTTAAAATATTCATTAGCTTTTTTACTTCAATACTTACATTAAAAATTACGTTAACTAAAAATAAATTATGATACAATCCAGTGCTGAGTCGATCTTTCTTGTACAAGTACCTTATGACCCTACAATGACAATAAGCAGACGCATAACAAACGACGAAGTAATTATTTTACCTATAGAAAATGATCTAGAGTTTTTTGTTTCAGTTGTAAACAAAAAGTTTTAAAAGCTAAAGTACAAAACAAAACTCAGTCATTTATCTTTGACAATTTCGTCAGATTCCAAGTATTGTAGTATTTGTTACCAGGTAGCAATAAAAACACAGAATGTATAAATACATGGATAAAAAATAGAGCAACAAGATAAAGAACATAATAATAAAATAACCATTTAGGTCGAAGCAAGTAATTTTGCTGCTACGGTGACATGGTGCTGATGGTGACACGATGCATCTTGAGCAGTATAATAGTTGTTCTGCTCATGCTCACTCGTTGATGCTGCAAGCTGCTGTTGATGTTGATAATAAGCTGTATACGGCTGACTTAGAACACTGCCATCACAGCTATGGGGCTCTACTTTTACCGTTGGTCCGCTGGTCGTTGCACTTAAGGTATTAGAACTTGGCAAAAGGGATGTATGACCCAGATAAACTGAGCGTTCTGAAGGTGAAAACGTTGCACTGACGATCGATGACTTGCCAGCATGAAGATGATGCATTAGATGATGCTGTTGATTGCTACTTTTGAGTTCTGAAAATGTATAATTTTAAAATTTTACGAATGAATATTGATGCGTCAACGAAAGTACAGTTCTTAGCATGTTTTATAAAAAAAAATGTCTGGATATAACTAGGTCTATAATAATATATAACTAAACTTAATCATAATACACTTATCTCGTATTTGATGCTGCAAAGTTAGAGTGTACTTTATAGATAGGCTGACATTATATCTTAAAGTAGTGAAGTTCATTACTAAAGCTAATAAAGACATTGTTAGAGAGTTATAAAGAGTTCAACCTAGAGACTCAGCTCATCTTATGATTCTCAAATTTTTTTTTTTACTTAAAAAACTTAAATAATTAAGAAAAATTAGAACCAAGCTCTTACACTTTAATTTGATCCAAAGTCTTAATAACTAAACTTTATTTTCATCATAAGAAAGTCTAGTAGAAAGTAAATTATTATGCATCTGTGCAATGTTATCAACCAATTATTCCTAGTAATCTTCCATCTTAGAAAAAAATTTCTTTTAAAAAAGCTATGCAGTATGCAAAAATAAGTTCCTTATCAAAAGAGAAACAATCGAGCAATGAGAGTTTGAAAAATAAAAGCCGAATTACCAAATGGCCAGTTTTATAAGTCTGCTATGGCGCCCAAGTACACTATTTACTTCATTTCCTATAGCATTACTAGCTTAACTGTAAATATAGCCCTATTTAAATTGGTAGTAAACGATTCATATATATGCAGAAAACTCCTTGGTAACACAGCCTTACCCACTAGCAGTGCGTAAATACAATACTCAGTCCGCTTTCAGGATCTTACGTAATTCTGCTGCGTGGCAAATGCGTCAAATACTTGCAAAAAAGTGCACAAATCTTTGTGTGAGGTTAAGTACATTATTTAGTTGGATGTAACGCATTTCCATTTGCAGTAGGGGTGCACAAGACTTGCAGTAAGTCCATTACGTAAGACGTCTTGCATAAGTCTTACGCAAATCTTGCAATCAATGCTTTTTGCTGGATTATAATTAATAGGAAAATTTAATTTATTTGGGGATTGTACTTCTCCTGCAAAAAATATGTCATTAGGATGCATCATAAGATTCGCATAAGACTTGTGAAAGATGTCTTATGTAACGGCCCTTCTGCAAGTCTTTTGCTCTTTTGCTGCAAGTGGAAATTTGTAAAATTCAACTAAATAATGCACTTGATATTATTCAGGATTTGTGCACTTTTTGTGCAAGTGTCCAACGCTCTGGCCGTGCAGCCGAACTACGTAACATTCCGAAAGCAGACCACCTCATCGTCTTACACACTTTTTCTTATGACCGAAACCTTACGCAGGAAATTGCGTAAGAAATACAGTGACTGTGCTACCAGGGCTGCGTCGATGTATAGATAGATTAATAAAGGCATCAGTACATTAGGTGCCAGGAGAATCGGTTTGCTAAAAAAAGTAAGTAAGTAATCCAATAAGAGTTTTACCGTTCACCTTGGGATTCCGTTATATATGTATTCATAGCCAGTATATAATTTAATGTTTGCATAGTGCTAACCAAAAATTGATACCAGTAGTTCAAAAATTTATTTCTTTAGATAATTGCATTAGTAATAACATATTGAATTTCTACAAATTTAAAGCGTCAGCGTGGCTGTAAAAAAATGTCAAAACATGTCAAAAACGGTTTGTCGCAATTGACAGAGCAAGAAGACAGAGAAAAAAATCGGACAGAAAAAACTGTTTCTCAATTGAAAACCACAATGAAAAGACGAAAAAATGCTTTTTTTCCAATCTCGATCGGTCCGGTAGTTTTTGCGCTAATCGCAGAAAAACCTGTTTATTTGTCATATTTTTAAAATTTGATAAGTTGCGTTCTGATTAATATTAAGAGAAGAAATTTGTACTAAAGGTAGGTATTGCAGCTTGGAACACTTACACCTAATTTCAGCTTAATTATAAATAAGCTTTTTACAAATCGGAGCAAAAACCAAAAAAAAATACTTCCGTAATGCAGCTATAAAAAAAGTTGTTAGCCAACGTACTTAAATTTCTCAATCGCACTGTAGTTTGTCTGAAGTAACTTTACGATACAATAAAGTCTTATTGCATAAAATGCTGCAAAAGTACTGTAAATATTAACTGCAAAATAATTGAGATTATGACATCATCGTGGTGGCATGGTGGCACTTGTTCAGCCACTAAAAGACTCATTCCACTTGAAAATATTTTTTTGCAAAAATTTGTAAAAACGTTGAAAAAAAAGCATTTATTATTAAAGAGCTTACAGTTCTGCTTTTTAACAATAACTTTGAAAATGTTATTGTAGTAGTGATGGTTAAAATAAATAAAGAGCTACAAAAATAATTTTAATTTCTATTTTCTTCTTATATTCATGTTATTACTTATATTGTCACTTATGCATAGTTATATTATCGAAATATTAAATACATGAAAACGTATTTTAAACAAAAACGCATTAAAAAAACAACAAGAAATAAAGATAAAAACACATTTAAAGAAAAATAAAATGAAAAAAAAAAATGAAATAAAATGGCATGCAAAAAAAAAATTTAATAAAAAAATAAAAAAAGAAACAAAATAAAAGTTATACAAAAAAATTTAAAAAAAACTAATAAAATAAAATATAAAAAAGTAATGAAATGAAATAAAATAAAGTATGAGTTAAAGATAAAAAAACAACAAAATAAAATATGAAAAAAAATGAATTTAAATATGAAAAATTTAATTTTAATAACGTCTTATTATATTAAAATTGTTTCATTCATAAACAAACTAGGTTTTAAGCTACATTCATAAGCATCTTACATCATACGATCAAATATCAAGCAGGGGTCAGGATACTTTTTTTTAGGTTCATATCCAAAGTTTATATTACTTACTTGAGCTGTTAAAAATAATGATTTTATTTTTAGGGTATAACTAGAATAAATGTTATAAAAAGGTTGCAAGCCTTGCCGATAACGTAAGCCTTTTTTAAAAATTTTTATTTCTTTATTCAAAACCGTTAATTATGTATACATGATGGTAAATAAACTATAGGTAAAGTACAAACCCCACCCTCTCGCCTGTCTTCGTTCCCACGTATTTCCCCCAACACGTACTACGAGATACCTTGATGGGAGTGTGCAGGAACGTAGTCAGATTCGTAACGCACCTGACTCCTGGTACACAATGTCTTGAGGTCAATAATATGACTGCGTATTGATGTACGGACTCGTTTATGCTACTGTCAGGTGTGGCAAGTTGCCAATGCCATGGGTCGCTCCAGTTTGTACTACCCTGAAGATCCGCCAGTTTACTAGCTATCTTACCTAGAGGATAGTTCTACATTGAACCAGAGATCTCTTCTTTACCCAAGGAATGCAAGAGAGAAGTCGCTGGTAGTTGAGAAACTAAAAAGACTGTTATAGCCTCTTCGTCGCCCGTTTAACCAGAGTAGTATGTAAAATAGGTAATATAGCCATATTACAAATGCAATCACATTAATAATCTCAAGCTGTTCACATTCTAGTAAGCAGGATAGTCGGTATTAAGGGGCATCAGCTTAAATTCAAATTGGTTATATCTTACTAATATATAAAGCAGAAGCGCTAAAACCGTTGTAATCGCTAACCGCGAAAACTACTGAACCGATTTTGTTGAAATTTTGCACACTGATTCATGATACTTCCTAGATGGTTTTAGTATAGTTTTTATCTTAAAAAATTTAATAACAATAGCAATAAATGAGCTCAAAGTTTTGCAAAAATACGCCAGCTTTTCACTTTAGTTCAGTAAAATCCGCTAGGTGGCGTCGACATAAAATTGAAGCTACCTGCAACATAATTGAATAAGTGTGGTTATAATAGGCTGGAGCGTCTCCACAGTGTTGTAGTCGATCTTCGGCAACTCAACGAGCTGTATTGAGAATGCTGATGATAGTCCTGCAGCTGGGTATCCCGGTTACGGACGTCACTCTTCTCTAAGGGGGAAGGGACCTAAGTGTCCATTCACCCTGAATCTCGACGAGTGCGATCCAAAAAAAAAAGAAATTAATCCCAACCGAGGCCGTCTCTGCCACAATACCAGGTGACATATCTAGCCAGAGCACAATCTGCTCCAACTCATCAGAGTTGTGAGGGAGTTCCACCATCCCACTTGGTGCAGATACAGAATTTGTGGCTACAAATATAAGCAAGGGAAAAAAACAGCTCTGAGCTCTAAGGGGCATGGGCAGCCACAACGGCCACCTTCTTGAGTCGTCGCGTCCCCAATGCGCTTACCCACATGTTCCCGTCTAACGATGAGTGGTTGGTTATCCGGGGAACGACCCGAGACGAGATATTCTTTGGTCAGCAGCGTATCTCCCTTTATCACAGTCTCCGTATATCGAGACTCCTAGGGTAAGAATCAAGCAACCGTAGCCAGCTCTTCATCATCAGGAATAATAATAAAGAATAGCCTGGAAGTTTCACCACTGGCACTTTTTAGGGCCATTATAAGTATTTACGTTCCCTACTTAACCATCAATTTCATCGGTTCTTCTTAGCATCCACCTAAGTGTAAACTACCTTGCCAACAAATACATTTTTATTACCATTTCCGGAAGCGATTCGCCGACTAAAAGACTATATTAACTAAAGACGGGCACTATTAAACCAAGTCAGCCATTCACTAGCAGACGTCACCTGCGGAGTTATTCTTCGCAAGGCTGGAAAACCCGGTGACCGACGATCCTATACTACCCTCTCGACTCCAAGCATTTAACCAGGAATCACTGATCCTCTTTAAAGTCTGCGTTGGGCAAACCTATAACAGCTATGAAGGAAAAAAAACTTGAGCCAACGGGACAGCCTCCACTGGACAAGTATTACTAACCAATCTCCCCATCTAAGATCACTAAAACAACTGAATCTACAAATAAAAAAGGTTTTTTAGACAACAACGTCTTCGACGTTATACCGGGAGACGTTGGGAAAGAGCACTACAACTAGCCCCAAAGCTTCATACTTTGTAATTTTTCTCCCAATTAGTCTGTATCTTTAACAGCAAGCCAGAAAAGATCACCCTGAGGTATCCACGTCACAATTGCTGTTAACTGCAGTCAAAAAAGAGTTAACTTGAAAAGCTCACCAATCTTTTTTAGGGCCATCGGACGTCGAACTACCTTGCCAACAAATATATTAGAACTTAACAAAGTTGACAGAAAACACACTTTAGGGGTCACACAAATTTTAAGCATGCCAAAAGTCGCAAGAGGGTGAATCGGAAGAAGAACTTTGAATGTATCTAATAAATAAAATTTGACTTAGGCGTCAAGAAACTAACGCAGAAAATTTATCGAGATTGAAGCAGCAGCGTCAAAATTAACAACTAAAGAGTCCATAACGTTAAAGATCAGCTTTTCATTGTACCCTCACAGCAATCTCTGAAATCTTTAAAGATCCTACTTCAGATTTTTAAATAAGGAGAAAACGTTTTTGTGTTTTTGTGGCAATAAAAATGTAGGGTTTAAGGTCCAGGACTGTTGCTCTGGTAATAAAGTTGTGAGATATGAGAAAAAAAAATTTTTTTTTTTCAAATAAATTTTTTGGGGGTTTAAAATCTTAACAGCTTTAAAAAATAGCCATTTTCGTAAATTACACGAGAGAAGCTGTAAATCAACGGCTTCTTATGGCCACTGATTATATTATGGCATAAAGAACGCACGGTACTTTTCAGCATAATAATTTTTTTGAATTTTTACACCTCATAATTTAACCAAATAAACTATATTCATTCTGAAAAAATATGTTTTTAATAAAAAGATTTTTGTTTTTAGATGTATCAGGAATACGTGTAAAATTTCTAACTGAAAATGTTTCACATTACATGTCAACACACTACGGTGTTTTATTTAGTAAGTCTCGGGCGAAGCCGAGACGGGGGGCTGCTAGTATCTATATATTATGGAGGGTTGCTTGTTGCTCAAAAAATAAACGTTATGATAGGCACAGTTAGCTCTATACGCCTCATCATAATGAGGGTAAACAGTGGCCACTTTTATCTTATTAGTCAAAAGATAGGGGGAATTAGTAATATCGTGAATTTTAGATTGAAATCTTTTTAACTATTGTTTTCTCAGTGACCCAAATACTTTGTTGCATTGTCGTTCGTCAGCGCACTTTCATCGCATTGTGTTATCGTTCTTGAAGAATTTTTCCTACAGTAGTATATGGAAAATTTTCTGACTCCCACGGTATGCCTTGAAAACAGCATTTCAACGATGAGTTTTTAATCTGTATTTGTCTGAGAGTTGTTGCCATGGGAAAAAAGAGATAATATAGGCTTAATATGAGAATGGAGTGGTAATATAGCTAATTCCTTTGTAACTGAATCGTTTACAGGCTGTTAAAAGTCTAGCTCATTAACTTTGAAATCAATTAATTGTTTGTAACTTTTTTACTTCCTTATTTATTGCTTTTTCTTCTTCTTAGTCCACTTGACAAACTTGTAAATGAACTTCTCACACTCTTTGTATCGTTTATCGCACTCATCCTTCTCTACACTCTCACCTGGTCCCATGATGCTTAGTAGATTAACGAAATGAGCAAAATTATGAATTAGCCTTTATAGCTTTGCCCCCTATTACTATGAAATAAATTATGTAGTCTGTTATTTACAATCGCTCATAACCATTACGTAAAGATACCGATAATGTTAGTTTAAAACTTTTCCGTTAATTCTTGAACAAAGACTCTTCTTTCGTCATCATCCTTGGCAAAAAGTTTTTGATACATTACGACCCTGGTAAATTTGCTTTCAGTCAGCTTATGTGACATAATTATTAAGAAATACGACAGTATTTTTTATCTTTCCAGATAGACTTTTTTCAACAGATTCCTTTGCTTCCACCCACTCAGATTTGTTTCCAAATTTTTTATCGCACTTTTCCTGCTCCGCTCATTCTCTTGTCTGCCCAAGCTGCCGCTTTGAGTTTTTTTTAAGACAGTTAAAAGATGAATAATGTTGGTAGAGCTATGCGCTTGGCTTGTATAATTTAACATAAGATTCCTAACATTTTCACTCAATGGACTGTAATAAACAATCCGATCGAATAGAATAGAGCAGGAAGCTGATGTATTGGCAAGAAAAATAGCATGGGATTTAAACTCAAAACGTACATCTACTGGAGCATTTTTCAATGACTTATTTTGCTTGAAGGAATAAATCACAGTCAAAGGCATGACGTTCAGAGAATCATATCTGCTTAGAAAAGGTATGGCATCTTTCCTATAGTATAAATTCTGAAAATAAGCATATTACATATCGTACAACAATGCATACTGATTGGCCTTAATATCGAGATTGAGATTATCATAATAATAATATTGTAAATTTAAATAGATTTTTAAATTCCTTATGTTACAAGAATCTAACTTACTAGCACTAGTAACTTAGTAGCTATCTCATTTTTACGGTGGGTTTTAAAAGCCAGTATAACGTAATGTGGCTTTTCCAACTGATTGGACATCTTGACTATTCAGATATATTTCGATATTATGGGCTAGAGAGAATATCCATAGAGCTTCCAGTTACGAAAAATCATAGATTTTAGTTGGTCCTTTTGCAAATAATTGAGCAAATAAATCTTACGAGAAGCTGACATCACTACATACAGTATAAGCCATTGAGCTTCAGTATCACTATTTCATACTCTTCCTAAGTTTATGGCTTATTAGCATTTATAGTTGGACTAGCACTTTGAACAACGGAATTTCAATAATTTTTTGATCAAGCGAATATGAGTTCGTGTTTTCCATTGACCACAATTTTTCGATAATCTTCACTAAACCCTAACATCATGCTGAAAGGAATCAGGACATCAGTGCAACTACTCTACGTTAGACTTAAATCATGAGATCCCTCCCAACCTGTATTCTGATTTAATATGTCTTGATGAAGACTAAAGATTAACCAATTTCTAATGAAGGTTGTTAGACCCACATTTTAACACCAACCTACTTCAACAGCGTTCATCTCATACCTAATTTCTTCAAATAGGGGAGAGATGGAGTTAAACATTAGCTGGGTATTCATAGTTGCTGCATTCTCATCAGCTTTAACTAATTTTCCATAAATGTATAACGATATGCGATATGGTAGCAGGCATAGGTCCTGATGAAAAATTAATGTATAGATTTCATCGCTGTAACAGTAAGTTGCAAATGCGTATGGCTAATAAGCATTAATCTCATAGTGCGCTATGGACTCATCAAAGTAAACAGGATACCAAATGCTTAGAATTTTGTACCATTTTTTGTACAACAAAATAAGAGGATGTGATTTTTACTGCAGCCTTTAATTTTTTATCGTAAGCTCTTAAGAAACTGAATATTATGATGTGTAAGTTTTCTGTAACAAGTTGACAGTTTGACTGTTTGTTGTGGACTAGCTGCTGAAGCGCATATTTAACTACTTATATCGTTTTTAGTGTTGTAAAAAATACCCATCATAACAAAGGTTTTATGTATAACCTCACGATTATGACTTCTCTAGGATAATTGACTAAATTACCATCCTGATCAACAATGCGTAGTTGTATGTATCAATGATGCGTCTAATTATTGAAAAGTGGACAATTTGTAATAGTACTACGATGATTCTATAATCTGATGGTAAAGCTGGAAAAAATTTGTGAATGGTATGGTTTTCTTCGGTGGGTAGTGCTATCTTCAAGAACATGCTCAGTGAAACGTAAGAGATGGCCTATAGAACCTTCTACTTTAAAATTAATTATATGACTACAAGTGATTACACAACCTAGTGTATTATTGTAAGGTTTGATATCAATGTTCACGTATATACCGTTAGACTGTAATACGTCTAGAAAAAATGACTTGATGTTACGAATTTCATAGCTACCTGTTGAAAATAACCGATTGATTAGCCACGTAAAATTTAATACTTCTTCCGTCAAAATTTGGAATCGAATTTGATATAAGGAATTTTACTAAGCCAAAAACCTAATAATGTTAAGATAATAACTCGAAAGGTAAAAGATATTGTGAGATATCGATTCTGAGAATAGGGTACATTGTGTTCCTTGCACACTGTGTCTAATAGATGTATTCCTTTATCACCTCTAGCCAGACGTTTCACAAGTTTAGTGCCACGACCGTCGTACTAGTACCCTAATATGTGTGATTTCATAGGTAAAGTATTTGTATTTCTATTTAGAAGACCCCGTCCTATTGTGCTATAAATGAGCCCACTCTTCAGTGGTTGAACCACGACTGGTTACCTGCGTCTAGAGGCATTGTATTTATAGAGTAGAAAAGCACTGTGCATCTAATTATCACATTAATCATTATCCAGCCATTATACTATGCAGATATGCAGTTTAAAAAGCAAAGTGTAATAGGTAAACTGGTAAAGCGTTTGAATCGACATCGTAAATTACTTCTAGAGAGTATTCGAACCATATTCGGTGGCCCGTCTAACTGTGGTAAAATAAACAGTGTACTATCACTTATTAAAGACCCCAATGTGCTCAGATGAGAAGACCTTTGTTTGAACTTAAAGCCGTTTAATCAGCCAAAGTAAAAGGTTTTGAAATAGCTGTTGGAGCCCATAGATGACGTACAATTTTTTACATTCAGTAAACGTGAAGCAGTAGTATCTTTAGATAATGCACTACTTAACTCTATCATGATTTTTGATAACATAGCTTGTAAATAGTAGGATAATGTAAGAGCTTTCTACTCAATGAAAAGGCATAGAAATAAGGACTTTATCCATCTATGCCAGTCATACGCACAAGTTCCGAAACATCTTCTAATAAACAACATTAATCATTCAGCACTTTTTTTTCAAGATAGCTAAATTTGAAACATGTGTCTGATGATCACAAGAACTCTCACATGCTGTTTACTTAGTTCAGGGATCTCTGCTCATCCTGTTGAAATGATAATCATTATGGATTCGTTGTAATTAATGAGGATAGACAGTTATACAGTGGTTGAAACTACAAAAGTTTCAACAATTTTACTGTTAATGTAGGTCACACATAGTGTACTGTATTCAGTGTACTTTAAGACGTTAAAGCGTCAACATGTAAAAATAAGAAAAAACCCTACATCATCCAATAGTAAATGCCAGAAAAGTCATCAAAAAGAAGTGTCAATTACTAAAATTTCAAAAAGATAAGGTTGAAAGAGTACTTAGTGATACTGTCAAACCAATTACTGGTCCTCTTTGGCAAGTCGTTACAGAAACGAGGTAACACAAACAAAAAAACTATTTGGTCACTCATAATTATTATAATAAATTATATGTGCCTAAGCTGCTACCAATTAAATAAACGAAATAAAAAAAAAAATTAATGTTTGAATCTGCTGTTAGTCAAAGTAATGATAAACTTAATGTTACCATTTACAATCGAACTGACAAGAATCCTTAAAAAAAAAAAAAAGATTTGCAAATAGTTGATCAAAATAAACAAAAAAAACTGGATTTGGTGTATGGGTTTCAAAAAACGAGTGAAATGTACAAATTTGACAATTTGCCTATATATTTTGACAATAATAAGATTAGAATGAACGAATTTAAGTTTCCTATAAGCGTTGGACCAATAGAGCTATTGGTAATGAAATATCTTAATACAACTCACCCAACTGGACATAATTTAAAAAAATATTATTTACTTTTGCAAACTTCAAGTGGGCATTAAAGTGGTTTGACAAGAATGAGGCTATTCGAGTTCCAATTTTTGGTCTTATTTTAAGCAGGAAGGGAAGGATCATTATTACCTCATTACAAAATTGCTAAAACAATGCAGCAGTAAGTGAATTATTTAAACTGGAACGATCTTAATTAGCTGGTCAACTGTCTTCAATTACTAATAGCAGAAAGATCTCCAGGAAATCTTAGCCATGACACTGAAATAAAATCGATTATCAAAGAGTTGTGTAAGGCAGGCTGTATATACTAAGGCTGGTGAGCACGTGAGTAGCAACACAAAAATCAACGAGTGCGGACATAAGTGTGAAGGTGATAGCCGTGGTCGTCCTTATCCTTCAGGTGTTTGCAATTAACTTACTACAGATGCATAAAATGATATGTAACGTAAAAGTCTATCTAATGTTGCAGCAGCTGTCCACCAAAATAATAAAGCGAATCCTAATGCTTAACAGAAAAAAATAAAACTGATTAGAGATAAGCAATGTATAAAGCTAAGTACTTACACTGAAGTATGTGTTAATTAAAAAAATTGCAAGCTTGAAGCAGGAAATAAATACAGTAAAAGAGGTCGTACTTCAGGAAATAATCAAACCTAATACGTAAGACCAATAATTTAAAAATTTGGGTCTCATTTGCTCATTAGCTATCAATCAGAATGTATCATAAAAAAGAAGTAGTTGTGGAAGAGGTCCATAAACCAGCTTGTCGTACCTATCCACGTCAAAAGTGTGATATTCTAGGTTTAGATAAGAAATGGCACGCTGATCTTGTAGAAATGATACTCTATGCTAGAGAGAATAAAGATTATGGGTACATGCTTACTGTAATAGATGTATTTTCAAAGTATGCATGGGCTGTACCTGTAAAGAAAAAGATTAAAAAAGATGTTACAGCAGTAATGAAGTTATTACGAGATGGTCAAATACCAAAACATGTGATTAATTATGAAATGATAAAAAGGCTAAAATTTTAAATTAATGATAAAGTGCGAGTGAGTGTAGCTAACGATGTCTTTGAAAAAGGCTACATGATAAACTGACCAACTGAGATATTTACTGTTCATAAGGGGTTGAAAACCAATTCCGTTACTAATCATTTGAAAGATTATAAAAATCAGTCTATCTTAAGTAGCTTTTACGAACAACAGCTTTGAGAATCTAAGTATCCAGACATGCATCTGGTGAAACAAGTTTTGAAAAATCGTGGTTCAGTGGCTTATGTTTAATGGCTGTGATTTGATAAGTCTCAGCTTGGTCACAATGTATTTTGGCTCCTTTTCCAGCTGCGATAAACACATGGGGGGGGGTATTTATTGTTAGCAATTTGGTACAATGCAGCAAAGCTTATTTTCCTGAAATATAAAAATGGTTAACATACTTTTGTTGCTTGAAGTATGTAAAGTAAAACATTAAATTAATCTTTAGAATCTAAAATGCTAGCTTTCTTGCTTCGCGGTGTATACTTTCCAGGAGTGAGTAAGCTCTTTAGCTCGTCAAGTGACAGAATGAGCTCTGATAATAAATAAAGCTCTTTTTTCAACTCTTTCTCCACCACTTACCCCTCCACTACTTCTAATATTAATGCCTCATCATCTAGTAGCTAGAGATCATCGTTATCGGCAGTGATGTAGCTCCGTGGTAGTATATCTGTATTGTCCGGAAGTAACTGACGTTTGTTGTCTTGTGGACTGAGCAGACTGCTTTTCTCTATTACTCTGAACAGACTGATCGTAGTCTGGATTAGATATTGTTTTGCTGGCACATGGCTGTAGAGTTGTTGAAGAGGTAGTTCTAGTAGTCATCAAAGCTGACTCTGGTTATCACTACTGCTGTTTTGACACCTTTAGCTTTTTCTATAAGTTTCTCGTTTCGTACTCAAATGCAATACATCTTGCTCAGTAGTCCAGTAAATTCAGTCATAATGTTACCACAACACTTATTGATTATCAGCCAAATAACTTTCTTGTTTACCAGAGGCAGATCAAACTGATTGTTTGGTGTATCATTTGATGTGTCAAATCTTTCAATATCTTCTTTTATGATTTCGTAGGTCTTTTCACCAGAGATCTTATATATCAAGCTGTTAGTATCGGTAAACAGTAGTTTAAACTTGCTAAATTGCTCCTTTGTGTACTAATTATGAAAATCAAATATGAGCATCTTTGATACATCTAATACCCTCAAACCAACACATGTTGGTTTTCTTACTCTGATATTTATACGTGTCAGCTAAATAGCCACAAGCTTTTTTGCAAAAATGAAGCGACTATAAAAGTTTGGTGTCACTATAAGTGGTTCTGCGCTATAGCATCCTTCTGATTTATTTATGAGCTTAACATTTACTAGCTTTTGATCGTTCTCCATGGTCTCACCATACACAAAGTTAATAATGAGTTTAAAAAAACCTTTACAAACTTATTTTTACTCTGCTTTATTTCCTCTGTATTGAGATCAATATATGCCTTAAGGTATGGACTTTCTCTGATGCATAAGACGCTATGAACTTGTTTGAGCACTAGTCCATGTGTGGGAGCCTACTTTAATGCCTTGTCATGTTTGACGTAGTGCTCTTTATCATACAAAGTCATCATTAGCATCTGATGCTTAAAGCAAGGTGGAGCCATATGCTGTGGACAGAGAGACAAATCTTTGTATTTATCATGGATAGCTACTAGATGATCCAGATCTACTTTCATTTTATAGCCATTACAATCAAATATCTCCATCTTCTGATTCATCGGAAAAATTTAAGTCTGCAATGTAGTTGACCCATTGAAAGTATCCTCTCGGTAATGCCTATCCATAACAGTTGTTCACATAAAATTACACAAAATACTCGTCTACGTCCACGAGATTATAATCCTTTATTAACTTATTGTTAGCCCTGGCATACCGGTTGCAGCACCGGCTCACACCTCCTCTGATGCCTTTTTCTACAAACAATAGCATATCTAGGTCTGCAAGAAGATCTAATTTGACTTGAGTGAGCTTAATCATGGCATCCCACGTAAGACCAGGTGTGGGATAGTATGATTTACAGGATCCAACTTGTATGCTACCATGCATGTTGAGTGGAAGTCCTCAAAGACAGTTTTTGAATTTAGAATTTTCTTCAAACATTCTGTGCACGCTTATAGACTGCATCAGAAATTTTACTACCGTTCAACTTGCTGTAACATTTCACTTTCGATGGCAGTACTTTTTCTCTTAGTTTTTCCAGAAAAGTAACATATTCGTAAGGAAGTACACTGTGTCTCAGCAAAAGTATCGTATGTTCCTCACTGTTAAAATTCACTGCTAGTGATATTACACTTATCCAGGCGTAATGTTCATTTTTTCCAAAGAGGAGGGCATCAGTTCAAATGAATCGATAAAACAAAGGTTTATGTCACTGCCCTTTATGTACTTTATGAATGAAATGTACTACTTTTTGTTTTCAGCCTTAAGACTAATACGTCCTTCGAAGTCTTTACTGCTGGTTAACTCTTTAATAATAAAGTGCGAGTAGTAGCCAGAAAGATTGTGAGATATCACTGGCATGAATCTTAAATTCTGCGATAGTTCTCATTTCTTAAGTAAGCCACTCTCCTGAAGTCTTTATATCATCATCTTTTCTTTGGTAACTCTTTTAAACTGATTGGTTGTTGTCAAAGCTACATTTGACTAAATGGCCTATACTGCAGGTTTGATGCTTCTGAAATCCACGTTCATCATTTTCCATAGGCTTAAGTATACACTTAAAGTTAACATAGATGACGTAAGGTACTTTTTTACTGAATTAAAGTTATTAAACTTGAAAATGTCATTTTCTTCACATGGTAACTTTAAATAACACCTAATAATGTTAGCACAATCAAGTTCATGTGTCTTGAGCCTATCTTCACTGTAGAAAAAATGTAAACATCTGTCACACAACTAATAATCGTCTTTATTTTTTTGTTGGTTAATTCACTACTTCAGTGGGCCTCCTTTGGTGTACCTTGCTTCTTAGTGTAGTCCGATACTATTAATGTTCTCGGTACGCACTCAAGTTGCCTCAGCCAACACGTTATGCCTTACATGTATAAGATACTCATGAGTCGTGAGAGACAAGAGTTGACGAAAACTTTAGAGGAAAGGTGACAGGCGTAAAGAGAGCGATTTTTCATCTTGATGGTGCATTTTTATAGCATTAGAGCGAGTAAAATCGTCCTTTAATTGAATTAGGTCAACCAGTGAGCGATGTTTTTGCAGACTACATTGATAGTAAAACATGAGGCTTGCACGACGATTTTACACGTCATGATTTCAATTATTAGAAAACAACAATACAACAGTACCAATCGCATTTTTCTGACAAGTGCAATTGAGTTTTTGGGTCAGTGATGATGAAAGCTCACATCAGCAATATAAGAACGCCAAATACAAATTCAATTGTGATAGTAAGCTTACAAATTTTGAAATTAATCCTTCTGAGGATTTTACAATCAATTTTGAATATAATGAAGGAATGTGTGAATTACAAAATTTTAAATTAGTATAAATTACCAGAATTGAACAATTAATGAGCAAGTAACTATTCATTCATACATACCATACGATTTATTCATTCATACATACATGCATTTTTACAACAAGGCTGACCGTATTCTATGTCAGCATATTATGAAGCATTTACCTTAAAGCTAATACACACACGCGCACACATAAACGACGTACGAGCTCCTCTTGTCATATGAGCTTGCTTCATATTCACAATACGTCTTATCTAAATTTTATGGATGAATATCTTTTAGTTATAATATAAATCGTATCAACTAGGGATGTAACAGCAGCAAAGACCAAAAATAGGTCCTCTCGAAAAATGACCATAAAAGAGTTGTTAGCCATAATAGGTACATTTTTCAACCGTATTTTGCTTCATCTATATTTACTCTACAAGGACCAAAAATTCCATTTATTTTTACTAATTAGAAGTATCTTAAAAATCTATTGCAAAAACAGCACATAAAATTTTAATCGCGCTTGAAGAAAACATGCATGTGGAAAGTCGGCGAGTCAGTGGCGGCTAGTCGAGCCACCGGTTCCACTGACCAGATAGCAAACAGGTGTTTTTTGTAATTAATTTTTAAGATACTTTTAATTGGTCAAAATGAATGTTGTTTCAGGTAGTTGAAGAGTAATTATAGACAAAGCTAAATACGTTTGAAAAATGTATCTATGTCGGCTAACAACTGTTTTATGGCCATTTTTCGAGAGGACCTTTTTTCAGTTTTTGCTGTGGTTCCCAAAAAGTTTAAAACTGATCAAGCTGAAGTTTTATGTACATGATAAAGGCTATGACATTAATTTTTTATTAAAATCTTAGCTCTAAATATTTTATAGAATGTGAGTTATTCAATTGCAAAGAATGGCGGTTTTTTGCGATTTAAAAAAAAAACGGCTGAATTCATTTGAACCTAATGTAGCTAATTTTGTTAGTTTTAAAATTTCAGATTTTTTGAACAAACAATTTTGACATATAATTATTCGGTTTTTGGCTGGATGCGAAAAACATGTTTTGGCTATCTTTGACCTTTTTTTCCATGGTATACCTTGGAGTTCGTGGAGGATATCTTATTCTAAAAAAATTTTAATGATGTAGTATTTTTTAAAGAATGCCAATGTTCTTAAAGTTGAAGGTGTGAAAAAAAATTGTTGAAGTAAAAACTGTCTATTAGCAAGTGTTATAAATATGAATAATTAATTTATACATAAAATTAATTTTTATGTTGCTTGTTATGTTTCAGTCACATTTACAATGCTGAAGACCTGAAGACTTAGTATGTCCCACCATAAGTGAGATAAATAAAATGTATAAGTCATGTTTCACACATGTATTACGTGCAATACCTGTTGGTACCATTAAAAATGCTTCTGCTCTAAAGGACTGGCTATTTACCACAAGGGACAGACTAGATGTAGTCGATGAAAATACACTTGATTCTAATGATGATTCGTAGCATAAATGTATTGATATGAATTTAATATTAAAGTAAAAAAAAATAAAAAAAAACAATAAAAGGAGAAAATACACTGTTATTTCTCACTAGTAGGGGCAGGGAAAACCCCTTTCTATTTGATAATAATGCACATATCTAATAAAATGCATAGAATATTTCAGAATATTTATTTGAAGGTAGTCAAACAAGTGTGTGGCACTTTTTTTACCACTTCTAAGTTTTTATTGAAATACGTTATTTTACACTTATTTTAGCACTTGTTTTGCGGAAAATTTTAATATTAAAGGTGTGTATAATATACATAAAATTAAGTGAAGTTTAATTTGTTATCTACAAGTATGGATTTTCAACCTCATAGTTTTTGAAAGAATCATACAATTAACAAACAATTATAATTATGTGACTCATTTTTATTTAACAAAAATATGGATGACGAAGCTCTGATTCTTAAAATAATGGAATTAAAATTGAAAAATATGTATTTCTTAAGTCATTAATAACTTTCCAATAATTATTTTCTTACATAATTTTATTAATAACAAGTACAAGTAATCTCATAATTATTAATTTAACGTAGTATTAACTAAGGCTTCTATAAATTAATAAGGTTTTTTTTGACTGAAATAAAATCACGTCATAAAAACGCAACAATCTCTACTTAAAAGATCATATTTATGATTCATATAAGCGTATTGGAATGTAATTTTATAAAATATGATAGAAATATGCAATTACAAAGTTTTAAACGATATACTATAAAAGAAATAGCTATAGCTTGACGTTAAAACATTACTAAAGAATATAAAACATATGGAATCATAATTAACAGGAAAAGTAAAAGTTGTAAGAAATCGTAACTTTTGTTTTTTATAGAAACCAATCCTAAATGAAAACTTCTTGTACGTGACTTGGTGAACACGTAGATCTAATAGCAGTTCCCTTATCATAATCGTTTTTTTGGAACTGCCACAGTAACAGCTTTTTTGGAACTGACACAGGAACAGTTTTTTTTCAACCTAAAATGAAAATATCTAATTTACAACAAATTCTTTATTAAAATTAATCTATTGTAGTAGCAAAAACTAACATTTGTGATTTTTTTAGAAGGGCTACGCTTTTTACGTAATACAGTAGCATAATTCTCTTGGTGCGTAACATATCTTTTTGTTGACCTGATACTCTTTCTTGCATCAGTATGGCTTTATCCTGTTTTTGATGCTGTACCATAAGTTTTTATGAAGCATAAATGAGTCGTAGCATGCTTCAAATTAATTTTGAAAGAAAAAAGTTACCATTCTCATCATGAAAACCATAGTTTTAAATTTTTAGAGCAAACTTATTCTGATTTGCTTCTGCCTGGTGCTGCTCTAGTATTAGACTCTGTTTTTTCTACTGACAATTCACATAAGAAACTTTAGAATTAAATACAAAAAAATATTTGATGACCTTGTTAAAATTAATATTAAAAATAAATCATTACCTCATATAAAAATAATGGTAGCTTAAGCTCCTTAGAACATGGATCTTTAAAGTAACGTTCCACCGAAAAAATAGTTAAATTGTATTCGTAGATGGTATAATATATTTAGAAAGTGTTTTACTTTCAACAATAATCTCACCCACTGGCTTCTTTAGCATGAGTAGTTGTCTTAAGACATCTGAACTGGACTAAATTGTCTCTGATGAATTTGCTGATTTGACTGCTTGATGTGCCACATTTGTTACCTGCTGTTGTTGTTGTTAAAAGTCTTACCATTATTTCTGAAATTCACTATTTTTCTAATATTATCTATTTATAAAGTATTTTGTTAATCAAAATAATAAAAAATAATAAAATCACCTGAAATATAATATAATGCTGACCGTTATTACCAAGATATAGTACTTTAGTACCGATAGTATCACATTTGTAGATTACTGTTAGATCAATCGTACATAATTAATGGTTATTTTTGTTTTGTATTACAAACAGTGGGCTTTTCGTTAGCTGTACTGACATATTTTTTATAAGCTGCACTTATAGATTCTTAAAACGCTGTATTGACAGACTGTTTATTAGCTGCACTGACAGATTTTTGAATATCAGTATTAACTAATGTTTGATAAGTTATGTGATCTGTTGATTCTTTCTCTGCACACTTTGTATTTGAGTCTTTAACTAATGACAAAATATCTTGGTTTGTTAGACCTAAGAAAACGAGGATACTGTAATGTTTTTTAACACTATCAGATTGTTCTGAAATCAACTCTGATTTCAATGCAGCTACTGCCTTCTCAGTTTCTGTATGATTTTTCTTTTTGGGTAAGCTTTCACTTGATGATATCAACAAAAGATCATTTTTGATACAAATTAGAGCTAGGTGTATTGCAGGAGCAGTACAATCTTCTTTCTCAGACTTTGTAGTAGTGAATGTTGACGACTAAGAGGCAAATGATGACGATAGAGAAGTGTCAGCGAGATGTTTCATGTGACTCATGAGTTTTCTAAGTCTTTGCTTACAACACTTCTATTGTATCAACAAACACAAGAACGATAAAAATGTGTACTTTTGTACAACTGTACAGCTGTATGATGAATACTTCATAAAAGCCCATGGTACTAATAGTAAAAAAGCTACGGAGTCAAAACGCTTTAGCACATACGTGAACTGTGAGCAACAAAGGCGACTATGAAGATCGTTCAAGGTTGTCACGAAACGCACACAGCAGGGCAGGCACTTAAGCTACTGTACTATGATTCAGAGGTCCGATCACTTTACTAATCTGTCGTAGACTGAGCTTTACAGTACATACTTTCTGTATTCTCCGTTTTTCTTATTTCCACCATTGTCACGGTGGGACGAGCACACAGGTGGATCGGCAGCCTCAGGCGCTACAAGCACAGAGTATGAAGAAATAGAGAGAAAAGTGTTACAAGTTAAGAGGTGCTATGAGCACAGTGTACTATGAGCAAAGGTGACAGTGAATATAAGCTTAGGAAGAGCGCAGAGTCAAGTCAACTGGATGGTGAGGACTAACAAATTTCTTTCAGTCATCTTATCGGTATAAAGTAAAAGAGTTATGTTTGAATTTTCTAAAGATATCTCTGAGATAACTTTAATACATTTTGAAATTATTTTGGACATTTTTTAAGTTATTCTCAAGTTATCTACGTAAGAATACAGACATATTTAACACATCCTCAAAAAATTTGAGCTTTATGTCCATAAAATAGAGCAGTACAATGATACCATCTTCGGGACATATCTCTATTAGTACAGGTGCTTTCCACCTCTCTGATATCACAGTCGGTAGCGTTTCTATCTATTACTCTGGATACCGAAATTTAGATTCGAGTGAGGGCTAAACAATTTTATTTTAAAATTTATTTCTCTGACTATCCACGCTGATAAGAATCTCAGAAAAAAAATTATAAACTACATTTTTAAACGCGCACTTATTCAAATGCTCTGAATTAAAAAAAGTAAAACGGACACTAATCCAGCAGCTATAGGCACTAGTAGGTAAATTGTGGTGGTTCTGGCACCCCCCCAAGCTCCCCCCTTTGTTGGTGGTGGTGGAAAGGCTCAGGCTGTGGGTAAAGAAGAGGCAGTAGTGAGGGAAGAGGATCATGCTGTAGGTGGAGGAGGGGTAGTGGTGGGAGGATGAGAGGTTTGAGCTATAGCACGACCAGCTCGAGGGAAGAGGTAGTGGGTGGGGTGGGATTGGGACACTTCGTAGTGGGGGAGATTGAACCATCCGGTGGCGAGGATTACTCGGACGGTATTAATGTTGGGCCTTGTGAACTGGATACTGGTAACTTGTGACGTTGGATGGTACCGACAAGGTGGTGGGTGGTGAGGATTACTTGGGTGGTAACGTAGGGTCTTATGATCTGGATTCTGCTAGCGGTGACGTTAGATAGTATCAAAAACTGCCTTTGTTTCTATCTGCAAATCGACGTCTGGCATTGAGATGGTTAAAAAGGCTACTAAGAAGCTTAGCGTATAACGAGAAAAAGATGATCAAGTTTAAACGAGTATATCTTATCAGCGGATGTTTTTTTTTTCTTTCTTTCGCTAATTCTTTAAGGTGTCTCAGAAAAATCTTTTCGTCTTGAAAGCAGGCGTATCAAGTTATGAGAGAGTGTATACTCTTTGGTTGGAAAAAACAGACGCTCTTTTAACTGACTAATGCTTGTTCGCTCGATGCAGTACATAAAGAGCTATTATTTTTTATTCACATGGATACGTTAGCTGTAACCGATGGCTTTTTGCTTGCTATTTAGGCAATTAATTAATTAGTCCAATATCTTTCATTCTCAAGTATCGGCGAATCAAGTGATGTGAGGTGTCAAAGAACTCTTGTATACTATTCTATTACCAAAGCAGATCGCAAATCCCTTTTAATTGCTTAACGCATGCTCACTCATTTTTGAAACTGTATTTTGTCAACGAATGTAGCTAGGATTTCTTATCTACATATACGCATCAGCTGTGATCGATGGCTCACAGCTTCTTACTTACGCGTATACTGTAAAAGCGCAAAACTTTTTTTTCTCGAGAGCAGGGGCATCGAGTGATGCAATATTTTTTTTTTTAAAGCGGGCGTATCAAGTTGTTTGAGATAAAACGTAAACTCTTACATTGGGAATAGCAGACGCCCTTTCAACTAACCAACGCTGACTTACTTTATGGAGTACCTTGCCAAGTATTGGAGCTGTTATTTCTTATCTACACAGATGTGTTAGTCGTGACCAATGACTTTTTACTTTTTATTTAGGCATATAATGTACCAGAGTCATACTTTTTTCGTCTCGAGAGCGGGCGTATTGAGACCATTGACGTAAATAACACCATTTTCTTAATTAATGACTCGAAAGGTTCTAACTAGACCCTCGTTGAAAACATCTCCCGAGCTCCAGCAAAGATCGTGGTACTTAAAGTCCAATCATCGATTTTCACATTTGTTCTTATGCAAGATATACGCCCAAAATGTAAAGAACTATCAAAATCCGCCAGTTTCTGGAAAAACTGCAAAAAACCAAGTATCCTGATATTTATCTTGTTAAAAACATTCTTTGTCAACAAGAAAATCAAATATTCGTTAGGTGGCTTTGCTTCCATAGTAACCATAACAGGTAAATTGATGATAACAAAGAATTAAAATAATACGTACTGTTAAGTTTTCAAAATCACGTAGTTGTAAAAGAATTGTTTAAAACTTGTTACAATCTTTTAATGTTATCCAGTACGTGTGCAACTGAAATTTTTTTTACTATACGTGCAAATGTTATATCTTACACAAGGTTCATTGAGATAAATAAAAACTCGAAACATGTAATGGATTGTATCATTTATTCTTCTCACGTAGAACTAGTTTAATAGAGAAAGTTTTTCTCGTATTTGTATGATTAAATGTTTATAGGTTGAAAAAACTCAACGCTATCACTGTTATAGCGAACTGGCAGCTTCTTTTAATGGCTAGATTCCAACAAACTACTCAATTGTTGATCATCACTAACAAGATACTCTGATACTTGATTAGGTAAAAATATCTAGAAGTGGTCTTCTAGTTTGGCTATAGCTTTTGTGCCGAATTTAGTGTTAGCTTGTCTCAGCTTTGTGACTATATGACTTTGCCCCTCAACCATTCCGTTGATTTTCTTTATTGAAGGAAATCTTTAACAGGCCAGTTGATTGAGTGCTGCAAACTCAGCCATCTCCAACATGAGAAATTTACATGAGCTCTTAATTCGTAAAAAAAAAAATTATGAATAAGAAAGCACATCACTAATCCTTATATCTAAGATTTGCTGTCTAATACAAATCTGCTTATTTTTGTAGAAATTTTTCAACTCAAAACCTGTTCTTTTAAAAGCTTATTGTTGACCTGCGCTGACTGCGTTGAATGATAAAGTCGTCAACACTTTTATCTGCCCACTACAGTTCTGACTAAGCTCTGCTAGTTGATGCTACTCTTGATATAGCTTTCTCTCACTACTGGAGAAAGGTCTTCCTCTACATTGGCTACTTTCTCATTTTTTGCTAGTCTGCTATGATTTTTCATACATACTATAGCTTTTTATTTTTCTATTATTTTAATTCTTTGAAGGCCCTAAAGTAGTGTATCTGGAGTGTTTGATAAAAGGTATTGTTTATCATCTCGAAAACTAAGAGCAATTTTATTTTGCCACTTAGTGTAAAGCTTATGATGACGTGATCTTATAATTATTTGTTCCTGATTGATGTTCATAATTTGTTCACGTAAGCGTTTAGTGTAGTCACTGAAATTAATAGTTACATTTACGACTTTACTATAAATACTCATCGCTTTTTTAATCACATTTTTATGTTCAACGAGAATACTATACATCTTGCATTTGAGTGGATATCATAAGTTTAAAAAATATATGCCTTGTTGGCGTGCAAGTTTTATTTTTTTATTCTTCAGTTATACATTTTAGTCTCACGTTGAGCCCAAGGGTGACTGTGTTCGTGTCCCAACATAGTTTCAACGCTTGTTCTCGCTCTCTGTTACAGAAAGGTAGACCCCTGTTCCCGCTCGGCTCGTTGGCGATAACCTCCTCAACGGGGCACGCACCGTTACTGACCTAATCTTACAGTGTAAAATAAGCCTTTTAATTTATTTCCACGACATCTCTGATCAAATATTATTTTTCCTATACTGTGGGCCTGCTAGCCAAGAAGTCATCCACATACGTATTCTGCACAATGCTTCTCACTACGTCTGGTTTGATTACGGCAAATGTGACTAATCTTTGACGAAAAACGCACTACATAGTGAGAACTTTGCATCATTAAGTCATTTTGTAAGTAGACGGACGCTTCTTTTGACTCACGCCTTGCCACAGAAGTTGTTACGCTCCACGATCTTTTCCACAGATGCAGACATGCATGTACGTGTCCTTTATATCTATCTTATTGGCCACTGCAAACTGATGAGAGTAAATAAAGACTACTGAGAGGAACAAGATGGCATAGTTAATCCTAATAAGTAAGATAATCTTGATATATTATAAGATCACGTAATTTGCATCTTAATCTAATTTTTTTTTCAAGCGTTTTTAATTATTTTAATGCCATCCGTGATACTGACAGTCTAATATATGAGATGACAAACTATAATATTCATATAATGATAAAATCTTGTATTATTAAATTCGACACACCAGATTATTCAGAGAATGATAATATTATGATGCCGTTAAAAGATACAAAAATCATTGAGCTCGTGAAAGACGAGAGCAATGGCAATATTATACTGGAACTTGTTAGGCTGAAATGCAAGATGTATAGTATTCTCGTTGAAAATAAAAATGTGATTGAAAAAGTGATAAGTATTAATAGTATCGTCGTAAATGTAACTATTAATTTCAGTGGCTTCACTAAATGCTGACGTGAACAAATTATAAACATCAATCAGGAGAAAATAATTATAAGATCACTTCATTATAATCTTTACACTCAGTGGCTAAATAAAATTGCTCTTAGTTCACCTACAGCATGATCCTCTCCCCTCACCATTGCCTTTTCTTTACCCACAGCCTGAGCCTTTTTTCTCACCACCAACCCAGGGGGTGCCAGAACTGCCACAGTTTATCTACTGGCACTTATCTAGCTGTCACCCGTACAAGAGAGGGGCGCTTACGGCAACCATGGGTGCTATGGGCATAAGAAGACATGGGTGCTTATGGAAGCCATGAGCACAGCAGTGCTCATAGTCACGTAGGAAAGAGCACATGCAGGAGGGATAGGATTATGTCTCTTCCCACATAGATACAAGCACTGCCCGTGCTTGGACCTGCATAGTTAACCTACTAGTATTTTGATGTTTGTAATATATTGTAACGACAAAGTTTTGAAAATTCATTGCATAAAACTTTGAACTCAATAAAAATGTTAAATAAAACTGGTTTAAAAATTTTTTTAAAGTCTTACTTTCTATTACTTTTGTGGGTGTCGTATTCGTAAATAATTCTAAGAATGAACGCGTCAGTAAGCGTATGTGACAGATGCAAGCACGGTATTTAAAAGATATTCTCAGAAAACTTTTGTTTCCAAATAATCAGAAGATTCGACGAAAGCGAGTACATGCCATAATTATACTCGGTATGTTTTTTACCTACGTTACACTGTTTTAAATAGTTTTTTTTACTTTTATTAATTAACAAATGTAAAAACATTTATGAAAATCACACCCAACTAATGTATATATACTTATCTTAATGATCATTGCACCACCTCCGTACACAACATTGTGTTATAGAAAGTATGTTGACATTTATAAATTGTTTACCATAGAATTTCGTAGAAATGTCTACCATATACTCGGGTACCTAAGCTCTCACTGTCTACTGGTCTTGTAATGAACCTTTTCATCCTTATTATCTTGCTGACACTTTAAACAAAAAAATACTAAAAGAAAAAGTATCGTAGACTTGAAGGTACATGCCTGTTTTACCTATTATGAATGAAAAAAAAAAATAAATAAATAAAATAAAAACAAGTAAAAAAAAAAATATAAAACTAATAAATTTTATAGAAACATAAACACAATTTTTCGTAACTTTTATGTAAACAGTCATATTCATCGAAAAGATAACAAACTGTTTTCAAGAAAGACGAAAAAACTTTTTTTTGTATGTAATTCTTTTCATTACCATTGATTGATAAAATATAAATTTAAATTTTTTTAGTACAAAACTGAATTTTTTTTAATACTCAATAAACTTGTTATTAATTATAAAGTTGCAAAATATATACTCAAAAACTATATTTTATTATAATAATTCCTGCTAAAAGCTTATGCCAACCATAAAATAAGCACTCATAAGTCTTATTTTGCACACAAACTAGGTTCTACAAAGATTGTGATGTATATTTTGTACAGTACATTTATAAGACTTTCAGTTTATGAAAGTTTCTATGATACTATTCGTTTAGTTTTATTATATAAGATCATCTTTAACATTTATAAGTTCAGGTGCTTATGCTAAAATGTGATCCCATTGATATTTTTTTGTTACAGATTTGCTAAACAAAATACTAGAACTTATCCATGCATGCACGCTTCCATGTTCCTTTTTTTTAGAGTCCTACTAGAATAATTTTTTTTGCCCAAAAATAATTTTTCTATTTTAAACATCAAAGCTCTTTACAAAGACGTGACAAGCAACTGTCACACGAGAAACTAAAGTTGTCATCATAAACGTTCACATTGAATAGATGTCGTGCAATGAAAGTCAAACACTATATGGATATTGATAAGCCATCCTGTTATTGACAAACGTGTTACGCAACGAGTTTATTAGTTACCTTATAACTTAACAGACCTAATAGCCAAAGTAGGCTTATGTATTTCGATAGATTATTCAACTTTCGTCGTTCGACTTTTTCAACGTTAACGTTGATAATGACTATTTGAGGTTGTCACACGATACTTGTGTGTTACGTCTATCTTGGTGTGCAGGTAGGGAGCTGGTGGGAGAAGAAGTCTGAGCCGAGTAGGTTGTCTTGTTCCTGTTTGTTATCATTTCCTTATGAAAAAAAAAAGGTTTTAAGGAAAACGACTTATTAACCAATTTATTAATTGCATCTTGACAGAAAGCTCGCTGCCAGAAACTGACGTTCATTGTAAAACAGCAAAAGAAAAACGATATTTAAAAAAAGTCACGTCATTGCCTTCGCAACGACGCTTTTCAATAATTTCAAAAGAAAAAGAAGAGACGCATCTTGATCGAACGTCTGTGGACAAACCTTAATGCCTGTACACTCCATGGCTCCCCTCATCTTATCAACTCCCTAAGTTACTGAGGAGAGAAAAAGTACCCCTGATCAACCTTATTTGATCAGCCATGAGGCAGTTTTTACACAGACTTTCTATGTATCCTGTGTAATAATACGCCTTTTACTTTAGATACAGGTAAAACTCACGTAATAAGCCCCTTTCCCCATTGATTTTGTTCTTTTTTATTACATGCAATTATGACAAAATCTTCATTCTTTAAAGAGGTTTCTTCTTCATTTCATTTCTTTCTTAAAATCAATAAAGGAAGGTGCTCACGTAGCCATCTCCTCCAAAACAATTCAGTTGTCATTTTACAAATTTTTTATTGCTTTCTTGAACAAAAATTTAGCACATTTGTGACGTGGTAGCTGAAGCTATCACGTCACTATATACCTATATTTTTGGGCGAGTCATTGGCAGCTACCGAGTCCTATGATACAGTATATATTTTACATATGTATCGTTTTACAACACATTCTTAATATGTGTTCTCGGTGCCGCGGACTACGAGCCAGAGGAGAGAGAAGGACCGAAGATCAGAGAAGGGATTGAAAGTGTGTGAGGTATGATTGGGTGAGCATGTGTGCAAGGTAGAGA
This sequence comes from Copidosoma floridanum, assembly GCF_036245765.1. Taxonomy (NCBI): domain Eukaryota; kingdom Metazoa; phylum Arthropoda; class Insecta; order Hymenoptera; family Encyrtidae; genus Copidosoma; species Copidosoma floridanum. The sequence goes on along the minus strand of NW_028321882.1, from coordinate 9,000,166 downwards.
AGGAGAGAGAGGCGAGGGCTCGCGATACGAGAGAGAGGTGTGAGCACCGAGCGGCCGCGTCAATTCCCTAGTTTTGGAAACCTCCAAAAATTTACCGGTTTTTAGGCGTGTTGAAGATTTTTCGCATAGACGGGAGGGGCGCGCGCATCTGTCGAAGTGCACCGCCATAACGAGTCAGTACGGCACGGATGAGCATAGAGAGAGGATAGCGGAGAGCAAGGGTTTTCAAGGGATAGGAAAGTGACAGGTCCAGGAAGTAGATTGCACGGAGGAGCTGAGGGAGCCGATCGAGGCACCGTTATCGAGGGAATTCCACCGCGATTAGCCGAGTAAGAGACAGAGAGAGGTGAGAACAATACCCGCGAAGAGCAGAGGAGCCGTCGACCGGGAGATACCAGCTGAGTCAACAGCGAGGATAATCAGGAGGTAAAGTTATAGTATTAGGGCACCGGGTGGTAGACTGGGCAGAGAATCAGGGCGATTCGAGAGTGAGTGAGTGTAGGAGAATAACCTGTGTTAGTGGCGCGGGTAAAGGAGCGGGTAGAGGCTCAAGGGCTGAGGTCGTGTGAGTATCGTGTATAAGAGGCAAGGCGTGCTTGAGAGTGTGTGTGTGTAGGCGCATGGGTGAGAGGTCGGAGTACGGGCCACCGTCAGCGAGGTCAAGGTGAAGGCCAGCGGGGAACGATCGGGAGGCGTCCGCACCAAGGTCAAGGTGAAGACCAGCGGAGGACGATCGGGAGGCGTCTGTACCAAGACATCCACGACGGGAGCAGTGCACCATAATTCGATATAGAAGAAGAGAGAGAGAGAGAGAGAGAGAGAGAGCGGGCATAGTGTGAGAGCATTGAGGAGGAATAAATAGCGCGCGCGCGCTGTGAAAGATATATCAGTGTTAGTGTCAATAATTCGTGTCCTCAGTTTTCCCCTTTTTAATTTCCTTTAGGGAGTGTCCAGCGTTCCCGAGCCGGACACCTGTGGCCGACCTCCTGGAGGAGAGGTATCCAGTGAGTAGGGATACGGTAAGTGACGTAAGTGAGAATTTTGTGAGGGGATACGGGACGGCTGTTTTTCGGCCGAAAAATCCTCGTCACAAATGGCATCCCTTGTGGGGAGCACGTCACAGAATTAGGAAGGGACCACCGGGGCATAAAATTTTCAGTGTTTGAGTGAAAGTACGTGTGGATTGAGAGCGATTGCCGGATCTGAGGGAATATTAATAGAGTTAAGAAATTATTTCTTATTGATAAAAGTTTTCATTGTTTATATGTACATATATATATATATGGTTATAGAAATAAGTTAATTATATTTTTTTTGGCGATTTGGGGGTGAAACCGTCGGCGACAAGTGCGGGTAGGCGACGATACACAAACAGTGTATCCTCGTTAGGTAGAGTCGTTTAGTGTTTCTAGTGCTTTCTTGTATTGTAGCGTGGGACAGCAAAATGGCGTCACATGAGGATACCATGCAGGCGCTGGTAAATACGCGAGAGCTGCGTGCCCTCAGGCGTAGTACCATGCGAATGCCGCTAGAGGTGCTACGGAGAGAATTAGTTCTGAGAGGATTTAGCGTAGAGGGAACAGAAACTACCGTGAGGGATAGGTTTCTTCGAGTGTTGATGCTAGAGATGGAGCCGGACAATGAAAGGGTACCGTGGTACAGGGAAGACGTGCTGGCGAGAGCGGAGGAGGGGCAATTAGAGCACAGTACTCCACTGATGATCCAACTCAGTACCGCTGGCGAGTTAATACATAAGGAGTTATCACGGGGGGATAGGTCAAATTCCGAGAGGGGCGAGAGTCTGGCACCTCCGCCTGAGCCAACTACTACGGGTTCTACGAGGGAGACACCCGTGCCAGGGTCATGGAGATTGGAGAGCGGAAATGTGAAAGGGAGCGAGTCCAGAATAGAGACGGGACCACGGCGATTGAGTGAAAGCGATGCTAACGGGTATAGGCCATTAACGGACTCTCGGGTACCAACGGTGACGACAACAACATACACTACGACGTATACGACGCCGGTCACCACGTCAGTAGTAGGGGGAGAGAATAGACCCAAAGCAGGGAAGGGACAGACGCGAACCATCACTATTGATCCTAGCCTGCAGAGGTTTCTGATGGCAGGCCTTCAAAGAGAACAGACTTTTAGTGCGACTACCTACACCCTTGGCGGATGCCCCTCCGCTCCGCAGGGGTTATCCCAGGAGGTGTTAGAATATCTCGCGACAAATTCTTCAAGGTCGATGCCAGAGGATAGGTCTCTCTTGGAGGCACAGGGACACCAAAGGGCCCATCAGGCCAAGTTAGGACATAATCAGGGTCAAATAGGGGGCAATAGAGGGATCGAAGAATCAAATCCGGCAGCCTTAACTGATACTCAGGTACCCCTTAAGGGAAATGGGAGGACCCCGAAAATTAAATTAATAGCTCAACCGTCGGTTATGAAGAAACCCGCGCGGGATTTTTCCTTACGGAATCAAACAAACCGAAGTGAATATTTCACCCCGGAACCGATAGTAGACGCGGATGATTTAAATTCAGAGGAGGACGGCTACGATAGTGAGGGGAAAGCTAACGGTCTGAGCCAACAAGCAGAGGAAGAGTACAGGTTAGTATGTGCGAAGATTAGAAGAGATTTAGAGAAGAGATGTAAGGAAGAGTTGAAGAAGGGTTTCCCCAATAAGCGCGAGTATTTTAGGCCCAGTGAGAATCCGAGTGGAAAATCTACGAGCGAAGAGTCAGGCACGGAGGAAACTCTGTTCAGAGGATGACCACTCGCCCAAAAGAAACTGGCGCCGAGAAAACCCAAGAAGGGAAGGAACAGGCGTTCAGAGAGGACCTCCGGTGACACAATTTCTCTCGGGGGAAAGGAGCACCCAGATCACCGAAACGCCAGATCTTGGCCCGAACAACAGGCTCACCAGAGGAGACGAGTAAACTCCCCCGAGGGGAAACGTGAGGATCGGCACGAACCCAGAGGAAATGAGTGGCGTAACGAAGGGCAGGGACAGCGCAGGCCAAGCCTCAGGGCCGAGGAGACTCCAAGCGAGCGAAGCAGCCCCACGGAAGGTTATAGGACAAACGGTCCCCGATCTCAGGCGGTCAAACTTCTCAAGGGTTGGGGAGTGAAGTTTTCGGGTGAGGATAGAGGTGAGGATGCTGAAGAGTTTTTAGAACAACTGGAGGATTGTCGAGGAAGTGCGGAATTCAGCGACCGCGAGCTCCTAAACGCGCTACCTTGCGTTTTGTCAAAGGGGGCTAGCCGCTGGTTCCGTACAATTGAGAGAGAGTTAGGAGATTGGGAGGGATTTAAGGTGTCCTTTAAGAGACAGTATATCGGAGAATATGATGAGGAAGATCTCTGGGATGACTTGCGCCGGCGCACGCAAGCCAAAACCGAGAAAATCGCGGTGTATTTATCGAAATTCAAATACATCGTTTCAAGATTCACGGTGCCGCCCTCTATGAGATCGATAGTAGAACTGGCACGACGGAACTTGCTGCCAGAGTATCGCCGGGCGATGTCCGATAAATTGGTCATGAGTCTGGATGATATCGAGACCTATGGTTTGTGGTGGGAAAGGCAGAGGGAGCTGGATAGCCGCTATGTCCCGCCACCACCCGCGGACAAGATGCACGTGCCGGGGGCAGGATTTTCCGGAACTTAAGCGGTCAAGGCAAAGATTGCGAGCGTAACGGAAGTAAGTGATAAAGAGGAATTCAAGGAGGAGAATTCCTCTATCCATAAAGAAGGAAACAAGGGAAAGAAGAAGGGTAAAGAGGGAAATAAGCTAGATGGCGGAGATAGTAAGGTTAGAAAGGGGACGGTGGGTAAAGAAGGGGGCGGATCTCCGTTCTTTGACCTTTCCTCGGAATTGATTGCGAGCTTCAACCAAGCTCAAAACCGTCCACCATGGGCCCAGTACGGGAGACCGATGCCTTGGAACAATCAGGTGGCCTTCCAAACCCTGACTAACGTCAAGGAGGGGGGTCAGCCGATCAGCACCACGGTGACCGGGGTTCAACCAGGGATCATCCCTAAGCGGACAGCTGGCCAGGATGAAGCTGGAGGGGGAAACGGGTTTTATACCACGTGTTATACCTGCCGGGCTGTGGGTCATTGCTCAGCGCAATGCCCAGAGGTGCTCTGCTACGCGTGTGGGACCAAGGGACATCTGGCCCGAAATTGCCTGCTAAGGAAGCCCCTAGTGGATCCCAAGCCTAAGCCAACAGTCGAGTGTCAGGTTTGCGGTACTCCAGGAGCAGTCTTCTCGTCCTGCCCCAAATGTGCGTTGTGGCGGAAAACGATGGGAAACGGGGCGTGCGGGGGCCAGAGTTAAACGAGTTAACTTCTGCAACCCCCGCGTTCCGCCCGAGGATAGAGTTAGAGAAAAATAGAATTGAGACGAGACATAGAGGAGAGGTTGAGAATGAGTTAAGAGATTCCGTGACATTTAAGGAAAGTGAAGGGAAGAGAATCGATAGTGATAAAACGTGGATCATTGGAGGGGATGGCCAATTAGCCTTGGTCCCTAGAAGGACTCTCCAAGAACCATCGAGTAAGAGTAAGGATAAACGGTCCAAGGCACCGTCAAAGGATGCGCGCGGGCAAGTGGCTACCAACGTTCAAGACGCGGCCGAATTCTCTCGTGAAAGCCTTGAAAGGCTAAGAGAAAAGAGTGTTAATCAAACGTGGAAAGATGATGATCCGAGATGGCAGTCACGGGAAAGAGAGTGGAAGCGGAAAGTGAATGAGAAAAGTGAGTCGATTTGGTATACCAAGGAAGTGTCAGGTCCTGACAAAGACTTTGACGTTATTGTGGACAATTTCGAGAGGGAACGAGACTTGAAAACCGAGAGAATTCGTTACAGCGAGGAAGTCATCGAACCGAACTCTGAAAATGTCCGGACGACGACCGATTGGGAAATCAAGAGACAAGAGAGGGGAGAGCGATTGGTGTTGGGCCGAGATGAAGGGGAACCGCAACAAATTGATGTCGAAGACCTCCAGGACTTCTTCGACAAGGCTTTTGGAGACCAGTTGGAGGACCGACATTTTCGGGTAACGAGTTCAGAGGCAGTTTTTCGGGAGAAGGACGGAGCGTCGGGCTGCAGTCGGACTACCCTTCCCGAGGTTAGTGGCGAGCATTCCAAGAGGAACCAGGATGGAGAAAATAACAACCAAGAGATCCAGCGAGAGGATGTGGCGGGTATCAATAGCGAAAATAGACCTTATCTGTCAGTAATGTTAGGGGGCCAGGAGTATAGTGCCCTCCTTGACACTGGGGCTCAAACGTCGCTGGTGGGATCCAAACTAGCTGAACGATTCCGTAATAGGTTGGAGCCTACTAATGCGACCATTGTTAGTGTGAACGCCACATTGTCACGAGTCTTGGGGACTTTGAAAATTAGCTGTGAGATTGACGGTCATGTACGAGAGATACAGGCCCGGGCACTCACCGATATCAACCAAGACATGATCTTGGGACGGGATTTCCAGGACAGGTTTGATATGGATCTGCGATTGGGTCGAGGGATATTTCGGGTGTTCGAAGGAGACTGGCACTCGTTCAAAAATATGGGGGACGCACCCAAGGGCACCCTTCATGCTGAATGCGCTGGTATTAGTGAAATTTCGACAGAGGAGCGCGAAGAGATCGAACGAATGGTAGAGGAAATCTTAGGGTCAACCGAGAAACCTCTGGGGAAGACCCCTCTCACAGAACATGTGATTGAAGTTACGGTCGACAAACCCATACGCCATGCGTATCGACGGATGTCCCCAAAAATGCACGAAGTGGCCGTCGAGGAGGTGGAGCGGTTGTTCCGAGAAGGAATAATAGAGAGGTCCGCAAGCGATTATTGCCAGGCTCCCGTATTACACAAGAAGCCAGATGATACATATCGGTTCTGTATCGACTTTAGGGATCTGAATAAAGTAACCAAGCGGGACGCATACCCTATGCCCAGCATGGATACTATTTTGGATAGGTTACGGGATGCTCGATATTTGTCGAAAGTGGACTTAAAGCAGGCATATCACCAGGTACCAATGGCAAGGACTAGTTGAAGGTTTACGGCTTTTGCAGTGCAAGGGTCTGGACTTTGGCAATACAAGCGAATGCCTTTCGGACTAAGTAATGCGCCTATGACCTTCCAGCGTCTGATAGATATATTATTTGGAGAGGAGTTGCGACCCCATGTGTTCGGATATCTGGATGACATAATTGTGGCTACCGATACGTTCGAGAAACACAAGTATTATGTGAAGTTAGTTTTGGAGAGATTAGCAGAGGCGGAATTACAAGTGAAGCGAGAGAAGTGTGAGTTTTGTATGCCTCAGTTGACATATCTAGGATTTATTTTGGATAGCGAAGGGTTAAGACCAAATCAGGAGAAGGTGGAGCCGGTCCTTAATTATCCAGAACCAACAAATGTCAAACAATTGCGGCGATTTTTGGGAATGGTGGGATGGTACTCGAGGTTTATAGAGGGGGATTCAGAGCTCAAAGTACCCTTGGTTAAGCTACTTCGAAAGAGACAACAGTGGGTTTGGGAACAAGACCAACAGGAAGCCTTTGAGGGATTAAAAAGGGCCCTCACTACCGCTCCCGTGTTGGCGAGGCCCGATTTCTCGAAGCCGTTCGTTCTACAAACAGACGCTAGCGGATATGCCCTGGGGGCCGTACTCACTCAAATGGGGGAGGACGGGGAACACCCCATCATATATGTGAGTCGAGTCCTGTCACCTGCGGAGAAGAACTATAGTACCACGGAGAAAGAGTGTTTAGCAGTGATCTGGGCCGTTAAGAAGTTACGTCCCTACTTAGAAGGATACAACTTCACCGTTATCACCGATCATGCGGCTCTCAAGTGGTTAAGGAATTTGCGAGAACCGACGGGAAGACTAGCTAGGTGGGCTATTGAAATGCAGCAGTGGAGTTTCGAAATTATACATCGAAAGGGGGCGCTTAATTATGTACCAGACGCTCTATCCAGACTATATGAAGAGGAGGAGATGGCGATTGGTACGTTTGAGGAGATAGTGGACCCAGAGTATTTAAGGTTGGTTAAGGAAATAGGGGAGGCCCCCCACAAGTTCCAAGGGTGGCGAGTGGAAGAGGATAGGCTTTATAGGCACCGTTACGATCCCTTATTGGACCCTATCGCATTCCCAGAAGAAAACTGGAGACTAGTGGTGCCAGCCGAGCTCCGGGAGAAGGTGATTTACGAGGCACATTGCCTCCCCTCCAGTGGACATTTGGGAATAGAGAAAACGTACGACCGTATAGCCCGAGAGTATTATTGGAGAGGGATGTATTACGACGTGAGGAGTTTTATCAGAGCGTGTCCCGAGTGTCAGATGTATAAGGTGCCCCAGACCGGTACTCAGGGTCTAATGGGGAAGCGAATAGTGGAGAGGCCTTGGGCCGTGGTGGCGGCCGATCTTATGGAATTTCCACCCAGCAAGAGTGGACATAAATACTTGGTGGTTTTCCAAGATCTTTTTACTAGATGGATTGAGGTGAAACCTCTACGGAAGGCGGACGGGAAGTCGGTAGCGAGAGCATTCGAAGAATTGGTGTTATTTAGGTGGGAAACTCCGGATTTCTTCCTCACCGACAACGGGAAGGAATTCGATAATCAGTTGATGCGAAAAACGCTGGATAAGTATGGGGTCAAACACGTTTTTACGCCACCGTATCATCCACAAGCGGACCCGGTGGAACGCAGTAATAGGACGATAAAAACTATCATTGCCATTTTCGTGGGACAGGATCATAGGAATTGGGATCAATATCTTCATGAAATTAGGCATGCTATAAATACGGCAACCCAAGCTACCACAAAGGTGTCACCCGCGTATTTAAACTATGGCCGACACCCTCGACCAGTGAAGAGTTTGCGGAGAGACGTAGAGGCCATGGAGGCGATTGGGAAGACAGGACCGGAGGTATGGGTAGATAGGGTAAGGAGGTTAGATGCGTTGCGGGATCTGGTAGCGAAGCACATAGATACGGCAAGGGAGACCCAAGCGAAACGATTTAATAAGAACAAGAAAGATGTTAGATTTCCGGTAGGGACTTTAGTACTGCGTAGGACCCACCCCTTGTCGGACGCGTCAAAAAAGTTCGTGGCGAAACTCGCACCTAAATTCGAAGGGCCCTATGAGATAATCGAGGTTAAGTCGCCGACGGTCTATGTGTTAGGAGAGGGGGAGGGAAAAAGTCGCCGCCTCAAGGAAGCTCACGTGTCGGAACTTAAAAGATACGTGCCACCGAGAGGCCAAAGTATGGAAGGGGCGATGAGGATAGGTTAATCAGACCTTCTGAATTTTTTTTTGTACAGGGAGATATTGACAGGAGCTAGCGAGCCCGAGGAAGTTGAAGCCATGGAGCGTAGAGAGTTTTCGTCTCCAGGTCCAGTAGGGGACCCCCAAGAGATAAGTGAGGAGAGGGAGAAAGAGTTGTTGAACTCCAATCAGGAGGGAGAAGGGGGAACCACCAGAGTGATAGGGAAGAGAGAAGAGAAAAAAGAGAAGAGAGAAGAGGAAAAAGAACCGGAGAGGGAGGAGGCAGGAACGAAGGAAGAACGAAGGCAGGGAAAGACGGGGCGAGAAGATGCGTGGGAGGATGAGGATTATGGGTTGGTGGAGCTGTTTGATGAGGGACTTGAAGAGGAATTGGGCAGGTCCTTGGAAGGTGGCGAAGAAGGGTCCATCTTACAAGAAGCTCGGGACAGACCCCTTCCCGACTCATGTGAAGGAGAAGAGGACTCCGATCCCGAAACCCACTCCACTTTCCTGGTTCCCCCGGAATTCCACCAACAGCCCTCACGATCCCCGGTCCCGGAAAGGGAGTTTGACAATTTGGTGAGCCAGATGGGGACGTGGACAACTCACACCACCTCGACCACTACGGTGTCGAAGCCCTCGTGTGGATGGTTAGTCTCCTCGGGGACCCACGGTAGATATTGGTGGCCCCCCTCTCAAGGCTTCCAGGGAAGCAAAGACGTTGCCCCGACCCAATCCCCAGAAGGAGGATCCAGTCTGGATGACCAGGGGGACAACTCTCAATTCCCACACACCGACGAGTTTCCCCAGAAGATCGCAGGCGTAAGGGATAATCCCCAGGGCCCCGACGACGCCACTATGACTGAGGCGAAGGCGGAAACCTTTCGGACATACGTCCCCATCCAACCCCACGAACGAAGGCCTACCAAGGAAGAAGAGAGTTGGGATGTAGCTTTCCCGGTCCACCCGAAGCCGAAAGGGCTGGGAAAACTAGAGACCATTCCCGAGGAAACCCCAGTGAGGAAGGGACCCGTTATCAAGAGGACCCAAATATTCCCGCCTCCGAATCGAGCAGTCACGGAACCGTCGAGTGGACCTCCAAGGGTCAAGACCATGGGCACCATCTTTGGTAACTTGCTGCCCATCCCAACTGACCCCACTCGGGATCCTCCACCGTTCCGATGTTTCCACTGCTGGCAGCCTGGACACATCGCACTCCAGTGTCCCCGGCCACCCATCCAGCATTGCCGTAATTGTGGACGTCGGGAGGTGGACGTAGTCAATTGCCCTCGATGTGGACCAGAAGAGAAGCGTCGACGGTTTGAACGGAAGAGGAGAGTAGAGGAGGTCACCACGGACCCGGGCGAGGTCGCTGATCTAGCTGCCCGTTTGGACTTGACCCGGGAAGGAAGGCCTAGACCACCCCTACATCAGGGCGAGTACCCCCACCGATTTCAAGACCACTGTCGGAAGTATTTGGCGAAAGAGGCCGGAGTGAATAGAGGGGAACGGGAGGAGGCGAAGACCCAAGAAATAGAGGGAAGGCGGATCTTTCAACTTCCGGATTTGCGAAAACGATTGGATGAGCTAGGGGCCAAGAAAGGAAGAATGGAGGTATGTGGTCGGGGCCTCCCAGGAGAGCCAGAGCGAAGGGAAGAGCGTGGCCGAAAGGAGAGAGAAGAACAAGAAGAAAAGCGAAGAAGAGAGAAGAAAGAAAGAGAAGAGCAAGAAAGAAGACAGATGGAATATGAAAGAAAGATGAAGGAAGAAGAGAAGCAAAGAAGAGAGAAGAAAGAAAGAGAAGAGCAAGAAAGAAGACAGATGGAATATGGAAGGAAGATGAGGGAAGAAGAAAAGCGAAGAAGAGAGAAGAAAGAAAGAGAAGAGCAAGAACGAAGACAGATGGAATATGAAAGAAAGATGAAAGAAGAAGAAGAGCAAAGACGAGAGAAGAAAGAAAGAGAAGAGCAAGAGAGAAGACGGAGAGAAGATCGGAAGAGGAGAGAAGAAGAACAGAGAAGGAGGAAGGGAGAAGTAGTTGAACGAGAGAAGAGGCGGCTGGAACCAAGGAATATGTCGAGGGAATCGGATGAAACGAAGGAAAGGAGAAAACGGGGGAGCCAGGAAGGAGGGTGGACGGAGCGATGGAATCAACACATGGCTGAACAGACCCGGAGAAAAGAGGACGAGAGGAAGGCTCAGGAGGAGATAGAGAAGAAGAAAAGGAAGGAGGAAGAGAGGAAACGGTGCGAAGAACTGAGACAGGTAGAAGAATATCAGAGGAAACTAAAACAAAGGATTGAGGAGACGCGGTTGGAAGATATCAAAATGAGGAAGGACCGGGATCGAGAGCTGCGTCGTAAGAAAGAGGAAAAGGCGAATGAGGAAAGAAGGAAAAGGGAAAGACAAGATCGACGCGACGCGAGGCGGTCTCGACGACAATCGCGGCGGGAGAATGAATCTCACTCTTCGGGGTCAAGAAGGGACGCATTCTCTACCCATCGAAGTCACCGATCCCGTTCGGGGAGGCGGGACGTCCATTCCCGTAGTGGTCGATTAGAAGCGGCCCTACAGCTAGTCGAACGCATCGACGATTTACCGTCCTCCACTAGACAACGGGTATTGGATGGTACCTTCCGAAAGTCGTCCTCATCGCCGTAGAGAGATAGATAACCGGAGGCGCGAGGGCAGGTGAGAGAGGGGAATATCAAGAGAGAAAGAGAAGATCAAGAGAGAAAGAGAATATCAAGAGAGAAAGGGAAGATCAAGAAAGAAAGAGAAGGGAGAGTTCATAGGGACAGAGTCGGTATGGATAGAAAGCGAGTGAGGGAGAGGGATTTTTATTTTTCAGGAACTAAGATCAGGAAAGGAAGAAAGGGAGTAAAGATAATAAATAGAGGAAACCCTGGGCCAGGCTAATGATTATTTGTTTCAGGCACACCAAGGAACCCACGAGAGGCGAGTTAAGGAACCATCGGGGGAGAAACCCCCAGGTAAGCGTTTATTTTTCCATTAACCATATAAGGTAGTCGCCAATGATAGACGGCTTTAGACATTCGGAGGAATGTCTAGCCTAGGAGGGGGGTTTGTGACGTGGTAGCTGAAGCTATCACGTCACTATATACCTATATTTTTGGGCGAGTCATTGGCAGCTACCGAGTCCTATGATACAGTATATATTTTACATATGTATCGTTTTACAACACATTCTTAATATGTGTTCTCGGTGCCGCGGACTACGAGCCAGAGGAGAGAGAAGGACCGAAGATCAGAGAAGGGATTGAAAGTGTGTGAGGTATGATTGGGTGAGCATGTGTGCAAGGTAGAGAAGGAGAGAGAGGCGAGGGCTCGCGATACGAGAGAGAGGTGTGAGCACCGAGCGGCCGCGTCAATTCCCTAGTTTTGGAAACCTCCAAAAATTTACCGGTTTTTAGGCGTGTTGAAGATTTTTCGCATAGACGGGAGGGGCGCGCGCATCTGTCGAAGTGCACCGCCATAACGAGTCAGTACGGCACGGATGAGCATAGAGAGAGGATAGCGGAGAGCAAGGGTTTTCAAGGGATAGGAAAGTGACAGGTCCAGGAAGTAGATTGCACGGAGGAGCTGAGGGAGCCGATCGAGGCACCGTTATCGAGGGAATTCCACCGCGATTAGCCGAGTAAGAGACAGAGAGAGGTGAGAACAATACCCGCGAAGAGCAGAGGAGCCGTCGACCGGGAGATACCAGCTGAGTCAACAGCGAGGATAATCAGGAGGTAAAGTTATAGTATTAGGGCACCGGGTGGTAGACTAGGCAGAGAATCAGGGCGATTCGAGAGTGAGTGAGTGTAGGAGAATAACCTGTGTTAGTGGCGCGGGTAAAGGAGCGGGTAGAGGCTCAAGGGCTGAGGTCGTGTGAGTATCGTGTATAAGAGGCAAGGCGTGCTTGAGAGTGTGTGTGTGTAGGCGCATGGGTGAGAGGTCGGAGTACGGGCCACCGTCAGCGAGGTCAAGGTGAAGGCCAGCGGGGGACGATCGGGAGGCGTCCGCACCAAGGTCAAGGTGAAGACCAGCGGAGGACGATCGGGAGGCGTCTGTACCAAGACATCCACGACGGGAGCAGTGCACCATAATTCGATATAGAAAAAGAGAGAGAGAGAGAGAGAGAGAGAGCGGGCATAGTGTGAGAGCATTGAGGAGGAATAAATAGCGCGCGCGCGCTGTGAAAGATATATCAGTGTTAGTGTCAATAATTCGTGTCCTCAGTTTTCCCCTTTTTAATTTCCTTTAGGGAGTGTCCAGCGTTCCCGAGCCGGACACCTGTGGCCGACCTCCTGGAGGAGAGGTATCCAGTGAGTAGGGATACGGTAAGTGACGTAAGTGAGAATTTTGTGAGGGGATACGGGACGGCTGTTTTTCGGCCGAAAAATCCTCGTCACACATTATACGAATCAAATTTTGTAACACCAGATGACGTTCTAATTAAAAAAATCATTTCGGATCAAGGCTTCATTGTCCCAAAAATCCAAGGATACGTGAGTTAAAGGGTAAGAGCTCACTGAATGTTTAATTTCAGCGAGAATTGTGAATAAAGTTTCGTTTCTCGAAACTTGCTCTTGCAGTGATGCAGAAATCGTGACTTTTACGGATTTTATGAAACGTTTACATGCTCCTTCTATGTGAGAAGCAGAAGGAGAATTGAAACTCCAATAAATTTTACCATGCACTGCGAATTCTTTGAATTTTTTACAATTTGTGCTCAAACTTTTGATAGTTTTCCTTAGTTCATTACACATACCTATAAAATTAGTTCCATTATTTGAATGAATAACTAATGGAGTACCTCTTTAGGCAATTAATCTTTTTAAAGCTAAAATAGTTGAATCAGCATCTAAACTATGCGCAACTTTTATATATATGGCTCTTGATGATATGTAAGTCATCAATTTACTAACACCCTCCTACCTTTTCTCACGTCGTCAACCGATCTTAACTAGAAGTGGGCCAAAATAATCTACTTCACTATGTAGAAATGGCCTCATTTTATACTTAAATCCAACAGGTGGAAGAGGGACCATTTTCAGATTTACTGGCTTTGCTTTAAGTAATTTGAATTTCACGCAATTAAAAACTAAACTTTTTAATGTGTGTCTGAGTCCTGATATCAAAAAAGTCTGCTTTAGCTCATTCAGAACAGTGTTACTGCTGGTATGAAAATATTTTTAAAGGTTATATTTAATTACGAGTTTGACAAAAGTTTTTTCAGCATCTAAAATAACTAATTGATAAGGAGATTCATTCTCAATTGTTATACAATTTACTAATCTCCCATTAATTCTCGTCAATCCATTGTTATCAATCAAGGGTTATATATTCCAAAGTGACCATTTTTTTGAAATCTCTTTTTTGTTAGTTGAAGTAGTGTATTTATTAAAAAAAGATATTTGTTGAGTTTTAAATGCAATATTCTTCTGCTTTAAATCTAAAAATAAATGAGGAATTTTTTCTCTTTTTCCATTTATGTACAGTCATATATACTTAAACTAATGCAAGTAATAAGGCGAAGAAATTCCGAAAATCAACTGAAATCAATCACACTATTCTGAACGACACTGAAATAAAAAATTTTCTTTTTTGATTCGTCACTGTATTTTACTTTTCTGTAATTTTCAATATTTTGTGCCAGCCATTGTGATTCTTTTTCTCTTAAAAATGACGGACCTGTAAACCAACCACTACATTTATTAAAGGTTTCATATGGAAAGCAAGTTCCATTATCCACGAGATTATCCTTGGAAGAGACCCAGCACCATTAGCTTTCTTTTGAATTTTCTCAAATCTTAATTAAGCGAAGTGCTACAAATATTTTAAGATCTCTTGGCTCTTTTTTAATCTAAGTCAGTACCGTAGCTGCATCTGATTAAAGTACACATCGTGATTTTTTGTAATCGTGTTCCTTTACAATAAATTTCACGAGTTGGGTGGCCAAAAGAGCAGATTGAAGTTCTAAACGTGAAATCATAGTTGTTTTAGTTGTTGCTACATACATTTTAACTGCAATAATACTAGTGTGTAATAAATTATCTCTGAGTCAAAATCACATTTAGCCATTCCTTTCATTGAGAAAATTCCTAATCGCGTATCTTTTCATCCAACTTAACGCCACTTGAATGAACACTTTGCATCAAGATTCCAAGATAGATCGTGAAAGTAGTAAGAAAGCCTGAAAGTTAAAAAATTGACATCATCTCGCTTAAAAATTCTCTTTTTGTTGGTATTTTAGTTTGATTAATCAATTTTTTGTCGATTTTATTAAGGTTTACGTTCAAACCAAGTTTATCTGACTTAAACGACCATTGTAAGCCTAAAATTCTTTCTCCACCATTTTCTGGGAAATCAATTTTTAAAAGCATACAATAGTTTTAAATTTTTTTTATAACAGTTAACAAAGATAAATCATTACTTGACAAACTGTGCATTTCCCAGTTCGTGTTTAAGTTGTGGTTAGTGAGATGCTAAACTCCAAAATAAGGTAAATAACGAATCTTATTATTAAAAAGAATATTTATTAGCTTTAATTTAATAATTACTTTTAAAATGTCGGGCTATTTCTTTATAATATAAATTTGAGTTAGTTACATGTTTGCCAAATTTTGTTTCCAGTCAAGCCAGTCTATAAAGTGCAGTTTGTTTACCAGATAAACAAATTTCTTGGTCTGTTGTTTAAAGTAAACCAACCTTCTAAGAGCCATTTACATATCAAATTGTTTTATTCAAAATATTTAAAGCTCTTCCATCCTTGATTCAAATCGATCAATCATCGCTCGCCCCGAAAGAGTCTAAACCAAAGTGAAATCTCATAAGTTTATTAAGCTCTTTAATTTTGCAAGAACAATCGCCATCCTGTAAAATTTGAACAACAATCACTTGAGATTTCTTACTGTTTCCTATGGAATCAGGATTATAATAATCATAAATCGTCCAACAAAGTAAACATTAAGTCAGAAAAAGAGTATTGCTTTGTAATTCTTGGATTTCTCGCAGTAGAATAAGGTCCATGTGATCTTGCCCAATAAGCATCGCAGGAAATTTATTGAGCGGTTTTAAGAAGATCCCAGTCGTTTTTTCACATAATCGTATAACGTGCTCGCTTATGATTTCAGATTATAAAGGGATATTATCAACAATTTTTAAAACAAGATTACCCTTTTTATTTATTAAAGTAAAACCACCGAGATCATTTATAGTTAAACTCATTTCCGAGGCCTTCTCTACAATTTTGTCTATTGTATCTGACCAAAGAATAAAAGTTTAAGGGCCATCATCCAACAAAACTATTATTCTTTTCGATTTTTTTGTACCTTTGATAGTCAATGGAATTACCTTGAGAAAAACTTGGGAGTAAGAACTTCGTTCTTGAAGAATAGTATTTAAACTTTTTGAATCTAGTCATTTTCTCTTTTTTTTAAAACCTTTTTGATTTAGCCGGGTTCCAATGCTTAGCAATTGATAATTTATGAAATTATTTACAATCATTAATGATATGACCATTATTTTTACAATTGCCAACACAATATATTGCCTTGCATACTTTTTATCTTAGTTTCTTCATTGTTTTTAGTAAAGTTTGCCAAAAACACATTTTTTTGTTTTTATTACTACAATTTTAACGCGATGTTTTTAAAGACTTATTAAAAGGAAACGTAAGTACTCCCACTGATAGAGTTATTTATGCCTCTTCAAATAAGAAGCCAGCTATTTTTTTTAATTTAGTCATTTCATTATCTTAAAAAACGGATTCAGGCATTTTTTTAATCATATCAGATGATAATTCTAGACTATGCAAGTAACCAACATTGTTGAGAGATTTGATTGCAGACACCAAATTTTTTAAACGGGTAGCAAATTCTACTAAATTACTTTTGCGTGAATCAATTCTTGGTAAATCTCGAATAATGTTTAGAATTAAGCTTTAAATCAATTAAGTATTTCTGAATCTCATCTTTAATGTTCTTATCATTTCATTAGCACTTAATCCGGCAACAAAGTGTACTACTTGTTTTCTCGAGCGTCACCCTGTAAAGATTTTAAAAGCCTGATTACATTTCTTTGATCACTATAATGACCTCGTACTGTTGATAATAAATAAGCTTTGTTAAACTTTATCCAATTAAGTGGATCTCCAGAAAAAAAAGGTAAGAATTTTAACGGCATTTTATTCATAAACGTCCAATTGTTGAAAGTCAAACTAACCTCTCTTATAGCATGTAAAATGCTTTCAATCGTATTTGTTAATCTCAAAATGAAATCTCTTGATTCAGGTGCTTTACGCGTACTGTGTAATTAATGGTTTAAATATTGTTTGACAGTATTACTTGATTTGCTACCTGAATTAATGGAAGACACTTCTTCGTTATTGTTAAGTTCTTCCTCCAAAAACCAGTATTAGAGATCCTCTTCTTTTAAAAGCTTATGTTGTCAAAGAACTGGAAGGTGAGCTTCCACAGGGATCATGGGTACAATCTCTGGAGATAGCGAAGTGGTAGCATGACGTTGACGAGATGGTGTGCAGTTGTGAGCTTTCACGGTAACTGCAGGCGCACTCCAGGGCTGGCAAAGTGGCAGCACGACATTGAAAAGGTAGCATGCAGATAACAACTACCATGGAAACTGCAGGCATAAACTCTGAAGCTGGTGGGATAGCAGCACGACGTTGATGAGATGGCTCTTGGTTATGATCTTCCACGGGAACTGCAAGTTCAAGCTCTGGAGCTGCGGGATAGCAGCATGGCGTTGATAAAGGGTGCGTGGTTGCAAACTTCCACGAAAACTGAAAGCGCAATCTCTGGATCTGGTGGAGTGGCAGCACGACGTTGACGAGGTAGCACGTGGTTGCTAGCTTCTACGGAAACTTTAGGCGCAATCTCTGGGGCTGGTGGATGGGCAGCACGACCTTGATCACGAGCTGCTAGAGAAATTTCAAGCTCCAACTTTCTTTCTTCTTCTTCTGGGCCGTGACGTTATAAGCTCGCTATCTCTAGAAGAGTACCATTAGCATCTGGATTGCCCTTGCAAGGACATCGTAAGAAATTAAAAGGACGCCACAGAGGCTTTTCAATATCCGTTGGAGGTTGGATCAGAGGTTCTTGATCTTAGTTGAGACGAGAATAGTTTGCTGGTGGTCAGCCTTGGAGTGGGCTGAAACTTATTTTCATGATTACGAGATTACAAGAGCAAGAATAGAAACTTGGAACCTTTCCAGTGAATAAACAAAAATTAATATCCACTGCTTATGATAAAAAAGCATGGATTTCAAGGAAAACGATTTATCAACCAATTTATTGATTGCGTCTTGACAGAAAGCTTGCTGCCAGAAACTGACGTTCGCTCTTAAACAGCGAAAGAAGAACAATAACCAAAAGAGTCATGTCGTTGCCTTGGCAACGACGCTTTTCAATTAATTCAAAAGAAAAAGAAGAGATGCATCTCGACTGAACGTCTGTGCTCAACCTTTAATGCCTGTACATTCCATGGCTTTCCTCATCTTATCAACTCCCTGAGTTGCTGAGGAGAGGAAAAGCACCCCTGACCAACCCTCATTCAATCTTGTTCTTAATCTTGTTCTGAGTCTTGGAGACTTACTACCACAGGAGTCATCAGTTTTCTGCGAGACCTGTATGTATTCCTATCCTGTTAGGTTTAAGATGACCCAGAGGCGGAGAATACTTGTGGTGGCAGAGTGATAGCTTATGACAGTGTTGCAGCAGCCTTGTGAGAACTTGAGGCCTTCGGGTGGAGCCTTTTCTTAGATGGTTACCGTATATAAATGTGTTAAAAGGTGATATAACCACTACTCTGCATGCACAAAGCGCCATCTTCGCCAAGTGCTTTCTAGTATTGTGAAAAAGTCATCGTTACTTAGAAACCGTTTTCTTTGTCTGTACAAGATTTCCCATGGGAAAGTTATGTCGTGCTTTCGATACTTTTTCAGAAGAACTGGAGTAGAGCAGCTCCTGGAGTATCTTGGTATCCGGGAGCCAAGTGGCTGCTTGTTTAGCCAGCATGATGCGCACGGATTCCGTAAGGAAAACGAAAGATAAAGGTAAATGAAGAAGAAACGTCGTTTTATGATTAAATTTACTTCATTCTAGAGGAAAAACGGCTGTTCATAGAAAATCCACTCACGATTTTGATGTACTCTTACACTAAATAAAAACAGGAACAACATGTTATCGATAAAAACTTTGAAATAGTATTACTTTTAATACGTTATTCTTAGCGAATTAAGATGTAAGTAAGATATACAACACTTTATGTAATAATATAGCTAAGCTACAGCTGTCTATCATCTCTATTGGAGGTGTCCAAGAGAAACCAG
This sequence comes from Copidosoma floridanum, assembly GCF_036245765.1. NCBI lineage: Eukaryota > Metazoa > Arthropoda > Insecta > Hymenoptera > Encyrtidae > Copidosoma > Copidosoma floridanum. The sequence goes on along the minus strand of NW_028321882.1, from coordinate 8,981,514 downwards.
TAAAAGTCATTTTTATTTATATCTCATAGGCGTTTGCATGCATAAAAACTGATAACATTTGACAAAAAGTGTTAAATTTTTTTTATTATAACCAGGCATGACGAAACAAATATGAGACAACAAATTTCGGTCTTACTATCGAGATAGTAACAGTGAATCATGGGGGACTAAAGTAATTTCGACAAATTTTTAATAAAAATTATTAACTAAGTTTTTTTTAATTGCAAGTAACATACTCTAAAATAGTCCTATCTGGGTGGTGTTGTCATCTGAATGATAGGACCTACATTTTTGTTAACCTTACTTTTTATCATGTCCTGGTAATAAAAAAAAGGAAATTAGCATATACTTGTCTGTTTTTATCTGATTTTATGAGTGCCACCGCCTACTAGAAGTTGATAGGAAGATTTTTCACAAGCTTATTTGGGATACTTTCAACTAGTATGGTTTTTTTTCATAAAGGTTATTTTGCTACTTGTCTATATTTTACAAAATTAAGTATCCTACTATGTTCAGAAAAATGTTTTACTAGCAGCCCCCTGTCTTGGCTTCACCCTAGACTCACTGAATTTAACACCTTATTGTGTTGATGAGTAATATAAAATCTATTTCATTAAAAATTTTTCTTCTCTTTAAAATTCTCATTAAAAATCTCTATATCTTCACTGTTAGGCTTATCTAGAGCAGACTTCAAAGAGGATCAGCGATTCCTAGTTGAATGCTTAAAGTGAAGAGAGTAGTTCTGGGTTGTCAGTAGTTGGAGTATTTAGTCTTGCAGCGAAGGACTTTGCTCGTGTCATCTGCCAGTAAATGACTGACTTGGTTTAATAGTGGCTGGAAAAAGTATTAAAATGTTTTCATTAGTAAGGTTAATTAACGTCATATGGCCCTAAATAGAACCTATAAGATTGATGGTTAATAAAAAAATGTAAATATTGATAATAGCCCTGAAAAGGGCCAGTGGTAATACTTTTAGTCATTCCTTATTCCGCTCTATAATAGAAAGCTGGCTGTGGGTAGCATGACTCTTACCATCGGATTCTCTCTGTATGGAAATCGTGCTGAAGAGAGGTGCGCCATGAGCCAGATAACTAACTGTTTACCATTGGTCAGAGAAGTGGGCGTAGAGAATAAGCCTCCTCTGTGGATATGTATGATGTTAGAATGAATTTCTGAGGAGGAGGATAAGAAAATTTCTAGCTAATACGGCGGTGGCTGCCTGAGCTTCTCAGGGTTAATTTCCCTGTTTAATAATGTAGAAGAATCTGCTCTGTTAGTACTAGGTTGGTTGGAAGAACGGCCACACAACCCCAAATAGTTACAGCAGATTGGGCTTTTGAGACGTTGGCGTTCAGGACGCCTTTTATTTGTGGCACTTGTGCATCTTGGTAGATCATAATGGAATTCGATGTTAGTCACTTGTCTGTTAAAGAAAAGTGTTATTTGTAACTGGGATACCCAGCTGTACGATTGAAAACCCTATATTTGATGCACTGCTGGTGAACGACTGTGATATTAGATTGAGTTGTGACAGCAAATGTTTAAGACTCTAATAAGAAGGGGAGAGATGTGTGTAGGCAGTTGTATTTTAACAAAGAAGCAGAAAATCAGTATATTGTAAGAATTGAATTTACTGCGTTTTATAATGAAATGCATTTTACTAAGTATGTACCGAAAACCACCAATAAAATGTACAAAGTTATAATCTATTGCCGATAAGGTGGAACTTTGACAGATTTTTACTAATCCAGTGTAGAAAAGTAATTTGCATTATACATGCGCGAGAAGCTCATATATTCATAATTGGTTCACTAGTTATTGTGAGCAAGCCATTAAACAGTGTTATTACTTGTTTTTCTTATGCACGTTGCTTTTTCTCTTTTTCTGCATGTAAAACAAAGATAAATCTTCTATGTTAAATAACTTTAAGCCTGGTACAAGATTACAGTTTTGTGTAGTTTCTCAGTACTTATCAGCACGCACTTAGTAACATGCATTTTATATTTTAACGCAGTAAATTTGACTTCAACGATACGCTAGTTTCTTGCTTCTTTTATTAAAATGGACCTGTGTTCACACTTTTTCTCCTTTCTAGTTATATTCCAGAAAATATGAAGTCCCTCCTTAATTTAATTAGTTAATTTTTCTTTCATTGCAGGAAGCTTTGATTTTACTTCTATGCCACCTTGCGGATCATACTAAAAAAAGTAAGAAAATAGTGCATTTTTTAAATTTTCTAGCTTATTGATTAATATTGTTTTCAAAATTAATGATGCTAAAACGTTTGAACAATCCTGTAGGAAGAGTTAAGGATCAAAATGCAAGATTTCAGCAAAATAGGTTTCTCAATTCTTACGGTTAGAGATTACCATGGTTTTTGCGACTTTGCTTTAAATATTAAAAGGAAAAGCTCTCCCACAAATGCAAGGAAAAGATGTATACATAGATATGTATATGTGTGTGTTTCTATTTTAATTAGTTTTATGGTTTTGAGCGAGTACCAGCTCCTCCCCACTCCACCCCGCTTCTCCCCGCTCCACCCCGCTCCACCCTGCTTCTCACCCGCTTTTCCCCAGCTCTCCCGAATAACATAGTTTTTCTTTTATTTTCATCGTAAAATTTGACCTTATCAGAATTCCTGTAACCCACCCCCCACTTCTCCCTGATCCTTCCCACTCCTCCTCGCTTTTCACCAGCTCTCCCCAACTTCTCATCAGACTCCCCCCCTACCTCCTCTCCCCACTCTTTTGAGACTCCTATCAACTCTCGAAATTTTTCTATGCCATAGGTTTTACTCCTTCCGCTTCACCCTACTTAGGATAATAGAGGACTATTATGGTTATTATTAAGTGTGTTTTATTTAACAGTCACGTTTATCCTTGTAACACACCAGCAAAGTTGCATCTTTTTTGAAAGTCAACAATTCTTTTTATTTTCAATAATCTTATTATCACATAAATAAAACGAAATAAAAAAAAAACCAACAGTTTTTATTCTCAAATTAAAAAAATGTAAATAAACATTATTTTTTATTTTCGTTATATAATTTTAAGTGTTTTTTAAGATGTCCAGCTCGTACAAAACCTTTACCACAATTTCGACAAATTTTTTTTTTAAGACCTTTTTTTATGATACTTCATACGTCTTTGTAGTGGATTATTTCTTTTAAAACAACCATCACATTTTAAACATTTTCATTTTTCTCTGTGTTATTATTTTTTTTTTTGTAACGCAAATAATGACAGTTGTCTGACATGATCATTTCACAAAAATCTCATTGCAAAATTTTGTTTTTATCGGAGGTGTTATTGCATGGGTTAGCACGTCGAGCGTGCGTGGTGGGTAAAGCCCCACTAGAATACACACACACACACACACACACACACACACACACACATATATGTATATATATATATATATATATACACAAGTGTATGAAAACAAATATTAGAAATTCTTACGTACTAACTATATTTTTATTGATATATTTTATAAAATCTCGTAAAATCCACACATAGTATTATTTTTGTTCAAAATACACTTCAATCAACATTCTAAGATAAATCACATCAACGTAATTTTGAGAAATCGGACTTATGAGACAAGTATTAAAATGAAAAGCTTTTCAGATTTGTTTGATGTTCACGTTATTGTTGATTTTTTGTTGTATTGTTGGTTATTATGAAACATAAGATTCTGAAAATCTAACGAAAAATTCAATTAATGATAACTTACAAAAATTAATTAATTAACAAAAAGATGTTTGTTGTAATAATGATAAAAGTATGGATAAAAAAAAAAATTTGAGCTAATTGCTCAGCAACACTACATTTCAAAGACACGTATTAATTCTAAAAAAAACTTTTAATAAATCATGTAATACAAATAATCAATGATTATTATTAACAAAACCATCTTTCTTGAAATATAAAAATTCAAATCCTGAAAAAATAAAAACAATATTCTAACAGAAGTCGACAATTTGATAAGTAATACGTTAAACATTTAACAAAAAGAAGACCTCATAATAACTTAATAGTTGATCATGTGAAACCTAAACAATTCTAAAACTTATAAGATTAAAGTTTATATCAAAAAGAGGTAAATGGATTATTAAAAATCATTCTTTTGTTTTGGATAGTAAAAACTATTTTCATTGTAGAACAAGATTAATGATAGATAAAGATATCGTAAAATAATAAGACTTTTATCTCGATTTTATTGTTGGGAATAAATATTTTACGAATGTTAAGATTCTAAAAACTATTTAAAAATAAAGAATAACTCAGTAACTCATAGTGCATCAATTGAAATACAAAGTTTAGGGGATATAATTAATCTACACATTACAAATTGTTGCTCAAAATTTTATGAACGTGTTAGATTTTGGTGATTGTTCAAACGATTTTAAATTGAATATTCAATCCTCAGAAACCATCGACTTAGGTATGCTTATGTAACTGTGTTAATAAAAAAGTAATATTAGAATAATACCATAAAATTTCGTATATGTTTAATCTATAAAGAGAAAAAAATACGAATATAGAAAAAATAAATGATACATTTGATAATCAAAACATATATCAAATTTTAAACAGTACTTTAAATGAAAATAAGAAATTAATAGTAAATTCTGCGCTTCATGGTAAAATAAGGGATACACACATTGAAATCAATGATATATGTATGGTTCAGCAGTACTTTGACCAGAAGAAAGAAAAAATTCAATGCGTTATCGTAAGGAAAAAGTTCGTCTTAGAACGTTGAGTGACTGAAATTTAGAATTGAAAGAACTTTGACTTTATAATAAATGTATTAGAGAATAAAGTAGGTCTAACAATAATGTGCTTAGTTTTGTATTTTTGATAAGTAAAGAAATAGAACAGAAAAGAAAAAGTACACAAAATATTAAAATTTAAGGACCAATTTTTTATGTTGCGCAAAACACATTCAATTATAATCCTAATAAGAAACCAAAAATAAGTTAACTATAAGTGTATATGACGCTAATTTAATTTATGTTAATCGAAGGTAGAAATCCATCAATAATATAAAGATTTCCTTAAAACTCATCAAAACTTTGACGAAAATTATAAAAGGAAATCCAATAGCAAAAAAGTAAAAACATTAACATTAAATCGCAAATGTATAAAAATTATTAAATTATAAAATTCTTTTTTTTTTTTTTCAATAAAAACTGGCCAGCAAAAACATACACATTTTGTATCGTACGCAATTTCTAATTGTTGTGGTATTTGCTATAACAATAAACAAATCGCAAGGTAAAAGTTTTTTTACTGTAAGTTTGTATTTAAAAAAACTTTTTTTTTGATGGTCAATTATACAAGGCTTCATTAAGATGCAAAAATAAAAATCATTTATTTACTTAAGTAGAAAGAGGAGAAAGTACAGAAACAGAAAATATTTTTTGAAAAGGGATATTCACATGAATGACTTAACTCAATATTTTTTATAGACAAATTGGCAATAATAATGGACATAAATTAAAAGTTATTATATTTATTATAACTCTATCATTTAACAAGTATTCATGACATGATGCATTTTTTTATAACACTTTTTTGTTAAAAAATTTAAGTTTGAAATTTTTCAGAATGCAAAATCTTCAGTTAAAAAAAAGTTTATTGTTCTATAAAAGCTTAGTAAACATGTTATGAAAGAATTATAATAGCTGTTTTTAACAAATTTAATTAATTTCATCATCATTACAATTTTTAACTGTAGTTATGAAATTAAATTTTGATTGTCTGATGTACAAAATTAAAAAAAACAAGGATAATTACTTTATAACACATACATGTTAAAGGGATAGATAAGAGACAGACCAGTTTCCTAAAACGAGATATTATATTTAAATATACCCATAAACTATTGATGTACTACGGAAGTGAATACATGTATTATATACATAAAACATACATACATATATATATATAAATATATTATGAATACTATCCCGACTTAAAATTAGCCATGGGAAGTTTTGTCTCTTTGTGGTTATTGTCTAGGTGAATTTAATCAGTTGTTAACGCAACTTTTTTAAAGTAGTCAATACTTCCGTGGTTATTATTATTTAATAATTATGTAACACTTGAGATCATGTATGAAGTTGTATCACATTAAACATATACACGTAAGAAATAATGAATGTTACAATGTTTTAAAAAAATTATAACACAAAGAAAGTTGAATGCACCGAGAACTTTATACTTATAAGTGAATTACAACAATTTCATGGTCATTATATTACAATTTTTAGTTTATCATTTATCATTATTATTAAAAAATTAAACAAAAATTCTTTATTATATTATTACGTATAAAGTCTATCTATTTGTCTTCTTGGTAGTGTGAAAAAATAAATGAATATGATCATTTTCAAAACTAAGTTTAATGAAATATGTGGTTTATTGAGGTTATTTATACCTTATAAAAAGGCTGTAAGAAGACAAGAAAAGTAGTGTGAAAAAGCTGTAGGAGGAAAAGAAAAATGGTGTGGGGGTTAGTGAGGGGGAAGAATAATTCTGTTGAGGACCTGTCGGGGGCTGTGGGGGGTCTTAGGAAAAAACGAGAAATAAAAACTCTCTAGTCAGGTGTTAGTTTGAGCAACGTTTCGTTGGTCTTAACGCCAACCTCATCAGGCTCGACCATAGTCTGTAACGATCGTCTTAACGATATAGACTGAGCCTGATGAGGTTGGCGTTAAGACCAACGAAACGTTGCTCAAACTAACACCTGACTTTGGAGTTTTTATTCTAAATTAGCTCTTACTGATCGTGTGCTTATGCACAAAACCTCAAGAAATCATGGAAACAATTGTGAGCAGAACGGCACGTTCAACAAACACCGAAATAAAAACGAGAAATGTCAATTTAATGGTGAAAACGGTCAAATTTCAGCTTATTTATGTGAAGGCTGTGAAGGGTCCGTAAGGGGGATGTAAGGGACTGTAGAGGCACTGTGGGGAGGATATGTGGTGTGATCTACACAGAAACTGTGTAATGTATATATATATATATATATATAAGTACGTATGTATGTATGTGATTTAAAATTAGAAATAATAAAGGTAAACAAGAGATCAAGGTTACTCGACATTTTATATAGTTAAATGTATTTAAATTATGAATAATACCTTTAATAAATAACGCATTATAAAAAAAAATTATTTCTAGAAAGTTCTAAATACGCTAACTCAAAATCTGAACAACTTATTAATCATCTTCAATAATAATTACAAATATCATCCAAATCTTGTATAACAAAAATTATTATTTTATTTTATCATGTACAAGAAAGTGTTGATATAACTAAAATATGTTTAAAAACTAAGAACATACACAATTATGTTCTTTTATTAATTAATAAACTTAACAAGACAAAAGTAGTTTAAAAAAAATTGAAGTCCAAGCAATACATAAAAACAGCTTTCGAAATAGTTTGTATTGAAAAAAGCTTACACGTCTGCTACTCACAATGCTCATTGTTATCACGAAAAAAATCTTTAATATGAAAACAAACAGTTCTTCATCAGCTTTAATTTCTATGTTTCAATAGAAACAGACTTTTAAGCAGAATGTGCATACTTGAAATTCAGTCATGTTTTACAAACGCTGTTGTACCCAAAAAAGCAGTAGGCAGTTATGATATAAGCTGTGCATAAAAAAGAAATTGGGTTTCAAAGCAATAAAGATAATTTCTTTATCATTAGAGATGTATATAACTGTTCCCTGTAGGTGACTCAATATCGTTTTTAGTTTAAGATTAGTTAAAGAGATACTTTTAGCTCCTAATAACTATCTACAAAATATCAGTGGCACTCTCTTATTCGTATGTTTAAATTTGGTTATGTTACGTATGAATAATGGTACATGATACTTTTTAGTCTGCACTACATTAATAATAACTTGAAACATTTTACTAGGACTTTGCGTTTCTGCATATACAATGCTGATTTTCTTTAATCTTATAAATATATCATTGAACGTTTTTTCCAGTACAAATTTCTGAGCGTTGAAGTTTACTACATAATTATTTTAAAAAAACTTAAGTTTTAGTATTGCTATGATTTTTCCGATCAGCTGAGACTCTGGAGCTAACCAAGGCTTGAATCATCTTTGGAAGCATGTATACCCTTGTGTTTGCCATATATCGACGTCATGGAAGTTCAACAAGATTTTTTCTTACAATTTTCAGACAATAATAACAAAATAAAAGAGCATTCCAATGACTATTCTGATCAACAAAATAAATGATTGTCTCAGTTGAAGAGTCGCACAATTAGATGAGTTGCTTCCCCGAAGAAGAATTGTGACACGATAATAATTCAATTGGCGATAAGAAAAGAAAAAAAAAAAAAAAAAAACAAACAAACGTGAACCAAAAACGAGGTAGTACTCTTTTGTACCGCAGAATATACAATTCAATTTGCTTGATGAGTGTACTTCTAAAATTAAAGTGGTTCGTTTATGAGATAATTATGAACAAAAAACTTCAAAAAATTATTTATCAAGGTTCAATACACTAATCCTCAAAGTTTTGGAGTAGGCAAACAAATATAAATGCAAGAACATAATAAATAAAAAGTTAGTTCTAAACATGCGCTTTTATGGCAACTTAGCATTTCTTTATTGAAAGTTGTAGCCTACTTATTTATTCACTAAACATAATTAAGTAAAAAGACAGACACAATCCAGCTTACGCAATACTTAACACAATACCATTCTAAAATATGTATGTTTATCAATATACAGTATTAGTAAGTATCAACCTTTTAGTCGCACATTTGACTCAGGAGTCATGAAAGAACCACCTTAAAGAAAATATAATCGAAATGATACTTATGAACTTTCTGTGCGGCTAGACAGATACAGGTAAACTCAGATGAGGCGAGATAAAATGATTTCAAAAAGGCCTTAAACTAATATTGATACTCGTTGCTACGAGAAAATTTCCGACTCTAGCGAAGCTTGCCATGCTTCATAAGATGCGCGCCAACCAACTGTTGACCAAGGAGTGGGCAAAGACAAAAGCTTGATTTGAATTTAAGCGTTTGTTAACGTTGAAGGAAGAGGTCACACACGTGGCAATACTGGTGCGTACATGCACAACGGATAAGAACTCTTTCTGAAACAAGACGGACTCGATACGTGTTAGCGTAAGACCCTTTCAGGCGTTCCGTAAGAGGTATAAGTTTGCTTTGTTTGGAAAGTCGCCGGCCTTTGTCCATACCACTACTTTAAAGTAAACATTAACAAGATTGTCTAATTAAAACAACGTTAAGGCATTCATGATTTATTAGATTGAAAAACGCAGTTGTAAATAATGTTTTATTTTTAAAAATTAAAAAGATACCAGCTCGGCCGATAACTGTTATGTTGCAATAGTATCGGGATAGTGACCCTGGCATTAAGGCCAGGATCAGCGCAACAAAAATACAGGTTATGGTCAGCAAAATAGTTTTCGTACTTAAGTAATAAAAAATTTCAAAAAAAATTTAAATATTGAAGTCAACAACATTTTCGATAATAGTATTGAATGGCTACTAGACAGCGATTGCTCCGCTGACACAGTAAGTAATGATAAGTTTTTAATGAATGTATTGATTTAAAAGTACCGGTTAGTGTAAAAGTAGGAATGATCAATTTTTGAAAGCAACAAAAGTAGAAAGTATCTTTGTAATTTTTCATGATGTAAATCAAGAAATAAAGTTAAAAAATGTTTTATATATTAAAGAAATAAAAAGCAATTTGATAAGCTATGGTAAAGTGACAAAGAATAATAAACTTTTTTTAACAGCTGGCAGTCTTAAATTTATAATAAATTTGGAGATTTTATTACAGCTACATATAAGAAAAACGATATTTATTTTTTAGATAGTTCTGTTATAGAAGAAGAATTAAATATGAAAAGTAAGTTTGAAAAATTAATCACAGAAAAAGAAAATTCTTACAGAAAATTGGACCATGTCAATTTTAATTATTTAGAAACAATGTCTGGTAAAAAACTACTAGATGCATTACCAGAAAATAGTGAGTCTGACTTTTTTAAATGTAAAATTTGTACTGAAAGTTAACTGCATAATTTGCCTTTTAAGGATAATAGAAAAAGGGCAAAAGAAATTTTTGGAAGTAATTCATACTGATTTGATTTGGCCTCATAGTACAACAAGTTATGACGGAGAGAAATATTTTTTGAGTTTTATTGATGACTATAGCAAGATTATTAAAGTTTTTTTTAATTAAATCAAAGAGTATAGCTTATAAATGTTTTCTTGATTACATTAGTACAACGGAAAATATGCCTGCAAATAGAGTTAAAACATTAAGGTGCGATAATGGTAAAGAATATGTAAATGAAGATATTTATAATTTTACGAGAGAAAAAGAAACTGTGATTAAACCAGGCCTACCGTATGTTCGTAAGTCAAATGGGATGGCAGAAAAATGTAACAGGGATATTATGAACATATCATGATGTCTGCTAGTGGACGCTAATGTACTAAGAATGAATTGGTCCAAAGTAATTGAAACGGTTGCATATTTGAAAAATAGGATCATTTCAGATTCAGTAGAAAAAATAAAACTCCTTACAAAATAATGTTTGAGGAGAAACCTTGTATTTAAAATTTACGTTTATATGAAAGTAAGATTTATGTAAGAATACCAAAATAAAAGAGACAATCTAAATAGGATAATAAAGCTGTAGTAGGAATCTTATTAGGTTACGAAAAAGTGGGAAACAGAGTTTTATTAAATGTCAATGTGAAAGTGGCTAGATATGTTGACATTGTTGAGGAAGATATTAAATTGTTTGGATTTAAAATGAACAACAATAAAAACAATAAATTTAATTATGCCGATGGATTCGAAAGTAAAATTAAAAATAATGACAATAAAAATAAGCAAGAGTCTGAAAATGGACAGAATTGAAATAATAATAAAAATATTTAGTTGAAACGTTCAAAAAGAAATGTAAAAAAACCTACAAAATGTAAAGATAAAGATTTTGTTCTTATTGGTATTGTTTATGTTTACTATGTTAATGCGAAAGGTCCAGTAACTTTTGATGATGCGATTAATTCGTATGATTTTAAAAGTTAGAAAAATGCAATAGACAGAGAAATATCTTGTTTAATTAAAAATGAAACTTGAAGATTAGTTAAAAAATTGACAAGTAAGAAAGTTTTAAGCTTGAAAGGGGTCTATATAAAATAAATAATAAAGTTTATAAAGCAAGGTTAGTTGTTAGGAGATTTTAACGAACTAAAATAGTTGAAGATATATATTCACACGTGGCTAAAATGCAAACTTTCAAGATTTTATTTATATACTGTTGTAAAAATAAGTGACTTTTTTTGATGGTAAAGTAAAATCTGAGATTTATGTTTAACAACCTAGAGGTTGTGAAGAAAAAACCAAGAAAGTTTCAAAATCAAATGAGGGCTTGTATAGCTTAAAAGAAAGTCCAAGACTATGGTATGAATGTTTTGAT